>NC_090924.1:119061056-120311056 GCF_040938575.1 Ambystoma mexicanum | reverse complement strand
CAGGAACCTTGAACATTGTTGCCCAATTTGATTGCCTGATCATCCCTGCTTATCTACTCAGTGTGCCCTTTCTCAAAGGTCTGCATTATCTCTGTTTTCTTTTACATGGGTGGGTCTTGTAACATTTTCTAATTTGTTGATTGCATTTATATTGTTTAATTTAAAGTCTCTATCCTTAGACAAATTTGACTGGACATTCTTTGATTTTCGAACCATTGTTCTTACGTTGTTTGAGTTGCTACTGCTATCAGCTCACACCCTTTATGCAGATGTAGCGTGCCCCCTGCCTGCGCTACCACTCAAGATGAAGGAGGTCAACCTTTCTGTCAGAATCTGCAGAAGCCTCCCCCTGTGTCTCCTCACCTGTGACCTCCGGTGTAAGGGTTAGGTTAGACTCTCTGTCTCTTCTTCTTTTCTTTCTGCATACTTCTTCACCTTTTTCCGCCTTCTTCCCCTTCCTTCGTTCGTAGAGAAAAGGACGCTCTCCACCCGAGGCCACCTTGACAATGATTTGAGAATCGTCAGGCGGACCCAAGGGAGCTCGCCCCCAAATTCAGGGAAAAAGCCTGGTAAGGCGCAAAAAACCCTGAGCGGAATCAACATGCAGATGTAGATCTTGCTTCGGAAGAAAGGTCCAAATCCTTAACCGGAGTATGCAGTGGACCCAGGTCAGCTACGGCGTAATGGCGTACTAACTGTGACTCCTGGAAGAGGCACAATCCTGGGTGCTCGGAGTTCAATTGGTTCTGAAGGTAGGACAGCCACCTATGCAGGTAAGATATGGGGAGCTGGAGAGTGAAGGCTAACAAAAAAAGGGGGGCGATAGGAAAGTAAGAGAGAAAGAAAGACTGTACCAAAAGGCGAAGCCGGCAAGGTGCAAGAGTGGAGGAAGTAAAGAAAAGAAGAACAGAAAGGAAAATAAACCCCTGAAAGCACGGAACTAAGGAGGAAGGAAGCGCTGACGTGCAAGGCAGGCAATCAGCGAGAGGGGAAAGAGAGAAGGAAGGCAAAACACGGTACGCGGAAGGACGCGACCGTAGAAAAAAAATGGAATTAGAGTAAATAGTCTTGGCCGTCACGGGGGAAGGCAATCGTAGGCAAGGAAGAAGTACGGTAAGGTAAGAGGGCTGAGAGCGTAGGAAACGGAGAAAAAAACCACACGGAGAGAGCACCGGGCGGTTCGACGCTGGCAGTTCGAAAGAGTTGCAGCGCGTCTGGTAAGGGGGCGTGTCGGCCTATGTAAACAAAAGGCACATTGAACACTAGTCTGCTGCTGCTGATTCCGCGGTGGCCTAATGAAGCCGCCATTTATTCCATACTTTCCACGGTTGAACCGTGACACTTTCGTGCTGTGCCTGTTTCATCTTTATGATTGGGATCATTGCTGGCTTAGCAGTAGTGTGGGCCTAAGTAAGCAGTTTAGCCACTACTCATTGCTGTACTCCTGCAGAGCGGTAGTCCTTTCTTTACACTATGTTCTCATTGCAGAAGATGCTGTCCAGGCTGTGACTGAGAGTGGCATTTGCTTGAGGTGCAACACTGTAAGATTATCTGTAAGTGATCTCATGATGGGACAGTCTTTTTTTCTCGAGACAGATGTTGAATTCTCTGTGTGTTGAGGAACATGATCATTACAATACTGTGCCAGGGAGAACATGTCCATTAGGAGAATCATTCTTGGGATTTTGACATCAGATTACATTTCAGAATTAATTGTTATTGGAAAAGGGCCAACAGAAGCCTCTGTCATCTAGTGCTATGAAGGGTATTAGCATAATTGACCTAAAAACCTTTGACGTAAAACATTTGATCGAATTCTTTTGATCTTTTTTTGGTCAAATTTATTTAAATATATATATGGGGTAGGTAATGGTATAGATTAGGTTGAGGGGAAGTGTGAGGGGGGATGCAGGGTTCTCTCCCCACATTTTAGACCAAAAAAGGTCAAATAAATTCGATCAAATATGATTAGGTCAAGTGTTTCAGGTCAAATAGACCCAAGCCCTATGAAGACATACTGAACGGATTAATGTTGTATTTTATGTGAGGATATGTTAAGAAGCTTCTGTACCGTATCCATCGTGCACGTTTTGCAAGAGTGGTTGCTGAGTGGGCTGTCTTGCTGTCTCCCACGCTGTTCCAGTGTCAAGAGCAAGATCGCTGTGGATTCACTTTGGACTTTGCTGAAACTGTTACTTGTGTAACCAGTTCCTGTTATTGAGGATTTTTGGGCCATTTGTCAGCTTCCTGCCAGCCCCTTTCCCAGCAACCTCCTCATAACCACCATTTCCATGCGTTTTCATGCACGTGTTTTGCAAGAGTGGTTGCTGAGTGGGCTGTCTTGCTATCTCCCACGCTGTTCCAGTGTCAAGAGCAAGATCGCTGTGGATTCACTTTGGACTTTGCTGAAACTGGTACAACCTATATCCAAAGACTATTAAGGAACTGTTTGACTTCACCATAGTGAATGGTGGCTTATTTATTTTATTTTATTTATTTATTTATCGTTACTTGTGTAACCAGTTCCTGTCATTGGAGATTTTTGGGCCATTTGTCAGCTTACTGCCGGCCCCTTTCCCAGCAACCTCCTCATAACCACCATTTCTGCGCGTTTTCGCATGCGCGTTTTGCAAGAGTGGTTGCTGAGTGGGGTGTCTTGCTGTCTCACGTACGAGCGGACTGCGGCTGCCCGTTTGGATTTTGTTTTTTGTATCTCTTTTTCACAATCTATTTTCATTTTTTTTTTTTAACCAAACATAACAACAACGGTTAGTAAAACATTTAAACTAACCTCAGGTATGCCTGTAATTAATCCTGGGCAGCTTTTTAATGTTGAGATGGTGGCGATTAAAATTGGCAGTAGACCTACCCGAAAGAAACAAAATTGCCAGCGGTCAATGTCTCTTTTGTCTGACATTTGCTTGTATTATACCCAGGAATTGTTATCAGGCTAAGAGCGTGCTTCTCACTCTGGTGTGTGTTTGCTAACTGAGCTCCCGTCAGTGACCGCCCCAAATCTGCCACTGTGCTCTGATCTTGTGCCGGATCTGGCAAATAATGTGGTGACTGAGGTTATTGTCAGTGGTATTGCCATTCTGCCCATTTCTGGTGCACTTGTGGAGCCAACTCTGTCAGTTGAAGTGATCGACACGAGGGGGGGTGCCGGTGTTACGATGGCCGCCGCTGACACACCCGTGATCTCAAATGCTTCAGTTGAGGTCACGGACACGACTCTGGTGACTGCCTGTACCCTGGAGGGTTCTCTGCCTTGTGGGGAACCCATGCCCCTGCAGCCCATGTTGGAGCCTATTTGCTGTTCGGTGGCTGCCCAACATCGATTGCGTGCTGCCCACGATGCGCTTACCATGGCAGGGGAAATAGATGAGGAGGCTATGGACTTTATGAATGCTTTGGCAGGATCCATTTCACCCTCTGCTGATGTCATGTACATATGTTCAAACACTGGGGATCTGATTCAGCTACAGCGAGATAATTTCTCAGCGATGGACAATCAATTAGCTGAATCAGGGGTAGGAGGGACCCCCCTTCAAACCTGTCATCAGACCTCCCCAGACACTGATCAAATGCCTTCCTCTAATTGCATTGATGAATCTCCCTCATTTATTGCTCCAACTCCCTGACGGACAAGGTTTGAGGAACCTAATCGGGAGTCTGATTTTTTCATAAATAAAAACTGCTCT
This sequence comes from Ambystoma mexicanum, assembly GCF_040938575.1. NCBI lineage: Eukaryota > Metazoa > Chordata > Amphibia > Caudata > Ambystomatidae > Ambystoma > Ambystoma mexicanum. The sequence goes on along the minus strand of NC_090924.1, from coordinate 120,307,355 downwards.
AAGCGGTTCTCTTTCCCGGAAGCCCCTGCGCTCAATTATACCCTTGGCGCCATGAATACTGCACTATTAGCGTTAGCAAAACTTTATGAAGTTCTTGATGGTAAGGTCAACCACCAAACCTCGTTATTAGAACAATGTTGCAGCAGCCTGGCGGCCTTAAAATCTCTGCTCAATAGACAGGTGGCCACCCAGGTTAATGCAGAGGCTGCCCAAACCAGTGTATTGTCATCCCCTGATTTACATGATGCTAGAGCAAGGGGATTGATTATTGATCAAGGCCCTCACCGCCCTGTTTCCCAAGATCCTAACGATGTTGTATGTATACAAGTGTGTGCTTTGAGTGATACAGGATGCAAGGAAAGAATGTGTGTTGTCCATCATGATGGTAGTAATCAACAACCATCGTTGATGATTCACGATCCAGTAAACCACGCACCAAATATCGTAGATACTGAACAACAAAATATCACTGAAGGTACTGATAAAAAAATCTGACACTAACACTGATGTACGAGTCCAAGAGAGGTTTGCCATACCTACCGCAGCACCGTCTAGCTATACACTCTTTTCCTCTAAACCTGTCAGGATAAATGCTGGCAAAATTATGGCTGTAGTTACTGACCCAGTACAACCAATACCAAGATAACTATTTACGAAGGGACGTGGCACCAGACCACGAGCCTCAGGGCGTAAATTCATTAAGGCTTTGTCCCGACGTGAATTAATCACTAATGCTGAAAAAGTTGAGCCGCTGACATTACGTCCCAAACAGCCCATACAAACTTTCATGCCGTATGGGCCTCTGGATGATTTGGTCACTCTTTCAGGTGGCGTAGGTATCCCAGACTTTGCACGGAGTCACAATCCTCAACAAACTTCAAATAATCCTGAATCTGGAGCCATTGAAAATAATGGTAAAAGACCTTGTAAGGAGAGCTCTAATGATATACAGACTGGGTTTCCCACTGGAGTGAGTGACAGGTGTTTGAGCCAATTGGCCATGACGGAACTTAGAGAGGAGATTAGAACCTCCATTAAGTCTTATATGTCACACATTCCTGGGGTGCTACCTGGTTCAATAGGCTGTAAAGGTTCCTTATTTATACAGGGTGCTGGTGTGGGAACAGAGTCTACTGTACTGGAAAATACAAAAACGTTTTTCACTGGCGAAAGACCCTTCCAAGCTGTTCCAAATCATAATCCTTGCCCCGCACCCAGATTGCAGGCCGATTCATCTGTCTTGCATCTGCCTTCAGCCATGCCCCTCCAATCAGTAACCACCTCAAGAGTCCCTTTGCATCAACAGCATAACACTATGCAAGCTTATGCTCAACTGCTTCGGCCTGAAAATCCTGATCAGATCCCAATGGCACAGGACCTCCAAGATATTATAAAATCTTCAATCGATGCATATATTGATGAGACCAGTCAGTGTTCTTGAGATACTGGAAGCAATCATATACAGCGATATCCTGATGTGAGCCAGTTACTGAAGGGGCCGGTTCAGTTGGCTAACCGGGTAGTATTAGAAAACGGTATACCATCTAGACCACAATTTTCGACTACTACCCAAGACCACAATATTAATGTTATGGATGGCAACAAGCAGCACACTAAATTCAAATCTCACTGTTTGGTGATCAGATGTCGCGAAGAACCCTATCCTAAATATGTATTAAATCGGGCAAGCATTCTGAACATATGCAGTGAAATTCCATACTTGTCAGCCTTATCATCAACAGATGTTAATTTGGTTGAATTTACTAATATAAATGATCCATCTGAGGCTAGAATTCATCTTCAATCTGCAATTGTGATTAATATTTTGTAGCAATCTAAAGCAGCCTTATATGAACTGGGGTTTTATTTATTCCAAGATCCACTCATCGCAAGTAATGTGATGGAAAGAACACAAATCAAGACATACCAATCTAACAAGAACAGAGAATCAGTTTGTTAACTTTGCTCCAAAAATGATGACATCACACAAACTCAATCCAAGATCGTAATATAATGCCATTGATAGCACAGGCAGCTTACTCTCGTGAAATACTAGAGGGCATAAGCTCTTATTTGACCTTGCAAACAAAGACCTGGCAAATTAAGAACTCATATCCCTCCAGGAAACCTGGCTTACTGAATGCCCGATCTGGGCATCCCACAATATTGTAATAACATCGGCCATCCAAAATAGTAGGGGACGACCTACTGGTGGACTTTTATTAGCAATCAGTAAAGCTTCAGGATTTGAGAGTGAGCAATTAATCTCCCCATCTATGTATTTCCAGATTGTAAGACTGCATAGAAATAATGAGATCTTGGTAATGGTCAACATTTATTGGAGCAAAGGCAATGTTACTTCAGATTCGTTTTTTCGGTCTCTGAATTCGATTCTTGACTACTTAACCCTTGAGCGAAATATTTGTCAAACTATAATAGTAGGGGATCTAAATCTCCACTTGATATCACAAGGCACTCAAGAACGGACTGTTGATGAGCTTGCTTGGTTAAACATTATGGATGAGAGAGGGTTTGTGATGCTGAACGGTACAATTGTGGGGGACGTTCCTGCTCACTTTACTTGGAGTAGGGGGTCTCAGCAAGCGATCCTTAATTATGCCTTTGTCCATAAGAATTTTTTAAACAATGTACAGTCCCTGCAAGTGGTTAAAACTAATCTTAGCGATCATAACAAACTTGCTATGTGCTATCTGAGACATCAAGGTATAACTTCGCCTATGGCTGAGGTTTATGTATATCCGAATCTCGTAAATAACAGCGGCTCACGAGCGAGATGGAACGCGAACAGATTATAACAGTTTCATCATGCGCTTCTGTTCTGACTTGAGTGTCGTGTAGACCGTTGATACCTCCGTCCCCAAGTGACGCACAGGGGAACCTAAAAGAACCACACTGTTCGACCTTTGGAGCCACAGGTGGGAAATGTTGCTTCCCGGATCCACGGAACCTCAGGAACACCGATGCTGCTGCAGAAAGACGGGGTTAAGTACCAGGCAAATACAATAGAATACAAGAATCACAGGGTCTGAATAATCTTACCTATCCGGTGGTTGGAAAACCCTGGAGACCTAGTGAAGGAGGTTCGAGACTCAGATGAGAGGTAGTCCCCAGAACAACGGGGACCGGAGTCACACGTGGGTACAGGACAGCCCACCTGAACCAAGGACTTGGAGGCGTAGCATGAGCCCTCAAAGGGCAATGGCGTAGTGAAGACAAACAAAGTTCAAAGGGATGATCCGAAGGCAAGTGAGGGATGGGCCGAGGTTCAGCGATGAGTCAACAGTTCCAAGCAAAGGTACAAAGGATAATCTGAGGGAGTCCAGGTGAGTGATCCGAAGTCAAGGTAAACCAGAAGAGCAAAAGTCCAGACGTAGCGCCAAACAGAGTCGAAATACAGCTGAGAAGCGGTGAGTGCTCCGTGCATCAAGCGTTATGTACTGGGCGCTTCTGGGTCACGTGACGCCCTCCATCGTCACATGGGAAACGCTGCTCTGAGTCACGTGAGCAGACGAATGTTCGATGCGGAAGCGTTCTGCCGCCCCTTCTCCTGTGTGCTCTCCATGGCAAATGCCAATGCAGGAAGGGCTGCAACCGAGCACGTACATTGTACCCGGTACGGAGCTTTCGGTCCTGTGGGGTAACCAAATCACGTGAGTCTCGAAACCTGGGGGAGAGGGGGTAGTGTGGGAACCCCGGGAAGGTGTTGTGGGGGTACTAGCAGTGTTCTGATGTGCAGAGGAGCGTCTAACATAGCCCCCCACCCAACGGCCCACGACCCCATGGGCAGGACGGGTGATCCCGATGGAATCGGGACACCAACCGAGGAGCGTTAACGTCCAGGGCGGGAACCCAAGAACGCTCCTCCGGGCCAGAACCCGCCCAGTCCACCAAATACTGGAGCCTACCCCTAAACCAACGGGAACCCAGAATAGCCGAGACCTCAAAGATATCAGGGGAGGCCAGGGCCACCGGGGCCACCGGGGCACGGAGACGGGAGGAATCAGGGCAAGGCTTGAGAAGGGAGACATGAAAAACGGGATGGATGCTCCAAGAGCTCGGGAGAACCAGGCGAAAAGCCACTGGATTCACAAACTGGGATATCACATATGGCCCAACAAAGCGAGGCAGAGGTTTCCGACAACCAACCAGGGGAAGGTGACGGGAAGACAACCACACCCGGGAACCCACCGCAAGGGGAGGAGCAGCCAAGCACTTGCCATCAGCACGGGACTTCATGGAGGCCTTCGCTTCAGTAAGGTGGACCAAAGTATGAGCATGAACAGCAGACAGATCCCTAAGACAAGCTGTGGCAGCAGGATTCAAAGAGACAGAAGCGTCAGGGACGGGCAGGACCTTGGGTGCTGGCCATAGAGGGCGTAGAAAGGAGAGAGATCCGTAGCAGAGTGAGCCGCGTTGTTGTAGGCGAACTCGGCAAGCCGCAAAACACTCAACCAGGAGGACTGCTGCTGTATGATAAGGCACCGGAGATACTGCTCCATAGATTGGTTCGTCCTTTCAGTCTGCCCATCAGTCTCGGGGTGATAGGCCGAGGAGTACCTGGTATCTGTCAAGGATGGCACTCTATTAAGAGTGGCACAGGACACCCAGGAAAGGTTTGGGTGGTTGTGCCAAAGTAAAGTGGACAGATAAGTACACACACAGCTGAAAGGAAAGAGAACGAAGAGTAGGCAAGAGTAGCAAGGAAAAAGGTACAGAATGAATTCCCTCTTGGGGTGTATGCAGATATAGGAAAAGAGTATTCCACGAACCTTAGGAAACTCTAGCCTTCTGCACAGTTTGCAATAACAGAGGCCCTCGCTGTTTGCTCATGGCTTGGAACAACAGCTAAGGGTGTCTGTAACGCAGAAAACGAGACAAGGGAAGGGGCAGAGGTTGCCTGACGGAAACCAACGGACAAGCTCTGTACAAGGGGTCTACAAACAGTACAAGAGAAGACACTGACAGATAAATCCTGGGAAATAGGGCAGTCGATAAGCAAACTAGCAGAAGGAAATGAAAGGAAAGCAGTATAACTGAATTGGACAGGGATAAAGAACTGAGGGTTGAAAATGAGAAAGAAAGCAAGGGAGCAGCAGTCAGGAAACAGGGGGGCTGCAATAACTGAATGCAGGTAAACTGTTGTGGATTGCTGAGGGCTGTAGGGTACAAGGTAGAGAGCTCAGAGGAGCAGGACAGCAAGGAGCAGGCCCAGAGGAGCAGGGCTGTAAGGAAGGGAGCCCAAAGGAAAAGGGCTGTAGGTAGCGGAGTGAAAACAAGCTGCAAGGCAAGGAGCCCAAAGGACAAAGGCTGAAGGCAGAGGGGTGTAGAAATCTGCAAGACAGGGGTACCAGAGGACAAGGGCTGTGAGCAGCAGAGAGATGCAGACTGCAAGGCAGGAAGCCCAAAAGGCTAGGGCTGTAGGCAGCAGGGTGTAGCAGGCTGCAAGGCAGGACGCACAGAGGAGCAGGGCTGAGGCAGGGAGCCCAAAAAGGCTAGGGCTGTAGGCAGCAGGGTGTAGCAGGCTGCAAGGCAGGACGCCCAGAGGAGCAGGGCTGAGGCAGGGAGCCCAAAAGGCCCAGGGCGGAAGGTAGAAGGCAGCAGAGCGTGATCGGCTGCAAGGCTGGAGCCCACCAAGGCACTGGAACAAAAGCAGGTGTAAGCAGGAAACAGCATACAAAGTTTGTGGCTCGAAGCAAAAAGGAGCTGGAAGGACTCACAATGCAAGAGACTGAGCTCCTGCAGGCAGCAGCTCTTATACCGCCCAGCCCAGCACAGAGGCAGGCTAATTGGTTGTACCTGGCTAGCACACATGCAGACAATCGGCCACCTGCCTCTCTGTTCCTGAGCTGGTGGAAGCAGAGCAAATCCCTAGGGCTTCTGGGGATTGTAGTTCTGATGAAGAAAAATAGGAATAGCCAGGAATAGATGGTTATAGTCAAGTGCATTGTGGTAAGTGTAGTTTTTTGGGAAAAATAAAAAAGCACCAAAGTCTCGCAAATGGGAAATAAGGTCCGAAATGTGAATAGCGGTTGATCCAAGAGTTTTCTGTAGATAAATGAATAACAATTTGTCCATATTGATTGCCAATGTATGCGCCCATGGCGCAGGCATGACAGTATGCCCCTCTCCAGGCCCCTCTCCAGGCTCCCTGAAGACTGACCAACAAGAAGAAGGTCTGTCACACTGTGAAAGAGTCTTATTCCAAAAAGGCACATCATGAAGCACCAAAAACTGTTTAAGGTTGTAAGGTGGGAGTCTTGAAAGGTGGAGACGGTATCAATGTGCTGAACTTTTGCGGCAGAAATCAGAAAAGACAAAGTCTTTGGAGCACAAAACCCAACAGAGTGTTCATGAATACAGGAACTGTGAATGTCTGTTGCAGGTTCCATGGCAAAGCTTGCTTTGAAAGGCAGCAGTAAGGTGGTGAAAGGTGGAGCCAGAGGTACAGCAGAGTTGGTTGCTTTAGGAAGGTTTTCCAAGGCATCAGACGCAGCAATGGCAGAGTCAAGATTAGCCGCAGAAACGTCAGGAGTCACAGTGGCGGGTTCTCCATGATTTGTAGGAATTTCAGAAGCCACCGCAGCAGAGAGATCATGAATGGCAATGGATAGTTCCGATGCTGTAGCAACTGGGAGAGTGGGTGCCATAGAAGAACCAGTGGGTAGTGACGCACCTGAGACTGATAGAGTAGAGTCTGGTAGTTTTAGTGCTGCAGAGGCACCAGCAAGAACAACCGGAGCTGTAGTCCCAAAAGAAAAGTTGTTATCCGATTTAGCAACAAGTTCTGTCCTTGCAGGCAGAGAGGAAGGGGGTGCTTCTGCTGCGAAAAGAGTGATGTGAGATGCTGCAACAGTAGCAGATTTAGAAGTATTAGCAGGAGGAGCAGCAGAGATTGGGCTAGCAGATACAGTAACAGGTAGTAAGACAGATGTGGGCTCATGATTTGGGTAGGCGTTCTGAAGGCTGATCTTCAAAGTCTGGTGTGCTCAGATTGCTTGGTGGGTCTGGGGTATTGACTGATGGAAAGGCTGGATTCCAGGCAGGTACCGGGTATTGTTCAGGATTGGAATCATGGTCTAGAGTACCAGAACCTGAGTTACTGTGGTTGGGAAGTGAAAGAGCTGTGTCAGACTTTAGAAGGGATGCATATGCTAAATTTAGGTCTTCCATCTGCTTGGTATAAATCTGTATCCTTTTCTGCGTGGCAATTCCAAGCCTTACCATGTCGATCTCTAAAGACAGTATGTCGGGTGTAGGACATTGTGTCAAAAGGTCTGGACTATTGTGTCCCTTCATAGAACTTTTACTATGAAAATAAACAAAGTCATCATAGAGGTCTTTGGTCTTTCTTTTAAGGCGTAGGAGTTGTTCTTGTAGCAGGTATGTATCATTAGCCTGATCTAAAGCTTCAGAATCTGGTGTGGCAGAAAATTTGGTTGTAGCAATGGGAAGACTGACCTTAAGGTTATTGTGGTTGGTAGATACTGGGGAAGTATTAAGACCACTGATGGTCAGTATTGGTCTTTTGTACCCAGGACTAGGTGAACTAACCTCAGGATACATAATGCTGTGTCCTGTCAAATGAGGGTTTCCAGTAGACCGGGGAGCTTGCCAAGCAGATCTTGAACATATCACTCTAGCAACAGCGTACTCTGGTTTAGAGACCCCCACAATGAGTGCAATATCCTTGGCTGTAACAGTGTTAGAAAAATTATCAGACGCAGGAGTGTCTTTCACTGTTTGGGCTAACAAGATCTGTAAGAATTCATTATCTTGCTGTAGCTCTTCAACCGATAAGGACTGCGGATCATAGTCGCAAATATCATAATAGTTATACATGGAAGAAGGGTCAGCAAGCCAGTGAGTGTAGTACCGTGCTTGTAAATATTTGTTTACTAAGGCGAGATTGTTCTTTAGACTAAGGTTCTTGTTTGCTGTCTTTAGGGAAAGTATAGATTTTTGCAAAGGTTTCTTAACCCGAAAGGAAAGCATCCTTGGTCTGTGTGTGCCTTTCCTGCCTATGGAACAAGACATTTTTGGCTCTTGCATTCTGTCAAGGATGGCACTCTATTAAGAGTGGCACAGGTCACCCAGGAAAGGTTTGGGTGGGTGTGCCAAAGTAAAGTGGACAGATAAGTACACACACAGCTGAAAGGAAAGAGAACGAAGAGTAGGCAAGAGTAGCAAGGAAAAAGGTACAGGATGAATTCCCTCTTGGGGTGTATGCAGATATAGGAAAAGAGTATTCCACGAACCTTAGGAAAACTCTAGCCTTCTGCACAGTTTGCTATAACAGAGGCCCTCGCTGTTTGCTCATAGCTTGGAACAACAGCGAAGGGTGTCTGTAACGCAGAAAACGAGACAAGGGAAGGGGCAGAGGTTGCCTGACGGAAACCAACGGACAAGCTCTGTACAAGGGGTCTACAAACAGTACAAGAGAAGACACTGACAGATAAATCCAGGGAAATAGGGAAGTCGATAAGCAAACTAGCAGAAGGAAATGAAAGGAAAGCAGTATAACTGAATTTGACAGGGATAAAGAACTGAGGGTTGAAAATGAGAAAGAAAGCAAGGGAGCAGCAGTCAGGAAACAGGGGGGCTGCAATAACTGAATGCAGGTAAACTGTTGTGGATTGCTGAGGGCTGTAGGGTACAAGGTGAGAGCTCAGAGGAGCAGGACAGCAAGGAACAGGCCCAGAGGAGCAGGGCTGCAAGGAAGGGAGCCCCAAGGGAAAAGGGCTGAAGGCAGAGGAGTGTAGCAATCTGCAAGACAGGGGTACCAGAGGACAAGGGCTGTAAGCAGCGGAGAAATGCAGACTGTAAGGCAGGGAGCCCAAAAGGCTAGGGCTGTAGGCAGCAGGGTGTAGCAGGCTGCAAGGCAGGATGCCCAGAGGAGCAGGGCTGGGGCAGGGAGCCCAAAAAGGCTAGGGCTGTAGGCAGCAGGGTGTAGAAGGCTGCAATGCAGGACGCCCAGAGGAGCAGGGCTGAGGCAGGGAGCCCAAAGGGCCCAGGGCGGAAGGTAGAAGGCAGCAGAGCGTGATCGGCTGCAAGGCTGGAGCCCGCCAGGGCACTGGAACAAAAGCAGGTGTAAGCAGGAAACAGCATACAAAGTTTCTGGCTCGAAGCAAAAAGGAGCTGGAAGGACTCACAATGCAAGAGACTGAGCTCCTGCAGGCAGCAGCTCTTATACCGCCCAGCCCAGCCCAGCACAGAGGCAGGCTAATTGGTTGCACTTGGCTAGCACACCTGCAGACAATCGGCCACCTCCCTCTCTGTTCCTGAGCTGGTGGAAGCAGAGCAAATCCCTAGGGCTTCTGGGGATTATAGTTCTGATGAAGAAAAATAGGAATAGCCAGGAATAGATGGTTATAGCCAAGTGCATTGTGGTAAGTGTAGTTTTTTTGGGAAAAATAAATAAGCACCAAATTCTCGCAAATGGGAATAAGGTCCAAAAAGTGAATAGCGGTTGATCCAAGAGTTTTCTGTAGATAAATGAATAACTATTTGTCCATATTGATTGCCAATGTATGCGCCCATGGCGCAGGCATGACAGTATCTGTCACGACTCGCTCCCTTCGCTCCCGTTCCCACCACTTGGGGCATGATTTGGGGTTTATTCCCTACTGGACCTTTCCTCCGAACCTTATGCTACAGTGCTGTGATGAATTGGGAGCGCTAAATCCCTATTTTCCAAGCTACTTCCCTTCCGGATCCATTCCAGGTTTTTGGCAGCCAGCATGCTTTGGCAGGTTGGGTGGAGGATAGGTAACAGCTGTGGCTGCAGGTGCAGCAATCAGCACACCTGAGGCGTGTGCTCGTTAAGCAGCTTTAAAAGCCTCCGTCTTACTTCAGTCCAGCGCTGGTCATCGTTTGCAGTGTTCCTGTTGTGACTAGTCCCTTGTTCCTTGTTCCTTGCCTTTGTACCTAGTTCCTAGTTCCTGTTTTCTTGTTCCTCCGCCCTGAATCTCGGATTCATGCGCTAATTGATTTCTGCTCCCTTGATTCCCTTTTTGTCTTCCTCTGTTTGCAGGCAGCATTTCTCAGTGCTTTCCCCTTTTAGATGCAGCCCAGTTTGTCTGTGTTCTATATTTCTTTGACTCTGTCCTTTGCTGCTGTAAACCCGTATGCCTTAGCCTTCCTCTTAGATTAGCTTCCTGTATTTTCCTTGGAGGGGTAGGGAGAAGTTTGCATTGGTTATTTCGTTTTTCCCTGCTCCTGATCCTTACTTTCTATTGGGATCCATTCCATGTTTTCCATTGCACTTCTGCATTTATTTCCCATTTGATTATTAGGTGTGGTGTGCGGTTGTAGCTATCTCCTGTGTGAATGCTTATGTTTTCCTCACTAATTTGTAATCACTATTCCAACTTAGGTATTTAGTTTTCCTCCCATTGCTGTTCTAGCCTTTCTGGATCCCAGTTTCATCAACAGGATTCGTGGGCTAGCTGACATTCAAGAGGTTTATCTCGTCCTCGTGAGTACAGTTCTTTAGTTCCCTTATTTAATACCATCAAGAGTGTTAGTTCACAGATCCTGTCATTGCTTGCCCTCCACGTGGGTTTAGCGCTGTCAGTACCTGTAACAGCAATTGGGGGTAAGGCGCTTGCCGACTTTCCTCGCGGTCAGGTGCTTACCCCACATCCCTTTTCATATATTGGTTTTGTTGTCACACTCTATTTGCATTCCTGGGTTCTAGCATACATGAGTCGTTGTTCCTGTGTGCACTTAGTTTAATTCGAAGCTATTCACTGTGTGATCTAGTGCACATTTCCCTTGCCATATTCGCTGCCTTTGTACTCGTCTGACTAATCCTGACAGTATCGATGCCAAGCAGCTTAGTCTAAGCTCGCCAAAAACGAGATGTGAATTGCGACCCTCGGTCAGAGATAAGGACAGAAGGGAGCCCAAACAACGAGAAAACTGATTCAAAAAACAATTCAGCCAGCACCGGGGCCGAAGGGATCCCCTTACAGGGGACAAAGCGAGCCATTTTGGTGAATGTATCCACCACCACCCAGATGGTATCAAAACCCTGCATCCTGGGGAGATCGGTCACGAAATCCATGGTCAATGTGTGCCAAGGTCTCGGGGGTACCGGTAGCGGAAGCAGCAGGCCAATTGGGCGGCCCCTTCGGTGTTTGGCTTGAGCACAAACAGAACAGGAGTTGACATAACATTCCACGTCGCGCTTCATAGAGGGACACCAGCACCAGAGCTTTAGGAGATCCATGGTACGCTCCTAGCTGGGATGGGAGTTAAAGGGGGCATCATGAGACCATTCAAGGGCCAGGTTACGGGTGTCGGGCGTGGGAAGAAACAGACGATCATGCATGAAAGTCAAGCCGTCACAATACACCGGATCCCAATCTCGCAGTTGGTCAGAATGACTGCTCGTCCAGGCTCGCACAGAATCCAACAATGAGAGAGAGGGAGTACAGAGACAGATCACGTGACTCTTGCCTAGAAGAGTATCAGGGAAGGTTGGCAACGAGACCCCACCCAGAGAGCGTGACAAGGCATCCGCTTTCCCATGAGTGACCCCAGGATGATGAGTGATGTGAAAGTCAAAGGCGGAAAAGAAGAGATGCCACCGGACCTGTCTGCTGTTGATGCACTTCAGGGAGGCCAAGTCCTGCAAGTTCTGGTGATCGGAGTAGACAGTGATTGGATGCCTAGCCCCCAGGAGATGATGGCGCCAGACACGAAAGGCGTCCATGACAGCCAGAAGTTCCTTCTCCGTCACAGTATAATGGGCCTCAGTACTGGAAAACTTGCGGGAGTGGTATGCCACCGGGTGCAACTTGCCCGTGGTCGGACAGGTCTGGGACAACACCGCACCGAGGGCGAAGGAAGAGGCGTCCGCCTCGACTATGAATGGGACCTCGGGATTGGGGTGCTGAAGGATTGGTGCGGTGGTGAAAGCGGTCTTCAGAACCTCAAAGGATTCCTGATGTTCCTTCCGCCACTGATAGGGTACCTGAGGGCTAGTCAGACCCGTGAGTGGGGCCACAATGGTGGAAAAGGACAAAATAAAGCACCTGTAGAAGTTGGCGAAACCCAAAAAGGCCTGCAAGGCCTTGAGCGTCTGAGGTATCGACCATTCTAGGACCGCCCCCACCTTGGATTCGTTCATGGACAGTGCCCCAGGGGTGATGTGGAAGCCCAGAAACTCAACAGACGTTTTATGGAACTGACATTTCTCGGGTTTGGCAAACAGCAAATGTTTCCTTAGACGGGATAAGACCTCCCGGACATGCTGCACGTGGTCATCTAGATCTCGCGAAAAGATCAGGATGTCGTCCAGATAAACAACCATGTACACATCCAGAATGTCCCTGAATATGTCATTCATAAAACGCTGGAATGTGGCCGGGGCGTTGCATAAGCCAAAGGGCATGACTAGGTATTCGTACAACCCGTAATGGGTGCAAAAGGCAGTTTTCCACTCATCGCCCTCGCGGACGCACACTAGGTTTTACGTGCCCCGAAGATCCAGCTTGGTAAAGACGGAGGCATGGGATAAGCGGTCCAGGAGGGGGGTGATCAAAGGGATTGGATACCTGTCCTTTTTAGTGATGGCATTAAGGCGCCGGTAATCCACGCAAGGGCATAGATGCCCCTCTTTCTTGGGAACGAAGAAAATAGGGCTTGCAGCTGGTGAAGTAGAGGGGCGGATGTGGCCTATTCGTAAGGCATTCTGGACATACTGCTTCAGAGCCTGTTCTTCCGAGGGGGACAGAGAATAGATCCTACCCGAAGGAACGACAGAACCCGGGATTAGTTCAATCAGGCAGTCATATGGCAGGTGTGGGGGAAGCACCTCGGAAGAACCGCGATCGAACACTGATTCGAATGCCTTGTACTCAGGGGGAATTCCGCTAACCACCCCTCCAACAGTATGGGAATCCACAACCACTGATCCACCGTCATTCAATGTGAGATGAGCGAGAGCTCCCAGGGCCCGTGATGGAGTATCTGCTTCCTGATGGGCTGGGAGACAATAGTTCTGGCAGATATCTGACTCAAAGAGGACCGTGCCTGTTTGCCAATTAATGAGAGGATTGTGCTCACGCAACCAGGGTATCCCTAATATGATACCGAACTGGGGTGTGGTAATCAGGTCAAAGCAGATTGAGAGAATGGGCTAAGGCAATGTCTATGTAGTTCCCTGTGGCATCAGAGTCGATGATGATCGTGACTGCGTGGGAGATACCCGCAGAGGGACAAAGAGTGGCCTGTACAAAGATGGGCTGAACACGAGCAAAAGCAGGAGAGGCACCCGGAGATGAGGACTGGAAGCTCGACCTGGTCTCCGGGTCTAGGGTCGAGCTGTCCGAAAAACCTGGGACTTCTTGGGACGTCGGGGGCATTCCTTAACATAGTGTCCCGTGATGCCACAATAAAAGCATGCATTATCCACCCTCCTACATTCTCTCTCGTATGTCGTGATGGGACTACGTAACCCTCCCACTTGCATGGGTTCCTCAGTGCTGGAGGCGGGAGTATTGACCGCTGTAGGGTGGGAGAAGCCCAACTCAGCCCTGCGCGACGTGCATCTACCTGCAGGGCAAGATCCACTAGTTCTTGATACTGAGTGGGCACGGAGGGGACCACTGATAAGGCATCCTTCATTGGATTACTCAACCCTCTATAGAAAACGACCGCCCTCTTGCTTTCTGGCCATGATGTCTCAGCGACCAATTTGTTGAAGCGGGTGATGTAGTCTATCAAGGCCCCTCTACCCTGGGTTAGTTCCAACAGCTCCAGGTCCCTGGATTGTGCCTTGTGCTGGGTGTCGAAGACTCGGGACATCTCGGTAACTAGCAGGTCAAAATCATAGAGAACCGGACTATTGTTCTCCAGTAAAGGATTAGCCCAAGCGGCAGCCGTTCCAGCCAGGTGAGACAGGGTAAAGGCCGCTTTAGCAGTGGAGTTGGGGAAGGCCAGAGGTCTGCACAGGAAGTGCAACTTGCACTGATTGATGAAGGTCCTGAACTTCTTGGTGTCACCTTGGTAACGTTCAGGAGCAGCCAGGGGAGAAGGGGCTGGAAGGACCACCGGGGTTGGGACTGAGGTACTTGCCACTGGAGGAGGCGTGGCTGGAGCGGCAGCATCCCCGAATTCAGAGTCTGCAGGGAGGGAATGCTGGACACTCTGTATGGAATCTAACCTTTGGTGAATCACAGTGTTTGCAGCGGCCATATCCACCCTTAATATTGTAATTGCCTGTACTAAAGCAGCTATGGGTTCTTCCGTGCATTGTTCAACACGACTACAACTTCTCAGTCTGTTCTGACTTGAGTGTCGTGTAGACCGTTGATACCTCCGTCCCCAAGTGAAGCACAGGGGAACCTAAAAGAACCCCGCTGTGCGACCTTTGGAGCCACAGGTGGGAGATGTTGCTTCCCGGATCCACGGAATCTCAGGAACACCGATGCTGCTGCAGAAAGAACGGGGTTAAGTACCAGGCAAATACAATAGAATACAAGAATCACAGGGTCTGAATAATCTTACCTATCCGGTGGTTGGAAAACCCTGGAGACCTAGTGAAGGAGGTTCGAGACTCAGATGAGAGGTAGTCCCTAGAACAATGGGGACCGGAGTCACACGTGGGTACAGGACAGCCCACCTGAACCAAGGGCTTGGAGGCGTAGCGTGAGCCCTCAAAGGGCAATGGCGTAGTGAAGACAAACAAAGTTCAAAGGGATGATCCGAAGGCAAGTGAGGGACGGGCCGAGGTTCAGCGATGAGTCAACAGTTCCAAGCAAAGGTACAAAGGATAATCCGAGGGAGTCCAGGTGAGTGATCCGAAGTCAAGGTAAACCAGAAGAGCAAAAGTCCAGACGTAGCGCCAAACAGAGTCGAAAGACAGCTGAGAAGCGGTGAGTGCTCCGTGCATCAAGCGTTATGTACTGGGCGCTTCCGGGTCACGTGATGCCCTCCTTCGTCACGTGGGAAACGCCGCTCTGAGTCACGTGAGCGGACGACTGTTCGATGCGGAAGCGTTCTGCCGCCCCTTCTGCTGTGTGCTCTCCATGGCAACTGCCAATGCAGGAAGGGCTGCAACCGAGCACGTACATTGTACCTGGTACGGAGCTTTTGGTCCTGTGGGGTAACCAAATCACGTGAGTCTCGAAACCTGGGGGGGGTGTAGTGTGGGAACCCGGGGAAGGTGTTGTGGGGGTACTAGCAGTGTTCTGATGTGCAGAGGAGCGTCTAACAGCTCCTTGAGTCAGCAGGGTCAACAAATTGTTATGTTGCGGTGATGCATTATGTTGTGTCATATCCTGAAGAAGTCCACTAGTGGCATATGGGCATGCCTGAAGGAGGCCATACATAAAACACAGGATGCTGACCAGATAAATGCCATCCCGAATGCAATCTGGAAGGACTATTGTGGCTTGCTCTACGCCTCACCATTCCCAAATCTGATTCCAAATACAAGTACTTTAGGCCGGTCCCATCACTTCATTATCTCCATCGATGATATCCAGTTGTGTATTAGAAATTTGAGTCAATCTAGGGCCGTAGGTCCGGACGGCCTTCACATTGGCACACTCAAAGATCATCCAAATTAATGGGCAAGGATCCTTTATCAGATATTTAATAAAATACTCATGACAGGTGTTATACCGGATTCGTGGAGGAAGTCTATCATCCTACCCATCTTTAAAAAAGGAAATTGCGATGATCCAGCTGCCTACCGCCCAATAGCGCTTCTGGACTGCCCGGCGAAAATTTTTGCACGTTTAGTGTTGAATAAATTTAATAGCTGGCTGGATGAAAACATGTTTCGTGATATGTTTCAGAATGAGTTTCTGCCAGGGAATGGGACAACTGTAAATACTATTACTCTCAAGAGCATCATTCAGAAGGCATTCCAACAACAGCAGCCACTCTATACAGCTTTCATAGATTTTAAAATGGCGTTTGACGCTGTCCCTCGTGAGCTCCTTTTCAAAAAATTGA
The DNA here is from genome assembly GCF_040938575.1 of Ambystoma mexicanum. Classification (NCBI taxonomy): domain Eukaryota; kingdom Metazoa; phylum Chordata; class Amphibia; order Caudata; family Ambystomatidae; genus Ambystoma; species Ambystoma mexicanum. The sequence goes on along the minus strand of NC_090924.1, from coordinate 120,291,365 downwards.
TGGATAGGAAATGTCCATGCTTCATTTTTAAATGGCTTATTGACTTACACACAGATACCACCATTCAAATTAAATTATCCAGCGACGGTCTTTTATCTGACCCAATCAAGATAGTGTGTGGGTTAAAACAAGGTTGCCTGTTGGCCTCAGCATTATTTACTTTTTTTATTTCAGATATTGGTATACATTTCGATAAAATTGTGACAGATTCACCAAAAATTAATGGGGTCAATGTAAAATACCTGCTCTATGCTGACGATATGGTGCTCTTCTTTAAGACTCCCAAGGGGTTACGTGCACTATTGTGTGCCTTGGATGTATATACTAAGAGGAACCGTATCACCTTTAATTTGAGCAAAACGAAGATCATGCATTTCGGTAAAAACAAACTGCGGAATGCCATGTATAGATGGCCTCTACAAAACGTTAACCTCATTTCAGTTTCCTCCTACATTTACTTGGGAGTCTATATAAGCAATTCAACAAACAAGCACGCTAATCATCAGCATCTAAGGCAGCGATTAATGACCGCCATCTCACAAAGTAAACTGATCAGGAGCAAGTATTGCACATTTTCAATAACCCCCTTACTGGTCTATTACAGACAGAAATTTATTCCAGTAATTCTGTATGGCACGGAGGCTGTCTTGGGTAAATCGTATCAATATTGGGCAATAATAGAGGTTTGTTACTGAAAACGTGCCTTAAGCCTTCCATTGTCGGAGCCCATTTGCATCCTAAGGCATGAGCTAGGACTTCTATCTCTTTATTCAATCTACAAGTGGAAGTTATGCTCGTTATATCGTAAGTGTATAATGAGCGTCAATCAACCTGGCCTGTTAGGACTTATAGCAGTATATCTTTTAAGATCTGAAAATGCATTTGCGGTATGCTGGAGAAGTAAAGCTGAAAAAATCATCACCAACATCGGCTTTTCTTTAGCATTGCTGCTAGGAAATCCCGATAAGGTGAAAAAACGAATTTGGGACGATGACTGGATAAAAACTAGGTCTGCATGTTTCTTGTACCAAAAATTTGAGATTAACCCGTTTGTCTTAAAACGATATGGGGATATGGGGAAACAAAGTTATCTAATCATGTTCCCACACTCCCGACAACGGAATGATTACCTAAGATTCTGTCTCAATATTTGGCCTACAAAGGAAATTCTGTGTGCCCGCAGAATTATACCAAAAAATGATGCACAGTGCCGGTTTTGTCAACTTGCCACAGAAACAATGCAGCACTTATGCGTGCAATGCCCGATGTTGCGAATGAAAAGAATTGCATATTTTGAATCTGTTTTCTGGGTACAAGACTGTGTCTCAAACACGTTGTTGGAACCTGCTATTTCATAGTCATCTAAAAATCGTCAGATATGCCATATAGAATTTTCTTTATAGCCTGGGGCTTCAAGGCAAAGTGAGTACATCGAGTCGTTTGTAAGGAGCTCACTAGATAAGTTTTAGGTTATACATTTGTTAGTTATATTTTTTCTTTTTCTCCTCTTTTAAATAACTGGCTTTTTTAATTATGAATATGTATATTTAAATTCACAGCTGATCATGTAATATTTTGTATGTGTATATGTGTATGATTTTGTTTTCATTTTCTTTCTCTGTATTGTAAGATTTTATGTTGAAAAATTAAGGTTTACTTGATTAAATCAACTTTGAATAAAAAACAAACATTTTTTTGAAAGTACCGTATCCATCACTGTTGTCCAGGTCTTAAAGCATGAGGCTTGTTCAGATAGCGATGTATTGTGCCCTCACCAGGGGTAAAGCTATTGGCTGTGGTGCAGAAGAATATGACAAAGTGGTGAGAGGATATGTGCAGCAGAAGTAGGGGGGAAACAAACAACTAACCATTTGAAATGTACAACAGGCTTAAGAGGGAGGATATCACATTTTGTTAGTGGGAGGGCTGATCATGAAAAGTGTGAATAAAGCATGCTTGTGACACTGTGCTTTTTCTGTGGGGGCATTTCCTAGTACATTGTTGTGTGGTACTAGAATTCGCCAGCACATGGTTGTGTGGCGGACTCTGGATGAGCTCAAGCATGCCCCTGAAGTGTGGAGGCTTCTTCAGCAGGTAGAATTCTAAATGAATGAAGGGGATAATCTGGGAAAATAAAGTGGACGGACACAATGACCATAACGAAGAGTTGGCTCTTGACTGGAAAATGTGGGGATTAGGAAACTAGAAATAAGGAAGGAGAAGAAGAAGGGAAAAGCCAAATCCTCCAAGAGCTCTACCTGCTAGGCTTCAGGGAAAATTGACATTGTATAGTGGTGTCAAGGAGGGAACGCCTATTACATTATATATGCGAGGAAGTGTTCATTAGGAAACTAGCGCAGAGAACATTCCCATCGGTTCACAGTGCATATAGGAAGGCTCCCATCAGAATACTCTGCCTGGGAAATATCCCCACAAGACCTCTGTACCAGCAATACAATTCCCCCAAAAAAATGAGTAATGCAGGAATACCCATTAAAAGCTATAAGGAACAAACACGCCCATGAGCAATGTCGATTATAATAAGACACATTGGGCCAAAGATGCTTTTCATGCACATCTGGCTACTTTTACTTAACTTTTTACAGACATTAGACTGTGTGGATGCCATCAGTAGGAAGCTGTCAGAATTTAACATGTAACAATGTGTATTCTGGGCATCGACAAGCATGTCACAAGCAGATATTTAATTGAAGCAGTTTTACTGTAGCAGTAAAAGTGCAGATAAATGCTTGCAACCCCGAGTATAGCGAGATCCCTCCTGAAAAAGTGCAGATAAATGCTTGCAACACTGAGTACAGCGCGATCCTTCCTGAAAAAGTGCAGATAAATGCTTGCAACACTGAGTATAGCGCGATCCTTCCTGAAAGAAGTGCAGATAAATGCTTGCAACCCTGAGTATAGCGAGCTCCTTCCTGAAAAAGTGCAGATAAAGGCTTGTAGCACTGAGTATAGTGCGATCCTGCCTGAAAAAGTGCTGATAAATGCTTGCAACACTGAATGTAGCGCGATCCTTCCTGAAAAGGTGCAGATAAATGCTTGCAACACTGAGTATAGCGAGATCCTACCTGAAAAAAGTGCAGATAAATGCTTGCAACACTCAGTGTTGCAAGCATTTATGAGCACTTTTTCAGAAATTATCGTGCTATACTGAGTACAGCAAGACCTTTCTTGAAATTGTGCTTGTGCTCTACAACAGAACGTGAAATGGGGCAGAGGTGAAGCTCAACGTTGGACCTCTCAATGGGTGAGCTTAGAGTTTACATCTGCTCGAAAATATTGTATTAGAATACTGTGCCAGGAAGTTACCCATCTGAATACTGTGCCAGCGAGAAAACCCCATTCAAAACAAACGCCCATTCAATTATTGCACGAGGGGTAAAGGGTCCTATTTCACAATAATAGGCCATCAGAAATTCCCATAACAATTAAGTGCAGGAGAAGCAGCAGCATTTAAAATGCTGTGCCATCAAAAAGGCTCATCGGAATACTGCACATGGCGAAATGAAGCACAATTCCTAATAATGTGCTCACCAAACAATACAGCAGAAAACTGTACCACAGCGCAAATATGCAAACCAATACAGTGCTCATAGGCCCAAGGAATTCTACCTAGGATAAAGTTGACAGGTCATGGTCGTGACTCGGAGAGTTGTCCCTTTCAATCAAATCAAAGGGGTAAACGTATCCTCTCTAGAATTGTTGTTTACCTGTGGAAAGTATCAAGTTAAAAAAAAGAGATACCTAAGATAACGTGTTTCTGCCATAGACGATAATTGTTTTGGTACCGAATGTGGGGCCGCGAATCCACTGGGCGCCTGAGCACACCTCATGCGCATTCAGCGTCTCGAGGGCGGAGGGCTCCCACTTCCTTTGTTCCTCCACCTTCAATGGACTACAAAGGCAGAGACTGGGCGCGGGAACGCGGGAGACATGAATGTTAAAGGATGGGGGTGGCGGGACTTCGAACAAAGGCCCAGGCAGAAGGGCGGCTGCCTAAAACTCCCGCCAGAATTGTGATGGAGTGCTGTCTGGGGGCTTGCTGGCGGGAGGGCAGCCCAGGGAGGGATGTCAGGGGATGTACTCTTCCGCTTCGCCCCGTCTCCTCAGGAAACAGTAGCTGCGTCGTGCCACTGTGTGGCATATACAATGTCAGAGGGTGCCAAATTTAGGGTGACAGGGCAACTAACATAAAAGTAGGACTAACCCTTGAATGTGGCTGTCCAGGCACTACACTTCAGTAGAGGTTGGAGGACAAGGGGTGTAAGTCTTACTGGTCAAATAAACAAATATTATAATTAATTTATCACAAACTAACACTATCTTAAGTTGTGAAATGCAGCATTTCTTCAGTGTCAGATTGTGCATTCCTGCCTGTCAACTATAAAGACCACTACCAAAAACCGGGGCCACTGCACTTTCCAATGAAAACCTAATCTTGAGAAAGGGGGACAGAGCGCCAAAAACCAGGACAGTCCGGGCAAAACCGGGACGTCTGGTCACCACAGTGCCAATAGCTAGCACACCCTTTCTCCACTTCCGTCCTCCGAGCCTGTGTGACCCCGGTACCAATGAAAGGCTCAAGACTAGTGACGCACCCTGCATCTAACGACGCTTCTTTTGCCACGTCCTTTCACCTTGTTTCTGTCCACTTTCATTGGCATGCTCCGGTGTACTCCAACATTGGGTGGCTCCAGGTATACCCCTTAATTTCTGTGTACACTGGACTCCCCATGCACTGTCCCGTACGCCGTGGAGGGCTGTTTGTTGCCAACTCCCTGCTGCTCAGCCTCACAGCTGATAGGTCAGATCTGCATGCATGTTAGCATGACCAACTTCATTGCATACTTTATGTTCTGCACCATTAGTGCATTTGCTCATTGGGGTGCTGCCCACTCAGCGCCAGAATACCAAATAGGCAAAGTAGGCACCGGCCTATGGGCCCCACTCCTTTAAGGGGCACTGCAACAACGGATACAAATTATATTGATTTGATCTTGAAAGAAAATTGTTATCAAGCTTTCTTAAATTGTTTCCAAAAGATAGAAAAAAATGAATCGATCAACGAAACAAACTAAAACTTTACATTAAAGACTCTATAGACTACAGAGAAAATACTGCATCCATTAACAACTTAGGGTACATAAACCAGAGACATAAAATGCACATAACAATTTGTCTCTTAAAAGCTCATCTTCTGGCAGCTGTCAATTTGTACAAAAAATGCAGTGCAAACTACATACATGTAATATACAGTAGTGATTGTCATCTCCATCTAGCGGCTGACATGCACACAACTTAGTTCAATGTCATCCCACTAGACTGTGCGTTGCCCAGTCGCACATGAGAAACCTCCGGAAACAAAGCTTTCTCTAAGTTATTGGACCACATTACACGGACGGCGGTAAGGGTTTACCGGTACCGGTAAGGGCACCGGTACCGGTAAACCCTTACCGCCTTACTACGAGGTCCCTTTGCGGGTAGGTACTTTAAAGCCTGCTGTTTAGCAGGCGTTAAAAACCAACCCCCAAAGGGACCAGGGTGCTAATTACGGTACCGCAATTTGCGGCACCGTAATTAGCGCCTTCCCCATTCCCATAGAGCCCTATGGGGCAAAAATGGGAATGGGGATGGGGGAATTAGCGCCCCGCCAACCTTGGAATAGGGCGGTAATTCCCCTTTCCACCAAGGCGGTGCTGGTATTTTACCGGCATGGACCAAGGTGCTAATAGCACCTTGGTCCTCCGCCTACCGTGTAATGAGGCCCATTGTGTCATGAGTTCCTAGATTATTCAAGTCCACGAGTGTATATACGGTACCCAACGTTTGCATGATGAAGTCAGGTTTTCTGAGTTATATTGAAGTTTGATGAACTTCACAGTATAATTTCTACCATAACAGAACAAATGTATCTTGTTCGGGCACTTTTACTCATTTTTGGCTGAGACTTAAAAATTGTTTCATTTTCTTGAACAAAGTGTAAATATTGTTTTTCGTCGCTCCTTTGTAAACCCATAATGTCGGTACCCAAAAAGAAGAGGTACCAAAGCAGTGCAGAAAATTTCAAATGTATTAGCAGGTACGTCATTTGGGGGTCGCCAGGGGTCGCATCTGCGACCCCTGAGGTCTCCCTTGCTACCCCTGTGGGCTCCATTGCTACCCCTAAAAAAAAAAAAAGCTCCTGGGCTGTGTGACCAGCACCATGTGGCTCTTTGTTTCTGGAGTGGCTGGCTTTCTTGTTCAGGCCTCTTAAAAAAAAACGGGAGTTCGACAAATGTAAGAATAGGATTAACAAATAATTTGTCTTTCTAGAATTCTATACAATAATTGCTAGACTTATTACATGTTTATTTCAGGCACTCTTCAGGGAGTGAGTCACTGATTCAGTCTGTTCTTAGACACCTCAAATTCACAATGGAGACAAAAACATCCAAAAAGCATTTAAAATCACTTTTCGGACTATGTATTTTGCTTTTCGCAAGTTGCAGTTATAGTGTGTTTTTTCTGCTGTTGTCTCTGGTACGGTCATCACAAGACAATCCATCTCGATGTGCTCTGTCACTTGACAAAATCCTTGTGCCTAAACGTTTGCGTACAGTGTAGAAATGTTTGACCATAGCACATAAAGTGGCCCTTGATTTCATTGTGCCACAATTAATGCTGTGTTGTAATGTGTCTATCTTTCCTATCTCCATGGAATGCTGTTCAGGATGGATGTTTGCATGTATGAGGTAACGAGTGCCCAGAGTACAGGATGCCATTTGAGTGCGCTGCTTTCCCTGCTCTACTCTAAATTCTTTAAACACAGTTATGAACCCTCACAAAGGTATGTATTTTGCCAACAGATGAAGCCTGAAACGTAGATCCACGCAGGCTTGACATGTGGCTAACTTTGCACCAGAACTGCAGATGAAATGACCTGCTGTCAAATTTCAGTTATCAGTTTAATGGTATCCACTACAAATTGTAATTTGCTTTCTGACTTTGAGAACATTCAGACATGTCATTCCTCCTTTTACTATTACCGGTAAAATAGCTATAGCCGGGTTGAGTGCTTGCTGCTGCGATGTGTGTGTGAACTGCAGGTTGCAGGTTCGAATCCCGCCAGGGCTAACTCGGCCTTTCATCCTTCTGAGGTTGATAAATGAGTGTGATGCTGGAAATGAATCGGAGGGACAGGGCCTCCGTATCCTTGTCCTTTACTGCTTTTTATCATGTGTTCTGTCGTGTTTTCCGCGCAGGAGTTCATGTGGACTCCTGGTGGTGCAGCTCTCTCTTTTGGTTTGGTGAACAGACCCATGGGATGCCCTTATGGCACCCATGGGTGGGGGTACAACCCTGTGCCCCTAGTGTATGTTTTTGGGCACCTGTGTGTGGCCCACAGAGCAGGCTATGGGCTGGTGGCAGCTCCATGCTGAATTTGACAGGTGCTCTGAGTATCCTGCATTTTGGGATACCCAGGCCCTGCCATTGGAATCAGTTGATTCCTGATAGGAAACAAGATGGCCCATGTGGCTGCTTGCTCTCTATTGCCTGTTACCTTGTTTTCCCAAAGTCCTGGGAAGCCCTGACTCTGTCCCTTCACCCTGACAGTCTGTTGGGTGGAAGTTCCATATATGATGTTGTTGTGAAGTCCAGGCCAGACTGGCTGGAGCCTTCCAAGTGACTGTATGTTGTGGGTACACCCTGTGGGTGGGACCTGGGTGAATGGAGTGTGTGACGAATACACATTCTGTGTTGTGGATGTCTAGTATCTGGTGTTTGACACAATGACTGAGACAGCCCTGCCCGAAACTGGTATGAATGCAGTGTGGGGTGTTGAATGGCTGGGTACTTGTCCCAATACACATAACTTTTTGCGAGTGTCTGGAGAGAAGTGAATGGCCTGAATGCACTATGCACCTGATTGGCTGCCTGCCTGCCTGCATCAATGCCCTTCTGACCGATTGGTTGCCTGAGTGTGACCCAGCAGAATGAATGGGAGATGAACTAGTATATCTGGGGGCCTCTCACTGCTAGAATTCGTGTTCAGAAGCTGAAGAGAAACTGGAGTTGAAACTGAAGCTTAACCTTGAAGCCCTGCTGGAAGAGAAGTATTGCTGCTGCTCTACTTCGTCGATCTGAAAGCTGCTGTGTCTCCAAGGACTGACCCAGAGAGGACCTGGTAAGGCGCCCTCTTCCCGAGCTACGAGGGACCATCGTGCGCCAGCTGATCTTTGCCAAAGCTCCCTGGTAGACAGACCTACGATAGGCTGCCGACCGGAGACGGGGACTGCTGCGGAATCCCAAAGAGAAGCGCCCGGACTGTTGTCCGCCTCTGTCGACGATCGCCGTCGCCGACTGAAGTCGCTGTGCTCCTGTTTGCCTAAGAACTTCATTTGATCCAAGGACGCTCTCGTCTGCATCGGCGCCAGCTTTATCCCGCTGGAGAAGGCCCGACCGTCGACGCACTGAGGAGCATCCGCCGGTGGGGTTCCCGCCACCTAAAGACCACAGAGACGCCCTTTCGGGGCCACAGTTCTTCATCATCTCTTTGCAGTCCAGAACTATCGTCACCGAGGTGCCCCACAAGCCTCTTCCTTGCAGGACGCCAACGCTCCGTCGTCGACGAGCACCGCTAGGAAAGAAGTTGCTACTTCACTGCCTTAGTTCACCCTGTTCTCCGTTGGACGTTCGACGACCCGTGACTCCTGCCTTAAAGGGAGGGCACTCAAGAAGGGCCGTCGATTTCCCGTCGACGAACGCTACAATTCCAGGTACATTGGGGCTGTAGAACTATCGTAGAGGGAAATAAGACTCACAGAACAATATATGGACTGGGCTTGTGATACATCTTTGCTTTACAGGTTGCCCAGGTGGGGGGATCTCCAGACAGAATTGTGCCTAGTTGGTAGAGGCCAGTATTCTGTCAATTGTTCAACCATCTTGCTTTCCTTCTCTCTCTACTGCTGGTTTCCTCTTTATTGATCTGTGTGACATTTTGACAGTAAAGTTGATGCACTTCAATAGGATCTGATATTTGTGGTACCACTTTAGAACTGTATATATTTACCATTGTTCATTTTCTGAGCACAAAGTGAGTTATTGTGATAGTGTACCTAACCCAGAATATTAATTATATAAAGACATTGTTTTAACTAATACAGTGTGTGGACTTTCGTTTGTGGGGGCTTGGGGACTACACTATGCACCACCTCCTGAGAAGCTAGGCCTTGATTACCCGACAACATAGCAATAATTGAGAATCTTGGCTTGGGTCCTCTGTGCCTCTCCTCTTAGGAACAATGCTATATGATGCTACTGTGATGTCACTTCAGGTTGGGGTCAGATGTCATCAGAAGTCAAGGGTCATGTGATGTCACTTCCACTACCCCTGGCATTTTGGTGAAATGACATCCCGTATTAGGAGCTCATTTGCGAGGGTGGTACCGATATTTCGACTGTCTGGGCTTAATCCAGCACTGTGCCCGCCCCTAGCTTGCAGAAGGCTGCCTATTGTAACCGTTGGCCATGCAGAGACCATCCGTCCGGAGGTCATGGCAGTGTTTTCTCCAAACATCAGCACCAAAGGCTGGTGGAATGCGCCTGCGCACCTCTGGTGAGCGGAGCAGCTCCTGTCATAAATAGGTGCCTCGGCCTTCAGCGCGCCCCTGAGATGCAGAGATCCTCCCTCTGCATTTCACGCGTTCCTGATCTTCTATGTCTGCTTTCAGTGCTGACTCTATTCCCAAAACGTTGCCGCCACTAGCCGCACAGACACACGCCTTTGTCATAATAAACACATGTTTATTCATATTTACCTCCATTAAACCCCAGAGCACCGACGCCAGACACGCAAACAGAGGAGGCTGGAGCTGGGAGTCAGGGGTCATGGTGGGCGCTGGGGATCAGCGGGAAGGGGTGACCTCTCTGCGCAGTGAGGGATCGCCAGGGGCTGTCAGTCCACAAGGAGATGAAAGGAAGGCCTCGGCTTGCAGAGCATTCGGCGGCAGAGAGGCCCCCTCGCATCCCATTCTCTGCCCTGGGCCTGTGGCTGCGAAGAGTGCACTCTTGTACTCCTCTCCGGGCGCCATTTTCTTACACAGAGGTAAGGTATCTATGGAGGCCTGGATTCAACATTAAAGTGTCAGCGTCCAGGCCACGTGCACGCCCCCACATGCCGAACTCAGACCAGGGCGCTGCGTTAATCGGCTAGAAAGGCGACCGACCCATACAGTCGATCCTGGGTTCAACCCTCTATGCTGGAATATACAGCTTTTTCACAACCGATACATTTCATTTCAGTGCTGGTCTACACTGAGACACCGGCCACTGCCCCGCTGATCAAGTCGTATTTTTCAGCCCGAAATCTTGTTGAGGTTTCTTAAAACCGTGAGTCTGTTGAATTGGGGGTCCCAGGTTTATCAATATTTTTCTTGAAGGTGCAACTGATGCTTCCATTACACTTCTGGCCATGGGCAACATGTGAGAAAAGAGGGGAGGCCCACAGGTTTTGTAAAATGGACTGGTATCTGCATCATTTGGGCTAGCAGCACCTATAAGACTAAACGATTGCATTCGAGTACAGAAAGGGAGAAAGGGCATTTGGGTAGCTGTTGTTTGGCCTTGCCAATCCCTATGGCCATTCCGAATCTCTATGGCCATTCCCACCCAGTTCCTGCCGCTCATGGTAACTCTTTGAGCTCACTTTAATCAAGCATGCAATCAAACGTTGCACTCCCAAGTGCCTGCCAGCGTTTTTATCATCATTGGCACTTTGGAGAATAGCAATTGACTGCATGTTCATAAGCAAATTACCCCATTAAATGAGTCCTCAAAATAATTTGCATTGGGATCTGTGTGGAGTCATCCTAGAGTACATTTTTGCCACATTTATAAAGTAACAAGAACAGATTGCTTGACCTGACATTCCTAAGAATTCACACAGCGAAACTCTGTATCTTCGCACTTACACATGCAATATAACTGAACAATAAATATGTATATGGGTCCCTATAGCTCTTTCTCTCTCGCGAGGCGCTAACATGCACACATTCACACCTGCAGGGCATTTGGGCTCGTTTGTGCGTATCTATATATACACGAGCGCGCGCGCGCACACACACGCACGCATGTCTGTGCATGCAAGAGCTGCGCAGTCACCCAGTGCGTGGGGCTGCCTGTATGCAAAGGCTGCACAAGATATGCATGCATGTTCACAAGCAGCATGGACCTTTGTGCAAGGTACACAAACCCACATGCAAGGTGTTTGAATGCGTAAGTGCGTGAAGGTGTGCGGGCGTACATGATCAAGATCCGTGTGCCTGCTCCCATGTGCATGGTGTGTGGACGCTCCCTTGCGTAGCAGGTGCACTGACCCACGTGTGCATGGACCAGCTGCGTTGGCCCACCTGTGCAACACCTTCGAGACTAGCAATAGACCGTACATAAATATGCAAATAAGCCCCGCCCACAAAAAATGTGCACCCAAATAGACTCCTCTGAGAAGCCATTCCAGAAAGAAGCTTTGTCACTCGTGACAAGAAAATACAGACTATAAGCCGGATATCGTTCAGCAGATGCCACCTCTTCTCTGAAAGCGATCACACGGGACCACACTGTAGCACTGTGCTGCACAGATGCAAAGGAAATGCCTGTCTAGGACTGTCTCTGAAGGTGTGCGGATGTATGTGGGGACGGCCCGCAACCTGCGTGCACGCATACAGACATGAAGGGTGTGCTGGCCCATGAACCTTGCACATGTGGTCACCCAGGCCCATGCACCATGCGCGTATTTTTAAAAAAATGTTATTGGACATTTGTATGGCACCTATAAACAAGTGTTTCCAGGTGGCACGTTTTTTTGGGGAGTGCAGGGGGGTGGGCGGTGGGACGTGCGAAAGAAGTAGAACAATAAACGGTTATATTGGCCTTTTGACAATCCTACCCTGCAAGTGTAAGACAAGGTGGTAAGTGCAGGGGGAGAGGGGAGAGGGAGAAGTGCATGAGTGGGGTGCCCAAAGGGAAGGGGATGGGGGTGGACAAGTACCAGGGGAAAGAGAGGTTGGAGGGGAGGATGAGCGCAGTGGACGGGGGGCAGGTTAGGGCTAGTCGGGTGAAGGGGGCCTGAGGGCAAGTGCTTGCCAGGAATGCTGGGGGGACTGGTAGGGTGGGTGGTCTGGCCCCTGTGTGACTCTGAAGAGACCAGGTCCGAGTCGCAGCGGCAGAGAGATCGTTAGCACGGGAGGAGTAGAGGGAAGGAAGAGGAGAAAAGGAAAGTCTTGAGAAGTTTCCGGAACTCAAGAAGATCTGGCTCAAGTTTGAGGGGGGCAGGGAGGCCGTTCCAGAGGGAGGAACCAGCCAAGAAAAGCGATTTACCTCCCACTCTCTGCTTGGAGAAACGTTTGACCTGCAGAGAGTTGGAGGCAGAGGACCGAAGGACTCTGGCAGGGAGGTATTTAGGGTGAGAAAGCTGGATGTAGAGAGGTGCCAGGTCCTAGACAGCCTTGTGGATGATGGTTTTAGCAATGGTGGAGTTATTAGTGGTGGGACTCCCTTTCTCCTGCGCACCTCCTCTTGTCTTGTTTCTGAATCAGACCAGCAGCCTGGATCCTGGTTTGTCGGGGAAGCCCACCCCCTAACTCAATTGGCCTTGAAAAAGACTTATGTTGAAACGTGCGTCGGCTGTGTAGCGATTTACAATGTAAAAAATTGTCATTCATTTCTACAATGATGTTTTCTTTGGTGCTAATTAACCAAAAATAAACAACCAAATTAATGACTAAGACTTGACTGGACCATATAATTGATTAATTCGCTCAACAGCGACCACTGGACCATCATACCCTACCAGCGCCCAACTGATCCAGAGTATGTCATCCCCATAAGCCTTGTGGATGATACAAATGGTCTTGAATTTGATCCTTGTGGTCACTGTAAGCCAGTTGAGAGATTTTAGGGCTGTAGAGATGTGGTTACTGGGCTTGAGGCAAGGATAAGTCTTGCAGTCCTATTCTGGATTAGTTGAAGGGGGCGAAGGGAGGAAAGAGGCTGTGGCAGTATTCCAGACTGAAGAGAACCAAGCACCTGGAGACGTTGAGCTTCTGGGGGAGGTGAGCAATGGTAGAATGCCCTTGAGGAGGTGGAACTCCTAAGTGGCATTCAATGTACATTGTATGTATGTACATTGCATGCATGTGGGATCATGTACATTGTGTGCATATGGTCCCACGCACCTTGGATGTAAGAGGAGGACACTGCACACACAGACTTAGACACCTTCCTCTGGAGTCATATGGAATATGTGAAATGCTAACCCAAAGAGTTAAACTGCTGACCTCCAAGTTCCTAGTTTGAGTTTGGCAAACACTTTTGGTGTGTGGCCCCTGGACGGGGGATCCTGCCACCACATGTCTCAAGGGCTTAGTGCCACAAGCCCAGGGAAGAGTCTGAGCCTCTTCTGGTGAGTCAAGCTCTTTGACATGTACTGAGTTAGAGTCCCAGGATGGCCCGCAGGACCCCCTGTTCCTCTCCCCTGGGGTTTGGGTTCTGGCACCAAACATAGGTGGCTGTCCCTAGCCAGGGCAAAGCTTAGCAAGTCCTGGGAGCATTCCCAAGCTCTTCTGTGGAGCCCAGCCTGGTAAAAGAGCTGGTTCTAATCTGAAGCAGGAAACCGTAAGCAGCAGAAGCCATGCCTCTGGCCGAAGATCTCATTGGAATGTATGGTACAAACAGAGCACAGGCTACTCTGAAACCCCTGTTGAAGGCTCATTTGAAATACTTCTGCAGTTGGCTCGATAAGGAGGTCAGACACTTTTGCTCAGACTTCCCACTTGTCGTAAAGAGTACACAGATTGCAAGAAAGCTTAGTCACATTCCTTCGGCTTCGTATGGGCAGTTTCAAATGGAACCCATGTGCATGGCTAGCTGTTCCCCAGGTCTAAATCTGAGTTCCTTAAGACCGGAAAGCATCTTCAGGTTCAGGCCCCTGGAAGGAGGCTCAAGCCACTGCTGTGAGGAGGCTATCCCTATCCAGGGCAGACTTCAAAAAGTCCCAGTCAGCATCCCAGCCTCCACCTAGTAGCCAAGCTCTCTGACTTACTGTACAAGAGCTTCAGGAGTTTCTGCATGCCCACCTAGGTCAACATCCTTGGCCTTGGGCTCTGATCTTCACCCTAAGGAAGTTGTCCCTATCCGGGGCAGAGTTCTCTCAGCTCCAGGAAGATTCCCAGCTTCCTCTGAGAGAACACATTCGGGAGATGGCTAGCTCCGTCCCAGGCCGGGAACTTCAACAAGCACAAGCTGGGTTCCTGTCCAAGTGACCACTGGAATAATCGGCAGGACCAGATAGCCATCCTTTCCTGGAACAAATGAAGGCTCATTCAATATATTTCTACAGTCGGGTCTTTACGGAAGTCAAACTATTTTGCTTGGATCTTCTCTTTTCTCCCCAGGATACACATAATGTAAGAAAACATAGCCACTGTCTTGAGGATTCAAAGTGTGAAATGGCGCTGAAAGTCCTGGCCAACTGATCATTCATGTCCGAGTGTGAGTTCCCGGAGGCCAGCAAGCACCTTCAGAGTAACACCCCTGCATAGAGGTCCTGGCCACCAATAGAGAGTGAATTTCCATACCCAGTTAATGGTTTCATGAGCCACAGGAGGAGTTTCAGCCTTTTAGGTCGAGGGAATCAAGGGCAAGGATGGCAGTACAATCAGGTTCAGACAAGGAGCCAGACTCAATGGTTGTAAACCTTTCATCAGTTACCTTATCACAGGAAGAAATCAGGGTTCTAGACAAAGGTTTGGGGTTTGTCATCACAAGACATCACACTGCTTTCTTGTTTAGAGTTGAGTTTCATCAATTCCTTCGTAAGATACATCTACATGATTTTTTTAAACGAACATGTGTATCGTTAGTCTATGAATCATACAGGTCTCAGGAATCCCTCTTCCTTAAGCCCACCTTGGAACACTTGTTGCCCGGAATTGACTTTTTTTGAAAAAAAGGTTTGGGCAGATTTGGACAAATTGGAAGCCACTGCTTCCCCTAGACATTCTAATTTGAGTAGACATGAGTTGTCCTTACTTTAGAAACTTGGACAGAATACAGATATTATCATCAGACAAGGAGATAAGGGTGGAGGTGTAGTCAATTCGGATCGCACTGACTACATCAATTAATATAAACGCTTGCTATCCGATGAGTTGAGTTATCAGAAATTGCCTGGAAATCCTTCTGCTGAATTCATTAAAATCATTGAATCAAAGGCTGAAGGCGAATTGGCTAACAAATGGATCAGTAAACATGAAGCCGAGTATTTGATAAGAACGGATGCCTGTGTACCAATCTTTTATATCCTACCAAAGATTCATAAAAATCTGCCAAACCCCCCAGGTCGATCAATTGTTTCATGAGTTTCTTCCATTTTGGAAGCCTTGTCCACATTTTCTGGACATTTATCTTTGAACGTTTGTGTCCAAAATGCCCTCTTATGTTGAAGACACCAAGAGTGTCATTAACCAAATTGAAGGTAAGATGTTTGACCCTACCCAACAGCTTCTCATTTGTATTGACACTGAGTCACTGTACACTCGAACTCCCCAACAAGCTACCATGGGTGTGATTGGTGAGGTGTTGCTAGATCGTGAGGATGGACATCCAGTTCCCAATACCTTTATCATGTGGTGCATGGAAATGGCGCTAACCAAGAATTTGTTTGAACAGTTTTATCTACAGGTTGAAGGAACGGCCATGGGTACGGCCATGGGTGCAGTCATGGCCCCTAACCTGGCCAATTTATATGTAGATACATTGGAAAAGAACATTAGCTATCACAACACAAATCCATATCCTGATAATATATGCAAATCGTTACACTACACAGTTGATATTCTCATTATCTGGTCTGTTTCACTTATTGAGGCTTTAGGATTCATTACTTGGCTCAATAATCAAAACAGATATTTGAAGTTCAGGCACATCATTAGTGCAGTAGAAGTTGATTCTTCGGACATCACGATTTATTCAGCAAATTATGTGTTACATGTCAGACCTTTCCTCAAACCCACAGACAAAAATGCTTTGCTCCAATTCTAGAGCCATCACGCCAAGCATATCAAGAAAGATTTGCCATATGGCCAATTTCTGTGGCTTCTGAGAAATAGCCGTACAGTTGACTCCTTTAATAAGGAGGCTATGCATTTTAGCGCAAAATTGCAACAGAGGCTACCCAAGGAAATTATTTTGACAATCTGTCAAACGTGCGACCGATACCAACTGTGATGTGATGTTGGATGAGAGCACAAAAAGTAAATCTTCCTCCAACAAACTTGTATTTGTTGATACTTTTACAAACATGTCATATCAAATCAAATTCATGATCACCAAAAATTGCCATAAATGTTTTGATAAATCTCTAAACACTCCTTTGGTTGCTTACAAGAAAAGTACTAATGTTAGAAACCCAATCCTCCATAACGACATCCAATATGGGGGTTAACAAACCCAAGTCTATAACTGAAGTGTGGGGCCTTCCACGTATTGTTGGACATATGAGATGTGGGTCATGCTCTGTATGCAAATTGACTTACGGCACACTGAATGTTGATTTGGGTATGGTGAAACCATGGCAACTCAAAGATTTCACCAATTGTAATTCCAACAATGTTGTGCATATTATTAAATGTCCTTGTGATCTGATGTACATTGGTAAGACCAATCATGAATGAAAGATACGTATGATTGAGCATAGGAGCTGTTTATGTAATCATATAGAGACAGCACCAATGGTAAAACATGTTATCGCTCTTGGACATTCGCACACTGAACTGAAATGGGTGATATTGATGAAGGTTCATGGGCCCTGTCAAAGTCTAATCAATCAAAAACTGTTACGGATGGAACAGAAATTAATCTTTCTTACTTAAAGTTATAACAGGGGGTTGAATGATTATATTGATTGGAATGCCGCACAGTAATCATGCCCATCATTGGTCTCCCTCCTTTAGCCTGTATTGTCTGGGGGTATGGTGGATAGAAAATTCTCTGGTGAGTTCAGGTGAGTGGTAGCAGGCCCCCAACCCACTCCGGAACATTGTGAGACCATCCTTGGCTTCAATAGATGATTTTGTCTACCTAAGTGCGATCTGCGCTCTGTGTATCCCGGCCACTGTCCCTCATACCCATTCCGCTTATACCTCCCTTCCTCCTGCCCACCATCCCTCCCACCTCCCCTGATTGACTGCCACTGCAGAACCTCTTAGGCTTCCCTGATTGGTGGAAGCCAACCCATTTAAGATATCCACCCAGGACAGCCCGTTGCCCGTGCAGCCACTGTGCCGAACGAACCCCAGGCAAAGGACAGCAGCTCATGAAGAAGCAGCTCCAGGTTGTGTTGGCCTGTGTTAGCCTGTGGTGCCGCAGCCGTCAACCAGTTGTGTCCGAAAAGGTAGGAGAGCAGCACCTGCTGCTCTTCTGTAAGTTAACCAAAGTCATCGAAAATCACTCTAACCCTTCCTGTTGAATCTTATCACCGTTACAGTCCACCTCTATCCAAATACTGCCTTTACATAGTTTGCCCACAATAGCCATATTCTGCATCTAGTTAGCCTGTACCTCTTAGCCATGTATTGCTCTAAGATAGACTATCTAAACCAAGATATATTGTTCCAAGATGGCCCTAGCCAAACATTGCTTTCCGTAGACTGTACCGCAGCCACAAGTGCCAGATAGCAGCCTCTCACATCTAGCCTGACTGTCCCAGAACCTGATTGAGACCGATAGCCACTTATCAGAATCAGCCTGACTGCCAGCTAGCACTATCCAGGAATTTAAAACGTAGTCCTCCTGATTACCTTTGTGTTACTGTTACTACTGCTATTGTACTTACTGCTGTCCCTTCACCCCATGTTAGGCCCTTTCTCCCTCTATCCAGGAGTCCTAACCCTGGGTGCTGCTATCTGCAGTTACTGTTATTGTATTTACTGTTGTCCCCCCGTGTTAGGCCCTTTCTCCCTCTATCCAGGTGTCCCAAACCTAGGTGCTGCTTTTGCATTATCACTCCGTACACTTACTACCATCTAAATCTTAGGTGCCTCAACCCAGATACCTTCCGTCCTAGCCCTCGGAAGTGCAGATACTCTCTGACGCCCACATCGCACAGCTGCTGGACTGCTCCATCCCACAACCATGACTGACCTCCGCTCCCTGATGGAGATACCTCAACAACAAAGATCACCTCTCTGCTCCCACAACCCTCCCGCTTCTACACCACACCTACCCCCCATAATGCACCCCTCCCGGCACATGCCCTCCTTACTAGCGCTTACTTTCAGGAACCCCCCCCTACATCCCACATCGACCCAACACCTCTGACCCATGCACTCGAACATTGATACACTCTGACCCCCCCTCGGTCACCCCCCAACCATCCTTCCGCCTCTAACTCTGAGATCAGAGGAGCGCTCTGGCGCGCCAAACACCACCTGCCTCATACCCTCATCCCACACACTTCAGCCCATCCAACCCTCTCACCCTTCTTCTGCCCCAGGATTCTATTAAGAACAATCCCCTACTCCCTTTCCATACACCCCACGCAATTTCCAACTCAAAAGCTAGAGGAGATCTCTGGCACTTCAAACATCACGAGTCCCCTGCCACTACCGTGGCATCGGTGCACTCACTCAGGAACCCCCCCGAGACACACCCTCCCCCACCTCTGCCCTCCCAGGCCCTACCAAACCCCCTTTTACACCTGCACTAGTACCCACCCACTCGTGTAGAGCTCCACATCACAACAAAATAACCAACCCTCCACCAACACACACTCCATCCACCCCCCCATATCAGTCCCACACTTCCTCACCACCAACACCCCTCCCTCAAAAACCCAGCGTCCCCATGACAGCGCAGTCCCACAAGGACATCCGCAACACACAAACTCGGCACAGCTCGGCGCCCCCCCGCTCTTCACCTGCAAAACACTCTCACCCTACCTCCCACACCACCCTCTCCCCCACCCTCGGCTTCTACTCGACCCCCACCCTCAGAGCCCCCATTCAAATCCTTTCCCTTCTCTAAAGTAGCACGTCTTTCCCTTTCTAAAACCGTCACTTCATCTTTCCCCTCCAACCCCTCTACTGTATCCCACACCCCTATACATCCAAACGCAGAAAACGCAGAAAGGGTGACCAGCCCTCTCTCTCGACTCTCCATACTTCTCCACTTCTTCATTGGTCCAACCACCCATCTTTTCCCACCCCTACCATCAGGCCCTCCCCACCCCCCACGTCTTCACCCCCTTGAACTTGACCTCTCTCCCAGTACACCTAAATCCCTTGGGCCCTCCAGACTCGAACCACAAACAACTTGCCTGACCCCACACACCACACCTGCACCATTCATCACCCTCCCCCTCTCCTGATCCTGCCCACCACATCTCTCGCAAACCTACAACTGCCCGCCTTCTCTTCCCGCCCCCCCATCGGCCTAACCCACTCTCCTCCCTCAAAAAATACTGGCGTCCCGACCGTCCTCTACCAACCCTCAGTGAGTCTCAACAACCCTGACTGATCCGACCACACCCCCCATCGCAAGGGGCACCTATGTTCACCGAGCACTCCCAGCCACGAGCATCAAGAAAATCACCTTGCCTCATGAAGTCACATGCCTCCTTTTCAATGCCTGCTCCGTGGCGAGAAATAGACACAGCATCTTTGACCTCCTATACTCTGACAACCCCGATCTCATCTTAATCACTGAAACTTTGTTCTCAGACGATTTTGCACCAGTTGCGCACAAGGCCTCCCCCCCCCTAGCTACTCGCTTATCTCCCACAAAAGACCCTCCAGAGGTGGCGGAGTGGTAATCCTCTACAAACCTAATTTTGCTATCTCTCTCACCGAAACCCAGACATGCAATGCTAAATGTGAACCCCTGCTAGTAAAACTCTTGCTACCATCAACACTGACTCACAGATTCCTACTCATACAGACCCCCCGGATATAACAGACATTTTGCCAACAATCTATGGGACTCATTAGCTACCATTCAGGTAAATCATCCAACACTCAGGCTACTGGGAGATTTCAATATCTGGTTTGATGTGCCCAACAACCACATGACCAAACCTCTGGTCGACAGTCTAGAAGCACTCAACCTCTCCCGTGATACCACAGGTCCAACCCACTCTGGCGGTGACACCCTTGATGCGATGTTCAGCTCCTATGACCTTGTCTCTATATCTAGTCCCAAACCACATATCCCGACAGGCCATTCTGCTATACCTTTCTCTGTCCACACACCAGCCCCCCATCCATGGCTCTCTCTATTCCCTCACCCATGATCACAAATGCTGGAACAAAGTCAAGGTACTCCCCGACCTAGCCGAAGCCCTGTTACTCTGTCTCCCAGCACTGCTGGCCTCTGATAGACCATTAACCATCGAATCCTTTGACTCCTGGCTTAAAGAATCACTACTCCCTCTCACCCCTCAGACCCTGCAAGCTCTCGCAAAGGACAAACACCAAAATAGTTCCCACCCCGCATGAAGACTTTCAAAAGTCAAAATAACGCAAATGGCGAACATCTAAAATCACTCTCAGCAGATCTATGTTCGCCCACCACCACCGTGATTACAAATCCGAGATCCGAAAGGCCAAAAGGCGTATTACAACAAACAAATTTTGAACTGTCACAGCAGCAGCAGCAAAGAACTCCACAAGATCATCTCCGAATTCATGAAACCCACCTGCACCTCTCCCCAAACCACCCCCACACAAACGCTCTGCAACTCCCTCTTGCTGCATTTCTACAACACAGCACTAGATAGGATGGCTACCCTTAACACCAACCTCCCCACCCACACCCCCAGCCCCACTCCTGCCCCTTCTGACTCCATTGCCCCGACGACTGCAATGCCAGCCTTCAACTCTTTCCACCCCATCTCGAGAGACGCGTTCCTAGATCTACTATCCGGCAGCAGACCCTCCTGATCTCCCCTTGACCACTGCCCCACCTCTCTTCTGAAAGATATATTCTCCACTACTTGCGCAGGAGGGACGCAAGGTCCATACTAAACGACTCCCGCACTTCTAGCATCTTTTCAGAGGCCTGTAAAATAACGCATGTCAAACCGCTTCTAAAAAAAGGCATCTCTCGACACCCTTCATCCCTAAAAATGACAGGCCCATCTCCAACACCCGATTTCTCACAAAACTGATTGACCGTGCTGCGTACTCTCAGCTCAACTGCTTCGTAGAATCCAACAAACTACTCAAACCCGCTCAATCAGGCTTCAGGCCGCGCCATGGACCAGAAACCACTCTGATCTCGATTTGGGATGATGTCAAGGTGGCGGCAGACTCAGAGGGTTGCGCAGCGCTGATTCTCCTTGATCTGTCAGCAGCCTTTGACACAGTTAAGCATTCTATCCTCCTTGACCGTCTCCACTCCCGAGGAATCGGAGGGTCGGCACTCAAATGGATTGCCTCATCCTTAACAACAGGATGCAAATTGCTTTCCTCCCCCCCCCCTTTTGTCACAAGTGCTCGCACCATGAATACTGGAGTACCCCAAGGCACCTGCCTCTCTGATCTCCTTTCACCCTCTATCAGACCACTCTTCCAGGAATCATCCGCAGCACAACCTCACTTGCTACAACTGCGCTGACAATATCCAAATTATCCTAAGAATTCCCAAAACAAGCTCCAACCCACGTCCCAACCTCGAAGCCTGCCTCTGTGATATTGACTGATCGATGACAAGAAATCACCTCCTTCTGAACCCAGATAAAACTGAGATCAAGGTGTGCAGCAATACTGCCCTTTTCCCGCAACCACTCCCATGGCCCCCACTCCCTCCAAAATAGTCAAAAACCTTGGCTGCACTATGGACTCAGGCCAAACCCCCTCATGTCAGATCAATACTGTATCGAAATCCTGTCACTACCACCTTAAGCGCTTAAAACACATTTTCCCTTACCTCACCTATCCCAACAGACTTGCCGCTATTATATCCATTGTTATGTCGAGACTGGACTATGCCAACTCCCAATACCTGGGAGCACCGGCATACCAACTTAAAACCAAAGAGCCCAAAATTCTGCCAGCAAACCTCTTGTTGCTCTGGGACATAGGGACCACATCTCCCCCGCTCTCCGCACCCTTCACTGACTCCCTGTGCGATAAAGGGCCACTTTCGAACGCTATACATTACCCACCGAGCAGTGCACAAGACCAGTCCAACGTACCTACAAGAAAAGATTAAACCCTACCTCCCACCACGCACCCTAAAACCAACCACTACCCTCTTACTAGTGATTCCAGTCTCCAATTCAGACAGGATCGGAGGGTCCGCCTTCTCGTCCTTAACTCCAACTCTGTGGAAGTCACTCTCTCCACACATTCGGCACAACCAGGACTACATGGCCTTCCGCAAAGCTCGAAAAACCTGGCTCTTTCCATAAACCTGATTAGGACCCTCCAGAGCCGCTGAAACCCAGCAACATCATGGACCGTGACTACAACAGCACTACATTGGAAAGTAATTACAACCTACAGACAAAGGTTCGAGGAGATACAGAGAAAGGAGACCACAGAGGCCGACCAATAAGTCACCAAAAAAGATTTAGGAAACGGATACCACAGATGGCAACCTTAGCGTTCAACTCGGCTTCCTGAGTCTACTAAACAGGCCTAGCAACATCTCACGTGATCAAAATAATACCCTTCTGCTACCTTAGATACGATCACTCCTAGACGCTGGAACACCTAGACTCTACACTGCCTCTGTCAAGCCCATCCTTTAACATCATTGCCTCAATGTTACTACGTTGGTGCAAAAGGAAATTCCTATCCTACAACCAAATACCCTGCCTAAACATTCCCTGCAACCCACCATTAATGACAACCAGAGACAGGGTAAATGGGCTCAATATGACTACATTGGTGCTCCTGCCCTGTAACCAAATATCCTGCCTAATCCTATCCTGCTGCCCACCACCGTGACCCGGAAACCGTTCCCCCAAGATGCATAGTAATGAACCTAAGAATAATGACCCTCTGGACGAGCAAACATATCTTACTCTGCTCCTAACTGTGAATCTACCTCAGAATGCAGCTACCGCAAGAGGACGACCACTGCCAGATCATCCAGATCCAGAATGTAATCCTGGAACAGTGGGCTCATAAGAATAAAACATCCACTCCAGACACTCTCCTCTCCTACCACTATGCCCACTCTCTACTTTACACCAACACACAATAGAGGGCTGCTATACCCCTCGATCAATTTCAGCCTAACTCCTCACACACAAACAATACTCCATGAACACCTCAACATCCTGCTAGAACGCAGCTACACCCCGTGAAATAATTGGCCTAGCTGCACACATACATGTCCTACACAGGCCTAATGCCACGAGGATGCAGTCTCATAGTCCTATCACCAGACTGCACACATTCAACTGATTTCTCAATACCACTGCACCTAATGTTGGGATGCAGCTACCATCAGGCAATCGCATCAGCTGCTCACATACTGAGTGCACCCAAGCACCCTATGCTACCCTACTCTATCGACTGACCGGATTACAGTTCTCAAGGGAGTTCAACCCTCAGTGCTTTGATATCATACCAATGATATATAGAGCGCTATATAAATGCCAAATAACAATAACTATGCATTAGACTTAGGCTATGAAGCCATTAGCTTGGTCTATTTGTAGTGGGGTTTAGTTTCTACATATCTTTGACAAATTGACGCAGATCTTTGAGATTCATGCACTGTTTGACGTTTGTCCACATTCGTTGTATATTCTTAACAATGTGTGGTTGGTATTGTAGTACCCTTTGTGCACGTTTTTAATCTGCATGTGGTTATAGGTACAATCGAAAAGTGCAGCACCCCTTCTTTTTCTGCCTGTGACAACATGGCCACATTCATTTGCTTTATGGATTGAGCTGGGTCTAATTACTACGTTCAGTTGTCCATACGTCAGTTTTTAGTATCGACTTGCGCGCAATGCCGAGACATGCGTTCACGTGACTGGCCGTGTTTTTTTGCCTCCACTCTCTCACATGTTATAGCTACACGTGGGATCAAGTGAATGCCTTTTCCATCTCCGTAATGCTCACTCGTACAGTTTAGGAATACAATTCTTTGTTGGAAGTTGGTTTAGGTAACGAGGTGGAGTCAAATCCCTGCGCCCGCTTATATGCAAACCGACAAGTATATACGATAGGTAGGCAAAACAAGAAAATAATGAAAGCCCTTCAGACTGAAGTGATGAGTTCTTTCATTGAAGATTCTTAATTCATCTTGAATAATTGTAGAGTTCTTAATGCGCTCAAAGAAGCCTATTGCGCTTAATTAATATAGTATTTAATCCTACTTGTACTTGTTGTAAGTGTGCAGTATTGGTTCTCTGATAACTGATGGTGTACGTGTCAAGCACTTAACTTGTCCGTGGCTTTAGAATCGGACTCCTCTTACACTCACGCTGCTGCGCCGACTCCAGGCGTCTTATGTCCTCGCCGCCATGCCTGTGGCGGGCCTTGGTGTTTTCAGCAGCTCGCCTGGGGCTGTGTGATCACGGCACATGGTGTGACGTGATTAGAGGTTGCCATGGCATCTGCTGGACACCCGGAAAGCTTGTTCTCCTGGTCACATAACCAGCACAATGTCACATGACCGATTAACCAGGATGTGACTATAAAAGGCCCAAACAAGCAGTTGTTCATTGCTTCTTATATGTTGCTGTGAGTGGCTTTTGGTGTTTTCTGTTCTCTTGATCTCTATTTTTGTGGTTTTTGACCTTGGCTCTGTCTACTGGATTGCCTTTTGGATTTTCCTTGGATTCTGTCTGCCTGTGTGTTCTTTTCTTCTGATTTTGACCCTGGATTTTTTCTCTTGGATTGTTACTGGACTTCCCTTGTTCTGGCGACTTGGACTCACTTCTGTCTTCAAAGGAATTTTGGACTTTGGAGTTTTCTATCTGGATTACTTCCCTGGAACCAGCTTCTGGAACATTGGACTGTACTTAACCATCCTATGCTTTTCATCTCCTGTAGGGAGGTATTTTCCTGCTCCTGGGTTTTTTCCCTCCCTTCCTTCGTTCCACCCATGGTGCCCAGTTAGGTAGGTTATTTATCTGTCTTCATACTCTGTTGTTCTACGAATTACTATGTCCTAACATTGTTCTTCCTTTCCAGCTGCCTGGGAATCCGTGCTGCAGTTCCAGACCACCTGTGGCCCCAATAACTGGATAGCAAGTTGCTTTGACTTCCCTGACTGGTGCTTGGGGACAGAGGTATTTAGTCCACGTTTTGACAGTCAGGTCCTCCACACGTGTTTCACCACTAGTTGTGATAGCAGCTAATCAGGAGGTATAGAGAGCGTATTGCTCTGGTAGTGGCAGGTTCCCCGATCGCCCTGGCGGACCTGCTTTTGCGGCACTAAATCAATTCCCCCGCCCCTGAGCCTGACATTATCAAAACATTCATATTCCCCGCCTCTCCCCGTGACGTTACTGTGCTGCGTAGGCAAACGCGCCCAGTCGTCTTCTGCGCGACTCCACACAGAACCCGGAAACCAACACAGATCAACTCACAACACAGCGTGCCATAATTCGGAATATGAAACTGTACTTTACAATGAAACAGCAACACGGTACATTTGATAAAGTACATTTATTTGACATTAAATGTTTAGAGAATATTCAGCAATTGCCATATGAACTCCGGAAGCCATTTATTTTCTTTTATCTGCATCCGCAATAACTGTTCCGTTTTATCTTGAGTCACGCGGTGTTCCTTTATGGTATACAGGGTGTTCATTTTCGTAAAAAGAATCACTTTGGAAGCGCGGTGAACCGCAAGGCTGTTCCATCAACTAGACACTAGTCCAGCCTAAAGGCTGTTATGTTGCTTCTAGCCACTAGTACAGCGTAAGGGCATGTGGGCCCTTGGCGATCGTCCCATAATATGGTGATCGTGCTCCAGTTGTTGACACGAAGCTGCAGGTGTCTGCTGAAGAATCCATCCGCCGGTGTCTCAAACAGATGGCAGTGGCAGTAAGGGATTAAATACCTGTTATGAAAACAAAAAAATGATAATTAGTCTCGCTAGCCGAACTTCATTAATATTACTCATTTTATTTATTACGGCCGATCAGAAACTATTTGCTTGCAAGGGTAGTTCAATGGAGTATGTTCGTCTCTAAAATCAATGCGAAAAGTAACAAGATAAATCGAGGCCAACACACAATGATAAACGACAGTCTACATGCGTGAGGAATGATATGATATATGATATGGCATTTGTAACGCGCCTATACTCAAGTGTTACTAGACGTGACGAGGCAGGTGGGGAACAAGGGCAGACAGACAACGATCCTACTAGGCCAGGTGTCTTTCTGATCGCGCATGGGGATGGGCTGTACAAGGTTAGTTGAATACAAATGAAATAATAGGGCCAGCTGGTGGCAAGTGCAAGGTAAATGCCGGGAGAAGGGGCTGAAGGATACAGAGACAGTCCCGTAGTGCAGGGAAAAGTGGCTGGGCCATGGAGCGAGATCGGTGAGACCAGTGGACCTGCATGCCCATGTGCCCAATACGAACAGTTTTACCTGCTTTTCCTAGCTCTTCATTCATTCATTTATTCATGCATCCATTCATTAAATCTTCATTCCGGTATAAAAGCATGTAAAGATTTACTTACATTATATTTGAAATTTCCATTGTGTCTCTTCGTAATGCAGTCTGTAAAACGGACCGTGCTCTTAACAATGATTTTTCGTATACTGACCTAAAACTGAAACTCGGTCTAGTTTCTGAATTTTCTGCCTTATCGTCTCTTATGTTATTGCGCACTCCCTTCAAATGTAGTTCTTTCGGCATGGTCCCTGTCTCAAGGTCAAAAAACAATAGACCCTTATACTTCCAGTGCGACTTGTGGGCCTCATCTGGGCGCTGTCCTTCGCATTCTTTATTTGCAACATCACATAGTATAGGCATCTATGAGAACTTGAAGTTTAGAATCCGTCTATGTAGTGCTCCTCAATGTGCAAATGGGAACTGGCTTCTCTCCCAAATGCCACAGCCCGCTTGGCTGGCGCGTTCTAAGTGCCCCAATTTTATCACCGTTGTCTGCGAGCTTTGCAGCCCAAATTGAGACATTTAATTTTTGGCGGAAGGTCAGGGAAAGTATAAAGTACCACAGGAGTTGAGTTAAAAGTGAGATTTATTGTTTGTTTGTTTGTTTTATTATTTGCAATACGCAAGCCTCCCCTCCGTTAACAGTGCGCAGCATTCACATTTACATGAGATGAGACATGAGAAAAATATATACATACACATATGTGAGGTGAATAGAGAGAATTCAAAGATGACACCCAGCTTGTTCGCCACCCATGATGGTGAAGTTAGGGGTTAGGTTTACAGGTACACTGTACAATAACATTTATTTACAAAAAGACAATCGTATTGCAATTATTTAAACCGGGATTTGTACTTCACAATCAGCTGTGCATCGGGTGGGCATGGCACAGTCGCAATGTTCGGTGGCAATGGATCACTGCTCTGTACAGAAACGTCCAAAATTCCATATCTGTGCTTCTCTAACACAGCAACAATAAGGCCTTTCACAAAGTCGAACTGCATTTCATCATAGACTGGTTTGATCACCCATTGCTTACTTCGTTTTGAAAACACCTTAGTGTAGCGAGGCATCCTTACTTAACCCCTAGTCCTAGATTGTTCACGTCCGACATTTCTGTTATGGGCCAAGACCGCTAGTAGAGTGCGATGTTTCATGCCCCGAAAGCTAAAATGCAAGCGCTTTGGCCTGTACTTTAGGCACATATTGTGGAACACCTCCAAATCTCCTGTGTGACAGAATTCTGTCAGTCCTCTCAAATCTCTTGATAGAGTTTTGTCGAAAACAATCTTCTCAATGGCTTTGTGTGTCGGTGAAGATGGAATCAACCACTTCTTCTTCCGTGCTTCCTATGGGGACAAAGGGCCATGTTCACATTGGTGGAAATGTTCATTTGCTGTCCACCGGTGAACGTTGGTACAGTGGTGCATCAGTGACCGCCATTTTTCAAGTAGTTTTTCCACTGACCCCTCACAAGTTTTTGAGCTCCACCAAAGATGGTTGGTGATAGAATGTGACCACTGCAAAGTACTTTCAAAACCTTTTTTTTTTCCTGCAGCCGAGATTTTCTTATTGATTGATTTAGCAAGATGCCATACGTCAAATTGATGTTTAATATGTGGGAACTGCTCTCTCATTGTCTTGGCAATTGAAACGTGTCTATCCATGGCTATGAGGTCGATGTGCATCCCCCTCGATTGTAGATGTTCCACTGACTTTATAAATCCTAGTTTCTCCATGGCCACTGACGATGTACATTGTGTTACCTGCACGACCACCGAACTCACAATTTTCTTACTATCCATGTCCTGAAAGTGGTAGGTGCAATACTTGGCAGAAAATCCAGGGCTGTCGCACTGTCGATCGCCGGCTAGCCTGAATCGTTTGCCTTTGAATGTACTTGCTAGAGACAATTGTTCAATTTTCCAAGCATCACTAATGGCCGGAAACAGATAATCACGTTGGTATGTGTAGTACAGCGCTTTAGAAATGAAATGGAGTCCCACAAACTGAAAGAAAGCCTCTAACTTTCTAAAACTGGAGCCACTAAAAAGTGATGCAGCTGCACACAGTAGATTGCCTGCTGGCATTTTCCCCAGCATTGGTTGTGCAGACCATGAGAACCTATGATTTAATCTACAGGCGGCATTTATTTTGACGTTACTGCCTTTTATTTGACGAGTCACATTAATCAATGGCTTCCCACATACATTCCCTCTAATGGAACGCACACATTTCAGCATACTTATAATTTCCATCAAACAACTGTCGAATACAATGGCCCTCATTACGACCCTTGCGGAAATTGACTGACCGGACCGCAACAGCGTAAATAGCGTTTCCGCCATTGCACGAAGGAGCAAAGTGCGGCTAATTACGACCCATCGGGCACGAGCATTACGCCATGGCGGAATCCGAAAGGCTGCGATGGCGGAAATGACCCCAAAACGGCCCTTACCGCCGCCGTACGCTGCACCAGGTGCAATACCGCCACCCATCTTAGCGGTCACCGTAATGAGCGGGCACCGTAATGAGCGGGCACCGCAAATTACGGGCACCGTAAATATACGGAAACGGAAGTAAAAGCATGTGGCCGGAACGGGAAACAGCACGCCGCACAACTATAAAATCCGAATCCCAACACAACCATTAAAAATCCGACCCTGACACACATCCCAACCCGTTAGCAACCCCAGTTCAAAAAATAAATATGGGAAAGGTAGCCAAGAAAGCGTGTGATCGCAAGCGGCAGGTCCACTTCTCCCGAGAGGAACTGACCGTGCTGACCGAGACCCTGCAGGAAAATGCCGCCGTCGTCTTCTCCAGTCAAATGACCAGGACGGCCCTTGCCAACAAGAAGGCCATATGGGCCCTTGTGGCACAGCGCGTAAGTGCGGTGGGGACAACACCCCGCACGCCACAGCAATGTCGCAAGCGGTGGGACGACCTGCGGATCCGCGTACGCAGCATACTTTCTGCGAACAGGAACATCGCCACAGCTACCGGGGGGGGATCAGAGTCGCCCATCAAGTTGACCCCCTGGGAGGAGATCTGCGCCTCCACCATAGGAATGGAGAGCATAGAGGGAGTCGGAGGGATGGAGAAAGGAGTGCCGACATCCGGAGAATCAGGTAGGTTTGCCAAGAGAAACAATGCGAAATCCACAAACCACGAACATGTGCAGTACCATGTGACCCCATAGTGCAATACATACTTTGCCCTGACAGCGCCCTCTAAAAGTCAGAATGAATAAACAAATTAATCAAGATGCCATAAACAACCCCTACATGTGCAGCATGCACCCCCTAACTGCAGGCAGCCAAATGAATGCATCCTCAATCCACACGAAAATGAGACCACCTCCAAGGCCCAGTCCCATATCAGCCTCATGTACCACCCCAATGCATTTGACACGTTGCCATTCCAAATCCGACAGACCCATAACTAACGCTCGCCCCTCTTTACTCCACCACAGGGTCCGATACCAACGACGAGCTGCAGGACACCCCTACCAGCACGCCTGCAAAGAGGGCCAGGACCAACGTCCCAAGAGCCTCCACCTCAGGTGCAAGGATCAAGACACGGCAGCAGCAGGAATCAAGTGCCAGCACACTGGAGGGGACTGCAACAGGCACCCCAGCAGCCAGCAAGTCCACAACCCCAGCACCACAGGTCCCCCCAAAGAACGTATCTGATGGCACTGCCTCTGGTGGTAGCAGCACCATAGGTGACACAGCTGTCATGCCAGCATGCTCCGACACGGAAAACAGTGCTGGCGACGTAGGTACCATCCATGACCTTTCCCAATCCCCCTGCATGTTCCATCCCCTACACCATGACGAAACCACGCAGGGGCACCCTGAAGACGACGACTGGCCAACCCCCACAAGTCCTGTGCCAAGGCAACATGTGTTGAGCAGCCCCCCTGTCACACCACCGCAAATGTCCATGGCCCAGCAGAGGCAACAGTCCCTCGACCTGCTGATCGAGCAACAGCAGGAAGCGTCCACGCTACTCAAGGACCATGCAAATGAATGCGGGGGTTCCAGGGCAGCCATGGAAACATCCACCGAGACACTCAGGGCACAAATAGAGAAAAGTAGTGAGAGCCTCAGGGGAGAAATGGAGAGAAGCACCGAGAGCCTGAGAGCACAAATGGAGAGAAGCACCGAGAGCCTGAGGGGGGAACTGCATGCGACGTCCAAAGACGTTTGTGCTGAACTTGCTGCTGTGCGCCGTGTGCTCTCGGAGCTCTCACAAACCCTCAGAGACATGCATGGACGCGAGCAGGCAGAGACGTCATCCGTGGCAAGTTCCGTCCAGGGCAGCCCCCAACGCAGATCTGGCAGGAACCTGCGCTCCACGGGCAGGGGTGCCCCTGATACCCGTAGAGGGGGCTTGCAATAGCGTCTACCCACGGGCAGCATGCATATCTGGACACTGGTGTTGGGGGGGGAGGAAGTAGGGTGGAGGGGGTGTGTTGGGCTTCACTGGGTGGCGGGTCCATAGGGTGTATGAATCAAATCACATTAACAATACAGCACTTCATTATCATCCAATGACATGTGTGGACATTGATATTTGCGTACGAGGCCTTCATAGGCGTACAGTCCACTATGTGCCTGTACTACACACACACAGTGCCACAGGTCCCCTTTCCGTGTAATAGGCACCATGCGTGGTTGCTAGAAGCATGCATCTATGATGCTCTGTCGGATTGCACGTGCATCCTGTGCCTCATGGACTCCCTGGCGTCCCTCCACATCCCCACCCTCATCATCATCATCTTCAGGTGCATGCAGTACAGCGTCAGGGGGCATGGGCACATTCCTACGTATGCACATGTTGTGCAGCATGACACATGCCATGACCATCTTAGAAACCCTCTCATGGCTGTACATGAGTGCCCCGCCAGACCTGCTGAGGCTGCGGAAACGAGCCTTCAGTAGGCCGAATGCCTGTTCAATGACCACACGGCTACGTGAGTGGGCATGGTTGTAGTCCTCCTCATGCTGGTTCTGTGGGTTCCGGATTGGTGTAAGGAGCCATCTCTTCAGTGGATACCCGGCATCACCTGTATGGGACGAATAAAGGGTGTCAGTGGAATGATAGTGCTAAGTAGCCCCCCCCCCCTCCTGCAAGGTCATTGACGCATCAAATGGGCCACGATGTCATGCATGGAATGAGACTCACCGAGTAGCCAGGATCTGTGCCCTGCGTGTCGCTCCATGTAGCGTGGTATTCTTGTGTTCCTCAGGACCATAGAATCATGGGTAGATCCTGGAAATCTGGCACAACAATGCGTAAAGATCTTGTTGGAGTCACACACCATTTGCACATTGATTGAATGAAATTGTTTCCGGTTGCGGTACTGGACCTCCATGGCATGTGGGACAACCAATTCAACATGGGTGCAGTCGATGGCACCAATGCAACCCGGGATGCCGCCAAGTGCATGGAATCCCACCTTTGCGTTGGTAATCTCCTGGTACGTGCGTGGTAGTGTGATGTGGTCGTCGGCGTGCTTCAGGAGGGCATCGTGCACTTGGGAGAGTGTCCGTGAGAACAGTGGCTGTGAAATGCCATGCAACTGTCCCACTGTGTGCTGGTAGGTGCCTGTGGCCAGGAAGTGGAGTACAGACACCACCTTCAGTAGGGGTGGGATGGCGGTTGGGCTATCTATCATGCTCACGAGGTCAGCATGTGTCATGTCCACAATGGCGATTATGGTGTCCCGGTCCAAACGGTAGAGGGTGTGGATCTGCTCAGCAGTGAGGTTGAACGGATCAGCTCGGAGGCGTGGGATTGCGGGCCGCCTGCGTGGTGGTAGTGGCAGTGCTTGTGGGCCTTGCTGACCCTGCCTTGCCCTCCTCCTCCTCCTTCTCCTCCGTCTCCCCTGTGCGCCCGGTTGTTGTACCTGTTGTTGTTCGTCGTCTTCTTGTAGTTGTAGCACTTGCAGTGCTATCTGGTGCCCCAGGCCCAACATCGCTAGTCCTGCCGGTAGCATTTTGGAGTGGGAGTGGTTGTGGGAGGGGTTTGGGTCTGCTATATATGTGCTGTCGGCCTGTATGGCCTCCACCTGTGCTGATTGAATGAATCTGTGGCAGATGCAATCCCTTCTGGCCGAGCACGTCCCGCACGTAAGGCTGCATTTGGCCGCATGGCATCTTGGGATTGGAATCATGTATCAAATCCCGATGGCAGTGTGATGTACTTTGACTGATTTTCATGCTATGCTCCCATTGTTACACATGCTATGATTGCAGCCGCTTACATACCTGTGAAGAGTCAGTGGTATGTAGGGCTCGATCGATGGCCGACCCTCATGCAGCACAGTATCGTACTTCACCGACGGGCGTGGCGTCCCATTTGTGATTGCAGCCAGTTAGCATTATGACACACAGCCGCACTACATTGATGTAATTGTGAATGCAACCGTTCACAGAAGCCTTTTCGACGTAATGTTGCAAGTGAGGAATTCGAAGGCCAGGATTTTTGGTTGCGAAGTAGCGGTGAGGAGACGCCCACAGGTCTGCCTGGAAATGTAACGTTCTATTGTTGAATGTCCTTGGGACAGGGCCCATAACGAGCAAGCAATGAATGACATGAATTGAATGGGATGCGCAATAGCGTAGTGGACGATAAGGCAGGACGTTCCCAAGTCCATCTAGCTTCACGACACTACAGATCCGGCCAGGAGCACAGTGGTTTTTGCAGACTGCATTACGCACAGACGCGATGGAAGTTTCACATATTATGTGAGTGAATGTTCATGCGTTTTCATTGCGGGATGAGGGAATGATGAATGGATGCATGGACAGATGATTCCATTTAGGGTCTGCCATGTACATGTGTTTTTTGATTCAATCCCCTTCCCCTGCGCTATGTGATGCAAGGCTGCCATAGTGGGACTTACGTCTATCTGCCCTTGTCGGATCCTCCCTGTCTCGACGCGCCTTCATACACTTGTGTCTAGGCACGTTACTAATCCCATGTCATGGGTTCTATCTTGACGGACGCATGCACAGTAACCGACGTTGCCAATGGTGTATTAACCTCGATTGGTTTCGTTATGTATCGATACTGATTTAGGGGTGTGTATATTCCTTTGGAGTGGGCTAGCATGCATATGGGTGTGGATTTGGTGTGTTGAATGAAGATAGTGATGCATCATGTGTCATGTAGTGCAATCGGTTAATTTGTGTTTCATTTTGGTGACAGGTATCTCCTGCCCTATTGCAGATGCCATCTGTACGCCACTCCTCCAGATGGTTTTTACTCTCGACACCTGCAGCTTCGGGTGAATCAGTGGAGCAGCATTACGATCTTATGGGACGATCGCCAATGGGCCACATGCCCTTACGCTGTTCTGGTGGCTAGGTGCAACATTTCGGCCTTTCAGCTGGACTAGTGCCTGCCTCATGGGACGGACCTGCGGTTCTTGCCGCTTCCATGTTGCCTTTTGGAACGTTGATGTTGGCCCTGTGTGCCATGATGGTACAGGGCGTCACACAAGTGGAAGCTGGTCAATTATTGCAGATGCAGCCCTCGGTGATGATGGATGTTTTGGTGTTATTTTACAAATTGCTGTGAGGCCTTTGTCATTTGGATGTGCATTTAAATTGTATTCCGATATTTGGCGTGTTGCGTTATTCTTTGCAGGTGATGTGGCGATTTTCGATTTGTGGCGGTATGTATTGCGAGATGATCTGCATTGTGTTCCGCCTTCTGAGTTGAGTTGTGTGGTACAGTACTGGCCGCTTTTGCCTACGTAGCACAGTGTGGTCACGGATAGGGGCTGCCATTGTGACTGTTTACATGATGTGCTGTTCAGGGGCGGGGGATTGGCTTTTGGCCGACTGGTGCCTGTCAGCCAGGTCGATTGATGGTATGATGGGATGTTCAGAATGTGGCTGGTCACAGGTGCCTGTGTTTGCGTGCGTTTGTTGGAGGGGGACTGGGGTCATGTCCATTGGAATAGCTTCTGTATTCATGCCATCTGTGCCCTGCAGCTCCCATCGGCCCCTCTTGGGATGTGCCTGGCTGCTCAGTCACTCTGCCAACTTGTGTGGTACATGCTTCTGCTGATGGTTGGTTTGTTTACTGGCAAGAGTACAGGTCTGGTGCAATCCCCCTCAGGATGCTGTTTTGGATGTTGCCTTGCGCTGGTGGCAAGCGATGGGGGACTACTGTTGTTTTGTGTCATGTGTTCTTGATTTCCATTTTGATGTCTTGTACCTTCACATGCCTGTGCTGCATCAGTACGGCTATGGTGAAATGCCGTACATGGATGCCCACTCACGGGGCGCTTCGAACACCTGCATGCATTTCTACGTTGGCATGCATGGGTGAATTGTAGATTTCACTGGTTGCATGGTGTGAGTACATTGCGCCTGCCAGGAGTTGTGCAATGTGGCCAGGGAGTGGAGTACAGGCACTCAGTGGGCCATTTACGGTTGGTTCACGATGCCGTATTTCTCGCCATGGCGGAATGGTCCATTCCGCCATGCCTGATGGCGTTAGGTACATGTCCGCTAGGGTCGGAATTGCCGTACCGTTGCACCATGGTGGTGTTTGCGGTTTGGCATGGTGCGCGCGCGCGTGCTTAGTGCAGTTAGCGTTGGCGTTCACTACGGTGTCGCTAATGGCTTCGTACTTTGCGGTGACGGGTCATAGTCGCACCGAGCGCTTTTCGATGGCGGTATTGCATTTCCGCCATCGTTTTCCCCTTTCCGCCAGGGTCGTAATGAGGGCCAATGTATTTGCTCTCTTTCATTAGACTGTCATCCTGCGTCAACGTTGTTTCGGCCTTTGACGTTGTGGAGATTTCAACACATTGGAAAGTAATATCGCTGATATCAAGTTCTGATGCGTCTATGGATGCTGCGGCTGGTTCATTCACTGTCATTTCAACATCTATTACTTCAACATTGATGGGAGAACACAACAATGTCGACAGGTTTTTTGGTGGCAAATTTATGGCGGGTGTAGATTGTGTAAATTGATCTGCAACTACTTCAGATCTATCTTCAATACATTCAATAACATCTTCTTGTGGTGGTCCGGTCGCACTGTAGCTATGGTCCAATGCAACTTTGCTGTAGTCTCCAAACATAGTTAATTCATGTTCTGGCCATTGGACATGAGCATCTCGAGCCTGAGCATGCCTCGCCTCAATTAATAGTTCCTCCATAGTGTACATGGTCTGGCAAGCCACATCTCTCATTCGCTTCACTGTCTGTGTGTGTATAGTTCTGACACCCACGGGTAACTGGAGGAGATATTGGAAAAGGGATGTTCAGTTTAAACACAAGATGGAGTGTAGTAGAATTGACTGGAAAAAAACATAAAATAGTCCCCACCACAAACATTTTTTTAAAGTTATGAACTGTTTGTAACTAACCTTTTTTTGTTTTTTTTCTTTGCAACTTTTTTGACTTGACCTTCAACATCTGCACGCTGTAGCTCCGATTCGTTTCTGCATGTCCTCCCTTCTTCTTGCGCTGCAAGGACTATATTTTCTGTATCCGCATAGACAGCACGGAATGAGGCTCCATCGTCTCCATGAAACATAGTACTTTCATTACTATGTATCAAAATATTGTTAGCATAAAACACACGTGAGGACGAACACACAGGTACATCTCAATAGCCAAATACGATTTAAACATTGTGTGCAACAATCAAAGGACAAGTATTCGACCAGTGATGATCTATTTCGATGGAACTGTCAGTATCCATACCTCTGGCTCTGCATGGACTGCCATTAATGATTGTATTGGAGAGGAGGCATCCACATCTCCCTGAAACACAGTACTTGCATTAGTATGCTTTTCAATATTGGAAACACAACACACACTTGGGGTCGAACGCACAGGTACATATAAAGAGATAACCGCAAATGGTGCATTGTCCAAAAGAATCAAGGAAAATCCAAATATGATCACATTTCATCGACTTATTTCAACGATTCCTTTACATCTGCATCATCTAAATGAGATGTTGTGATTGTGGTGGAAGCTCCGTCGTCTCCCTGAAACACAGCACTTGGATTAGTATGGTTTTCAATATTGGAAACATAACACTCACTTGGGGTCGAACGCACAGGTACATATAAAGAGATAACCGCGAAAGATGCATTGTCCAAAAGAATGAAGGAAAATCCAAATATGATCACATTTCATCGACTTATTAAAACGATTCCTTTACATCTGCATCATCTAAATGAGATGTTGTGATTGTGGTTGAAGCTCCGTCGTCTCCCTGAAACACAGCACTTGCGTTAATAGGGAAGAAAGTATAGCAAATGGAATCACGTTATATGATCACGCATAATGGAGCTGTCATTATCCATACCTCGTGCTGCTGAAGAATATCTATGGATGTTGCAAATGTAGTGCGCACTTCCGAAAGCTGTTGCGCCGATTCGTATACTTGAATGTCAGGCTCTGCATCAAGTGCAGGGGTTGACGCTCCATCAACTGCCTGAAACATAGTACTTGCATTAGTGAGGATTACAATTGCGAAAACATAAAATACACCTGGGGTCGACAGCACAGGTACATATCAACGGCTAACCACGAATTAAACATTGTGTAGAACAATCAAACGACAAGAATTCCAGCTCTGATGATGACGCTCGATGGAGCTGTCAGTATCCATACCTCCTGCTGGTGAGGAACATCTAGAAACGTTGTAGATGTGGCGGACGCTTCAGCATCTCCCTGAAAGACAGTACTTGCATTAGTATGGATAACACTAATTATAACTGAAAACAAACACCAGTGGACGATAACTAAGGTGTATATTAATTGGAAAACAGTAACCAAACATTCTGTAAAATAATTACACGATAGAATAAAACTATTACTTGACATGCATAAAACAAGTCTGTAGCGGATTAGCCTAGTAAGATTACCTGATACGCGCTAGAAGTGGTTGATAACTGCGACCACGTCAAGGATGTAGAATGTTCTTGCTTCAGATTCAAGGGATAGTCAAGAAGTTGTAAAGGTCAATTAATGATTGATAATGAAATGCCAATATTAAAAATAGCCATGTAAGCCGACAGAATACTTGAAAAATGCTCAATACAGCAGAGTTCCCTGTCCCCATATACATTGCGTTTGTGGGTTATGAAATCGAAAAAGAATATATTGATAAATGTCATTATTCAAAAAAGTATACACTCCTATCCCTTGTAATAATTTCGATATTGATATAACACCTACAACATCTATTAATCCATTCGGCTACACACTACTGCAAGGCCTAAAGCTAAATCCGGACACTTGACTCACCGGTGGTGGAATGTGGACGAATAGAGTGGGAATAGCGTTTTCGCGCAATTTCTGTGCCGTTCGCCGTTTATTCTTCTTTTTTACCCAAGAAGTTGTGTACATGTCCAAGGAAAAGTGCCGGCTGCAGATGCGGTATCGATCACCCCTCTTGTCCTCTAAGACTTGTTGGACTCTACTTTCCAGCTCATACAGTGGATATCCGCAATATCTGACCCATTCCCTTATTCGATCAACAGTTTTCGGGAATACATGCATTGTAGTTCCTTCAGATTTCGCATGGGTCTTCGAAGGGCCACCGCTAATCGAACAGGCAGGCATTGTTGATGAATCTGAAAAGTAAATATCGACATTATTATACAATCTTCAAGAGTAAAGATTTGATACAAAAGTAAATGAATCATACAATGATCAATGCAAGGTTTGTTTTGGTCGCAGGAACTATACCAGTTCATGATGTGCTGCTTAGTATTTGCATAAGTTGCAGAAATGTATAATTGATGTGACTGAAATCTGAACATGTGACTCGTCCCTTGGATATTCTGTCTTGCACGAGAAGGAAACATGCTAACATTATTGACTGGACCCCCGAAGGATGCAATTCAATCACAAAATAGTCACAGATGAAAATAAATAGATCTATTGATAGCATAGCAATGGAAACTCAAGTCAATACCAATGAGACCAATGAACATAGCACTATTTTGTACTCTACTGGAAAATAGATAGAAATTTAAAAATCTGCGAAATATAACCAGGATACATGGCCTTACCTTGACCAACAAACAGTTGGGTTCAGCAAGCAGAGCAGTATGTTGCGGGAGAATAGGTGGATGGCCACAGGTAGCGCACTGATGGGTATGCTCGAAGCGGTTGGTCACAGAGTTCACGGATAGCACGACGACAAGCAGATTAGCATAGATCTCAGTGGTTCCCAGGTAGCACGTTCAAGAGTTGACTTGCAAAGCACAAAGATGTTCTCATGAGACATATCGAGTGGTTTTTAAAGTATTAGAAACTGGGGTGTGTTTGTGAATGAATGATGTATGTATGTCGTGGTATTAGGGGGGTGGCCTGCCTCAGCGGAGGCCTGCCTGGAGACACGGGGTCTGAGGAGGCCATGTGACCGATGGCCCCTTGGCATGGGACACCTTTTGAAGTGTACATGTAGTTTGGCACCTTGGCCTTTCGCGCCCCGGACAGCCCCCCATGCCAGCGCTCATCCCCGGGTGTGAACCGCCTTTGATAGAGGTGGGTGGGATGGATGGCCCTGGGGCGTGCAGATAAGGCACAGGAAGACTGCTGAATGGAGACACACTTATGTGGATTGCAGGGGGGCGGCCTGCCTCAGGGGAGGCCTGCCTGGAGACAGAGGGTCTGAGGAGGCCATGTGACCGATGGCCCCTTGGCGTGGGACACCTTTTGAAGTGTACATGTAGTTTGGCACCTTGGCCTTTCGCGCCCCGGACAGCCCCCCATGCCAGCGCTCATCCCCGGGTGTGAACCGCCTTTGATAGAGGGGGGTGGGATGGATGGCCCTGGGGCGTGCAGATAAGGCACAGGAAGACTGCTGAATGGAGACACACTTATGTGGATTGCAGGGGGGCGGCCTGCCTCAGGGGAGGCCTGCCTGGAGACACGGGGTCTGAGGAGGCCATGTGACCGATGGCCCCTTGGCGTGGGACACCTTTTGAAGTGTACATGCAGTTTGGCACCTTGGCCGTTTGCGCCCATCACAGCCCCCCATGCCAGCGCGCATCCACCGGCACGAACCGCCTTTATATCAATATACAGTTTATCGCCTTTATATCAATGATAGTATATCGTTGCTTATCAATAACAAATGCCACATACCGGAGATTCTTGTGAGCACAGACCCACACTTCAACCGGTGTATTATAGTGGCCAAGACCCTAGGGCCTGTATAATCCAATGGTAATTGTTAGTATAGATATATGTGTGACTTTTATAGAGACATAACCTACTGAAAGACTTTGAACAAGTGTTATTTAGTGCATGCATTATCGAGAATATGTTATGTTAGCTTAGATAGATAGTGACCACCCTGCACAGGTGTCTGACGTTCATCCTTGAATGGAGACACACTTGATTCATTTAAAAAATCGAGACAAACGTTGTTAAAATATATGTGGTGTTTTATTTTGTATCTTATTTTCATGACACAAAAATACAAGACTTTAAAGATTATACAGGTCAGGTTGCAGCACAGCGAGAGAAAATCCCCTTTACTGACCGCTGTCACTCGGGAACGTTTCTCTAATGGCACGAACGGCACAGGCGGGTATCACTCTTCGAACGCGGTGTCCAAGCCTCTCGTGAAGCCACCATGTAAAGGAACGATAGGCCACCAGCCTGTACCATCTGTGAAAAGGAATGAAACAAACTGTTTTTAAATGACCCAGATAAGTTTAATAAACGTTTGTTGTCAATGACAATTCTTGTAACTAATGGCATTTTACACGGACAAATGCTATCTAGACAATGCACACTATTGAATGACTTACATGCGTTACAATGATATGTAGATGTAATTTTTGATATAGTAGAAGAACATGAAATAGGAGTGGCATGACAAGCAGAGTATACTTACCATCATTATTCTCAACACGGCCCGTGTGAGGCAGGCTGCCCTGAAGTCTGGCAGCTCGGTGATGCATTGCGGTCGTGGCTCGCCTTCCGAAATGTAGGCCAGGAATACCGAGTTTTCTCGGCAGCAGCAGTTCTTGTCCTCAGTTGGCATTAGCTCGCACCGATTGCATGTGCACCAGGTGGAGACGCCGTCCATTCGACTAGGCCCAGGCTCTTCATCTGTTGATTCGTCCTGCCAACTG
Source organism: Ambystoma mexicanum (assembly GCF_040938575.1). Taxonomy (NCBI): domain Eukaryota; kingdom Metazoa; phylum Chordata; class Amphibia; order Caudata; family Ambystomatidae; genus Ambystoma; species Ambystoma mexicanum. The sequence goes on along the minus strand of NC_090924.1, from coordinate 120,250,562 downwards.
CCGTCCGAATCCCCATCGTTTTTGCGTGCTTCCCTTTCCAGTAGTTCCTCCTCGGTATACTCGGGCTCATACATCTAGGGCATTATTGTAGCCATTGTGTGTTAAACAAACTAAAATAATTTATAGCGGTGATACTGATATCTGTTCACACGGGCTACAAGCGGCGAAGGTAGCTGGCCATAGCACTGAAACGAGTCACAGAATACTCAAAGTAACACAGAGAGATGAATGGAATTGAAAATCTGCTGCTGTGTGTTGTGAAACGGTCTGTTTATACTTATTGAGGAGAGAGGCGTCCTGCCATTTCCATGGCGACACGTCATTAGCTGAAGCGCAGCGAATGTTGACACAAGACGTGCTTTGGCGTTGGGAAATGGGCGGTACGAGTCTGCTGATGACAGGCTCAGGGGCGGGGGAATTGATTTAGTGCCGCAAAAGCAGGTCCGCCAGGGCGATCGGGGAAAAGATAGGATTATCAGAAAATGGCGGCTCCCTGGTGCTTGTTTTCGCGTGCGTTTAATGGACGAAAACTCGGGTAAGGTCCATAGGAAAGTTTTCTAAAATCGAGCCACTTAGGCTTAAAAAAACATGGCCGACCCGTTGGGACAATAAAAAATTTTACTAGACCATGCCTTTAATTAGAAAATTCCACTCCTTTAGTTGAGTTGTCGCACCTGTAGCAACAGAGAATGGATAAAGCATAAATGTACTTATCTAGGTGAAAATGGTTTCCCATGTTATAGTGTCCCACATGGGTTTGAGGGTGTGTTGGCCCAAAATTACTCATGAGTGGATGAGAAATCGCAAAGTTGCAGTTACGGTATTTACCAAATAGGTTAGGAAGCGTAAAAGTGATTAACTAGGTGAAAATGGTTTCCCTTGTTCTAGTAACCGAAAAGGGTTTGAGGGTGTGTTAGCCGAAAATTACTCATGATTAGATGTTAAATAGAAAAAGTTACAGTTAGCAAATTTACCTGATAAGTTAGGTTGTGGACTGGAAGCCTTTACCGTCAGTCCAAATGCAAGAAAACGCTGATACTGATGGACACAGTATTTCTAGAATTTCTGCCCTATAAGGTCGCGTGTGACATCATCACGTCTTACGCGTGAGCGTGATGATGTCATTGATACGTTTGTGGCCGTGAGCCATCATTAGAGGAGTCCTTTGTGGGCGGTAAGGTTACTATCTTGCCTTCTGGATAGTGGGGCAAGAGTTTGAAAATAGATATGATATGATATGATATGGCATTTATAATGCGCCTGTACACAAGTGTTTCAAGGCACAACGATGCAAGGAAGGGGGAATAGAGGGAAGACAGACAACGATCTTACTAGGCCTGGTGTCATTCAGATCGAGCAAGTGCAAAGGGAAGGGGGAAGGGGAAAAGTGCATGGGGGAAGGGAGAGGGGAAAGTGCAGTACATGGGATAGTAGAATAAATAAGATAAATAAGAACGGCCAGCTGGTGGCAAGTGCAAGGTAAGTGCAGACATAAGTGCTGGTAGGGGGACTGTAGGGATACAGAAAACAGTCCCCAGGTGCAGGGGTTGCCAGGGAGGCAGTGCAGGTGTGCAACTGGCGGGGCCGGGGCCCGAGATAAGAAAGGGTGGCCAGGTAACCTGTGCAGTTTCAGCCAGGAATTCAGCAGGGGAGAGGGGGAGAGAAAGCGGAAGCAAAGAGGAAGGTTTTGAGGTGCTTCCGGAATGGTTCTCCTCAAGTTTCAGGGATGCCCCTGCCGAAGAGAGAGATCTACCACCAACTTGTTGCTTGGAGAAGCGACTGGCCCTGAGGGAGTTGGAGGCGGATGAGCGAAGAGCTCGAGAAGGAAGATATTTAGGAAGAGAGAGTTGAAGGTATTGCGTCCCTAGGCCCCAGAAGGACTTGTGGACAATGCAGAGGGTTTTGAACTTAATCCTCACAGCCACTGGGAGCCAGTGCAGAGATTTCAGTCCTGGAGAGATACGATCCCTGGGCTTAAGGCCAAGGACCAGTCTCGCCGTCCTGTTCTGGATAAGTGCAGAGGATGGAGGGTAGAAGCAGGCAGATTTAGATAGAGGCTGTTACAATAGTCCAGCCTAGAGAGAACCAGGGCTCTGGAGACCGTGAGCTTCTGGGGGAAGGAGAGGAAAGGAAGAATACCTCTGAGGAGGTGCAGCTGGTAGTGTGACTTCTTAGAGACGTCAGAGATGTGAGGAGAGAAGGAGAGTGTGGAGTCGAATATGACACCGAGGTTTTTTGCCTTGCAGGTGGGAGCAGGAAGAGGGCCAAGAGAGACCGGCCAGAGAGCTGCAGGGAAGGAGGGAGTGGGTGTGCCGATGAGCAGAATCTCAGTCTTACTGGCATTAAGGCAGAGGTCACTGGCGGCACACCACTTCTGGATAGCAGACAGTCAGAGATGAGGGAAGGAGAGGAGGAGGCCGAGGGTAGCCTGAAAATGAGCTGGGTATCATCCGCATAGCACTGAAAATTGGGGCAGAGCGCGGTGATGCGGTGGGCAAGGAGTACCAGGTATTGGTTGAACAGCCAGGGAGAGAGGTTAGATCCCTGGGGGACACCACAGGTAGAGAAAAAGATATCGGAGACCTGGGAGTGTCGGTCGGAGAGGAAAGAAGTCAGCCTCGCCAGAGCCTGACCAGTGATACCCAGGTTATCACGGAGACGGTTGAGCAGGATGGCATGGTTGACAGTGTCAAAGGCAGAAGTGAGATCAAGTAAGATGAGGATGCACAGGGTGTCAGAGTCAAGGTTGCAGAGCAGGTCTTCACGGATGTTCAGGAGAGCAGTTTCCGTGCTTCTGGCAGCTCTGAAGCCAGACTGATGGTCATGAAGACAACCAACAACTTCAGTGTGGAGATTAAGCTGGAAGATGGCCGGTTTCTCCAGGTGAGGTCGGCAGGGGGTTTCTTAAGAAGAAGGTGCACAAGGGAGTGCTTCAGGGGGAATGGGAAGACTCCAGTGGCAAAGGAGTGATTGCAGAAATCAGCCAGTGTAGGAGCCAGGGAGTCGATGTGGTCCTTGATTGTTTTGGAGGAACAGGGATGAACCTGTTTCGATGAGACTTTCATAGATCGGACTTGTCTAGAAATCTTGTCTGCAGAAAAAAGGGAAAAGGCAGAGAAGGAGGGAGGGGGGGTGGCTGCAGAAGGGCCAGAGGAAGAGCAGGGAATAGAGGGAGGGAGGCGATAGGAAGAGAGTGAGGACAGGATGTCCTGAGTTTTTTAAATGAAGTGAGTAGCCAGTGCCCTGCAGAGGGACTGGGAAGGGACAGGAGAGGTAGAGACTGCGGCAGGATTGGCCAGTTCCTTGCAGATTTTAAAGAGTTCAGCCAAGTTGTTAGATGCCGCAGAGATGTGGGCTTGGATATGAGCTCTCTTCTTGGTGAGGATGTAGAGCCAGCATTGCCTTTGCAGCAGGCGGCAGGCCAATTTGTCAGAGGATGAACATGAAGCACGCCATTTCCTCTCGGCCACCCTGCACTTGCGTTTTAGGGTAACGAGGTCTGAGTCATACCAGGAGTTACACTTGGCTTTGGGCTTCAGGCGGATTCTCATGACAGGGGCAAGGATATCAAGAGTATCAGATCTAGCAGAGTGGAGCATGGAGAGGACTGTGTCAGGGTCAGAGTCAGCCAAAGGGAGACCAGGGGTGAGAAGGTGGCGGCAAAAGCCTCAACTGACATGCGCTTCTTGCGTCGGATGACCAAGCAGGTGGGTGGCAGAGATGGAGCTGGCTTGGCCTGAGCGGTATGGAGGGTGAGGTGGGAGGATAGGAGAAAGTGATCACTCCAGGAGAGAGGGACAGAGAGGGGAAGGTCTGAGGAGATGAGAACATCGAGAGTGTGCCCTGCAGAATGAGTCGGGCCAGAGGAGAGAATGGTGAGTGAGAGTCGCAGAGTTCGCGAAAGAGTCCAGAGGGGGGACCGGAGGCATCCAGGTGGATGTCGAAGTCTCCAAGAAGGAGGAGTTGAGTGGTTGAGGCCAGGAATGAGGAGGAGAGGTCCGCCCACTCAGAGAGGAAGGAAGAAATCTGACCAGGTGGCTGATAGATAGTAGCCACAGTAAGGGAATGGCTAGGGAAGAGAAAGAGCCTGCAGACGAGGCATTCAAAAGAGGAGTAGGTCTGTGTAGAAGTGACAGAGGCAGGAATCCACTCAGGGAAGATAAGGGCTACACCCCCACCAGAGCCGTTGGGCCTGGGCGCAGAGAGGATCTTGTAGCCGTCAGGTAGGAGCGTGTCGAAGCTTGTGACAGAGTTGGCCGTGAACCATGTCTCAATGAGACCAAGGACATCGAGGTCAGGTTCTTCAAGAAGGCGGCAGATATCAGAGGAATGTTTGACAGCAGAGCGAGAATTAAGAGTGGCAATGTGGAGAAGGTTGCCATCCTTGAAGGAGTTCCGGGGAGGGGTACAGATCAGAGGTACGCCCTGCGGAGGTGTAGAAGGAGCCTGAGAGGGGGCAGAAGGGGAGGGCAAGGTAGCCAAGGAAAGGGGAGGGGGGGACAGCTGGAGAAGAAAGGAAGTTGATGAGGCGCGGGAAGCGTCTATCAAAGAGGTGAAGGTTGGCCTGGGGGCCTTGGACCAAGACAGTCCCATTAGAGTAAACATTAATGATGACCTTAGAGGAGTGGAAGGAGGGCAGGAGGGCGTCCCAGTGGGTGCCACCATTAATGGGAGAAGAGGAGAAATGAGAGAGCACAGAGAATATATGAAGGGTCCATAGGTCAGGTGAACGCACGACAAAGAGGATGTCGGTGAGAGTTTCCTTGGAGAAGGCACTGGTGTAGGTGCCAGCGATAGGGAGGCCTGGGTTGGAGACCAGGATGTCCTTTTTAAACTTCTTCCTACCAGATTTACTGAGGAGAGCAGGATAGTCAATAGAGAAGCAGTTAGAGAAGATAGGAGAGACAGAGAGCACCATAGAGCAGGTGGGAGAGGAGGGGGTGGAAGGAGAGGGGGAGACACTGGTGAGAGTACGCAGACAAAATAGTGAGCAGCAATCAAGTTGCGCAATAGGACAGACTCTAGGGTTAAAGGGCTCACAAATGCTCAATTTAGAACCGTTGAGAACCACTCCTACGTTTGAGAATCCTGAAAGGGGAGAAAAAGGCCAAGTTTTCACATTGCAAAATTTTAAATACCAATACAGTGCGTATTACAACATGTGGAGAAGCCACTTAAGTTTGAGAATCCTGAAAGGGGAGAAAAAGGCCTAGTTTTCACAGTGCAACAATTTAAATACCGACACAGTGTTTATTGCAACAACACGGGGGACAGCATAGCCCTGTTTAAGAGTCTGTAGGTGGGGTATGCAGGGAGGGTAGTGGGACTAACCTGTGGAGACTGACTGGCACCTGGCGTCCCCTGCAGTGATAACATGATGCTGATAGTAAATTTAAGGCGAAATGATCAAAAAATGTCTGTGAATTATGAAGATATAGTAGGTAAATATGACGTATGCAGATTGCTAATGATTGTGTCTGCTAAAATTGTTGAATATGCAAAATGAGGTCACTTATTGATCTGGAGGGTCCAAGAGATTGTTGGACGCTGCATGAACTATTTGAACATCTGAATATTGGTAGCGAGTATTGTTTGTAACGACCGTCGTATTGTATCGTGTTATGATACTCTGAATCCATGCCTCCAATACTATTGTTTCAGGTGTATGCAGTCCACGTAGCAGGCTGGGAGGTATCCCGAGTCCTTCCGACCATTCTGCCTTATATAATGGTATGACTTGTTTGGGCATTAATGGCATGACACAAATTGCAGTAATTATCGTCTTTCATCAGTTTATATATGTTGTGGCCCTATCCTATATACACATATATAGTATTGCGGTGCCTGCTCTGTACAGGTATACACAGTTCATTAGGACTGGTGACGGACAGCATGACTATACAGAGCAGATGTGATATTTGTTGGCTTTGGGTGGCAAAACACATGAGCATACTTGCTGTGTTGTGTTGGGGAATTTTATTTCTCATTCTTGACAAGGAGACCTACTTGTTTTTTGATTTGTTGCAGATACTTTGAGATTTTTGGGATCAGTTTGAGAAAAGCACACATTCATGGAGTTATGCATGATTGATCGTTACTAACATGCTTACTGACAGATAATAGTAACAGGTAGGCATACGGTTCAAGAAGGGTCAATTTGACATGTAGGGCATTGGTTAATTTTGACACAATGTCCAGAGCTCGTTTGCCAGTGATTTAGTTTGTTTTTATATATTTTTTGTTGTTGTAGTTGTTTGAAACAGAGAAACATACAAAACATGCAGACGGATTTTGTCTTTCCTGAGGAGGATTCACAACAGAAAACGTCCAACTTCAGCCACAGTTACAGGGCAGGTGACCCTATGCAGTTGCATGTCCCATAGTCTCCATTAAGAATCTCAGCCTTTTCTGGAGAGGTAAGCTGTAATGTGTCTTAGTCGGAGCTCCTGGTGTGCACCAGCAAACTTGGTATTCTGCCCCTTCGCTTGGACCCCAGCCACTGGCCCTGGATGGCTGACTCTGCCCATGTGGAGGTGGAACTCGACTGAAGAAGATACCTGAACTTGAACCACCATTTTGCCTGGCCTTGTCCATGAGCAGCCATTTTGGAAGTAGTTTGAAGATTCTATGGCAAGACTGGAGGCGAGCATTATGCTTCAACTTCTTTAATTTACTACTCTTCACAGCAGTTTCAACAAACTCAAAACTATGCAAAACTCTGAAAAACAGTCTGAACAGACTTTTTCTTCCTTGAACTACAATCCCCATAGTCTCTGTAGTCCATCCTACTCCAGCTCAGCTATGACCATATCCTGTCCCTGAGCTCCTCCTCTTCTTTTACTGCTCTTCAAGCAGATAAGTGACTTTCTGTTTACCTCTTAGTATGTTGTGGGTTTTTGTGTACATTAGCGTAGATTTTAAGTTATTTGGAAGGCTTTAGGTGTCCCCATGGCATGTTTACAATGAGGGGCAGTGTTTAGGACAGCATTGTAAAGTTTCGTTTGATGCGCGATATACGGAACTGCGTTGCGAGCCGGAAACGCCGCATTTACGCATCGTCGCGGAGCGATTGTAATTAGCTGCTTCACAGCAGCATCGGGAGCTCCGGAGGCCTTCAGCCCCGTGCCACACTACTGGCACGCGAGGGGTGCCCCGCCGGGCCTTGGAGCTCCCCGAGCCTCCCCTCGCTCAGTGGGAGCGGGCACGCTGCAGCGGGCCCCCTCCCTTGGGGGGGAGGAGCCGTGCGCCGTACGCGGCGAGCCCTCGCGGAGGGCCAGGAAGAGTTCCCCCACCCTTGGGGGGGTGGAGCTAGAGAAGCGCGGAGCCGCGTTGCTTCCATTACGCGACGCGACTTCAGCTGAAAGGGATTACACGCTCGGAACGATCCGAAGCTACAGGACGAGAGCCCTGACTTCCCCACGCGCGCGCGAAGCGCCCAGCGAGAGTGGGCCTGTTTTACCTCATAAGAGGCAGCAGGAGCGAAATCTTGGAAAATAAAAAAAAAAAAAAAAAAAAAAAAGAGGAAAGAGAAAAAGTGCTACCTACAGCCGATTACAAAGCTAGCAAGCCACCACAGGCATAATATCCCAAGAAGAGTCCGGTGCAGCCACATACTATATATAAAAAAAAAAAAAAAAAAAGAAGAAAGACAGATCTAAGATATTTGGAGACTCGGAGAGGTCTCAGAGCATCTATCAGGAAGTGGGCAGCAGAAGACACCTGCACGCAGGTACCGAGGCACGCAGCACCCCTTATCATGTCTGAATATGAGTGGAGCGAGGAGGAGCAGTCCCTAGACTTGGCTGCAAGTTTCAAGGAGGTGCTGGGGAATTCCCTGGTAGATGCGGTGGCTCAAGGGGTGAGACCCTTACAGGAAAGGCTAGAGACACTAGAAGCGATGCTTCATCAGCCTAAGGAAAGCACCAAGACGACTCGCAGCCTGCCCATGGAACCCTCTGGAGCAGGGTCTAAGGGGAGTATTAAGGCCCGCAAGAGGAAAGCCTCTGCAGACCCCCAGGGCCCATCGGATGGGGCAGAAGATAAGGCCCCGGAGGTCGCCGACGCTTTCGCGAAGCTCAAGAGAGCATATTTGCAGCGTCAGGCCGTGCCGGACCTCATGACCCCCTCTCCCGGGGAAGATAATGTGAGAGATGATGACCCAGGCTCGGAAGAAGAGCCAGAGGAGGAGGACTTGTCCCCTCAAGAGCCGGAGGAACCAGTCGAGGAGGAGTGGGCTACGCCCAGCGGGGGTAAGAAAGCCCGCAAAGAGAAGCACCTCGACGAGGAGCAAGAGGATATGTTTGATCCGGACGCCATCAGAAATCTGAGATCTTCCGACTGGCAGCCTTCCCCAAGAGTGGCTCAGTACATGACAGCAAGGCTCAGAAAAGCCTTGGATAAGGAAGTCCGCCAGCGGCTTCGTGCAGAATGTCCCAGGCCGGACTTACCGGGGAAGGTGGCGGAAGCCCCCGAATTGGATCCAAAGATGCTCACTTTTGTTTCAAAGACGAGTAAGGACCCCCGTAAAGGAATTGATAGATCATGGAAGAGTTGCCAAGAGAAGGTCCTGGACTTAGCCGGTCCGCTCGCCAAGATCATGGATTTAGCTGAAAGAGCGAGAGACACAGGCGAGGAGGTGGATCCAGAGGCCCTAGCTGGATGGGCGCAAAGAGCAGTTTGCCTCCTTGGTAACGCGAATTGCGCAATAGCCTCCGAGAGGAGAAGAGGTTTGCTCCTGAAGATAGATTCGAAGCTCAGCGACCTGGCATCCTACGAGGCCGGAGAGTCAGCGCAAGGTCTCTTGTTTGGAGAGACTTTCGGAAAGGAGATGGGCCGATTTGTAGGAACGTACACATCTCTGGAGAAGGCGCAAGCTTCCATCCGTAAGATCTTCCCGCAGAGAGTTTTTGCCGGGACCGGTCGTTACAGGGGTCGCTCGACCGGTCGCCATCAGGGAGGCAGAAGACCCCCGAATCACAGGGCCCAGTACTGGGAGAACAGGCAACAGGACACGTTCTTCCCGGCCAGAGGTCGTAATAGCAGAGGACGGCGAGGAAGAGGCTTCGGACGAGGCCAAGGGTTTACACCAGGTAAGAGCGATAACATACCCTCCAGTGGGAGGGAGAACGAAGAGGTTCTGGGGAAGTTGGCGCGCGCTTTCCAGCGATGCCTGGATTTTGCAAACCGTCAGAGGTCTGCAGCTAGAGTTCATCCAAGACCCAGTGCAGACAAGAGTCCCCCAGCGCCAGCAGCTAGCAAGAGGGGAGCAAGCAGCCCTCAATACCGAATTAGAGCTCTTAGTGAAGAAGAGAGCCATAGAAAGATGCCCCGGGGTGCCAAGTTTTCTCAGCAACATGTTTCTCGTTCACAGGAAGGAGAAAGTACGCCCAGTGATCAATTTGAAGGAGCTAAACGGATGGATAGTGTACCATCATTTCAAGATGGAGGGAATCCATCAGCTCAGAGACTCCCTGAGGGAGGGGGACTGGCTAACCAGGTTAGACCTGAAAGATGCCTACCTTACAGTCCCAGTACAGGAGCGGTTCAGAGGATTTCTAGCTTTTCGCTGGAAGGGACAGTTCTGGCAATTCAGGACTATGCCATTCGGACTTGCGTCAGCGCCTTGGGCGTTCACGAAGTTGATGAAACCGGTAGCCGCAGCCATCCGAGAAAAAGGAATTCGGCTGATCATATACTTAGACGATCTATTGCTTCTAGCGGAAGATCAGAAGGTACTGGAATATCAGACACAGTGGGTTCTAGACCTCCTGCAGTCACTGGGGTTTCTAGTGAACACAGAGAAGTCGGATACGAAGCCGGCACAGAGGTTGGATTTTCTCTGATTCATCCTGGACACGAGGAAAGCCACCCTGGAACTTCCAGCGAGGAAGATCCGAGATATCAAGAGAGAGATCCGAGCATGTCTAGGGAAGAGAGTCATATCCCTGAGGATCCTAGCGAGGATTGTGGGCTTACTGGCAGCCTCGATACAAGCTATTTTTCCAGGTCCCTTACACTATCGAGCTTTACAAAGATTGAAAATCAGACACCTGCAACAGGGGCTGAGATATCATCAATCGATACCACTAGATCAGGAATCAATCACGGAACTGGAATGGTGGTTGCAGAATATGGATGCCTGGAATGGGCGTGCCATATTCGGGACCGGCCAGACCTCGTGATAGAGTCAGACGCCAGCCGTATAGGATGGGGAGCGCGTTGCGGAGAGTTGCAGACCGGAGGGAGATGGAGCGCAGAGGAGCTGAACCTGCACATAAACTGCTTAGAGCTCCTAGCAGGCTCCTTCGCAATAAAGACATTCACGAGAGACAGAGTGAAGTCTTGCGTCCTACTGAAGATGGACAACATATCGGCAGTGCGTTACATAAACCACTTAGGAGGGACAAAGTCCAGGCTGCTAGCCGAGTTAGCGAAAGATTTCTGGCACTATTGCCTGAGGACGGGGACATCAGTGACAGCGGAGTACTTACCCGGTTCACTGAATGTGATAGCAGATTGGAACTCCCGGTACCTCACAGATTCCAGCGACTGGAAGCTAGACCCAGCAGTATTTCAGATGATAGATCAGAGATGGGGTCCGTTAAACACGGACCTATTTGCGTCTCGTCTCAACGCCCAGATATCCAGCTATTTCAGCTGGAGGCTAGACCCAGACGCGAAGGGTACGGACGCATTCCTGCAAGACTGGACAGGCGGCACGCATTACGCCTTTCCTCCGTTCATGATGCTGAGCAGAGTGCTGGCGAAGTGTCGGAGGGAGAGTGCAGAGCTAGTGCTGATAGCACCGTTGTGGAAAGCCCAAGTGTGGTTCCCGACGCTGATAGAACGGTTGATAGACCTGCCGAGGATCCTCCCGGAAGGGGAACGATTGCTCACGGACCCAGCTGGGCAGTGTCATCCTCTGAGAATGAAGAAGACACTCCCGCTCATCGCGTGCAGGATATCAGGAGACGATGGGAACTGCCAGGCATTTCGATGCAGGCAGCAGAGCTTATTGCCGAATCCTGGGCTCCATCGACTCGGAGGAGCTACGACGCGGCTTGGGCCAAATGGACGAGTTGGTGCAGAGGGAGAGGTTTTCATCCCATTTCTGCTCCTATAGTGGTCATACTGAATTTTTTGGCGAACCTGCTGCAAGATGGGAAAGCTTTCCGCACTATTGGAGTGTACAGATCAGCGATTTCCGCTGGTCATATGCCGATTGAAGGGGCACCAGCGGGTGAACACCCAGCAGTCTGTAGGCTCATTCGAGGAGCTAAATTTAAAGCGCCACCGGTTCCCAGATATACGGTGTTATGGGACGTCACGAGAGTTTTGGATTTATTAGAGAGTTGGCCGGTGAATAGATTTTTGTCTCTCAAGCAGTTATCAGGCAAATTGGCTATGCTGTTATGTCTCATATCCTGCAAGAGAGTGTCGGATGTCAGGGCCTTAGAAATCAATAGGAGGAGGTTCGGTCCAGAAGGAGTGACCTTCGTAGTAGTGCAGAGGACGAAATCAAGTACATCCACAGTGCACTATCCCTATTTTCCCAATAATGTCAAATGGTGCGTAGCTAGCTGCATCAAGGAATACGAGGCCAGGACGGCAGAAGATAGAGCGAGTAGTACAAGTCAGTTGCTAATAGCGCGTAGGAAGCCCTTTCAGGCAGTAAAGACAGCTACTATAGCGAGATGGGTCAGAGAAGTAATGCTTGCAGCAGGGATCGATTTGCAACAATTCGGTGCACATTCAGTGAGAGGGGCTATGGCGTCCAAAGCATATAGGACAGGGGTTCCCTTGCAAGATATTATGGCAGCAGCAGACTGGGCGAATGATCGCACATTTAGAGAATTTTATTTTAAACCAACAGAGACTATGGCGAGTGCAGTATTGGGACAGCTTTGAACAAGCATAATGCTCGCCTCCAGTCTTGCCATAGAATAAAGATTACCCCTGCTAACTGCGCAGGGAGTATTAATTCTATTAAAGACTAGGAGGCGAGCATTAAATTCCCACCCGAGAAATGTATTGTGCATATTATTGAATGTTTATATGTGATAATAATATGTGAGTGACGGCAATACATGGACACCTCCCTGATTTTCTGCTTTTTCTATTATCTCTAGGAGAGGAGCAGAAGAATAATTGAAGGGATAGACGAGTAGAAGTCGTTGCCTGAGTTCAAGGAGTGCGACATTCGTTTGGAAAGGTTCAAGTCATTGCCAGTTGCAGGACTAAGTGTGGAGTTTTCTCTGGGACTTTCAGAGCGAGTAAAAGAGAGGAGGAGCTCAGGGACAGGATATGGTCATAGCTGAGCTGGAGTAGGATGGACTACAGAGACTATGGGGATTGTAGTTCAAGGAAGAAAAAGTCTGTTCAGACTGTTTTTCAGAGTTTTGCATAGTTTTGAGTTTGTTGAAACTGCTGTGAAGAGTAGTAAATTAAAGAAGTTGAAGCATAATGCTCGCCTCCTAGTCTTTAATAGAATTAATACTCCCTGCGCAGTTAGCAGGGGTAATCTTTATTGGCTCTTCCAATCCATGGAATTCATGTGTGGGTTCTAAGAGTGTGTATAACTTTAAAAAGGAAAGCTTACATTGAGGTGTGGTATTGCACTGCATTGTATGAACTACATGGGCGCTAAGGGGTTAGGGGGAGCAGGGAAGGAGGAACGGGAAAGGGAAGGGGGCACTGGGCAGAGGCACTCAGGCTGACTGGAACAGAGGCATATACCTGACAATTGAACCAGTGTTCTGAGCTTCCTGATTGGCCAGTGCCTCCTTCCAGGGGGCTAATAAAGGGTGCCGCACGATTTCCAGGATTTTCTGAAAGACCCGATGACCCTTCAAGGCGATCACAACCTACAGGTTGATATGCTGCCTCATTCAAAATAAGCTTTACTCCCTTTAAGTCCCCTTAGCCTCTTCATTCTTGCTCTAATCCGAATGTTAAACAAGTAGTATTTGAAGGCCAACATCAGCAGTCTATGAAGAGGTTACTTCTGTTCTAGTATAGATACAAGATACTTTTTATCAATAGCATCTAGGAAGGTATGCAGCCTCCAGTATTAATACAGGACCATATGTAAAATGTACCTGTAACCCAGAATAGACAGAGAACTCACATTTTCTGCCTCACAGAACGCAAACGTGCTCAAGCATGGATAGAGGAGACCAATGGGAAGGAAAGAGAAAGCTAGCCATACTATAGCATGGAGAGTGGATGTAGGTTAGAAGCTACCAGGAGTGTATCTGTATCCAGACAGACTGAGAAGTGGGCGAGATCGGCCTGTAGCACCTTAAGTCCAGTTATGTTGTGATTACGTTAATAATCAGTTTGTTGAGATTATGAAGAATAGTAATGCACCCTGAACCCTATATATTTCAAATAGTGTTGCCACAGAGATAAAATGAACACATGCCTGTGGTGTGCAATATATCAATGCTCACTATTATAGTGGAAGCAAAGCTCTAGACAGTGAACCATTGAGTGAGGCTTTTTTGAAGATCATACCCTGAGAAGAAAATCACTCTGAGGACTGACAATTCTGAAAGGTTTAGGGACTGGCAATGTTCACAGGTTCGGCAATACAAGATTAAATGAGATGCCAAGGATTTCACATTGGTTATGGGGGGAAGCTGGGATTTGTGCCAACTCTGCAATTTGTGCATTTGAACTCTTTCTTTTCCAGTTCTTACCATGAACTAAAATAATCTCATTTTTATGAAACAGACTTGGAAAGTGTGCAAATCACATTTCCAAACATGACAATTATTTTAAACAACATATTTCCCAAAATGGGAATTATTCTAGCTTCATTCTCTCCATCATCAAGGGGAGTATATAAGTGCCAGCATACCTACTGGTGTAATTTAACAGATTTAAGGGCTGATTCACAGAAGCGTTTTATAATGGTGCAATCTCATATGAAAACGTTCTGGGAATCAGGCCCTTAATCTGGGTTTGTCTTTTGTATTTTAAAGTTGTAAATACTTTCAAAACACTGGCTTGTGAAATTGCAGAAAAACGTTTCACTTTTACGAAAAAGCAAACCATTGTTTTTGTCAAATGAGCATCCTTTAAAATATGCTTGTAACTTGTTGCCCCGGGTGTTGTGCCAAGATCACTGAAAATGAAGCATAGTACTAGATATGTCACATGGTGTCTTTATTTAAAGTGTGCCGCCTTAGTGACATGTGTTTCGAGGTGACTTCCCTCTTTATCAAATTTGGGCACAAAGTAAACTGTTCTCACAAACATAAGTTAAGTAGCACACAAATTGGTAAAACAGTTTAATGGTTGTGTAAACCATTAGTGCACCTGGTGTAGCGACAGACCAAAGCCTTGCTATTGGCCTAGCCTTACGCAGAGAGGAGCACAATTACTCCAAGCTTTTTCTGTACCTTAAAATATGCTTACCCGAGGCCTACAACATCTGGACCGCTCTCTTCTGTCTACCACCCATTCCACTCAAATGGCCTACATAAGAAAAAAGATAAAGTAATGGGCTAAACGATGCCACCAGCATGAGAGAAGGCAAACCTCACAGAAGACAGCGCAGTAATGTAAGAGATATTAGATGATTTGACCAGGATCACTATATCATCTCCTGGCAAAGCCAGGATACAAGCATGAACGCTTTGGTTCCACAGTCTTGAATTTGGATACATATTCACCTCTTGGACTAACAGTTTATGCTCATCGCCGGAGGTGATTGCCTAGGTTTTACAACACCCCATCTGAACAAACCAATGTCTAGCCCTTCACCATACAGATGGCATCTTTGTTTTTATAGCAACCCCTATCTGGTGCAGGTACATTGCTGATCATAGCACCTGTTGTGCTGCAAATCCAAGTACATATGCAGGCTAGTTTATAACCTTCAGTCATAGGAAAGGCTCAGCCAGCCTTATGCAATGTGCTATTCTAATCTTGTATATGAACACATATCTCTGCAATGAGTGCTTAACACAATGAGCTAATTTCGGAACCATTTTGGCACTCAATTTATCAATATGAATTCCAGCTTTGGCTATTGTACACAATCAATATAATTCCGCCAGGAACAAAGGAATGCTCCAGGAGTTGTGGAGTAGTGAACACACAGGCTGTGTATTCCACAGTGAACACAGAAAGCATTACATGATGAATTGATCAAGGCAGAATGTACTTGTCAACAACTGTCAGGCAATAGGATTAGACCCTCAGCAGCATGCCATAAAATATCCTAACGTGTGCTATTTAAGTCTGGTGAACAATGGAGTCTTATTTTTTTAGATCAGGCAGCCTTGTGGGCCCCCCCCTGTTGCCCTGCCATAAATACGTCTCTGCAGTAGCCTCTGGAGTGTCCATCGTTTGGACCTAGGGGGCTCCCTGTGCAACCGCCATCTCTGTGGCATCCCTTAGGGAAGGGGAGGACCACAAGATTCCATAGAAGAGAAGGACTGCTGGTCGTGTCCTGACATCCAGCGACTGCTAGTGCTCTTCCGAAAAGCCTACCTACGAGTAAATTGAAGGCCAAGTAGCCCACAGCTCCCCCACCTTGGGTGTTCAGAGCAGAGGATTTAGTGATGGGTGGTGCTGATTATGAATGGAACATGGCAGTGCAGGCTATCTGCTATGCCCTTGCCCTTCTTCACTAAGCATGTTTCTCGAATAGTTCGTAATGACTGCTCCATGGGAACATGCTGCAGTTAAAACAGTCGTAGTTGGATCTTTTAAGTGGGCCGGCAGTCCGAAGTGAGACAAGCTACCACCTATCCCAACCCCTACTTAAGGGTTTGAAATGTTGTCATAGAAAACATGAAAGAGTTCAAAACAGGCCAGACACTAGGATACACCAACTAGTAACACTTCAATAGGACTTTCGGTTCCATTTTGTTCCATGGAAACTAGGACCATGATTAAGAGTGATGGCCGGGGGAATTTATATTGGTGTGGGTAAGCCACTGAACCCTGTTCTTCATAGAGATTGGAGATTGCAATTACTTATAATGAAAGAGAAACTACCAGTAGGTGTGGGTCATAAGATTGTGTTGATTAAGTCCTGTCTTTTGTAGACACTGCCTGTCGCTGTTACTGATTGGATGATTGAAGGAGGCCTTTGTATTGGCCCCACTGGGGTCGGCAAAGGCCCTGGCCAATCACTGGGAGAAGACGCAGGCCCTTCCTTGGTTGCATCCCAGATGATGTACACCCCCCACAAAGTGATCCACTACTGGGGCTTTTGGGGACCAGGCTCCAGATCAGGAACCCTCCCAGAGCTGAGGGAACCCCAGATGGTCATGCCCGGCTACCTCTAAGCTATGGTGCAGTTGGGAGTACTCGAATGATGGGTATCGACAACGAGCCACCCACCTCTTTTTGGGAAGAGAAAGGGTTGGGTTGGAGTTTGCCATGTTTGCCAGTTTAGCAGATGACCTTCCTTCAGGTCCAGGTACCTGGTGCCCAGCTTGCTGTGATCAGAATTTGGTTAGAAGACTCCAGCGGTCTCAAACAACCTTTTGCTGCATGTAGCTTTTCCCTCATTACTCTTGGATGGGGCTGTTATGGTGAAGGGATAAGCACTTAAGTATGTCTTGGTGAGCTTCTGAAGGTGTGTCCTGCCTCTGTTGCTGTTGGAAGGCGCACCCGGTCTGCTGATGCACAATGACAGGGAAGGATAATCGCGAGGCTGGGTTCCTGCAACATGTTTCTCAGCCTAACTGGGGAAGCTACGTGTGGCACCAGACCAACTCTCTGTGGAGGAGGAGCAACTTTCTTCCAACTTTGCCTGTGTTGAAAGTCTACTAAACGTGGGCAGTTCCTTGCGACTCTTGATGGTGACTCAGCTCACTCATTGATGAAGAGCGCAGTAGTATGAATTGCAGAACCCATTGTCTGGAAGTGGTTCCCAGCGTGTCCCTCTGCATCCTAGATGTGGATAGGGCCTCCCTCTACTCCATATGGCACTACTCAAATGTGTGGCACAGGCCTTATGAAGCTCTCAGCAATTGCCTATACTTCTTCCGGAATACAATTAGTGTTCCAGTAAAAAATGCATATTATACCAATCCGGCATAATAAATAATCACACGATCAAAGAATAAATACTCCTGCACCTTATATCAATGCTACATTAAGATAGCACACATATGTGTACTTTAGAGCGTTGCCAAGGGCCAAAATAAAAGGGATAAAAAGTGGAGTGTTGAAAGAATAGACCTCTGTGAAAGAAATGAGAGCAGTGATAATGTTCAAGAGTCAGCCGAAGTATCTCGAAACAAAGACCATTTCAATGCGAGAGGAGCAGGAGGTGGGGACTCATGATAGCAAAGAAAATTCATCCTTTGAACCAATTGAAGAGACAGACTTGGGGAGGGGCAATTCAAGGACCAAGGTGGTCATGGAAGAGCAGGCGCATGTGATGCAGGCCCGCCCTAAGCCCCACTGCAGATCCAGAGCAATAAGGATCTTGACATTGATATGTGCTTAAGCACACTGGCACCATGCACCAGTTCTTGTGCTCCTTTATTCTCCTCCTCTTACAAGGCACATCCTGGCCTATGCGCCATGACGCGCTTCCCACGCCCCTCAGGTTGCAACATCACATCCCTCTGCAATTTGGACCAAAACCTTCCCAAGCAGTCCCCCACTCCTTTACTGCACCCTGGTGCCTAGTGCGCCCCCAGCCTCCTGCTGGCACCCTACTACCCGCCACCCCAGCACCAAAAGTTGGCTCAGCTACTGGTCCCAGACCCTTCTCTGTTGACCAGTGGTTTCCTCGTTAGCACTGCACCGAGGACGATTTCTTCTGATAACCTCTTTCTCACTGTTGGGGTTCCAGACTCTTCTGGTACTCTCATTAGGGTCCCTGGCCCTTCTTGTGTTTGTGGTAGTGTTGCCGACCCTTCCCTGGTGGTCAATGGGTTTCTGTCTGCCACTGACAAGAGGAAGATTATACTGGAGGTACAACTGACACTGGCTAGCCCCAAGAGTTGGTTCACTGCCACTGGGCAGAGGGAAAGCTGTTCAAGTGTCTCCCCTGCCCGCTCTCACATACCTTCCAGGTCTACTGTACCTCCCCTTGCCTTCTCTGGGGCTTTGGTACGTCACCGGGGCTTCATGGAACTGGAATCGGCTCTGTCGGCCCTTCGTGCTTCGCTCCTCATCAGGATCTGCAGTCCAGCATCTATGCGCACAGCCAAGCTTGCTTCCCTCTCTCGGTCGTGTGCTCGAGTCTGCACCACCAGACCCAATGGAGAACTCCCACAGCTGCTCGCCGGCGTTCTCTGTGTCTTCCTCCCGTTGGTCCACCAGCAGGATTTGAATCTGTCATATTGGAGATCTGCTGCACCTGCTTCCTCTGATGGTTGTGTTCGGCTCTGTGGCCGGGCTTGACACATCTGATAGTCCATTGATCCTTTTTATACATTGTAGCCATTTCCTCACATGTGGATTGCATCTCTGTTAACAACTTCATCCTCATGCATCATCAGGGCCACCTCGTACCAGTGTTGGCACAGTCAATGATCTTCATGCCTCTTGTGCTCTTCCTTGTTCTAGTACTTTTGGCTTCCTCTCCTGTTACAACAATACATAGGTTTGCTCTCAATATAATGGTTCTGGACATTAGGATGGGCTAGGGAATGTTGTGGTGTAACAACACTTAACAGGCTGTGCCCAAGGTGATCCTACTTATCCCAAGAGTGGGAGTCCTTCCCCATGATTTAAACCACCCTTAGGGGGACTTTTGGGAAGCGGCCGTACCTCCCTAGCCTCATGGGAAAGGGCTCCCCCTTGGGGAGAAGTGACAACACCTTATGAATCGTCTCATACCCTTCCCCTTATGTTGGTGGCTTACCCTGCTGAGATTGTTGACGAGGTCTCTCGCATCTAGACAGAAGATGGCTTGGCTTGTGTTGGAGTACCACTGTTGTGTACTTTCACTCTCACTCCTATTTGAGCAATTAGGGAGATCCACTGATTGAACTGTTGGACAGTACTCCCTAGGACCAGTTGGGTAAGAAGGTTGGGAATTGCTTTTGTGTTGCTGTGATCCACATATCCTTCCCCAAGATGTTAATCAGTCATTTTTTGTGTGTGTAGGATTTACATTGCCCATGGATACAGTTGATAAAGTTTACTGTCTACTGTTGTATGCCCATTTAGGCACCTCTCCCTCTATCCAGATGTCCCAAATCTAAGTGCCACTGCATTTTGTTGTCTAATGGTGTATGCCCATTTAGGCATCCCTCCCGCTATCCAGTTGTCCCAAATCTAGGTGCCACTGTGGTTTACTGTCCACTGTTGTATCCCCATTCAGGTGTCTCTCCCTCTATCCAGGTTTCGTTTTACTGTCTACTGTGGTACCCCCTTTTATGTGCCTCCCCATCCAGGTGTCCCAAACCCGCTCCTACTACTGCCACCTTCAACACTCGTCCCCCTGACTAGGTGTCCCAAGGCCACATGAGTGCACATCCACTTTTGTACCCCAGTTGGACGTGCCCCCCTCTACACAGCACATAATCCGATGTACCTTTCCCACAGGTTAGACACCATGCCACACACTGGCGAAATCAGAGCCATACGCTGGCGCACCAGTAGGCTTGATGAGACCCACCACACCCTAACCCAGCCATCCCTAATGCACAGCCCATCATCCCAATGCTCCACCTCGTCTCACAGCCCCCTGCCCACCCTCCAAAACCCCAAGCTATACGTCCCTCCTCCTCACCTGTTCCACCCCCCCCCCTGTCCCACTCTGAATACACACTGCACGTAGATCTCGCTCCGCTCAATCAAGAGCGGCAAGATGGAGAGTGGGAGCTGAAAACATTGACCCCTGGAACATACCGGACTGCCCAGTGACCCAGGTAAAACAACCTTCGCACCCCAGCTCCCCTGTTAGCAATCCATCTGCACCCTCTGCTCGCATCTCTACCAAACAACATAGCACCCCCGGCCCAACTCATGTTTCCATTCTCTTAGCACAGCAAGAGCAGGCCTGGCCAAAACCCCAACCTCAACAGCCCCCTCCCCCACTCTCACCCACACCCTGTGGGCCGCATAAAAGCCAAGGAATGGCCCAGACCAAGGCCACCTCTAGCATCACCTGTTATTCAACCTAGATCCCAAACCCTGCCACCTCACTATAAGGCCCAAACCTCCCCGCCGGCACCTAACCTGGTCCTATTGCTATTCCCCTATCTGCCCATCCCCCCCAGGTCTACCTCCACCCCCACACCTCCTCCTCACACCTGCCATCACCCACCCCTCTGCCCCTACCTACTCCGTCCAACCCCTTTTCCCTAAACCCTCCCGTGGTCACATCCTTCCCCAACACCTCCAAGCCCCTCCACTCCCACTTTTCATACCATTCACAACCCGGCCCATCCAGCACTTGCAAGCATTCTGCACCAACTTTCTTGAGGCCTTATCAACGCCAGGTCAGTCTCCAAAAATAAATTCCACATCTTTGACCTCATCACAGAAGAACATTCAGGCGTCCTTTTCATCACAGAGACTTGGTTTGCTGACGATTACGAGGCCATTGCGCACAAGGCCTTCCCACCCGGGTAAAACCTTACTGTTCAGAACAGATCAAGTAGGGGTGGAGGACTTGCAATGCTACACAAACACCAATTCCCACTAATGATTAAAGACACCTCAGTCAATACCACAGACTACGAATCCCTTCTGGTAAAAATTCAACTCTCACCCTCTGCATCGCATAGCACAGCTTTCTGCTCATCTACAGACCCCCTGGCTATAACAAGAACACACTCTGTGATGCTTCGAAAACCAACCTCAACCTCCATCCAACACTTATCATTTTAGGGGATTTAAACATCTGGTTTGAATCACCATCAAACCCTGTGACCCAATCTCACAGACAACCTAGAAGCATTCAACCTGACACAACGCATCTCCACCCCCACCCAAAATGGAGGTCACACCCTCAATGCGATCTTCAGCACCACAAACATATCCACCCTGCCCCCACACACCCTATCATGGACAGATCACTCAGCAATCTTCTCCGTACCACTGTTTACCACGGCCCGCACATAAGGCCATGCCCGACCATCACCAACCCCCACACCCCCACCGCTCACTCTCACCTCTCACTCTGTTATGGAATAAAGCCCGGGTAGGAGATGGCGTTTTCTGCCCTATGGTGTTCCTGATCTCCTCCGTATTCTATTGTGCTGTTACTCCGGTGGAATGACACTGAGGTTGTGGTTTCTAGACTTTTAAGATTTTCTATTTCTCTAGGTGTATCATGTTTAGGGATTACAGCTGTCCCTAATTCAGCAAGCGTAAAAAAAAAACTTTGGTGGCTTTTTCCAAATATGAGTATCTTTGGAACGCGTAGGGCAGTAGGAGATTTTCTCTGAGGACCTTATAGATTAGATAGCCTACCAGGTCCAGTCTTTGAAGTTTTACAGGGTTGGAGGTATAGTTGAAAAGAATGAGTTTCAGATCTTTGAGGTTTTTGTCGTAGGACAAGAGGGGTAGCACTCTAAGCCCATTCATATGCCAAGGTTTTCCAGGCAGGTTTAGATATGTGACTAAACCGGTAGGGATACTGATTGGAAGGTCTAAGGTGAGTATCGCTGTCTCTCTCCCAGGGATCCGACAATCACAGGGACTCAGAAGTTTAAAACTATTTCCCTCAACATTTTTCCTAACCGGGATGATGGACCTGGAGGTTAGGGAAGTGAAGGTGAGTCCCAATCTAATACCGCTTCCGAAGGGGCAATGATCGGTAACAAACCCAAGCCATTCAGGATTTTTGATAGTGGGGCTGGAGCTTCTGCTGTTCAGCTCAGTGATTTTGTAGGTTCCCCAATTTGTATCAGTTGAGTCAGATCTCACCCTGACACCATGGGGGTCATTACAACCTGGGCGTAAAGGAATACCGGGCACCGGTAATGACACCGGTGCCGGCAATCCCTTTGCGCCCTATTCCGAGGTCCCTTTGTGTCCCTGTCCTTAACGCCTGCTTTTACCAGGCGTTATGGACGGGACCCGCAAAGGGACTTCAGAGCTAATAACGGTACCGTAATTTACAGTACCGTTATTAGCACCCTCCCCATTCGCATTGAGCCCTATGGGGGCTCAAATGGGAATGGGGATTGACATTTTCAATGGGGACTTACCAGTCCCGCAAAGGTCGGACTAGACCGGTAAGTCCCCATCGAACCAGGGCAGACACGGTACCGGTATTGGTGCTAGTCATGGCGCTAATAGCGCCATGACTAGCACCAACCTTGGAATGAGGCCCCATATGTAAGGGTGTCAAAGGAGGAAGCTAAGCAAAAGGGGCATGATTTTGGTTATAGACTTTTATTTTCTCCTATTGAAAACCTAACTGCCCTATCTGTAAGAGGGGTTTGCCTGCCTTGAAACTAATACTAAAGGGTTTGTCAGAATGTCCGTCAAATTAAAGTTCCACCGCCATGTGTCAAAATCCTATTCTAACCATCACACTATAATTAAAGGATAACTAACAGATAGTTCCTTTTTTTGGAGAATGGCTCCCTTCTCCTGCTTCTTGAACAGTGTCCAAAATAATGCTCACTGACAACAGAAAGACCAGGAGGAATAACTCCCCTCCCCAAGCTTATGGGTTTTACCCAGACTTTATGCAATTTCACACCCAGTAGATTGGCTCCCTTCACCTGGTGTAGATCGATAGTTTCCAATAAAACCAGGGGGAATGGCTCCCTTCATCTGTTGTCTCAAGCACAACTCACAGTTCGGGACCAAGAGAATGCCTCCCTTCTCCTGGTATTACTTGGTATAGTTTATGACAAGGCTAGGGGGATTGACTACCTTCCCCTGGTGTCTTTAACCCAATTCCTAGGTCTTGAACCAGGAGAATGACTGCCTTCCGCTGGTGTTGCTTGGTTCAGTTCACAACAAGGGCAAGGGGAATGACTCCCTTACCCTGGTGTTTTTTTTAAAACTCCTAGTTCGGTACCAGGAGAATGACGCCCTTCTCCTGGTATTGTTTGGCACCATTCTTTCTCACTGCTTTAAGCATGCCATACCTTCGTCCACTTTCATCAGTTGTTAGCAAAGTTCCAAACCTTATTGGGGTCCCAGACATTTCTTCGGTGGCCAGTGGTTTGCTCGTTACCACTGTGCAGGAGAAGAATGTCTCTGATATTCTCTTTCTCACTGATGGGGTCCAGGGTTGGACTGGCCAATCGGCCACTCGGCCCGTGGCTGGGCCGAAATCATGTGTAGTCACTGGGGGCCGGTTTCTGCCCACGCCTGGACTGGTTTGAAAAATAAATATATATATATATATAATAATTTAAAAGCATGTTTTTTTTCCGCCGTTGTCTCTGTTTCGATCATTACAAGACATTCCATCTCGGTGTCCTCGGTCACTTGACAAAATTCTTGTGCCTAAAAGCTTCTGTCCAGTGTAGAAATATTTGACCATAGCACATCAAGTGGCTATTGACTTCATTGTGCCACAGTGAATGCTTTGTTGTAATGTGTCTATCTTTCCCATCTCCCTGGCATGCTGTTCATGATCTTTGTTTGCATACTATCAGCACTCGTTACCTCATACAGTAGGAGGCAACAAGTGCTCAGAATATCGAATGTCCTGTGAGTGCGCTGCTTTCCCTATTTTGCCAACCTCTGAAGCCTAAAAGTAGATGCATGCAGGCTTGACATGCGACCAACTTTGCACCAGACCTGCAGATGAACTTAACTGGTCTGCTGTTAAATCTCAGTTACCAGTTTAATGGTATAAACTACAGAATAATTGCTCATTTTACTATAGCCGATATGATAGCTCAGTGGGTTGAGCGTTCGCTGCTGCGATGTGTGTGACCTACAGGTTCCAATCCCAGCAAGGCCATCTCAGCCTTTCATCCTTCTGAGGTGGATAAATGAGTACCAACACAGGTAGGGTGATATTGTATGCATATTTGTTCTATAAAAAAGAGCTTAAGCGTAAGTGCTATACAGTAACATATCATTTGGCATTGGATGTCTGCTTGCATTCACAGTAATTTGACAATATGGATCTATACACACAGATATTAAAGATACGCATGGTGATCTATTCTTGTATGACATGTATATCACATTAGTGAAATCATAACCATATTTTTCGTAGTGTACTTAGGAACAATGTTATTTGATGCCACTTCCTGTTTTGTCAAGGGGTGAAAGGTCGCGTTTCAACGCTTCCCGGGATGTCACTTTCAGGTGGGGTCAAATGACATCACTTCTGGTGACGTCATCAGAGGTCAAGGGTCGTGAGGCGATGGGTGGGCCACTTTTTCTTGGGTGTCTGGGCCTATTTCTTGTCCCAGACCGACCCTGTTGGGGAGCCTGACAGTGGCAGAGCCAGGAGGGGGGTGGGGCAGGAGGCAGCCGCCCCTCCTTTCTTCTCTTGTGCCCAGTGGGCCTGCCAAACCCCCAAATTTCACTCTGTTGTGTATGGAAGATCATGTATACAGGTATCTTGCTTAAATAACAACTTAAACTGGGGTCTAGGGGAGTGCTATTGATGCGCTCAAATTGAATCATACTATTCACAAAAGCACATTATTTTTCTTTCTACTTTGCTCAGCCATTTTATGCATCTAATGAAGGGTGCAGAACCGAAATGCGTTAAGCATCAACACAACCATCATTGGGCTTGGTAAAATAATCTATTGTGGAGACTATGAACTGTTATGTTTACTGTGGATTTATGTCTCTGAGATTGTACATAGAAATATCTATTACTATGTTGGTGTGAACCACTCATTTACGTTGTGGCTATCAGCCTTCAAATGGTGACTTTGTATAGTTTCATCAGTATTGTCGGTCTAAAAAATTGAGAATGTGGTTTTGTTTTCAACAATTTTCATTTTCTATAGCGAAATCATTAAAATTATTTTCTATTTCGAGTGAGCATGGGTGGTCTGCCCTTAACTTAGGGGAGCCAGCAACATGGTGCGCAAAAAAGGGGGATACCTTCAATGTTGAAGAAATGTTCAGAAGTATATTCGAAATAAGCGTGAAAAACATCCAAAAGAGAAAAGAAAATTGTAAATGAAATCTCAGTGAAAGATAGGATGAAGCGCCCAAGTACAAATGAGTCAATGGGTTGGTGAGTAAATACTTTAAGCTGGTCCAGTAAGTTCCCAAGAAAAGTGAAAAACAAGCCACCATGTGTAAGGGAGCCTTAAAGAGCTAAGATGGTTCTTATTAAATTAAGAATGTAATGGCGTTAAGAACGTGATGATGTCATCACATAAATGTCATTTCTACACTTGATTTTAGAATGTATACTTCTTAAATTATTGACATGCATTTATATGAGAGTTTATTTATTTGTACTTGTAGTAATGGAATTCACCATTATTAACAAAGGACTACAAGACCGAGAATGCAAAATTAAAACCAGGACTGGACAAGTATCGCCCAAAGCAAATAATGTTGTCATGCTCGGGCAATGCCAAAGTGTAGACCCAACGTGCTAGTGTGTGTAGTGTATGCCCGAGGGCATTCAACCTACCAGCGCTTTGAGATGAAACCAATGATATATAGAGCGCTATATAAATGCCAAATAACATAACATAACACGGTGGGGCAGTTTATTTCTCCTCTGTGGAGGGTTAGTGAGCTAAAACGTGGTTATAGACCCCCCTGAGTAGGAGAAATTCCATAGTACAGGCTAGCTGAACCTTGTTCCTTCTCAGTAGAGGGGCTTCTACACCCTTGTTAATTTTGTAAATTTGGGATTTCACCCTTAGTAATCAACAGTAATCCAAACGTGGATCCCTTGCTCAATGTGCTTTAGAGAGGCTCAGCTTCACCTGAGCAGGCCCAAAAACTCTGTATGGGGTTGCTGATGGAACTCTTGTTCGGAGGAGAATTGTCTTGCATTTCGGTGCTTGACGGCCCTTGTGGGTGGGACCAGACTGATATGCAAATGGATATTTCTCCTCTATGATGGATCAGTGAGCTAAAACGTGGTTTTAGACCCTCCTGGGTGTAAGAAATTCCATAGAACAGGTTATTTGAACCCTGTTTGTTCTCAGGAAAGAGGCTCCCACACTTTTATTAATTCTGTAAAATGTGGAGGTTTGAGAATAGCTCATTCGATACATTAGCTGGTCCAGTAGCTTGAGGATTGTTTAAGTAATAATTGAGATGGTTTTTACCAAGTCTCTACATCACCCTATAAATGTTTGACCTCATGCCTCATTCCACTTTGTATTCTTATGTATTTTTACTGAGCTAAACCTTGCCCACTAAAACATTTCACACTATAAGGTGCCAGGATTTCACTGCACACATGAGGATCTAACATCTGTACTATTCCACCCTTCTTCCCACTGTTTTCCTTCACATTCACTTATCACACTGTCTAATACTGACTCTGACTTGGACACTCTTGGCCTATAAGCTTGGAAGCCCTGGTATTACTATTCTACAGATTAAGCAGCAACATCAAATGCATTCCCTATCAACACTAAGCCTGCACAGTGGAAGCTGTTCACTTGAGCACATCCAAAGTCCAGCACCCAGCCACACACTACAGTTATTTCACACTTGTGTATCTTTCTTAAAACAGCTATCAGGCAAATACTTCCTGCTCCTACAGATACCTAGGAATGCAATCAGGGGTCAAGTCCTGCAAAAATGGGGGTACTCGTTAACATACCAATTGAATGTGGCATCACCAGAAATTAGTATATCAAGGTGCCCTCTGAAAGAAAGTGTGGGGGGACCCCATTCACCCGCATGCACCCTCGACTTGAGCCCTGAATTTAATAGTCTGCACTCGGGAGCCATAATTCAAGTTGGCTTCATGAGTCTGCACCACAATATCACAAACATCACTTCTCCCCCATTAGCCTCTCTCAAGCCCTTTGTTTTACGTGTATCCTCTTTCCTCTACTCCTACACCTCTATCTCTTTTCCTCTTTCACTGCAGACGGCATTCTGGGCACCGTTGTCATGAGGGGATGGGGGTAATATGGCAACTTCAGGGCAAGTCTTGGGGCACTGAGATCACTACATTGTGTATTGATCAAGCGCTTTCAACAAAGCACTGTACACTTTTAATCAAACTGTACTATTAGTATGCAATTAACAATGGAGAGAGGCAATAAAGAAAATGAAATACATATCTATTCCAAAAAGGGTCGAAAGGGAATAAGGTTTGAGACGAGTACGGAAGAGATGCAGTGAGGAAGTAGAGCGATTATTTAGAGAGTGGGAGTTCCACATTTTAGGCACGATAAGTGATGAAGGGCAGAAACGAGATGCAACACAGGGATGAGTAGTGACAGCCAAAAGAGATGTGATTGTGACTGCAAGGTGCAGGAAGGAGCATAGAGGGACGTTTGGAAGGAAAGGTAGGGAGGAGCGAGACCACGGAAACACTTGAAGACAATAACAAGAAAATGGAACAAGAGACAATAGTCAAAGGGAGGAAATGAAATACACAAGAGAGATAAGATGATCTACATGACCGAAGGAGAAAGTGGCACTGTAAATAGAACAGAGCGGTGCAAGATGAGAACTAGGAAGGCCAACTAAGAGTGCAGCACACTAGTCAATGCGGGAAAAAATAAGTGAAAAAATAAGAAGTTTAGTAGCAGAGAAGGATAGAGAGAAGCGGGCGCGACGGAAATTGTAGCGTTTGAAATTACAAACCCGAGCAGTATTGGATATAGGTGCAGAAAAGGAAAGAGGGTTTGAAGAGGACTACGAGAAAGCAAGAGAAGTAGGAGGAAAAAGTAATGAGAGTGGAGAAGACGAGGGGATTGAGTCTTAGCTGGGAAAAAGGGGAGCTCAGTTTCAGTAGAGTTGAGATAGAGATAGTGACAGGTCACCCAAGATTGGATAGCGGAGAGGCAGCAGAAAACAGTAAAATGGAGAGAGTCAGAAAAGGATGAGAATGAGAAGATTTGGGTATCATCAGCGTAGCAATGATAGGACATATTAAAGGAAGAAATCAGATTTTATAGCCGGATAGTCTAAAGGGAGAATTGGAAGGGGCCAAGAACTGAGCCTTGAGGGACTCCATGGTGCAAGGGGGCAGGGAGAGAACCAGACCAAGAGACTGAGTAAGAGTGGTGAGACAGATAAGAATTAAACCATTCAAGAAATAAGCCTGGCAACCCAAGGGAAGAAAGGCAGGGCAGAAGAAGAGAGTGATTGCCAGAATCAAAAGCCACAGACAGATCAAGAACAGTTAAGTATAGAAGATTGCTTGGAGTGACCTACGGAGAGAAGGGAATTCGTGACATACAGAAGAACAGTCTCAGTAGCGTGAGCAGGGAAGAAACCAGATTGGAGAGAAGGCAAGAGTGAATGTTTAAATAGGACGATACCATAACTGTTAGGAATAGGTAACGCACAAGAAGCAAGAAAGGGCAGCAATGGAGGAAGGCAAGCACTACGCATCCCACACTGTGTCACTGCACCACGTGTCATGTCTGCTAGCCCATTATAACAATAGAGTGTGCCGCTGTGTCTGCATGCAACACTACCAGGAAGAGCTGTGGTTATGGGTCTTGACATCACCACAGACAGCGTTGCTAGGCCTGGAAAAGATCTGGTGCTAGGCCATGTTGGGTCTCGGGGCTACCTAACCTTTTGGTTGTAGCCGCTGAGCTACTATCTGGGGCTACAACCTAAAGAACCGGGACTACAGCCACCCTACCCCTCGTAGCCCCAACAACGTCTCTACACAACACTAATTCAAGTCACGGCCTGCGCATGTGTAAACATGGTCATTTTTATGAAATCAAACGATTGTATGCATAATTGCGGTGGTAACGTCTCCTTGTACATAATATCACAGGGACCTTTCTCTATCCTGCCCTGCGCATTGCCAGAAGTGAGGGGCCTCTGAGCTTATCTACGCGCGCGAATCTGCAGAGACTGGCCCCGAACTCGTGGACATGAAGGCTGTGGTGTAAGACTTCAAATGGGGCTCGAGATAAGATCGTAGGAGCTGGCGAGCCTCTTCCCAGGAGGCCCTTCGTGGGAGGTCGCCGTCGTGGTAAGCTGGGGTTAAGAATGCTGCTTTCCCTGTGAAACCTGCTCGACAAAAGTGGCGCCACACCCGGTGCACGGGGAACGACCACCTGTGGGAAACCCGACAGGTAAAGGCTGCGGCTTCCGTGGGAACACAGGGGAGGGCCTCCCCCTCGTGGCCTTCAGCATTGGGCCCCCAGCCGCCCCGGGGCAAGGCTGGCATGGGAAGCCTCGAGGGCAGTGGGGATTTCATTCAGGAATCTGGAAACACCTACACCCCTGCAGCTGGAATTAACGATTCCAGAGCGAAGGTCTGAATTGGAAGGCACCCAGGAATCCGCCGACGCCGCCCGCAGTCTGGTTCCCAAAAACGCCTTTCTTTCACCCTCCACACGCGAAGTGTACTGTCAGCTCTATCTGCGCATGCCAGGCAACAGAGAGCCCAAACTCCTCAGCCTGTGTAAGGCGTGCCTCCCTGTCTCTGTCCTACAGACAGAAGCGGATTTTGGCAGAAAATTAGCTCGGGATAATGCTTGACTTTGGTCGGCAAAAAATGTCTTGAAGGCTTTCGGGGGGGGGGGGGGGATCATCTGTGGCCTTCCGTTGGGCAATTGGGTTTGGGAGCCAGGATTCGCCCCCTGGTAGTTAGGCTCAGGGCGAGACATCAAGACAAGCTGAGCGTCTGATCAGGATGCTTGTGAAATCGCTTGTTGAGAGCAGTACATTTTAAAATGCACGTGTTTTTTTGTATAAGCTGTGTAACTTTTATACTTTGCCTATAAGAAGCACTCCCCTCTTTGGTTATTTCCAGGTGTTCATGATCTGTGGTGGGAACAATCCCCCTCCCCTTCATCGCTGGTGGACCTAATAGTAAATATTTCATTTTTGTTGTACTCAAGGAGGGGGGTGTAAAACTGTCCCATTATGACCCTAAAACAGTGGCACACACTCGCATGTTGGCCCTACACTTTGGGCATTGCCTGTACATTCCAACATTATTTCATTTGGCCGTCAGTAGTCCAGTCCGTGTTTTAATTTTGCTTTCTCGTTCTTGTAGTCCTTTGTTTATAATGGGGAATTCCAACACCACAAAAAAGTCCCAGAAGCAAAGTTAAAAAAGAGGGCTGTACTGACCTTTCCCAAATGGAATAGTTCATGCTGGCATGTCTGATTGCATGATAGCCCCATAGGCTTTTCCGAGCCAGACTTCAGATTCGGTAGTAGGCTTTAACACCACCGTCACAATTGTGCAAATTCTACCGCAAAAACAGAGCCGCGGGTGACAATGCCATGGGCAGCTGCATTTTTTTTTTTTGAAGCACTCACACAGCCCACAGGCATCGAGGCGCTCTTTTGGGAATTGTTTTTTTTTTAGTTGCGTAATTATGTTTGTTTTAGTTGCATATTTAGGATGCAGGGATGGAACCTGTGTTGTTTCGTGTCGTTTTGCTTCCAAGGCGCGCACGTTACCACTGAGCTATCCTCCCGGGACAGTAGGTGGTACTGACAATTACATAATTGACACGAGTGTGGGAGGGACTCCCTCTAATAAGAATGAACAGGACTCATATAACCTGTTCTATGGAATTTCTTACACTCAGGAGGGTCTAAAACCATGTTTTTGGTCACTGACACTGATGCAGAGACTTGGTATAAATCAACTCAATTATTACTTAACCCTTCTCAAGCTACTGAACCAGCTACTAGTGTATCAAATAAGCTATTCTCAAACCCCCAAGTTTTACAAAATTAACAAGAGTGTGGTAGCCCCTCGCCCGAGAGCGAACAGGGTTCAAATAACCTGTTCTATGGAATGTCTTCATCTCAGGAGGGTCTTGAACTACGATTTAGCCGATCCGTCACAAGGAGAAATACACATTTGCATATCAGTCTGGTCCCACCCAGAGTGTCAGTACACCCCGGAAGTGCTAGGCAGTTCTCTTCTGAAATAGTGCAACCAAAGCGCAACTACCCTATTAAGTAACTGCTGAAAGAGCAAACAGACTTAATGTGTACTTATTTATTTATTGTGCATTTGTAAGGTGCTTATACATCAAGGAATTGTGTTTCAAAGTGCCCACAGGGCAAAGGGGAGGGAACATGGAAACAAGAGGCAAAAACAATATTCCTGATGAACAAGACAGCCTTGTGAGCATTCGGAACGTTCAAGTGCAGAGAGAGGGGCAAGGGAAGGGGTAAGTGCAGGAGGTACCAAAGACGGAGAAGTACCAGAGAGTCAGTTGCAAGCAACAGGTAAGTGCTTGGCAGAGATCACTAGGTGAAGAGTGGTCACCTGCCGATATCATAAGTGCAGGCTTGTGGGACATCACAGGCAGTGGTTGCCCAAAGGCAAGTGCTGGGAGAGGGCAGAGACCGAGACAATTCGACGGAAGGCCAGGACCCAGAAGGACACATAAGGGGCCAGGCCACCAACCTCAGCGACTGTGGTGGTTGGCACAGGAGGGAAATGGGGGAAAGAGGAGGTGTAGAGGAAAGTCTTGAGGAGCTTCTGGAATTTGAGGAGATCCGGCTCAAGATGGAGAGGAAGGGGGAGGCTGTTCCAGAGGAAGGAGCCCGCCAAGGAAAGAGATCGGCCACCAGCTCGCTTTTTAGAGAAGTGCTTGACACACAGAGAGTTGGAGCCGGAAGAGCATAAAGATCTAGAGGGAGAGTATTTGTGGAGAGCGAGTTGCAAATAGCGTGGTCCCCTGGCCCAGACGGCCTTATGGATGATGCAGAGTGATTTAAATTTGATCCTTGCAGCAACCGGGAGCCAGTGGAGATATTTTAGGGCTGGAGAAATACAGCCCCTAGGCTTGAGGCCAAGGATGAGTCTTGCAGCCCTATTCTGGATCAGCTGGAGAGGGCGGAGAGAGGAAGAAGGTAGATTACGGAAGAGGCTGTTGCACTAGTTCAGCCTAGAGAGTACCAGAGCTCTAGAGACATTGAGATTCCTGGGAAAAGTGAGCAAAGGAAGGATACCTCTGAGGAGGTGGAGTTGAAAATGGGCCTTCTTGGAGAGGTCCAGGATGTGAGGGAGGAAAGAGAGAGGAGTCGACGATGACTCCAAGGTTTCTGGCTTCAGATGAAGGAGAAGGGGGAGAACCCATAGACGGTGGCCAAAGTGAAGGGAGCAAAGAGGGAGCAGGATTCCCAATAGGAAGGCTCTCGGTCGTGCTGGCATTGAGGCAGAGATCATTAGAGGCACACCAGGACTGGATAGCAGATAAGCAGTCAAGAATGGTGGAGCAAGTAGGAGGAGGATCAGAGGGAAGTTTGAAGAAGAGTTGGGTGTCATATGCATAACACTGGAAGTGGGGGGAGAAAGCGGAAATAAAGTGAGCAAGCAGGACGAGATTGACGTTAAAGAGCCATGTTGAAAGGTTGGAGCCCTGGGGGATGCCACAGGTGGAGATAGAGGTGGGAGAGGAGAAAGAGGATAACCTGGGAGGGACGGTCCGTGAGGAAGGTGGTCAGCCAGTCCATTTCCCACTCCGAGATACCAAGAGTATCATGGAGCCGTTTTATGAGGATGGAGTGGTTGACCGTATCAAGGGAGATCAAGTAGAATGAGAACAGCTTAGAGTCAAGAGATGCAAGCAGTTCTTCACGGGTGTTCAGGAGAGCAGTATCCGTGCATCTCAATGCTCGGAATCCAGATTGATTTTCGTGCAAGCAACCAATGAGCTCAGTATGCTGGGTCAGTAGGAGGAAGACGAGCTTCTCCAGAAGTTTCCCAAAGAAAGGAGTGATGGAGATGGGGCTCTAGATAGCCGAACACAAGAGGTTGGCGGAAGGTTTTTTCAGGAGCGGGTGCACAAAGGAGTGCTTGAGGGAAGAGGGGAAGGACCCGTAGCAATAGAGTGATTGCAGAAATCAGCAAGTGCAGCGGCAAGGGAGCCAATGTTGTCCTTAATAGTTTTGGAAGAACAGAGGAAGACCTGTCTGGATGAGACCTTCATAGAGCGGATAACCCTGGTGACCTCATCCAATGTGATAGGAGAGAAGGAGGAGAGAATGGCTGAGGGAGATGAGAGGCCAGGCGTGGCAGGGGGGTGGGAGGAGGGTAGGCAGAAGGGGGGGAGAAAGAATGCGCAGGATGTCCTGAGTTTTTGCAGGGAAGTGGGTGGCCATTGCAGTGCAGAGGGCCTGTGAGGGAAGAGGCGAGGTGTTGTGGGATGCTCCAGAGATGCAAGCCTAGACGTGGGCCCTCTTCTTGGAATGCATGGTGAGACGATATTGCCTTTGGAGAAGGCGACATGCCAGTTTGTCAGAAGATGAGCTTGAGGTCTGCCACTTCACACATTAAATCATTTTAGCCAATTTGATCAACTGAAACGTCCCATAAAATGGGATACCAGGAAACATTCTGGGTGATCTGATTGCCAAAGCTTTGACCGCCGCTTGGATGCAAAGCAAAAAGTACATGATGCA
Organism: Ambystoma mexicanum; assembly: GCF_040938575.1. Taxonomy (NCBI): domain Eukaryota; kingdom Metazoa; phylum Chordata; class Amphibia; order Caudata; family Ambystomatidae; genus Ambystoma; species Ambystoma mexicanum. Next base: position 120,217,130 of record NC_090924.1, on the reverse strand, counting down.
TTGGGTTCCAGTGGGCTGAAAGGCAGGCAATGGGATCTCATGCTTCCCACCTTCCAAAACCCCTATCCTATTAAAGGTATGGAAGCTTTTGAGAAGTTCTGGGACTATCCCATTAAAAGTATTACAGCCCTTCTGAGGAAAGCGGTACACTTACCTCAAAAGTGTAGCACGCCTGCTAAGAAGCACTGTACTGTGCATGTAAAGGTGTAGTTCCCTTGCTGAGCAGGGCCAGTACTGTCGCATTAAAATATTTAAGCTCTTCTGAGAAGCATATGCAAAACAGTTCAACGCGGTTGCGAGATGGCATTGATTTCTATACAATAGCAATACACTAAACTACACATTTACCACGTATATTACTCCTGCTTGTAAATGTGGATTCTGTCACATTAAAATTATGCTGGGGGGCATTGCTGCCCGCTGCACGAAATGGCAGGCTAAAACGGAGCTCCCACTCCTTTCTTTATTATATGTGTTCCACCGGGGCTCTATTACGTTTATTTTCCTTTATTTTGGTAAGAACTGGCATCTCGATCCTCCGACGAGTAAGAGAGCGCTTTCCGAGCTCCATTTAATGACCTGCATTGAAGCAGCAAGGAGGCACGACACAGCTGAGTCGGGTGGAGACTGACACTGCATTTCCTGTCAGCAAACCTTGGGCCGCGTCAGACGTATGGCGCGACCCCATTTCATGGAGGCATAGATTTCATTCATGACACAGGCAGCCACAAGGGATTCAGCCTTTTTCAATTGATATACATTAGTTAAGGTACTTTTAGCCTATTTTAAAGGCTGCTTTTAGGAACTTTCACTGGAAAATCTCTACATAACTGGTTTTTGGCATGAAAGATGAATATATAAAAAAATACTGCCCTTTTCTTTCTTTTATTTTATTTTTCTCTTATTGGAGGCTGCCAATTAGTAAGTTAAACTACTTCTGGGAAAGATAGTTTATATTTTGACGTTGTCATCATTCACTGTTATCCCTAAGAGATGCTGGGTTAATACTGGTATCTTTTAACTGTTTCTGCCTCTTCTCTCATGAATCTTATTGATGATACACAGTGATTTTAAGCATTGAGCCACAACAATAGCTGAAAGTGCCTGGGGTTCTCAATGCAATATAAATATCCACTTCTGTTCTGTTTTGCCTCTCACAATGGCTTCACTAAAAGGCCAAGATGAAAGCTCTACTAATAAAGAGGCATCGGCGCCAGTGGCGGCCACCTTCAAAAGGCCTAAAAGATACTCCCCTCCTCCTGCCCAATTTTAGAATCAAATGTGGAGACTATTTTATTGGAAATAAGAGCACTCAAACGCTTTATGGAAACCACTAACATTAATCTCCAACAAATTGATGAACTTTGGGCGAACGTTGAAAACAGAGTTGAAGAGGTTGAGAGAAGAATTAGCGTGGCTGAAGACGTTACCACTCGAGTTGCTCACATGGAAAAATCCATACTTACTATCCAGAAACAAAATGAGGATTTGGAAAACAGAAATTGTAGAAATAACCTCCATGTTTTTGGTTTAACAGAGGGAGTGGAAGGAAACCTTACATAACATTCTGAATCTACATTTGTCCATTGCTCTCAACATACAAAAGGCACACACAGTAGGGTTTAAAAAAGCAGAGTAACAAAAAGAAAACTGCGCCAAGAACAATAATCATCTTGCTTCTTAAATATACACAACCTTAACTGATTTTGCAGAAAGCTAAAGGAATTGAGCATCTGGTTTGGAATGGCCATAGGATTTCTATTTCACACGATGTCTCCTAAACTGCAGCCCAGCGGAGAAAAGAGCTATGTTCCTACCGCCCTGCGCTCAAGCAACTGAATGCGAGCTATGGCCTAATCCATATTGCAATAGGGCTGTCTGGTTGTTGTAAGAAAGGACGTTGCAGGTCATGAAGGACCCGTTCTAAGATGGCCACAGTTGGGGTGCAGTGACTTGCCCTCAGAAAAAGGCCTTGAATGATGCGGTGGGGATAGCATTGATTCTAGCCCCCCCCATCTACGCCCAGTTAAGTGAGTTGTCATACTGTGAATAGTTAACACTGGAGGAAAAATGTAGCATAGCATTTTGCAAAATATTTGCAGGGGCTTATGTTTAAAACAAATGGCGCAAACATATCCTCAAGTGAAGTCAAGTAATTGTTCTTTGTTAATAGGGTTTTGCAGAAAACCATTCAAATATTAACAGAGAAATAATTAAAGATTACACCTTTGATATTAAAAACTTTACAAAAATGGTGAAGTTTATAATAGATGTCATTTGATTTTGAATTGTAGGAAAAGAGAAAAGTGTCTTGTGTTGTCCATATGCTATTCTACGTTGATGAAAGCTTCAGAATGCATTTTCAGTCTTCCGCCGATTTAGGGCAAACCATTAAGTCATGGAGTGCGTCGTAAGTGAGGTATAACAAAAAGGACCTATGCATTCTGCTCCCTATGCAGTCAAATGACCCACTTTAAATATCAAAAGTGTTCTTTATGCTTCAGGTATACATAGGTTTTCTAAGTACCTATATATAAAATGTTACTTCTGCTGTGTGCGCTAGTACTCATTTTGAATTTTTTGAGGAATGTTCTCAAGCATGAGGGAAAGGGGTGGTTGCTGTGTGGCCCTTTCAGCAAAATATTCAAGAGCATTCTGCGCAAGTGGGAGAACTGTGATGTTTCATAATCTGTCACAGACTAAGGTCCAGAAACCAAGGCGTGGGCACTATTTGTAATATCCACTTAGTCAGGCCTAAGTGCCTGGGGAGGCCACTACGCAGGAAATGGGCACAGTAGAGGTTCCTGATAAATTTCATTGCATTACATTGCTGCTACGTCTTCGACATCTTTCAATACCAATCCTCTGATTATGTTGGGCTTGTTATGAGAGCTATGTATGCATGAATTCAGCATTGTCATTATAGTTCAAGCCTATCCCTCCCAACTCTTGGTGAATTGCTTGGATTGACACTTATAGGGCATTTGTTGGAATAATTATTTTCAGGTTTTTCTAATGTTAAGAATATTTTAACTGGTAGTTTGTATTAAAACAGTGCATATTGGTCCTGCATGTGTTGCTTCATGCAACTTTTTCTTTGTTTCATGTTCTGTCTGTTTTGTGAGCGCCCTGAGGCCTTTGAGCGAGTGGCGCTATATAAAAATCTTTTAGATACATAGATACACATACCGGACAAAATAAAGCCTATATAAGATAGTGAAACCATAATAACTCATATCAGCACCAACATGGATAAGTATTAGAAGAGAATATTGTCGACCATTAGCATTCCAGCTTGTACAAGAACATGGGTGGCGTCTTAATTAAATATGCATTTTTTAGGTTCTGCTGACAAACCCATGAACAAAGGTTTCTGCCCCTCCCTCCATTCAATAAAGCCAATGGTTTTGGCACTGTGCTTGCAGCTTTCATGACATTGCGTTCAAGGCAAATAGATTTTCTGTTAAGGGTAGTCCTATCTTTCACATTCCAAAGGTTGTACAAAATAAGTACCCTCCAAACCTAAAATGGAAGCCACAAAAATTGATTTACTGTCTCAGCTGATTCTGAGGTTGGTGTAAAAATAGAAATAGAGCATGGGAATGGGCACCGACAATATTACATAGCCCACCTAATTCTAATCATTAGAGGAAAGGGTGGTAAGTTTGCAATACTATGTGTTAGGCTTGAGGAAGAGGATGGCACAGGCCAATGACAAGTTGAAGGATGGTCAGGCTTTGGTCAAACATTGGTATGACCAGAAGGCTTCACTTGTTCATTTTACCTCAGGCCAAGAAATCCTCATTATGAATCCTATAAGGCCTAGAGCTTTGCAGGACAACTGGTCAGGCCCTTACCGCAGTATTGAGAGACTTGGTTAGGTTAACTATTTAGTGAACCTTGGAAGCCCTGGCCAGGCTCCCAAAGAGTTCCAGGTGATAGGTTGAAGGGGTTGAAAAGGGAGCCCTGCTTCTGACTTCAGATAGGGAAGAGGAGGACTCTGAACCTCTCGCTGACCTGTTCCATGGCAGTACTTCTGATGGCTGCATTGAGGGGGTCAAAGAGTCACCTCCACAGCAACAAGGTGAGGGGAAGACTTTGTTTGGGCCATTTCCCCCCTTGTTGACAATCATTCCAGTCTTGACACCTTGGTGCAAGCATGACATTGACACTAGAGACAGTGTGCTTACCAATGAGAGGAGCTACAGGATGTCGGACAAGGTGAGATCCCACGTTAAGTCTGAGGCCAACAAAATGTGGATCTAGGGCTGATGGATCCCTCTAGTAGTCCTTGGTCCAGGCCTTTGGTTCTGGTGCAAACAGCAGGCGCATCTGATTTGAGATTATGTGTGGACAACAAAGCTCTCAATGCTGTCATCAAGACATATGCTCATCCCCTGCCACCAACAGATGAGTTTGCGCACAAGCTAGGTGCTGTCAATTGCTTTTGCAGCTTTGACCTCACTGCAGGGTATTGGCAAATATCTCCGACAGAAAATGCCAAGGAGAAGACTGCATTTTCAACACCTGTGGGACTTTACCTGTTCAGGGTAATGCCCTTTGGTTTGAAGAATGCACCTGCCACTTTTCAAAGCCTGGTCAACCATGTTCTAAATGGATTAGACAAATTCTGCATTTCATATCTGGATGATATAGCAGTCTCCAGCCCCACTTGGGAGGAATATGTGGCACAGCTGGAGATTGTCTTACAGGCTTGTCAACAGGCCCACCTGACTATGAAGGCTACCAAGTGCCAGATTGGTCAGGGTTCAGTGCCCGACCTTGGGTATGAGGTTAGTGGGGGCAAGATTCAGCCTCTTCTCTGCAAATTACAGGCTGTACAATACTGGGAAACCCCCCACAACCCAAACGCAGGTAAGGGCTTTTCTAGGCCTCTCTGGGTATTACAGAAACCTTATGGCAGACTATGGTACCATAGCTGCCCCTCTGACTGCCCTCACAACTCATAAGAAACCTAAGAAAGCTTCTTGATCTGAGGAGTGTGAGAAGGCCTTCCAAGGCCTAGATGAGTTCATTTGTCACACCCCTGTTCTCAGGGCACCTGATTACCAGAGACCTTTTACTATGCAGACCAATGCCTCTGAGATTGGGATAAGTGCTGTCCTTTCACAGTTAGATGACAGAGGCAGGGAACACCCTAAATGTTTTATTAGCTGCCAGTTTAAGGACAGAGAGCTCAGGTGGGCGGCTGCGGAAAAGGTGTGTTTTTCCATAGAGTTGAGCTTTCGGAAAACATGAGACCCTACCTGAATGGGACTCACGTCACTGTGCAAAGTGACCATCAGCCATAATGAACATGAAGTAAGAGAATCCTTAATTGCTAAGATGGTCCATAAGCCTTCAAGGCTTTGACTTCACCATTGAGCATATGCAAGGTGCCCAACATAGCAATACTGATGGACCGTCCGGAATGTACTGGACTGGAACAGGCGACCCATTCATGGGTGGATTAGATCCCCTGTCCCTAGTCTGGGGGGGCGGGTGTTAGGAAGGATTTCTCTTTAGGCAACTTTGCCGCCATATTCTATGGACCCCCAAACGTTTTGTTTTTGTTTTTGTACCTGTCCTGACATTTCTTTTTCAAAGAAGCACTTACTTCAGATCCCCTCCCCTTTTGCTCATTTTGTCATGGGGAAACGGATCAGTCCTTCAGACTATCAGTACTGGGAAACTCTGTTTCCCTTCTTTCTTTTGACTATTTGGCCATTTCTGTGTGGATCCAGGAAGTGGGTGGGATTGGCTAATCCGACTCCACATCCGTGGCGCCAGCGAGTCTGGGTGTTAGGCATGAGTGAAACCCACAGTGGTCCCTACATAATGCTATAATTGTTTGTAGCATGCACATAAAAGTATGTCATCGCTTGAGGCGGTAGCGTCTGTGTAAAGCAGATGTCAGCAGGAGAGGAACATGAGAATCAAACTATATCCAGTGATTGGAAAGTCAAGAGTTTAATTTAGTTTTAGTTTATTGTTTGCTTGTTAGGTGCTTATACAGCAAATAAATTCAGTTTCAAAGCACGCACAGGGCAACAGGGAGGGAACATGGAATTGCAGTACAATTAAAATACAAAAAGATACAGTGGGGGAAGGGACGGCCGAACCTACTATGCCTTGTGAGTATTCAGAACGTTCAAGTGCAGCAAGGAAGAGCAAAGTGGGGTAGGTGCTGGGGTGTCCATGCCCGAGGGTGAGCCACGGATGAAGTGCAAGGTATAGTAAGTGCTATGCAGCCAGGATCTGTGTTGGGTGGAAATGTGCGGAGGGTGTGCCGAGGCAAGTGCTGAAGGTAGATAGAAGCTGGGGAGATTGGGTGTGAGTGGTCAGGGGCCCGAGGATGCATAGGGTCCAAGACACCAATCACAGCAACTGTGAGATTAGCACATGAAGGAAGAGGGGAAGGAAGAAGAACAGAGGAAAGTCTTGTGGTGCTTTCGGAGCTTAAGAGGGTCCTGCTCAAGGTGCAGAGAGGGGGAAGCTGTTCCATAGTAGTGATTCAGCTGAGGAAGCGAATGACCTCCTGCTCTCTGTTTAGTGAAACGCTTTACACACAGGAACTTGGTGTTAGAGGAACGTAGAGGTCTAGAAGGAGAGTATTTTGAAAGAGAGAGTTGCAGATAGTGTGGTCCCCAGCTCCAGACAGCCTTGTGGATGATGCAGATGGATTTGAATTTGATCTGTGCAGCAACCGGGAGACAGTGGAGACTTTTTAGGACAGAAGAGATGCAGTCCCTGGGCTTAAGACCAAGGATAAGTCTTGCTGCTCTATTCTGGATTAGCTGTAGGGGTCACAGAATGGAAGAAGGTAGATTGAGGAGGAGGCTGTTGCAATAGTCAAGCCTAGATAGAACCAGGGCTCGGGAAACATTGAGCTTCTGGGGGAAAGTGAGAAAAGGGATAATTCCTTTTAGAAGGAAGATTTGAAAGTGGGACTGCTTGGCAATGTCCTGAGTGTGAGGGAAGACAGAGAGAGAGGAGTCAAAGATGACTCCAAGGTTTCTGGCTTTAGAAGAAGGAGCGGGGGCAGAGCCCCAAGAGGGAGGCCAGAGAGGAGGGAACAAGGAGGGAGCAGGGTTTCAAATCGGAAGGATCTCAGTTTTGCTGGCATTGAGGCAGAGATCGTGGGAGGTGCACCAGGCATGGATGGCAGATAGGCAGTCAGGGATGAAGGAAGATGCGAGTGAGTGAGAAGGAAACCTGAAAAGGAGTTGAGTGTCATCTGCATAACACTGGAAGTTGGGAGAGAAGGAGGGGAAGGAGTGCAGTTGAGCAAGGTAGATGTTATACAGCCAGGGGGAGAGGATAGATTCCTGGGGGACACCACTTAATGTCACCTAATGTCACTTAACAGCATTTAATGTCATGTTAAACATTGGTCTCAATACCGTTACAAAACATCTATCTGTATGTACATATTCACAGATATTAAAACCTTGTTATATGTGCAGTGATATTTGAAATCTGGTGGTTATTTTGATAGCAAATCATGAGCAATTTCTGAACAATTGGCATATTAATACATTAATATTCTCCCTACACAACAATATGTAAACAAATGCTCAAATGTAACAATAAAGAAGCATTGTGTAGTGAATTATGTATACTAAACCAACACAAATCTCATTAACAAATATCTAAATATGGATGGCATCAAATTAATAATCTCCCTACACAACAGTATGTAAACAAATGCTCACATGTAACATTAAAGGAACATTGTGTAGTATGAAGGCATCATGTTTCCGACACAGACAACAGGTTAATGTGTTCTTAACAGAACTTTGTTTAGCCTAAATGGCAGGCTGGAGTAATGCCTAACTTGCCCAATGCTAATGTGGGATTTCCCTACCTAAAGGAAACTAAGGAAGGAAGTCCTCAGTAAAACATCTGTCTGTGTCCAAGACCTATATTTGCCCTCACAACTAACTGCATACAGTGCGTAGGGATGTCAGCATCAAAAAGAAATAGTGTTCAAAGCAAAGTTCAGAGCTTCTTCTAGCTCTTGGGCTGGTAATCAGCTCCCCCTCCCCAAGTGCAAAGTATTTCATCAAATACAGGGGTTCCTGTCCCCAAGTTCACAATAGTTCATCAAACCAAGGTTGTTGCTTTCCCCAAGTTTGGAATAGTTCATCAAACCAAAGGGGTTCCTTTCTCCAAGTTCACAATAGTTCATCAAACCAAGGGGGTTCCTTTCCCCAAGTTCAGAATCTGAGAACCTTGAATCAAATAGTATCTGGTGTTTGGAAAGTCAACAGCACTTAATGTCATGTTAAACATAGGTCTCAATACTGTTAAAAAATATCTATCTATATGTACATATTCACAGATATTAAAACCTTGTTAGATATGCAGTGATATTTGAAATCAGGTGGTTATTTTTATAACAAGGTATGGGTAAATTTTGAACAATTGACATATTAATACATTAATATTCTCCCTACACAAAAATATGTAAACACATGCTCAAATGTAACAATAAGGAGGCATTGTGTAATGAATTATGTATACTAATCCACCACAAATCTCATTAACAAATAGCGCAATATGGATGGCATCAAATTAATAATCTCCCTGCATAACAGTATGTAAACAAATGTTTGTATGTACCATTAACCTCTTAAGTGCTAAGCACGAGTATGCTCGTCCTTTTTGCATCGACTTGCATAGAGCTACGTATTTAAGGGGTTAAAGGAACATTGTGTAGTGTGAACGCATCATGAGTCAGACACAGCCAACAGGTTCAAATTTCTTTAACAGAACTTTATTTAATTTAAATGGCAAGGTGGAGTAATGCCTAACTTGGCTTATGCTGAGGTGGGATTTCCCTACCTAAAGGAAACTAAGGATAGTCTGCGTTAGGTAGTCCAAAGTAAAACATATGTCTGTGTCCAAAACCTATACTTGCCCTCACAACTAACTGCATAAAATGTGTAGGGATATCAGCATAAAACAGAAATAGTGTTAAAAGTTAAATTCAGTGCTTCTTCTAGCTCTTGGGCTGGTAATCGGCTCCCCTTCGCCAAGTTCACAATAGTTCATCAAACCAAGGTGGTTCCTTTCTCCAACTTCAGAATAGTTCCTCAAACCAAGGGGGTCCTTTCTCCAAGTTCACAATAGTGCCTCAAACCAAGGGGGATCCATTCCCTTAGAGTTCAAATCTTCCAGCTTTCAAACAAACACTTGACTTTGATATCACAACAAGATCCTGGTATGCCACAGGCTTCTTTATAGGTGCTTTCAGAGGCTTCTCCATTCAGGGCCACCCGGTCTAGGCACAGTTGTCAGACCACACGGTCCACCCATTACAGGTCACGCAACCAGTACTCTTCCTTGACTGCTTTCCCTTTAACACAAGTCCATTGCTTCTCCTCAGCAGTGAGGTCTGCCTCAGTTATATGTGTCACACTCTGCTGACACTGTATAGTGGCTTGTTTAACCGCCTTCTGCTTGTTACACCTTCTTATGTTTCATTGGCTCTTGCCAATGCTCATTTCCTTATGATACAGAGTTCTTTGTACTTTCTTGGATGTGGCCAATGTTGGATTTATCATTTCACGCACATAATTCCCTGTGCTCTCTTGGCTTTGCTAGCACTTGTTTCAGTTCATGCAGTTCCTTATTTCATTGCAGTTCACAACTTTCTTTTTAATAGTACTCACACTCTTTGTTTCATTCCTCAAAATATGCCAGAGTGTTCCCAACTTGGTTTCATTTAGTTCGATATTCAAAACATGATTTCTTTTTCTTTTTATTCACTATTCAAAAAGTGTCTTGCTTTGCTTTCATGCGTTCATTATTCAAAAATGCCCCAAATGGCTTGCATTGCATTTGATATTCAAACTTGCCTTTCTTTGCTTTAACTTGCTTTATGATATGATATGGCATTTATAACACGCCTATACACAAGTGCTTCAAGGTGCGACGAGGCAAGGGAGGGGGAACAAAGGGAAGACAGACAACGATCCTACTAGGCCAGGTGTCATTCAGATCGTGCAAGTGCATGGGCAGGGGAAGGAGGAAAGTGAAGGGGGAAGGGAGAGGGGACAGTGCAGTACATGGGATAATAAAATAAATAACAAAAGTAAACATAAGGCTAGCAGGTGGCAAGTGAAAGGGTGAGTGCAAACATCAGGTGTCAAGTGCTGGTAGTGGGACTGTAGGGATACAGAGAACAGTCCCCAGTGCAGGGGTTGCCAGGAAGGCAGTGCAGGAGTGCAACTGGTGGGGGAGAGGACCTGGGCCCGAGATCAGAGGGTGGCCAGGTAACCAGTGCAGTATCGGTATCAGCCAGGAAGTCAGCAGGGGAGAGAAGGAGAAAAAACAGAAGCAAAGAGAAAGGTTTTGAGGTGCTTCCGGAACCTGAGATGATTCTCCTCAAGCTTCAGGGAGGCAGGGAGGCTGCTCCAGAGGGAGGCCCCATCCGAAGAAAGAGATCTACTACCAACTTGTTGCTTGGAGAAGCGACTGACCCTGAGGGAGTTGGATGCGGATGAACGAAGGGCTCGAGAAGGAAGATATTTAGGAAGAGAGAGTTGAAGGTATTGAGGCCCCAGGCCCCAGAAGGCCTTGTGGACAATGTAGAGGGTTTTGAACTTAATCCCCGAAGCCACTGGGAGCCAGTGCAGAGATTTCAGTCCTGGAAAGATACGATCCCTGCGCTTGAGGCCAAGGACAAGTCTTGCAGTCCTGTTCTGGATGAGTTGCAGAGGGCGGAGAGTAGAAGCAGGCAGATTTAGAAAGAGGCTGTTGCAAGAGTCCAGCCTAGAGAGAACCAGAACTCTGGAGACAGTGAGCTTCTGGGGGAAGGAGAGGAAAGGAAGAATGCCTCTGACGAGGTGCAGCTGGTAGTGTGACTTCTTAGAGATCTCAGATGTGAGGAGAGAAGGAGAGCGTTGAGTCGAAGATGACCCCGAGGTTTTTAGCCTTACAGGTGGGAGCAGGAAGTGGGCCAAGGAAAGGAGGAAGCGGGTGTGCCGATGAGGAGAATCTCGGTCTTACTGGCGTTAAGGCAGAGATCATGTGGCACACCACTCCTAGATAGCGGACAGACAGTCAGAGATGAAAGAGGGAGAAGAGGTGGCTGAGGGTAGCCTGAAAATTAGCCGAGTGTCATTTGCATAGCACTGGAAGTTGGGGCAGAGCGTGGCAATGCGGTGGGCAAGAAGTGCCAGGTATTGGCTGAACACCACAGGTAGAGATAGATATAGAGGAGAGGAAGGACCCAAGTTGAACCTGGGAGGGTTCATCAGAGCGAAAAGAAAGTCAGCTTCTCCAGGGCCTGACCGGTGATCCCCAGGTTGTCACGGAGACGGTTGAGCAGGATGGCATGGTTGAATGTGTCAAAGGCAGAGGAGAGATCAAGTAAGATGAGGACACAGGGGGTGTTGGAATCAAGGTTGGAGAGCAGGTCTTCATGGATATTCAGGAGTACAGTTTCCGTGCTTCTGGCAGCTCTGAAGCCAGACTGATGATCATGGAGACAACTAACAGATTCAGTGTGAAGATTGAGCTGGGAGATGGCCAGCTTTTCCAAGAGTTTGCCCAGGAAAGGAGTGATGGAAATTGGCCGATAGCTAGCCGGGCAGGACGGGTCGGCAGAGGGTTTCTTAAGAAGAGGGTGCACAAGAGAGTGCTTCAGAGGGGAGGGGAGGGGAATACTCCAATGGTGAAGGAGTGGTTGCAGAAGTCGGCCAGGGCAGGAGCCAGGGAGTCAATGGGCATCATTACGACCCTGCCGGTCCGGCGGAAAGAACGGTGGTGGTAAAACCGCTGCCACCGTTGTTTCCGGACCGGCTCATTAAGAGTCCTGTAGGCGGGAGGTGTCACTCCCGCCAGGTCTGACCTGACGGGATTTACACCACCCGCCTGAAGGCAGACATGGAAACACCGGCTCTGTCATAGACTGAACTGGTCTTTCCATGGTCCCCATCCCCATGGAGTCCTATGGGAATGGGGACTTACAGAATTCTGCCTCCGGAATTCCCGGGTCACCGGGGTCATAATGCCCCTGTGATTCCGGGAATCATGGAGGCGGAATGGCAATACGGGTCCGGCGGCAGCCTGCCGGTTTTTCCGGCATGGTTACCGCCAGACTCGTAATGAGGCCCAATGTGATCCTTGATGATTTCGGAGGAACAGGGATGAACCTGTTTTGACGAGACTTTCATAGATCAGACTCGTCTAGAAACCCATCTGGGTAGAACAGGTGAAAGGTAGAGAAGGAGGGAGGAGATGTGGCCAAAGAAGGGCCAGAGGAAGAGCAGAGAGTAGAGGGAGGAAGGGGAGAGGAGGAGAGAGAGGACAGGATGTCCTGAGTTTTAGAGATAAAATGAGAAGCCAGTGCCGTGCAGAGAGCCTGGGAAGGGACAGGAGAGGTAGAGACTGCGGCAGGATTGGCCAGTTCCTTGCAGATTTTAAAGAGTTCAGCCGAGTTGTTAGATGCCGCAGAGACGCGGGCTTGGATGTGAGCTCTCTTCTTGGTGCGGACAGAGATCCGATATTGAGCTTGGAGCAGGCGGCAAGCCAGTTTGTCAGAGGATGTACATGAAGCACGCCATTTCCTCTCAGCCACTGTGCACTTGCGTTGGGAACTTTAACTTCCTTTCATTGCGTTCGATATTCAGAATTATCTTACTTTGCTTTCACTTGTTTTCATTGTGTTCAATATTCAGAATTACTTTGCTTTGCTTTAAATTGCGTTCATTGCATTCAGTATTCAAAAATGCCTTGCTTTGCTTTAACTTGTTTTCATTGCAATTCAGAATTGCATTGCGTTGCTTTAACTTGCTTTAACTGCGTTCAATATTCAAAAACGCCTTACTTTGTTTTAACTTGCTTACATTGTGTTCACTATTCAAAAATGCCTTAGTTTGCTTTAACTTGCTTTCATTCCATTCAATATTCAAAAAGCCTCGTTTCACTTTAATTTTATCCCCATCGGCCAGCCCGGTGTTCCCCCTTTCCTGGTTGCACTCACTGGCCGGTCTTACGGCATTCGTAAGGTCTTCCTCCGCCACGGTTACGGTTTCTCAGTGCGGTTGCTCATGTCTTTTCTTAATGTCTTCGTGTGGCTCGCGCATACCCTCAGCCGAGGTCCTTCATGAAACAGGACACTCACAACCGCTTCTCCCGGTCCCGCAGGCCTCTTCTCATGGCTTGCCACTGGCCTCCAGCTCCATAGTCCTTCGCTTCCCACTGCCTACGTTCTGCACTACTTCACAGGTCCTGATCCCTCATCCTGCCATGCCTCGGAACCGGAGAGATTCCCCTGCACACAACAACCTCTGCTTGTGCTTCCACAGCTGACTCTCTTCTCCTTATTTGGCTTCAGCTTCCACCAGTTCCTGCCTTCATTTCCATTACGAAAAGGACTAGACCGCTCACCAGCAAAGCGGTAGTCCTGCCTAACTCCTGTTGCTGTCCTCCTTGTCCGTGTCCCAGTACTTGGCTGGGGTTGGTAAATATTTGTTTGCTCAATATGAACATACATTGATCTAGACATCCTCTTCTTCGTCCCAGTACCATACTGGTACATTTTAGAGCATATTTTAGGGGAGTCTTGGAAATAAGGCTGGCAAAGACCCATAAAGGCTTGAGGGATGGAGGGTTCATGGTGAAAGGCAAATGGGGGATACCATGTCTCATCTAAGTCGCCCTCCCCCCACTACCCAAGTCTCCTTCACCCAGGTGATCCCCCCTCACATATCCACCCCCAGAGTCGGGATCAAAAAGCGATGGCCTTTCCCTGGCCAACTGAGCAGAGGATATCGGGGAGGGGGGAAGAAATGAGGACGCCCTCAGGTTCCTCGCAGTAATTCATTATATATGTTGATGCAACAAAAATATCTTGTTAGCATGGCTAAGCATGGATGGCCGGTTGTTCAGGACGATATGCAACTTGGTTGAAAACAAATGATGAGATCAACAATAGACAGCGATTGCCAATGCCTAGTCCAATAGATAGTGCAGAGGTGTTAGAATCTACACCAAATACAAATATTGAAAACAATGAAGCTTCAACTGCTCATTTATCCCACCTGGTATAACAGAGTTCAGACAGTCTATTCAAAATGCCTCTTTGGTCGACTTTCTTGCTAATATTCATCAATGATCTATTAATTGTAACTACCACGAATATTTGAAAATACATCTATCAAATCTGGTGTTGATGTTGGTTAACATTCCTGGAGACAGGAGAGTTAATGTTCTTGTTTCTTACATTGGATGTGTGCTCTTTCCATCTAGTTTTGGCTTTTCACGTGGTTTGACCAACGTAATAAATGCCACATGGGCAACGTAACCAGTACACAACGTTGGTGGTGTCACAGGTGGCATAGCTCTTTGAATAAAAGTTCTTACCAGTTAATGGATGAACACAATGTGGCCTTTTGTGACATTGCTGCAATTGTTGCAATTCAAGAATGGATAAGGCCCTGTTCTTTTGGGAGCTGGTTTACTAAGTCCTTCAAATTACTGCTGCCCTTACAGGCAAACAGAGGTGGTGTGATGAATAGACCACCATTCCCATTATCTAGTTGAAGAATGACTCAATGCTTGTTAAGGTTTTTTTCATCTTACGTCTTTGTGGGCAAAACCTAGACAGAAAGATCAAAGAAGGTTTCTGACGTTCAGTGTTTTAATGAATCAACAGATCTCTGGTTTTCTCCATTGCTCTAGATTGTGCTTTTTGTTGCTCTTGTTGGGAATAGCCCATTTCAATACGTTTATTAATGACGGGGCTTCATTATGAGTGTCCTGGTCCAGTAAAAATGCATTAAAAAAGGACGATAATACCAGATCTGGCATTTTTACCAGACCAGCACACTCCAAGTCTGCCGGTAGCGGTAGTGAACTATCGGCAGGCACTGCCGGGAGTTCAGGCCCCTACCGGCAACGAATTGCCCCAATCACCAGCACCAGTACTATCGGTGCCAGTGATTGCGGCAAATCCATTCCACGGAGTCCTTTTGGCTGGGATCTGTAATAACCTGGTAACACCGGGATATCAGGCACTGGTAACAGCAAGGCGGGTTTGCCGGTAACCTGCCAGGATTACAGGCGGGTTACCAGCAAATCTGTAATGACGCCAGGATCGCAAATTCTTTACATCACTGTGTTTCATCACTAAAAATATGTTCAAACCTAAGCTGCTAGTTATGTGGTAAGCTCCTCAACGTGTTGGGAGGGTGGAAGCTCAATCTATGTAAGAGAATGTTCCTATCAGTAGCTTTCTTGAATATGTTTGTAACTTATTCCTGATGGGCTCGGCGTGACCTTGACGTCTAAGACATGTAACCCTGGGTTACCAACTTCAGCGGTAACTTGAATCCTGTCATCTATCATATTTAGGTTTTAAAGAAAGTAAGAGTGTCTTTTGTGCTATGCCAGATTACAAAGATATAGTCAATGCAGTGTCCCCCGTATCCCAGGATATTTGAGCCACACCGGGTGTTGTATTGTGTAATCACATTCAAATTCGGTAATACAGTGGTTTGGGTATGTTGGCCCCTCAGTCGTTCCCTCTGCAGTGCCTGAGACTTGTAAGTAAGGCCATTATAAACTCCTTCAATGCCCGTATGTTTTATTCTTCAAGGAGTATCCACTCTACAACATTTAAACCTATGGTGTGTGGTGTGGATGTGTATTTATAAGTTGGATGGATTCCTGCATTTGTAAAAAGTGTGTGGTGTCTAGAGTGTATATTGTTTTTTGTATGAGTGGTTTAAGAAGATATTCCATGTTCCAAGTGATTGTAATAAGCCTGAAGTCGCTGTAACTATAGGTCTGCCTTGGGGCTGGGCAGGATGTTTGCACCTTAGGTAGTGTATAGAATGTATGCACTTTAGAATAATTAACATAAACAAATAGTTGTGTCTTAACGTTGCCCAATTCCATGTTCTCAGAATGTCAGAGTAACATCTTGATATTGTGTTTTAGGTCAAATATCTGATCATTTTCCATAAGGCTAGAAGTGTCTCTGGCACTGAGTTGTTTTATGCTCTCAATGTTATGGTCAGTCGTGCTTACAGTGACCAAAGCACCACCCTTATCAGCAGGAAGAACAACTATATTCGTATTCCTGTAAATAGCTCGGATAATGTCCATTTCACTTTTACTTAAATTGCTCTCTTAGGTTTATTGAAAGTCAGTTTGTTCACGTCCTGAAGGACTGCTTCCTGAAAGATGTTGATGGTGGGATAAATTGTTCAATCTGATCATTGTGCTCCACAAAGAAATCCTTTCATTTAAATGTGAACAAATTTGTATAGGTCAACTTTAGCATCAAAGAAAGTTGTACTGTAATTGGGAACACAGTTGAACCCTTTTTGTAACGTGTGTAAGTCTTTAGCGCGCAGTTCCCTATTCTATAAGTTAATTACTAAATGTGCCTGGTTTGAAACTGGGTTTGTATTTTTATGGGAGGCTTGTTTACTCCGCCATCTCTGTGTTCTTTTCTTCTTGTTCCTTTGTCCAAACAAGGGAGAAGATTCTTTGGATGTACTAGGATTCTCATTAAAACGAGCCTCCGCATCTGTTGGCTGTTAGGTTATCTTCTGTCTAGAGTCCTGTTTACATCACCTAGTATCCGAGTCAGAACCAGATAGGGCGGATGAACTGTTCCTTGATGGTATATTAGAGGTTACTTTGTAGCTGTCCATCCAAGCGTACACCTCATCGCTGCGGTAATTGTAGGTATCTCGTTTGAACTTCTTTACCTTCTTTTTTTTTTCTTCTTTATATTGCTCTAGCCTATTGTTTATACCTTCTAATGTTTAGTTCAAGTTCCCCTTTGCCAATTAGTGTTGTTAGTTCTGTCTGCAGCTCCAGCATCTCTTTCTCTAAGAAGTTGATTTGTATGTCTGCCCAGGGGACTCAATCTGGTCAGGTGTTTTGCGCAGCTGTAGGACTACAGGCTCTAGCCTGTAGAGGACGGCCCCTAAAGAGATGCCTCTGGAAACAGGTCCCACGTGTAGTATCATATTAGTCACATGGCTTTACTATACCAGACAGTGGGTATAACGGAGTGGACTGGAATGTCCCTCTACTGAAATTAAGGGTGGTCTCCTAAATTTCCTTATGCATCCTTGTTGAGGCGACCAGCACTTTCCACATCAAGTAAAAGCAATTCTGGCCTTTTGTTCAATTCCATGTTGGCGCACAGTCTCTCTCAAGAGAAATCTGCTTTATTGGCAAGCCTTAGAACGTTTGATCTGATAGAAAAGATATTTTTCAGAGGCATGAAGTTATGCCCCCAGCCTCCAGAGGCTTCCCAATGGCACCCCCGTCCTTTACAACATCCTCGGTCCATCAGACCCCCTCAAATTCTTGGGACCAGCCAATCAAACTTCTATCCACCCCAAAACTGAAGGTCCAGGATCAGTGTGTTAACGCCTGTGGTGGCCCGGACTGAGGAGTGGACTGCCCCTCATCAATCAGTATGTTCTTTCCATGCGTGTACTTCGTCGGTTTGTGGACATCTTGAGTTGGAAGTGCCCGTAGCTCCCCGGGTACTTTGGCACCTTTGCTTTCCTATAAGGACAGACTAGGGGTGTCTTTATAGCCAGGTACACTAGAAGACCTGAGAGGTTTGACAAGTGTCCCCTACTAAGCGTTTGGATGCAAAATACATATTGGTTGCAAATTAAATTGTTTGTTCTCCAACCCCATGCCTCGCTCTGCAGTGTTATTGGTTGTGTTGGCCCAAGGAAGGACTCCCTCCTTGTCCTCAGTGCAAACCTTGTTTACCCCTTTTTTGGAAAGATGAAAAGGCCCTCTATAACTGGGATAAAAAGGTCCACGTCACTAGCTCTGCACCTTTGGCAAGCAAGTGTTAATGCAATCATGGCCTCATGCCAGGGGTGTTGCTAGGTCTGGAAAAGACTGGGAGCTATGCTAATGTTGGGACTGTCTGGACTGGGGGCTAGTTAGCCTTTTGGTTGTAGCTCCTGAGATTCTATCTCGGGCTACAACCAAAAGACATGGGGCTATAGCCCCCTTAGCTTCCCCCCCAGCAACGCCTATGCCTCATGCAAAATTAAGTTGTTGTAAAGAGCTATGTGAATTTGCAAAAGAATGTACTGCCTGACAAAGACCAGTTTTTGTGGGGACTCTGAGGAGAGAAAGCTCACACACCATATGTTAGGTTCAGTAGCTAGCTAAGTAGACAAAGCTGCCAGAGGCATGTCTGCGCTGCGACATGCTGAGGATCTCATGAAGGGGATTCAACTTATTAAGGAGGCTCTGAGGTATGAATATTTATTTCCGATGGCCTTCATCTTTTCCATCAGAAATGGAAAAGCCACCATTTTTTTTGTTCAATGCGAGAGATAACTGCAGATATAACGGGAATAACCACAGCTAGCCGAATACAAACAGTGGAAAAATGTCATTTGTAGGAGGAAAAATAATGAAATGGCATCCGGCTAGAGGTGGGGAGGGGGAAAGAGGACACTATGCAAAACTGGAGAGTCGGTGGGGGGGGGACTGGAGAGGGGATCAAGTTCAGGGCTCAAGCGTTTTTGCATAGCCGCAGTTATTCGGTCGTTAACTGTGGCTAAAGGATCTGGGGAAAAAGCGTGTCACACGAAGATAAACACTGTTATTTGCAGGCATTTACGGATACCCAGGGTTATTTGTAGTACATTGCCCATATAACCGCGGTTATGGGAAAAAAGTTTAAAAAATGAAAATGAGAGTGCCAAAAGTTCGATTAATAGTGCGTTGAAAAGACACATATCAGAGAAACATGTGCAGTGGCCACGGCTAGTGACCTAGTAGTGTTTTAAAATATACAATGGGACCGAAAGACATGTGCAGCGGCCACGCCCGAAGACCGTGGCCCCCTAGTGGGTCCAAAAGAAACATATTGGGGGAACATGTATACCAGCCATGGCCAAAAGCCATGGAAAGTGGCCTGTAAAAACTATGGTATAACAAAACTCGGCGCATTCCAGTTGCAAAGCCCATGAGCACATAAATATTATAAAACAAGGGATTTACAATGCATACACAATTGCATTATGGGGGACACAGCATTATGGGGACATCAATGGGAGCACGCCGAGTTAAGCATCATGACTTCCCACATCCGCTGAATTTCAAGGGTTTTGTTGCATTAAATCTGCTCAAGTTAACTGCACCTTAACTTAAGTGTTTTCAGTGAATATATATATAAATCTATATGTCTAACAATAATAAAAGGCAGAGATGTATGTTTGTCTGATGCCTTCATGGGCAGTAGAGGCTTCCCGGACGCACAGAATGCTCCACTAGAGGGAGCTGTTGCCTTAGGATATACAGTGGTCCAATGTGCATAGCTTCACCTGTTGTCACCGCTAGAGGGAGCTATAGGCTTAGAATATAAAGTGGGCCTACTCTGTGAATGAAATCCTGAACTTTGTCCCATGGACACGGGCCGGTACACTACTATATATGTATTACCCAGCGGAATAGTTATTAGCAAGGAAGCTGCTCTGAAAGTCTTTTGTTGCTCCATAGGGACAGCAGAGTATTGATCCTCAGACGATACTATTACTTTGTTGTATCTGAGAAAACAAGGGGGCACCAGGTCAGCTGGCACTAAAGTGTGGGGCTCATATTTTCCTGGTGGCTGTCCACCTAGCAGGAGAGTTGAATGATCAAGCAGATTAATTCAGCATGTGGATGCAAGCCCCTTAAGAAAGGGAACTTGCAAAAGAAGTTCTAGACTTTAAAAAATGGGGTCCCCTGGAGGTGGAACTCTGCCACTAAGGGAGGGTTGAAGGCCCTTACTCTTCCAATGGTATGATCAACTTCTGAATGCATTTCACACAAGTTTAGGATTCCCAACATCATACAAGTGATTGCTCCTCAGTGGATGAACGCGGTATATCTTTCAGACCGCCATTTATGAATACCTTTCCAGGCTCTTCCTCTGTCTCAGGAAGGGATATGTTGGACAGTGACCTCGGAAACCCATGTGTTTTCTGCAAACATTATTCCTGGAGGTTGCTTTCAGTTTTAGGCAAGAAGGTCCCAGAGACTGGTTTGGTTGATTCTTCATTGTGGCTAATCTTTTTTTCTGGGTGGTTCCAGCTGCTCAATTGCCAAGTCCCCTTTTCTCCCTTTGCTACTCCTGCCAAAATAATTATAGAAATGCTGAAAGGACTGGTGGTTGGGTGCATGTGCAATGGCAGACCTGCCTATGTGAGCTTTCATGTGCCCTGTCATTATTTTAAATTGTATTGCTGCTCTATATCAAGCTGGGCCCCTACCATCGGAAGACATGCCATATATCTTCCACTGGGTTCCGATTAGGCGATGATCCACCTTTAAGGTGATGTGCATCACCCAACGAGCTCTTCACAACCTAGGACCGGAATACCTGCAGCATAAATGTACGTGCTACAGGCCCAACAGAAACCTCGGATCAGGCTCAGAACTTCTTCTCTTCATTCCAGTAACAAAATCTACCCATATGGCAGGGCTCCTCTTTCTCAGTCCAAGCTCCCACCATCTGGAACTCCCGCCCATCATCTATCCGCAGCATAGAGGACCACCTCGCCTTCAGGAAGGCTCTCAAAACCTGATTCTTCCCAGCGACACCCTAACAGACTTAGCCCGGATTGCCCTTGTGTGTGAATTTTCACTCACCCTTCTGGGGGAATTCAGGCACAACCTAACCAAGTCTATATGATGTGCTCCACAGGATGAAACCTAACAAGGTCTTAGTCTTTCTTCACCAGAACCTCTTGCTCTGTATGACAGGGATTACAGCTGTGACCCTCCAGAGATTTTTCTCTGCTCAGCTACATACTACTGCGATACACACTGCCTGACTACACACACCCTAAACACACATCACCCTCAGCCTGTGTGGCACCTCCAATAGAATGCAGCTGATTCCCATGAAAAATTTGGTCCAGCTGTTTACATAGCTTTACTCTTTACTCATTTATTTATTTATTTACAAACAGGAGGAACAGTGCTCTTTTGATAACAGAAGAATATACAATAGATAGGAAATCAGATTTTACAGGTAGCAGTGAGCTTCTTACAATGGGTGAGTTTGAGGGACATTCTGACTAGGATTTGGAGCGGTGTAAATGGAACAGTCACCGGGACAATGCATAAGTGAATATGCATAGATGAAGGACAACCAACATTGGATATTTTTAAGTGCAGGTAGGCGGTACAGACAGCTGTGCTTGGCATGTTACCATGTTGGAAGAGTTACAGTGGAGACAGAGGAAGTGAGGGACTGAGGTAGGTAAGAGGCGAGGACATTTTTTTAGCTAGCCAGCAGATGAGAGGTAAGTTAAGAGGATAACTCGGAGGCAAGGGGTTAGGCCTTCAGTTGGATTTTGAACAAATGTGTGTGTATTGTTTCTCGGATGTCCTAGGGAAGAGAATTCCATGCAAGTGGAGCAAGAAGAGAGAAAGAGTGGAAGCAAAAGAAAGCACAGGGAGGGCGAGGAGCCACAAGAGTAGTCGTGGAGGCAGAGTGGAGCTTATGAGAATGCTTGTATGGAGTTATAGAGGAGGACAGAGATAGATACAGTGGTGCTTTATGATGGATAGATTTGTGAACCAGGAGAACAAATTTAAATCCGGCCCAGTTTTGCATTGTCAGCCATCCAGCCTGGTGAGGGTACAAGGAAGTAGGTGTGAAGTGATGGAGTTCAAAGAGAGTCCTGATAGCAAATATAATGATCTTGTCGATGTTGAAATGAAGAATGTGCCTGATTTTCCTAATATTTAGGCGGTTGAGGCAAGCTGCTGTTACAGTTTTGGAGATGAAAGTAGAGAATGTGTGAGAAGGGTCATAGATGACACTCAGGTCTCTAGATGAAGAATTGTAGGGGAGAGTTTCAAGTGGGAACTGCATAGGCACACAAAGAGATGAGACAGTAGAGTTTAACATCAGAGAGTGCAAAGCCAACCAATATTTAAGTACAGATAGACAGTTGGACATTTTGATAGAGGGATCAGAGGAGAGTTTAGGAAAAGAGAAGACGGTTTGGGTGTCGTCCGCAAAGAGTTGGTACGAGAACTGAAAGGAGGAGATTAGTGCCCCTAGAGCAGGGGTGTAGAGTGTAAAGAAAAGCAGACCCAAGACAGGGCCTTGTTTAACACTGGCAGTTAGAGGAGTGAGTTGAGAGGTGTTGTTGCTTCAGGAGACAGAGAATTGGCAAGGTCCAAGGTAGGATTCAGTCCAAGCAAGGGCTTGATCGCGAATCCCAAAAGAAAGAGAGTATTAAGGAGATCAGAGTGATCGGCACTGTCAAAGGCAGCAGACAGGTGAAATAGAATTAGGATCGAGGATAGGATGCAGTGTTTACAGAGGCGATAAAGTGGGACACATTCATGAGAGGTTTCCGTGGAGTGACAGGAGCGGAATCCTGCTTGCAAGGGCGACTCGTAGGATTGGATGTCTAAGAAATTAGTAAGAAGGTTCTTCACAAGCCTTTCGAGTACTTTAGAGTATTTTCGGAAGGAGAGTCAAAGGGCGAAAGTTAGCTGGAAGGCTTGGGTCACCCCCTTGCTTTTTTAGGAGTGGTATGACAGTGGCTGTTTTGAAAACAGAGTGAATGCAAGCAGAGTCGAAGGACAGGTTGAAGAGTTCACTGAGGTGAGAGGCCACTAACGGTGCAATAGGCTTGAATCAATGAGGAGAAAGAGAGTTTTATGACTCGACTCCTTCAATAACTTACTTAGCACCCATCCGCTCTTCTGATAATTACGGGCTGCTGTTCGGGACCTAGCCACTCCATTCCTACCTACCTTCGTAATTGGCTATAAATGCACAAATGCATTCACAACTCCGCTTATCACTTCTCAATCCTCTGACTACGGTCTCCCAAAGGGCGTTCAACCTCAGAGTGCCACAGGGCCATAACAATGGCAGTAGGCACTATGCAAATACCATAACATAACATAACAAAAGCTCCAATTTTGGAGACCCAGTTCCCTCGACAGCAGTAATATGGGGTAAATAGTTATAAATGTGCCTGAAGCAGGGTTGAAAGTTTCAAGTTGCAAGTTACTAGCCAGGCATAAAAAGTCACGCTCCCCCTCAGTTCTCCACGTACACACAGCACACAATGGGCCTCATTACGACCCAGGCGGACTTCGCGGTGCTAAATGCACCGCGAAGCATGGCGGAAAGCCGCCGATAGCGCCATGGGGGTTGGCGGATTTACCGCCCCATTCCGACCTCGGCGGAGCGGTAAATCCCCAATCCCCATTCTGCCCTTCCCCATTCCCATTTTTGCCCCATAGGGTATAATGGGAGTGGGGAAGGAGTTAATTACGCCACCGTAAAATACGGTGGCGTAATTAACAACGAGGTCCCGTAGCGCCATGGTTTTCTCCGGCTGGTAAAACCAGGCGGAGAAAACCTCCATGGCGCTACGGGAACTCGTAGTATGGCGGAGAGGTACGCCATGCACTACGCTGGCGTAATACCCTCTCCGCCAGGGTCCTAATGAGGCCCAATGTCTTAACCACCAACAGACAAAATACAATAGTCAATGCACGATAACATAGCAGTGAGTGCACATTTTGAGGCCAGGAAGGAGCATTGTATATCTTCAGCACACCTGCCTTGTACCTCGATTCTCATGTAGCCAATGAGGTCACGGTTCCATGTATTAATATCCCCAAAAAAATATCGCGATACAAAAATATCACCATCTTTTTGCGGCGATATTGACCCATGGACCTTGCGGGGGACACCTCTGCAACGCCCACATTATTTTAAAATGTGCAGGGGACAACCCCGCTACCCGCACCCCCACAAAATATCCTCCCCAAAAATAGTGCCTATGGCGAGACAAACGGCCATATGTACGGCGATATTTTTGGTGGGGATATTTTGTAAGGATACCGAGGTCAATACATGATGATGTCATGCTACAAATGGTGGAAAAATGTCCTTAACGCGCCTTGAGGGCGTAATACATACATTAATATTAATGTATGTAAATATGTCCTATGTAAAGCGCTTTAGATTAAAGCGCTATATAAAAAAACAAATTATATTAATTTGTAGGAGTTCTTAATTGAAGACAGAATCCAAACCATATACACTTTTTTACTTCGGTTTTAGAAACTCACGAAAATTGTGCATACGAATGCCTTTCAAAACATTAGAAAAATGTCAGCGGTCATGGTGTCTCCATCGAATAAAACCGCACCATGAAAAGTCTATCTGAAATGGCAACACACAGCACAGGACCACGGAACACACAATGACATCAGCACACAGCATTGGAACACACAAACACAGCAGCTTAATAAACATCTGTTATCTGTCAATAGCCTGGGAGCTCTACAAATGCATCTGTCATGTTAGGAGCAGTGTCAACACTTATTGCAGCTGTATTTTGGGTGAGTGTGTGTTTGACGTGTGCATAAAAAAGGCGGAATGCGAGGAGACCAATGCCAGGCCGTTCACTATGGAATGTCTCAATGACTGCACATTTCCAAGCCATAAAGTTTGGGATACGCCAGGACCTTCCGTTCATCCAAAAATGGGGAGCAATATATGTATGGATCTGGGACACACTGCAAAGGCTGTTTCACGGCATATTTTCGCTGCATCTTTACGGAGTGCAGGCCTCCACATATTACTCTTCTGTGCCCCCACGTCATTCCCCGACCCCACTACCCTAAAATTAATTTCTAATGATAGTTACCTCCCAAAAAAATGCTCAGGAAAAGAATGCTGTAAAAGGGCACGTTCGCCAAATGCGGTTCAAAGAAGGTCGTGGTGAGGTGGGCCTCTACTATGTTTACTGGCTTTTTCAGTAATGGAATCCGAGAAAATGTTCCACTTAACGACAGCCCTTGTCTATGTTTTACCTCACAATCGAAGACAGGAGGAAAAACCTAATGGTAGCATTGATTTGCTCTGAAATAGGAAAATATGCAGTGTCTGACCTGCATTGTCTTGAGTTTTTTATTTTAAAATCCACACACACCAGCATTTGAGCACGCCAACGAGGGAGATTGTAAAGCTTGCGCAGGCGTGAGATGTTTTAGAAAGGGGCGGAAGTAAAAATGTTTAGCAAAACGTGAAGGGTGAATGGGCCTCATTCTAAGTCGGCCAGTGCAGTAAAAAGTACCGGTATTCATGGCTATCGACCCTTTACCGCACCGGCCGACTACGGGTTTTCCGGTGGGGCACCTGGGTTACTTTAAGCTAGGCAGAAAAAAAATAATTACCGGCACCGGCATTGCCAGTAATGACGGAAAATCCCCTCATGGAGTGTAAATGGGGATTTACACCGTCACTCCGGCACCTGTAATCCGTCGGCACGCCACCGGACCGGTGTCGGAAAAGGTAACTACATTTCCCGGCATCCTGGCGGCTCTACCGCCAGGATACCGGCAGAGGTAGAATGAGGCCCATTATGAGTCTGGCAGTAACAGTCATTTTGGCAGTATTTGCAAAATACCACTGAAGTTACCAACCATAGGATTCGGGGTTTGGAGGCATTCCAATGGATAACCTCCAGTGTATTTCAGTCAAAGTCCACTTACTTTTACTTCCAGCCCAGAGGAGGAAGTAAAAGTCTTGGGAGGATAGCTCAGGGGGAACATGCTCTCCTTGGAAGCAAGACGAGCGACACAGGTTCGATTCCTGGGTCCGCGCTTAGAAACCTGTGGGTATTAAGCACGTTATAGATAACCTAGCATATCATATCAAGTAAACATTTATAAATGTCACCAAAAGTATTTTCAATGTACAGCCCATGCACTATCCATCAAAAAAGTATGCAGGTTGGGCCAATAAGAGGGTCAAAAGGTGGGATTCTCTGATGTACCCTCCAACCACCTTAAACACGTAGTGCATAAAAGGGTGGGTTTTGGACCCTTTGGTTCATTTAGAAAAACGTGAGTACAGGCGCGTTATAAATGACTTATTATATCATTTAGAGTCTGGCCCATTATTGGATTTTCAGAACTACTACTGGTGAATGTGTCATTCTAGCGTAATTGACTCTTAGACATTTCTAAGTGTGGAGATTTGGCATGTGACCTTTATGTTCACAGGCCTCTTCAACCTTCCAGCTGCCGTCTGAGGGGAGCCCTGTCACCTGAGCTGGGAGAAGGGTGGCTGGCACTGGGGCTGTTAAGTTTTCGGCCCGCCTTGATGATCTGGGAAGAGAGCGGTGTGGATTCTCTCACTTTCCCGAGCAGCCTCCTGCTGGGGGCCTGAGGAGATGAGAGGACACGGGGGAGGGGAGGCGTCTCTGTGAGCAAATAAAACAGGAGGGGGCGAAAGCAAACAGAATGAGGAAGGGGGGTGGGGGTGATGACACCATCTCCTCCGAAACACACTAATCACAGCCGCGGGCCTCTAGCAACTGCTGGGCAACCAGCAAACAAACCCCAAGTCTGGGGGACATAGACCAAGACTGTCCTACGTGAGCGGCAGCATTGTGTCTGCCAGCAGCAAATGACGCAGCAGCGCAGCCTGGGCCGGCAGTCTTTTGGGCCTCAGTATGCGTTTGGTGTTGATTCCATCAGAATTACCGCAAAACTCGCTTTACGTTACCACCATTCGTTCCCGTGAATTTACTGCAGGATTACGAATGGTTTGACGGCAGAGTTGGCCGCCATTTCTGGAGGATTTTGGCAGGTCTACCTTGAGCGGTAACGCCACGGTGGCAAATATGCTGATTTTTGGCTGGAAGGTGGAAGGTTAACAGCCAGCTAGATGCTGGGGGTAAACTATTCATGATTTCACCTCCAAACTCTGAGGTCACGGGTGGCGTAAAGTGGATGGCAGTAACAGAACCACCTGCAGTTGCTGGCTCCCCTAAGCTAAGGGCAGGTCACCCATGCTCACTCGTAATAGAAAAGAATGTTAATGATTTCGCTATAGTAAATTGTTGAAAACAAAACCACATTCTCAATTTTTTAGAAAGACAACATACTGATTAAACTATACAAAGTCAACTTTTGAAGGCTGATAGCCACAACGTAAATGAGTGATTCACACAACATAGTAATAGATATTTCTATTTACAATGCCAGAGACATAAATCCATTGTCAAATAACAGTTCATAGTCTCCACAATAGATTATTTTACCAAGCCCAATGATGGTTGTGTTTGTTTATTTTGTTTGTTTGTTTATTTATTTGTATGGCGCTCCGGACCCAGGGGTATAAGGGCGCATATGAATATGCCAGAAAAGGTAGCAGGCGTCCCTCTCTCGGAAGAACAAGGCATGATAACCTGTTCAGTGGTTATTAACCACTTGAGAGTTCGCAGCCACTGCTTTTACTCACTGTGCCTTTCACAGATGGGAAATATCCATTTGCATATCAGTCTTTGTCCTGCCCAGGGGCAGTCCAGCACCGAAATACAATGGCAAATCCAATCTGAACGAGAGTACCACCAGCAACCCCAGACGTGGTCTCCCTCTCACTGTGCTTAGAGAGGCATCAGCTTCACCTCACTGATGATCCCCAACAAGGGTGAAACACGTGTATGGGGTTGCTGGTGGTACTCTCGTTCAGATTGGAATTGCCATTGTATTTCGGTGCTGGACTGCCCCTGGGCAGGACAAAGACTGATATGCAAATGGATATTACCCATCTGTGAAAGGCACAGTGAGTAAAAGCAGTGGCTGCGAACTCTCAAGTGGTTAATAACCACTGAACAGGTTATCATGTCTGTTCTTGCAAGAGAGGGGCGCCCGCTACCTTTGTAAAACTATTTTTTAAGGAACCTGGGATTGGTAACCCTAGGTCTCCTGGGGGCAACCAGACGTGGTCTCCCTCTCACTGTGCTTAGAGAGGCATCAGCTTCACCTCACTGATGATCCCCAACAAGGGTGAAACACGTGTATGGGGTTGCTGGTGGTACTCTCGTTCAGATTGGAATTGCCATTGTATTTCGGTGCTGGACTGCCCCTGGGCAGGACAAAGACTGATATGCAAATGGATATTACCCATCTGTGAAAGGCACAGTGAGTAAAAGCAGTGGCTGCGAACTCTCAAGTGGTTAATAACCACTGAACAGGTTATCATGTCTGTTCTTGCAAGAGAGGGGCGCCCGCTACCTTTGTAAAACTATTTTTTAAGGAACCTGGGATTGGTAACCCTAGGTCTCCTGGGGGCAACCAGACGTGGTCTCCCTCTCACTGTGCTTAGAGAGGCATCAGCTTCACCTCACTGATGATCCCCAACAAGGGTGAAACACGTGTATGGGGTTGCTGGTGGTACTCTCGTTCAGATTGGAATTGCCATTGTATTTCGGTGCTGGACTGCCCCTGGGCAGGACAAAGACTGATATGCAAATGGATATTACCCATCTGTGAAAGGCACAGTGAGTAAAAGCAGTGGCTGCGAACTCTCAAGTGGTTAATAACCACTGAACAGGTTATCATGTCTGTTCTTGCAAGAGAGGGGCGCCCGCTACCTTTGTAAAACTATTTTTTAAGGAACCTGGGATTGGTAACCCTAGGTCTCCTGGGGGCAACCAGACGTGGTCTCCCTCTCACTGTGCTTAGAGAGGCATCAGCTTCACCTCACTGATGATCCCCAACAAGGGTGAAACACGTGTATGGGGTTGCTGGTGGTACTCTCGTTCAGATTGGAATTGCCATTGTATTTCGGTGCTGGACTGCCCCTGGGCAGGACAAAGACTGATATGCAAATGGATATTACCCATCTGTGAAAGGCACAGTGAGTAAAAGCAGTGGCTGCGAACTCTCAAGTGGTTAATAACCACTGAACAGGTTATCATGTCTGTTCTTGCAAGAGAGGGGCGCCCGCTACCTTTGTAAAACTATTTTTTAAGGAACCTGGGATTGGTAACCCTAGGTCTCCTGGGGGCAACCAGACGTGGTCTCCCTCTCACTGTGCTTAGAGAGGCATCAGCTTCACCTCACTGATGATCCCCAACAAGGGTGAAACACGTGTATGGGGTTGCTGGTGGTACTCTCGTTCAGATTGGAATTGCCATTGTATTTCGGTGCTGGACTGCCCCTGGGCAGGACAAAGACTGATATGCAAATGGATATTACCCATCTGTGAAAGGCACAGTGAGTAAAAGCAGTGGCTGCGAACTCTCAAGTGGTTAATAACCACTGAACAGGTTATCATGTCTGTTCTTGCAAGAGAGGGGCGCCCGCTACCTTTGTAAAACTATTTTTTAAGGAACCTGGGATTGGTAACCCTAGGTCTCCTGGGGGCAACCAGACGTGGTCTCCCTCTCACTGTGCTTAGAGAGGCATCAGCTTCACCTCACTGATGATCCCCAACAAGGGTGAAACACGTGTATGGGGTTGCTGGTGGTACTCTCGTTCAGATTGGAATTGCCATTGTATTTCGGTGCTGGACTGCCCCTGGGCAGGACAAAGACTGATATGCAAATGGATATTACCCATCTGTGAAAGGCACAGTGAGTAAAAGCAGTGGCTGCGAACTCTCAAGTGGTTAATAACCACTGAACAGGTTATCATGTCTGTTCTTGCAAGAGAGGGGCGCCCGCTACCTTTGTAAAACTATTTTTTAAGGAACCTGGGATTGGTAACCCTAGGTCTCCTGGGGGCAACCAGACGTGGTCTCCCTCTCACTGTGCTTAGAGAGGCATCAGCTTCACCTCACTGATGATCCCCAACAAGGGTGAAACACGTGTATGGGGTTGCTGGTAGTACTCTCGTTCAGATTGGAATTGCCATTGTATTTCGGTGCTGGACTGCCCCTGGGCAGGACAAAGACTGATATGCAAATGGATATTACCCATCTGTGAAAGGCACAGTGAGTAAAAGCAGTGGCTGCGAACTCTCAAGTGGTTAATAACCACTGAACAGGTTATCATGTCTGTTCTTGCAAGAGAGGGGCGCCCGCTACCTTTGTAAAACTATTTTTTAAGGAACCTGGGATTGGTAACCCTAGGTCTCCTGGGGGCAACCAGACGTGGTCTCCCTCTCACTGTGCTTAGAGAGGCATCAGCTTCACCTCACTGATGATCCCCAACAAGGGTGAAACACGTGTATGGGGTTGCTGGTGGTACTCTCGTTCAGATTGGAATTGCCATTGTATTTCGGTGCTGGACTGCCCCTGGGCAGGACAAAGACTGATATGCAAATGGATATTACCCATCTGTGAAAGGCACAGTGAGTAAAAGCAGTGGCTGCGAACTCTCAAGTGGTTAATAACCACTGAACAGGTTATCATGTCTGTTCTTGCAAGAGAGGGGCGCCCGCTACCTTTGTAAAACTATTTTTTAAGGAACCTGGGATTGGTAACCCTAGGTCTCCTGGGGGCAACCAGACGTGGTCTCCCTCTCACTGTGCTTAGAGAGGCATCAGCTTCACCTCACTGATGATCCCCAACAAGGGTGAAACACGTGTATGGGGTTGCTGGTGGTACTCTCGTTCAGATTGGAATTGCCATTGTATTTCGGTGCTGGACTGCCCCTGGGCAGGACAAAGACTGATATGCAAATGGATATTACCCATCTGTGAAAGGCACAGTGAGTAAAAGCAGTGGCTGCGAACTCTCAAGTGGTTAATAACCACTGAACAGGTTATCATGTCTGTTCTTGCAAGAGAGGGGCGCCCGCTACCTTTGTAAAACTATTTTTTAAGGAACCTGGGATTGGTAACCCTAGGTCTCCTGGGGGCAACCAGACGTGGTCTCCCTCTCACTGTGCTTAGAGAGGCATCAGCTTCACCTCACTGATGATCCCCAACAAGGGTGAAACACGTGTATGGGGTTGCTGGTGGTACTCTCGTTCAGATTGGAATTGCCATTGTATTTCGGTGCTGGACTGCCCCTGGGCAGGACAAAGACTGATATGCAAATGGATATTACCCATCTGTGAAAGGCACAGTGAGTAAAAGCAGTGGCTGCGAACTCTCAAGTGGTTAATAACCACTGAACAGGTTATCATGTCTGTTCTTGCAAGAGAGGGGCGCCCGCTACCTTTGTAAAACTATTTTTTAAGGAACCTGGGATTGGTAACCCTAGGTCTCCTGGGGGCAACCAGACGTGGTCTCCCTCTCACTGTGCTTAGAGAGGCATCAGCTTCACCTCACTGATGATCCCCAACAAGGGTGAAACACGTGTATGGGGTTGCTGGTGGTACTCTCGTTCAGATTGGAATTGCCATTGTATTTCGGTGCTGGACTGCCCCTGGGCAGGACAAAGACTGATATGCAAATGGATATTACCCATCTGTGAAAGGCACAGTGAGTAAAAGCAGTGGCTGCGAACTCTCAAGTGGTTAATAACCACTGAACAGGTTATCATGTCTGTTCTTGCAAGAGAGGGGCGCCCGCTACCTTTGTAAAACTATTTTTTAAGGAACCTGGGATTGGTAACCCTAGGTCTCCTGGGGGCAACCAGACGTGGTCTCCCTCTCACTGTGCTTAGAGAGGCATCAGCTTCACCTCACTGATGATCCCCAACAAGGGTGAAACACGTGTATGGGGTTGCTGGTGGTACTCTCGTTCAGATTGGAATTGCCATTGTATTTCGGTGCTGGACTGCCCCTGGGCAGGACAAAGACTGATATGCAAATGGATATTACCCATCTGTGAAAGGCACAGTGAGTAAAAGCAGTGGCTGCGAACTCTCAAGTGGTTAATAACCACTGAACAGGTTATCATGTCTGTTCTTGCAAGAGAGGGGCGCCCGCTACCTTTGTAAAACTATTTTTTAAGGAACCTGGGATTGGTAACCCTAGGTCTCCTGGGGGCAACCAGACGTGGTCTCCCTCTCACTGTGCTTAGAGAGGCATCAGCTTCACCTCACTGATGATCCCCAACAAGGGTGAAACACGTGTATGGGGTTGCTGGTGGTACTCTCGTTCAGATTGGAATTGCCATTGTATTTCGGTGCTGGACTGCCCCTGGGCAGGACAAAGACTGATATGCAAATGGATATTACCCATCTGTGAAAGGCACAGTGAGTAAAAGCAGTGGCTGCGAACTCTCAAGTGGTTAATAACCACTGAACAGGTTATCATGTCTGTTCTTGCAAGAGAGGGGCGCCCGCTACCTTTGTAAAACAATTTTTTAAGGAACCTGGGATTGGTAACCCTAGGTCTCCTGGGGGCAACCAGACGTGGTCTCCCTCTCACTGTGCTTAGAGAGGCATCAGCTTCACCTCACTGATGATCCCCAACAAGGGTGAAACACGTGTATGGGGTTGCTGGTGGTACTCTCGTTCAGATTGGAATTGCCATTGTATTTCGGTGCTGGACTGCCCCTGGGCAGGACAAAGACTGATATGCAAATGGATATTACCCATCTGTGAAAGGCACAGTGAGTAAAAGCAGTGGCTGCGAACTCTCAAGTGGTTAATAACCACTGAACAGGTTATCATGTCTGTTCTTGCAAGAGAGGGGCGCCCGCTACCTTTGTAAAACTATTTTTTAAGGAACCTGGGATTGGTAACCCTAGGTCTCCTGGGGGCAACCAGACGTGGTCTCCCTCTCACTGTGCTTAGAGAGGCATCAGCTTCACCTCACTGATGATCCCCAACAAGGGTGAAACACGTGTATGGGGTTGCTGGTGGTACTCTCGTTCAGATTGGAATTGCCATTGTATTTCGGTGCTGGACTGCCCCTGGGCAGGACAAAGACTGATATGCAAATGGATATTACCCATCTGTGAAAGGCACAGTGAGTAAAAGCAGTGGCTGCGAACTCTCAAGTGGTTAATAACCACTGAACAGGTTATCATGTCTGTTCTTGCAAGAGAGGGGCGCCCGCTACCTTTGTAAAACGCATATGAATATGGTTACATGTACATTGTAGGCAGTTACAAAGTGCAATTACGAATAGTTTACAAAATATATACAGTTAACAGTTTACAGGTTTATAATCTACAATGTGCAAGAGATGGGCGTCATTTAAGAACAGTCTGTGACGCTAGTATTTGTCCAATAACCAGCTGATAACTCGTTTTCTAAAGGGAAGAAACGCACCGATAGATTTAATGTTAAGAGGTAGGGTATTCCAGAGTTGGGAGGCAAGGACCGTGAAGCTGGTGCCTCCAGCTCTTTTTAGGGAGAATCTGAGTACTGATAGGCATAGTGTGTTGGTGGATCTAGTGGTTCTCAATGTGGATTTCAGAGTGAATTTGTTAGTGAGAAAAGGCAGAGTCAGTTGGTTTAAGGCTTTATATGTAAGACAGATAGTTTTTAAGTCAATTTTTTGTTGGATAGTAAGCCATTTACATGTTAGTCTGGTAGAGGTGATATGCTTGTGTCTTGAAATGTTGAGGGCTGCACGTAGCGCATTATTTTGAAGCACCTGGAGTTTTTTTTATAATGGATTTATTAGCGCCTAGGTAAAAACTGTTGCAGTAGTCCAACTTAGATTGTATAAGAGCCCTGGCCAATGTAAGGCAACTGTTTGTGGAGAGGAACGGCCCTGATCAGCTTACCTGTGTAGGCCGTGGCAGAGGCGGTCATGTTCACTTCTTTGGAGAGGTTTGTGTTGGCATCAAGGTGGAAACCAAGCATTTTCACATTTTTGACAATAGGGATGATATTACCATTGATGATAAAGCTATTGTGGTTGGGGCTAAGTTTCAGCTGATTGTTAGGTGTGCCGACAAGGAGAAGCTCCGTCTTTCCATCGTTAAGGCATAAGCCATGGGAAGCCATCCATGCCTGGATGATGGAGAAAATATCATTGATCCGGGTAAGGTCATCGTTGTAGTTACCCGAGAGGGTGAGGAGTATCTGGGTGTCATCTGCATAGTTGGTGTAGGTGGCACCCAGATCGTCCAGTTTGTCGAAGAGTGGCTTTGTAAATATGTTGTACAAAGTTGGTGAAACGCAGGAGCCTTGTTGGACCCCACATGTGATGGGGATAGGGTCTGCCGCGGCTACTGGGGAAAAGACCCTCATTGTTCTATTCGCCAGGAAGGATTGTATCCACGTGACAGCAGAGGAGGAGAAGTGAGCTGCAGAAGAGAGGTGGTTACAAAGGATTTTATGGTCGACCAAGTCGAACGCTGCTGAAAGGTCTAGAAGGAGTAGGATGGCGGCGTTACCTTTATCTTTGATTTCATCGATTTGGCTTTTGAGGTCAAAAAGGGAAGTTTCTGTTCCATGTTGAGGTCTAAAGCCAGATTGACGAATTCCTAATAATTGGTTCGTCTCAAGATACTCCTGAATTTGCAGGTAGGCAACTCTGTCTAGAATTTTCAACAGGAACAGGACCATAGTGATGGGTCTGTAATTGGTAGGTATAGCAGGGTCTAGGGTTTGTTTTTTTAGAAGGGGAGGACCCAGGATTGTTTCAAGTTGCTAGGGACAAGGTTGGTGGCGAAAGATAAGTTTATACGTTTTGTGATAAAAGGGGATAGTTCTTTGGCTGCGTCTTTTATGATCTGGGCAGGGAAGCTGTCCCCTTTGCAGTTGGAAGGGGCAGCTGTCCCCTTTGCAGTTGGAAGGTTTTAATGATGCTATAATGTTTTCTACTTCCAGAGTTGTTACCTTTTTGAATGTGAAGCCTGGGTTAGAGTCGGTAGAGGCTAGTGTGCTGGGGTTAGTGGGTATGCTATTAGTAAGTTGGTTGCTTTATCTTCTATTTTTGTTTGGAGCCCAACAATTTTGTTTGCAAGGGCATTTTGGATACTAGTGCACCAAGTTTTATCTTTGGTGCAAGTATCAATAGGAGGTTTAGGGTTTTCTAATTCCTTGAGTATAGTGAAAAGCTCTTTGGTACAGGAGCCTGCCTGGTTGATCCTGACATTGTAAGTTTATTTCTTAGTTCGAATAATCTCTCTTTTGTAGATAGAGGAGATATTCATTAGATTTGTTTTATTTTCATCAGATGGTGTGGTTTTCATAGTGTTTCAAGCTTAGCTTTCTTTTTTCTTAGTGTTGTAAGTCCGGGGGTGTACCAGGAGTTCAAATGAGCTCTGGGTTTTTCTTTGCACAGTTTTAATGGGGCAATGGTATCAATGACACTGGCCATAGTATTGTTGTAGCTATTGACAAGTAGATTGATATTGGCAGTAGCAGGGAGTGCGTTGAGGGTGGGCAGGACGAGAGGTAGTAGTGCCTCAGCGGTGATGTTACGCTTGTTCCTAGTCGGGCATGCGGGTGCTGGGGGGCATTTTATTAGAGGTTGGATGGGAGTATTAATCTCAAAGGGCACAAGGTAGTGGTCAGTCCATGCGAGAGGTTGAGGGGTATTGCAGGTAATGTTACAATTGTGGGACGCTACCCAGTCGATAGTTCTCCCCTTCTGATGGGTAGGTTGGGAGCTGAGTTGTGTGAAGTCATGCTCTGCTAGGGCATAGACTAGTGAGGATGCAGGGGAGTCCTTAGGATCATTGTATCCAAGATTAAAATCTCAAAGGATGATAGTTTGAGCGGACGGCTTAGCGTTCTCAGCTATAAGGGAGGTTATATCTTCTTTAAAGGGACCTGGCGGGCCTGGGGGTCTGTATACAAGGTGAATGGTAATTGTACTTTTGAGAGAAGTTTGTAGATTGATTGTGAGGTGCTCACACGATTTTAGTGTAGGGGAGGTGATTGTTCTAATGTCTAGTGAGGATTTAAAAATAAAGGCTAGTCCTCCTCCGCGCGTATCTGGTCTGTCGGCTCTAAGGATGGAGTATTTGTCGGGAATGGCTTATGTTAGGTGAGGCCCTGCAGCTTCATGGAGCCAGGTTTCCGTTATGGCCAGGAAGCCGAGATCATTGGTTAGGATGGTGTCGGCAATTTCTGTGGAGTGGGAAACAAGGTATATGACATTAAGTAGAGCTCCTTTTAGGGGTGGTACTATAAGTTTGGTTGAAGTTGAATCCTTGAGGTTAGACTTCTTATGGGTTTTAGGGAGGTGCTTACTAGTGGTGGTGGGGAGTCTCATACCTAGCCTGCTATTGCGGGTTATAAAGTTAGGGTTGATAGTAGGTATGTTATCGGATGGCTGCCTGGTTGTGTAGTGATTAGGTCTAACTTTAATAGCGTTGGGCTGGCTACTTGGAGTAGTGCTCCCAGTCACACACGGGACACTAGACTTGGGATGCTACAAAGTTCTGTCAGGAGTAGTATTGGTGGGAGTGATACATGGGCGGCTGATATTATGATGATGGTAATGTGGGAATGGTGGAGTGGTAGGTAGAAAGGGGATAGGGTAATGTCTAGGGCAACCAAGTTTGGCGAGGCCATTAGTGAAGGCAATGTAACTATTACCACTACAGGGAATGGTATCTAACATGATACAGAAAGGGAACATAGTGAGTAAGAGCCAGGTGAGCATGATTAATACAGCAAAATCTAAGTGGTAGAGCTCAGGATAGGCCAGGCAGTCTAGACTATGTATGTCACTTAAACTAAAGACTCAGCGTTGGCAAATTTTGCAGTAACAAGACGCTCACCGATGAACAAATACAGTAATGACAAGGGTTCAACTGTGCAAGGTCAGTTAGTTACAGAGAGGTTAGTGAATTGGCAAGTGAGAAATGGGCAGGAGGCCCCAGAGATATGCACAAAATAATTTAACTGCAGATACATAGGAAGGTAGCTTCAGTTAGGCAGAGAGAGGCTCACAGCATTTGCCAAAAATCTAGAAGCTACAGGTAATCAAATTCGATTTTAGCTACAAGCTACCAAGATGGGCAAAAACAATTGTAGCTGAGGATTCACAAATAGGCAACTTCAGTTTAGCAGAACGGCTCACAGCATGTGCAAAAAAGCTAAAAGCTACAGGTAATCAAATTCGATTTTAGCTACAGGCTACCAAGATGTACAAAAAACAATTGTAACTGAAAGTTTCCAAGTGGCCAACTTCGGCTTACAGAGAGCGCAAAGGTTGAGTTACAATCTAGTTGGCAGAGGGTTACCTTGTAATGGAACACAGGTGGCTCTGTGGAGGGGAGTCAGTAGTATACGTGAGGTGAGCGGAAAGCGTATGATAGGTTTGTCAGTGCAGGGATCCTGGACGAAGGAACATATTCCTGAATCCATGTACCCATGTAGTCTTAAGGGTATGGGTCTATATGCAGTGGGGCAGCGTACCTGGCAGGTGGCAGGTCTGGCAGAGGACAGGCATGGACAGGCACTGTGTCTTTGTTGCGTGCCTTCGTTGTGGGCCGGCTTCGCCTTCCGGAGAATCAGGATCCGCTTCTTCAGGACTGGGGAGCGCAATCAGCTGGTAGGGCGGTCTGCAGGCGATCAGTGCGGGCTGGGTTTACAGGGAGATGATGGCAGTGGCCATCTTGGAGCTGGAGGAGCCCTCGTGGTTTTCAATGGCGGCGGGCAGGGATGGAGGCATTTCCCACTTGTGCATCATATTTATAAATATGTTGGCTCATGTAGCTAGCGCGCTACTCGAGCTGGCAATTGTGGGCATATGCTCCGTATGCGCTCTATGCGCGGATGAGGTCAGAGAGAGAGCATGTAAATGCTAGTGCCCCAAGGGCTTACCTGCAGTGCAGGCAGATGTGAGTGGAGCTGATCCTGCAGCTCCGTGCGGCCTCCGGGTCCGGTGGTGGGCTTCTGGAATGAGGGCAGGCATGGACAGGCACTGTGTCTTTGTTGCGTGCCTTCGTTGTGGTCCGGCTTCGCCTTCCGGCGAATCAGGATCCGCTTCTTCAGGACTGGCGAGCCTAATCAGCTGGTGGGGCGGGCTGCAGGCGATCGGTGCGGGCTGGGTTTACAGGGAGATGATGGCAGCGGCCATCTTGGAGCTGGAGGAGCCCTCGTGGTTTTCAATGGCGGCGGGCAGGGATGGAGGCATTTCCCACTTGTGGCATCATATTTATAAATATGTTGGCTCATGTAGCTAGCGCGCCAGTAATTGTGAGCATATGCTCCGTATGCACTCGATGCGCGGATGAGGTGTTGATGCTTAACACATTTTGGTTCTGTACCCTTGATCAGAAGCATAAAATTGCTGAACAAAGTAGAAAGAAAAATAATGTGCTTTTGTGAATAGTGGGATTCAATTTGAGCGCATCAATAACACTCTCCTACACCCCAATTTAAGTTGTTATTTAAGCAAGATACCTGTATATTGTATTTTATTCGGTTATTTATATAGTGCTCTTTCCCCATTGGTATGGCCTCAATGCGCTTTGTGGTTGGAACACCCTCGGTGACCGTAGTCCATGTACTGGAGTTTCTAAGAGTTTTAGATGCAGAGAAACCTCTGGGTATTAAGCGTGTTATAAATAACCTATCATATCATATCATGTGTGCATTTTGGCCGCTCTATGATTTAGGTGGCTGGCTAGACTCGACTAAGCAGCCCAAAAAGGTCAGGCGCTGTTGGTGGTTTGCGATAGAGTGCTATTGTTGAAAATCGATGTGTGGCCAGCTATACCAAATGTCTTTTCGTTGTATAGTTGCTGTATGCTAGTGGCAGAGGTGTTGAGGTACGTCAGTTGTTTCAGTGTGGACGGCTATGTGCACTGCTAGACCGGATGAGCATAGCCATAGCTGCATTCTACGGTGCATGGATGCATGGCCGTGCCTGCAGCCTTTGTCCACCGACTTGGTGTAAGGTATACGTAACGTAGGCTTCGATGTTGTTCAGCTGCAGCGATCTTTGTCCAGTGTAGACAGCATGGTCTCATTATTTGTGGTCTTTCTGGTACGAAAGTCTGAACAGCGAGGGTGAGTTTATTGCAGTGTGTCACAGCAAAAGCTGCTGGTTTCTCTGGTGTATTTGTCAGGTAGGAATGTTGTTGTTCATGGGGCGATAGTTTGTCAGGGTGATCCGATGCAAATTCTGTCGTTGTACGTGTTGTAGTTTGGGGAGGAGTAGGTATATTGTTGTGTGCTTCAGAGAATGCTGCTGGTTTCCATGCAGTATTTATTATGTAGAAGTGTTGTTGTGCATTGGGTGACAGTTTGTCAAGGGAAGCCGCTGCGAATGCTACTGGCATCTGTGTTGTAATTGGCGTGTAGGAATGTTGGGTTCAGCAGTGTAGTTTTGAGAGAGGAGTATTCAGGAGGATATTGGGAAGAGCCAGGATTTTAGGGCCTTTCTGAATTTCAGGTTATTTTCAGTGTTGTGAATGTGTAGTGGTAGGGAGTTCCAGATGATTGGAGCTTGGACAGAGAATGAGGATCCACCTAGCCTGGAGGAGTTGTGAGGTGGGACCACGAGGCGATATGCTGTGCGAGATCTGAGATTCCTTGAGGGCTGTTAGGGAAGGATTTTGTCTCAAAGGAATTCTGTCCGGTGTTTTGGATGGCGTGGTGGATGATGCACATGGCTTTAAAGGTAGTGTGTTGACCAATCGGGAGCCAATGGAGGACTTTTAGTGTAGGACTGATGTGTTCTCTTGCAGGTAGGTTAATGAGCAGGCGTACCGCTACATTTTGGAATCCGTAGATGGAAGAAAAAAGTTTTAGATACGGTGCTGGTGTGTTGGGCGAGGGATAAGTCTGAGTCGAATGCGCTTACAATGTTTTTTACCGCGCTTGTCCTAGGGATTTAGGCCCGGAATAAGTGGGGGAAGGAGGGCTGTTTTCCCGCAAACCAGGATTTCAGCTTTCCCAGGGTTGCGGATGAGGTGGTTGGTCGTCATCCAGTGGTCAATATCCGAGAGGCACGACAACAGGTCCGTACTGCCGGAGCCTTGAAATTTGGGGATTTTAAGGATGATCTGGGTGTCGTCTGCATAGTTATAGCAAGTAGGATTGTATGAGCAGATGATTGCGGGCAGGGGTTTTAGGTAGAAGCTGAAGATTAGGGGAGATCGGGATGCTCTTTGTGGGACACCTTTTCTTACTGGTTGTGATGTGGATGTGAACTGGTGGAGGTGCATAATTTGTGATCGATTTGACACAAAAGAGGAGATCCATGAGAGGGCTGTGTTTCTGACTCCTAGTGTTTGTAGCCTGTCTAGTAGGATAGTGTGATCAATGGTATCAAAGGCTGCAGGGAGGTCCAGTAGGATGAGTACAGCACAGCCTTCTGCGTCGGCTGTTCTTTTTAGGTCATCCCAGATGGAGACTAGTGAAGATTCTGTTCCCCTGTGTGGCCTGAAGTCTGATTATGCAGGGTCTAGGTCGTTGTTAGCTTTGGCGAAATGGCCAAGCTGTTTGTATGGTACGCGGTCCATGAGTTTGGCAATGAAGCGTGTGTTGGAGATTGGCCGGTAGTTCTGGGGGAGAAGTGAGTCAAGTGTTGGTTTTTTGAGGTCGGGTTTGATATAGGAGGTTTTTAGGGCTTCCGGGAAAGATCCTGATGTGAGTGAGTGGTTGAGGATTGTGCGTGTGACACTACCTGCACAGGTAGAGACTAGAATGTTTTTGAGGATTGAGGGCAGGGGTCATCAGGGGAGCCTGAAAGGCAGCTATATGCTACGAGCGAGAGGAACTCCTGGTTTGTGATGGGAGAGAAAGAGTCAAGGATTTGTATCAAGCAGGATTTGGAAGGTCTGTCTGTGAGCGGGTTGGTGGCAGGGGCATTTGTTTTAACTTAGAGATGATGGCGGGGTGTCTGTCATTAGCGATATTGTCGAAGTGCAGTGATAAGGTGTCACATAGGGCTTGGGAGATTGGTGGGGGTGGCTCGAGCATGCAGGGGATTTGAATTTGGATATGATTCTATGTAGTTCCTTGCTCGGGTTTCAAGCATTTAGGATTCTGTTCCCATATAATGTTTTCTTGCTTTTTCTGATTTCCAGTCTGTATGTTCTGGTAGTTCTTGATAGGGCGGTTTTGTTCTGGGCTGTAGTGTCGGCTCTCTAGGTCAGTTCCGGACAGTGCTTGAGAGTTTTTGGTGATTTGAGTTTGGCGATGAACCACCTGGGTGTTGGTCCTGATCTCAGAGAGGTCAGTTTTGTTGGAGTGAGGGGTGCAAGGGCGTTTGTAAGCCAGAAGTCAAAGGATTTGATCGCTGGAGGTCCTTCCTGGAGAGAAAATGTATGGAGAGAGTTAAGGAGTGAGTGTGCTAGATCTGGGGTGATTATGACTTTGTTCCATAGTGGAATGGTAGGGGGGGTGGTTGATGGTGGTCGTGTGTGGCCTTGAACGCCAGCCGCTGTGCTCAGTGGTATGGAGAAGTAAATTGCTGAGTGATCAGTCCATGATACGGGGGGGGCATTAGGTAGATATGTTTGTAGTGCTGAAAACCGCATCAAGGGTGTGGCCTCCCGTTTGGGTGGGTGTGGAGATGTATTGTGTCAGGTTGAGTGATTCTAGATTGTCTCTGAGTTATCAGGTCATATGGTTTGAGGGTGAGTCAAACCACATGTTGAAATCCCCTAACATGGTAAGTGTTGGATGTAGGGTGAGGTTGGTGGGCAGTGTTTCACCAAGTGTGACTGCAAATTTTTTGTTGTAGTCGGGGGGTCTGTAGATGAGTAGGAAGTGGTGGGTGGTGGAGGGTGAGAGTTGCAGTTTTACCATGAGGGATTCGTAGTCTCTGGTGTTGGTGGAGGTGTCCTTAGTTATTAGCGGGCATTGGTGTTTGTGTAGTATCGCAAGCCCCTATCACCCCTTCCGCAATCTGTTCTGGACATTAAGGTTGTAGCCAGGTGGGAAGGTCTTGTGCGCGATGGGCTCGTAGTTGTCAGAAAACCAGGTCTCAGTAATGAAGATGTCTGGGTTTTCTTTTGTGATGAGGTCAGAGATGTGGAATTTATGATTGGAAACTGACCTGGCAATGATGAGGACGCAGGATAGTTGATGGGTTGCCATTGTAGGTGCTGGACTGGTTGGGTTGTGGGAGGTAGGGGGGGCTGGAGTGAGGGCGGGCGGCGAGGAAGGTGGGGGACAGTGAGGGGTGGTGGTGCAGTGTGGAGGAAATGGAACAACGGAAATGGGGAAGAGGGGAATAGGGCTAGGATCGGGTTGGGCGCGGGTGGGGAGGTTTAGGTCCTATAGTGTGGTGGCAGTGTTTGCGATCTAGGATGGAGGATGGGTGATGCTAGGGGGGTCCTCAGGTGCCTTTGGTCTTGGCCTTTCCTTGACTTTTTGACAGTCCAAGGGGTGTGGGTGAGAGTGGGAGGGGCTGTGAAGCTTGGGGTTTTGGCCAGAGCTGCTCTTGCTGCGCTAAGGATGGGGAAGTGCGAGTTGGAGTTGCTATGTTTTTCGGAGACAGTGTGAGCAAATGGTGTGGGTGGGTGGTTGGTGGCGGGGTGGTGTGTGATGGATGTTTTATATGGCTCACTGTGCGGTCCGGTATGTTCCAGGGGAACAATGTTCTCTGCTCCCTCTCTTCATCTCCAGGATGATATGGCCACGCTGGTGGACACATGGGGTGTGGGTGCCCTGATTTTACGAGATCTGTCAGCGGCGTTTGACACCATAGACCATCCCACCCTGCTAACCAGCCTGGCCCAGATAGGAATATCTGGCCAAGTCTTGAGCTGGTTCTCATCGTTCCTGGCCGATAGAACTCAAACTCTTCTCCTTTCCCCCTTTTCTTCAGATTCCTGCTGTGGGGTTCTGCAGGGCTCTGCCTTGTCTCCCATTCTTTGTAATATTTACATCTGGCCACTAGTGTGTCTCATCCGCTTCTTTGGTGTCAGGTGCTATTCTTATGCCGACGACACTCAGATCCTGATCTGCTTAGATCTTGTTCAGGCTGAGATGTCGTTGTGCCTTCATCAGTGCCTGTCAGCCGTAGGGGAGTGGATGAACCACAATTGGCTGAAATTGAAAGGAGACAAGACAGAGGTGTTGGTGGAAGGTTCCCCCCCTGATCCTTCACTTTGGGTGTCTTCTTTCTGGCTTTCTTCTCTTGGTCCCCTTCCAGTTACTGCGGTTAAGGTGAAAAACCTAGGAGTGGTTTTGTCTGCCTCTCTTTCTATGGACGCCCAAGTGTAAGTGGTATGTCAAACTGGCCACTTCTATCTTAAAATATTGAAAAAGGTGCTTCCCATGGTACCGGCCTACCTTCGTCCACCGGTGGTTTCGGCTATGGTTTTTGAGCCGATTGGACTATTGTAATTCCCTCTATTTGGCTCAGCCTAAAGGGATAGTCCAACGGCTCCAACGCTTGCAAAATCTTGCGGCTTGGATCATTACAGGGTCTCCCTATGGAGCCCATATCTCACCAGTTCTGCGCTCTTTGCACTGGCTACTGGTGGCCCAGCGCATTAGGTTTAAGGCGTTCTACATTGTCCATCGGGCACTGTATGACCAAGGGTTGGAATATCTCCGGACTAAATTTACTAGTTACCTTCCAAAGGGCTTGATCCGATCAGCTTCGGCAGGACTGCTTTGTGTTCCTTCCTTCCGCCGTTCCCGAATTGGTGGCCTGGCCTTTTTGGTGGCCGCGTCTCAACTATGGAACGATCTTCCGTTGGCAGTGAAAAAACGAACTAACCATCTGGCTTTCAGAAAAGCTCTGAAAACATACATCTTTTAGATGACTGCTGCTTTGGGTCTATGGCTCACCATCCTCCCTCTCTAGTGCCATGATCCCCTGGGTAACCGTGCGCTCTATAAATTCCAATAACATAACGTAACATATTGCCATTCTTAATTGCGCAGAGCCGATCTAGCGGGGAGGAGGGATAGGTGAGGTGTGAGGGTTGCAGGTTGATGGTG
The DNA here is from genome assembly GCF_040938575.1 of Ambystoma mexicanum. Lineage (NCBI taxonomy): Eukaryota > Metazoa > Chordata > Amphibia > Caudata > Ambystomatidae > Ambystoma > Ambystoma mexicanum. The sequence goes on along the minus strand of NC_090924.1, from coordinate 120,173,626 downwards.
TGCAATGATGAGGTAGTGGGGTGTATGTTGATGGTGGTGGTGGGTCTCATCGGGCCTACTGGTGCGCCAGCTTGCTGCTCAGCTTTGACCAGTGTGTGGCATGGTGTCTGTCTGGTCTATGGCAGTTGGTTGGGCAGTCGGGCGAGTTTCGCAGGAAAGCCTAGGTTTCACAGAGTGGTTCACAGAGGGATGATATCCTTGGAGATATGGGATCCCAGATGGATTGTCTGTAGGTCTACGCTCCACTGGGTGGCAGGCAGTAATCAGAACATTCCTAGGTTTGTGATTTCTAGGCAGTTGGAGAAGGCCTAGGCTTCACAGCATGGCAGATGTGAGAACTTCGCAGTTAAACTAGAGATTGCTAGACAGCGGGCGAGACCTACGTTTCATAGAATGGCAGATACAAACTCGATCACATTTGAGACTCCTAAATAACAACGCTATTATACTACAGATTCCTAGAAAGCGGCAGAGGCCTATGTTTCAGCAACTTGCAGATACAAACACACCAGCACCTGATACTCCTAAACAGTGGGAGAGAGGCCTATGTTTAACAAAATTGCATATCTAATAGGCAGTTATGTGGGGATACACCTTGATTTGAGTGTCCTGTATAGTGAGAGAGAGGCCTAGGTTTCACATAACAATTTGGGTATGGGAGAAAAACTTAGATTTGAGAGTCCTGTATAGTGGGAGAGAGAGGCCTAGGTTTCAAATACAGTAGGTTTCACAATATAATAGGCAGATATGGGGGGATACACCTAGATTTAAGGACCCTTTTAAAGTGGGAGAGAGGCCTAGGTTTCAGAATACAATTTGGGTACGGGAGAACACATCTAGATTAGAGAGTCCTGTATAGTGGGAGAGAGGCCTGGGTTTCAAATACAGTAGGTTTCATAATGGGCGGATATGTGGGGACATACTTAGATTTGAGAGGCCTGTATAGTGGGAGAGAGGCCTAGATTTCACAATATGCTCGGTTTTTAAAACATTTTGTGTTGACAATGGATTTCCTAGTGATTGTGATGGATGTGATTGGTTGGTGAATTTCTTTACTGCTGTGTGGTGGGTTGAAATGCTGGGTGGTTATTAGTATCAGTGAACATTGTTCCTACCTTATTCGTTGATTCTAGTTGACGGCAGTCAGTTCCTCGTTTGGCGCATCTGGGCACTGCAGCCGGCTGCTACTGCTTGTTTGCGGGTGGCATTATACCTTTACAACCACCTCGTTGTTGGCTGTTGTTGGGGGGGGTGATCGGAATATGACACTGCGCAAGCTGAAACCGGTGGGGGAACTGGTGGTCCTTTCTCTTGAGCTCAGTGCGTTGAGCGAGCTAAGGTGATGGGGCACAGAACGTGTGTTTGGTTGTATGTGTCATTGAGGGATTGAGGGTTAGTTGGTAGTTTAGGCTTGGTTTATGTTAGTGGGTGGCCTCTTCTCCTGCTGACACCTGTAGACACAGTCTAGAGCCGCCACTGTAGGAGCCGCCTTTGCCTTGGGGCCCTTAGCCGCTAGGGCTGCATGGGCAGAGGGCTGCCCTGGGAGGGTGAGTTAAGAGTGGCAATTGACCAATCAGGAGAGGGGGGCGGGAGGGATGAGGGAACAGGGCCGGGTCAGGAGGCGGGAGAGGGAAGGAGATTTCACTGCGCACAGAGCACTTCTCTAAAAATTAACCCTCGAAAAACTGGCAAACAATTTCAATGCCTTAGCAGTCACAGGCTTACCTCCCAGAAACACCAGCAGAGTGCCGGATCTGAGAGTGTGCAGGGTCTAGAGCCTCGCACAACACGGCTCACGGGTTAACCAATCAGGAGAGGGGGGCAGGAGGTAGAAGGGAACAGGGCCGGTTAAGAAAGCGGCAGAGGGAAGTAGCTTTCGCTGCCCACAGAGCGCTTCTCTAAAAATGTACCCTAGTAAACCTGGCAAATGATTTCAATGCTTTAGCAGGCACAGGTTTACCTCACAGAAGAACCAGCAGAGTGGCGGATCTGCGAGCGTGCGGGGCCTAGAACCTTGCACAACACGGCTCGCGGGTTAACCAATCAGGAGAGGGGGGCGGGAGGGAGGAGGGAACAGGCCGGGTCAGGAAGCGTGACAGGGAAGGAGATTTCACTGCACTCAGAGCGTTTCTCTAAAAATGTACTATAGAATACCTGGCAAATGATTTCAATGCCTTAGCAGGCACAGGCTTACCTCACAGAAGCACCAGTGCCGGGTCAGTTCGTGGGTTAACCAATCAGGAGAGAGGGGTGGGACAGGGGAGGGAACAGGGCCAGGTCAGGAAGCAGGGGAGGGAAGGAGATTTCACTGCACACAGAGCGCTTCTCTAAAAATTAACTCTAGAAAAACTGGCAAACGATTTCAATGCCTTAGCAGGCACAGGCTTACCTCACAGAAGCACCAGCAGAGTGAACTTCCATACACAACAGAGTGAACTTTGGGGGATTGGGAGGCACACTGGGCACCAGAGGAGAAAGGAGGGGCGGCTGCCAAACTGCCCCCCTCCTGGCTCTGCCACTGTCTGTCACCCCAACAGTGAGAATGAGAGCGTCAGAAGAAATCTCCTCGGCACAGTAGTAACAAGGAAACCACTAGCCACCAGAAAAGGGTCTGGGACCCCAACAGTGAGAAAGAGAACAGCAGAGAAATTATTTCCTGGCACAGTGGTAACATGAAAACCACTGGCCACCGGAGAAGGGTCTAGGACCACAATAAGGTTTGGAACTTTGCTAACAGACAAGAGTGGACAAAGGTATGGCATGCTGAAAGCAGTGAGAAAGAATGGTGCCAAACAATGCCAAGAGAAGGGAGTCATTCTCCTGGTACCGAACTAGGAATTGTGATAAAAATGCCAGGGGAAGGGAGTCATTCTCCCTGCCCTTGTTGTGAACTGAACCAAACAACACCAGGAGAAGGCAGCCATTCTCCTGGTTCAAGACCCAGGTATTGGGTTAAAGACACCAGGGGAATGGAGTCATTGCCCCTGGCCTTGTCATAAACTGTACCAAGTAATACCAGGAGAAGGGAGGCATTCTCTTGGTCCTGATCTGTGGGTTTTGCTGGAGACAACAGGGGAAGGGAGCCATTCCCTGTGGTTTTATTGGAAACTGTATGGATCTACACCAGGTGAAGGGAGCCATTCTACTTTAGTGTGAAATTGCATAAAGATCGGTAAGCTAGGGGAAGGGAGTCATTCCCCCTGGTCTTTCTGTTGTGAGACAAGATTCTTTTGGACACTGTTCAAGAAGCAGGAGAAGGAAGCCATTCTCCAGAGGAAGGTACGACAAGCAGCATTGTGGTTTTGAATAAATGGTCATATGCAGATCCTGCCCTCCTGTGCTAAACCGCAGATATACACTAAAGCGATAGCCCCCAGATTTTAGAGGCTCAGAAGGGCGGTAACTGCCCGCCAGCCTGGTCTGAAGCAGGCACAAGCGAAACGAGAACCTCAGTGAGGACAGCGGGACATTACCAGCCCCTCTGAATGCAGGAGTTATTACTATAAGGATACCGGGTTCCCCCCATGGTACTTATTGCCTTATCCTTTTTTCCTTTTTTAGGCTAAAGGGATCCGCACAAATTGTGCATGCCCGGTTACCCTTTAAAAAATTACAAAACAAGATGGCGTTTGAGGAAAATAGTAAAGGGAGTAAACCCCTTTACTATTGTCATGACAGGATCAGAGTGGGTTGGCGTGCAGGGAGACCAGAAGGAGAGTGCGGCAATGTAGATAGGGTGAGTTTGGGGGGCGGCTGGTGGATTGTTGAACTAGTGAGGGGGAGTGTAGGGGAATGAAAGTGGTGGGGAAGCATCTGACTTAAAAGGGACGACACCTGAGAAAGGCGCCTAGGTGGCAGAGAGAACGCGGGTGACCACTTTTGGATTTTGCCCAACTTGCCAACCACCTAATTGGCTAGATGCTCTCCCCCAGGTGCTAATAAAAAAAAACATAGTACCATAAATGTCTTCTTATTTATTTACTAATGACTGTGACTTCAGAAAGAAAATGAGTTAAAGGAATCTGGAAGCTAGTCATTGCTTTAATGAAGGGTTTTAATCACAGTTGGCGGCTTCCATGTCATATGTATCACGTATCTGTGCCAGGATCCAGAGAACCATGTCTTTGGGAAGGGCATGAGCGCAAGCCAAAGGCTGAAGATTGGACTGTGCCCTAGATGTCTGTGATCAATTTGGCTTGCATGTGATCAGTAACAAGAGCGTATAGGCCTTTGCCTGGAAAACGTTTGAAACAACAAAGTTTCAAAATTAAATAAATCTCCAAAGTTAAAACAAAACAGTGCCCTTTTTTTCATTGCAATAGCTTTAAGCTTGAGAAATCTAGGCAGGAAAATATGTTCTTTTCTGGGTGAGTTTAATTTGTTAGTGATATGTCTGAAGTGCTTTGCCCTCCTGACAGCCCTGCCATCCCTAATGTCATCCCTCCATTTTATTCCCCCTCCCTGTAGACATGCATTTATTTTCCAACCTCATGATGAGGGGTGATCCCCAGCTGCCCTCTTCTTGCACTGCTCCTCCTTCCTCTTCTCGTGTGTACTTATACCCCTTTTTAAATTCCTACCCCCAATTCCCCAGTCAACTACTTAACCCTTTCATCCTGATACTTTTTTAATGGTTGCTTCTTTTATTAAAACGTTTTCTGACTTTTGGATGTCAAACTTTTGTGTTTGAATTTTTTTTTTAAAGTTTCAACTTTTTTTCGACTGTAGCACCATATACCTAATGTGGTATACTAATCTTCTGATTGCCACCTGTAATATTCTACAAATACGCTAGTTTTCTCCCCCCAATAAACACCTGTCACACGTGTCGGGTAAGATATTACAGCACATAGAAGCACAGAGGGCCTGATTCACAGAAGCGTTTTTATATTGGTGCAATCCCATTGAAAAACGCTACGTGAGTCCGGCCCAGATAATCCCGTGGAAAGCGCTATCACAAAATGACATTTTTATGAATGCACAATTTGATATAAGCAAAAAAAGGGATCAAGTTGGAGGCAAAATCCTTCCGCTCTATGCCATAGAACGTAAAGATCAAAGGTGCGTTGGGGTGGGGGCAATTGCCTACTTTTTGCAACCGCCCAAACATTTGGCGCAAAATGTGTTCCATTAAAATAATGGCTGTTTGGTCGATCAATTCATGTTTGCGTAGGAATACAAACTATACAAAACAGAAGTGCTGTATTGTTTCCGCTAGCACAGAAGATTATATGATAGGCCCCAAAATATGACGAGGATTTTCGGCAGCACCAGCTCCATCTCTCATCAATGACGAAGCAGAAAAAACGTGCAAAATAGGCCTGTTCTATTTTCATACCTTTGCATAACGTGAGATGCCCAACTGTGTGCTTTGATGTATATTAGCGCTAGCCCGCAAACATCAATGTAATCCCGGGGAGACTGCCAGAAAAGAGCCGGGTCAGGTTCAGAGACGAGCACATTTTAAGCCATTGAGTAGCGGGCCCCAGGGCTGCGAGGTCAGCGCTCCGGCTGTGCAGGAATCACAGGCCCTCGTTGCCATTCCGCCCACATCCCTGGCCATCCCAGCTGGGCCAGCCCCCCCGGCTCCACAGGACGAAGATGGTTTGGCCTGTCCCCAGAGTTACCAGGCCAACGGGTCACAGGGGAAGCCGGTGAGGTGGGGTCACGCGGGAGAAACAGACTCTGAAAGGATGGTAAAAAGGCAAAGACCCATACAGGCGGCCAGGACAGTAAGGCTGGTTGGACTGGAGAACATGGGTGCCTACTTTTGATTTTCTGTAAGGATGCAAAAATCCCCACCCAGCCTCCCACTCAACCGACTATAAGCAAGCAACCAAGCTCACCCCCTTCGCCGATGGAAACTATTGTAGAGCAGATTGTACAGAAGGAACTTGAAACAATCTTAAGGCGTTATAGGTGGAGCCCAGCACAATATCTCAGCAACAGTCGCCTAACCTGCTGTGCTACCATGCAGCCTTCTGTTTTGGGAAATAACATGAATTTAATGTTGCGGGCGAATCCCTGCTTCTACTCAAAGTAGCGGCATTTAATGGTGCCCATTCATGTAAATGGCTTAAGACCCAGTCGAGTTGCATCTCCTACAGCATTGACAATGTGTGCAGTCTCAAGTCAATGTTAATGTTAAAGGACATTTGTACCGTGCACTATCACCACCGGAGTGGTCCCTTGGCGCTCTGGCGGCTCTGAAAGAGGGAGGGAGGGTAAGTTAGTGGGAGGAGGTTGGAAAAATGCAAGAGTGCAGTGATGTGCTGTTGGCAGCCTCAGCCCGGTGGGTCTGTGGCTGGGCCTGGGGTGTTTGCGGCCGGTAGTCGTTGTGTACTGTTGTGTGAGTCTATGGGCCTCATTACGACCCTGGCGGAGAGGGTTTTACGCCAGCGTAGTGCATGGCGTACCTCTCCGCCATACTACGAGTTCCCGTAGCGCCATGGCGGCCTTTTCCGGCTGGTTTTACCAGGCGGAGAAAACCATGGCGCTACGGGACCTCGTTGTTAATTACGCCACCGTATTTTACGGTGGCGTAATTAACTCCTTCCCCACTCCCATTATACCCTATGGGGCAAAAATGGGAATGGGGAAGGGCAGAATGGGGATTGGGGATTTACCGCCCCGCCAAGGTCGGAATGGGGCGGTAAATCCGCCAACCCCCATGGCGCTATCGGCGGCTTTCCGCCATGCTTCGCGGTGCATTTAGCACCGCGAAATCCGCCTGGGTCGTAATGAGGCCCTATGTGTTTTGTTGTTGCGGTGTAGTGAAGTTTGTGCGTTTTGTTGTGCTGTAGATTTGTGGTTGTGTTTGGTTTGTAGTTTGAGCGGTGTAAGCAGAGGAGGAAATAGTTAGTGGAATTGGTTATTTGGCATCTCTATCCTGAATTGAGGATTTGGGCTTGCATAATCTCTTCAGATGGGGTGCAGGGCGCCCTGTGCCTCTGGTTAAGTCTGGGCCCGTCCTGCATTTGAGGTCCCTTTCACATCTCGCTGCCACCTCCACTAGCCTCCCTAACAACCCCACATGTTCCTCCCCCCACCAAGATGGCCAGTGTACCTGCCAGTGTCCACAACTCAGTTAGTGTGGTGATTGGTAGTATCTCGACAATTCCACAACACAGTGGTACCTAGTAGCAGCTAAGGGGCGGGTGAAGATTTTGGATGGGATTGGCTGGGGTTGTTGACTCCATCTCCTTGGGTGTCGCCTGTATTCCACTCTGCCTGACGTCACCCATCCAGGTGCCGTGGGTGCTTCTCAGTCGGTTCTGGGAGCTTGTCAGTGTCCTTTCCGGTTTAGTCAATTCTTTTTCCTTTCTGTTGTTTTGGTTTTCAGAAGAGCAAGGTTTTTAGTAATTTTCTGAATTTTAGGTGATCGTTGGTGTTTCTTATTTCTTTTGGGATGTTGTTCCAGGTTTTTGCAGCTAAGTGGTAGAAGGCGGTGCCTCCAAGTTTTTTCTTAATGTATGGTTTTAGTTCCAGGCGGATTTCGTTGCTTGACCTGAGGGCAGGGCTTTAAGTGGGCCGGGGCCTGCCGGGGCTGGGCCCCGGCAGTCTCCGAAATTTCGTTTTGAGGCGGGGCCCTGCCGGGGCCCACTAATCTCCCCTGTCAGCCCCGGCCACTACAGGAAAAATCTTTTTTTTCTACAGCCTGAAGCTCCCGCTCGTATGCGAGAGCTTCAGGCTTCAGAAAAAAATGCCTTTCAGCCATAATGGTGGCGCCGCACCTGCGAGGCATCCCTTTAATCAAGGGATGCACGTGGGCCGGCGCCACCATTATGGAGAAAACGTGAGGCCGCTGGAAGCAGAGGCCTTGCTTTCTAAATACTGAAGCTCCCGTGGATTCTCGGGAGTTTCAGTCTTTAGGAAAAAGGCCTCTGCTTCCAGTGGCCTCACCCTTTCAGCCTTAATGGTGACGCTGCCCCTCCCCAGCTGGCGAGGGGCAGCGCCACCATTAAGGCTGAATAGGAGAGGCGCTGTCCCCTGCCAGGCAAGCCTATAGAATAGAAATGCAGAGATCAGCACCCTCTCCCCCAAAGGGGAGAGGGTGCTAATCTCTACAAAAGGCTGCCTGGCAGGGGTGCCAGTAGCCCATTGAGCCGGGGCTCGTCAAGGGGGCGTGGCCTAACGGCCCATCAAGACCCCCGTTGTTAGGCCACGCCCCCTCGATGGGCCCCGGCTCGATTTGTAGTGCCACTTAAGGCACTGCCTGAGGGGTCTCGTTGGCTTGTAGATTGTTATTTTCTTTTGTAGGAATTCTCCTTGTCCACAGATTGCCCTGTGTGTTATGCACATTGTTTTGAAGGTGATGCAATGTTTTACTGGAAGCCAGTGTAGTATTTTTAGGGCAGGGGTGATGTGGTCTCTTCTGGATAGTTTGAGGAGTAGTCTGGCTGCTGTATTTTGGATCCGTAATTGTTTCTTCAGGAGGTATTCTGGTATTCCGAGGTAGAGGCTGTTTGCATAGTCGATTCTTGACAAGATGAGGGCGACGATAGTGAGTGTTTTGTGCGTGAAGGAGAGGAAAGGTAGGATTCTTCTTGCCGTGTGCAGGTGGAAGAAACATTTCTTGACTGTTGCATTTATTTGAGGTTCTAAAGTTAGGGTGTTGTCAGGACTCCCAGATTTCTTACTACCTTAGATGGTGCGGTTCCCATTTCCGTTGGCCAAGGTTTGGCGGTTTCGTTCTCTTGGTTTTTGGATACGATCATGATTTCTGTTTCTCCTGGGTTGATTTTCAGGTTGTTGGCGTTCATCCAGTTGGAGACTTCTTTTAGACAGTCGGTTGAGTTTGAATGATCGGCTTGGGTGTCTTTGATTTTGTAGATGATTTGAGTATCATTTGCGTAGTTGTAGCATGTGATGTTGTATTTCTTGAAGATTCTGATGACTGGGGTAGATGTTGAAGTACAGTGGTGATAGTGAGGATCCTTGTGGCACTCCACAGTCGTTAACTCGTGGGGTGGATTTGAAGGGTTTAATCCATGCGGTTTACGTTCTGTCTGCTAGGAATGATTTAGTCCAGCGTAGTGCTATGTCTATTATGCCTATGTCTTCTAGTCTTTTGGTTAGGGTGTCATGGCTAACTGTGTCGAAGGCTGCGGAGTGGTCGAGCAGAATAAGGGCTGAGGTTGTGTTTGAGTCTGCGTTTGTTTTTAGGTCGTCCCAGATGGATAGTAGTGCTGTTTCTGTTCCTCTTGTGGGTCTGAAGCCGACTTGAGCTTGGTCTAGCAGGTGGTGTTTTTCAACGTGTTCTTGGGTTAGTTTGTATACGTAGGTTTCCAGGAGTTTTGCCGGGAGGGGATGTTTGAGATCGGTCTGTAGTTGGAAAGGTCATCTACGTGGCTTGTGTTTTTCTGAAGTGGTTTGATGTATGCTGATTTGAAGGTCCTCGTAGAGTTCCTGTTGCTAGTGATAGATTTAGGTTTCTGTAATATTCTGCTGGCATTCCTTGCGTGAGGATTGATTTGTAGATGTCTGGGGGACAGGGATCCATGGGTGAACCCGCTTTCTTGCTCTGTTTTACCAGCAATGCGAATGCCTCTGCTGATATTTCAGGAACGTTTTTGAGTTTGTGCTGTGGTTCTGAGTTAGGTTCATTTGGTTGTATGTTGTGGTTGGTTGGCCTCTGTTGAATGGTTTGTCGGATGTCATTGATTTTTTTCTTGAAGTGATCTGCCAGGTCATTGCATAGTTTCTCCGAGGGGATTGGGGTGTTGTCACAGCGTGGTGGGTTTCTCTTTTCTTTAATGATGTTAAACATTTCTTTTTGTTGTACGTTGGAAGTACCGTTGATACAGTGGTGTAACACAAAATGTGGGGGCCCCACTGCAAGCCATGCTGAGGGCCCCCCCACTCGGCAACAAATCACGGTTCGTTCTATACTCTGGGCCATCCTAGATTATCACGCTTGCACAATAAAATGAACGGGCTGCTGAAGGGTTATGCCGCACACTGTACTAGGAGAAAGATATAAATATGTGTTATAATGCAATATACAGCACACTTTCTGAGGAAAATTGGTCAAAAAGCCAGAGTGTTTGCATTTGTTTTGTAGGGTAACACCAATCCAATACATGCAAGTCACCAACAGTGCACAGAACATTAATGCTTTGCTATTAAAAATCCCATGCCACATTGAAAACATGTCCCACTGGCTGCACAATGTAGACGAGTGTAGACATGTTATAACATTACAGTAAAGCATGCCAGGCCACATTTATACATACCTGGACTTGTGGAATTGGATAAAATGAGGAGCCTGGATTGTTATCATTAGAAGAATCATAAGCAATAGAATGACACTTGCACGTATTTGAAGTGCCATGGTAGTGTTTTAGAGACACAGTATATTTGTAGCATGACAGATAATGATTTGCTATGCATTTATGTTTGCATAAGAAATAGCGCTTAGGCTGAGAGAAATGCATTGCTTGCACTACACACACAGGCATATTTGAAATGGCATGAAAAGCCATGAAAAGCCATTTAGAAGCACACATGTATGCTTTGTAGAGATACATTTAGAGATATGTTTGGTATGTATGTATGTTGAGTCACTTAGAATGAGTTTGCATTATAGTGCTTGGAATCGTAAACGCTAGGAAGCATTTAACACAAGGCCTGAGCCATTTTCTGATGGAGAAAGACAGAGTTGTTTTGCATTGGGCACTGCGAAATGTTATGGTACACTATGCGTAAACATTGGTAGAGAGTACAGATAACACAAACCCTTGTCCCAGTAGGGAGAGCGAAGGAAGCTTATCAGCTTGGCTTCTGTGCTTCGCAGAGACTGCGAAGGTGGGGGCATGAGCACGATGTGGAGATGGAGAAGGTGCTTTTGCATGAGAGAGACGGGGCCTAAAAGAGCATTTCGTGATGCCAACAGAGCCTACAGTGGAGTAATGCAGAAATATGGGGAAATAGATGGTGTTTTTCACCGCACACAGAATGGCCATGAAAGAAAGATATGATGTTCAGATGTCACGCTGACAGCACACGCAGTGACAGGACATGCCGTGCAAGGAACACGCAAACACAGTCTGGCAGGCATTTTGCTATATGCTGACACAGAGAGAGACATTCATAGTAGAGTAACCATGGAGAGATATGTGCGTCATTGGAGACTATAACCAGGGCTGGAGAGAAAGGAGTGAGCTAGTTCGAGGGAGATCGGGAGAGCCAGAGAGTTGGAGAGAAGTTGGTTGCTGAAGGGGAGTTGGCTGGAGTTTGTTGCTGAGAGAGATGGTGCAAGACGAGATGCGATGAGAGAGAGGTGTCTTGGTGCAGCAGACTAATAAGGCCTTGATGAGATCGATCTGGCAGAGAGAGAGCTTGGCAGTTGGCAGAACTTGAGAGGCCTGCCACTGACTGACTGAAGGCAAAGACAGAGCTGGAAACGCATGCAGAATGGGAAGTATGGTTTTGGCCTACACTAAATTGATTGATTAGGACAGACACTCACATAAGGGGAGAAGGGGAAACCAGACAGGGAGTGTGTAGATTGAGAGTGGGAAGGATGGTGTGGATTGGTGGTGTGGATTTGTCCATGAAGGAGATGGATGCCGACGCTTGCATTTAGACTGCATTAGGCAGCACAGGCTTGCATTAGAAACCTGAAAGGCTTATAGTCGTCAGTGTATGGTAGCTTTGCACCAGAAGCATAAAAGGTGCAAATTAGACATAGCATTAGAACTGCCTGCATTGTTATGCATTATGCTTAGCTGTGTGATCATAAATAAATGTATCCCATTGTTATAAATTGAATCGATTCTTTGTGTTTTCTTTGTTTTGTGCCTTACGTTATTTGTTATTCTGTTTCCAGTAGTAAGATAGGAGTAACACAGTGCACATAGGGCCTGAGATACGAATGCAGCAAGGGGGTGTATAGTGATCCACACCCCCAATAGGAGATTGTCAAAGATTGTCTGAGACCGGAGTGAGCTTGCCCCGGGCAAGACGATGGTTAGGGATTTTGTTTTTTCAGACTGACAGACTGGTTGCACAAAAACGCCAGTCGAAGCAATAACACTCATCAAGAAGAGGGTACACTTTGAAGCCTGGGTGTCTGCGACCTCTAACAACACGGCCAAACTCTTAAAATCTGCACGGAACTGATCAATCCTGTTGCGGTCTCCACCTCTCGTGTTCCCTCCCAGGCTCTCTGTATGGCTCTGGCCTCTCACTTCTCCTCTAAAACTCAGGACATCCTGTCCACTACCTACACTTCCTCTCCCTCTTCCTCTCTCGGCCCCCCCCTTTGGCCATCTCTACCTCCCCTCCTCCTTTTTCCTCTTTCTCTCTGCCAACACCTGACAAGGTTTCTAGACAAGTCCAATCCATTAAAGCATCGTCCAAACAGGTTCTCCCCTGCTCCTTTAGAACCATCAAGGACCATTGACACCCTTGCTGCAGCCTTGGTCGATTTCTGTAATCACTCTTTCACCACTGGAACGTTCCCCTCTCCCCGTAAGCACTCCCTTGTGCACCTACTTGTCATGATGCCTACCCCCGGAGCACCAGGCCAGGCCCAGCACCCCCGGGAGCAGGCATCATGCCCCCGGGTAAAAGCCCAGCGGCCCCTTATAGGGGCTCTTTGGACTCTGTCCATGTTGGCCATCAGTCCTGGCGCCATAGGCGCCAGGCTCATAAAGGAAGGTGTTTTGTGCACTTACCTGATGCAGACCATGCTGCAAGATTCAGGCCTCCCTGACTATTTTTTCATTGGGACTATTTTGCCACTCGGGCGTGGCCAGGTAAGGATACTTACCTGAAACTACTTTGGGGGCTATTTAAGCCACGCCCAGAAAGTAGCTCACGCTTCGCGTTGTTCTGCATCCAAGCAGCTGAACGCTCACCGTGTCTGCTCCTGCATCTGGTCTCCAGCCACGCCCGCCTCGATCCTGGAACACCTGTAAGGAAAGAAGAGAAGAGAAAGGTGAAAACCAAGAATTTTATCAAACGTCTTACCTGCATCCGGAACCTTCACGCCAGCGTTCCTGAGAAAAGACTTTCATTTAAAAGCACCGCGTTGCTCGCTGCAGCGCCGCGCTTCACTCACCTGTCTTCGGGAGTTCTTCTGGCTCCACCGCGACTGTCTGCTCCGGTCGCCACATCTCTGCGCCTAGGGGTGAGAAGAAGAGACAAAAGGTGAGCAGAAGGAACATATGAGGAAAGCCTAATTTTCCGCCATAACACTTACCGGTCTTCTGTTGGTGGACCATTCCTCATTTCGGGTCGGTGCCGCTTCGTTGGCAGGTACCGCACCCCGGCCCCTATGGGGAAAGGACAAAAGACATTACTGGACGAATATAAAGACATTAAGAGGGGTCGCCCCCATCGCTAACTCACCTGAGTTTATCATTGGCAATTCAATCCCTCAACGCATCGCCTTCATTCTGCACCTGAAATAAAGGACAGATCACAGGTTAGGAAGGCAACAGAAAAGGAGGCTCAACACTTTAACTTTTGTAATCTTCATACTTACGGCGTTCCGCTCGGAAAAGTCAAGTGGATTTTGCCAGCGCCATTCTGAAGACCAGTGAAGTAACTGGGCAAACACGCGCCCCTGCACCAGAAGCAGGATGGAGAGTTCATCCTTTCAAACCATAAGGTGAGCTTCAACCGGGGATTTCGGAGGAAGTTAGAGAAGAACCAAGGGGGGAAGGGGGAGCAAGCACACTATTCTGCAGACTGTTAATCCCCTTTCTCATCTGCAGAAGGATATTCCTACGGGCCAGACAAGCAAGATTTGAGGGTCCTGTTCAGTCGGTGTTCCGAGTTCTGCGCATCACGCTCGAAGAGGCCACAGCAACCCACACTACACCAGCGCCTCCGTGGGAATCAGGTGAGCGTTACACTACTCCTCGAGAAGCCGTCTGCCGATCCTACCTGTCCGGCAAACTATCGCCCAATCTCCATCACCCCTTTCCTAGGAAAACTCTTGGAAAAAAGCTGGCCATCTCCCAGTTTACTCGGCACATTGAATCTGTTGGTTGTCTCCGTGACCATCAGTCTGGCTTCAGAGCTGCCAAAGGCACAGAAACTACTCTCCTGAACACCCAGGAAGATCTGCTCTCTAACCTTGATTCCAGCATTCATTCTGTCCTAATCCTCCATGATCTTTCCTCTACTTTCGACACAGTCAACCACGCCATCCTGATCAATCGACTACGTGAGAACCTGGGCATCACAGATCAGGCCCTGGAGTGGCTGACCTCCTTCCTTTTGGACTGCCCCTCCCTGGTCCTACTTGGTCCCTTTCTCTCCACCACCTCTCTCTCTACCTGTGGAATTCCCCAGGGCTCTATCCTCTCACCCTGGTTTTTCAACCTCTACTTGGCCGTTTTGGCCCACATGATCTCTACCTTCTCCTCTAACTTTCAGTGTTATGCGGATGGCACTCAGCTTTCCTTCAGGCTCCTCTCATCTCTCGCTCATTCCTGACTGTCTATCCGTGATTCAGGATTGGTGCGCCTCCAACAATCTCTGCCTAATGCCATTAAGATGGAGATCTGACCCCTGCCCCTGCTTTCCCTCTCTCGCCCTGGCCACCCACCTTGGGCCCTCTTCCTTCGCCTTCCTGCGAGGCAAAAAAACCTTTTGTGTCATCTTTGACTCCACTCTGTCTTTCTCTCCTCGCATCTCAGACGTCGCCAAGAAGTCCCACCACCTACCAGCTGCTCCTCCTCAAAGGGACCCTTCCCTTTCTCACTTTTCCCCAGAAGCTCACGGTCTCCAGAGTCCTGTTTCTGTCTAGGCTGGACTACTGCAACAGATGCCTTCCTCTACTCTCCGCCCTCTGCAACTAATCCAGAACAGGACTATGAGTCTTATCCTTGGCCACAAGCCCAGGGATCATATCTCTCCAGCCCTGAAATCTCTCCACTGGCTCCCGGTGGTTGCAAGAATCAAGTTCAAGACCCTTTGCAATGTCCAAAAGGCTTTCTGGGGTCGGGCCCACACTACATCCAACGCTCTCTTCCAAAATACCTTCTTTCTCGACTCCTTCCCCCAGCTACCTCCAACTCTCTAAGGGCTACATAGTGGGGGGTAGATCTCTCTTCTCTGCAGATGCCTCCCTCTAGAATGGCCTCCCTGCCCCTCTCAAACCTTAGCGGACCATCTGATGTTCCGGAAGCAGCTCAGAACTTTCCTCTTCTCCTCTGCTTTCGCTCTATCCCTCCCCTGCTGACCTACCTGACCTACCTGTCTACTGTACCGACTGGTTGCTTGGCTACCCTCAGAGTCTCACTGAGTCCAGGCTCTTTCCTGATCAGTCACCCTTGCACTGCCTCCGGCCTTCCATGCACTTAGGGACTGTAACTGTAACCCTACAGTCCCTTGTTCTCCTTGCACTACCCAGAGCTGCACTGCCCTGGCTGCACTTACTCAGAGCATTACTGCCCTGTTTTCCCCTCCCTTCTTCCTTGCACTTCCCCCCTCACTTTCCCCTTGCATTTTTCGTTCTCACACTTACATGATCTGAATGACACAAGGCCTAGTAAGATAATTTGTCTTGTCCTCCCTCTATCTTCCCTCCCTTGCTTGTTGCGCCTAGATACATGTGTACAGGCGTGTTATAATAGACTTATATCATATTTTATCACAGATGCCCAAACAAATATACAATGCTGCAGTCAGAAACGACTAGACTTGTGGCACCCAAATGCCAGTCTAGACAGGTAATGACACTTAGCAGGACTGCTCTATCATAAATGCGCAGTTAAAAAAAGAATTCATACCAAACTGAGGAATAACTAGACTGGCTGCACCAAAATGCCCCTCTAGCCACTAATACAACAAATCATGCCTGCTTAGCCTGGACATGGACAACCATTATGATTTATTGCACAATCCTGCCCCACTCATCCCCTCTTCCTCCCATGCCGTACCCCAACCTCTAAAATCAGCTCCTTGTCCCAAAATTACCTTCACGTCCCTCTTCCTTGTCCCAGAGCTTACGTTTGAGTCTCCTTGCCTCATAGGTAAGTGCTGGGATGAGGAAGAGTGAGATTAGGAGTAATGAAGATATAGGTAGCTAAATCAGGAATTACCTCCATGTATCTCTACCTTATCCCAGTACTTGTGTATGAGGCATAATACCTCATACACAAGTACTGCCACATACTCAAGTACAGGGACGAGGAAGAATAGGGCTAGGAGTAATTATGATTACCAATAAGTAATTAAGGCATTAAACACAAGTAGGAGCTTAACAATATTGAGTTGACTGGGCAGCAGCACTCACCCCCAGAAATGTTGGGCTATGTTGACTCAACCTGGCTGACCTTCAGAGCAGTTGCCGGACAGAACAGGACACAGATGTTAAACGGCACCTGGGTTTCGCTGTTAACAAGGGCCCAGCAATTACTAACGTAAAGCATTTCACTGTTAGTATGTGCATTCAAATGCCAATTTAAATTGTGATATGGGTTTAGTACTTTCATGCCAGGGAAGAGACTGGAAGGGTAGAAAGGGAACAGGAGACAGTTCATTCTCACAGCAGTTCATAAGTGGGTGCTTTCACACTTAAAGGAGAGAGTTAACTGCTTGTAACAATGAAGCTGCACTAGAATAGTCTCATTAAAATGCGTAAAGGAGTTAGATGTCCCCACACAAATAAGTGTGCCCCTCCCCCACAGCCTGTGAAGTTTGCGCCTCTCCCAACATTTGTAGAATCAGCCCCCTGAAATATAGGTTTTGTTGCGCCCCTGAACACATGCACACACACCATTCACCATATACATGCACGCACACCCAGCCATCCATACATTTAAGTGTGCACTCTTTCACTATATATGCACACCCAGTCGCGCCTTGACACATTTGTGTATAGGCACGTTTTAAATGCCATATATCCATACATTTAAGTGTGCACCCTTTCACCATACAGGCACACACACCCAGGCACCCACCCCACCCACACATTTTGTGCACCCTTCCACCATACACTCACACAGGCAGCCACCTATACATTTAAGTGTGCACCCTTACACAATACACTCACACACGCACATCATGGGGCTAGGGGAGCCCTGTTACTTCAAAAAGAAATTGTTTCTTTTTGAAATCACTCCGACTTCATAAAGAAATTATTTCCATTAAGGACCGAACTATAACGGAAATCATTTCTTTATGAAGGCAGAGTGACTTCAAAAATAAACTATTTAGTTTTGAAGTCATGGGGCGCCCCAACCCCATGACATGGAGGCCTCCAGCCTGGGGTCTTCCATGTCATGGGGTGTGGGGAGCCCTCAGACTTCTAAAATAAACTTTCTTTTTATAGTCACTCTGCCTTCATAAAGACATTCTTTCTGTTACAGAAATGTCTTTATGAAGGCAGAGCGATTTCCAAAAGAAATTTAAAAAAAAAGAATTAAAAAATAAACAATTCTTCAAGTGGGGCCCCCTCCCAGGAAATGTGCTAGCGGGGGCCCCCACCCTGCGGGGCCTGGGTGGGCCCCTGTTACGCCAGTGCGTTGATAGCTGAAAAGTGTAAACAACTGTACAAAGGCAAAATGTGGTTTCTGCCCGTATTGCTACACAAGTAGGAGGACAGTTCCCTCCTTTGCCACCCTGTACACAATACCTAGGCTGGAGAAGAAATAGAGCCCATTCCAAGTTTGGCGGTAATTCTGTGGTCATTCTGCAGAATCACTGCCAAAATTGGTTACTGTTACTGTCACTTGGTCTTGTGCGTTTACAACAGGATTACAAGTGGTGGTAGGGCGTTGTTAGTCCCCATTTCTGGAGTTCATAGGACTGCATGGGGATTTTGATGGTAATACTGCTTTTTGGTGGAAAAGTGGAGGATTAACCTCTTTGCTGGAGGTGAATCGTCTGCTTTTCCTCAAAACTCAGAATTCGGCAGTGTGGTAAAAATGGTGGTAATTTCGTTACCACAAAGAAAAGGGGCAGTCATTGAATTACCACCAATTATATACCACACAGCCGAACTTCAATGAAGCTCATTTTGTCATGGGTTTATTAGAGGATCTGGAAATCTTCAAAAGCCTCTATTGTCTTGGTATGTCTTGGGAGGATAGCTCAGGGGTAACATGCTCGCCTTGGTAGCAAGACGACGCAGAGCAACACAGGTTTGAACCCCGGGTCTATGTTTAGAAACCTCTGGGTATTAAGTGCATTATAAATAACCTATCATATAAGTTTATGTGGTTATTCTATTTTACAAACCATTTGCAGGTGTCTTTCATAAATTGTGCCACCAGTAGCCAATTTCTGGATACATGGAAACTGTTAGGGGGATTTTTCCGCAGACTTCTGGTGAGGGCTGTGAAACCATCTATCCTTAAGGGATAGAGAACATTCCAACCAAATGTTAGACAAACTGGGCCTCATTACGAGCATGGCGGTAGCCGTGCCTGTATGGCAGGCACAGTTACCGCCATGCTTGCTACCGTAACCGCCACCCGAGATTCGGCAATAACCGGGCCATTATGAAATGAATGGGCCAGTAAATGCCCATTCACGGGTGGCAGTATTGCCGGACTCCCGATCGGGGTGGGGAGCATGGATGCGCCGGCACGGTTGATTACGGTGCCGGGGGCATTATGAGTTATGCTCGCGGGTGCTGCACAGTCCGCCAGGTAAGACCAGGTAAGACCTGGCGGGCTGTCAGGAACCAGCGAGCAGAACTTGTAATGCGGAGGGACGGTATGAACGGTGCCGGTGCCTTACCGGCACCGTTCATACCGTCACCGCCACCCTTATAATGAGGACCACTCTCTTCTTTGTTGGGCAGCCTGGCTTCAATCAATGGAGGAAGGAAGTTGCATAGAGAAGTACAGTAAGTCTCAATAACCACCCCAAGACATTACATTGCACAGATATTCTGAAAAATGCACACTTTAGATTTATCCAAAAGTCACTAGAAGTTCAAATAAGTTCTATCAGTTTAGGACACATGTGGAAAAACAGTAAAAGGGCCTAGTGTAGACCATTCCCACTCCTATAGCTACATCTAAGGTCTACTCTTCGCAGCCAGTTTATAGGTTATCATTAGGGTTTCTGGTCTTCAGTGTTTATGCTTTGTCAATTTCAGTCGTGTTTTTCCAGTGTCTTCATACAATTTAAAAATCGGTATTTCTAAATGTTTTCCCCGAAAATAATGTAGCGCAGCACTTTTTTTCAGGGGTATATTAAAAACCTTAGTTTATTAAGATGCATACTTTTGGGAATAGAAATATCATGTGATATATAATCTTCTCAATCGACAGGCTAATGAGGGAACAGTCTTTCAAAAGGGGTACCGAAAATGCTTCTGCTGAGAAAGCTGGAAACAGATGTCAGTGAGACATTGCCCTTGAAAAAGGATGTCCATTTTATGTACAGAATGTGATGTGTTAGGGCCTGTGTGGCAAAGGACGTGCCGGGCCCCTGGTTTGCATATATATTGACATCAATTTGAAATCACAGAAAATGATGTTACATGAAGTGACATGAGGCTTGGACAGCAACATTACAAGAAATTGTCATGAGTAAACCAAAAAGCAAACAAAATGTGTGATGTGCAATATATGTTATGTTGAGATATACTGTGTCCCTCTGCCCTTTTTATGGTCTCCAGGTGCTCTATTCACGGCCACTGTTATTATTATTGGAACAATAGAATGAACAGGACCTTTTGTTTCTAGAGTACAATGTGAATACAATCAGTTCTAAGGATTTCTATTTTTCATGGATAAGCCATAATGAGATTAAATGATTTTCCTAAAATCACACATTTAATTTAATTGGTGAAGTAGGGATTTTAGCCCAGTCCGAAATGTAGATTTTTGACCACATATATCTTCTAGGCTCTAGTTGGAAGAAAGAAGTATTTTTGTCTTTCAAGAATACTGTATAGACAAATCATAACAAACCACTTAGACAAATATATATACTTGTAGAAATATGTTAAGAAAAAGAGGATAATTGTAGCTTTGCTTTCCCTATCTTGAACATATGCATGAATGTATCAGAATGCAAAGAAACAACGGAATCCCAAACCAGGGATACCTCTATGCCCTGCACACCTTACCACTGCAAAATCCAGTCATAATGTAGTCTCATTCAATATAAATACACATAAATCTTTTATTTATTTTATTTATTTGTATCACGCCGGTCGCCCTCAGGCATCAGGGCGTCACATAAAGACACATAAAACAACAAGTAGACTAACATGGAGACGAGACAATATAAAGACGGTAGTGTAGTTCTGGGAGTTATTTGAAGAGCAGGGTTTTCAGCTTTTTCCTGAAGCACAAAAGGTTGGTTTCTAGTCTTAGATCTACAGGCAGACTATTCCATCTGACAGCTGTGGATATGGGAAAAGCCTTGCCCATTCCGTTGGATCTTTTGTGGGCAGCTCCTGTGATTTGACCTCTGTGTTCAGATCTTAATGAGTGGCCTAGAGCATATATGGAAATGTATGATATGAGGTATGCTGGGGCTTTCCCATAAAGGCATTTATGGACCAGCGTCATGGCCTTGAACAATACCCTGTCTTCCCCTTTGAGCCAATGTAGTTCCCTTCTGTCATTACTAATGTGTTCGGTCTTGGGTTTCTGCTTGATAATCCTGATGGCATTGTTTTGTATGTGTTGGAGTTTTGTGGTGCACTGTTTATTTGCACTAAGCATTAGTGAGTTTCCGTAGTCCAGCGGCGGTAGTATAATTGCTCTGGCTAT
Organism: Ambystoma mexicanum; assembly: GCF_040938575.1. Lineage (NCBI taxonomy): Eukaryota > Metazoa > Chordata > Amphibia > Caudata > Ambystomatidae > Ambystoma > Ambystoma mexicanum. The sequence goes on along the minus strand of NC_090924.1, from coordinate 120,152,927 downwards.
TGTCATACAGTTCTCTTCACTAATGTAGGGCTTTATCGCTCTTAATAGTCTAAGATGATATAGGCAGTTTTTTGTGACATGCGCGACTTGAGCATCAGACCTCATAGATGCCTCCATGATCATACCCAGTGTCTTGACCTTTTCTACAACCTGTATTGGGAAGTCCTTGATGTTCAAAGATGACCATCCAAACTCCAGAGTAATTCAAATCAATGTTCATGGTTATTTAAAAGGTGCTCAACGCGTTTCGGGCAAATATTTCCTTCATCAGGGAAAAAACTATTTTCTGACAATAATATACATGGGAGATAGTTTGAGGACAAAATACTGATAAATATTTAGATAAAATCAATTAGTGACCATAAAAAACTCATTAGTGTTTATTCATAATTATTGTGAACAAAATATTCATAAATGTAGAGATAAAAGTTGATTTTAACAGTTATCAAAAATTACCAAAAAAACTAAATCCACTCAAAAGTAACAACAAAAATCTCATTCTTTTTTCTCTTGATAATCATCGAAGATATTCCATTGAGAATTTTAATTAAATTATTATACCTGAGAATTTGAGTAAAATATGGGCGAATATAAATCTCTGAAGGAACAAATCTGGAGCTATGGACAAAAAGGATAACTAAGAGTTTGAGAAATAAAACCAAGTATATACAAGTAAAGTAGATTAAAATGGTGGGGAAAAAAGGGATACCTTCAGTGTTAAAGAGATGTTCAGAAGGATATTCAAAATAAGTGTGAAAAGCATCCAAAAACTATAAGTAAAGAAAATTGTAAATGAAATCTCAGTGGAAGATAGTATGAAGCACCCAAGTACAAACGAGTCAATAGGTTAGCAATTAAATACCTTAATCTGGTCCATTAAGTTCCCAAGAAAAGTGAACAAACAAGTCACCATGTGTAAGGGAGCCTTAAATAGCTAAGATGGTTGTTATTAAGTTAAGAATGTAATGGTGTTAAAAACGTGATGATGGAATCACATAAATTACATCATAGCGTTCCACGATGCGCAAATAAAACATGAACACGCTGTTCTCTTTAAGCATTGCAGCCATAACATAAGATTGGTCATTGATTACTCTGGAGTTTGGAATTCATACATCTTAAATAATTGACATGCATTATATCAGAGTTTATTTATATACAGGAGGAACAATCCTTTTTTGATCACAAAAGAGCATAAAATAGATCATAAATCGATTTGATGGGAAGCAGTGAGCTTCTTACAATGGGGTGTGTTTGAGGCACATTCTGACCAGGTTGTGGACGGGAGTAAATGGAACAGTCACCGGGGACAATACATAAGTGGACATACATAAATTAACGACAACAAACATTGGACGTTTTTAAATGCAGTTCAGTGGCGTATTTAGGCTTTCTGCTGCCCTAGGCCCAAATAAGTGTATGTACCCCCCAACTTTATTCTGCCTCTGCCAGAATCTGCACCTTCACCAGAGTCTGCCCCTTCAACAAACTCTGCCCACGTGGTCCAAACTACACCCCTCCACCCCCATCTTGTCCCCCATTTTGGCTCTATAACATTGTAAGGACGTTTTTTAAGGTTGCAGGGATTAGACAGTTATTTCTTCCTCTCTATTAATTCAAGCCAGTCATCTTCTACGTTATATTAGTTGAAAGAGTACTTTCAGTTCTCTGCTACCCAAGACCTGGAGAAAGCAGTGTGTTTTACAGTTGAGTGAACTAAAGGTAATTGTTATGGCTAATTGTCTACTTTCGGGTTAAGTCTGAAAACAATCTTTTAGAGGAAGTGATAAGAACATAAGCTGTCTGCCAACTGCACACAAGTGAGAGAAGGTTGGAATGAGGAATTTTGGTTTCAATGCTAATATCTGGTTTCTCTCACAAATTGTCTAATGTCACTCTATGAAAAGCAGCTAGACTGGTCTGTAATATTAATGCAAGATAACTACATTTCTACATCCGGTCTTGTCAAATGGTAACGTTTACATATGAAATATATACAAGTGGCACAGTCATATTGTATATACATGTTGAATAAAAAGAACTCCACCTCCTTCTCATGGTTACAGCTCTGGTGTTAGCAGGGGGCAAAATGGAAATATGGCAAGTTAGCCATATACCTGGGGATGGAACGCTATTATAATATGGCAAACTCACATGTGAAAGGTGTAAACTCTGCCTGGGCATAAACAACTCAGTAGAGTAAAGACAGTTGGAGAAAGTTTGGCTGTGCATTCTCACCGTGGAGTAATGGATAAGGGCGGCTCTGAACATTCATGTGTGGGAAGCAACAGCATTTCTCATAGCTGCCCAATGGAGGCACCTTTTATAACAAATGAAGTGGTACATACTGTTTACATCATTACTGTTTTTTCAATTGTTTAAAATACCCAACACTCCAAGAGTAGATTTGAGAAATGGATCAGGGGTTCCAGCACAATCTTACCTTTGTGGGTGTTGTTTAGGCTATGGGTCTTGCCAGCTTGCATTTAAGCTCATTTAAAATGTTTGTTAACTCAGTAGAGTTGGTTGGAATGTGCAATACATAGGGACATTTTGAGATGTGTGGGTATACATATACATGTCCTGCTGTCGTTTTAAGTACTGTTTCACAATAAAAGTTCTACCTTGTATTTAAAATATAATTAATGTAAAGATTACCTATAAGCATTGCAGCTATGCATTGATGACATCATTTGCAGTTGGTTCTCCTGGTAGTAATGAGCATGCAGCAGAAGGTCATCAAAGACACATTATGAACCCAGAAGAGATGCTATTTGCTTGCTTAGCACTGAGCAACCTCTGTAAAGATGGCTGAATGGATATCTTCACGGGAAACCTCTACAGCTGTGAAATGTGTGCCTCTCACACACAATTTTATTTCTCACCCTTCTATGGCTTCAGGTAACCTTTCACAGGTTTCTTGATACACTTGCACATTCAGATTTACTCTTCACCATTTTAACTTCTCTATGATCAATTTCATGCTTGCAACTTTTGGGCGGCCACAGACCTCTGCTCTGAAATGTGGGGCCACAGAGGGAAATTAGTGCTTACTTCTGAACATCATTTTGGTACCATCTCTAGGAACTCTGTGCTTGACATATGTATAGGCATACGTTTAATATTGTTAAATGGTTCATCATTTTTACCCTTTACTTTTCTGATAGGAAAACCCTAAAAATGTATGTTGTGTATTAGAATATAGAAGTGATTGCCTAACACAGTGTATGTGTGTATTGATTAGAAAGAACTCAAAAGATAATGTGAAGTGGCACCAATACAACCAAAGAGGTTTTGGCTGTTTTGCATATTAAAGAGCATTTTGGGAAGATTAGAATGAACAAAGACCTTTATATCTGTCATATTTCTGTGAGAGTTGTATTACTGAATCACTTAATACCTAAAGCACGCTGGGTTTGGTATACATTTCTTTAAAAAAAAAAAGGCCACCCTAACAAAGATTTTGTTTGCCCATCCATTACTTTAGCTGTCAGAGTGGAATGACTGCTAATGGCTCAACATTACTTGCAGTGTTGTGGATCAGCCATAATCGGAGAAACAAAATTGGATTTATATTTAAAAATGATAACCAATGCATTGAAAATATACTGCAATCATCTGCTGCCTTAGGCCTCAGCCTTGTTTTTAGATGCGTCTATGGTAGGCGGTACGGCCAGCTGTGTTTGGGATGTGACCATGATGGGTTAAGTGCTAGAGTGGAGGCAGAGGAATTGATGAACAGAGGCAGGTCAGAGGCAAGGGACATTTTTAGCTAGCAGGCAGTTGAGAGGTAGGCTAAGAGGGTAACTCATAGGCAAGGGGGTAGGCTTTTAGTTTGGTTTGATCAAATTCGTGTGGACTGTTTCTTGGATGTCCGGCGGAAGAGAATACCATGCAAGTCGAGCAAGAAGAGAGAAAGAGCGGAAGCGAGAGGAAGCACAGGGAGGGTGAGGAACCATAAGGTTAGTGGAGGAGGCAGATCAGATATTACGAGAAGGCTATCGAATAAAACTACATCGTGGCTAGCTTTTCCAGTCCTAAGGTGTGCATGCGACAGGAGTATCCCTAATTTGGGATTCCATTTTATTGTGTTTTGTACAACCTACATGCCGAGATTGTTCTACCTCCCCTGGACCAAAGATTATAGGAATATTGTTTAATCATGTATACCTGTTAAGGTGTTGGTGCACATTTGATCATCATTTTGTTTTATGTATCAAAATGCAAAGTTGCATGAGACTACACAATGACTTGAGTTTTGTAAATGTACTTTCAAGGCTTAGGTGCAACAAAATATGTTAATGAGGTGACCTGATTTAGTCAATGTTTTACGTAGGCAGTCAAGTGGAGACGAGGGAGGGTTGGCAGGGCTTCAGCGTGCTGGAGTAGGAATGGCACCAACCTCCCTCCTTGCATGGCCTATCTAAACATGTGTGCAGGAACACAAGCAAAGAGCCTGGGAGCATAAATGCAGATACAGCAAATATATTGTTACATTGCTTTCCTTTGTAAAAGAATAAAGTATTTTTCAGTGGTCGGAGGCCATTTAGAGGAAGAGTGGCACATTTCAGGGCCATTTCTATTTTTGGGGAGAAGTGAATGTGTTGTTGCAAAAATGACTAAACGTTGCCTACAATTCCTCAAAACAGCCCTTGTCTACTGACAGATATTTTATTTTACAAAACAAAGGATGCAACAGAGATTATTATTTTCTTTTTTTTTTACAAAGAAAACAATGTAATATAACTTGTACAGTGTTTTGCAATAAGGTCAGGGGACAGGAGAGGAAGAAATAAGAGAAAGCATACAGGCGCATGGGGGTGGCGAGGGTGAGTAGGGTCCTTCTCCTATTGTATGCCAAGCCCACTCTCCAGCCACCTCTTCACCCCCACATTTTCTCCCATCTTTGCTCACAGTAAGGCACCATTGATAGGGGGAAAGTGTTTTTCGGACTAAACCAACGAGGCATTTTTTCTCCTAGTGGTGTTTTTCCAGTGTTTATTGGATTTAACTGAAAAACTAGTTGTAATGCTAAGTAGTGGGGATAACAAGGGGTCCCTAAGCAACAGTAAAATCTGAGGTAGGAGTGGGTGGAAATTAAAGGGTACCATGTTCCTCTACTTTTTTTTAAAACTTTGAATTGAATTGATTGTTTATTTGTGTAGCGCCTATACACAATGTGTTTCAAAGCGCTTCAAGGGGGGAGGGAACATGGGCGAATACCATTACATTCTTACAAGTCATTGAAACAATTCAGAATGTGAAAAATAACTATCATAATCAGCCTGGAGACATTTCAGATAGTGCAAGTGCAAGGAACAATTAAGGAGAAGAGGGGAAGGGAAGAATGAGACAAAACCAGCAGTAACATTAATATGCCTGACAACAATTGATGTAGTGCATGAATAACATGAGGGAGAGGGGGAGGAGGAGAGGAACAAAACAAGCGACTATCATAATAGGTCAGATGACGATTCAGCATAGTGCTTGCTGGGGGGGAGTGGAAGGAGAAGACAAGGAGGGAAGGGGGAGACAGACAAGCTGCTATCAGAGGTCACGGGACAAATGATAAGAGTAAGTGCTAATGGACATAAAAAAAAGGGGGAAGAGGAGAGGGGAAGCTGGCTGAGAAGACAGGCAGAGAGGGGAAGTAAGGGGGGGGAGAGGGGAAGCTTGCTGTAAAAGACAGGCGGCTACGATTGCTATGCCAGAAAGCAATTGAAGTAGTACCAGACTTTAACAAGACCGGGGGAGGGATAAGAGGAGGAGAGGGCCGGTGGATGAGAAAGACAGGCAGCTACGATTACTATGCCCGACGGCAATTGGGGTAGTGCCAGACTTTAACAAGAAAAGGGGAAGGGGGAGGAAAGGACAGGCAGCTATGATTACTATGCCTGATGACAATTGGGGTAATACCAGACTTTAACAAGAAAAGGGGAAGGGGGGAGGAGAGGGCAGGGGCTGCGAAAGATAGGCAGCTACAATTAATATGCCAGACGGCAATTGAGGTAGTGCCTGAAATTAACAGGAGGAGGGAAGGTCAGGGGGAGGGTAGGGGGCAACCAAGAAAATCACAGGGGGCATGGGGGTCGGTGGGGGTTACAAATACAATCACAGGGGGAAAGGGGGTGGGTGGGGGGCACAAACACAGTCACGGGGTGATGGCGGTGGTGGGGATTCACAAACACAGTCACGGAGGGCATGGGGGTGGGTGGGGTTCACAAACACAGTCAGGGTGCATGGGAGTAGGAGGGGGTCACACACACAGTCCCGAAGGGTAGCAAGGCGGTGTACCATGGTGGACAGGGGTATACAGGGCCTTCGTTCCGGGCCTTAGTACTATGGGCCGGCTCCCGCCTCCCGATTGCTGATATTGGCTAGAAGAAGGCCAAGCCAGCCAATCGGAGGAGGGCAGGCCAAGGATGGGAGGCAGAGCTTCAGGCTCAATACTCATGATGGAAGGCCTTGCTGTAAATGCCAATGTAGCATGAAGAAGACTAATCCGGAGCTCAATGCTGAAAATACAGACAAAGGAATTCCTGGAAGGTGCTTCTCGCACCGTGGTAGAACACACAGGGAAATTAGTCCCAGAAATGAAAAATGCAGTATATTTTACATAAGCGCCACAGTGCACATCCACAAAAAGCCCAGTATGGCAGCAGGCTTACCCCAGGTGTAGATTGTGTGGGGAGGGGGAGGGCTGGAGTCGGGGCTGCCCAGTGCAGCAGATGGAGAGTCAGGAAGAAAGAAGGAGCTTTAGCAGGGCCTCGTTCCGGGCCTTAGTACTACAGGCCGGCTCCCGCCTCCTGGTTGCTGGTATTGGCTAAAAGAAGGCCAAGAAAGCCAATCGGAGGGGGGCAGGTCATGGATGGAAGGTAGAGCTTCAGGCTCAATGCGGGCGGCCACCATGGAAGGCCTTGCTGTAAATGCCAATGTAGCATGAAGAAGTCGAATCTGGAGCCCAACGGGTGAAAATACAGAAAAAGGAATTCCTGGAAGGTGCTTCTCGTGCCGAGGTAGAACACACAGGGTAATTAGCCCCGGAAATGTAAAATGCAGCATATTTTACAAAAGCTCCATGATGCGCATCCACAAAAAGCCCAGTATGGCAGCAGGCTTACCCCAGGTGTAACTTGTGTGGGGAGGTGGAGGGCTGAAGTCAGGGCTGCCCTGCACAGCAGATGGAGAGTCATTCCCTTACATTTTGTCAGCTGAGTTCATTCTGGGATGACAGGTGAAGTAAGGCAGGGGAATTACTAGCAATCACCCCAATTAGAACAATCTGTGCTCTTCTGGTATTGCATCAAGTGCTTCTTTTTTTATTATTGGTTTATACAAACCTTTAAAAATAAAACAGGAGCAATACATACAGTATAAACAATATAAAAACCATGAAAAAAAAGAATACAGTAAAATTGAAAACTCAGAACTGTTTGAGCATACAGAACAAACCGGAAGCCACATTTCAGTGTCAAACAATATTTCTGAGGTGTTGACTTAGTTAATTCTTCCTCAATGGTTTCTAAGAGAAAGGTCAGAGCATACGTTCGTTTTTTGTTAGCTTCCATAAAGCATTCCTTCCATCATTCTTCCATTGTTAGGTGTGGTCTATTTGCGACAATTGCACCAAACAGAAGGTTTCTTTTGGGTAAAAAGGCTTTACAGGTGAGGATTAAATGCTTAATGTTTTCTTCATCGTGGTTACAGAACCTGCATTTAGGATCCAACTTCTCATATTTGGGCCATCGCACGATCACTTCCTTAGTCTTAAATTGGTTCAGCCTGAATTTCATGAGCAGCGTTCTATTCCGCTTATTTGGACATCTTTCAAGGTATTTATAGATTGAATTATAAGCTTTTCCTTCCAAAGGAACGTTTTTCATGAGCGAATATTTTGCTCTATGTATACCAGTACTTATCCAGTCTTCTTCCCACAATTCTTTCTTTACGACATCAGAATTTTTAATCAATGTATCCTTATCACTATTTATATCCTTTAATAATTGATAAAATTGATTTATCCATGCCGCAAAGAATAAGTTTGATTGTTCATTAACATGATCATGAAGTATTTTCAACTGCGGAGCGCCATCAGGCAGCAATATTTTACAGAAAATTGACAAGGTGTTCCAGATGACTTTTGCATTTATAGAGATCACCCCCAATTCATATTGCACTACTACAGCAGGTATTCCTTTTGCGATTTTCAAAATCCTTTCCCAAATTTTTTTTTTTTCAAGGGTGTCCCACAGAGCAGTAGCACATCCAAAGGCAGTTTCCGCACCGCAGATTAAGGATGGAACAGCCTTTTGGTTGTAAAACTTTATAGTAGGAATCAATGAAAATTTGCCATATTTTTTATCAAGAACTGTGGCTTGTACACTAAGTTGACGGAATTTTGCTTTGGTTTTTTCCACCCAAATTTGGTCATTTATACTTGAATTCAGCCACATGCCTAAATATTTTAGATGTTTCACAGGTAGCAGTGGATCGCCATCTAATTTCCATTTAAACTTGTTCACATTGGGTGCAGTTTTAGCACCCAATGCGAAAAACTTGTAGTGTGTGTAGTTTGAGAACAACAGATTTGCTTGAGTTTATGCACAAACCGTTATTCTCAACATATTGCTCCAGTGCCTGCAGTTTACGTTGTAGTCCAACAGGCGTAAGATCTATCAGCACTAAGTATCAGCATAGAGAATCCAGCTCAAGGCAGAATCATATAGTTTGGCATCAAAGCCTTGGATGTTTTCAAAAATTTCACCAATGTCAGAAATATAAGCATTGAAAATTATAGCTGCCAACGGGCACCCTTGTTTGACGCCACAAAAGGTCCGGATTGGTTTGGACATCAGAGTGCCATTAGCGTCTAAGCGTATACTGATTTCAGTGTTCGTGTGTAAATCTTTGATAGCTGATAGTAAGCTATCGGGACAATTCCAGAGTTTCAATTTTGTCCAAAGCATTTCTCTGTCGACGCTATCAAAGGCGTGAGACAGGTCCACGAATGCAAGATACACTTTAGAACCTTTCCCAATGGCGTCCATTTTCAACAAGTTGATGAGAAGATTTAAACAGCAGCCCACACCCTTCACAAACCCACTTTGTCTGACATCTAGATGTTTAGATAGTACTAGCCATTCCATCAGTTTGTGCTGTAGTTGGGTCGCATATATTTTTCCTACAATATCCAGTAAGGCATTGGATTCCATCTGTCGCCTTTCTTAAAAATAGGCACGACAATTGCCTTTTTCCATGAGTCGGGTGTGGAACCTTCTGCTGCGACTCTTTCAAATAAGATTTTACAGAACTCTGTCCATCCTTCTTGATTGGATTTCAAAATGTTATTTGTGATGCCATCCGGGCCTGGAGCACGAGATTTGGATAATTTTTTGATATTTGTTAGGATGTCATCTTGATCAAATTGAATATCCCAGTGTTGGAGAACTGGGAGTACAGGATTAGGAATGTTACCCTTTTTTGAGAATAACACTGAGGAGTGCTCAATCCATTTTGCTTCTGGAACCATATTTTTTTAGATGCCTGTTGTACGCTGCATTCATTGTTAATTACTTTCCAGAAGTCTGACGAGTTCTTCTCTTTTAAGCATTTCATTATTTATTCTGCATTGTTGTTCAGTCATCGCTCGGTGAGCTATTACCCAATTCTTATATTTTTGTTTTATCTTTTTCTTCATATTCCGTTGTTCAGATTTAGTGAATTGTTGCTTCGAGTTGTTGCGAAGCCTTGCACATTTCTCTCTTTCGCATATTGATTTGTGGATTATACGCATGTATGTGCTTGTAGCTCTGAGTCCCATTGCGATTGACCAAGCTCTTATATTGTTCCAGCAGTGGAGTATCATCTACCCCCAGTGTGTCAATATATTTCTCATAATCAGATTTCAGAGTATTCACCTGGTGAGGTTTAAGTTTCAATCTGTTTCCACTGCAGTTTAGCATTATGTCATGGTTCCATGTAGGTAAGTTTTGTTGCCAAGACATCTTGAAGTGTGCTTTGACCAAGTTGTGGTCGCTCTTTTGCATATGTTGCACTTGCACATCATTAGTGTATAGAGACAGACTTTCTGTTACAAAAATATAATCCAGTATCGATTTTTGATTATTTCTTTGCCAGGTTATTTTGGCTGGTATGTCTCCAGTAACATTCCCATGTAACCTACAAAAGTTTTGTAGAGCTATGTTATGAAACGCTCCGATCACAGAGGAGCTCCTGTTCACGTCTATAATTCTCGTCGTAGCATGAAGGGGTGCACCAATTCCGCAGTAGGGAACTCACGATCACAGGTCTTTGTGGCGGGGCGCTCCCGACTGTTTGAGCGTTGGAGGTTGCCATGGAGATTGGCTTCCTTGTTACGCTCACGCATTGCTTACCGATCACGTGACACCGCTGGCCAATAAGCCTTGCCTTAGCCCGGTGCTTCTGATTGCAGCACTACAGAAGTTTTGTTTGTTCTTGCTGTTTCTTTCTTCGTTTCCTGTTGACGACCTTGCATTTGTATTGCGGACTGTGTTTTTTGGATTGCCCACTGTTCTACTGTTTTCACGCAGCCGACCCAGCTTGCTCTAGGATTGCCTTGTCTGGTCCATTTACTGCTGTCTACTCAGAACTTGTTGTGACCCGGATTTTCACACAGACCTTCTCTTGGAACTCGTTTTTTGTCCTTGTACTTCGCCTGCCTATTGCTCACCTGGATTTGCTGCCCGGATTGATATTGGATTGTGTTCCGGTTTTGGTTCTTGGATTGAGTTCCGCACGCCTGATTGTTGGTAGCCTTTCAAGTTATTCACACACAGTGACTAGAGACTGCCAATAGCGTGTGGCTTCCTGATAGGCGTCCTCGTGCCGTCGGGTCCGGTGATCCCTTTCTGGGACTTGTGACGGGATCACCCTAGCATCAGGCGTCCTCGTGCCGTCGGCATAGGTTTTTTGACTGCTACCAACAGTCAGGCTTTACTTGGAATTCTTCTATTCTGTGGAACACCAGTAGGTCTTGTTTACTGTTCATCACGTCTGAGTTTATTTTTCTATGCATGTTCGTAGGTGGGGGCAGTATACTAATACTACACTTTTGCATTGAGTCCTTGGAATTGTGTTACATCAGTTATTCTGTTCTTGGTTGTTCTGGCATAACATTCATTGGGGTTCTTCTTATTGTTTACTCCGTGTTGCAGTAGACATATTGGGCCTGAGCATCTGGACATCATTCTGCAGACCGTATTGGTGTCACATCTAAGAAGTTGTTCAGGCCATCGTCTGGTGTTCCTTTCTTCCTGCTAATTGACTCCTCTGTGTGTTCTATCACTCATAGGGGTACATTGGTCAGAAGAACTCTTCATCCACACTACGTGAGCAAGAGTCTTGGGTGGAAGAGTTCTGACAAGCCAACTCATCACACCATCTTTGTGCCAAATTTTGTTTAGTTAGTGTGTTGTTCTTTTTCATTTATATGCAGTTTAAATTTAAAACTCCATATAAAATAATGTGGGCAAGGTTGTCGTAGATCATTAATTCATCAATTTGATCGATTACTTGGTGCACAAAGGACACTGTTCCTGCTTCCTGATGATGCCAATAAAGATTTATAATATAGAATATCGAATTCTTTTTTTCAATACCAGTACTCCGTGCAATTGTCATCACTTGGATGTACGGGGATAAATTCATATGCTCCTTCAGTCTGAATCCAGATTATTTTTTCACAAGTGTGAGAAGACCAGCACTAGGACGTCCTTTATTTTTTCTAATGGCAGGATTGATTGCAATTTCAAAGTTCTCCGCAATGGGACATATGTCCATCCAAGTTTCCTGTAGACATAGAAGATCCACGTCCCTTGTCCACTCTACGTTAGAGTTGAACAAGTGCATGAATCCTCTCGTATTCCAAGAGCCCACAGAGAATATTTCTTCTTTTTGCTTCTTTGAGCATTAACGTTGGCTGTTATTTGCCAATGTGGCTGCTAACCAATCCCACTCCCTCGTATTTGGATGATTCACCACTTTTTCATTAGCTTTCATAGGCTGCAGGGAGCTTTTAACTGTAATTCTGATTTGGTCAGCTTGTTTTACTTCTTGGGTAGCATGATGTTTCTGACGATTCAGATTAAATTGTTTATAATCTGCTCTCCAACTCTCATCCAGAATAGTTTGCATTTCTGTATACGTTTTCTTCAAAGAAAGGGTTTGCGGAAGCTTGTTAGTGTGTGCCAAGTCCATTGCTTGTTTATCGAAGTTGGCAACATCCACTTCTACAATGTCAAATCCACATGGTAGCAGAGCCGAAGCTCCCTGCAGCAAAGTTTCACAGACTAATCTTGAGTTCACATATAGAAACACTTTATCTAGGGAGATATCTTCCTTAAATTCGACTGCCTGGATATCACTGGATTCAATCGTCCGCAGCACTGGTACATGATGGAACAAACTCAGCACATTCTTTCTGTTCATTGTAAGGCCATCTTGGATATTTAGTATTCTTTCCAAGCTCAAACAGTATTTTGCTTTTATTTTATGTGATTTACTTTTGATGCCTCTTTGTTTTCCATTATAGGATTGATCTTTGTTAAAGTTTGTTTTTTCTTTGCGTGTGTTACTCTCAGATGCAACATTTGAGCCCAGACTTGTGTTTTCTCCTGATGAGGTCCTATATTCTTGTGTTTTTTCTACAACTCCAGATGTTACAAGAGGAGCCATATTCACTGGTAGAAGATTTTTACCCTGACGCATCATCTTTAATGCCGCTGTTTGCCTCTTTTTGTCCAAAGTTTGGAAAGAGCTCTCTGCATCTTCATCAGAGTCGATGGCTACCACTTGAGGTTGCTTAACCACTTCGCAGAAACGCCCTATAAAAGGCAGACAATCTTTTTTTGATGGCACATCTGGTGCTACCGAATTCTGGTTTGTATCTGGTTCTGCGGGCACGCTCCCTTCTATACTCTCACCTGACCTTTGTTCATCTTCTTGAGCATCTTCGTATGTGGATAAGTTCATTAATAACTCAACATCAGGGTCTTCAGGCTCTTTCGCTGAATCTCATCTATCCGGGAAGGCACAGGTGCATGTTCTACTGAATTATTGGCTTGTGTAGATTGTCTCATTTGTTTTCCTGTTACTATGCCCACGTTGGTCTGATTTTGCACAGCACCACACCCATTTGCAGATACATTCACAGTCACTGTTTTAAGGTTTCTTAGGAAGGCTCTTGCGCCCCTCGCTATTTTAACTCTTTTTGGTTTTTTGTTTTCTTCTTTTGCAGTACTCCTTTTATATTCTGCTTGTTTCCAGTTTTTTTCAAAGATGTTGAACAGCCCTTTTGTTGCATGCGTCACATTTTCCAATTGTCCTTCAGATTCAATTTGTGGACCATAAGTCGTATTTTTTTTAGTTCTGGCAGCCACGTCATTTTGGGTAGTTAGCCCTTCAACCATGCCATCCATCATTGTGTTTTTTGTTTGGGCAGCTGCTTCATTTTGTAAGTCATGCCCTTCAGTAGTACCACCCAGATGTTGCACACCTGAACGCTTCACACTTGCATTATTTCTCGATTCTAATTTCTCAGAACAAACACCTTCATTAGTGATTTCATTCTTATCGCTCTTCGGCGTCTCTGACTTTTCTTCAAGGCAGTCCACCAGAATCAAACGGGCAGGTCTGTCTGCGGTTAAGGACTCCACTGAGAGCGGGCGGCACACTTGCGAATCCTCCTCTTTGTCTTTTTGATTTGATATCATATGTGGTTCTTTCTCCTTCTCAAGCAAAGGTCGGTCTTTGTTTTTCTTAGTAGATTTAATCTTTCCAGGAACAATTTTGAGCTGTGTTGACGACAGTTTGTTTTTTATTGAGTCAGCACTGTTCTTGCAGCTTTCAGTTATGAGATAAGTAGTCTCTCTTTCATTCGCAATATCTGGCTTGTTAAGTAACTTGAACGCTCCTCGTGCAACCTCTGTGAGCAGTTTTTTGTCCTCTATTGAATTACGATTTGCATCCAAAATCGATTTCAAGATGTTGTCAGTCTGTGTTTTGTCGTTTCTCAAATTTCCATTTGTTATTTGTATTTCATGTTCCATGTTGGTTACTTTCGAGTTTAGCAATGCTATAAGTGTTGTTAGATCTTTAATATTGCCGTCCATTTGATCGTATAATTTCAGATAAGGAGACAGAACTATGTTCATGGCGGACATGATTACAGCTTGCAAGTCTGGAGATATTGTGTCTGCCTTATTTGTTTTAGAATGCGTGTGAGACGTCATTCTTTTCCAATTTGCGCATCTTATTTTGGGAAATGATCGCTCAATTAGTGAGGAGTCACCATAGTCAGAGGAGGAGTAAGAGGAAGTACTGGAGGAATTGCTTTGTCATTCGTTGGTTAATAATAAAGTCTTACTACGCCCTTTACCATCGGACAACTGCTTATGTCCAGATGATGTAGATCTTTTAGGCGATAGTAGCCTCTGTTGATATCTTGGATTCCTCGCCTGCGAGCAGGCGACTTCCCCCATTGGGCTACTTCCAATTCTTTTCCTTTTGCGAGCTGGACCATATTTGAGTTTGTGTAGACGTTCTTGTGCGGATAGATTTATTTCCTCACCATGTCTACATTCATTTGACATGTCATTGGGCTCAAACTGCTCCTTACTGGCACGACGGATTGACATTTGGGCGTCTTTCTGGCGATTGGTACTATGATTATTAAAATCGAAGTTCATTTTTGTTAAGTCTTTTAACAGTTTATCTGCCACATTTAGTGAGTTCCTTCTTTCATTTACGTTATTGCTGTTTTCATTGGTAGCAGGTTGCATTTCTTTAACATCAATGAAACTCGGTAGCCAGGGGCTACATTGGTAGTCATCTTTCATTTGTACGTTGCTTTTTCCTATTGCAGATTCGATTATGGAATTAGTGTTTAACGCAATTATCTTCTCATCATCGTGTTTTTCGGACACTTTTTCCAGAGTTGCTTTAGCACTTTTTTCCGAGCACCTGCAAATGTCCTGTTTTCCGCACAACTACTGTCCTTAAGCTGAGTCCTGATCTATTTTTCAACTGTAAAGCTTTTGCCGCCAAGACACGCAGTTGTGGTATTGCGTCAAGATTTTTAGCTATTGGGTTGCATTCAAATGGAAATTCTGAGCAGGAGTAATATTTGCAGCCGTGATTTCTGGTTTTTATCATAATGCCCTCTAGGGGGATAACACCAACAGGTAGCAGGGTACTAGGGTTTTCAATAATGAAACGATCATTAGTGCACAGAGTGCTTGCCGTGACTGAACCGTTCTCATCAGGCACCTGCACCCGCACACACCCATCAGCGTTGTCATCACCTGTTTTTAAAGAACTACCAAGCGAGAGGCCGGGATTTATATTTTTGTTTGCATCTTCTCTGTTATTGCAGTTATTGCGGTTATTATGTAGCTCATTTGCGAGAAGCATGTCCGATAAGCGTAATTCAGCAATGACAATAGATGAATTAACACTTACTTGTGTTACTGTGGATTTTCTTCTTGGCGCAGTCTTTACAGTGGCGTATAAATTCTGAGCCCCACGCCGCAGACCAAACCGCGTCTGTGGCAATTCCAAAACTTCTCTCTGTTTCATCTACATTGCACTGATGGCAAATAAAGAGCTTTTCCTATGTGGCGCAGGGTGGCGCAGGGTAAGGAAGCAATAAGAAGAGCTCCTTTAACTCCTGCGACTCCAAAGACACACAAGACTCTATGCCGACTCTGCGGGTAGATGGGTATTTTAAACGCTGCAGCCCCTCCTCGAGTCAAGGCACACAAGACTCTGTGCCGACTTCCATCTTGGATGAGATGTAGTTTCCTCTTTTCACCCTTGTGAGTACCACAGATCTTTTCTTCCTTTGGTGTGCCTCCATTTTGGGAAATCTATTTGTATTACTTTTCGAGGCACCACTAATGCTGGTGCGTTCAACTTTACTAGAGAGCATATGCCTCCCCAGTTTGCCAGTAATTGCATGTATGCTTAGTGATCAATTATCACTGCTGTACCAACCTTCATACCCGGTATCTTCGATATTCGTTTGCATCCTTTGTTCACTAAAACTTTCACTGGACTGTCATTCTGAAAGCACAGGGAAGCATTTTCAAGCGGTATGATTGGCATAGGACCTGCTTCATTTTCCACCTATGTGAGCAACCTCCCATTCCTTGAGTCAATCATCCTTTTCTTTCTGCATCACCTCTACTGAAACTGTCAAGGGTGCATGTGCCTTGCACCCCACCTTCCCCTCCATTCACCCTTCTGTAAATTGTTGTCCATATACCAGCAGCTGAGGTCTTTCCCAGCATCCTGGCAGTCTTTCTCCTTTTTTTCCTGTCTTCGGGCATTGCAACTCCCTTTGTGTCATGATTCTTGCCTCTCCTTTGTTTGGGCCATCCAAAATGTATTCTATTGTTTTGTCTGAACTCCAATAGTCATCTGTCATTGCCTGAGTCTTGATGTAGCTATCTTCATACGGAAATGTCTTCTGTGACATCCATCACAGTGTGACCCATCTTGTTTGGAATTGGCTTCCTGTGGTACAGAGCGCTAGGTGCATAAGGCACCTTGCTGTTGAATTCCTGCAGCTATGAATGTAGCCTTCGTAGCCTCTCTCCACACCATGGTCATGTGCTAATACCACAAGTTGTTAGATACGTGGGCTGAATCAGCTATACATGCATTTACATGCTCAAAATCCATGTCTGCACTCCACCTGAGTTTTTTTACCTGTCGGGCAGCGCTGGTGACCTGTTCAGAAATGGCTTCAGTGTTGGCAGGAATGGGGGTTGTATTAACATATACTTCAGTGTGTGTGTGAGACAATGCAACCCTTTGTAATG
Organism: Ambystoma mexicanum; assembly: GCF_040938575.1. Classification (NCBI taxonomy): domain Eukaryota; kingdom Metazoa; phylum Chordata; class Amphibia; order Caudata; family Ambystomatidae; genus Ambystoma; species Ambystoma mexicanum. The sequence goes on along the minus strand of NC_090924.1, from coordinate 120,136,065 downwards.
CAAAAAGGATAAAGAGGTAGGGACAGCAGAATGCAGAAAATGTCAACGTAATTGCTGTGGCTGATTCCATGTTTTGTATAGATGTGCATGGTGAACTGGTAATTCTCCCACGTCTAGAAAGAACATACTCCTGAGCCGGCATCAGCAATTTCTCTGCCAAAAGTTCCCATTCAGAGAAACAAAATTTGAAATTGGAACAGGCAAAGAATTAAAGTTGGAGCTGTACAACCGTGCCTCATCCACCCCCATCACAGAAGGAGTACAGGGAGTATGTGAGGTACCTGTGCCCAAAGCCAGGCAGACCCTTTTTGCTAGCTCGTGTGAGACAACTGGTGCTAATATTGACACATCAGAAACAAAGTTATTTTTTGCACAGCCCAGTAAATCCTCAGGGTCAACATGGTCCAACGAACAAGAGGCCTCAGAGCGTGCCTGCTCATTAGAGCGTGCCTGCTCTAATGAGGCATTTGCAGAGAGAATGTCGGTAGCACCAAAGGTAACAGGTTTAGTCTGTGGGCAGCAAAGTTGTCTATCAAAGTTCAGCGCTCCAGAAACCTCCAATCCAGCACTGATCGCAATACCCATTGTGTCTAGTGGTCGCATGAGGGGCCCCATGGGCAGCATAGATGGCGTCAAACTATAACCGCCCTCCAGATCTTCCCCAGTGGCAATTTAACAATCTCTACACCAGGGGACATTAGTTCAGACACCATTAGGCGTTTCCCACTACTTAATCCGTACAACATAGAGGTGATCAAAACAAGCTGGCGGGGTTCGCTTGCTTAAGATAGTAATTAATGAATATAAAACCGTCACCGTACCTTCTTGTATCAAGGATGAGCAGAACAGAGAGACGCAAAAGCCAGGATAGAGCTAGTAACCAGCCTTCAGCAGCAAACGTTATCAGTGTAGAAAGACTCCACATAAATAGGCACGTCCTGCAGACTTTAAACTAAGAGTTCTGACTTCCCTGCCTCACCACTTCACGTTCACTGAAACACACAGCGCACACCCGTATCTGCAATAATAGAAAGGGAATCACTGGTTTTACTGTACTTTCTTGTCGCCACAGTGCATCTGTGGGAGATATTGAACACCCTCTCTTTAGCCACAACTCTTTTTCCTCTGCTGATGTTCGCCCCTGAAATTCCACTATATGGGTAACCGGTAATGAACTGTATCCTTCCCGCAATATTATGCTAAGTGCGCGTGTGCGTTCATTGGGTTGAGTGTCAAACTTATTTATTTCTGTAAAATATGCTGCTCGCTTTGCTTCTGTGTCTGCGTCTTCGTTGCCATGGGAGATCGCACCGCCCCTTGTGTGGGCTTGGCACTTCTGGCTGCTACTTCGACTATCCCATTCAGCTTTAGCTTTACTACTGCTGTCCCAGTATGTCGCTCTCCTGTCTGGTCAAAGGTTGAGGACTCATCAATAAAGAGTACCTCCCTCCCCCCGAGGGCATTCTCCCTTGCTCTAGGGACGTCATCATAATGTTCTGTGTATGTGGTGCAGTCGTGTACGTAATCTCCCTCTTTCCTCTGGACCAGGAGTGGTGCAACCTGGTTAGGAGCAATGATATGATTTATATGCAGGAGACGCGGGATTCGAAACCAACCAGCTTCCAGGGATATGAGGCCTTCCAGGTACTGGCAAAAAAGGGTCCTACAGGTAAGGCCCTATGAAGGGCTAGCCATATGCATCAGCACAGCCCTGGACCTACATATAGAATATATAGAAACTGGTTTTCCAGATGTCCAGTACTTGGTACTGAATGGCAATAGTTACAAGCCGGTTTCCATATATAATCTCTATATATGGAGTTATTCCCAAGGCCCCTACCAACACCATTGACCTGGCCTGAGACCTGGTAATGTCCAGGTGAGCCAAGCAAATTCGAATCATCATATTATCTTTGTGGGCGTCCTGAACAACCAAACAGAGCCACTCTCAGATATGGAACGGTTTGGTTACGATTTAGACAAGGCCTGGGATATACCAGCCTTGGTTCTTCCACCTAGGCGGAGACCCCATCCATCAGCGCTAAACTGTGCCGCATAACTACTGGGGCTCGGACTTAGGGCTTGCAATGTGCGCTTTTCTAAGGACCAACCACTGAAGCCGACTTTTGTACGGCATGGTGATTCCTCGTATACAGATTATATCTTGTATCGATGGAGCAATGGGCCATGCTAAAAGATTTTGAGGTCCTGAGCATAGAAGGGAGTGACCATAAACATTGAATAGCGTGCCGGTATGTACCCAGGGTGTATCAAAACAAACAAATAAAATGGGCAGATTTTGATTTAACCCAAGTTAAACCCCAGATCTATGACACCATCCTGCCCCTAATAAGGCATTGCGTTCTGGCAGATATGGAAGAGATAGAGGTTTTGCCAACATTTACTCAAGTCACTGAGACTAACAAACCTTTTGACACGAAACCCACCAAATCCATAAAAAACATGCTCTGAAATCCTGTCCTCGGTACGACAAACACTGTAGGGCAGCTAAGAGTGCTATATTAAATTGCCTAAAAAGCAAACATCCTACCGACAAATTAGAGCTTAGATCACTTAGGTCCACATTCAAAGAATGATGCCTTCATTCAGCAAAAATGAGAATACTTACAGGAGGCGGGTGTGATGGGCGACTCACAGACCTTCTGGAGGTTGGTGAGTCGTCTTGATGATGTGCGTGATAGGGGGGTGTTTTCCGAAATAAGCCCCAATGCCTGGATAAAGCACTAACAGGGGCTCTATGGTATGAATGAGGGCATAGGGGATCAGGATGTGCTCAATGTTTGCCAGGACGATGGGAATAACAGCAGGCCCATTCAATTGGAACTGAGGGAAGTTTGCATTGCAATTGAAACCCAGAAGTGCAGCAAGGCTCGAGGACCACACCTCGTCCCTACAGATCTATTTATATAGATACAGGCGATGCACGTCAAGATGGACTTGCAAAGCCTTAGCTAGACTGCCGGACAGACATTACTTTAGTTATGTAGCACTTAACAACACTCAGAAGCTATTTCTCAGCACTGTAGGCGAAGAAGAGGAGTGGGGAGTTAGGATTAGAGAAAAGGAGCTAAGATGAATTAAGTAAGGCTAGGTTGCGTAGTTGGCAGCAGCAACTAAAAGGGCTTGAATGTCCTTCGATGCATTAAGGGGGAGGCATGGGCATGTTTAGGTGGGGTGCGTAAGAGTTATAGGGCCTCCTAACAAGTTTGGCGGTAATCCGGCTCAATTTTCGATGAGTGGAAATAGCGTTACCGCTGGTTCATGCAGCAGAATCAGCACTGCATCACAATCTGGTGTGAACGCGTGCCCGCGCCCAGTGGAAACTACGCCAAAATAAGGGTTACCGCCGACATGGTGGCACTAATAGCACTACTACCGGTGACCCCGGCACTGTTAGCGCCGGCAGAAATTGCATCTTCGCCAGAATGGGAAGCATTGTGGCAGCCATTTTGAAAAACACAATCCATCAAATATCTCCACTTCCTGCAGCCATCCAGTCCTGGAAACAAGCCAGAATGCCTCAGGAGGGGATCAGAGGCAAGGTGGCCAATAATGGTCTCTGTAAACCTAAGTTTAGTGAGGGGGAGCCGGTGGTGCTCACTATATGAGCTATATGGCATCCGGCAACGCAAAACATCACACAGCGCAGGACAGCCATCTGGCACTCCATTAGCCAAAAAGTGACAGCTGTGGCCAGCGTACCCCGTGACGGGGCGTACTGTTGTAAACGCTGGAACGACCTCAGGGTCAAGGTACGTGGACTGCTGTCCCAACAACGCAGGAGACCCTGGCGACTGGAGGACTGTGAAGCCACTGGTCCTCACAGTCTGGGAGGAAAGGTGCAGCACTGTGCTGGATATGTGGGGAATAGAGGGAGCCAGAGGTGCAGAGGCAGGTGCCAGCAGCCAGAAGGTAGGAGGTGAGCCAACCCCCCAGCACAAGTGCATGCACAAATGACAGTCTAGCATAAGATGCCTGAGTGGACGGCGACACATGTCAGCAGACCCAGTAGCTTGACCTGCCAACAAGATGGAATGAGGGGGTGGCACATCAGCCATCCTCTACAGCAGCCAGTGTCAGAGCACCGAGGGCACCCCTGTGTGCCACAGCAGTGGGAATTGTTGACCTGTTGATGCATAAAGTTGGGCCTTGTGGGCAATACATATTTAGTTTCATTTGAGTAGTGTTCAGTTTTGTTTAAGTGGACACCTAACCTAGTGTTTACAGTGAAATTAAAATGTCCTCTACCCCTGCCCCATATTTTATATGTCTGTTAAATATAAAAGAAGCCCCTAAATAAATCCCTAAAACAAACATTGAAATAGTAAATATACCTGATATAAAATGCATTGCACACATATGAGAATACGAAAACTTAGGCATAATACTATAATTGCAATTCATTCTAATATATAACGAGTGATTTGAGAGTGCTGGTTCCATCTTCTTTACAATCTGAAAGGTAAAACTTATGCGAGAGAGAGAGAAGGCTCCCCCTATCTAAACATAACTTTAGTAGCAGCTATGCTTGTGCACAGATTCTGTGTGGGGGTGGGGGGCAGTGGGCAGTTCAAATTTGAATGCTGGCATTGAGATGGGAGATGCGCTAGATGCACACTACCAGTGCTTTAAAGTGCTGGTGCAGTGTCCGAAGGTGCCTTCCGGACATCAGAAGGAGGACCCTTCACTTTCACTGCAAGAGGAGTGGAATAAAACACTTAGAGCGGTCCATTGAATCTGCGGCTATTCCACCCGCGGAAAAGTTATCCTGGCAACAGCAGCAGCTGAGTATGGGAGAAATCAGTCATGGAGTCAGTTGTGGCGCCTGGCACATCTTCGGATCGGGGTGGTGCAATCTGTCGGGAAATACACTTGCTTGTGTTAATGTTGTCAAATACTCTTTGAATTCATCTCCTAAAACAGCTGCTTCCCTATGTTCGTCTGATGCTCTCCTAATGGGGGATTTTGGAGTGTGAATGCGACCACCAGTCACCACCTCATGGGGTGACAAATGGTGGACCTTATTGGGCTGTGTTCGCAAACTAAACAGCACCAAGGGTAAGCAATGCACCGAGTTTTTCTTCAGCGTGGTGCACAGCTTAAACAGCTTACTTTTGAGGAGGCTGTTGACCCTCTCCACAACCCCTATGGCCCGGGGGTGATAAATCGTGAACATCCTTTGTTTAATGCCAAGCAGTGCAGTAATCTCCTTAAACTGCTCATTGAAAAAGTGTGTGCCATTATCTGACCTTAACACATCACACACGAACCATCGGGGAAACACTTTGCGGACCAGAAACATGGATGTGCCATCATGAGAAGGGGCAGACGACAACGATCAGATACCGTGACCCGCTGCATCTCTCGTCCATTTCTACATAGTCAGTATGCAACTTGCGGAATGGCCCCATATGGCAGGGCAACATGCCCCTCAGTGTTCTCAATGTCATGCCTGTGCTGAAAATCTGATACGTTGTTCATATTATAACCATGCTTGTTAAATGTTCCTGGATGTTTGGAATGAACCAGTCCTCGTGTATGTCATCAGCAATATGGTGTTTGGAGATGTGGGAAGGGTGGTGGAGCTGATCAAATGCTATTATCAACAATTAGTGTGGCATTACTGATTTTCCTGTACATTCCTGCCTCCACAATAAGTCAGTCGGGGAATGCGTGCATCCTCTTTTTACCCAAAGCTGTTTTTCTTCTTCTGGGGTCCTTCCTTGTAACTGACTAATTTGCGTTATGAGCAGAGCACTGAATGAGACAGGTGGCTGGTCAGTAGCGGGGGTTGTAACAACATATTCCGCCACAGTTGAAACTGGGAGATATGCTGCCATTTTGGCTGCTGTGTCTGCAGCAGCATTTCTGAGTGACACTTAGTCAGTGTTGTTCGTATGGGCAGCACATTTAACGACCCCCACTACAGAAGGCTGTGAGAGTGCAAAATATTAGCTTGTCTAATAACGCTGCATGCTGTACTGGGGACCCATTCTCCCTCCTAAAGCCCCTCCTTTTTCATTGCGGTAGGACGGCATGCACCGTTGTAGTGACGTATGCCGAATCTGAGTAAATTGTCACATGGCACCCCTGTGATGATTGCAGTGCAATGAGTTCTGCTGCCTGTGACACATAATGCATTGATAGTGTTTTTAAAGTTAATGTCTCGTGTTCACCGTCAACTAGGTGCACCACTGCTGAACCAGTATGTCTGAGGCCTGTGTCCTGGTCAATTGTCACTGACCCATCAATTAAGAGGACACCCCACCCCCTCGAGTGGCAGGTGCTTTAGGGATGTCATCCTCTTACCCCTAGTATGTCACACAATCATTTCTAGCCAAATCCTGACCTGTGCACATTTCGATTATAAATGTCGCTGGGTTCACGGTGTATATTTGGGCTGGAGAGAATGATCTCCTATGCAGATGCTCTTTGAGTGGTCAGGGTGTATTTTGACCTTTCTAGAATGGCAAAGACGGCATGTTCCACATAGAGAGTTATTGAACAGCCCATCACAATTGTGGAACTTTTCTCAATAGCAAATGCCACAGCTGCAGGTGCGAACTGTCCTTGCATTACTGAATCTAACGTGACACTGTAATAGGCCAAAGGCTTGTGGTCCATAATGCTTTTCTGTGTCAGGGTGGCTGTCATGAGCTGGCTGTTAGAGTGTGAGAATAAGTAGAATACGTGTGTATAATCAGGGGTTGCTAACACAGGGGTAGATGAAATCGCCTTTTTAGCTCATCAAAATATTTTTACAGATCTTCGGTCCATGCTATTTTGTTGTCAGTCTTTGTGCTTCCTTGAGGCCTTGTAAGAGTGGCGTTGTGTATTCTGCGTAATCAATTATCCAAGCCATGCAGTAATTGCACAACCCTAAGAACTTTTGCATTTCTTTTACTGTTATGGGCTGGGGGGGTGGCACTCACAGAGGCAGCGCAGTCAGGTATTATTAGTTTGCCATGTGCTGATATCAGCTGGCCTAAGTATAAAACCTCCTGTAAACAGTATTGCAGTTTTGCCTTGTCAGCCTTGTACCCCTTGCAAGCCAGCAGCGGTAGCATGAGATTGAGTCTTGTATGCAGTGTTGCTCAGTGTCTCTGCATATCAGCAGGTCATCCACGTACTAGATGATCATGCTGGACAACTGGATGTTGTCTAAATCTGCGTGGAGTATTCTGTTAAAAATGCTGGGGCTCTCATAGTACCCTTGAGGTAACTGTGTATGTTCAAACCTCATTCCCCCAGGTGTAAAGGCGGTGAGGTACTGCGAGTCTGGGTGCAATGGTATGGAGAAGAAAGCATTTTTGCGGTCAACCAAAAATGTGTTGCTTCTTTGGGGATGTTACATAAGATCCTGGCAGGGTTCGGAACCACACGACATTCTTGCACAACATCATTTAGTGGGCGCAGATGCTGGATCATTCTCCAATTGCCCCTGTTGCCTTTTTTACAGGGTAGATAGCTGTGTTGCATGGGGATGTAGATGGTACAATTATCCCTTGGTTGAGCAGAACACTGATGGTGTTCTTGATTCCCTTCTATGCCCCCCTGGGAAGTAGGTATTGTTTCACTCTGGGTAGTACTGCTCCTGGTTTTAGTGTTATGTGTATTGGGGTCACTCCATGTAGGAGTCCTACATCATGGGGATTAGCTATCCACGTGTACATGTACTCTAAAGTCATCTCCCCTCCCAATGCAGCAGTGTATGCGCTGTAAAGCCTCCCTATGCTTCTAATTGCGTACTGAGTACGCTGCGGATATCACAACCAAAAAAATCACTTTGTCGTTCCCTCTTCCCCTTGCCCCTCACACGCACTCACTCTCGCACTCCACGTACTCAAAACATGCCACTATTTACACAACGCCATCCTTGGACTTCCACCCTACACAGCAAAATCATGACAAAAAAAGCTAAAATAAACACGTCTGTACCCGAGCCCACTAACTATGTGGGGCTCCTATATATTTCCTTGTCCTCCATTCCACAATATAAGTGGTACCACCTTCTCCCCTCGCCTTTCCGTAATATACTCCTTAAAAAAGCCAATAATAATCAAAGTAAAAAATCACACCCACTTCACACAACCAACTACACAAACAGCATTGTCCTCCATTCACTCGCAACCCACATGGATCCCCCATATACCTTAGACTACTTGTTATCACTTGCAAGGGTATACTCACATATGCATGTTTACCCGAAGTCCTCCGTCACAGGGTTCCAAAAACGGCCTGTACTCTCTCCGGAACCGCGCCCCGCTTCAAAGAGCAATCATGAATTCTGCAAAGACGGCTCCTGAAAATCTGTGGCATTGATGTGTCTGGTCACTGCAGGTATGTGCGGCCCTTTGGGTGAAACAGCCTGGAAGCCTCCGTCAGTGCGGGAGTCGCTGGGATCACGTCAGGGTCACCAAATGAAGGCACACTCCTGCACGCTCACCCCAGATAAAATACCGCCTACTAGGGAAAAAGGCCCAAGACACGTTTGCAAGCACAAGTATTTATTTCTACAAAATAAAAATGCATCGGCAAAGAACTCTGCTGTAGCCGAACGTGAGTTCCGTAGGCATGTGTGGTATAAGCATTATAAGCACAAAAAGCATCACTAATCACGTAATCATATATAGTACAATTCTACAATACGGATTGGAGGGGCGCTATATGTGTAGAGCCTCCTCCGTATGGGATGCCAGGCCATTGGTCCATCCTCATCTGTCCATCTTCGTTCACGTGGCTGCTGCTGGGTTTGTCATCTGTGGTGAGCTGACCTAACAAGTAATCAGCTACTCTAACAGCAGATCTTATTCTATCGTGGTAACAATGAACCTGGCAGATACAGGGATGGGCTTGGGGGAAAGCCGAGGCCACACTTGCTCACACACACTTCACTCACTCCCAGACAGATGAGCAATCCCCAAGGTCCTCCACCTTAGTTTTAGGCTAGAATTATGATGCCACCCTGCACAAATCACATGACCCATTCCTGAAGGTGCAATAGCCTTTCCTTCTGATCTTAGTGATTGATCAAGGGGTGTAAAGGTTTCATGGTTGGTGGTCTGGGTTTGGATGGTCCTCGATCCCAAAACCCAACTACAAGCTTTTTAACTGTAGCAACTTTAATATAAGCTATTTGAGATGGAACTAGGCAGCTGCTGGCACCAGACTTGCGCTCCAATGGATCCTCGTTAAAGGATTTAAAGTGCAATCATTCCAATTACAGGGCCTTGAAAGAGTACTGTATTGTTCTTTTTTGTCACTACCTCCCAGAGTCGGAAGTGGGTATTTTGAGCGTCTGCTGCCTTCCTTGGATGTGGCAGCCATTTCTTATGCTCTCTCTCTGGAATCAAACCCTGATACCCTGTTTCCCGTGGTCACCATGGTAGGCACAGAAAGTACCATCGAAAGTTGATAGGCCAGACATCTGAATGTATTGTTGCCATCACAGGGACGTACAATTGGTCCAAGGGTATCTAGAGTCACCAAAGCGGCCGGGCGAGTCCAGATTGGTCTTGGTCTGGGAAATGTACGCATCCCAGGATGTCAGCGCTCATCTTCATTTATTAGCACTTGAATGATCACAGTTATCCAAGTAACATATGGAGAGATCAAAGGAACTATTACTGATTTAATGAGCCATTCGCAGTTTCACTGTACGGCCGTGTGCACTTACAGACACATTGGCTTAATCTTTGAGACAAGCATATGCTACTGGCGGGATCAACCAGGCAGCTATACCTGCTGATGGGTGGCAACAGGGTTCTTTGCATCAATTCCTATGGCCAACTACCAGATGGCTGGGCTCGGACAGCGGCCATCTGGTAGTGCAATGCATTCCAATGGTCCTAGATGGGAAGGGCCTTTATCTCCCCTGGCAAAGGGCAGGGGGCAACACCCCCAGCTGTCCTGGAGCTCTGGTCAGGCTGTGTTAGAGCTTTTCTCTCTGGGGAGGGATGGGGAACCCACCGGGGCTCCTCAAGACTGTCGCTAGCCTTGGGGACGGTCGACCCACTTGTGAGACAAGTGCTCCAGCCCAGGGGCAGCACCCCTGGTCGTTCTGGAGCTCTGGCTTGGCGGCATTAGAGCTTTTCCCTTCAGGGAGGGATGGAGACGACGCCAGGGCTCCCTGTGACCACCGCTGGGCTTGGGGATGGTCGACCCACATGAAAGAGTGGCCCCCCATGACAGGGGATGCACGCTCGGAGCACCCCTTGACACCTGCACCCCTTTTTGGACTTGACGTCACACAGGTGCCATTGGACTGAGGACAGGGACTAATCCTTGAATGCCATGGAACTTAATGATGGCCGCTATAAGCCCGCACAAAGAGGAGGCTTATGGAACCCGACCACAGATAAATGTAGGAGTCAGCCGAGCCAGCAGCAAATCGGCCCATTTGGTCTGACTGCCCCGGCCAGTTGGCTAGTCGGGCCCTGAACAGATTCCTGTCGGCTATCGGGCATGTCCAACCTAATGCCACTGTTCAGGGTTCAGGGCTTAAGCCACCACATCCATGCACTGGGACCGGACTTAAGGCACAACCTCTGCGCACTAAGCCGCCATCATCAACCAAAGTCCAGACTCTCATCCCTGCATCGGTCCGAGTGCAGAGGAGGGTGCTGGGGCTTAAGATGCCACGTCTCTTGCCTGCTTCCCAAGGGCTGGGTTGAGCCACTCTGCCTGCTGCCGGCTGAGCCAAGGTCATCTGGTCTGCTAGGCTGACTGCATTCCCCGCCCAGCCCAAACCCCTGTTGATGCACCCACGGTGGGTGGGAGACTCCTGTGCACCCTGCGGCACAGCAGGAGGAAGGATGGTGACCTTTGCAGTGCTGCCGCCGTGCCATTGACAAGAGCTTGGCTGAGAGGATAACTTTCAATTGATCGCTCTACTACTTATGAAAATCCTGACCCAGAATCAGGTTGTCTACAAATTATTTAGGTCCAGGTTCCCCAGAAACATGCAGTGCACTACAGGTGAGAGGTGGCCTCCGTTTGTCCACACTCAAGACCTGAGGCGAGCGGCTCTACTCACCGGCCAAGAGGCTGGCTATCCTAGGCCAACCAAGGCTCCATAGCACTGTGGTATCGTGAAGGTTTAGAGGGGATTCTGACTTGGAGGCGTTCAGTCATAATCCCACATATGGTAGCTTTGCCCCATTGGCTCCTCAGCCAAGCACACACACCAATTGTCTGAACCTGTGGTTCCTCTCATACTGAACATGATTACTATTGCAACAACAGGTCATGAGTAGGGTAAAACTAACCTGTCTCACGATGGTCCAAACCCAGGTCAAGTTCCTTATTAGTGGGTGAACAATCCAATGCTTGGTAAATTCTGGTTCACAGTGATAGGAAAAGCCGGCATCGAAGGATCAAAAAGCAATGTCACTATGAACACTTAGCTGCCACAAGCCAGTTAACTAACCGCCATCTGCAGTAGCATGAGAGAGGCTTCCCACGGTGATGGAGGCAGGCCGCTCCACCGGTAGCCCACTTTGCCGATCCACTCCTCCTTCCCCGACTATGACCTCCCGCTCCCCTTTCAAGGGGATAGAGACGAGGGCCAGAGACAGCATAGGTGGGGGGTCGGGTGGGACCGCTAGAGTCTTCAACCCCCAGCCCAGCCACACAGGACTGAGCTCGAGATACCTGGGCACGAGTGAAGGTTGCCCGCTGCGCTGGCGAGCCTGGCCATCACTCACCCACTTCCCTTTCCAACCGGGGTGCACCCACCAACACCTGCTCGCTGGCGGGCAAGAGAGAGGACCACGCCCAGCTGGCGTGGCAGCACAGGGGCTCGCACGGAGAGGAGAGGGGGCGACTCAGGGCTCCCTCTCTGGTGCGGGGCAGTGGATGCCTCTGTTACGCTCACCTGGTTCCCACAGGGGCGTCGATCGGACCTGGATAGCTGCGGTCTCCACCAACGTGATGCGTAGTGCAGAGATGACAGTCTGGACTGGCCCGCCTAATCTTGTCTGCTGGACTCGTAGAAGTATTCTCCTGCAAGTGGAGAAAGGGATTTAGCCACCCGTGGACTTTAGTGATGGCCCCCCAACTGTTCTCGTTCTCCCCACTAATCACCTCCGAAATCCCCTCTTGGTAACTTCACCTTATGTTTTTAAATGATGAGCTCTCCATCCTGCATGGCATGCAGGGGCTCGTAGATACCAGTTACTTCACTGGTTTGAAGGTACTGGAGGAGTTCCGGAGGAATATTGACTCCAGTGTCTATAAAGTTCAAAGAGTTCAATATGTCCGATGTTCACTCTTGTTCCATTCCCTCGTTAGGTTGCAGCTGGGTCCAAAAGAATATTGCTTGGAGGCAGCTGATGGTGTTCAGGTAAGAGTCTGTATTACCAAACACTGTCCGGTAAAGGTTGCATGAGTTTAACTTGCTGTTTTCTCTCCCTTTATAGGTGTGGCATAGGAAGATGCGGCGAATTAAAGGATAATACCTCCGGTCGTAAAGCAGGTAAGCCTATGGTGGCAAGAGATTGTCTTTGTCGGTTTTCTCGGCTCACCTTGTTATTCCTTTTGTTTTCCCCCCAGGTGCTGGGTTTCGACGAAGAAAATGATGGAGGCAGCGCCAAGTCGAAAGATGCCGTGGACTGGTGAGTATAACGTGGCGTTGCTGCTGGCGAAGCGACGCGTGCTGAAATAATGTCCTTTACAGGCTCGGAGATGTGCTGGGTCCGGAATCAGGTAAGGAATCAAATAATGTCCGTGATCTAACCTCTTCTCCTTTCTTTTCCTTTTGTCTAGGAGCTCCGGATTCGAGGCGGGCGTGGCAGAAGACTGGATGCAGACTTGCAGACACGGTGAGCGTTACGCTGTTGGATGCAGAATAACATGAAGCATGGGCTGCTGTTCGGGCGTGGTTTAAATAGCCTGCAAAGTAGTCCCAGGTAAGAAGTTCCCCAGAACCACACCCAAGTGAAAAATAGTCCCTGTAATAAAATAGTCCCATCCAGGCCTCATGTTGGCTTGGACTCATTTGCAGCATGGTCTGCATAAGGTAAGTAAAGTCTATGAGCCTGGCGCCTATGGCACCAGGACTGATTTCTATGATGAGCCTGGCGCCTAAGGCGCCAGGACTGAATCCAAACAACCCCCAGCCGGGGCTGTTGGGGTTTTAATAAGTATCTGGATGCCTGCTCCCGGGGCTGATGGACTCGATCCGGATGCCCGGGTGTAGGCATCATGACAGCCTCCCCCGGCAGGTTAAGCCGTCCATCTGCTGGGTCACGGACTGCCCCTCCCATGAAAAGGGATCCTGATCCCCGGTGGACCTTCGCATCCTCTGGGCCAAATATGGGACCCGAGCATCAGAGTGTCCCCTGACACGTGATGGTTGGGTGGGCAAGTCGGTCATGCCACCAATGACCCAGCCTGCTCTGCCACAGAGGGTTGTGAGGGAGAGGCTGGGTCCATGCACAACTTAAAGCAGTATGGGGTTCTTCCACATGCCACCGCTGGTGTGGTAATATAGGGGGTCAGCACACTGCTGGAGATAGGTGCTCAGTGGAGAAGGGGCAGCAGTATGGCTTATGGGGCCCGCACTGGGGCTTTCACCACCCTACCCCATCCACTCTGATCTGACCAGTAGGGAGCTGACGGGCTGCTCGGCCTTCCATCTGCTTGGAGGGGAGGGCCACCCACATAAAGGGAGCATACTTTTGACATGGTCTAAAAGTGGGTGGAAGCTAATTGCTTGAATCAACAGCCGAGGCTGGCCAAGCAGTCCAATCATAGATGGACCAAGTGCACCAATTCGATCCCATGGAGCGCGGGGAGGCAGATGGGCAGGCCGTACTGCCATCCGTGTGAAAGTCAGCTGAGGTTCTCTTGTCAGCCAGGCACCCTGATGCCAAGGGAAAAAAGTTGGCCTCTCAGAAGAGCGCACCCAGCAGGCCAATCTCTGCTGGGGCATTGCGTGGGGAATGCCCCTTGGCTGGCTTCGCCACAGAGCCCGGCGAGAACCAAGTGGAGTGCAGACAAGTCCCTCACACCCTGTCTATAGTAATCCAGGGGAGGTGACTAAGCTTTCTTGTAATCTGTGTACCCAGAGTGACAGAGGGGGACCTCTTGGCAAAGGGTCAAGCCTCCTTATAGACCCAACTGGAGAAATATTTCAAATTGATGCCCATCAAGACTTCAGGAAAGAATGCAAGGACCATGTGGTCCTTGCATTGATTCCTATGGTCAACTACTAGATGACCGGGCTCAGAGAGCATTTATCTGGTAGTGCAATGCATTCCAAAGGACCTTGACAGGAACGATTTTTGGCCCCCCCCTGGCAAAGGCCCGGAAAGTGCCCAAGGGCAGGGGGCAGCACCACCAGCCATCCTAGAGTTCTGGACGGACCATGTTAGAGCTTTCCATGTTAGAGCTTGTCCGTCAGTGGAGGGATGAGGACCACCCCGCAGCTCCCCGCGGCCGCCACTGTGCTTGGGGAGGTCGACCCACATGCGAGACAGGTGCCCCATGGGGTAGCACCCCCAGCCATCCTGGAGCTCTGGTCAGGCCATGTTAGAGCTTTTCCCTCTAGGGAGGGACAGGGACTCAGCTGCGGATCCCCGGGACCACCGCTGGGCTTGGGGATGGTCGATCCATGTGCAAAAGAGGATCCCCAGGCTGGGGTTAGCACCCCAGCCCTCCTCTGGCTTTGCTGCATTAGAGCTTTTCCCTCTGTGTTAGAGATTTTTCTTCCAGACAGGGACAGGGACCATTTTGGGGCTCCCAGCAACTGCCGCTGGGATTGCGGACGGTCGACACACGTGTGAGAGAAGCGTCCCAGGCCGGGGGCAGCACTTACAGCCATACTGGAGCTCTGGCCCTACAGGAAGATGTTAGAAAAGATTTCTCTTGAAGGAACTTTTATGGACCCCCAAACTTGTTGCATTTGTTTCTGCATCTTGACCTGACTTTTTACAGTGGAGCTCAGCCCTCAGCTACACTGCACTGGGCTGGGCTTTAGCTCATTGTTATGGGTAAATTGACACGTCCTTCAGGCTATCGGTATGGAGAAACTTTGTTTCACTTAGTTTAACGACTTTGTTGCCTCTTGTTGGCAACATATTATCATTGCAAAAAGTGCCTTATAGTATCGAGCAATGGGGGCAATGTGTTTTCTCTGGCCTTAGGAACTCTATAAGGAATTTTTGGTGGTTTTACAATGTGCCTTAGGACAGACTGGTGGCAGTAGTAGCCTTTTCTTATATTTGTGTAACTTTTTATCGTGCATTATCGCGTTAGGCCCAAGACTGTGGGTGGTGTCCAATATGGCCCTGCCACAAGACCCTTTGCCTGTTCCTTTGGCCATTTTGTCCTCTGACCTTTGTTAGGAAAGATTTCTTTTATGTGGAAATTTCCCTCCAATTATGGACCCCCCCAAACTTTTTGCTTTTGTTTGGCTATCCTAACCTGACTTTTTCTAGTGGAGCCCAGCCTTCAGCTGAACTCCCCCGGGCTTGTATTCACTTGTTATGGGGAAACGGACACATCCTTCAGATTATCAGTACTGGGAAACTATGTTTTCCTTAGTCTTTGACTGTGTTGCCATGTCTTGGCAACTTTTTAACAGTGCACATTGTATTTTCCAGTACTGTGCGCTGGGGTCCCTTTTTATTTTATGGCCCTAGACAACCTCAAAGGATTTTTTGCAGATTGTACGAGTGTGCCTGGGACGAACTGGTGGCAGCAGTTACTTTTCATAATGTTTTACTTTTTACTGAGTTGGACCGTGTTTACTGTGTTTGACTCAAGACTGTGGCCAGGTCTGAAAATGGCCGCGCCACAAAGTTTTTAGTTCTGTCCCATGGCCATTTTGTCCTTTGCCTTCACCCAGGCCGAGCAACACAAGTTTTCCTTATTTGGGCATGCAGCTTCCCACAAAAACCAATCTCTTTCGCGGGCTTCTGCCTGTCACATGTGTGCCCAAGAAGTGGGCTAGGACTGCCTTGTCCTAATTCACACCACTGGTGCCAGGATGTCTGAAGTGCCAGAATGACTGAGACCACCGTGAGCCCTGATTGGTCGACGTCTGGGATGCCTGCAAGAGAGCAGCTCTTCCATTGGAAGTCCTCGATTTTGGCACAAAGCTAATCTGGGATAAGAGAATGCGCTCTGTAGCCGTTCCAGGTCGATCACCTGTGTTCTCACTGAACTACAGAAGGAGCCAACTATCCTACGTGAAGAAACAGACTTGTGAAACTGCCGGAGATGCTTTGGAAGGTTTTGGGACCCTTCGCCCTCTGCTGTCCCATTGGACCCCTGCTTTCTTCTTCGATCAAGAAGGCCTGCCAAGGCGCTTCACCCCTTTGGAGTAGTGGGAACAGCTACTCCTGGCATCCCCTGCTTACCCACCGAATGAGCCCCTTCGGAAGGGTTCCTGGGCCATCCAGCGAACTGTTTAGCTCTACCGCAGGCCAATCTGCAGCACTGATGCTATCTTGAGTGCAGAACTGAGACTTGGGACATAGCTTGCTTGTGGTCCCGTGCATTCTCCCACCAGATTTCACAGGCCTAGCTCCTCTGGGTCCCAAATAAGGAGAGTGCATAATGCTGCCCACATCCATGATTCCTGCGTCACTACCTGGTAGTGGCGGTCACCATAGTTCCCCTGCTGCTCTGCTCTCCTTGCCCTGAAGCCAGCTGCACCAGAATTTTGTTCAGACCTCCCTAGTCTAAACTGGCGAAGTTTGGTCCAGAATGTGCCGAGGGTCGGTGAGTACTTGCATCACTTACCGGTTGCCCCCTGGCACAGCCGATCCTTTTTACGCATGATTATCCTTTAAAGGTACTCGAACATGGCTGGGTTAGCCTGCGCTCCCTAGCTATTCTCCCCTTTTGAACACTTCTTTGCCACCAAGGGCAGAACCTACACAAATAGTGGGAAACAATTCTTCATCGCCTCAAGCCCCTTCCTCACTTGCTACAATCCCTACAAGAATACCTGCTTTTTGTTCATCTGGACGATCGTGCGCTTTTACGCACAACTCTACTGTCGAGCATAAGGCTCGCCACTTCTTAGGGTTGGACTTGAAAGTTAGGGAATTAACTCTGAACAATTACCTAATGCCATTTGTGTACTAACTTAACCCTCTCTTCCAGGTTGTGTTTATATCCTGTAACTGAATTGCATTAGGAAATGTGTTGTATATATATATATATATATATATATATATATATTGTAAAGTGGAAGGATTTGTGTGATAACTGTTTTCTCATTGCTAAAGTTACTTATGTCTATTTGGTCCAGCCGACAATAAATGTATAGATATTTTTCATATACACTTGCCTAAGAGTAATTTGTGGTTTGTTGCTGTGTGTGCTCATTGTGTCCTTCCGATCACTCTCACCCCTCCAGAATGCCTGCGAAGCTACCTAGATTGGTCTGGCTTGTCCAGAAGTTTCCCCTGTTTCACTAAACTGAAGGTGTCTTACTAAATTCCACCCACCAGGTCAAAGTTTAGAAATCCATCTTAACAAATTGGTGCCAGTGGTGAGATAAGATCGGAGGTACCCAGTGTTGCACACTGGTAAGGTACCCAGGTTACACTTACACAAGAGACACAGTGTTCTTAGTTAACTGTAAGCCACCTGCCTTTATTTATAGTATGGAAGCAATTACAGACATTGCTTTGAGTGTCTCTTATTCTGAGACACTAAGAAAGATTTGTACCGAAAGGGGCCTTTCAGCCACTGGTGCCAAATCCGAAATGATCCAAAGGATCACAGATTGGCAGGAAATGCGGATTCTGGCTTTGCTTTCTTATGATAGTACAGAAGGTACTGGGGCTATCCCAAGTACCAGTAATGTATTTACCGGTGCTACCATAGAGAGAGGCCAGGATGATGATGAAGTTGTGTCCTCTGTTTCACTGACCGGCTCTGGGGCTGAAGCCCTGCTGAAATTCAAGAAGCAAGAGCTGCTGTTTAACCAGAAGGAGCTTTAATTTCACATGGCTACGCTGGATTTGGAGAGGTCATAGAAGCAGAAAGACAGGTACCACCAGTTGGAGCTTGTGTCATGCTGCGGCCCTGGAAGTGCTGGCAGAAATGGAATTACACCTAACATGGTGGTCCTGTGTTCCATTCTATCTTTCTAGCCTATTTCCAAGATGGCCACCGAATGTTTATCTATGGTGAATAGGATACAATCCTTGCATTGTATCGTCTATGGTTCCCACTCAGAGTTTCTGTGTTGTTCCAGCGACTTTCTTAGCAGTACAGCGCTCCGCTATATACTTCTTCCCATGCAGAACCCTTCACGTTCTGCACGGTTTCCTGCACTCAGGCGACTCTGCCTTCCCTAAGGTACTGTGGTATTATTCCTTCTATTCCCTTTTTCCACGTCTCTCCTTCTTACTTCCCCTTTTGCCTTTCTTCTCGCTCCCTTTGACTGCCTCTGTACGGCCGTCGTCGGAGTTCCTTATCTTTCCTTTTTTTTTTCTCGGCGCTGCTCTGCCGCGGCTCGTGATTCATTCTTTCTCACTTATCGGTGTACGCTAGCCTTACCAGTTTTCTTTTCTTTGCTTCCGGCGTATCCCTCTTTTTCTTTGCTCCCTTTTTCTACTGGAGTCGGTATTCCTCTATTCCATAGGCGTCTCTGCTTCTGCCTCCAACCTTCCTATTGATTAGTCTTGTATCACATGCTTCTTTCTTTCTTACCTCTTACTCTACCGTACTACACTTACCTTCTACTTCCCTCTGTATTGAACAACCGCCAACATTCTTGTGCTATTGTTCTTGTGAAGCCACGCTCAGTTGGAACTACGGTATCCAGAGTTCCTTTCTGCTTATTTGAACAAGCAGTTACAGAGTATTGCCAGCTGTCTTCCCGTTCCTTCAGGAACTACAATACCCAGAGTTCAGCGTACCTACATGATCCGGCTCACCAAGATAAGTCTACATTGAAGGATATTATCCGGATTCAACAATCATACATCATCTAACAGGGTTTTTTCAGCCAGGAGGCTTTTTCCCTGAGACTTTGGATCTTGCTTCCTGGGGTTCACCAAGTCTGGTTTACTACTCCCAGTCAAGGTGGCCTCCGAGGGAGCACGTCCTTATCTTCATCAAAAGAAAGAAAAGAAATCAACAGCACAGAGGAAACCGCGACGAAAGAAGACATCAGAAGCATTGGACAGTTCCTTAGAGGAAACAGGTGAAGAGGAGTGTGGGGAGGATCTTCGGGAGCCTGACAGCTTGCTAGATTGCAGGGCACCAATGGATCCAATAGAGGGTCTCGTAATGGGGCTGGCCCCTCCTCTCATCCAAGGTTTCCAAAAGATCTGCTTAGTGTGTATGATGACAAGAATGACATGATGGACTGGTTGACTGCATTTCAGTTTGCATGTGAGGTGCAAGAAGTAGTGGATGCTGATAGGATTGCATGGTTGCTCAGTCAACTACCCCATTCTGGCGGCAGTGCTTTTATGCATATATCAAAGGCTGACAGAAAAGACCTTGCAAAATTGAAGCAAACTCTGGTTTTAAGTTTGGGAAGACTCCTTCCCAATACTTGAAACGTTTCAGAGAATACAGAATGAAAGAACATAACACTTGGGTTTCTTATGTTGCTGATTCTTTAAAAAAAACTTGAGTGGTTGGGTAGAAGGATACAAGGTTACCACCTTTGAGGGTATGATGTATTTAGTCATGCTTGAACATGTGTGCTTCTTGTTCCCCTGAGCCTAAGCAGCACTTGGCTGACTCTAAGGAGATATACGCTAAAATGTTAGCCATTGCAGCAGATTTAAGGGTGTTAATGTTAATGTTAAAGGACATTTGTACCGTGCACTATCACCACCGTAGTGGTCCCTTGGCGCTCTGGCGGCTCTGAAAAAGGGGAGGAGAAGGGGTGGGTTAGTGGGAATAAGCTGGAAAAGTGCAAGAGAGCAGTGATGTGCTGTTGGCAGCCTCAGCCCGGTGGGTCCGTTGGCTGGGCTTGGGGTGTTTTACGGTCCGTAGTCGTCGTGTGCTGTTGTACAAGTCTATGTGTGGTATGTTTTGTTGTTGCATTGTTGTGAAGTTTGTGCGGATTGCTGTGTTTTAGGCTTGTGGTTGTGTTTGGTTAGAGTTTGAGAGGTGTATGCAGAGGGATGGAATTGTTAGTTGGTTGGTTAGTTGGCATTGCTGTCCATTGCAATTATGGGATTCCATCTAGGTGCGGTACATGCTGACATATACATTTCTAAAGTTTTAAAATTCTAAGTGTGGTGCATGTTAAGGATAACATTTCTATCTAGATGCGACTCGGGCTAAAGTTAAGAATCCTGAGTGTGGCACATGCTAACAATCACATTTCTATATAGATGCGACGCGAGCTAAAGTTAAGAATCCTGAGTGTGGCACATGCTAACAATCACATTTCTATATAGATGCGACGCGAGCTAAAGTTAAGAATCCTGAGTGTGGCACATGCTAACAGTCACAATTCTATCTAGATGCGACGCAAGCTAAAGGTAAGAATCCTGAGTGTGGCACATGCTATCAGTCACAATTCTATCTAGATGCGACGCGAGCGAAAGTTTTGTTCCCTACATATGTGGCACTAGCATATGCATCACAAGGCAACATTTACAATCCATTTGCAGTGGTCACAAGTCTTCCTAGATATGTATTATTAAAGTCTATGGCAGTCTATGGTATGGAAGGCAAGATAGAGTGACAGGGGCTGTCGATGGCGATGTCGACAGCATGTCTATGGCAAGCCCCTCTCAGGAATCAAGATTGGTATACACTAACCCCGAGGGCCCTTCACCCGTGATACGCTGGCACCCAGGGAGAGGTTCCCTCAAGGCATGAGCACTACTGGACACCCTCCATATGCGAGGACTCTCAGTCAGAAAGGCCATCTAAGTGTGGTGCATGCTAACATTTTTTAATCCTGTCTAGATGCGGGGCAGACTAAGGTCAAGAATTCCATCTAAGTGTGGTACATGCTAACATTAACAATCCTGTCTAGATGCGGAGTAGACTAAGGTCAAGAATTCCATCTAAGTGTGGTACACGCTAACATTCTTAATCCTGTCTAGATGCGAAGCAAACTAGGGTCAAGAATTCCATCTAAGTGTGGTACATGCTAACATTAACAATCCTGTCTAGATGCAGAGTAGACTGGAGTCAAGAATTCCATCTAAGGGTGGTACATGCTAACATTAACAATCCTGTCTAGATGCGGAGTAGACTGGAGTCAAGAATTCCATCTAAGTGTGGTACATGCTAACATTCTTAATCCTGTCTAGATGCGGAGTAGACTAGTGTTACTCACCGGTGGGATGAGTGCGAGGAACCAGGAAGCATCCAAACCCAGAATTTTGCTTGAAGGAGCTTAAGTAGGGCCTCTACCTAAGCCTCCTCTCTGCGAGGGAAAATAGACCTTCAAAATGATATGACCACTTGCTGTAGTTAACCAGACAAGGGGACTGATCACCCAGAAGGGCGGAGAGAATTCGTACCGCCACGAACCAGGCTGAAAAGAAAAGAACAACAAGTAAGTAATACAAAAGGTAACGGTTGTCCCTTATAAGTCTTACTAACTGAGGAGTACCTGGGTTCTTGTTTTCCTCCCCCCGTAGAATAGATGAAGGAATTAACCCGGGAATCACCTAAGAGCAGGACAAGATTTAGTATCTAACTGGTTTAACTATTTACACAAACAAAAAGGTGGGTAGGATCTTACCAGTGGGAATTGACTTAGTACTTGAAATGTTAGAACACAACGGCAGGGAGAAAATAAGAAAAAGGTAAGGTTAGTAGGGTTCTACTACCCGGGCGGCACGAGGGTCGCGCTAGATTCGGGATGGTGCACTGCTGCAGAGCGTCCTGAAAATGCACAAACCCAATGTTCCGTTTAACACCAAAAGTCTTCCCACTGATGGAAAAAGATAAAGGACGATGACAGTCGGGATGGTATTTCCAGGTGAATGGGTTTTAAGGAGGTAAATTCTGGCAGGATACAGAGCAACCAGTCGGAATGATGACTCTTGAGACAGGTAGGTCAAAAACAGGCAAGGTCTGGTACACTGGCTGACAGGAACTATAACAGAACGTGGAGAAGAGGAGTCCAGGAGGAAAGCAGGATTTTCGGTACACGGGAAGGCAGATCAGAAGGTGAGGGAATTCCAAATAGAAGGTCCAGTAAACAATCCGAGTCGAAAACCGTAAGAACCATAAGCAGATAGCAATCGAAGAAGGAACTTCTAATTACCGGTAGTAGCTGTAAACAGAAGCAGCGTCTTGGCCGTCTCCGGGAACTAAATAATGGAGAAAGGCGGGGCTAGCCAATGTGAGGCTCTTCCGGTGAACTACCGTACGGAAGCAGGTTTCCTGGGGGGTGTAGTCTCCGAGCCGCTAACTTCCACGGCAACTTCCATCGTGCATAAAACGACGCGGATTGATGCCGAATCCTTTTGGGGAGCGCTATAAATTTCCTACTGCCTCTGGTAGTAGCTTTGGAAACCCGAAGCGCCAGCGGCGTAAGTGACCGGGTTTTGCTGATAGCCGGGGATGAACGCCGACTCATAACAGTATCCTCCCCCAAAGGCGGCGGCAACCCCCTGCGGGCATGGAAGCGGCGCAGAAGAATAGGCGAGTGGATATTGCCCAAGGGCTCCCAAGACCTGTCCTCAGGCCCGTATCCCTTCCAGTCGACCAAATAAAAGGGCCGACCCCTACGGAGTTGAAAGTCCAAAATATCAGCCACTTCATATTCGTCCTCGCCATCCACGCGAACAGCACAAGGCCGAGTTGGAAGACGCGTGGTAAGAAGGCATGGTTTGATGAGGCTGACGTGAAATACGGGATGTATCTTCCATGAAGGTGGCAAAGAAAGACGCATTGCCACTGGATTTAACACCTCCGTAATGGAGAAAGGACCCACAAACTTTGGTAGAAGCATACGTTTGCCCGGAATACGTAGATTACGTGTAGACAGCCAGACTTTTGAGTCTACTTTGTATTCTGGAGCGGTAAGCCGATGTCGATCAGCGTACTTTTTTGCCCTCTCCTGTGCAAGTAGAAGGTGGGATCGAACTTCCCTACGGACTGAATCCAGGTCCCGTACACAAGCCTGAGCAGCCGGGTTGTCAATGGGGAGCGCCGGGTCTAAAGGCAATGAACGTGGATGGAAACCATATAAGGCAAAAAACGGCGATACCCCTGAGGCACAATGTACCGAGTTATTGTAGGCGAACTCGGCAGGAGCAAGCGTTTTTAGCCAGGTAGACTGGAATTGGAGACATAAACATCGGAGGAATTGTTCCAGTGTGGCGTTTGTCCTCTCAGTCTGTCCATCGGTTTGTGGATGGTAGGCAGAACTGAAACGATCATCGATGTTTAGTGAAGAAGTCAAAGCCCTCCAAAAGCGGGACGTAAACTGAGGACCACGGTCCGATACAATGATAGAGGGAAGTCCAAAGAAACGAAAGACATGTTTGAGAAACAATGAAGCCAGGACAGGGGCCGAAGGCAAGCCAGCACAAGGGATGAACAAAGCCATCTTGGAGAAGTAATCAATAATAACCCAAACGGTATCATAACCGTCGAGAGGAGGTAGGTCCACGATGAAGTCCATGGAAACCATGTACCAAGGTTTATGCGGTACTGGAAGGGGATGCAAAAGGCCTACGGGTTTGGATCTAGAAACCTTGCATTGGGCACACACTGAGCAAGACTTCGCATAGTCGATGACATCCCTAGACATCGAAGGCCACCAGGCCCAACGGCGTAATGACTCCAACGTCTTTTGCTGTCCTGGATGGGCTGCCATCAATGAATCGTGTGACCAAGTTAAAGCTCGAAGTCGTGCTTCACCAGGAGGAATGAAGAGACGACCCTGGATATAAGGCAGATCCTGAACGATGTCGAGATTCAACGATTCGCATTCCTCCTTGTTTGAGGTCACCCAAGATGATATAAGGGCACGGAGCGAAGGTTGAGGAGTGCAAGCACAAACCACCCTTTCAGGCAACAACAAGGGACGATCAGATTTAGAAATACAAGAACTGTGAGGTAGTCTTGACAGAGCGTCGGCACATGCATTGAGGCGAGCCGGTCGATATGTGATGACAAAGTTGAACTGGGAGAAGAAAAGATGCCAACGAGCTTGTCGGGCTGTAAGGCATTTCATAGATTTGAATGCAAGGAGACTGCGGTGATCTGAATAAACAACAACCTGGTGACGGGCCCCCAACAGATGATGACGCCATTCCGCAAAGGCATCCCTGATAGCTAACAATTCACGCTCTGTGATGGGATAATTGCGTTCATACGGGGTCAATTTCCTGGAAAAATATGCCACAGGATGGATTTCTCCCGAATCAGGACACTCCTGCGACAGAACCGCCCCAATAGCTGAACCGCAGGCGTCCGCCTCTACAAAGAAAGGGAGGAGAGGGTCCGGGTGTTGCAGTACCGGGGCCGTCGAAAAGGCGGTCTTCAGGATTTCAAAGGCTTGTTGTGCCTCAGGATTCCAAGCAAATGGTTTTTTGGAGCTGGTGAGTGCCGTTAAAGGAGAAGAGATCGACGAAAATGAATGGATGAAACGTCGATAGAAGTTGGAAAACCCCAAGAAAGACTGAAGTGCCTTGACTGATGTAGGAACGGGCCATTCCAGAATCGCTTTAACTTTAGATTGACTCATACGAATGCCACGATTGGTCAAGTCATAGCCAAGGAACTCAACCTCCGGAGAATTAAATACACATTTCTCTGCCTTGACGTACAGGTGGTTCTCCCTTAACCTCTGTAACACAAGACGCACGTGTATAAGGTGTTCCTTCATGGAGGATGAGTAAATGAGAATATCATCTAGATAAACTACAACAAATTGATCCAGATAATCATGGAAAATGTCATTCATGAAAGCCTGAAAGGTGGCCGGGGCATTGCAGAGTCCAAATGGCATTACTAAGTATTCGAACAGACCGTAACGTGTCTTGAAGGCAGTTTTCCACTCGTCCCCGGCTCTAATCCGGACGAGATTATAGGCCCCCCTGAGGTCAAGTTTAGTAAATACCACTGATGAACCAAGTTGATCCAGAAGCACTGATATCAACGGAAGAGGATATTGATTTTTAACTGTAATAGCATTCAATGCCCTGTAATCAATACAAGGGCGCAGGTCCCCCTCCTTTTTAGGGACAAAAAACAACGGTGATGCAGCCGGGGACTTTGAGGTTCGAATAAAGCCTGTGGCCAGGGCTTTATCGATATAATCTTTCAATACTTTGTCTTCTGGTATAGTAAGTGAATAGACCCTTCCGGTTGGTATTTTGGTCCCTGGTATTAGGTCTATCGGGCAGTCGTAGGGCCTATGAGGCGGCAATCGATCTGCCCTACCCTTGTCGAACACGTCCCGAAAGGATTCGTATTCAAGGGGAATACCTGTACTAGGATCCCGAATAATGGCGCCTATGAGAGACACGGAAGCCACAAGAGCCTGGCAAGAAGAATTGGGGCAGACATATGTGTCCAAAAAGCAGTTCTCATTGCACTCCGGAGAAGGAAAACGAACACTCTTCTTTACCCAATCAATAGCAGGATTGTGGTGTTGTAACCACGGAATTCCCAATATGACTTGATATTGCGGAGCTTTGATTAGATCAAACGAGATTGATTCTACATGACCATCTTCGGTTTTCATGCTAACAAGAGTGGTGTTTTGTGTGACCAAACCGGATACCAAGGTTGTGCCATCCACAGTATGGACCCTCTCAGGTTGAGCCTTTGGTAGAAATGAGACATGGTTCTTTGTAGCATAGTCGAAATCCATATAATTCCCCGTAGCTCCTGAGTCTATAATAGCCAAAGAGGAAAATGTGGCGTCATCGGCAGTGGTAAAGGACACAGGTAGACTAACAGGGGCGGATAAGGTACTCTGTGAGCCCAAAGAAGACACTCCCGGCGTAGGGACTCTATCTACCGCCGGGATTTGGCGTTTCCCGCCTTTTTAACGGGTCTTTTAGGACAATCTTTCAGATGGTGTTCCGAAGACCCACAATACATGCATAAGTTATGCGAACGTCTGTATTCCCGTTGTGCCTGAGTCAAGGGACCCCTCACGGCCCCTATCTGCATGGGTTCGGGATTCGAAACAGAAGGAGGAGCTAAATCTGCCGGAGTGGGTGTAGGGATGGCTGTTTTACGTTCTCCTCTTCTTTCAGACCTTCTAGCATCTATTTGTAAGACTAAGTCTAACAATTCACCAAAAGAGGTTGGGACAACCGGTACTGTGGCTAGGATATCTTTTAATTCTTCAGATAACCCCTGATAGAATACAGCTGATTTCTTTTCTTCGGGCCAGTCTGTCTCCGCAGCCAGCTGATTGAATCTGGTAAGAAAAGAAAAAAGAGAAGAATTGCCTTGTCGTAGACCCAGCAGCTCCAGATCCGAGGCTTGGGATTTATAACGATTGTCAAAGACCCTATTCATGGCCAATATGAGTTCGTCACAGTCATAAAGAACATAACTGTTGGACTCAAGCAAAGGGTTGGCCCATGCAGCCGCTGTACCTCCTAGATGTGAAAGAATAAAGGCTGCCTTGGTTGTGGAGTTTGGAAAGGCGGCGGGTCGACACAGAAAGTGCAATTTGCATTGGTTTATAAAGGTTCGATATTGTTTCGGATCTCCAGTAAACCTTTCCGGAGGGGCCAACGGGAATTGCGTGGCCATCAAAACCGGTGTCGCAGAAAACCCTGAGGCTGAAGCTGAAGGTAGAGCAGAACCTGAGGCGGTTGCACCTTCCATGTCTACTCCGAGTGTCTGGGGATTTTGAATATTCCGTAAGCTGTCGATCCTTTGATGCATGGCGTCATGGGCCAATGTCATGTCTGATCGTAACTCAGACACTAAACGAAACAAAGCAGCCAAAGGATCCGCTTCTTCCATGGCTTCTGTTTTTGTTACTCACCGGTGGGATGAGTGCGAGGAACCAGGAAGCATCCAAACCCAGAATTTTGCTTGAAGGAGCTTAAGTAGGGCCTCTACCTAAGCCTCCTCTCTGCGAGGGAAAATAGACCTTCAAAATGATATGACCACTTGCTGTAGTTAACCAGACAAGGGGACTGATCACCCAGAAGGGCGGAGAGAATTCGTACCGCCACGAACCAGGCTGAAAAGAAAAGAACAACAAGTAAGTAATACAAAAGGTAACGGTTGTCCCTTATAAGTCTTACTAACTGAGGAGTACCTGGGTTCTTGTTTTCCTCCCCCCGTAGAATAGATGAAGGAATTAACCCGGGAATCACCTAAGAGCAGGACAAGATTTAGTATCTAACTGGTTTAACTATTTACACAAACAAAAAGGTGGGTAGGATCTTACCAGTGGGAATTGACTTAGTACTTGAAATGTTAGAACACAACGGCAGGGAGAAAATAAGAAAAAGGTAAGGTTAGTAGGGTTCTACTACCCGGGCGGCACGAGGGTCGCGCTAGATTCGGGATGGTGCACTGCTGCAGAGCGTCTTGAAAATGCACAAACCCAATGTTCCGTTTAACACCAAAAGTCTTCCCACTGATGGAAAAAGATAAAGGACGATGACAGTCGGGATGGTATTTCCAGGTGAATGGGTTTTAAGGAGGTAAATTCTGGCAGGATACAGAGCAACCAGTCGGAATGATGACTCTTGAGACAGGTAGGTCAAAAACAGGCAAGGTCTGGTACACTGGCTGACAGGAACTATAACAGAACGTGGAGAAGAGGAGTCCAGGAGGAAAGCAGGATTTTCGGTACACGGGAAGGCAGATCAGAAGGTGAGGGAATTCCAAATAGAAGGTCCAGTAAACAATCCGAGTCGAAAACCGTAAGAACCATAAGCAGATAGCAATCGAAGAAGGAACTTCTAATTACCGGTAGTAGCTGTAAACAGAAGCAGCGTCTTGGCCGTCTCCGGGAACTAAATAATGGAGAAAGGCGGGGCTAGCCAATGTGAGGCTCTTCCGGTGAACTACCGTACGGAAGCAGGTTTCCTGGGGGGTGTAGTCTCCGAGCCGCTAACTTCCACGGCAACTTCCATCGTGCATAAAACGACGCGGATTGATGCCGAATCCTTTTGGGGAGCGCTATAAATTTCCTACTGCCTCTGGTAGTAGCTTTGGAAACCCGAAGCGCCAGCGGCGTAAGTGACCGGGTTTTGCTGATAGCCGGGGATGAACGCCGACTCATAACAACTAGAGTCAAGAATTCCATCTAAGTGTGGTACATGCTAACATTCTTAATCCTGTCTAGATGCGGAGTAGACTAGAGTCAAGAATTCCATCTAAGTGTGGTACATGCTAACATTGTTACACCTGTCTAAGTGTGATGCAAGGTAATCTTGATCGTTCTCTGTATGTGTGGCACTAGTCAGCATTGGTTAATATGCTAGTGTGTAGTGGAATGCAACATTTGCAGTTAGTCAGGACTGGATCTAGGCTGATGGTCACAAAATCTCTCTAGGTACGCAAGGTGCAGTTCTATGGCAGTTTACGCTATGATAGGTAAGGTAGAGTGGCAAGGGCTTTCTGGAGTAGAGTGATTGCTCTACTCCCCAATCATTCCACACTCACAGTTTTGTTGGTGTCTGGCTTCCTTCGCTTCCCTGCGGACACCTGCAGACACATCTTGAAGCCGCCTCTGTAGGAGCTGCCCTTCCCCGCAGGGGCTGCCGGGCAGAGGGCTGCCCTGGGAAAGTCGAGGATAAAGGTGAGGTGGACCAATCAGGGCTCGGGGGATGGAGGGGCAGGCGGGACTAAGCAGGGGAAGCCTGCAATGCTGACTCTTGGCCCGCGAGGGCCGCGGTGAGCAGGCTCGATACGAGCCTCGGGTGGCTCTTTGAAATTAGCCAATAAGGGATGGGGTGGGGGGCGGGAGGAGGGAGGAGGCCAAACCGGGAAGCCGTGGGGAAAGAGGGATGCAGGCAGGGGGCCCAAACCAGGCCCGAAATTAGTCCAAACAGAGGCCCAGGAGGGTCCTCTGTTGGATCAGCTCACCTGCAGCGCCTGGTGGAAAACAGGTGTAACACAGTGTGTCCCATTAGGACAACCCTGCTTCTGGTAAGCAGAAGGAGGAGGAACAAGCACAAGGTTAAGGAGGATGGGGGTCTGAAAAGTCCTCCTCTCAGAAGGCCCACAAAAAGTTTTTAAAAAATGGAACGTCACCTGAGGACAGTCAGAGTAGTGGGAGTAACCCTCCCAAGTATAGCTCAGGTTAGTAAGCCTCCCTATGTACAAAGACCCAGTGGATCGTGTGTGGCTTTTGGAGCAAGTGACCATGTGAAGGTGGACCCAGATTGTGGTTAAAACCATGGGAGTCCACTCTGAGTCTGGCCTCCCCCAACCCTATGAGGAGGAAGAAATTATCACAGGGGCATCCTTCTCCTCAGATTTCTTCCTCAGTGGGATAGAATATGAGGTAGTCTTAGTTTCCCTGGGTTCCTGGGAGCCAAGAGTTTCAGAAGCTTATGCTAGGATACCTGACAACGGCAAACACTACTTTGAAGACAGTGTGCTGATCAATGGAGTTGACACTCCTGCCCTTAGGTATAGAGGAGCGAGCAGAACTGTGTTGGATGCCACTCTGGTCCACCAGGGGGAGCTTGCCAGAGCTCCCTTGATGCCCACCAAGTTAGCTGATGGCGCCCCTCTCATGTTCCCTGTAATGCCTGTCAATCTGACTATTAATGGTCCAGTAGTAAGGATTCCTGTGAATGTACAGAGGCAAGTCCCTGGAAATGTTCTGCTGAGACAGGACCTCAGAGACTTAGGTCTTGTGGGGGATACAGCAGAAAGACCATGCACAAGGTCACAGACAAGAGCTGCCCGGGCCAAGTCCAAGGCTGAGTCAAAGTCAAATGGGAAACCCAAGGCTAAGGGAGTCAGAAAATCAAAAAGAGGGAAACAGAATATTCCCCCAAACTTACCTACCACGGAGTGGGAGGTAGTTGGCCAAGCACCTGAACCTGATGAGGAAGAGGTGCTGCCTGAAATACTCAACCGTCATGAGCACCCTGAACGTTTATTGGCTGAAGGTGGTCTTGATAGGGAAGAGTTCAGTAAGGGCCAACGTGAGTGCCCATCTTTGGAAGGCCTAAGGAGACGGGCCTGCTCCCAGCATGAGGGTGAACCTCCCGTGAGGCATAGGATTTATTGGGAAGGTGGGCTTCTGTACAGTGAGCCCCCAGATTCTACTGAAGGAGACCATAGGAGGTTAGTGGTCCCCCTTCCAGACAGACCCTTTGTGCACTAGGACCCCAACCGGCCCATAGAGCTGGGGGTTGCCCAATAGCACTTTAAGATGAGGCAGCAGCACCTGTGAGATGGATGGGGATGCAGATTAAAACTCTTGCATCAAATCAATAATGACAACTCAATAGTTTGGCAAAGGGAGTCCATTTAATGACAAGTACAAAAAACGGGGAGTTCATGATTATCAGCAATCGCTCAATCTTCCTTCTCGCTTCAACAACTCCAATGAACTTCATAAAAAGCACATCATCTATACTAAAAACTCGTCATCACTGACGTGTAATGCTTAAAAGTTGACATGCAATTCTATTGGTTCTAGGAAGGTAACTTTAATATAGGTAGTATATCTGTATATGGTAACGGAGTGAGGGGATTGGACATACACTGTCAGGTGGGGCATCTAAGCTCTACCTTCAAAATGGCTACTGTAAACATCACTAAAAGTATGACGTCTCATTGGTTTTACTTCCCTTTGAGCTGTAGATCAGCAGGTGAGTGGATCTAGCCCCGGAGCCCTCGTTTTGCCCAAAACTGTAATTTATCTCCCTCTGTGAGCCTACTAGGCCCCTGTGTGCCTCCATCCGCCGTCCCCTTCCTGGATTGCCAAGCTCCCGCCTCCTGAGCCCTCCCACCTGAGCCCTGATTGGCTCTCCATCGAGCTCTTTTCTGTCCACTCCAGAGCAGCCCTCTGCATGTGCAGCCCCTGCGGCAAAGGACCCAAGGCAAAGGACGGCTCCTACAGAGACGGCTCCAGATCGTATCTGCAGGTATCCACGCAAGAAGACAACAACGAGTAAGTGTGGCAAGGGCGGGGACTGAAGCAATTACTTCATGCCATACTTCCATACCCCTCAATCTGTTACAGAGTAGTTTGCATTTAGAAAGTATTCCCTATAGCATATCTGTGGCATAATTGCATTTAGAAAGTGTTCCCTATAGCATATCCATGGCATAATTGCATTTAGAAAGTGTTCCCTATAGCATATCTGTGGCATAACTACATTTAGAAACTCTGTCCTATAGCAATCTGTGGCATAATTGCACTTAGAAAGTGTTCCCTATAGCATATCTATCTGTGGCATAATTGCATTTAGAAAGTGTTCCCTATAGCATATCTGTGGCATAATTGCATTTAGAAACTCTATCCTATAGCATATATTGCATTTAGAAAGTTTGAAGTGTGCCTAATAGCGTGCCCTAGTTGAATTGAGAAGTGTGCCTAATATCCTCTCTAAGCAAAATTGTATTTTGAAGTGTGCCTAATAGCGTGCATTGCTTGCATTTAGAAGTGGGCCCAATAGCGTGCCTTACTTGCATCTAGAAGTGTGCCCAATAGCGTACCTTGCTTGCACTTAGAAGTGTGCCCAATAGCATGCCCTGCTTGCATTTAGAAACGTTCCTAATATCCTCTCTAAGCGAAATTGAATTTTGAAGTGTACCTAATAGTGTGTCCTGGTTGAATTTAGAAGTGTGCCTAATACTCTCTCTGTGCAAAGTTCCACTTAGAGGTGTGCCTAATATGCATGCCTGGTTGAATTTTGAAGTGTACCTAATAGCGTGCCCTGGTTGAATTTAGAAGTGTGCCTAATATCCTCTCTGTGCAAAGTTGAACTTAGATGTGTGTCTAATAGCGTGCCTTCCTTGCATTTAGAAATGTGCATAATAGCGCGCATAGTTTGAATTTAGAAGCGTCCCTAATATCCTCTCTAAGCAAAATTGAAATTTGAAGCGTGCCTAATAGCGTGCCCTGGTTGAATTTATAAGTGTGCCTAATACCCTCTCTCAGTGCAAAATTGCATTTAGAAGTGTGCCTAATATCACCTCTGTGCAAGGTTGAATTTAGAAGTATGCCTAATATCCACTCTGTGTAGAGTTGCATTTTGAAGTGTGTCTAATATCAATTCTATACAAAATTGATCTTAGAAGTGTGCCTAATATCCTCCCTGTGCTAAACTTGAATTTAGAAGTGTGCCTAATATCCTCTCTGTGCAAAACTTGAATAAGTGAATGATATCAGCCTGCTTAGTTGAACCCAGAAACCATAAATAATCTCACTCAGTGATATAGCTGAACTTATAAAGTCTAAATATAAAGTGTAACTTACATCTGAAACTGTACCTAATAACAGGTACTGCCGGGGCACTGTTAATCACAGAAAGAGTCAACAATTAACATCCGGTGTTATAGCTATAGTGGGATGGTGTGAACGATATCTTCCAACCTATCTATGTCACAGCTACTAACCATGAGTGCACCCAATCCACCAAGATCTGCCGAAAACGACCCCCATGCACCGCCTACGCCCTGCGGCCACCCCTGCCTACCGTCCCCCCATCCCCAAATCATCTCACCCTCCACCACATCCCCTACCCATCCCCTTTCCAAACACCAAGCCAGAGGGGCACGATGGCGAGCCAACCACCCTAAGTCCACTGCTCCTCCGAACCCCCCCACTGATCAGCCCAACTTGATCATACTCGCTCCCCTCACTAGCATACCGGGCACACCCTGCCCAGCAATCACGCACCCCCCGCATTTCCCATTAACCCCCACCATCATCCCCCGCGACCACACCCTTTCCCCTCCCTAAAAACTGCACACCTAGCCCTTGCAAGAACAGAAGCCTCATCCCTCTCCTCCTCTGACCCCCCCCTACCCTATCACACACACCAATCGCAACAAAGACACTAAAAAGGAAACATACCTGGTCCCCCTCAATCTCTCAGCACTCATCACCCTCCCTGTCTCGAACCACCACCTCAACCCCCCAATTACTTGCCTCTCCCCAAGCCTCACCCTGCCTGAAACCCCTCTCCCTCAATTTCTCACCGACCACAACTGAAACCCCCAACCCCCCACACCCTACCTTCAAATCCCCCGTGCCAAACCCAATCACCCTAACACACGCGTCCATGCATCCCCACCCGAAATCAGCCAAATGTTCTGCTCGCCCACTTTTTTCATCGATCATCAACCACTCCACCCCTCTCACTCTCCAGTTTCACCCTCTTCCCCCCCCCCCCCCATCGCTGCAGCTCCGACACCAACCTCACCTACTGAAGTGAATTGCATCCTATTTAATGCCCGATCCGTAGCAAAAAACAGACACAGCATCTTTGACCTCCTCGCCTCAGACAAACCAGACCTGGTCTTCATCACTGAAACCTGGTTCTCTGATGACTTCGCCCCTATCGCCAATGAAGCCCCCCCCCCCCCTCTCGACTACTCCCTCATCCCACTAAACCGTCCCTCTAGAGGAGGAGGAATAGCATTCGTCTTCAAGTCTCACTTCCACGCCTCAATCATCGACAACCAACCTTCCATTGCTTCCTGCAAATCACTCCTCGTTAAACTATCCCTTTCCCCTTCGTTCTCACACAGCTTCCCAATAATCTACAGACCCCCTGGCTACGATAGACTATTCTCAAACAACCTCTGCGACTCTATTGCCACCCTTGAACTAAACCATCCCAACCTCACCCTTCTAGGAGATTTCAACATATGGCTGGACATCCCCACCAACCCTATGACACACTCTCTGGTTGACGGCCTAGACGTGATTAACTTCCAACCCCACATAAACGGCCCGACTCACTATAAAGGACACACTCTTGATGCCATCTTCAGCTCCCACAACCTGATACATCTAAACCCCTGCACCCCTATCATCTGGTCCGATCACTTCATTGTTTTTTTCGCCATTCACTCACCCAACCCGCTTCCTGTACCTGTACCCGAACCTGAACCTCCGAATCTATGCAAATGCTGGAAAAAACTAATAATCCTTCCTTACCTAGCTGATGCACTCCTCCAGTCTCCTCCACCTACCTGCCAACCCAATAACCAACTAACCCCCGATGCGTTTGACTCATGACTCAACACCCCGCTAATGCGGCTCACACCCTCGTGCAAACCATCAGCCCGCCTTGGCCTGTTCCCTAGATGGTTCACACCTGAATTGAAGACCACTAAACAACTGTATAAATACCTAGAACGCAAATGGCGGAAAGACAAAAACCCCCTAAGCAGATCCACCTTGGCCCGGCACCTTCATCAGTACAAGGTCGAAATCCGGAAAGCAAAAAAAGCCCATTACAACTTCCGAATCCTAAACTGTAAAAACCCCAGCAAAGAACTTCACAAAATCATCACTGAATTCACCAAACCATCATGCACTACCACCATCTCGACCCCCTCACAATCACTGTGCAACTCACTCTCTCTCCACTTTTACACCACAGCACTTGAAAGAACACATGCTCTAACCAACAACTTAGCTCTCTTACACCCACCAGGCAATCCACCCCCAATACAGGCAAACCCACCGCCCCCGACCAATACCCAACCAACGTTCGACTCCTTTAGTCCAATATCCCCCAACCAATTTCCCAAACTTCTCTCTGCCCGAAAACCATCCGGCTCTCCGCTAGACCCTTGCTCGGCCACAACCCTCAAATAAATTTTCACTTCTACCAGCGCAGGAGAACATGCAAGATCCATCATAAATGACTCCCTTTCCTCAGGAATTTTTCCTGACGCATTCAAAGCGGTTCATGTCAAACCTCTAAAAAAAAACATTCCCTTGACCCTCTCGAACCCAAAAACTACCACCCATCTCAAACACCAGGTTCCTTGCCAAAATCATCGACCGAACCGCCTACTCCCAACTAAATACCTTTGTAGAAGCCAACAATCTCCTAAACCCCGCACAATCAGGTTTCAGAGCCCGACACAGAACTGAAACCACCCTAACCTCAATCTGGGATGACCTGAAAAGCACGGCAGAATCCGGGGGATGCACCGCGTTAATCCTTCTTGACCTATCTGCCGCCTTTGACACAATCAATCACTCAATCCTCCTTGACCGCCTCCACTCCCTAGGAATCCGTGGAACAACTCTCTAATAGATAAGTTCGTTCCTCAAAGACAGGTAGCAAATAACGCTACTCTCCACCTATTCCTCCCAAGCCTGACCAGTCGATACGGGAGTCCCACAAGGGGCATGCCTATCAGCCTTCCTGTTCAATCTCTATATGGCCACCCTGCCACGAATAATTAGTTCACACAACATCATGTGTTACAACTACGCTGACGACACTCAACTAATTCTAAAAATCCTGAACTCAAAACCCAATTGCCGACCTGACCTCGCTGCCTGCCTCCTTCGACATAGAGCTCTGGATGACCACAAACCACTTCTTGCTAAACCCCTCCAAAACCGAAATCATGGTATGTGGCAACTCCGAACTTCTTCCACACCCATTACCCTGGCCATCTGCCATGGGCAACTCACCGACTCCCTCTAATTCAGTAAAAAACCTTGGATGCACCCTAGACTCTGACCTAACATTCTCGCGCCAAGTCAACAACGTCTCAAAGTCCTGCCACTACCACCTTAAATCTCATAGGTGCATCTTTCCTTACCTCTCATTTCCCAACAGACTCTCCACGGTCCAATCAATTGTTATATCAAGACTGGATTACGCTAACCCCCTCTACCTCGGAGTCCACGCATACCAACTGAATAAACTACAAAGAGCACAAAACGCTGAAGTCAAACTGCTACTAGCACTCGGGCCGAGAGACCACATCTCCCCAGCCCTCAAAGCTCTGCACTGGCTTCCGGTTGCCCGAAGGGTGACCTTCAAAACCTTATGCATTTCTCACCAAGCACTCCATAAACCTGGACCTCAATATATTCAAGAGAAACTAAAACCCTATCACCCTCCACGTACTCTAAAATCAAGCTCAGCCGGCCTCCTAGTCATACCTAAAACAAACTCAGTCAGGTTGGGTGGATCATCATTCTCAGCGTTAGCCCCCACGCTGTGGAACACACTCCCACCCTACATCCGCCTCACTGAAGACCTCATGTCTTTCCGCAAATTACTGAAAACTTGGCTCTTCCCCTAAAACCGACCCCGTACTCAAACCAACTCAATCTGAATAACAGCATCTCAATGGAAGCAAAAACAATTAATAATAATAAAAAATAAAAAATAATGAGAACAAAATAAACTGCTAGATATTAATAATAATAAGACAAATAACAATACATCAAAATCCAAGCAAGAAATCGACAAAATAACTGCTAATGTAAACTAAAAGGACAAACAGAATAGAATTAGTAAAGTAGATCAAAGCAGTGAAGTGGATAAAAAGAATAAATCGTACGAAAACAGTAATGCGGTTGAAATTAATGAAATAGATGTAATGATTGCAATGGACGAAAGGAACAAAATGGACGAAATGAATAAAGAGAAGAGGATAAAAGATTAATACAGGAGACTGATGAGTACACAGACAGATGGCATGTAATGTATGAGTGTATGGCATAAATGGAAAGTACAGAATAGACTATTTGAGTACATAAGACGGGTGTAGTGCATGAGAAAGATGGAGAGCACAGAACGGATGGAGTGCGTACAACAAGTGACATGGGCTGAACTGATAATGCAGGATAAATGAACGAAGTGAGTGGAGCGGATAAAGTCGGTAGACTGGATGAAGCGAGTAGAGCGGATGATTGCGCTGAGTGGATGAATGCATTGAGCAGATGAGTGTGTAGAGCGGATAAGTGACAGAACGGATGAGTGTGTAGAGAAGATCAGTGTGTAGAGCAGATGAGTGTGTAGAGCAGATGAGTGTGTAGAGCGGATGGGTGCATATAGCGAATGGGTGCATAGAGCGGATGGGTGCATAGAGCGGATGAATGCATAGAACGGATGAATGCATAGAACGGATGAATGCATAGAACGGATGAATGCGTAGAGCGGATGAGTGCGTTCAACGGACGAGTATGTAGAGCCGATGAGTGTATAGAGCCGATGAGTGTGTAGAGCTGATGAGTTTGTAATAGTGGATGAGTGCGTAGAGCGGATGAGTGCGTTCAACGGATGTGTATGTAGAGCCGATGAGTGTGTAGAGCAGATGAGTGCGTAGAGCGGAGGAGTGTGTAGAGCAGATGAGTGCGTAGAGCAGATGAGTGCGTAGAGCAGATGAGTGCGTAGAGCAGATGAGTGCGTAGAGCAGATGAGTGCGTAGAGCAGATGAGTGCGTAGAGCAGATGAGTGCGTAGAGCAGATGAGTGCGTAGAGCAGATGAGTGCGTAAGAGCGGAGGAGTGCGTAAGAGCGGAGGAGTGCGTAGAGCAGATGAGTGTGTAGAGCAGATGAGTGCGTAGAGCAGATGAGTGCGTAAGAGCGGAGGAGTACGTAGAGCAGATGAGTGCGTAAGAGCGGAGGAGCGCGTAGAGCGTGTAGAGCGGAAGAACGTGTAGAGCGGGCGAGTGCGTAGAGCGGGCGAGTGCGTAGAGCGGGCGAGTGTGTCAAGCGGGTGAGTATGCAGAACAGATGAGTGCGTAGAGCGGATGTGTGCGCAGAGCGGATGTGTGAGTAGAGCAGATGTGTGAGTAGAGCAGATGTGTGAGTAGAGCGGATGCGCAGAGCGGATGTGTGAGTAGAGCAGATGTGTGAGTAGAGCGGATGTGTAAGTAGAGCGGATGTATGAGTAGAACGGATGTGTGCATAGAATGGATGTGTGCGCAGAATGGACGTGTGTGCAGCGCGGACGAGCGCGCGGAGCGGACGAGCGTGTGGAGCGGACGAGTGCGTAGAGTGGATGAGTGCGTAGAGTGGATGAGTGCGTAGAGTGGATGAGTGCGTAGAGTGGATGAGTGCGTAGAGTGGATGAGTGCGTAGAGCGGATGAGTACGTAGAGCGGATGAGTGCATAGAGCGGATGAGTACGTAGAGCAGATGAGAGTGCAAAATGAATGAGGGCATGGAGTGGACGAGAACGTAGAACAGATAAGAGCGTGGTGCATGTGTAGGTTGTGGTGCGAAGGTACGTTGTATGAATGGTTAACGAGTGTTGAGTGCGGAGCTGGTGTAGAGGGCGGAGCGGTGTGTTGAGTGCGGAGCTGGTGGAGAGGGCGAAGCGGGTGTAGAGTGCGGAGCAGGTGCAGAAAGCAGAGCGAGGAGCGGATGCTGAGTGCGGAGCAGGTGGAGAGTGCGGAAAGGGTGTCGAGCGTGGAGCAAACGGGTGATGTATGTGGATGAACGGATGAAGAGTTTGGAAGGAGTGGATATAGTAAAGGGAGGAAACGGTTAGCGGGTGGCAGGAACGGAGGATGGATCTGGAAGAACGGGCGATGTATATAGATGAGACGGGTAAAGTATGAGGAAGGAACCAGTGAAGTGTGTGGACAAAATGGGTCAAATATATTGAATAGAGTGACTGAAGCATGTGGGTGGAACGGATGAAGTTGATCGATTAAATAAAAAAATGTAATTAGAACGAAGGAAGTTGTCAGGATTCGCCCTTGGAAGTTATGGAGTGCCTGGCGACTCTAGTGTCCGTCTCCACAACCAGCAGTCTGGTCTAGTCCTTACCCAACAAGGCGGCTCATCCTTTAAAGCAAGGCCACGCCCACAGCCCAGCGCATTGTATGTTTTCCTCTGTGTGCATTCAACAGTGCTGTGCTGCTGTGTAGAGTTCTTTTTTCTCTATGTATTTTCTTACCTTCTTGCCCACTTTGTTTTTCTTCCTTCCCAAGTCCCTATGTTTTGTAGGCACCGTTCTCTTATTCGCTTCCTTCGTTTCTGGTTTTCGCTTTCCTCTGTCCCCTCCGTTTCCTCCCTTTTGCTTCTTCCCGAGCCTACCTGAGATTTGGGTTTACTTTGTACTTACCTTTCTGGCTCCTCTGCTCTTTTGCTCCGTCTTTCTGCTTTTCGTGCTGTACTTGTGGTTTCTACATTTTTCTCTGTTTTTCCTGGCTCGTTGTGCCAGTTCACAGTCGCTGAACTTTTTTCGCCATTACGGCGTCCGCGGCTCTGCTCTCCTATTCATCCGATGTGTCAGTTTACTTCTCAGGTACGTGGGTTCTTAAATTCTTAGTAGCTGCTCCTCTGCATCCTACTTTCACTCCACTCCCTATTCTATCCTTGCCTTGAATTCACTTCATCTTATCTTCCAATTCTTACGGTGGATACTTTTTTCTGCACACCGTCCATATTTTGTCCTACAACCCGCGCTCTCCATAGAGCTCTATTGCCAAGAGCTCTATTGCCATTATCCTTACCAACAGACCGCAATCACCCCCAGTTGGACCTTGTATACAGATCAAAGAAGGGGACTCAAGAATTCACCACCAATCATCTTGCATTATCCGTTAAGAAACAATTTATTGTTGGAATTACCAGGCTATTTTGCCCAAAAGGCTTTTTCCCTGTTTATTTGGGGTTTGGCTCCTTAGGGTTCCCCTTAGGCAGGTTCCACTTCCTGTCAAGGTGGCCTCTGAGGAAGCCAGACCCTACTTACACAATAAAAAGAAGAAGCCAGTCAAAGAAAGGCTGATACCCGACCACAAGAAATCTATGAAGGAAACAGCTGCCGATTCCAAGGACAGTTCGTCAGAAGGCCCAGGTGAGGAGGAGGTTGGGGAGGTACGGACCCTATCTGACAGAAGTATGGAAGTATGGGGTTGGAACATGTGTAGTATGTGAGTGGAACGAATAAACTGGGTAGAACCGATGAACCGTGTGACCCAGGAGAAACGAGAACGAATGGAGTACATGGAACTATCAGAGTGGGCCCGATCTCAAACACTTAATGTAAACCACCATATCCCATCTCCACGCCTACTCTCTTCTTTACACCACCACTCAACTAGAACACAGCGATACTATAACACCATTTGGTATAGCTGTTCTCATACCACCATCTGGCTCATACTCCCCATCACTCTAACTAAACACTGCTGGTTACACACCCTCCAGCCTAGGCGTTCTCTTCAGGCCTAACGCAGCCAGAATCAGTCTGGATAAAAACCTGCCAGAACGAACACATACTCCTGATCTCTCAACCACCACACCTACTGCTAAGAAGCAGCTATCCCACGAATACCACACCAGCTGCACATATACCCGGTGCTCACACGCACCTTTGACTCTCTCTACTCTCTCTACTGACTTGAACTTCGGTTCCCGAGGGCATTCAACCTACCAGCGCCTTGAGACCATACCAATGGTACATAACGCTCTATAAATGCAAAGTAACATAACATAACTATAGGACCCTAGATTACATGGTCCACTATGATTGAGTTGGCAACAGCCCAACTCATACTTTTCCATTTGCCTAGCAGCGTGCAGAATAGCCGGCCAGGTGCAGGGAGCTCGTCTGCACCCCCAGCTTCCTTCCAATTATTGCTACGATCAATCATCACCTTAGTGGTCATGCGTCAATTATTTCTTTGTGGTTGGCCTCAAGACTGCTTCTTGGTCTGGAAAAATTAAGATGTCTGTGCATGGCACAAGGCCATGCGTGGGTCTGAAAGTTTCATCCCTTCTCACTTGGCTGTGTCACGTGATTCTGACACTGTGAAATTGTCTTATTCTTCATTTAATTTGTGTATTTGATTTACATCTGCCAGCCATCTGCCTCCCGTGGCTTATCTTGACCTTTCTGAACAGGATACCCTGTTCTTCTTTCATAAATTGTATCCACTGTTGGTCTATATTAGCTGATACGACCTTGGCTTCCTGGCATGATTTGCATGCGTCTGAGTTTCTCTCTGTCTTTAGTTTTTGATTTGTTTGCGGCAAAGCTCTTCTCATGAGACCTTTAGTAACCTTTGGTTTATTCTGTTCTTGTGCATAGTGGAAGTATACTTATATAAAGTGCTCCTTTTGAGGTAGATATGCATATGTGGCACTTGCCGCAATCTATTTTACTACTAAGCATAAGCAAGCCTCACAAATTCTTGCTTCTTGCGGTTCCTTGAATATGTACACGTGTAAACTAACTGAGTATCCTCATTGCGCATGTGGCATTATTTCAGACATCTTTGACATTGATTATTTCACTTTGGGTTCATGATGTCACTTATCCATGGTGTTTCGTCTCTTTTCATCATTCGCAGGTCGCCATATCTTGTATATGTGAGCGAGTCTGGGTTCTTGTGACGTCACCATTCGTCTTCCTTCAGTATCTTTTTAGCTTCTTCAGGGACGCATTTTGACAGTCTTGATTCTGTTTCATTTGTCGGTATAGTTTTCTCAATGGGTACCTTACTGTCCAGGTTTTCTTAGGTGTCGCTACTTCAACAGGTGCTGTTCTTCTGATAGGTACTGGACAGAGCCCAACTGCGGCTCTCTGCTGGTTTATTTGCTCATCATACGTCACATATTTCGGCGTGAACGTTCCTGGTACTTCAAAATGGACGGCTGGAGTGTGGGTCGTGCCTGGGACCTCCTCTACCCTCCCCCTCTGGGCGATTCATCAACCACTTTCACTTCTTCTTTGGTATCCACTTTTACTTCATCCTCTGGATCCACTTTTACTTCCTCCTCTGGATCTACGCATAGAGGTTTGAAGAAATATATCTTTGGGGTCCATATCTTTATGACTCCCTTCAAGCTTCCTGCTGTTCTCAAGTGCTCATCTTTGTTCCAAGTCATTAGTTGGCATTGTCCACTTGGACTACAATAGATCCATTTTCCCACATAATTTCTATGTTTCCTGGGATATCGAACCTTTGTTCCTTCTGGTGCATAAATACTGGCTTTCACAAAGTCCCTTATTTCTTCATTAGTCAGGTCCTTAGGTTTCCATCCCGGTCCGACATCAATCATGATCTTCATCCCTATGGCCTTTTTCGCAGTTTTCTGGCACTGAGAGATTATTATCTTGATAACACAGAATCCAAGCGGTATCATCATTAGCAGGGCTCCTAGGAATTTGAATGCATCTGCCATCCATTGTGGAACCCATGAAAATAGTGATCCAAACCAACTGTCGCCATCTACTTCGTCAGTTTCATCAAGCATTTGATTCTGTAGTTTTGTCAGCATACCTATGGCCTCTGTTAAGGTTCCATTTTCATAGTCATGGGATGGTATAAATGTGCAACATGACTCTCCGATATTTGCACAAACACCTCCACCCATAGCTGTGATCATGTCAAGGACATATCTATTCTGGAGAGTCATCAGTCGGATTGCTCTTAACTCTTCCTTGATTGCATTGAATCCTTTTATGGTCATGTTGATGGTCTGCAGCAACTCCCATCTGGTTATCGGCAGCCATTTAGTATTTGCTCCAACTTGAACTCTTGGCATCAAAGTTAAGGTGAACACTGAAGAATTCTGACTGAACAGTCTATGTTCATATGGGATAGCATCGAAAGCGTCTATGGATTTGGCAGAAAAGTAATTCTATCTCTTCATTCGGCTCATTAGTTCCACAGATCTTCTTCCTCAGGTGAGCATCTGCTTTCAGGAATTTTTGGAATCACCAATGCTGGAACATGGACATTCACCAGTATGCATATACCTCCCCAGTTTCTCGGCAGCCTGATATATGCTTTGGATCCACATGCCCAATAATGATCCATGATCACTGCAGTACCATGTACCATTCCTGGAGCGTCAATTACTCGGCCACAGTTCTGGTTCTCTCCCATTTTTCTTGTGCCATTATTCCTGAAGCAGAATTTTGGGCTCTCCATTGGCACTATCTGTAAGGGTCCTCCTCTATCCTCGACCCATGTCAATAGTTTAGCAAACTTCAGCATAATGGCTTGAATCCAATTCGTACTATGTAAATGGTGGATTCGTAGTGACCGACGATCATCCATGCTCTGCAGAACACCACTCCTTTCTCCCAACCGTCTGGTGAAAGCACTGTTCCCCAAATTTGCATTTGGCCTCTGTTTTTCCACTTCCGAGCTTCGTCTGGAGTTTTTCCTTGGATGTTCAGTTTTTGATTTGCTTCTCTTCTGATTTCTGCTCCTTTAACTCCAGGCTTCTCATATCTGATCACAATATGCTTTGTTTTTCCGTTGTTCCTTGTCTTTATGTCCTGGACATAATCGTCTTCATTTGGATCCTTTGCTTCAGTTGCCCATTTCAATGAAGCATCACTTCCCATGAACTGGCCTCTGGTCTTGCACATTGCTACGTGTGATAGACAGTGCGCCGTCTGCACATCTTTTTCAACAGCTACAAAGATCTTTGCCTTCCCCATGCTGTAAGGAAGGAGCGCGCAAACAAAGCATTCCTCCTTTAAATTTCGTCTTCCAACTTCTTTCATATGTTGGTACCAGATGTTATTCCCCAAGTGTGTTTTGCTGTCCAGGCAGTCGTTTAGTTCATTATCATCTTCCTGTGTGCTTCTCTTGATTCTCAAGGTTTTCATGTAGTTTGCTATCATCACATCTTTAATAGCATCCATTTAACTTCTTCTCACTGGAGGATTCTCAGGTACCTCCATCAATGGTTCAGGCATCTTCATCTGTACTAGTTGAGTACGAGAAAGTCTGGAAATTCTTTCCTTTTCCTCTTGTCTTTTCCTGGCTCTGGTTATGAACGGCCATATTGATTCTACTATCATCTCTGCAAGTGAGAGTTTTGCTGGGCACTTGCCCCTTTCAGTGCTGGGTCAGGGGTGCTTATCAATGCTGTCTCTGTTGGTTTCTTCTCCAACTCCTTTTGTCTCTTTAAGTTCAGCTTTTTCCATTTGTTTTTCAACTTTGCTTGTAGTGGAACTTCTCATCGTTTATTGTCCAGCCTTCTCCCATTCTTTGGATTGTACTTCTGCAGTTATCGACACTAGACCTGGTGTATGTGCACTCATAGTTTGCATGTGTGTGGTTGTCATTGTCCTTTTCTCATTCTTACTCTGCTGACCCTGTCTCCGGCTTTTCAACTTGCTTGTTACCATATGTGTGGGTGTGTCATTGCTAATTACATCCATTTCAAGTTCACTCACTCCTTTGTCAGACCTTCTAGGGACTGGAATGACTATAAAGGGTCTGGGTGCCTTCGTGGGTGACATGCGTACATCATTAGGTGGGTGCACTGGAATCGGAACACTTTGTGCACCGATGAAAAATGCAGTTTGAATTGTCAGTGACAGTAAAACAACAATGAATACAATGCATAGGTACATTATACCTGTATATGTGAATCGACAACACTTAATTCTGGAATAATAAGAGTGTCTCTCCTCCTGAGGGATGACAATGCTGCTGCTTTGGTTGCCCATCTCTGTCATTTAAGGAAAGAAAACTTACTTTTAATACATTCTAGGCAATATTATCTCTGGATTCTGTCGTTTCTGCTCGTGTGCTGCAGGTACTAGAACAATTGTCTTTTTGTCTCTGGATACAGTTCTCTTTTCTGTATACGAAAAATGTCAACTAATACAATAAGTTCAGCAAGTACTTTTTACTGTGTGTGTTCAAAATACACAAGCTCCCAATCGATTCCTCTTATCTGTTTCACTCCAGAAGGCATGCATTGTCCTCGCCAGTATAAACAAGAGTGAAGTCTCTGGCAACAATTTCTCGATCTGTCCATCAGCGGAAAGTCTTACAGTCTCCTCCGGAAATCCTGATGATGATTAGAAAGTTCAACCTGCATTCCAAAGCCATGCAGGAGCATGCTCATCTGTGTAGAAATGGCTCGGTCTCAGATGAAAGTGAGAAAGTCAACACCGGCGGGTCTCCCCACAAGTTCTGGAAAGTCCTCAATCAGGCGAAAGAAGACGTTGCT
This sequence comes from Ambystoma mexicanum, assembly GCF_040938575.1. NCBI lineage: Eukaryota > Metazoa > Chordata > Amphibia > Caudata > Ambystomatidae > Ambystoma > Ambystoma mexicanum. The sequence goes on along the minus strand of NC_090924.1, from coordinate 120,091,254 downwards.
TGCTACTCTACTATCTTCTGGTGACAGGGAAATTTGTCTCATCCTTGCTGTGAATGGAACTTCTCGGCACTTACTGTGAGCAGCTTCTGTGATTTCAATGAGCGTGACTGTTATATCTTGATGGTCGTGAAGATTATGAAGACCTCCGTCCACAAGTATCACACAGGGAGATACTAAAACAACTCCCTGCGCGATCCTTGAGGCCAGAGGTATTGAGTGTCGGAATGTCAGGAACAAGGAACAAGGAACGCTGGAAACCCACAACCGCTGTAAGGCAAGCAAGGGATTAAGCACAGTGGCGAAAACAGACGATGACCAGAACGTAGCTTAGAACACAAAAAAGGGCTTACCAAGCTGGAGGAAACCAGACTTCAAACTAACCCTGAGTGTGGGACCGACAGGGTAGAAGGTGTTCCTAGTTCCCGAGCGTGTGACTGGCAGCAGCAAGTGGTGAAGCACACTAAGCCACACTCTGGATGGGCACACACTGGGATACCTGAGTGAGCCGCGAGGGAGCTCAAGCGTAGCAATCAGTTGGGATAATCCGTAGACAGTCCAAAAGTGTTCCGAGGTCAGAAACCACACAAGCACAACAAAGCCCAAGGGTGATCCGAAGGAAGCCAGTAAGCAGTCCAGTATCCGATAACCAGCAGGAAGATAGAACGTAATCCTAGGGCGTGAAAGAAGCAATCCGTGAAACAGTCTGTAATTCTGTGCTGTGAACGTGACGAAACAGGAACGCCAAACAGTACCGAATCAATTCAGCTGTGAAGCACTGCAGAGGCGTTCCCTCGTCGCATTTAAACGTTTTGGATCAGTCAGGTGATAGCGTCAATTGACGCACGGTCTCAAGCGTCTCCTTACCACGTAATCCATAGTTATAACAGCGGCTGAGCCTTCCGTATCACGTGATGCCGAAGTGAGTCGGGGCGAAGGCTACGCCGAACCACTACGAGACGCCAAGGCAGTCGCTAATTGAAAAAAGGACACAGGGATCTCAAGCGCCCATCTCTGTTAGACTGCCTCCATCTGCGCTGCCCACGATCACCGTGTTGCTGCCGCCCTGAATGGGTAAGTGGGGGTAGATGGGTGGAGGGCGGATCAGGGTGAGGTGAACCTGGAAAGGGATGACTGGGACCGGACAGGGCATCGGCAGCGGAGTGGCGAGAACCATGTGGGACATGTAGAACAGCCTGCATAACAGTGACCTGAATTATGATTTCCGTTCAGTATTATACTCAAACGTTCTGTGTTTGCTGGATCTCGAAGAAATGTCAAGACGTCAGTGTGTCTCCCGACAAGATCGGGGTAGTCTTCAATTAAACAAAAGAATAGCACGCTGACAAGCCTATTAACTTCTTCTTCTGCTTGGGACATTTGTTTTTTCCTCTCTGTACTCCGGAAGCAGGAGGAATTGTTCGGCGATCACAGTGAGCAGCCTCCTTATTGTCTTTTCATTTTCAGGGTCTTGAAAAAATTCAGTGATGTTAGTGAGCCTTCCCACTAACGACGGGTATGATCGCAATACTAGCTCAAAGTAAATTAAGACGAGCTTAGGGATGTCACTGCTGGGGGACACCATAAGTGAGTCCAAACAAGGCTCCTGTTTGGAAAGAGTCTGGATACTGTATTGTCTTCCAATGTGTGTGTCCTTGATCAAAATTTGGCATATCCTTTTCTTATCAAGGCTTCAGTGTGCCTCAGTCCAAAGTTCAAAGTCAATAACCTATGGTTTGGCTTATGCATGCAATTTTCTTCTTCATCCTGCAACTAGGATGCACACAGTGCCCGTTTTTATGTCCTTGTCCCCTTTTTTGCTCAGAGGAAATGTCCACAATTAAGCCATAACTTTGCACAACAGTTCTTTGTCTTTGCTTTGCTGGTCAGGCATCCTTCTTCCTCATCATGGATCTCGTCTGCACGTGCTGTGGTTCTTCCCCATTGTCTGTAGTCTCTACGCATTGGGGTGTGGGCAGGGGGCCTTCTCTGTTGTATGGCTTGATATCACCCAGGAATAGCCAGGCCCTTCTTCCTTGTAGCTTGACTGCAGAGAGAGTGACGTCTTCCACTTTAAAGGGTCTGTTGAACCTTGGCTCGTCCCACTTTTTTCTCGTGTGGTTCCTCACCAGGACCGTGTCTCCAGGGAAAACTCGTGGTAGATGTAAACTTTGAATCGGGTCTGTTGTAGTATCTCCTTCTGTGTTCTGTCCTGCCCTGCACCCTTTTTGTCGTCGCTGCAGCTGTCCTGAAATTACAGTAAGACAAGATGTCATGCAATTCAAGTAATTTTGCATCTCTGATCCTAGAATTTCTCCTGTTGGCTGAGCATCACATTTAGCTCTATCTCGGGGTGTCAATGGAGTGTGCATCCTTCTGCCTGTTGCTATTTCGTGCGGCGTAAGATGATGGTCAGAACCAGGCTGGTTTCTGAGTGCATACAGTGCCAGCGGAAGGCACTGCAACCATCCCTTCTTTAGAGTAAGCTTCAACTTGGCTATCCTTTTCTGTTCCAATGCTATTTTTAATAGGACTATAGGCATCACCGGTTTACCAGTGCTGTCTTGTCGCCACAAGCTTTCAGAGGGGTTTAAAGAACAAGCTTGCCGCTTCCATAGGTTCTTTTCCTCCTGTGGTGACTCCCCTTGGAGTTCCATTAACTGGGTTTGCCCCATGTTACTATAACCCTCAGGTTCGCTTTATGCAACAATCTTCTTCTCATGCACATCAATTATTTTCACATGCATTATTGTTTCATCCTTGGACGCCATACGCTTGGCTTCCGTGTCTGCTGCTTGATTTCCACGTGAGATAAAATCTGTCCCTTTCGTGTGGGCGTCACATTTCACGGCCGCTATGCCCACTGGGAGCAGTCGTGCCTTAATGAGCCTGTCCAATAAAGCTGCGTGCCGCACTGGCTTGCCGTCTGCTCAGAGGTAGTCCCTCCTTTTCCAGCGCGCTAGGCCGGCGTGCACTTTCGATGTCACATAGGCGGAGTCACTGTACACCGTCACTTCCTGGTCTGCGTGTTTCTCAATAGCGAGTATCAACGCCAATAATTCTGCAGCTTGCGCTGAATAATGAGATGGTAATCGTGCACTAATGAGTACTCGAAATTCTCCATTTGCTGTGTGCCACAGCAGTGCCTGTATATCTTTGCCCATCATTTTGATCGATTCTTGAGGAACCGTCAACGAAGACGATATCTCCTTCTGCCAATGCATTCTCTTTCACTCTGGGAATTTCATCATAGAATTCTACATAGTTTGCACAGTTCGAACAGTCATGGATAGGCTCTCCGTCAGTGACTGGCTCTTCTATAAACATAGCTGGGTTCACTATCTTACAGCGAATTATCTTAATCGATGGATTAGATATGATCACTTCATAAGCAGAAGCTCTCTGAGATGTCAATGTGCCTTTCGGTTTCTCTAGAATGGCAAATAATGCGTGCTCGGCGAACGTCACTGAACATCCCATCACAATGGTTGTCGCCTTTTCTATGGCGAACACTGTGGCAGCTAAACCTTGTTTGCAAGGATAGTGACCTCTCATCACTGGGTCCAAATTCCCACTGTAGTATGCCAGCGGCTTGTACCCCAACATGGTTCTCTGTGTGAATACTGCTGTCATAACCCTGCCATTTGTGTGTGAAAACAGGTAGAATGCCTCTGCATAATTGAGAATCCCTAAAACTGGTGCCATGCAAATGCCTTTCTTGAGTTCAACAAAACCTTCTTCCATGGTCTCGGTCCATTCAATTTTTTCTTTCGTCACCTGTGCTTTCTTTAGGGCTTGTATATGAGCTGTAGTCAAAGACCCACGCCCTGACATAATTGCAAAGGCCTAGAAAACTCTGCATCGGTTTTATCGTGTGTGGCTTGGCTGTGTTTAATATGGCCTCAGCCCTTTCAGGGGTAACCCTTTTCCCCTCATGTGAGATCAGCTGGCCTATGTAAAGCACTTCTTTTTGGCAATATTGTAACTTTTCTTTGTCCACTTTATATCCTTTCTCAGCCAATATAGTCAATAGCTGAATAGAATCATGTCTGCGCATCTCCTCTGTCGTGCTGTAAATTAAGATGTCATCCACATATTGCAAGACAACACTCTCTAATGCAATATTGTTTAAGTCCATCTGCAGGACTCTGTTGAAAATCAAAAGAGACTCACAATAGCCCTGGGGTAACCTTGTGCTTTTCAGATGCATCTGTCTGAACGTAAGTGACGTAAAATCTTGTGAGTCTTTCTGCAATGGGAATGAGAAAAATGCAGTCAATCACCGTGCAATATTTTGACTCAACGGGTATATTACATAGGATTGTGGACGGGTTAGGGACTAGAGGAAACTCTGCCTCTACAATATCATTTACCGGGTGTAAATCTTGAATTAGTCTCCACGACCCTCCCTTTGATTTTTGATAGGGTACACTGCGGTATTGCATGACGACTGACGTCACCAAAATGCCCTGCTCCATCATGGCAGAAATTGTCTTGAAAATCCCCTCACCTGCTTCCCTAGACATGTGATATTGTCATGCCTTGCGTAGAATTGCTCCTAGTTTCAATTTAATCCTCACTTCTCCGACTCCTTTCAGTAAGCCTACGTCATAGGGGTCTGTGGTCCACACTGAGACAGGCACCTGACCCATGTCGTCATCAAAATATTCAGGATGGTTTTGTGCCAGCATCATTCTCTGGGGAACCTCCCTTTTGATCATTCTCACCCAAAAACCGAGATTTACCTCAACTGTTGTTTCCTCTACACCTGTTTGTTTGTCAAACAAATCGTCATCAGTGACGTCAGTCAATCTGTACCCTTCCTCAATGGCGATTACTGTGCACCATTGTCTGCCTTCATCATCACAACCATCGATCAATGCCATTTCCCCTCGCACTATGGATGTGTGTATTGTCAAGGGAAGGTCACTTTTCCTCATGCATAGGTATTCTTGATCTGAATAGAAACTCATCTGGGGTCCTCATGAGCTTATCTGCAAGGCTTGGTAGCCCTGCCATTAATACACGCACTCCATACGTGAACATTTCTGGTTCCATTGGGACAGCTCTCATGGCTGTTTGTCCTGAGTATGCTCTAATCATTTTGCATACGTTCAAATAATGCATTCCTGGAGTCGAACATGCTATGCCCTTCTCCGTGAACGAAATTGTCATGTTTAACTTCGTCATTAGGTCTCGTCCCAATACATTTACTGGGGTTTGCTTTGAATATTGCAGTGGCACATTCATGTCACATTCTCCTATAGAGATTGGAAGTTCATTTGTAAAAGGAACACTACTTGTTGCTCCTGTGAAGCCCTGAGTATTTATGACATTGCCGGACAAGGAAAATTTGCCTTCACTTATACACGAGCATGTTGCACCTGTGTCAACTAAGAAGGAATAATCTTTATCCCCTATAATGACATCTACCCTTGGTTCCTCGTGAGGGTTCGCTGTTACTGATAGGATAGAACACATCATGTTTCCCAGTGAGCTGGCCTAATCCATATATAACTTTGTCCCATGCTGAGTGAATGGATTTCCTCCATCACCAGTGTTATTTCTCATTCCAGAATTCAGTACCTGTCCTGCACTTGTCTGTGACAGTTGCATAGGCGACTGTTGAGACTGTTCTTGCGGAAAATGTGTCATATTCTGAGGTTGCAAGCTTTGATGTGCTCCCGGCGCTTGTGCTGCATCGTGTGATTTTGTGGAACTCCATTTCCACTCTGCTGTAAAAATGCAGGTGGATTCACCATTCTTACTCTTATTCCTTGGTCGTTTTGCACCATGCCTTGACTTCTGGATGTGCGTGCTGGATGCTCCGTCATTCAGAACATCCAACATATTGGCGGTTGTCTGATTATTTGCCCATTTGACATATCCTTATTGCCATATTGCATGTTTTGAAAACCTCCCTTATTACCATGGAAACCTCCCTGATTACTCTGCCATCATCTTCCTCTAAAGCTTCTCCCCCTTGGGTAGAACCCATTACTGCCCAGATTAACCTGTTGTTGAATATTGACCTGCTGTATATTCGATCCGTCTGTGCTAGTTATCATTGCCCCTTCAATGGCATATTTTGACAATTTGTTCTGCACTAATGTTGCCTCTTCAGCTTTTCGTGCAGCCTCTTTTTTGCGATTCTTCTCTTGCAGCAATCTGCAATAGTGAGCTATGGTGAACTGTATTTCAGACCACGGTTTGGCCTCGATTCCTACCAATTTTATAAGCTGCTTTTGCACCTGGTCTGGCAGCCCTTGGCATAATATGGTAAAATACGGGTATAGATTTCCCCCAAGATTCCTGAGTTTCTAATACCCAGGCATCTTGGAAATTCTGAATGTAAAGCAAAGGATCCTCTGACTCCTTCATTTTCCGTGCCATTATGGCTCCCATGTCAGAAGTGTCCTGGTATAGCAATCGTAATGCTTTCCATACCACGGCTCTGCAATTGTTAAATGGTGCTCCATCATGCGCAGTATTAACTGTAGTCACACCAGAATAACCTGCTTGTGTCCACACATCGTCAGCTCTATCACTGAGTATGGGGATTAAAAGACCCTTAATATCTCCTATAGCTAACGTGTTCCCTCCCGTCATTTTATCTAACTCATGTATCCATTTTCCGGCTCCCGATGTTAACATTGGAAGCTTATTTCTCAGATTTTCTAGATCCATGTGTGGTCAGGGTATATACTGTGGCCTCGTTCCTCCTTTTTCGAGCAACGGGAATTGTAACACATGGCACTCCTTTTCCTCTGTCATAATTTTTCTATCCACTGCAAGGGTAATAGTCCCGCATTGCCGTCTACCTGGCAATGTCCTTAGTCGGCTCACGTAGGGCGGTGGAGACACCGCCCCTCTGACCGTAAGATACTCCTTCATGTCTGTCCGATTGTGTGGCTGACTCTGATGCCTTAGGTGCAGACTCGCTAGAATCTGACCATTTTATCTCTTTTCCTCCAGAGAAGTGTTTTTCACGTCTTCTCTTGTCTTCTTTTTCTTCATATTCCTCTCTTTCTGCGTCTGATATTGTCTGTGCCCAACTCGTGCAACTCCTCTCATCTTCCTCGTTTCTATTCAGCTGTCACAACGCGACCCTGGACACTGTGGAAAAGATGGAGGCTAGTTTAGGCTCCTTGCGGTCCTTACCGTTCTAGTCTTTTTTGGTCCTTTTCCTTTAAAAGGCAGCCACGCCCACAATGCTGTGCGTTGCAACTCGCATTGTCAGCCTTTCGCTAACTTCGCCTGCAGTGCCGCTCCTTGAGCTTGGTCCTTTGATACTTCCTTTCTAGTACTCAGCCCGCTTAGGCTTTCCCCGTTTCTAGGCTCTTTCCTTCTCTACGGGTTCCCGTACATAAGGCTGTCCTTTGCTCCCGCTCGCCCTCTCCCTTCCTTGCCGATCCCGCTTCGGTTCGCTCTCTCATTCTCCTCTCTCTCTATCTCTCTCTCTCTGGCGCTTGTTCGCCCGCCTTTGCTCCCGCACGCTCTCTCCCTTCCTTGCCCGATCCCGCTTCTGTTCGCTCTCTCATTCCCCTCTCTCTCTCTCTCTCTCGCTCTCCGGTGCCAGCTCTCTCTCTCTCTCTCCCTGGCACTTGCTCACCCGCCTTTGCGCCCGCTCGCTCTCTCCCTTCCTTGCTCGATCCTGCGCCTGTTCGCTCTCTCATTCTCCACTCTCTCACGCTTACCTGCAGTATAGACTTACCTTCCTTGCTGACAGCTCTTGTGCAGCCTCCGCTTTGCCCTCCTTGGATCGCAGTGGACTCTCGCCCTATCCTTCTCGACACCAGTCTACCTCGTCTGGAAATACTTGGATTCAAGTACGGTTACCGTATACAAGTCACCAGCCTCTTCCACTTCTGACACACTCCCTGCCAGCAAGGGCTCGCCATCTACAGGGTTTTTTCTGCCGTCACTGGCTTTTTCCCTGGTGTTACGGGACTGGCTCCCCTGGGTCCACCCGACAGCTTGTTCCTACCACTGTCAGGGTGGCCTCAAGCGGAGCTCGTCCCTATCTCTACGAGCGCAAGAAGGAAAAGCAGGAAAGGAAGAGCACTAAGGCGGACGAAGAACCGCAGGAGATCAAGAAGGAGGGGAGAAGAAGACCAAAGACATCAACCCAGGAGGATTCCTCTAAGGAGTCAGGTGAGGAGCATTCGAGGGTGGTAGCTTCCGCTTCTGACAGTTTGCAACGCCCACAAGTCAACATGGCCTCCCTAGAACAGATCCAGGAGATGGTAGCTGCAATCCAAGGCCTTCAGACTGAAGTACAGAATCTCCGAACCGAAAATGTCAGTCTACGGCAACAGATCGCAGTACGAGATGATACTCGGGGCGACTTGCCTCCACAGTCATTCTCTTTTGGAAAATATGATGGCAATCCGAAGCATTTGAAGGAATTCCTGGATGCTTGCATGGTCTATTTCACTTTTAGACCAAAGGCCTACGAACTAGACAGGTCCAAGGTTGGTTTCCTCGTTGCTAATCTCGTCGGAAACGCCTTGGCTTGGGCCACCCCGTTGATATCCCAATCCGATCCAGCAGTCAACGATTATTCTCCGTTTACCCAGCAGATGAGAGTCATATTCGACAGACCTGAGGTTCTGTTTTCCTCTTATGAAGCCCTCTTGGACATTCGTCAAGGGAATCAAGATGTTCAAACTTTTGCTTCTGCTTTCATCAGACTGGCAAAGGATGCAGGATGGCCTGATTCTGCTCAACAAACCCTCTTTCGCCGGGGACTCCATGACGATCTCAAAGATGAACTAGCCAGAGTGGCTCGTCCATCCTCCTTCCAAGAACTAGTGACCCTGACTCTTCAGCTGGAATACCGACTTCAAGAGCGAAGACAAGAAAGGAGGAGGTTCTGAAACCTTCCTTCTGCCAGCACTACTCCGGTTCCTCTTCCAAATCGGAACCAGACTGAAGAACCGATGCAGATCGGGACTACTAGAGGTCCCCTGACTCCAGAGGAGAGAAAGAGACGTAGAGATCTGGGTCTCTGCATGTACTGTGGATCTTCTAAGCATTTGCTCCGGAACTGCCCCGAAGTACCTCCAAGACGTTCGGGAAACGCTTCTCCTCGGTCTTGAGCAGGGATAAGAACCGGGCAGAGACGACCAATCCCTGCAGCATTACTTGTCAGAAGGCTATCGAAGATGACAATAGATTGCTGGTATTCACCATTCATCTCACTTTCGAGCCCAATCCCACCGTAGAGGTCTTGGCTATGTTGGACTGCGGTGCTGCGGGTAATTTCATCGATGTCCAATGGGCTCAAGATCAGGGGGTGCCATTTTTGCAGAAGAGCAGTTCCTTACCCGTAGAAGGAGTGGATGGAACTCCACTCTCCTCCGGGCCTATTGTACAAGAAACCATACCCGCTACTATGCTTCTTTTTCAACACCAAGAACAGATTGTTTTCGATGTGATAAGAGCTGGACACTTCCCAATAATACTGGGTATATCATGGCTACGTAAGCATAATCCTACTATAGATTGGTCAGCCAACACTATCAGCTTTTCATCATTATTCTGCACTTCTTCCTGCCTTCTCCAGACCAATCCGGTTCCTGGTAAGGGAATCCCCACTCCCATGTCCGCCTCAGTGGTGCAGATGGTGCCGCTCTGCTACCAACGATACGCTGAACTTTTTGAAGACGAATGACCACGCTCTTTACCTCCTCATCGGCCTGAAGACTGCTCCATTGAATTAAAACCAGGTGCTTCCGTTCCTTTCGGCCAAATGTATCCCATGTCTCTCCCGGAAAGAAGGGCCCTTAAGGAATATCTGGACGCGAACCTTCAGAACGGTCTCATCAGAGAGTCACGCTCCCCTGCCGGAGCATCTATGTTCTTCATACCCAAGAAAGGGACCTCCGAATTGAGACCGTGTATTGATTACCGTGGTTTGAACTGTTTGACAATAAGAGACAGATATCCCATGCCTCTTATAAAGGAAGTGCTGGAAGCTGTTGAGGGGGCAAACATTTTTACCAAACTCGACCTTCGAGGTGCCTACCATCTGTTGAGAATCAAGGAGGGAGATGAGTGGAAAACCGCCTTCAGAACTCCTCTGGGACACTTCGAATATCGAGTGATGCCCTTCGGACTGGTAAACGCTCCGGCGGTTTTCCAACGGTTTGTGGACAAGATTTTCTCAGACCTGCTTTATTCTTTTGTAGTAGTCTATCTTGACGACATTCTTGTCTTCTCTTCCTCTCCGGCCGAACATCACAGACACGTGGAGCAGGTGTTAAGAAGACTACAAGAGAATCATCTATTGTTAAAGCCAGAAAAGTGCATCTTCGAATCCTCGTCTGTTCCCTACCTAGGCTTTATTCTCTCCAAAGAAGGAGTTCAGATGGATCCCGAGAAGGTGAAAGCGGTACTTCTTTGGCCCACTCCCAGCAGCCCTAAGGATGTACAGAGGTTCTTGGGTCTCTCGAATTTCTACAGACGCTTTATCCCAAATTTCTCGGAGATCGTGCTACCTATTACCAATTTACTAAAGAAGGGTCAAGAATTTGTATGGGATTCGAAGGCAGAACGAGCCTTTCAAGTACTTAAAGAAGCCTTCACCACTGCGCCCATCCTCGTTCAACCCAATCAGTCCCTTCCCTTTGTCGTCGAAACGGACGCCTCTGGAGGTGCCATAGGGGCAGCCTTATTACAGACCGGTAAGGATGGTATCGAACACCCGGTGGCGTACTACTCCCGGACTCTCACCCCGAGTGAAAGAAACTACTCGGTGTTGGAACGGGAATTGTTGGCCATCCGCCAGGCTTGTGTTGAGTGGAGGCACCTGTTACAGGGGGCTGCCCATCCGTTTCTGGTGAGAACGGATCATCGGAACCTTAAGGTACTCCAACATATGGAGTGTCGCAATTCCAGACATGCCCGGTGGGCCTATTTCTTCTCCCAGTTTGACTTTGACATCACGTATCTTCCAGGGAAGGAGAACGTGTTGGCTGATACCTTATCCCAGAGCCTAGGAGAAGAATGCCCAGTAGACGGAATCAAGTCTGAGGAGATTCTGTCGGGAAAGAAGATATTAGGAGCGGTCAATTCATTTTTACAAGAGGTTGAACGTACAACTGGTTCTACCCAGATACCCAACGACCATCTGTCTTCATTGGAGAAGAGAGGAACAGTGTACTTTTACAAGGACACCCTGTTCCTTCCGTCTAAAGAGCTTCAAATTCAAGCATTGTCTTGGTGTCACGATCTACCTTCTGCTGGCCACAAGGGGCAAGGAGCCACGACCAATTTGGTATCAAGGTATTTCTGGTGGCCCACTTTGGCCAAGGATGTAAAGGCTTATGTAGCCGCCTGTCCTATTTGCGCCTCCAGTAAGCCCTCTACGCATCGCCCTTTGGGTCTCCTTCAACAAGGACAGTTGCCAAAATGTCCTTGGGAACACATTTCTACTGATTTTATCGTGGATCTTCCTCTCTCTAGGGGCTCTACCGCCATCATGGTTACCGTAGATTCCCTAAGTAAGATGGCACACTTTTCTCCTCTACCTGGCCTACCATCGGCTCCGGAATTGGCAGAGGTTTTTCTGAGAGATGTAGTTAGGCTTCACGGTCTACCCGAAACTATTGTTTCCGACAGAGGCTCTCAATTCACTTCTCGTTTCTGGTCTACACTGTGCAAGACTCTGGGGATCAGTAGAGCTCTCTCTTCTGGATATCACCCCCAGAGTAACGGACAAACTGAGCGTCTGAACTCCACTTTAGAGCAGTACCTTCGTTGTTTCTGTGGTCAAGAACAGGAGAGTTGGAGGTCTTTTCTCTCCACAGCGGAATTCGCCTACAATAACACAGTACACTCTTCCTTAGGAACCAGTCCATTATTTTTCTCCTATGGCTTTCATCCCATGCATATCCCCTTGGTCGGTATACCATCGACTGCTGTCCCAGCGGTTGACCAAAGGCTTAGTGAACTAAGACGTATACAAGGGGAGGCTAAGAAGAACTTGGAGACTAGCAGGGAGCTCCAAAAGAAGTACGCCGACAGGAAGAGATCTCAGAACCCCAAATGGACGGTCGGCACTAAAGTGTGGTTGTCCACTAAATTCTTGCCACGCTGGTTACACCCAGGGAAGTTTTCTGCCAGATTCATTGGGCCTTTCCCCATTTCCTCACAGATCAATCCGGTGGCCTTTCGCCTGAAACTTCCTCACAGTATGAAGCGCATCCATCCAGTGTTCCACTCGTCCCTTCTCAAGGCCTATCTATCGGACCCGCATGGTCGGACAGTGCCACGCTCATCATTTCCAGATAACCCAGAACCTGAGGAATACGAGGTGGAGAGGCTGGTGGATTCTCGCTACAGACAGGGTACTATTCAGTACCTGGTACATTGGAAGGGGTATTCCTCTGCAGAGCGTACCTGGGAACCTAGTAGCCACATCCATGCCCCTCGCTTGTTACGTCTTTTTCACCGCTGTCATCCGGGTAAGCCCGGGGGATCCCGGCTGGGAAGGGGGCATACTGTCACAACGCGACCCTGAACACTGTGGAAAAGATGGAGGCTAGTTTAGGCTCCTTGCGGTCCTTACCATTCTAGTCTTTTTTGGTCCTTTTCCTTTAAACGGCAGCCACGCCCACAATGCTGTGCGTTGCAACTCGCATTGTCAGCCTTTCGCTAACTTCGCCTGCAGTGCCGCTCCTTGAGCTCGGTCCTTTCTAGTACTCAGCCCGCTTAGGCTTTCCCTGTTTCTAGGCTCTTTCCTTCTGTACGGGTTCCCGTACATAAGGCTGTCCTTTGCTCCCGCTCGCCCTCTCCCTTCCTTGCCCGATCCCGCTTCGGTTCGCTCTCTCATTCTCCTCTCTCTCTCTCTCTCGCTCTCCGGTGTTGGCTCTCTCTCTCTCTCTGGCGCTTGTTCGCCCGCCTTTGCTCCCGCACGCTCTCTCCCTTCCTTGCCCGATCCCGCTTCTGTTCGCTCTCTCATTCTCCTCTCTCTCTCGCTCGCTCTCCGGTGTTGTCTCTCTCTCTCTCTGGCGCTTGTTCGCCCGCCTTTGCTCCCGCACGCTCTCTCCCTTCCTTGCCCGATCCCGCTTCTGTTCGCTCTCTCATTCCCCTCTCTATCTCTCGCTCTCCGGTGCCAGCTCTCTCTCTCTCTCCCTGGCGCTTGCTCACCCGCCTTTGCGCCCGCTCGCTCTCTCCCTTCCTTGCTCGATCCTGCGCCTGTTCGCTCTCTCATTCTCCACTCTCTCACTCTTACCTGCAGTATAGACTTACCTTCCTTGCTGACAGCTCTTGTGCAGCCTCCGCTTTGCCCTCCTTGGATCGCAGTGGACTCTCGCCCTATCCTTCTCGACACCAGTCTACCTCGTCTGGAAATACTTGGATTCAAGTACGGTTACCGTATACAAGTCACCAGCCTCTTCCACTTCTGACACACTCCCTGCCAGCAAGGGCTCGCCATCTACAGGGCTTTTTCTGCCGTCACTGGCTTTTTCCCTGGTGTTACGGGACTGGCTCCCCTGGGTCCACCCGACAGCTTGTTCCTACCACTGTCAGGGTGGCCTCAAGCGGAGCTCGTCCCTATCTCTACGAGCGCAAGAAGGAAAGGAAGAGCACTAAGTCTCTACGAGCGCAAGAAGGAAAGGAAGAGCACTAAGGCGGACGAAGAACCGCAGGAGATCAAGAAGGAGGGGAGAAGAAGACCAAAGACATCAACCCAGGAGGATTCCTCTAAGGAGTCAGGTGAGGAGCATTCGAGGGTGGTAGCTTCCGATTCTGACATCAGCATCAGCCTATTTAGGGACAGCTCTCTATTTCTGCTACTTTGAGAGGCGTCTTCGGTGTCGTACAACTGAGTGCTCTCAAAACGTTCGTCCTCTCCTCTCCCTTGGGATACTTGTTCTAGCCCCATTTCATCATATATTCTATCGATCGTTTCTCCGATGCTTCTGGTGTCGAAGTCATCTTTGATATTTGCCCTGGACGTGCCTGGTACTGGATTGTACTCAGGAAATAATTCTTCTATGTCTTCCCAGTCTACTACTGGATCAGGTTTTGTAACCTCTCTTTCCAGATATTCAAGATCCTGTGCCCTCTGTCTTCGCTTATGTTCTATGTCATCATCAAACTCTCTGCGCTTCCGCTCTGACCCTATGGTTCTTCCTGTTTCTTTGCATCCCTTTGTTCATTTGCCCTGCGTATTTCCTCATCCCTTCGTCGCTTTATTCTCTTTTCACGTATTTTCTGTTCTTCTTCTTCTTCTTCTTCTATTCTCCGCTGTTCCTGCCTGTCCTGATCATTAGCTGTTCTCTGCTTATGATCGTGGTTCCTTTCCTGCTCCTCGCGATACAACTGCTCTCGTCTCTGTATATCTTTTTTCCTGATCCTTTCATCTCTCAATCCTTTTTCCTTTTCCTTCCCTTTTCCTTTTGAATCATCTGGGTCTCAATTTTGTCTGAAGTCCTCAATCCCTTTAACATCGAGTTTCAATAGAATCTGACCTTCCATCCATTTGTTCTGTGTAAATGCTATCTCATCAGTTCTGTCCTCATCTCCTTTCCATCTCTTTCCCTCTCTATCTCTATCTAGAGATGTACTTGCTTGTGCTTGATCTCCTTTTCCTTTCTCGCGTCTCTCCTTGTCCCTTGGGACTTTGGAGGTGATATCTCTATCTCTATCTTTGTCTGGGTTTTCGTTACTACTTTGCATAGGTGACTCGTATGCCGGGTTGCTATATCCCATGCTGCTTTAAGCTCCCTCAATGGGTATAATCCTTCATCTTTAGTAGCTTCACTTTTTGGTTCAGACGGGGCGGGTGGCGCATAAGGCATTTCACCCCCCTATGTGCATACGTTAAGTATCCAATCTAACTGCGGCTCCTCCTCCTTATCCTCTTGGTACATATTCCAAAGTTCTAAACTAGCTAGGCGTTTGTCCAACTTTTTGCCTGTGTATGTGGCGTGCAAATATGTCGTCATGTGTTGCAGGACTGTTTTAGATAGCGATCCGCCCTGGGGCCATGGCATGAACATTTTTTGGGCAGTTCCTTTAAGCCATTCTGCACTGTACTTTTTCAGCTTAGGTGTATGTTTTGGCAACTGTTTGCACAAGTGTATTAACGGTGTAATGTCTTCCACGCTTAAATCTGTTTACCTTCTCCTCATATAACACTTTGTTATGCTTTTACGTTTCTTAAACAAAACCAACAATATGAGAGAGCACCAATCGTCGCAAGCTCCAATCCTGTTTTTTCACAAAAAAATGTTTTACTTTTCCAAACAACAACCATCAATTCATATCATACAACATCCTGGCTATACAGTCGCGCAATGTTTATGTTAATACCCTCAAAAAATGTCCTTATTCTATGATGTCAGAAGAAGAAAAAAAAAACACAAGACAGACATGACAGACTAGACAGACTCCGGCCGGCTACACAAATCTCCTGCCCCTATCATTATTCCGACATGGAATGTAAGCCCATCCCTTTCATATTGCCTCTTTCATCGGTTCTGGTCTCCTACTGCACCCTATTTTTTCAGGACTTTTAATGCAGGCTTCTTCTAGCGCTATATTAAAGCGCAGGTATCTGCACGTATCCTCTCTCTAGCTCAGGTATCCTCCTGGTATCTCTCTACTTGGGTATCCTTCCCGGTATCCTCTGTTGTTTGGGTACCTTTCCCAGTCTCCTCTCTTTAGCTCCGTCCCCCTCGAGTCAATATTTCTTTCCCCTTTTATATATACGTTCTACTCTACCTCTGACATTATGTTTGTCCAGCCTCCCTCCGTTTCCTTCCCTTACTTGTTCTAAGGCATGCAACTTTTTGCCAAAGCATTTTGTCTTTTTCACTCCCCGTTCGCATGTTCTTCCTCTCTGGATACTTGGGATCACTGCCTTCGTTACCGCCTCTCCTGCTGTTCGCTCGATCGGCTGCTCGTAGAAGTGGGAAGGGGTTCGTGGGAGAAAACAGGTTCCTTTAGACCTCAACCTGCAGGTTTGACACTTTAGTCTAACCACAATCTACGGGGAGCTTCTCGGTCTACTTAGCCGGATGGCAAAGGACTTGTGATATTGCCGGGGACTCAGAGTTACTTATGTCAATGGTCAATGGGTGTCTTAACTAATCGATAGTTGATAAATCATCCTCTCTCTGCTACCAAGTGTGCACTAGGACGCCAACCGGGCCATAGAGCTGGGGGTTGCCCAATAGCACTTTAAGATGAGGCAGAAGCACCCGTGAGATGGATGGGGATGCAGATTAATACTCTCGCATCAAATCAATAACGACAACTCAATAGTTTGGCAAAGGGAGTCCGTTTAATGACATGTACAAAAAACAGGGAGTTCTTGAATATCAGCAATTGCTCGATCTTCCTTCTCACTTCCACAACGCCCATGAACTTCATAAAAAACATATCATTTATACTAAAAACTCATCACTGACGTGTAACACTTAAAAGTTGGCATGCAATTCTATTGGTTCTAGGAAGGTAACTTTAATATAGGTACTATATCTGTATATGGTAACGGAGTGAGGGGATTGGACAAACACTGTCAGGTGGGGCATCTAAGCCCTACCTTCAAAATGGCTACTGTAAACGTCACTAAAAGTACGTCTCCTCATTGGCTTTACTAACTATAGGACCCTAGATTACTTGGTCCACTATGAGTGGGTTGGCAACAGCCCCACTCATACTTTTCCACTTGCCTAGCAGCGTGCAGAATAGCCGGCCAGGTGCAGCGAGCTTGCCTGCACCCCCAGCTTCCTTCCAATTATTGCTACAATCAATCATCACCTTAGTGGTCATGTGTCAATTATTTCTTTGTGGTTGGCCTCGAGACTGCTTCTTGGTCTGGAAAAACTAAGATATCTGTGCATGGCACAAGGCCATGCGTGGGTGTGAAAGTTTCATCCCTTCTCGCTTGGCTGGTCACGTGATTCTGACACTGTGAAATCGTCTTGTTCTTCATTTAATTTGTGTATTTGATTTACTTCTGCCAGCCATCTGCCTTCTGTGACTTATGTTGACCTTTCTGAACAGGATACCCTGTTCCTCTTTCATAAATTGTATCCACTGTTGGTCTATTTCAGCCGATACGACTTTGGCTTCCTGGCACGATTTGCATGTGTCTGAGTATCTCTTCTCTCTGCCTTTAGTTTTCGATTTGTTTGTTGCAAAGCTCTTCTCTTGAGACCTTTAGTAACCTTTGGTTGATTCTGCTCGTGCATAGTGGAAGTATACTTATATAGTGCTCCTTTTGAGGTAGATATGTATATGTGGTGCTTGCCACAATCTATTTTACTACTAAGCATAAGCAAGCCTCACAAATTCTTGCTTCTTGTGGTTCCTTGCATATGTACACATGTTTACTAACTGAATATCTTCATTGCGCATGTGGTATTATTTCTGACATCTTTGACATTGATTATTTCACTTTAGGTTCATGATGTCAATTATCCATTGTGTTTCGTCTCTTTTCATCATTCGCAGGTCGTCATATCTTCTATATGTGAGTCAGTCCGGGTTCTTGTGACATCACCATTCGTCTTCCTTCAGTATCTTTTTAGCTTCTTCAGGGACTGCATTCTGACAGTCTTCATTCTGTTTCATTTGTCGGTATGGTTTTC
This sequence comes from Ambystoma mexicanum, assembly GCF_040938575.1. Classification (NCBI taxonomy): domain Eukaryota; kingdom Metazoa; phylum Chordata; class Amphibia; order Caudata; family Ambystomatidae; genus Ambystoma; species Ambystoma mexicanum. The sequence goes on along the minus strand of NC_090924.1, from coordinate 120,073,645 downwards.
TCAATGGGTACCTTACTGTCCAGGTTTTCGTAGGTGTCGGTACTTAAACAGGTGCTGTTCTTCTGATAGGTACTGGACAGAGACCTAACTGCGGCTCTCTGCTGGTTTATTTGCTCATCATACGTTACATATTTCGGCGTGAACATTCCTGGTACTTCAAAATGGACAACTGGAGTGCGGGTCATGGTTGGGACCTCCTCTACACCTTCCTCCTGCAACTGGCGCATGATGTCCTCCTTACTGCCCACCTTCGGATCAAGAGAAACAAACAAAGGTTATCCATGCACTTCTACTGGCCCAAGATAAGGGTGCAAGTAGAAAGTAATTGCAGGAGTTGTCGCCTGAGAGATTTCTGGAAAAAGTGGCTCAACAATCCAGGCTCCATTAGTGCCACTCCCTGTTGTGTGAGTGCCATTTGAGAGGGTAGGGATTGACATTGTTGGTCCCCTTGACCCTCAGATATCCTCTGGCAATAGGTTTATCTTGGTGCTGGTAAACCATGCCCCTAGATATCCTGAAGCCATCCCATTGAAGACGGTGACTGCCAAGTCAGTTGCTAAAGCTTTACTTGGCATATTTACTAGGGTTGGCTTCCTTAAAGGAGTTTTGTCTGACAGAGGCAGCAACTGTATGACCAGGTATATGCAAGCCATGTGGAAGGAGTATGGGGTCACTTATAAGTTTTCATCAGTTTACCATCCACAAACAAATGGCTTAGTTGGGAGGTTTGATAGAACTCTCAAAGGCATGATTGGGGCTCTGGAGGAACCTCAAAGGAGAAAATGGGATCTCCTGTTGCCAGGCTTACTCTTTGCCTGCCGGGAGGTACCTCAAAAGGGGGGTTGGCTTAGCCCCTTCAAGCTTGTTTTTGGTCACCTTGTGAGGGGTCACTGGCCATAGTCAATGAAGGGTGGGAGCTCCCCAATCCTCTTGTTGCTACCAGTGTGGTAGACAATGTGTTGGGTTTAAGGAAGAGGATGGTCCTCCTGATGGCTCAGGCCAGTGACAAGTTGAAGGCTGGTGAGGCATTGGTCAAACATTGGTATGACCAGAAAGCTTCACTTGTTCACTTTACCCCAGGCCAAGAAATCCTGATCATGAATCCCAGAAGGCCCCAAGCCGAACCGTACAGGATAAATGGTCTGGCCCTTATGCAGATGTGGAGCAGCGGTGTGAGGTCAACTCTTTAGTGGACCTTAGAAGACCTGGACAGGCCCCAAAAGTGTTTCCCATAAACTGATGGCTTTCATCCCTAGGGTTGAAATAGCTGCACTGCTACTGGCATCACATATGGAAGAGGAGGAATCAGAACCTTTACCTGACCTGTTCCAGAATGGTCCTTCAGATGGCTCCATTGAGGGTGTTCATGTGGCCCCTCACCTGACTTCTGGTCAACAAGGAGAAGTAAGAACTTTGCTGAGCCAGTTCTCCTGCCTGTTCTCACTAACTCCAGGTTTGACACCTTGGTGCAAACATGAGATTGATACTGGAGATAGTGTACCTACCAAAAGTAGGGGATGCAGAATGTCAGACAAGGTAAGATCCTACATCAAGGCAGAGGTCTACAAGATGTTGGCTCTAGGAGTGATTGAGCCTTCCAGTAGTTCCTGGTCCAGCACTGTGGTTTTAGTGCCAAAAGCTGGTACCTCAGAACTTACGTTCTGTGTGGATTATAGGGCTCTGAATGCTGTCACCAAGACAGATGCTTACTCCCTACCCAGAACTGATGAGCTGGTGGGTACATTGAGCGCCTCCAAGTACCTCAGCACATTTGACCTTGCTGCTGGCTATTGGCAAATAGCCTTAGCAGAACACGCCAAGGAGAAGACAGCATTCTCAACTTCAGACCACCTTTACCAGTTCAGGGTAATGCTATTTGAGTTGCAAAAAACGCACCTGCCACTTATCAGAGACTTGTGAACCATGTCCCAAATGGGATGGATGATTTTTGCTTAGCATATCTGGTTGATATAGAGCAGTCTTCAGTGCTACCTGGGAGCAGGGTCGGATTGTCCCATCAGCCACATGGCTGGGCCAAAATCATTTGTTTGCGGGTGAGTCCCTGGGGGCCGGTGTCTGCCCCACGCCTCGGCCGGTTTCCTGCACTGAACTGTGCATGGACAATAACATGCCCAGTTCAGTGCAACAAAAAAAGTATTTTGTTTTGCCTTTTTTGCCGCGGCCGTGCAGAGGACAGTATAATGGTGGCCCTGACCCCCCATTGATCCCACATAGTCATGGGAAATAAACACAGCCCGAGTGCATGCTTTGGGCGGCTTGCGCTTCCAAGCTGTGTTCACTCTCTACCACTGTGTCCACAAGGGGAGGTCCGAGACTAGAGCTGCACAAGGCCGTGCCATCGCGCCACCCACTCAGGAGAAACCTAGAGAAGAAACTCTTGATTTGACAGCACAAGGCGGGGCCAGGAGCCAGCACGAGAATAACAACAGCATTGTGTGCCAGGAATTGGGACGTGTGGACCGGGACAGCCCCTGACTTTAGAGGAGTAACTAAGGAGCAGCAGCAGGGACGCCTGCAATAGGGGAGGAAGGATGGGAGCCACGACTTGAGATGTCCGGCTTCAAGTGCAGCACGATGTGGGGGTTCCTGATTATGAACCTACACATTTCAGCATGACCTGTCCTCAGACTGTCACCCTGCCCACAGGCCTGCCCTCTTCGGCACCACGCAAGCAGGGCCTGGCACCCAGATCTGGAATAATCCTAGGTGCCTGCTGTCTATCACGGTCTTGGTATTCCAGGAACCACAGCAGCAGCGGCAGCAGTATCAAAGTGCACTTCAACTGCACGGTCACATAACGGGGCTGCTGGCCAAAGGCATTGGCAGACTCTAGCATCCTCTGAGGAGCGCTTGGTCATAGGGCGTCTTCTGGCCGCAGCATCCTCTGTGGGGACAAGGGATTGGCACACCTCCAAACACAGTATCACACCAGCCAAAGGATACACTAAACAGTCCCACTGGGATGAGTATCCAGACAGCAGAAAGGGACAGGTGTTAAGAAGACAGCAGCGTGGTCACCAGGTACAGTATGGAGCAGTGCTATACAGTATTACACAAAAGGGTTCTATGCTGAGCCCTCTTAAGTAAAACTATTGTTGGCTTCTAATTTCTATTTAAAGCTGTCACTGTCCTCCTTTTAATGCTCCACCCCCGTCCTCACTAGCAGTCATATCCCCACAGATTGAAGATCACTGGCTTAGAGAAGCACCGCAAGGGGTCTATGTGTGCACCCCGATGAGAGGAATTATGTGTCACCGCTGGGATCCTGATCAGGTGTTGGGAGGAAGCTTGCATATGATGATGATGTGTCCAGGTGGGCACCCACACTTTGTGTCCTCCTGTTTGGATGGATGGGGATGAGTAGGGCAGACGTGCGGCTGTGCTGAGAGAAGGTGGGAGACTGATGAAAAGCCTGTGTTTAACCAAGGGGGGTGTTAAAATGGATTTCTGAACTCTGACTTGGTGGGCAGAGGTTCAGGAGGCCTGCCTAGTTTCTTGGAACAGGGTAACCTTCTGGACAAGCCAGGCCAATCAAGGTAGCTTGGTGGCGGTCAAGACTAGGTCTGGAGAGGGGTGAGGGTGACTGAAAGACCTCAATGAGCACACAGAGTAAAGGACACTTACAAATCACTCCCAGTCAGGTGTAGATATATTAGAAATACATATACATTTACTTCAAGGCCTTTGAGTTTCAAACACTCAAATTAAATCACAGTAATACTTATTTGACCAACAAAATACTATCAAAATACATATAGACAAGACCAATGGGGTCTAAAGGGTTAATGCACAAAATGGGTCCACAACCTAGAGGGGAAGGAAACAGGCAGTGCAAATAGTCTTTAGTCCCTTCTGCGTCCAACACACTCCTACCTAAGAGGCAGTCCAGTCCCTAAGAACAGGGGAGCCTAATGCTCCAATGTACAGGCAATCCAAGCGCACGCAGTAGTTATAGTGGGCAAAACGGGGTCTCTTCAGGAGGCTGTAGCAGCTCAGGAAGGTGGGTGAGGCGATGAAGAATAGGTTCCCACTATTCGAGGAGGGTCTCCACTTGAGGACAGAGTCGATTCCAAGAGTTGGGAATAGTTTGCACTAGCATTGGAAAAATGAGAGGCCCCCAGGGGCCACTCATGCGTAAAAATAGATGGAGGTGCTAGGGGCCACCGGCTATGGTTGAAATTACTCACCGACCCCCGGCGCACTCCAAACCAAAGTTCAGCAGTCGAGTCCACTTCGGTTGCAGGTTCAGGTGCAGCAATTTGGTGGCTCTGCAGCTTTCAGCGTTGAAGATACAGTGATGATTACCAAACGGGACAGTGGCGATCTCTCCGCTCCTGGTGGTTTCACTGCAGCAGGCTTCAGGGGTAAGAGGGGCACAAATGCAGTGCACCTGCAATGATCGTCACCATTGCTGGGTGACACGGTAACCGCGTATGCTCCGGTTCTGGTGAACTCGTCTCACTTCAACCCTGGGAAAGCCAAGTGTACGAAATTCGGTGTAAGGGTGCCGTGAACACAGAGCTAGCAGTATAACAAGTTTCGAGGGTCGCCTCGAAACAATGGCAGAGACAGAGCAAAGGTCGGGCGTAAGCTGTTCAGCCCACTGGATGGCCCAGGGGCACTTCCGAGAAGGCTTACTTGCAGGTTTTGTTGAAGGTGCCGAGAATAGTTGGTCCCACTATTCCAATGGGTCGAAGCGTCTTCGCAGACCTTCTAGGACGACCAGATGCAGAGGGGTCCCACGGGATGACAGCGGGCTCAGGGTGCCAAACCTTCCAGCGGTTTCTCGACTCGGCTTCTTAGCTTCAGGATACTTGGATCCTATCCTTCGTTCAGTGAGAACTCCAGAGATCGACATGGTATGGCTGTTTGGGGGCTTCTCTTATCCAGAATCTCCTTCGCCCCAAAACGAAGAGGACCCAATGGATTCAGCCTCTACCCAGTAAAGTACAAGCAGTACAAGACTGGTCTACTCCCACTACACAAACCCAAGTGGGTACCTTCTTAGGAATCACTGGGTACTACCGAAGTTTCATGGCAGACCATGGCACCGTAGCTGCCCCTCTGACTCCTCTCACTACTCCAAAGACACCTAAGAAGGTATCTTGGTCTGAGGAGTGTGAGAAGGCCCTCAATGGCTTAAAAGACTCCCTGTGCCAGGTCCCTGTCCTCAAGGCCCGTGACTACAAACATGCTTTTATTGTGCCGACAGATGCCTCTGACACTGGGATAGGTGCTGTACTATCACAGAAAGATGAGAAGGGTAAGGAACACTCTATTGGCTTCATCAGTCCCCATCTTAAGGACAGAGAGCTCAGATGGTCCACAGTAGAGAAAGAATGTTTCTCTTTTGTATGGGCCCAAGGAAGCTGAGGCCCTACCCCTATGGGACCCACTTCACTGTGCAGACTGACCATAAGCCCTTAAAGTGGCTGATGAACATGAAGGGAGAGAATCCAAAGTTGCTCAGGTGGTCCATAAACCTGCAAGGGTTTGGCTTCACCATTGAGCACAGGCCAGGTGTACAACATAGCAATGCTGATGGGTTGTCCAGAATGTTTAACCAACCTGAACATGAGACTCATCCAGGGGTGGTTTAAGTCCCCCTGTCCTTAGTCTGGAAGGGGCGAGTGTTAGGAAAGATTTCATTTATGTGCAATTTTCCCTCCAATTATGGACCCCCATAAGCTTTTTGCTTTTGTTTGGCTATCCTAACCTGACTTTTTTCAGTGGAGCCCAGCCTTCAGCTGAACTCCCCTGGGCTTTTGCTCACTTGTTTTGGTGAAACTGACATGTCCTCCAGACTGTCAGTACTGGGAAACTATGTTTCCCTTAGTCTTTGACAATGTTGTCATTTCTTGGCAACTTTTTAACAGTGCACAATGAACCTTCCAGTACCGTGTGCTGGGATCCCTTTTTGTTTTATGGGCCTAGACACCCTCAGAGGAATTTTTTCTGATTGTACGAGTGTGCCTGGGATGAACTGGTGGCAGCAGTAACTTTTCATAATGTTTTACTTCTTTTTACTGAGTTAAACCGCGTTTACCGCGTTTGGCTCAAGACTGTGGCCAGGTCCGATAATGGCCGAGCCACAAAGTCTTTTGTTCTGTCCCATGGCCATTTTGTCCCTTGCCTTCACCCAGGTCGAGTAATCAGGGTTTTCCTTATTTTGGCATGCAATTTCCCGCAAAAACCAATCTCTTTCGCGGGCTTCTGCCTGTCACGTATGTGTGCCAGGAAGTGGGCTGGGACTGTCTCGTCCCAATCCACACCACTGGTGCAAGGATGTCTGGAGTGCTTGAATGACTGAGACCACTGTGGGCCGTGATTTGTCCACGTCTGGAATGCCTGCAAGAGAGCAGATCTTCTATTGGAAGTCCTCAATTTTGGCACAAAGCTAATCTTGGATAAGAGAAGGGGCTCTGCAGCCATTCGAGGTTGATCACCTGTGTTCTCACCGAACTACAGAAGGAGCCAAGTCTCCTACATGAAGAAACAGACTCATGAAACCTCCGGAGACACTTTGGAAGGTTTTGGCACCCTTCGCCCTCTGCTGTGTTGTCGGACCCTTGCTTTCTTCTTTGATCAAGAAGGCCTGCCAAGGCGCTTTACCCGTTTGGAGTAGTGGGAACAACTACTCCCGGTGCCCCCTGCTTACCCACCGAACGAACCCCTTCAGAAGGGTTCCTGGGCCATCCAGCGAACTGTCCAGCTCTACCTCAGGGTAATCCGCAGCACCGCCGCCATCTTGAGTGCAGACCCGAGACTTGGGACATCACTTGCTTGTGGTCCCATGCATTCTCCTACCAAATTCCACAGTCCTAGCTCCTCTGGGTCCCAAATAAGGAGATTTCGTAATTCTGCCCACATCCATGATTCCTGCGTCACTACCTGGTATTGGCGGTCGCCATAGTTCCCCTGCTGTTCTGCTCTCCTGTGCCCTGAAGCCAGCTGCACCAGAATGTTCTTCATACCTCCTCTGGAAGCTGAGAAAAGGCAACTGTCCCCTCACGGACAATGGCTCTCCACTGCAGCTGCTGAGAGCTGGAGCACAGCAAAACTGCAGGAATCTAACGTACTAGCGACCTCGACTAAACTGGCAATGTTTGGTCTAGACTGCGCCGAGGGTCGGTGATTACTTGCATCACTTACCGGGGGCCCCCTGGCACAGCCGATTCTTTTTACTCATGAATATCCCCTAAAGGTACTGAAACTTGGCTGGGTTAACCTGCGCTCCCTAGCTATTCTTTTGAACACTGCTTTGCTGCCAATGGCAAGGCCTCCTCGAATATTGGGAACCAATTCTTCATCGCCTCATACCCCTCCTGACTTGCTACAGCCCCTACAAAAAGACCCGCTTTTTGTTCATCTGCACGATTGTGCGCTTTTATGCACAACTGTACTGTTGAGCACTTCTTATGGTTGGACTCGAAGGTTAGGATACAAACTCTGAAGAATTACCTAATGCCATTTGTGTACTAACTTAACCCTGTCTTCACAAGTTGTGGTTATAGCCTGTAACTGAATTGCATTAGTAAATGTGTTTTATATATATTGGATAGTGTAAGGATTTGTGTGATAACTGTTTTCTCATTGCTAAAGTTACTTGTGTCTATTTGGTCTGGCCGACAATAAACATATAGATATTTTTCATATACACTTGTCTAAGAGTAATTTGTGGTTTGTTACTGTTTGTGCTCATTGTGGGCTTCCGATCACTCTCACCCCTACTGAGACTGAGGGGCTCATTCCAAGTCAGGCGGTCTGGTAAAAAAGTGCTGCTATCTGAGTATGCTGGCACTTTAACAGACTACCCGACTACGAGGGTGCCGGTGGGGAACGCCGGTGGCGCTAACAATGGCAAATCCCCTCACGGAGTCCCATGGGATCGCTTGAATGGGGATCAACACCGCTCCACCAGAACTCGTAATGCGGCGGCAATGCCGCCAGACCGGGTGCCGGAAACGGTATCCACATTTGCCGGTATCCTGGAAGCTCTACTGCCAGGATACCGGCAGGGTTGGAATGAGGCCCTTAGTCTTGACCGCCTTCCAAGCTACCTAGATTGGTCTGGCTTGTCCAGAAGGTTCCCGTTTCCTTAAACCGAGGGTGGCCTCCTAAACTTCTGCCCACCAGGTCAGAGTTTAGAAATCCATCTTAACAACCTTCCTCCTGCCTTTCCAGGTGCAAGGCTTCCTTATTTGGGCATGCAGTTGCCAGCGAAAGCCGCTTCTTTTGTGGGGCTATGTAAGCCACGGGACATCCAGGAAGTGAGCTGGGACCGTCTGGACCCAATCCACACTACTGGTGCAAGGGTGTCTGGTGTGCATAAGAACATGAAGACCTAAGTGGTCCCTGATTGGACTGCTGCTGGCGTGCATGCATGGGGAAGATCTTCTCATTGGTGGGCTGGGTGCGAGCACTCCCCTAACTTTGGATATGAGGAGAGGTCCTGTGTCCATTCCAGCAGATCAGCAACAGACTTGAATGAGTCTGTAGAAGGAACCAAGAATACTGACGAGCCGAGCAGAACAAAGGACGATCCTGAGATGCATTGAAGAGGGCTGGCACTTGAATCTCATTGTTGACCTGGTCAAGCCCTGCTTTGCACTTGATCAGAGACCATGTAAAGGTGCTTCGAACCTTTGAAGTGGTGGGACTAATAACTCTTTTGACGCCTCCTGGTAACCCTGCAAGTGAGCCTTCGCTGAAGTGTCCCTGGGCCATCCAGTGGACCTGCCACCCGAAACCTTGGTTACTGTGCAAAAGCGTCGTCATTTCGAGTTTCGACCCGAGACTTTGGGGAATCCCAGCTCATCCTGCCAGCACCTTTGGGACATGAGATAGGAGCGTGCATCATACCGGGAGATTTGGGTGCCTCTGCGTCACTGTGAGACAGTGACTGTCATTGAAGGCAGTTCCTTCCAGTGCCCTGAGGCCTGGTGCATCCTTATTTTCTTCATTATTCAATCAAATTGAGAGTAGAAGCTCCTGTTCCATATTGGACCGGTGTCAGCACCTGCAGCGCCTGTACACCTGAGAAGCGAACAGAGGGCAGGAAATCGAACCTCTGACAACCACATCCAGACCTGCTGAGTCAGGACAAAATCCCATCTAAGGGCAGTGAGTAGTGAAGTCTCTTACCAGTGGACCGTTGTTCACCCAAATACATTTACGCACAGAAGGCTATTTTGGTCTTTCTTTTGGCTTAGGTAGTATCCGCTTCTTAAAGCTCTCCGAAAGTCTGGAACAGCGCTGTTCACCATAGAATATACTCTTCTAACCTTTGGAACCTGTTTCACCCCTTGAGAATTCTTCCCCTAACTTTTTCCTGCATCCAAAGAAGTACTTTGTGAACTTTACGCACGACCAAGCGCTTTTACGCGTGCATCGAACATTGAGCACAAGGCTCCATACATCTTATGGTTGAACTTATAAAGTTAGGGTTGCCATCTCTGAAGATTGTATGTGCTATAAAATGTGTTCACCATTTTCCTGTAAAGATATTGGTGGAGTTACTAACTTTCTTGCACTGACTCCAGTGATTGTGTATATGTGTGATATTATGCTAGTGCATTTCCTGAATTATTTGTGTTGTTATTGGGCCTATAATAAATAGTATATTTTCTAGTATATGACTGTCTAATTGTACTTCTTGGTGTTTCACTGTGTGTGCTCATTGGAGACCCCTCATCACCCTAACCCCTCCTGAGATGTAGCCTTCACTGCTCTCCAAGCTACCGTGAACTGGTCTGGCTATCTTCCCATAAGTGTCCCCTGTTCATCTAACAAGAGTGGCCTCCTAAACATCTGTCCACCAGGCCAGAGTTTTAAAAACCATTCTAACATATTGGTGTACAGCGGTGAGGATAAGATCTGGAGTACTCCAGTGTTGCCCACTCGTGTAGTGCCTAAATTATAATTATACATAAACACTGTGATTATTGATCGCTTAGTAAGTTTAAATCATCTGCTAACCTAATAATATGGGAACAATCACTTCCACGGTTTTAAATGCTTCCAATACTGAAAATCTAAGAAAGCTAGGTCATGAAAGAGGTGTATCTACCTCTGCTACCAAAGGTGAGTTAATCCAAAGGATTGTAGATTGACAAGAGGATAGGATAGTACCTTGCCCCTCTAGTGATTTTGCAGAAGGTGCTGGGGCCACTCCCAGAACTAGGGAAGGTGTCACTGTTGCTGCCATTACTGAGGGTGACGAGGAGGATGATGATCACCTGTCTGATGTTCTATCGGACCCCTCTGAGGCTGAAGCCATGCTGGAGCTTGGAAGAAAGAAGCTCAATCTCAGAGAGAAAGAGCTTGAGTTCAGCATGGCCTAACCTCACTGACGAGGCCCAGCCAGGCTGAAACACGTGCCTGGGGTTGCTGTTGCTACTCTTGTTCAGAAGAGAATTGCCAGGCATTTCGGTGCTGGACTGCCCTTGGGCAGGACCAAGACTGATATGTAGTGGACACTTCTCTTCTGCGAAAGGATGGTGAGCTAAAGACTATGGTTGAGACTCTAACCTTGGATATAGGCCTGTAGAGAGACACTCTCAAGACCCCCCCTTTGTGCATGCTTGTGAGGTACAATAAGTAGTGGATGCTGATAAGATTGCATGGTTGCTCAGTCGACTACCCCACTTCGTCTGCAGTGCTATTGTGGAAATGTCAAAGGCTGACAGAAAAGACTGTGAAATTGATGCAAACGCTCATCTTAAGGTTTGGAAGAACATGCCTGCTACTTGAAGTCTTAAAGGGTACAAAAAGAAAGAAAGTAGTACTTGGGTCACATATGTAACTGAATCCTTAAAAAACTTGACTGGTTGGGTGGAACCACTTATATGGTTACTACATTTGAGGGCATTCTTTTTTATTTTATTTTTTTATTTAGCTGAATTTAATCAACTTTTAAAAACAATACATCATACAATTACAAATTAACAATGCTAAAAAGAAATAAGCAAAGTCATATTCAATATCTAGTTTAAAATCACATGTTTAAAGAGAAAAGTACATTAAAAATAAGTTCAGTGCATCTGGCTTAAAGGCTACAATTCCAATCCATCTGTTAATAATCATAATTAAACATTTGTTAATATGCATCAATAGACCTAGGTCTCAACAAATGACATGGTAAGATTAACAATTGTTAGGATAAAATTTGGATTACTCAACAACCTCATCAGATGGTTTATCCAATAAATTCAGATCATTAAAAAATCAGATTACACTAATTCTTATAGAGGTATTGTTGCCCTCAAGTATTATGTGCCACAGCAAATTTGAGGATAATTCTCTATAATGCACAAGAGATGGCCTCAAGTACTGTATACGCTTCTGAGTAAGGCAGGTACACTCAGTGAGTAGATGTAGCGTTTCCTGCTGGTCTTTCCTCTGACAATGTCTACAGTAGTTATCTGCCACTGAAATTAGCTTACGCCCTGCCAGGATCTCTCGCATGGGACACAGATTGAATCTCAACCTAGAAAGTCTGTGTGCCACTGATGGTGATCTAAGCAAATATGGCTCTGTAGTACCTTGCCTTTTGTGCGATTGGAGGTGACCCCTGAAGTCTTGCAACTGCAGACAACATGCTCGATTTCTTATCCAGTCAGTAGTAAACATCTTAATGTTGGCTTTAGTGGGATTGTAATCAGTGTTTGAAGGGATCCATCGGCCTCGGCTAATGCATCAATAGCGACTTGATGCCACTTAGATACGTATGGTTCATTGCTTGAAAACAAATGACTCGACAATGTGCCTATTAACATATACTTGTCAGTTGTCATAACACACTTGCGAAAAAGCTCACAATCAACCACAAATGGCGTATATACAAATAATTTAAGCCTAGTTCATATCTGATCCAGCAGATCGATACGCAATTTGGTAAGCCCAAGCATCGCCTCCAATAAATTCTCTCTAATCTGCTCCAAGAGGACTCCGGCATTAGTTTTTGGGTCTCAGACCCATAGAGTAGAACCGTAGGAACCTTCGGGCGATAGTATGTCAGAGCAGGAGAGATGGAAAACTTCCCCATCCTTGCTTGGATGATCTCCGTCTGGGAGATCATTTGTCCCAGTTTCTCATTTATTGTTAACCAATGGGACTGCCGTTTGATGGTAGAGATGGTCATGCCTAAGTATGTATATTGATCAACTCTTTCAATAGGAGTATTGTGTACGCTCCAGTGATGGAGAGTCATGTTAGTTTTCCTCCTAGGTAGAATGGTCATTACTTTTGTTTTTTGTAAGCTGATAGTTAACACATTTTGTTGGGTATATAAGGAAACCGCATTGAGCAAGATTTGCAGACCACTGGGAGTTTTAGAGTGTAAAACAAGATCATCTGCGTAAAGCAGGGCTAGGGTAGGTTTGAAGGAAAGTTTTGGAGGATCCCCCATTACTTGTTCAAAGGCATGAATGATGTCAGCTAGAAAAAATTAAAGAGTGACGGCGCTAACACACACCCTTGTTTTAGACCTCTATGAGTTTTGATAGAACATGTTAGAGTACCTTGCGTAGTGAGTCTGACCTGTACACTAGTGTTTGTGTGTAAAGCATTCATTAATGCTATCAAATTTGTGTGTAAAGCATTAATTAATGCTATCAAATAAGAAGGACAGTCTGCAAGTTTGAGCTTTTGAAATAAGATTTCTCGGGAGACTGAATGAAACGCAGCTCGAAGGTCAATAAAGACTAACTGCCAAAATACTAAGGTCAAAATCCTGGGGTTCCACTTTGTGAATCAGGCCTTACCTCATGATGAGGAAGAAATACTTGCAGGGCATCCTTCTCTTCAGACTCCTTCCCTGGTGGGATAGGATCTGAAGTAGTCTTAGTTTATCTTGGATCCTGGGAACCCCCGAGTAGCTGGGGCATATGGCTCCATCCCTGATAACACAGAATTATTTTAAGGATAGTGTACTGGTAGATGGTGTAGACACCCCTGCCATTAGGGACACTGGGGCCAGCAGAACTATGGTGGATTCCACATTGGTGAACCCAGAGGAACTAGACAGAGCTATTCTGATGCCCACCAGGTTGGCTGATGAACCCCCTCTCAAGTTCCCAGTTATGCCTGTAACTACAACTGCAAATAGTGCAGTAGTTAGGATACCTATGAGTGCACAAAGGCAAGTCCCTGGAAAGGTTCTGCTGGGAAATGACCTCAGAAACGTAGGACTTGTGAGGGATACAGCAGAATGACCTTGCACTAGGTCTCAGACCAAGGCTGTCCGGAGCAGGTCCAATGATATGCCTAAGCCAGAGGGGAAACCCAAGGCTAAAGGAGTCATGAAACCATAAAAAGGGAACAAGACCCTTTCCCCTAACTCACCTGCCAATTAGGTGGAGGCAGTTGCCAAGCCCCTGAACCTGACAAGGAAGGGGGGTTGCCTGAAATTCTCAACCCCCACGACCATCCTGAACTACAGAGTTTACTTGCAGAGGGAGGTCCTGATAGGGAAGATTCCAGTGAGGCCCAACTTGAGTGCCCCTTTAGAAGGTCTAAGAAGACAGGCCTGTCCCCAGCTTGAGGGTGAATCTCCCGGGAAAGACAGAATGTATTGGGGAGGTGGGTTCCTGCATAGTGAGCCCACAGAGTCCACTGAATGAGACCATAGGTTATTGGTGAGCCCCTTCCTCCTGCAGTTGGCACATGATGTCCCATTTGCAGGTCCTCTTGGGATCAAGAAGACCAAGTAGCGGTTAAGCACGCATTTCAATTAGCCCAGGATGGGGGTCCAGATAGAAGGTCACCACAGTAGTTGCGCCACTTGCCAGATGTCTGGGGAAAGTGTCATAACAATTCAGGACCCATTTAGTACCACTCCCTGTAGCGGGTGTACCATTTGAGAGGGTAGAGATTGACCTTATTGGCCCCTTTAATCTTCCAACATCCTCTGGCAGCAGGTTGATTTTGGTGTTGGTTGACCATGCCACCAGGTATCCTGAAGCCATTCCACAAAAGACAGTAACTGCCAAGTCAGTTGCCAAAGCATTACTTGGCATATTCACTAGGGTTGGCTTCCCTAAAGAGGTTGTGTCTGACAGAGGCAGCAACTGTATATCTAAGTACATGCAAGCCATATGGAAGGAGTATGGGGTCTCCTATAGGTTTTTATCAGCTTATCATTCACAGACAAATGGCTTAGTTGGGCGATTTAAAAGAATTAAAAGAACTCTCCAAAGCATGATTTGAGCTCTTGAGGAGCCCCAGAGGAGAAAGTGGGGTCTCCTTTTACCATGCTTACTCTTTGCCTACAGAAAGGTCCCTCAAGAAGGGGTTGGCTACAGTCCCTTTGAAATTCTCTTTGGTCAACCTGTGTGTGTACAACTAGCTATAGTCAATGAGGGATCGGAGCTCCCCACTCCCCCTGTCACTACTAATGTGGTGGACTATGTGCTAGGGTTGAGAAAGAGGATGGCCTAACTAATGGCTCAGGCCAGTGACAAGTAGAAGGCTGGCCAAGCTTTGGTCAAGCACAAGTATGACCGGAAGGCTTCACTTGTACATTTTTCCCCAGACCAGGAAGTCCTGATTACAAATCCCAAAAGGCCCAGAGCTTTACAGGATAAGTGGCCAAGCCCTTACAAAGGTTTGGAGCAGCTTGGTGAGGTGAACTATTTAGTGGATCTTGGGAGTCCTGGTCAAGCTCCCAAAGTCTTCCACATAAATAGACCAAAGGCATTCATCCCTAGGATTGACATGGCTGCTCTGCTTTTGGCTTCAGATAAGAGGAATCTGAGCCCCTTCCTGATCTGTTCCAAGCCAGTCCTTCAGATGGTTCCATTGAGGTTGCCACTGTGGCTCCTCAACGGACTCCTAAGCAACAAGGTGAGGTGAGGAATTTGCTCAGGCAGTCCTTTGCCTTTTTCTCACTTACTCCAGGTTTGACACCTTGATGAACACATGCCAATAACACTGGAGATAGTGTGCCTAACAAAAGTAGGAGTTATAGGATGTCAGACAAGGTAAGACACACATCAAGTTTGAGGTCATCAAAATGTTGGATCTATGGGTGATTGAACCCTCCAGTAGTCTAAGGTCCAGTCCTGTTGTTCTAGTACCAAAGGCAGGTGCCTCTGGGTTGAGGTTCTGGGTGGACCTCAGAGCTCTGAATACTGTCACCAAGACAGATGCTCACCCCTTACCAAGGACAGACAAATTGGTAGACAAGCTGGGTGCTTCCAAGTATCTCAGCACTTTTGATCTCATTGATGGGTATTTGCAAATATCCCTGTCAGAAGATGCTGAGGAGAAGACTGCATTCTCAACTCCAGAAGGGTTTTACCAGTCCAGGGTAATGCCATTTGGACTAAAGAATGCACCTGCCACTTTTCAAAGGATAGTCAACCATGTTCTTAAAGGGTTGGATGAATTCTGCGTTGCATGTCTGGATGATATAGCAGTCTTCATCCCCACTTGGGAGGAACATGTAAGACACCTGGAGATAATGTTGCAGGCTCTTCGGAAGGCCCACCTGTCCATAAAGGCCAGCAAGTGTCAAATTGGTCAGGGTACAGTGGTCTACCTTGGGTATGACGTTGATGGAGGGAGGATTCAGCTTCTTCCCAGTAAAGTACAAGAAGTACAAGATTTGCATACCCCACACCCAAGTGAGAGCTTTCCTGGGCCTCACTGGGCATTACAGGAACTTCATGGCAGACTATTTGTATTTGTATTTATTGTTTTATATAGCACCTTAATCCAAGGTGCTTTACAGTTAACAACAAGAACACATTAAACATGGAACAGTAGAAGCAATAACAGTAAACATGAATCAAACCAGAAAATCGGCATGTAGAACAATTTACATAAGAAAAGGGGAATGGAGAGGAATGGGTGGGGAAGGAGGGGAGAGGGAGAGAAAGTACTGAGTGAAGTGAAGAGTAGGAGAATTTAGAAGATAAGGGGAAAGATAAAGAGAACAAAAGGAAGGGTACTAGAGGGAGGGAGAGAGGGGTGAGAGGGGGACGGAAGAGTGGAAGGAGGAATAGGTAAGGTAGGAGTGGATAGAAAAAGGTAGGCAGTTCCAGTGTAAGGGGAAAAGGAGCTGAAAACAGCGAAAACGAGAGGAGGCACAAGGGGGTGGGGGAACCGAGAGTAAGAAGATATCAGCGGAACAAAGAGAGCGAGAGGGGGTGTAGAAGGAGAGAAGAGAGGAGAGGTAAGGCACCATATCTGCTTCTCTGACTGCCCTCACAACTCCAAAGAAGCACAAGAAGATCACGTGGAATGAGGAGTGTGAGAACGTCTTCCAAGACTTAAAAGACTCCCAATGCGAGGCCCCTGGTCTCAGGGCCTTGACTATCAGACATCTTTTAGTGTGCAGACAAATGCCTCTGACACTGGGATAGGTGCAGTTCTATCACAGTTAGAAGGGAAAGGCATGCAGCACCTTTCAGTTTCATCAGTCGCTAGCTTAAGGACAGAGAGCTTAGGTGATCTACTGTGGCCGACTTCCCCCTGGTTCAACTGCTGTTTACATGGAACCCTTCTCCACTTCAGCCTTCGAATTTCTTGTTTGAATATTTGCTACTACCACCACATCTGCATCTGCGGCTGCTCCGCCCGGGGCCTTGCCCTGGGCTTCTCTGAGCATCGCAGTGGCCCTCTTAATCGGTGCACCTCTCAGCGCAGGCAACGGGCGGATAAAAGCCTGACACTCCAGCGCCATCTATTTTCGGGGCTAATTGATTCTGCAGGTGAGATGTAGCGGATTACGACATCTCTGGCCACCGTCCTGCTTTCTATATCAACCAACACATTTTCTGGGGTCTGATGAGCGTCCGCATCGGGCGTCTTAACCCGGCTTTCGGTTCATCCTGCAGCACCAGTTCTGCTTTCCTTAAGCAGCCCACTGGGCACTCACATTCGATGCCCAGCTCCACTCCAACGAGCTGGGCTTCTTACCACTTTAAAGTTTGAGAGTAGGTTGAAATCGTTGGGCCACAAGACCTCTAATCCTTAGCTTTACCAAATAAAACTGGGGTTTTCCCGAGTGCCAGCTATTTTGAGGGAAACTTCGTAGGGAACCAGCCACTACATGGTTTGATTAGTCTTTCGCCCCTATAAGCAAGATGGATGGCCGATTTGCATGTCAGAACCGCTACAGACCACCAGTAGAGCTTCCTCTGACTGCACCCTGCCCAGGCATAGTTCACCATCTTTCAGGTCCAATCACACTTACTCATGCTCCACCATTCCGACAGAGCGGGCAAGACAAACTGGTGGGGCGCCTGCCACAATGGGATCCCACCTCAGCCGGCGAGTGCTGGCCCTCACCTTCATTGCACCACAGGGTTTTGTTCGGTCCTCCGACTCACGCATGTGTTAGACTACTTGGTCCGTGTTTTAAGACGGGTCGGGTGGGTAACTGGCATCACTGCAGACCCGTGGTGCCCTTTGTGGGCCTCCCTGCCCAGCGGCGTGCCGCGGTCGGGGTTCACTGAAGATAGTCCACCCCATTCGACAGTCGCACCGGGAGCAGGGGTCCCCGGGATGGTGGGGAGCTTCCGAGGTGATGCCGTACCACAAAATACTCAACAGATCTTGTTTTTAAAACACATCCCATGTGCTTGAGTCAGATGCCTGCCACTTCCCACCTTTGTAATACTGTTTCTAACGCTATAACACATGCTGCTTCATTTGCCCCATAAATCAGTATGTCATCCTGAAAGTATGACAGTATGCCGAGTCCATCATGCATTGAAAGAAGGAAGCTGCTGATGACTACCCAAATGGACTGCAAATAAACTTGAATGTTCTGTAGAGTGCTATGAATGTTGTAACATGCTTGGACTCTCTTGTAGGGTGCAGGGGGGTATTCTGGAGCCAGGAGATGTA
Source organism: Ambystoma mexicanum (assembly GCF_040938575.1). Lineage (NCBI taxonomy): Eukaryota > Metazoa > Chordata > Amphibia > Caudata > Ambystomatidae > Ambystoma > Ambystoma mexicanum. Next base: position 120,055,768 of record NC_090924.1, on the reverse strand, counting down.
GTGTGGGTTATCATTGCCTGGTTGTAGCCTGCACACCCACCTGGACTACAATAGTATCACATGCGTCAGGCCTCCCACTCTTATGTGTTAGGTAACACTTCACTTAATGCTATTTTACCTGTAGATTTGTGGACCCCCCAAACTTTTTGCTTTTGTTTCAGCTTCCTGTCCTGAGTTCTGCCTGTGGAGCACAGCATTCAGCTACACTCCACTGGGCTTTCGCTCATCATTCTGGGGAAACTGACTTGCCTTCTGACAGTCAGTACTGGGAACCCTTTGAAGAGAGGGTCCCTAGAATGGCCCTTGTGTTCCCTATAAGCATCACAGCCCAAAGACTTAGAAACGAGAGATGGCAGTCACTGTTTGGCCAGCACCCAGGAGGGCCAGTACATTCTACGTATGCGTGCAGATATTCTCTTAGACAACCGTTCAAACCCTATCCAGCTGATGTTTTCGCGGATACAAGTGCCACGTTATTGGACCAGGTTGACTAATGATAAACATCCAGCCTTGCTGTTGTCATTAGTGACACCATGACATAGCATTAGTCAAAAAGCGAACTCGCATCCCTGCATGAAGTTACACAGACACGCACGTGCACAAACATGAAGAACATGCATACACAGTTCTGTAGACAGAGGACAGATACGTGACAGACTGTCAGAAGCCTTTTTTCTTTCATTAGGCAAACGCAGAAACAAATGACTGCAGTGTAATTGCATGAAGCCACAGGCAAGTACCAAATTGCCCTTGACTGAGTCCTGCGTCATTGCCGGGGGAGGGTTTGTTCAGCCCTGGGCACTCTTCTGAACGGTGACTGTGTAGCACAAACCTTGGTCCTCTGGCATACCTTAACACTTTGTTTCCCTTAGTCTTATGACTTTGTTGCCACTTTTGGCAACTGTATTTCAGTGCACAAAGTGTACTCTACCACACACTGTGGTCCTTGCGTTTTTGGACTCTAGTCCTCCACTAAGGATTTTTTGGTTAACTGGACAATGTGCCGAGGAGTAGATTGGTGGCAGCAGAAGCTTTTTCATGTATTTTTATGATTTTTTACCAAGCCATACTGCGCTTACCGCGTTTGGTTCACGACTGTGGTTAGTGTCCGTCATGGCTGTGCCACGAGGTCATTTGTCTTCTCTTTTGGCCATTTTGTCCGTTGCCTTCTGTGATGCTGGAAATACATTGGAGGAACAGGGCCTCCGTATCCTTGTCCTTTACTGCTTTTTATTGTGTGTTCTGTCGTGTTTTCCGCGCAGGAGTTCATGTGGGACTCCTGGCGGTGCAGCTCTCTCTCCTTTTGGTTTGATGAATGGACCCGTCGGATACCCTTACGGCACCCATGGGTAGGGGTACAACCCTGTGCCCCTAGTGTATGTTTTTGGGCACCTGTGTGTGACCCACAGAGCAGGGTACGGGCTGGTGGCAGCTCAGTGCTGAAATGACTGGTGCCCTGAGCATCCTCCATTTTGGGATTCCCAGGCCCTGTTATTGAAATCGGTAGATTCCTGATGGAGACAACATAGCCCCATGGCCTCTTGCCCTCCATCACCTGTTACCCTGATCTTCCTGAAGTCCCGGAAGCCCTGCCTCTGTCATTTCCCCCTAACTGGCTGTTGGGTGGAAATTCCGTATATGGTAGTGTGGGGAAGTGCCGACCAGACTGGCTGGGGCCTTCTCAACGACTGTATGTTGTGGGTACGCCTGTGGGTGGGACCTGGGTGAATGGAGTGTGTGACGAATATACATTCTATGTTGTGACTGTCTAGTATCTGGTGTTGGACACAATGGTTGAGACAGCCCTGCCCGAAACCGGTATGAATGCAGCTTGGAATGTTGAATGGCTCGGTACTTGTCCCAATACACATAACTTGTTGTGAGTGTCTGGAGAGAAGTGAATGGCCTGAATACCTTGTGTGCCTGATTGGCTGCCTGCCTGCATGAATGCCCGCAGTCGTGATTGGATGCTTGAGTGCGACCCATCGGAATGAATGGGGGGGGATCAACAGTATATCTGGGGACCTCTCACTGCTAGGAATCGTGTTCAGAAGCTGAAGTCCACTACGATGAGTAACTGGAGTGAAGCTTAACCTTGAGCCCTGCTGGACGAGAAGAATTTCTGTTGCTCTCCTTCGCAATCTGAAAGCTGCTGTGCCTCAAGAACTGACCCAGAGAGGACCTGGTAAGGCGCCCTCTTCCCGAGCTACGAGGGACCATCGTGCACAACTGATCTTTGCCTAAGCTCCCTGGTAGACAGACCTTCGACAGGCTGCCGACACGATACTGGGACTGCTGCGGAACTCCAAGGAGAAGCGCCCTGACTGTTATCCGCCACGGTCGCCGACCGCCGACCGGAGCCGCTGTGCTCCCGTTGTCTAAGAACTTCATTGATCCAAGGACGCTCTCGTCCGTATCATCGCCGCTGTATACTGCTGGAGAAGGCCTGACCGGCGATACGCCGAGGAGCATCCACCGGTGGGTTTCCCGCCACCCAAAGACCACAGAGACGCAGACGATGCGATGCCCTTGCTGGGCCACAGTTCTTCAACTCTTTGCGGTCCAGAACTCGACACCGAGGTGCCCCGCACGCCTCTTCCTGGCAGGACGTTTACGCTTCCCTGTCAACGAGCACCGCTAGGAACGACGTGGCCACTTCACCGTCGTAGCTCGACCTGTTCTCCGTCGGACGTTCGATGACCCGTGACTCCTGCCTGAAAGGGAGGACCTTCAAGAAGGGTTGTCAATTTCCCCGACGCGGAAGGCTACAACACCAAGGTACTTTGGGGTTGCAGAACTATTGGGAAGTCTAAGAGTGAACAATATATGGACTGGGCTTGTATCTTTCTTCTACAGGTTGCCCAGGTGGGGGGATCTCCACACAGAGCTGTGTTTAACGGTAGTTACCAGTACTCTGCCTATTGCTCAACCATCTTGCTTTCCTTCCTCTCTCTACTGCTGGTTTCCTCTTTATTTTGATCTATGTGTCATCCTGACCGTATGCACTTTAATAAGATCAAGTAACGTTAGTGGTACCACTTTAGAATTGTACATATTTACCATTGTTGATTTTCGGAGTACAAAGTGAGTTATCGTGATCGTGTATATGACTTTGAATATTAATTATATAAAGACTGTGTTTTAACCGATACAGTGTGTGGACATTCCTTCTTGGGTGCTTGGGGACTACACTGTACTTAAGAACCAGCTTGCATCACCTCCCGAGAAGCTAGGCCTTGATTGCTCGACTACGTCTGCCAATACTAGAAAATCTAGGCAGGGGTCTCTGTGCCTCCCCTCTACCATATAGAGAGCGGAAGTGCAGACCCCCCATCCGGTCTTTACAGCTGGTGGCAGCGGTGGGATGCTTATGGTTTTAAGACTCAGTGTATAACCATGCCACTTACGAAGGATATCTGCGCTTTGTTAAATTAAGGTTTAGTCATGTACAAGATAACTGCATTACAAGCAATGGAATCTATTGCAAATGGTAAATTGACTCGGATGAGCTTAGAGGCTCTCCAGAGTGCTTGTGAAGCCAGGGAATTAGACTTTGTGGATAAGTCTAGGGCTGAGCTGATAGCTGCCCTGGTGGACTACCAGATCGATTGTGAAACTCTTGAAGTGGGGGATGCAACCAATGAGGACTCTACCCCGGGGGTTGTCGCCGAAACTGATTCTAGGAATGCCACCATTCCTGCTGCCTCTGTTCCGAACCCCTGCAATTCTTTAGACCTTGAGTTATTGAGGATGAAGTTAGCCTTTGAATATCGCAAGTTGGAACTAGATGCTGAACTTAAGAAAGAGGAGTTGGCACAGCAAGTGGAACTCAAAAATAGGGATCTTGAACTCAAAGACAAGGACACTGAATGTCAGCGAATCCAGCTAGAGAAAGCTCGAGTGGAGGCTTCAGCGAAACCAGTTGAGAGTGTCAGGTCCCCAGCAACCAAGTTTATGAAAGATTTGGTTGGTGTGTATGCGGAGGGTTCTGATATCCTCCAATGGATTGAAGCGTTTGAAATGGCTTGTGCAATTCACAATGTTGTTAAGAGAGATTGGGCTAAGTGTTTGTTAAGCAGAATGCCTCAAACTGGGTATGACTGTATTCTGAAACTAAGTGTGGAAGAAAGGGGTCAGTATGAGTGCATGAAGTCTGCCTTAATCACCAAGTTTGGCAAAACGCCTACGCAATATCTTAAACGGTTCAGGGATTTTATCAAACGAGAGAATGTGTCTTGGATTGACTGGGTGAGTGCTGCGCATATGAACATAATGGGGTGGATTGATGGTTACAAAGTGAAAACGTTTGTTGAATTGTCTCACCTCTTGTTTTTTCAGCATTTTTCGGAAGCCTGTACACCAGAGCTGCGTCAGTATGTTGCTGACCAGAACATTTTGAACCCCTTTAAGCTGGCTAGGTTGGCTGACAAGTGGGTCTCCCACCGGGTGTCCCCCAAGGACTCCAGTGGGAAGGACAAGGACAAAGAAAAGGGGGCCTCTCAGAAAGCTGAGGAGTCCCCAAAGCAGTCACAGTCGGGTAAACCAAAACCTTCCTCTCCGAAGACCCAAAAACCTAGTGGGGATAAGTCTGTTGTGGGTGGGAGTAAGAGTAGTGGTCCGCCTGCTGCAAAGCAGGGTCCCAGTGGTTCCAGTACCGTACCCCGCACGCCCGGCACATGTTGGGATTGTGGGGCTCTGGATCACCGAAGGGCTGACCCCAAGTTTAAGGGTAAGGCACTTGGAGTCCAGGCTGTCAGCCTGACCTATCCCTGCTCCGTACCTGAGGTGGAGGCCACCGTCCTCCCCTCCTCTACTGGGATCACCCTTGGTGCTCCCGAATAGATTTCCTTAGTGTCCCTTGGGGCCTGGGACCAGTACACAGAAGTACTGGCAACTATCCAGCAAAACACTCATAGGTTTTTGAGAAGTGTCCTCCTGAATGGCCAGCCTTCTACTGGTTTGAGAGACACTGGGGCAAGCATGACAGTGGTGGACAGGACCCTGCTTAAGCCAGAGGACTATGTAGGTGCTCCTCTTAGAACCACCAAGTTAGCTGGTGGCCTCCCAAATTATCGCCTGTAGCCTTAGTCAACATTACGATTGGAGACAAGACAGCAAAGCTTCCGGTCATGGTTCAGGACAACGTGCCTGCAAACATTTTGTTGGGAAACGATTTGGTCGAGTTGGGGATGATCGCGGATGGTCTACCCATGGCTGCTGTGGCGGTCACCCGATCGCAGGTCACACAGGGTCCGGGTGCGAGCCCGGTATCCTTGCCAACGGGGAAGTCCAGGGCACGAAAGAAACAGAGGAGTAAGAAGGCCGCCCCTGTGGAGGGAGCCCCTACTCCTCCCGCTGTTCCGACAGCACCGATTGGGATCCATGCTCCGGACGGGCTGGGTCCAGTGGTAAATCCCATCTCAACTCCTGTGGGAGACAAGCCAGAAGACTTTCCTGTGGGAGAGGCTCTTAACCCGGAGGATCATCCCGACCTTCAATGCTTGTTGGCTGAAGGGGGACCCTCCCGGGCGGACTTCTGTAAGGGACAGAGAGAGTGCCACTCTCTTGAGAGTCTGAGGACACAGGCCCTGTCCCAGGCACAGGGAGAAGTGCCTAGGACATTTCGGATTTATTGGGAGGGTGAGCTCCTTGTTAGTGAGCCCACTAAGCCTGAACCTGGTTGCCCTCAAGAGGTTGGTGGTAGCTCAGGTTTACTGGCCCTTCCTGCTGCAGTTGGCGCATGAGGTGCCCTTGGCTGGTCATCTTGGTAACAAGAAGACTAAGCACAGGCTCTCTGCCCATTTCTACTGGCCACAGATGGTAGTAGAAGTGGAGTCCCACTCCAGGACCTGCCCAACTTGTCAGTTGTCTGGCAAGTCTGGAGGCAGAGTCATCGCCCCACTGCAACCGTTGCCTGTGGTGGGCGCACCGTTTGAGAGGGTTGGCATCGACATCGTCGGTCCCCTTGACCCTCCCACGTCGGGTGGACATCGGTTCATCCTAGTTTTGGTAGATCATGCCACCAGGTACCCTGAGGCTATACCCCTTCGGACGGTTACAGCCAAGGTGGTTGCCAGGGCTCTCCTGGGCATTTTCACCCGGGTTGGATTCCCTAAGGAGGTTGTCTCTGATAGAGGATCCAACTTCATGTCGAGTTACATGAAAACCATGTGGAAAGAATGCGGGGTAACTTACAAATTCTCCACCTCTTACCACCCCCAGACCAACGGTTTGGCAGAGAGATTTAACAAAACTCTCAAAGGCATGTTAGGCGGTTTGGAAGAGCCCCTCCGGAAGAAGTGGGATCTTCTCCTGCCATGCCTGCTGTTTGCTTACAGAGAGGTACCTCAAGAGGGTGTTGGTTTCAGCCCCTTTGAGTTACTCTTTGGACATCCCATGAGGGGGCCCTTCGCCTTGATCCGACAAGGTTAGGAGGCCACCCCTCCAGGTCCCGCCAAGCAAGTGGGGGACTATGTGTTAGGCCTCAGACGGAGGATGACACAGATGATGGGTCAGGCAACAGCGACTCTTATGGCCAGCCAGGAATTGAATAAGTACTGGCATGACCTTAAAGCATCGCAAGTGGATTGGACTCCGGGACAGGAGGTCCTTGTGATGGAGCCTACCAAGCCTCGGGCTTTGGCGGATAAATGGACTGGACCCTTCAGGATAATCTCCAAGATGGGCGAGGTCAATTATCTGTTTGACATGGGAGCCGCTGGGGTAGCCCTTCAGATGTTCCATTTTAACAGGCTCAAGCCTTTCCACAGGCGGGCCGAAGTCTCATGTCTCTTGCTAGCTTCTGGGCAAGAAGAGGAGGAGAGTGAGCCCCTTCCTGATTTGCTGCATAGCAACCCTCAGGATGGCTCAGTGGAGGGAGTGCATCTCTCTCCCGATCTGACGACAGAGCAGCAGAAGGCCTGCCGGGCTTTGCTCCGGCAGTACGCCTCTCTGTTCTCACTGACACCAGGCCTTACACCTTGGTGTAGGCACGAGATTGACACTGGTGACAGTGTGCCTGTCAAAAGCAGGTGCTACCGTATGTCAGATACCGTCAAGAACCACATCCAGGCTGAGGTCAACAAGATGTTGGATCTGGGTGTTATTGAACCCTCAACCAGTCCCTGGAAAAGACGGCATTCTCAACACCAGAGGGACTCTACCAGTTTGGAGTCATGCCTTTCGGGCTGAAGAACGCCCTTGCCACTTTCCAGAGATTAGTCAACCATGCGCTCAGTGGGCTGGAAACCTTTTGCGTGGCGTACTTAGACGACATTGCCGTTGTCATGATGCCTACCTCCAAGGAGCCAGGTCCGACCCAGCAACCCCAGAGGCAGGCATCATTTCCCCCCCCCAGGGAAGTGCCAGCGGGCCCAAGATGGGGCCCTTTGGACACAGTCCTGGCGCCTTAGGCGCCAGGCTCATGTTGGACCCCTGTCCTGGCGCCTTAGGCGCCAGGCTCATAAAGCTAGACATGTGTTCAAGTGTTTTAATGTGCACTTACCTGATGCAGACCATGCTGCTACATCCAGGCCCTCTTGAGGCCTGAATCGAACTACTTTACCTGTGGGACTACTTTCCACCTGGGTGTGGTCGGGGAAGGATACATACCTGATCGGTGGAAGGATACATACCTCGAACTTCTTCCAAAGCAATTTAAACCACGCCCGATCAGCAACTCACGCTTCGCGTTGTTCTGCTCCTTGCAGCTGGACGCTCACCGTGTCAGCTCCTGCATCTGGACTTCAGTCACGCCTGTCAGCATCCTGGGTCGCCTGCAAAGGGAGATAAGAGAGAATTGGTGAGAAAGAAGACCTTACCTGCTAAAGCTGCATCACGGAGACATCACACCGACGATCCTGAAAGGGAAGACATCATTTTAAAAGCATTTCGCTTCGATCGCTGCATTTCACTCACCTTTCCTGGGCGCCTCCATCTTCAGCAACGATCATCCGGATCCGCACCCACTTCCCAGAGCCTAGAGAGAAAAGACAAGAAAACAAGGTGAGAGAAGGAAGGGAAATAGGAAAAGCTCAGTTTCCTTCTAAGACTTACCTGTTGGGACATTCCCATTTCATTTCGGGTCCTGCCACTTCCTGGCATTCCGGACCCCGGCCCCTATGGGGAAAAAAGACAAAGACATTGAATGAGCGAATGCAAAGACATTACCTGAACGCTCATCCAGAACTTACCTGTTATTTACTGGAACTGCACGTTTCACTTCGGGTCGGCGCCATATCTCCGGCATTCCGAACCCCGGCCCCTAAGGGGAAAAAGACATAAGCATTAGCGCTTGCTGCAATAAGACAATGAACATTATTATTTAGCTTGAACTTTTGAACTTGCAACAGAACTCTTACAGCGCCCCACCTGAATAGTCAAGCTTATTTTGAACTCCCATCAAACCTCAATCCAGTGAAGTAACTGGGTTTCAACGCGCCCCTGCATCAGAAGCAGGATGGAGAACTCATCCTTCCAGACCCTAAGGGGAATATTCCTGCGAGCCAGAAAAGCCAGAGTAGAGGGGCCCTTCCTGTCCATCATCAGAGTCCTGCGCTTCACCATTGAAGAAGCATCAGCACTCGAAGCCAGACCTGCGCCTCCGTGGGAATCAGGTGAGCGTGACAGAACGCGAAGCCTACCCACAATTTCCCACCCGGGCGCTATGGAGACTTCCGAGACAGATCAGCTGGCCCAGCTTTTGGGGGAATTACGGGCAGAAGTGCACTCAGCCCGCCAAGAGACTAACGCTCTCAAAAGAGAACTGATCCTATCCAAGGAAAGAACTGATGACCTGGCCAAAAGGTTATTGCAGGCCCAGGCAGGGCACACTCCTTTACCTAATTCCGGAGGTACTTCCACATCAATGGGTTTGAATAACCCGGTACAAATCAATCTACCTGGACACATGCCTTTGTCCCCGCCTGAACGTTTTGCGGGGGATCCCAAGAAATATGCCGTCTTTATGAACCAATGTCGTTTACACTTTCTATGCAGACCCGGGGCCTTCCCTAACGACCAGACCAAGGTAGCCTTTATACTATCTTACCTCAGTGGCAGTGCTGCCGATTGGTCTATTCCATTGGTAAATCAGGATGATCCCATTCTCCAGGATTTTCAGGGCTTCCAGGCCAGCATGGAAAGATTGTTTGCTCGACACTCGCAAGGACAGGCCCTTGATAACGAACTGCTATCCTTACGACACGGTAATCAGGATCTCCTGTCCTACGTTTCCACCTTTAATAGACTGGTTGTGGAAACTGGATGGCCAGAAAGCAAAAGGATCACATTGTTTCATCGAGGCCTGCGCGGAGAGCTTAAGGATGTTCTAGCTCAGATAGTAGATCCACCCCAGGTCTGCGCAGACTACATAGACTTGGTGGTTCAACTTGATCACAGACTTCAAAATAGAAAAGCAGATCGGTTCAAGTACGAAACCCGAGTCCCGATCAAAACCCACGCAAACTCCAAGAGTACCGACATATCCGAACCTATGCAAATCGGCGGTGTTAAAGGACCATTAACGCAGAAGGAACGAGAGAGAAGGCGGCAAATGCAACTTTGTCTGTATTGCGGGACTTCCGGTCACTTTCTTCGAAATTGTCCGGTTAAACCACCTAAGAAGGTGGTTGGAGCCACTGATAACGATTTATTGACACCTGATTCGGGAAACGACCTAGCCCGACAAGCGTAGGGGTCCGTAGCGGAGCTTGAAAACAAACTCTTTGACCTTGCATTTTGTCATGCCAATGGTGCTCGTGGACCCAAAACAGCCTCAGCAGTTGCATGCTGTAAAAGCATACATCGACAGTGGAGCTATTGGAAATTACATAGACCGTGAATTGGCTTCCAGGATTAAGCTCCCTCTCCGCCCGAAAGTAACCCAAGATGTCATTACTACAGTAGATGGAACCGAAATAGCCTCAGGGCCTGTAACGCATTCCACTGTTGAAATGACACTGGTGGGTCAGGATGGACATCGGGAAGCAATCGTGTTTGATGTGACCCCACAATTTCAAGTAATTCTTGGAATTCCTTGGTTAGAAACACATAATCCCAGAATCGACTGGCGAGCAAAGAAGATAAGTTTTCCTGATTGTGAACCAACTTGTTATCCAAGAAATCCAGTTATGGGTCTAGCCTCAGCAACTTCCACCCCTGTACAGCTACCGTCAGAATACCAAGAATTCCAAGACGTTTTTCAGAAGGAACAGGCTAACATGTTACCTCCCCATCGGTCTTATGATTGCCAAATCGATCTGGTACCCAATGCTCAACTACCTTGTAGTAGGATTTATGCTCTTACGGAACCTGAGAACCTGCATTTGCGTCAGTATTTAGATCAGTACCTAGCCAATGGTTTTAGTCGCCCGTCCAAGTCTCCTGTCTCCTCAGCTCTGTTCTTCGTGCCGAAAAAAGAGGGCGACCTTAGAACGTGTATAGACTATCGCGCCCTAAATCAAATAACTATTAAGAATCGTTATCCTCTGCCCCTGATCCCTGAGCTTATTGACCAGGTGAAAGACGCTTGTGTGTACACCAAGTTAGATCTCCGAGGAGCTTATCACCTGGTGCGTATAAAAGAAGGCGACGAATGGAAGACTGCATTCCGCACCAAATTTGGGCTCTTCGAATATCAGGTGATGCCCTTCGGTTTGTGCAATGCACCTGCCGCCTTTCAGTACTTTATGAATGATGTTCTTCGGGAACTTATCGATGTCTGTGTCATTGTTTATATTGACAACATCCTGGTGTACTCTTCTTCAGAATCCGATCACAGAAAACATGTTAGGGCAGTTCTTGAGAAATTGCGCCAGCACAGACTATTTGCAAAGCTCGAAAAATGTGTTTTTCATACCACAGAAGTGGAGTTTCTCGGATTTATCATGACACCTCAAGGAGTCCGAATGGACTCGCGAAAGGTGGATGCCATCCTCAAATGGCCATCTCCTAGCTCGGTGAAGGGAGTTCAGAGCATGCTCGGCTTCGCCAATTTCTATCGAAGATTCATCCCGGAATTTTCCCGAACTGTCCAACCCATCACAGCTCTCCTAAAGAAAAACAAACGCTTTGAATGGACTCTTGAGGGCGAACAAGCCTTTCAGGACCTGAAAACCAAATTCACCTCTGCACCTATATTGAAGCACCCGCACCCAGATCTCCCTTACATTGTGGAAACCGACGCATCCAGTTCGGCCATGGGAGCTGTCCTGTCGCAAAGAGACCCAGAAACTAACCAACTACACCCTGTGGCCTTTTGGTCCAGGAAATTTTCTCCTCCTGAAATCAACTACGCAATTACCGACAAAGAGTTACTGGCTATTAAATCTGCTTTCAAGGCTTGGCGTCACTACCTTCTCAGGGCTAGACACACCATCACCGTAATAACGGACCACAGAAATTTACAGTATTTAAAGACGGCCAAGGCACAATCTTCATGACAACTCCGATGGGCTCTATTCTTTGTGGAATTTGATTTTGTAATTACCTATCGCCCTGGCTGCAAGAATGGTAAAGCGGATGCCTTATCCCGGATTGGCATGGAAGAACCCAATTCGAGTTTAGAACCTGTGCCAATCATACCAGAACAAAGAATCTTAGGCCTAACTTCATTGCAAACTATTGAGGACATCCAAACGCAAGTAAAACAACTTCTAGACTCTTCAGCCTTACTGGAATGGAGTCAAAAGGGTCCTCATTACACCGTTAAGGATGACTTACCCTACTTCCAGGAGCGGTTGTTTCTGCCTAGTAAAGAATTGCAAGAACTTGTTACTGCCCATCATCATGAATCATTAATGGAAGGACACCCTGGTATCGCTAAAACGGAGGAAAAAAATCAAACGCCACTTCTGGTGGCCTTCTTGGAGAAAAGACAAAGTCTTTTGTTTTGTCTTGCCGAATTTGCGCCCAAAACAAGGGTCAAAAGAAAAGGCCAGCCGGCCTACTTCAACCCTTGGATATTCCACCGGCACCATGGCACACCTTGTCAATGGACTTTATAACTGACCTGCCTCCTTGTGCTGGTTACAACACTATCCTTGTAATTGTGGATCTATTCTCCAAAATGGCCCACTTTATCCCTTTAAAAGGTTTGCCTTCAGCTTCCACCTTGGCCAAGGAATTTCTGGAGAATATAGTTCGCATACATGGTTTCCCTTCCATATTAGTCTCGGATCGTGGAAATCAATTTATCTCCCATTTTTGGAAGAAGTGTTGCCAACTAGCACAAATAGATGGGCGGCTATCCACCAGCCACCACCCCCAGACCGACGGACAAACCGAGAGAACCAATCAGACTCTCGAGCAATATCTTCGGTGCATGTTACACCAATCCGAGTTAAATTGGAAAGACATCCTTTGGATCGCAGAATATGAATACAACAATTCAGTGCATTCTGGAACCGGACAAACTCCTTTTTATACTTTGTATGGTCACCATCCTCGGACCTCTGATCTAGATCCACCTTTGACCCTGGAAATGCCCGCAGTAAATCATCTGCATTCCACAATAACCCAAGCCTTCAAAGAAGCTGCAACTCATTTACAGCAAGCCAAGAAAAAGTATAAAGAAAACGCTGATTTGCACCGAAGTAAAACTCCTCCTTACCAAGTAGGAGATCAGGTATGACTAGCAACGAAACATTTACCCCTCAAGGGCCCGCGAACCTTCAATCCCAGATTCATAGGACCTTATCCCATCAAGGCTAGAATCAATCCCGTGGCCTTTAAACTGGATTTACCGTCTAACATGCGTATTCATCCAGTTTTTCATGCATCACTTTTGAAGCCAGTACAACCAGGGACCCGACTGTCCAAGCCTCCAGACCCAGTTCAAATTGAAGGGGAATTGGAGTCTAAAATGTCTTTAACTTCGAATTCTAAGGTGTTAAAGTCAAAACTCTTCTATCTTGTTGACTGGAAGGGATATGGACCTCAGGAGAGATCGTGGGCGCCTAGTAACCATGTTCACGCACCTCGATTAATACAAAGGTTCCACCGGAGATTTCCGAACAAGCCAAAACCCCCGGAGGGAACAACCTTGGGAGGGGCCTTGAGGGGGTGGGGGGTACTGTCATGATGCCTACCTCCAAGGAGCCAGGTCCGACCCAGCAACCCCAGAGGCAGGCATCATTCCCCCCCAGGGAAGTGCCAGCGGGCCCAAGCTGGGGCCCTTTGGACACAGTCCTGGCGCCTTAGGCGCCAGGCTCATGTTGGACCCCTGTCCTGGCGCCTTAGGCGCCAGGCTCATAAAGCTAGACATGTGTTCAAGTGTTTTAATGTGCACTTACCTGATGCAGACCATGCTGCTACATCCAGGCCCTCTTGAGGCCTGAATGGAACTACTTTACCTGTGGGACTACTTTCCACCTGGGTGTGGTCGGGGAAGGATACATACCTGATCGGTGGAAGGATACATACCTGGAACTTCTTCCAAAGCTATTTAAACCACGCCCGATCAGCAACTCACGCTTCGCGTTGTTATGCTCCTCGCAGCTGGACGCTCACCGTGTCAGCTCCTGCATCTGGACTTCAGCCACGCCTGTCAGCATCCTGGGTCGCCTGCAAAGGGAGATAAGAGAGAATTGGTGAGAAAGAAGACCTTACCTGCTAAAGCTGCATCGCGGAGACATCACACCGACGATCCTGAAAGGGAAGACATCATTTTAAAAGCATTTTGCTTCGATCGCTGCAGCGCTGCATTTCACTCACCTTTCCTGGGCGCCTCCATCTTCAGCAGCGATCATCCGGATCCGCACCCACTTCCCAGAGCCTAGAGAGAAAAGACAAGAAAACAAGGTGAGAGAAGGAAGGGAAATAGGAAAAGCTCAGTTTCCTTCTAAGACTTACCTGTTGGGTCATTCCCATTTCATTTCGGGTCCTGCCGCTTCCTGGCATTCCGGACCCCAGCCCCTATGGGGTAAAAAGACAAAGACATTGAATGAGCGAATGCAAAGACATTACCTGAACGCTCATCCAGAACTTACCTGTTATTTACTGGAACTGCACGTTTCACTTCGGGTCGGCGCCATATCTCCGGCATTCCGAACCCCGGCCCCTAAGGGGAAAAAGACATAAGCATTAGCGCTTGCTGCAATAAGACAATGAACATTATTATTTAGCTTGAACTTTTGAACTTGCAACAGAACTCTTACAGCGCCTCACCTGAATAGTCAAGCTTATTTTGAACTCCCATCAAACCTCAATCCAGTGAAGTAACTGGGTTTCAACGCGCCCCTGCATCAGAAGCAGGATGGAGAACTCATCCTTGCAGACCCTAAGGGGAATATTCCTGCGAGCCAGAAAAGCCAGAGTAGAGGGGCCCTTTCTGTCCATCATCAGAGTCCTGCGCTTCACCATTGAAGAAGCATCAGCACTCGAAGCCAGACCTGCGCCTCCGTGGGAATCAGGTGAGCGTGACAGCCGTATACAGTTCCACCTGGGAAGAGCATTTGACTCATCTGGATAAAGTGTTGCAGGCGTTAAAAAGGGCTAACCTCACTATCAAGGCCACCAAGTGCCAGATAGCTCGGGGGAAAGTCACCTATCTTGGTCATGAGGTAGGAGGGGGTCAAACCCAACCTCTACCCAGTAAAGTACAGGATGTACACGACTAGGAGACTCACACTACTCAAACCCAGGTGAGAGCCTTTCTGGGCCTCACTGGGTATTACCGCAATTTCATGGCAGACTATGGAACCATAGCTGCACCCTTGACAGCGCAGACTTCGCCCAAACAACCTCGGAAGGTTAATTGGACTGAAGACTGTCAGAGGGCCTTTGATGGCTTGAAAGGAAGTCTGTGTCGGGCACCCGTGCTGTGTGCGCCTGATTACAGCAAGCCCTTTATCGTTCAAACTGACGCCTGTGACACCGGAATTGGAGCTGTCTTGTCCCAGTTAGATGACAAAGTAAGAGAACATCCGATCATATTCATCAGTAGACAACTTAAGGGTAGGGAACTTAGGTGGAGATTAGGCACCCTCCACCTCAGTCTTGGGGGAAGGGGTGACTGTGATGCTGGTAATGCATCGGAGGGACAGGGCCTCCGTATCCTTGTCCTTTACTGCTTTTTATCGTGAGTTCTGTTGTGTTTTCCGTGCAGGAGTTCATGTGGGACTCCTGGCGGTGCAGCTCTCTCTCCTTTTGGTTTGGTGAACTGACCCGTGGGATACCCTTAAGGCACCCATGGGTAGGGGTACAACCCTGTGCTCCTAGTGTATGTTTTTGGGCACCTGTGTGTGACCCACAGAGCAGGGTACAGGCTGGTGGCAGCTCCGTGCTGAAATGACTGGTGCCCTGAGCATCCTCCATTTTGGGATGCCCAGGCCCTGTCATTGGAATCAGTAGATTCCTGATGGAGACAAAATGGCCCCCATGGCCTCTTGCCTTCCATCACATGTTACCCTGATCTTCCCGAAGTCCCGGGAAGCCCTGCATCTGTCCCTTCCCCCTGACTGGCTGTTGGGTGGAAGTTCCATATACGGTAGTGTGGGGAAGTGCCGACCAGAATGGCTGGAGCCTTCTCAACGACCGCATGTTGTGGGTACGCCTGTGGGGGGGACCCGGGTGAATGGAGTGTGTGACGGATATACATTCTATGTTGTGACTGTCTAGTATCTGGTGTTGGACACAATGGTTGAGACAGCCCTGCCCGAAACCGGTATGAATGCAGCTTGGAATGTTGAATGGCTCGGTACTTGTCCCAATAGACATAACTTGTTGTGAGTGTCTGGAGAGAAGTGAATGGCCTGAATACCTTGTGTGCCTGATTGGCTGCCTGCCTGCATGAATGCCCGTAGTCGTGATTGGATGCTTGAGTGCAGCCCAGCGGAATGAATGGGAGATCAACAGTATATCTGGGGACCTCTCACTGCTAGGAATCGTGTTAAGAAGCTGAAGTCCACTACGAAGAGTAACTGGAGTGAAGCTTAACTTTGAGCCCTGCTGGACGAGTAGAATTGCTGTTGCTCTCCTTCGCAATCTGAAAGCTGCTGTGCCTCAAGAACTGACCCAGAGAGGACCTGGTAAGGCGCCGTCTTCCCGAGCTACGAGGGACCATCGTGCACAGCTGATCTTTTCCTAAGCTCCCTGGTAGACAGACCTTCGACAGGCTGCCGACCCGATACGGGGACTGCTGCGGAACTCAAAGGAGAAGCGCCCAGACTGTTGTCTGCCACGGTCGCCGACCGCCATCGCCGACCAGAGCCGCCGTGCTCCCGTTGCCTAAGAACTTCATTGATCCAAGGATGCTCTCGTCCGCATCGTCGCCACTGTATCCTGCTGGAGAAGGCCTGACCGTCGACGCGCCGAGGAGCATCCACATGTGGGTTTCCTGCCACCCAAAGACCACAGAGACGCCGACAACTTGACGCCCTTGCTGGGCCACAGTTCTTCAACTCTTTACAGTCCAGAACTATCGACACTGAGGTGCCCCGCACGCCTCTTCCTGGCAGGACGTTTACGCTTCCCCGTCAACAAGCACCGCTAGGAACGACGCGGCCACTTCACCGTCATAGCTCGACCTGTTCTCCATCGGACGTTCAACGACCCGTGACTCCTGCCTGAAAGGGAGGACACTCAAGAAGGGTTGTCGATTTCCCTGATGCGGAATGCTACAACACCAAGGTACTTTGGGGTTGCAGAACTATTGGGAAGTCTAAGAGTGAATAATATATGGACTGGGCTTGTATCTTTCTTCTACAGGTTGCCCAGGTGGGGAGATCTCCACACAGAGCTGTGTTTAACGGTAGTTACCAGTACTCTGCCTATTGCTCAACCATCTTGCTTTCCTTCCTCTCTCTACTGCTGGTTTCCTCTTTATTTTGATCTATGTGTCATCCTGACCATATGCACTTTAATAAGATTGAGTAACGTTAGTGGTACCACTTTAGAATTGTACATATTTACCATGGTTGATTTTCGGAGTACAAAGTGAGTTATCGTGATCGTGTATATGACTTTGAATATTATATAAAGACTGTGTTTTAACCGATACAGTGTGTGGACATTCCTTTGTGGGTGCTTGGGGACTACATTGTACTTAAGAACTAGCTCGCATCACCTCCCAAGAAGCTAGGCCTTGATTGCTCGACTACGTCTACCAATACTAGAGAATCTTGGCAGGGGTCTCTGTGCCTCCCCTCTACCATATAGAGAGCTGAAGTGCAGACCCCCCCTCAGGTCTTTACACCTTCCTCCTGATCTTTGTGACCCGGGGAATCCTTATTTGGGCATGCATTCACCCACGAAAGTCAGTGCTTTTCACAGGATAATACATGTCATGTGTGTGGGTACCCAGGAAGTGGGCTGGGACTACCTGGTCCAAATCCACACTACTGGTGCCAGGATGTCTGGTGTGCATGAAAGCCTGAGAGCCGCAGTGATCCCTGATTCGACCACTGCTGGCGTGCATGTGTGGGGCAGATCTCCTCTTGGCCAGCTGTGTGAGAGCACGCCCCTGGACTTTAGGATATGCGATGGGGTCCTGAGTGCAGACCCGCAGATCACCCATATGTCCGAATCGACCTATACACGGAGCAAAGTATCCAGAGAAGTCAAGCAGATCCAAGGACTATCCGGAACCAAACAGAGAAGGTTTGGCACCCTGAGCCCGCTGTTGTCCCGGTAGAGCCCTGCTTTGCACTCGATCTCCAAAGACTTGCAAAGGTGCTTAAACCCCTTGGAGTGGTGGGACCAATCCCTCTCAATGCCTCCTTGGTGTTCTGCAAAGGAGCCTTCTCGGAAGTGTCCCTGAGCCCTCCAGTGGACTGACCAGCTTGCACCTTGGCACCGGGTGCTGGAGCATTGTTCCAGTGCATTTCAGCTCAAGCTCTGGGGAAATCCTAGTTTGCAATGCGAAGCATCTTCTTGCCAAATCTCGTTGTCCCAGCTGCTTTGGGCAGCGGCAGAGAAGCGTGCATCAGTCCGCGAGACTTGGGTGCCCTGCGTCACTGTGCCACAGTGGTGGTCGCTGCTGGTAACTTTCCCGCCTTTCTTCAAGTGTCCTGAGCCCAGCTGCATGTGTGCTTTCTTTGTCTGGCCTTTGAGACGAGAGATCCAGCCCCAGTTGTAAACCGGACCAGCATTCGCACCCGCATTGCATGTGCATCTTGAAGCTTAACCAAGTAAGGGCTTTTCTACTCCAGGCAACCTTCTTCAAGCCTGCAAAGTTTGACCATGCAGTGAGCTAAGGGAGGTGAGTAATTATACCACTTACCTGTGGCCCCCAGTTCATCCAATCCCTTTGCTGGCCTCTGCCTCCTAAAGCCGTCTGAAAGTTGGGGACAGCTTTGTTGTCCACAGCAGATCCTCCTCTGACTCTCGGAACTGAATGTTCTACACTCCAGTATCCTCTTCTAACTTTTTCTCCCCCTTGAATATTGTGCTTTGCCAGCTTTAGGCATCACTGAGCGCTTTTACGCACACACTTGATATTGAGCACAAGGCTCCAATCTTCGTAGGGCTGAACTTCTTAAGTTAGGGATATCCATTGCTGGAGTTGACCATTGTGATAATGTTTGTCTACTTTCCCTCCTCACAGGTTTTGGTGGGAATCTACACTTTACCGCAATGACCGAAAAGTAACTGTATATATATGTTTTACATAGTGTGAGTTTAAGTAGTGATATTACTGTGTTTTCCATTATTCACTTGTGTTTATTCTGGGCCTAATAAGTTGTATATTTTTGATATACTACTGTCTACGGGTAATTCTTGTTGTCCTACTATGTGTGCTCATCCAAGACCTCAGATCACACCCACTGCTCCTGAGACCTAGCCTTGACTGCTCTCCAAGCTACCTTGAATTTCCTGGCTAACTTCGCAGAGGTGTTCCCTGTTTCACTAAAGAAGGGTGGCCTCCTGAACATCTGTTTACCAGAGCAGAGTTTGGAAATCCATTCTAACATCAATCTTTTCATTTTTCAGGACGGGTGAAAGCAGATATTATCGCGTTTGGGGAGCGGGAGACCATTGACATCTATTGACAGGTAGGGGGTTTCCCGTGTGTAGGAAATGAATGCACGGGCGGGGGACATCCTGCCTTGTGAGTTGAGAGGAATGCATGTGTGTGTGTTCTGCATGCCATCTCGATTCCTTTGCGTTTAAGTGTTTAATATTAGTTGTCATTATTGTCCAAGTTAAAGGTAAGCAATTCATTGACTTTGGAATGACGATGGGCTGAGTTGGGATTCCATTTTTACAAAGTGCAGGGTCACTGAAAGGCAGAGGCCAGCACTTAACTTGAAAGCTATTCACCCAGATTTCCTATAGTGCCTGAGCAATAAACTTGCTAACTTCACCACTGCCTGTTGGCTCTTCGCTTCTCTATTGCCCGCCTATGGGGCATCACCGTTCATCCTACACGCAGATGCGCAGTATTCCAATGAGAACCATCCGATTAGGCATGAGTGGCTCTACTCTGAACTGATATTTCTAGAGAGCACAACAGCGCTTGCCATGGGACCTTTAATAGTGCATGGAGAGTATCCCGAGTGATAAAATTAAAACCAATATTGGCCTTAAAAAGGGCTGTACTTTAGACCTGAGATTATATCATTTATACGTAGCAGAGATGGGTGTGTCCCTGAAGGAAACCCATAACTTTCCCCCTAGAATTGGTAAACAAACAATAAATTGGCTTGCTTATGCAGAGGATACCCTCCTGATGGACCACGCTCCTATTGCTCTGCAGCGCAGTATGGACAAACTATGCATGTACTAGAGAAGGAATAACCTAAGTATTAACCGTAAGGAAACAAATATTATGGTTATATCGCCACATAAAGTACAGCAATCTAAATTCTCATAGAAAACGGATAATGAACCCATTGAGATTGTTTACATCTATATTTATTTGGGAGTTTTGATTTCTGACTCTTTGAATATAACATCGTTGGAGAACTTTGTTCGTCAGAAAATTGAAAGAAGGTTTCTAGAAATCTTAAACCGGATTAGATATAAAACTGGATACTCTATTGAAGGCTTGGTAGGGCTATACAAAACATCTATGTATACCTACTTCCACTCCTCTATAATGTTAAACAATATATATCTAATAACTGCCTCCGTTAGCTGACTGGCTCCACTGTAACCATGGACCCATCTTGTTCCACTGTAACCAAGGAACCTGTAATTTCCTTTCTCCTGTTGTCATGATTGTCTGCGTTGTCATTTATCTATTTCCATCTCGCAACTAAGTAAGCATACTGTAACAGCGCCACGAAGCCCAAGGGCCGTTTGCGCGCTTTATACATTTAAATAAATAAATGATACCTTGTCTGGCCTATGGTCTAGAAATACGTACGGCTAAAGAAAGATTGTGGGTTAAGAAATGAGAGGGCAGACTGTAGTGCAGAGCATTGGGTCTTCCAAGAAACACCCCTCTTGAAGGGGTACATTGTGAACTGCGACTGACCTCGCTAAACACTCAACGGAAAATTAGGATGGGTATAATTTACATCCGGATGCTAGCTAAGAGGGTTGATAATGAGTCTATATTTTCAGACTGTCAAACTATGCTAACACATCCTCCCAGTAACTGCTGTAAAGGAATGGATTTTGGACGTTTATCAATGTTTTGATGCAATTGGTTTTGATGTAGACATGGGCATCCCCATCACGGTCCTGGAAAAGAAAACCAAAAGGCACGCTCACAGCTGGAGCCGTGCTACTGATACGACCCACTTGGACATATCTAAAAAGGTATGCCTCGGTTGATTCACCCTGCACCAATTTTACTAATTTGTATGTTGATAAGGTAGGAAGGCTCTTGATGATGCTCAGATTAGTCTTGCCCCCTACTCTTTCTCGCCCTGGGGCTTGGACAGGGGTATTGCACCCTAAAAGGTTGTGCAGATCTTGTAGCAATGATATTGAGACACCGAGACATTAACTAGATGTATGAAATTGGTGGATATTTATTTTAAAAAAAGGTTACCCTAGACTAAGATATGAAATTGAAAGTGTTACTTCAGACCAACATGGGCTCTTATAGTCTCAGGAAACTCTACCACATTGAATTTCACTGTATATTACATATGGATAAAAATACAGGAAATGTTTGAAAGCTCCTGATGTTACCTCGGCTAATTGCAGGATAATGAGATTTAATTGCACAGAAATCATTGCAATATACAACATGTGGTAAAGTTAGGGAGTATTGTTGTGTTTTAGAAGAGGTTGTATGTTGCAAGAAATAAATGTAGACATTGTATGACTAACTCATGTATTTCCTCTGTGAGGAATATTATCGGGAGGATTTTAGGGCATAATTTTATTGGAGGATAGCTCAGCGCAACATGCTCGCCTTGGAAACAAGAGTACACGAAGCAACAGAGGTTCGATCCCCGGTCTGTGCTTAGAATTCTCTGGGTATTAAGCGTGTTATAAATACACAACTAAGACATATGCCTCCGGGCTGTGTGAGCGCTTAAAAAATGCAAATAAATAAAATGGTATATTTTATTGTTCTTCTCTTGCAATTTTATTGTATATAGAGAACTGTCTGGTTTTAAACTGTTTATTTTAATTGTGTTATTTTAATTGTATTACTAGGTTGTATTTAACCATAATAACACTAATAAAGGAAGAAAAAATTGTGTATGAACACGTTTTTCATACAGCGCTTCATGCTAGCTGCCTCTCGATTCTATGCGCTATACGAACATGTGCTGTTTTGACCTAACGAAATGTATCAGATTAAAATCCGACCGGCAGATATAGCAAACGAAGAGCCATTGGGAGAGGCACAGAGACACAGCTGTGAAGCCATCGGCAGAGGAGGCGCGGATAGCCCGCCCTTCCTCCCCTGACCTTTCACCTCTCGCCTTCTATCCCTCATTGCCATTCTTGTCCTGTCACCTCCTCTCTGGGGACCGCCCTTGTTTTCTGCATCCATTGCAATGCTATTGTTGCCCTGCTTTTAATTCAAAACATTTTGGCGGGCTGTCACCCCAATAGAGCCTTAATTAATGTGGGAGGGGGGGCTCTACTCTCGGAACAATGGCGTCTGCGAAATAATATAATTAGCTGTTGGGGGTTGATGTAAAATCTGTAGCATGCTCTGACTAAGCAGGGGGTAGGGGACTGAGGGGGTCCTTTGATACATATGATCCAGGTCCCTCTGCAGGGCGCCATCGAAAGGCGTCACGTCTGCTTGCCCGGCTTTTAGGAGCTAGTGGAGGGTCCAACCTAGCAGCCCCAGACAGCATTTTCTTCAGAGTACTCGTCTTTAAGTAAACAAACGCTCCCCCCTCCCCGCCCCCCCCCCCCCCCAGGCAACCGAAACTTCGCCCCGGGAACCGAAACCCGAAGGTGACCCCCGACTGTGATGACCGCCTGTGTTTTTGTATCAAGCGCCCGCGCCCATTGAGGGGATAAAGGCCTCCGTGGCGGGGGCGGCTGTGAAGCACCTGTAATCCTCTCACTGACTAAAGTCCGACTGGGCGGTGATTAGCGTGCCAGGCCAGGCACATTAACCCACTGAGCTATCGTGTGCAAAATCAAGCAGCAGACAATGCGCTAGCGTAGATTCGTTCGGTCCTAACAGTGGCCCGTTATCCGTGTCTCCAACGCGTATGGCTCGTTGATCCCCTCCACCCCCACCCCCACCCCCGGCTCATCTCCGTGTCAACTTCACAGGCAGGCCGACATTGTCCTAACACATACTGACATTTTTAAATAT
The DNA here is from genome assembly GCF_040938575.1 of Ambystoma mexicanum. Taxonomy (NCBI): domain Eukaryota; kingdom Metazoa; phylum Chordata; class Amphibia; order Caudata; family Ambystomatidae; genus Ambystoma; species Ambystoma mexicanum. Next base: position 120,033,081 of record NC_090924.1, on the reverse strand, counting down.
CGTTTACTCTGTTGCTCAGCAAACTCTCTCCAATGAACCTTTGACCTACCCCGGCCGGTCTCCGCTATTATATTTCAGGCCCTCGCGTCCGTGGAAGCAGTAATCATTACGTCATGTTTTAACTTTAAGTGGCGTAGTGTTTTTTTCTGTCCCGGCAGCTTTTGCAAGGATCTGCAAACAGGTATGACACACTGTTCCTGGGTCCCCCATGAAGACCCCCTTCACGGACTGTGAACACCAGCAGGGCAGCGGACTGTGCCTGTTTTTTTGTTTTTTTTATATACTCGATGTGTAGTTTCATAAGTGCTGAAGATCTGCCATGTTGGGTATTGTTCAGCCCAGTGAAGCCCTGCACGGAATGATACAGTGTTTCAATGCTGTTATATTGTTTGAATGTGTACCGCTCACCGCTGCCATGCGCATTTGACCCCGGCATGCCAATATTATCCCTTCCATTCTGGAGACATCAGTCCACTTCTGGTTTGAACTTTAAATTCTTTGGCTTGTAGTCCCGGATTGCCCCATTGTAGACCCAGGACTGCAATACCCTGACTGCAAAGTTAAAGCTGGGACTCGACTACTGTCCCCCTAATTGGAATGGATAATGTTGGCATGTGTATATGGCACACAGCTGTGGAGGATCACAGGATGCATAAACACCCTGGTGGCGCTTTTATTTTCTTTGGAGATATCCCGGAGACCCTCTCTTGAATAATAGAGGCCGGGTTGCATCTTTTACAAATCAAAGGATTGCCTTGTCTTCCATTGTGGTCTTCGGCTTGGAAAGAAAGGGAGAGCACGGGAAGCTTACTTATGTTTTCACCTAACCTCTGCCTTGCTTCTTTTTGTCGTGGAAGCCATTTACTCCTAAAATGTAAATGATGGCAGCATTTTGACTTCCAAAAACGTGGAGTGCCTTCCCCATTTGTAGTCTTGGAATTGTATGGCTTCCTAGCCTAACAACTTAACTTAACTCAAGCGCTAGGTTTCATTGCCAGGCGCTTTTACAGCTATTCAACCATTTTCTTGACTTTTTTTCGAGGTTGAAATGAGCCACCACTGTATGTTTTTCGAAGAACTCCTCAAACTATCACCTTATTTATAGGTTATTTATAACGCGCTTAATACCCACATGTTTCTAAGCGCAGACCCAGGAACTGAACCCTTGGTGCCCCATGTCATGTCGTCTTACTTCCAAGGCGAGCACGTTGCCACTGAGCTATCCTCCCGAGTCTCTCCCATCTGCGTCAACCTAAAACTATGAGTACCGGTCAAATTTGGGAATGAACAGGTTAACATCACCTGTACTACAAATATCAAATTGTGCAAAGAAAGGTTTGCCAATGTGCGAATCCCAGCTACAAATCCAACTTGGAGTATTGCGTCAATTTGAAAATAACTTGCCAAGATGGCCCAGAAAAGACGCTTTATTGTTATTTATTATTTTTTTATTTGCAAATTTAGTTTAAACAAACTTTTAGCAAAAGATACTTTACTTCAATAAGCTTTTCAAGTCACACACCCTTCTTCAGAGCAATCTTGAAGCGAGCTATGTGAGGCATAGTTCTGCTCAGTGACCACCAGGAAATCAACACGTGTTCACTTTAAGCTGTTTGCACATAGGTCTCACTTTAGGGATGCCAGTGGAGCAAACCTATTTGGAATGGATATTGGCAGATGGCAAACGTTTATGACTACACGCCCGTGTGTACCATTGATTCCTCCTTTTTTATACTTTTTTGGCTTTGTTGAAAGGTAATTATTATCTGGGTGCCATAGCTGCAATTGCTTGTTTAGACCTCATTTTAACAGAAAGAGCCTCAGATGACCGAGACTTGACAGAACAGTATTATATATTTTTGCTCAACTTTCTTTTTTTAAAGTGTGCATGCTTTCTGTGTGTTAACTACTTTAATTATTGACATAACCTACAATGCGACAAACTTTATTCACGTCCTTTAGTCGTGGCATGACTTCTTGGGGGAATTATAGACAGCACTTGTCATGTGTCACCCAAAACCTATTCACTTTTCCAGTGCTTGTTTTTTCATATTATCTGTTTGTTAAGTCGAATCTAGGCCAGATCGGACAGCGCACAATACATGTTTAATATAGATAAAATGAAATTTGTTTTGGTCTTGTGTACATTTACTCACTCAGTTATTCAGACTCGAACAGTCTTAACTTAAAAGTCAGCCACATAAAGAATACAGTTTATAAATGGGCAAAGAAATCAGAGTTCGGGAGGATATCTCGCGCTCACACCAACAGCTTATTATAAGACCTATTATCATTAGTGCTAAAGTTCTTCTGAATAAGTACAAAAGTTCCTCCAGTTATATAGCAATTGTCAAATATATTTTTAATTTTGATTTTCAAAGTGTAGAACAGCCGACATGTGTTTCGACCTTTGGTCGTTATCAAGGCCTCTCTATGTCAATAGGTTATATCTTCTGTCTCTGTATAGTAGACCCTGAAAGTCTATGTTCCTAACATACCATATGTTCCAATGATCTTAACACTCCAACATTTTTTATCCAAAATTGGCTTTCTCCTATACATGGGCTGGATCCCAGAACTTCAATATGCTAAGGGGGGCGATCCCACAACTTTTTGTATTTCAGTTTATAAATGGGCCTTGCCTTTAAGGTATTATTTAACTGAGGTAAGTTGATTTACGTAGGTAGATGCCTATAAGAGGTTTGATGAAGTTAATAGTAGTCAATATGCAGTTATAAGAACACTGAGGGCCACCATGGATAGACTTTGAGCCTGCAAGGTTATTTGCAGGTAATGAGCTAGTACCAGCCCTACAGACACGGGGTGTATTTGCCACTTTTTCTCCATAAAAATAGGCAAACACTCCCAAAAGATAAAAATAGGGAGTAAAAATACTCCCAACAAAAAATGGCAAACAGACACCCACAAAGCTGCATGGGTATGTTTGTAGCAGTAGTGCACGTAGTCCCACAGAAAGAAACTACTATTATAACTGCCTGATCGGAAAGAGTAAACAAGTATATTTTAATGTGCACAGAAATTATACATTACAAAAAGATTTCCGTTTTCCATTTGAAACATTTTGACTCACTTGTAAAATACTCCTGTTGGGACCTGGATGTATTTTTTGTACTCCCTAAAACATAATTGTACTCCCAACTTCAAAAAATAGGCAGTAAAATAGCCCCCAATTCCAAATCTTACCTGGAACACTGGCCGGTACATAGAAAAGTCACATTTTAAATGTGGGTGGAAGGCGTGCCCCTGGAGAAGAGGTGTCCTGCACCAGTTTCCTTTAGTGGTATATGAAGACTGGGCGTGGCCTGAGTGCCCAGCATCTTTGCTTCAGCCCCTAACTCGCCCGCCCGCCGTTTGGTTGGGCAGAGGAACGTATGGCATGGGACACCTGCAACCAGTACTTGAGGCCTGTTATTGGCTCTGCACCTACCTGCATACTTGAGGAAGGCTGGTGCTCCAATGGAGGTCTCTGAAGCCCTGTTGATCATTCCGGCTGTAGGCCACATTTCCCCGACTCTGGCAAGGGTAAGCCAGGCCGCCATGCTGCATGCCACCTTCTGTGCCTTCTGGCAACAGTGTTGGAACCAACGTGGTCGACACAAGGTTAGTGCACATGGGTTAATATCAGGGGTAAAGTGCTCTGGACAATCACAAAGCATTGTGGGGATTCAGGTGAACCCACAGAAGGGACCCCATTCCGTTTTTTGGCCGGATATGATGATTTTCCATCGGTTGGGCTAAAAACCAGGATGATATCCAGCGGATCCCCAAATCCCGGTTAGGGTTTTTAAACTTAAAATAGTCTCAGGACCCGGCCGCTCTCCTCACTCGATTTTCACCCCCTTCCACATACCTTCCACCTTCTTCCGGGTCCCAATACGCGTTCTGTTCCTGCAACACGACAGGCCACCCACATAGAAGTAGGACTACAGTTTCACAGCTGAAGCTGTAGTCCTACTTCTATGTCAGTGGCCTGTTCCCTTTTTTTAATTTTCAAAATTTGGTGACCCTAATTTGTGGTTTCCAGGCTTCGCAAAACCTGACGATCCCTGACCACAAACCTGCTCCCCCTACGGTGACTAGGAGTGACACATCGCTGCCAGGGATTATTGTGGCTGAAACCACATGACGGACAACACCCAACAGTGAACCCAACTACTAGTCAAGTTCTACCATAAAAGTTTAAAGTGGGCAAAGCGGCAGCCAGTGGTCCAGTGTTGGGGCCAGCTGCCACATGGAGTGGAATAATGGACAGCAGAGGGGTGGGGGGATGCTATCACGGTTGCATACATTCCCAACATACGTCAGGACTGGTATTTTTGTATTTGTATTTGTTTTATTTGTAACGCGCACCATCTGGCCCGGAGGCATCAGGGCGCAACTTAGACATGGTTACATGAGCGAACAGTTACATAAAATCAACAAATTTACAGTACATAATGATCAGGGCATACAGGCAATATATAAATATATACAGAGGTAGCTTGTGGCAAGCGTTTGCCGAAGTGGGTCTGGGCATCAAGGCTGGTTAAAGAGCCAGGATTTGGTTTTAGATTTGAAGGCGTTAAAGCTTTCTTCAGCATGGATGGTGAGAGGGAGAGCATTCCGAAGCTTAGAGGCTAGGACGGGGAAGGTAGATCCACCCGCCTTTTGGAGTTTGAACCTGGGAATGGTTAGGCAGTGGGTCTGAGCCGTTCTTTGCGGGCGGGTAGGCGCGTGTCAGGAAAGCCGGCTGCAAAGATATGGTGGGGCATGGTTAGCTAGGCATTTGTGGGTGAGGCCTAAGACTTTCAGTGAAATTCTCTGTTTGACCGGTAGCCAGTGAAGGTTGGATCTGGATTCCGAGATGTGATGGTTTCGAGGGATGTTTAGGGCTGCTCTAATAGCGTTATTCTGGGTAATTTGCAGTTTGTTCAAGTTCTCTTGGCTCGTTCCAAGGTAGAGGGCGCTCCCATAGTCAATTTTGGCCATGATGAACGTTCTGGCTAAGGTGACAGTGTTGGGTGTAGTCAGAAATGGCCTGCAGGCTGTAATGAGTTTGCAGGTGTAGGCTGAAGAGGATCTGACTGTGTTTGTTTGTGGGGTTAGTGATAGAGTGGTGTAAAGCTAGACGCCAAGAGTTTTGCGTTGCGTGGTGCCCAAGATGAGGAGCTCGGTCTTGTCATCGTTGAGGCATAACTGGTGTTCCTCCATCCAGGCTTGGATGACCAGGTAGACCTCATTCAGGGCCTTGGTGTCCGCCACGTAATCACCAGTGATAGGAATGAGTATCTGGGTGTCGTCCGCGTAGTTAGTATAGGAGACACCCAGATGGTCAAGTACATCGAAGAGTGGTTTTGTAAATACGTTATAGAGCGTTGGCGACACACAAGAACCCTGGGGGACGCCGCAGTGAATCGGGGGAAGGATCTGCAGCTGCAGATTGAGAAAAGACCTGCATAGATCTATTGCTCAAGAAGGATTTGATCCAGGCTGTAGCTGATGGTGAGAAGTGGGCGGCTGAGTGAAGATGCTTGCATAGGATTTGGTGATTGACCAGATCGAAGGCCGCAGAGAGGTCAAGTAGAAGTAACATGGCAAGTTTGCCATTGTCCTTTAACACTTCGATCTGGGTTTTTAAGTCTAGTAGAGCTGTCTCAGTTCCGTGTCTGGGACAGAAGCCGGATTGTCTGAGGCCTAGGAGATTGTTGGCTTCCAAGTGCTCTTGGATTTGCAGGTATGCTGCACGGTCCAGGATTTTTAACAGGAACGGGACATTGGTGAAGGGTCGGTAGTTGGTAGGTATGCTGGGGTCAAGGGAGGGTTTTTTTAGCAGGGGGATCACCCAAGCATCCTTGAGGTTGTCAGGGACGGTACCCGTTTTAAAGGATGACTTGATGAAGGATGTGATGAAAGGGGCCAGATAGTGGGCGGATTCCTTAATAATTGAGGCAGGGCAGGGTTCGCCCTGGCAGTTGGATGGTTTGATCCTCAGGATAATGTTTTCTACCTCAGCACTGTTGAGCGGTGAGAAGGTAAATCGATTGCAGTTTAGGACGTCAGGGAAGAAGGCCCCTGCGGCAGTTGGAGGGTGATTGTCCAATTTTAGGTTAATTTGTTTGGCTATAATTTTAGATTGAAGCATGGTGATTTTATTTAGTAATGCTGCCTGGATATTGGTGCACCATTTGCTGTCTTTAATGCAGGTGTCAGGGGGGCTAACGGGGGTTTCAAGCTCTTTTAGGATCTTAAATAGTTCCTTAGAGTTGGAGTCAGCATGCAGAATCCGATTATTTAGGGATTCTTTTTTCGCTTCTATAATGGCTGCTTTGTATGTAAGCGAGGCCAGGAAGAAGCCGTCTTTATGCACGTCAGTTGGGTGACTTTTCCAACGGTTTTCGGCGCTGCGTTTGGATTTACAGAGTGCTCTTAGCTGTGGGGTGAACCAGGAGTTCAAATGTGCACAAGGTTTGGCCTTCCTCAGTTTGATGGGGGCGATAGTATTATAGCTGTCAGCATGCTACAGTTGTAGATGTCAGCTAAAACAGTTGGGTCATTACAGGTGTCAGTGGCAGCATTAAGAGTAGGGAGTAGTAGAGGGAGGAGTTTCTCTTTGGTGATGTCCTTTTTGTTTCTGGTTGAGAGCGCAGGTGCTATCACGATCGGGATGCGTGGGGTGGCTTTAATATTAAAGGTGATAATGTGCTGGTCTGACCAAAGGCAAGGGGTAGTGGCTAGGACGTTGATGTTGCAATTAGAACTGGCTAACCAGTCAAGGGTCCTGCCTTTGGAGTGTGTGGGCCCTAGAATGTGCAGGGTGAAGTCGGAATTCGCGAGAGTGTTTTCCAAATCGAGTGCAGCGGGATCATTAGGGTCACCAAGTCCCAAGTTGAGGTCGCCAAGGATGATGATTTGTGAATTAGTTTGGGCGTTATCAAGGAGGAGGGTGGATATGTCATCAACAAAGGTCAGTGCGGAGCCTGGGGGTCGGTAGATTAAGTGGATGGTGGCTGTTTGGTTGGGTGTTAGTGTGAATGCAATTATATAAACAAACTCCAGTCCTAAAATATGTGTAGAAAGGGTTGGATAACCAGGTTTGTTTTTGGAACTGAAATCACTGGATACCTTCTATCACAGGTTGGCTGGGTTAGGGCTGGTACTCTGGTTAAGCTTAAACAGTTGGCCCAGTGGCAGAGTTTCTACCTGTACAGGCAGGGTGCCAAGGCATTCTTTGAGCATGTGTTTTCGGGTTCAATGGAAGAGGGAGGGGTCCATGGAGAACCTTGATGGATCAGCCTGAGGGAGTACAGAGGAAGTTGGACAGAGAGGGAAGACTTGGAACCTCATGTGAGGCCCTGCTGCTCCAAGCTCTGTTGTCACCCACATGCATCATGACCAAGAAATTCTGTTGTCACCTGCATACATCATGAGCAAGAGAGTATCCGGGGAGTGGTGGCTCGCTCACTACGTGTCATGGTTGTAGGTTTCGTTGTCCAGGTTTACTTCTCGGGGGTACATGTGAACATTGACAAAGCCTTTCAACAGCTCAGCTAGTGCAGCAAAGGGTCCGAAAAAGCCTGTTGCAACATAAAATCTGTGTTTAGGTTCTTGCCTATGCACCATTTTCTTGTTCTTGTCTCGGGAGGATAGCTCTGTGGCAACATGCTCGCTTTGGAAGCAAGACGACACAGAGCAACATGGGTTTGATCCACAGGTCTGCGCTTAGAAACCTGTGGGTATTAAGCGCGTTACAAATATCATATATCATATCACCATGATGACTAAAGAATCTCGTTGAGGCTCTAAACCGTGATATAGGCTGGTAGATACGGACACTCCCAGAACCCCCCTTACTTATGTGACTTTTCTTGGCTCGACATTCAAACTGGCGGACCCATGGCCATGGGCAAGTCCAGGCCCATGGATTTCTCAACTGCCTGGCCCTTCTTTGAGATCTTTAGCTCATGCATGGAGTGTACCTTCATGATGCGAGTTCCATGTCATTTCGCCGACAGTAATTACTTCGAGGCAATGACTTCGACATTTTATTTCGATTTTTTTCCCCCTTCCCCTTCATAACTACCCATATCCTAAAACTCTCCTCACCCACCTTTTTACCCCTTAATCTACAAATACCTATATTTTTTGCGAGGTATTTTTGAAGCAATACTTCGAGGGAAATGACCTCAAAGAGATTACTGTGGTTGAAACCCCGGGATACGGGATGTGGGCAGGGTCCGACTTGGTCCTTCATCACCTTGAGGATTTCTTGCTGGTTGGCAACGCACTGGCACATGGTGAATGCCTGCAGTTGCCGAGCGATTTAAGGCCATGGCAGAGTACCTGAGATCGCTGTTAGGGCTGAAACATTGAATTGATGCTCTTGTCGGACTTGTCCGGGCAGTTTGAAAAACGTGAAGATTGGGGTGGTACAACACTTTCTGGACCATTTGAACTTTGTGTGCAAAGTTGGGTTAGGTTGAGCAGTCCTTCCTGGCGGCACAAACAGGGGCACCTCGAACATCAGAGTGTAGGTGGGCCTGAGGTATGTGTTTTTGCCTTGGTCACTTTCAGTGGGTGGTGTGATGGCTGCCAGAGGAGCAGGGGGAATGGCGCATGGAGGCCTTCTTTTCCAGATTCCCTTGGCTCACATGAGTCAGGTTTGTTCTGGAATGGTGAGTGGCGCAATAAGGGTTGGCAGGGGAGTTGGATGTGAAGGGTGGATGGCATTATGTTCCTGTCTTTCTTTTCACGCCTCATGTTTGTGGGAAGAAAGAATGCTGTACAGGAGGTGGCATTTTGATTGTGCTGACCAGACGGTGGAGGGGATGGTCAACACGGCAAATGATGATGGACAGGTGGATGTTCCAACTATTGAGGATGCTGGTGCCGTGGAGTCTGGACTGGAATGCTGTGTTTGGAGCGGCCTGGCGGGATATCAACATTTCAGTTGTGCAGGCTCCTATACATTGGTCAAGACTCCATGACCTGACATTTGGGATAGATCCCAATCCAGCTCCCATGCTGATGGAAATGGGGGCTCGGCGAGCGTAGCCATTCTTGGTGGAGTGGATTCCACCCGCACTTGAGAGAGGGGTGTAGCAGAAGGCAGAGCGAGAGCTCATAGGCGGTGGGACACGTCTGAGGTGCGGAGAGTTTGGGGCCTTGGAGAAGAAACCAGGGGATGTCTTTAATTTACTGATGTCGCTCCTCAAGCAGAACTTGGCCCGAGAGGCGATAGTGACCAAGCGTGCAGGGATAGACTTCTATGGGACGCAGAAGTGAGGTTCTGGACCATCAGTAGAGAACACTGGGAAAGGTTGTTGGAAGGATGGGGAAAGGAGAGGGGAAGGAAGATGGACAAGAGAAGGCCTATTTCGACATCTCTCCCTTTGAGGTTGCCTCAGCCTTTGCGACGTGTGCACATGTCCCTCTGGGATGAGCGGCTGTGCAACACTGCATTGCCTTCTGATGTCCTGTGGGTGTCTGGGTTGACGGGAATATTGGGATTGCTGGTGCTCAATTCTAGTGCCACTCTTCACCTGAAAAATGTTTGCCAACTACACAGTGTCTAGCCTCATTGTTTGCTTAGTTTTGGCTCATAGGTACCGCTCTGACACCTTTAGTTTAATCTCATACGAGGCGCTTTAGCACCACCTAATGCAGCTACAAAGTGCTGACTCACCAGTTGCGCTTTAGCACCACCATTAGTTTTGGCTCATAGTGTTTTAGTGGCACCATTTACTTGCACTTTAGCACCAGCGTTAGTTTTGCGCCATAGTTAGTGTTTTAGTGGGACCATTTGCTTGCACTTTAGCACCAGCATTAGTTTTGAGCCATAGTTAGTGCTTTAGTGGCACCATTTGCTTGCACTTTAGCACCAGCATTAGTTTTCAGCCATAGTTAGTGCTTTAGTGGCACCATCTGCTTGCACTTTAGCACCAGCATTACTTTTGAGCCATAGTTAGTGTTTTAGTGGGACCATTTGCTTGCACTTTAGCACCCGAGTTAGTTTTGAGCCATAGTTAGTGTTTTAGTGGCACCATTTGCTTGCACTTTAGCACCAGCATTACTTTTGAGCCATAGTTAGTGCTTTAGTGGCACCATTTGCGTGCACTTTAGCACCAGCATTAGTTTTGAGCCATAGTTAGTGCTTTATTGCTTGCACTTTAGCAGCAGAGGGAGGGAACCAGCATGACATGCTACAGGAAGTGAAGACGGAAAGGTACTGGGGAGGTGGGCAGGGACTGGGCTAGTGGAAGAACTTTGCTCTCATCTATTATGGCGGCTCCCCCTAGTTCTTTCTACCTGATAGGATGCCTGTGTGGGAAAGAGTTCCCTGTGGCTTTGCCAATGCTTGCTTCTTTGAAGCTACGCCGAGCCCGGTGGGTTCCAAGCAACACGTACCTGACTTATTTTTGCGAGCGGGTTTTGAGCAGCTCTGGCGCCTGCCTGGGTCCTCGTGCATAGCTCTCAACCATTTGTGTCACAAAGGCGGGTGAAAACACCCGATTTTATTTTTGGTGGGTGAGAGGCCCATTGAAATGAATGGGCATGCAGGAGGCTTGGCGGGTGAGTCAGCTGTTTAGAAGGCGGGTGACACCCGCCAAAAGCGTGTGAGTTGAGAGCTATGCCTCGTGGCACGTCGCGCCGCGGCTCTTCCACCTGTAAAACAAGGTTTCAAAGGAAAGTGATGCGCGCCAGACTTGCTTCTTCATAAAACGAGTGCGCTTAAAATGTCCCAAAAACTCACCAAGATCGAGAAATACCTCATAAAACACGCAGCAGCGAATACAGAGTCACCAAAGTAGCTCCCCGGGTAATTCCGCCGCCTGTGCAGGGATGTTTAAGTATGTTTCTGATTGGGTCATTTTGTACAACGTTATACAGGTGCCTGATACTGTTATGCAAAAGCAGGCAGTGCAATATCACATTTGGTCTCATATGCGCCCCGACTGGCGAGTGAGGGCACGGCGTGGCTTTATATTCGCCCATTTTAAAGGGGGGGGGGGGGGGAGGAGGAGGAGAAAGAGAGAAAGAGAGAGAGAGAAAGAGAGAGAGAGACACCGATTGGGGAGGCACGAGTTGAGCCCTGGTGGCCCATGAACCTCTCTACATGAGATGGCCAGGGCCTCTCCAGTCTGGTGGTGAAAGGCGCCCCAGTCGGTAAATATAATGGCAGTGTGTTGGGTACCTTTTAACTTTCCCACTGCCCTTCAGACGGATATAAATGCCCTAATGTCTACAAGAAAGCTTTGAAGTCCCGGCAGGGGAAGGGTCAATGGCCACTGAGGTGGGTCAAATTCCAGGCCAGGTGAAGGGCTATATATGCTATATGGTCCGGTCCCTAATCAGAGACAAGGGCAGGTGGATTTGTCTCCATAAAGCAGTGTCAAGCCACTGGCTGAACATTTGGTTGCAGGGTGCGGTGTGCAGCTCTTCAGCATTCTGAGGTGGGTGTTATGTTCCGCCCTGCGTCCCGCTACGCAGTGACGCAGGGCGTGCTAAATAAAAGCCCCGCCCCCGCGCTCGGGAGGCAGTTCCGGGGCAGACCATCCACCCGTGTGCGTGCGAGTTATTGGAGCTCCCGCTGGCGCTGTGCCACAGGCAGTGCGGCCTAGCTTACTCCTCCAGCTCTCGTGCGCGCACGCCGAGGGCTGGGACCTAACAATGGCGACGAGGTGAAACGAGGACAAACACGCGCTCGACGTTCACGGCGCCTAGATGGCCTGCAGCCATCGCGGCCACATTTTTGGACACTCGATGGGGGGGGGGGGTAAATCGCACACGTGACCCACCCCACCCCAAAAAAAAAAAAAAATTCTCTCTCTCCTTCAATCTTATCATCATCACTCGCCCTACAGGTAATGACTGGGCGGTGTGAAGCCATCTCACATCTGGTATCGCACACCAGGGGCCCCATCACGACGTGGCATCGGAACCACATGGAAAAACCAGCACCTGAACTCTTCGATACAGCGTTTGGACACCAAGGCACCTCCAGGGAAGGCCCAACTTCACCGCGCTAGTGGTTGCCTGAAGAGATCACGACAGCACTGAACAGGTACACGTCGACATGGCGGCCGGCACGTCCACCCCTGGGCACACCACGCCGTCCAGAATTGCGGCAAACCTATCGCTGACGTCCCCACAGCCTCGCACACAAGGAGGCTCATCGACACTGGTCCAGCCATTTGACCCCTTTACCGACCCATCTTCGAGTGGACCCAGATGGCAGCTGTGGATCCAGAAATTCGAGATGGCGATGGAGTGCAAAGATGTGACGTCGGCCAGGAAAATGAAGGCGCACCTACTCCTCAGTGTGGGTGACGAGGTACTGCGCATTTTCAACTCCTTGGATGTGGCCGATGGCGAAGATGCGTACCAAAACGCAAAAGATGCCCTAACGGCTCATTTTCTCCCCCAACTGAACCCGGACTATGAGACATTCATCTTCTGCACCACCATACAGGCAGCAGAGGAGACCCTGGATGCCTACCACACTCGGTTAAGAAAATTGGCCATGTCCTGCGAGTTCACAAATGTTGAGGGAGATCAGGAGGCAAATCATTAACGGCGTACACTCAGAAAAACTAAGGCGCTTAATTCTCAGCGAGAGAGGCATCCCCCTGCAACGAATCCTTGAATTAGGACGACAAAGGGAACTAGCCCACACCAGAGCGGCCAACATGGAGGCCACTCTGCACAGACGGCAACCGGTCTTCAACACAGCCATGGTGGCCCAGATCACCAACAAACAATCCTCGAGGGATGAATACAGTGGGGGCTATGGCCAGAACAGGTGGCAACCGCACATTGCTGGGCCCACAGAGTGTGGCTGGTGTGGTGGCCCACGACATGGCCGCCGCAACTGTCCTGCGCAAGGCACCACCTGCGGCGCCTGCGGCAGGAAGGATCATTATTCAAAGGTGTGCAGATCATCGGGCGCCTCCACGCAGCCCCCACAGAACATTTCAGACAAAAACGCGACCAAGAAAAAGAAGCAGGCCAGTGCAAGGAGGGTCGCAGTGGCCAACTCTTCCACGGAGGAAGAAGGGGATGACATCTCGACAGGGCAGCAAGATCCCGGCAAGGACAACGAGAAGAAAGGAAGAAAGATATACCTCGTGTCCGCATTAAGCCAAGGCCAAGAAACACAAAGAAAATCTGTCCGAAGGCGCAAGTGCATGGTCACTGTCCAAGACCAGCGCATTCTCATGACCATTGACACCGGCGCTTCGGTGAACGTGATGCCCACAAGCATATTTCAGACTCTGAAGCCTCAACCAGTCCTGAAAAGCACGGATACGCTGTTGTATGCCTACGGCAGCCGAAAGCCCCTACCAGTCATGGGCAGGTTCCGCACCACGCTGGAGCACGGCGAAAACAGACTGTGGTCGAAAGTATATGTCGTAAAGGCAGGAATCGAAAGCCTCCTGAGTGGAGACGCCGCAGAAGATCTGGGAGTGGTCAAATTCACCTGCCACATTGATGAGGCCGAAGAGGTGGAGAAAATGCTAAGTCAATACCCCAAGCTGCAAGATGGAATAGGCTGCTTGTAGGGCAAAACCATCCGGCTGCACATCGACGTAACAGTACAGCCGAAGGCCGTACGGCATCGGAGGACACCTTTCCACATGAGAGAACAAGTGGAGCAGGAACTCAAGGCTCTGGAGGAAGCTGGCATCATAGAGGCGGTTACTGGGCCCACACCATGGGTCTCCCCGATGGTTGTCACGCGAAAGCCTAAACAGCCTGGAAAGGTCCGGATTTTCATTGATATGCGTCTACCTAACACTGCCATCAAACGAGAACGCCACATCACCCCAACGATCGACGAAATCGTGGCGGACCTCACAGGGTCTTGTGTCTTCTCGAAAGTTGACTTGAAGCGGGGTATCAGCGGGGTATCATCAACTCAAACTCCACAGAGACTCGCGCTACATTACAACATTCTCGACGCATCTGGGGTTAAGGAGATACAAACGCCTGAGCTTCGGGATCTCGTCTGCGGCTGAAGTATTCCAGCAAACTATCCAGGAGGTCATCAGGGGCATCCCTGGGGTCCTCAACGTGAGCAACGACATTCTGATTCACGCCCCCAACAAGAAGGAGCACCTCAAAAGGCTTCATACCCTACTGGGCAGACTACAAGAGGCTGGATTGACCATACACAGGGAGAAGTGCGAGTTCCTCAGATCGGAAATCACTTTCTTTGGTTACAAGTTTGGCAGCACGGGCATCTCCCCTGATCCCCAGAAGGTCGCAGACATCCAGGCGGCAAGCCCACCGATGACCCCTATAGAAGTACGCAGTTTCCTAGGGATGGCAACCTACTGCAGGAGGTTCATTCGAAACCTGGCCACCCTATCTGAGCCACTACGGGAGCTGACGAAAGCAAACACCAAGTGGGACTGGGGGCAGAAGTGCCAAGACTCGTTCGAAAGTATTAAAGAGTCCCTGTCCGTCGACACCAAGATGGCGTATTACAACACCGAGCTGCCCACAGAACTATTCGTGGATGCAAGCCCCGTTGGGCTCGGTGCCATCCTGATGCAGGTGACGAGAGAAGGGGAGAAAAGACAGATAGCATACGCCTCGAGAGCCCTCACGGAAACCGAACAGAGGTACTCCCACGTCGAGAAAGAGGCCATCGCAGTGCTGTGGGGGTGCAGGCACTTTCATCTGTACCTATACGGGCGGCAGTTCACAGCAGTGACCGACCACAAACCCCTACTACCCATCTTCATGGGAACGTCGTCACACCCTCCGGCACGGATCACCAAATGGCTACTACATCTCCAGCAATACGACTTTGATCTCATCTACCAACCAGGCAGTGGAAACCCTGCAGATTTCCTTTCGAGGCACCCGCGAGCAGCAACCCAACACGAGATCCAAGTGGCCGAAGAGACAGAGGAACATATATACCAAGTGGTTCGTGCAATGAGACCTAAAGCGGTGAGCATTGAAGACATTGAGGCAGAAACCAACAAGGATCCCTGCTGCAATCTAGTGAAAGATGCCATAATCTCAGGGGACTGGAAAACCTTCATGAGACACACACACAACAGAACAGCGGAAGCAAAAGGGTTTCTGTCCGGCATGTTCACCGTCCGGCAAGACTTGTCAATCACAGAAGGCGGAGTGATACTAAGAGGTAACCGCATAACGATCCCTCTCAGAATGCAAGACAGGATAGTGGTCCTAGCGCATGAAGGACACCAAGGGCTGGCAAGGACGAAGGCCCGCATACGGCACAGGGTATGGTTTCCCCAGATCGAGGAAAGGGTCAAGACGCTCATCAGCACGTGCCTAGCCTGTCAGATAACAGGAGCCCCGCCAGAACCAGAACCAATTCTATCGGCGGCACGCGGCCGCTCTCGGTGGGAGGCCATCAGCATTGACTTCTACAAGCTACGGGAAGGCCTCCACCTCTTGGTAGCTGTTGACGACCACTCCGATATCCGGAGGTTGAAATAGTCGAATCCACAGCAGCGGAAGTGGTCATTCCAGCCATAGAAAAAGTGTTCGCAACTCACGGACTACCAACCTCCATCAAAAGTGACAATGGGCCACCGTTTACCGGGGAGGAATTCAAGAACTATCTGCAGGACCTCAACATAAAGTATCACCACATCATGCCGAGGTGGCCCCAGGCCAACGGGGACGCCGAACGCTTCATGAGAACCATCAACAAGGTGCTAAGGGTATCCAAGGCGAACGCCAGCCCATGGAAGATCGACCTCTACCGATTCCTCAGGAACTATCGGGTTACCCCCCACAGCACAACCGGCATACCGCCGGCGGATCTCATGTTCGGCACCGTCATTCGATCCTCGATTCTGCACCATCCAAGCAGGACCCCGGATGAGGTCAATGAAGAGCGCACGGAAATGAGGAGGAGGAGTGCCAATGCCCACATGAGCGGCAAGAGAAGAGCGAGGCAGTCTGATCACCAAGTGGGGGACCAAGTCGTCATGCTACGAAACCCCACCAAATCAAAACTCGACACCAGATACGAGGAACTGCCATGGACCGTCAGCGATCGGCACAGAACCATGGTGACTGTGACCCAAGGACACCGTCGAGTGACGAGGAACTCATCATGGTTCAAGGCGGTGCCTCGCAACCTGTGGACTGACAGCGAGTGCTATCTGGAAGAGGAGGACGCTCAGCCCAGCGAAGACGAGCCTAGGTCCATCCCGGATGAGACAAGAGCGGCGGATGGTACCTGGGAACCGCTGGAGGCCCCCGGCCTCGAGGACATGATCAGTGAAGGTGAGCCAGATCAGGAGCCGGGGGGGGGGGTGCAGGCCCCGAGAATGGCGGTACGGTCTGAGAGCGGCCACGAGACCGCCGGCCAAGCTAAATGACTGTGTGGTAGTGTGAGGTGCTTGGACCACGGACCCTATGGCTGGACGATTATTGGTTAAGAGCGTGAGCAGATGTGTGCACTCACAGTTGATGCAAGTTAGTGTCATGTTTGTTTGTTTTATAATAAAGGAGGAATGTTATGTTCCACCCAGCGTCCCGCTACGCGGTGACGCAGGGCGTGCTGAATAAAAGCCCTGCCCCCGCGCTCGGGAGGCAGTTCCGGGGCAGACCATCCACCCGTGTGTGCGTGCGAGTTATTGGAGCTCCCGCTGGCGCTGCGCCACAGGCCGTGCGGCCTAGCTTACTCCTCCAGCCCTCGTGCGCGCACGCTGAGGGCTGGGACCCAACAGTGGGCACGGGAACCCTGCAGGTGTATCGGATGACGCAGCAATCAATGCACGACTCGCTGAGTCGCTGGTCTCAGGGTGAGCTCCCGCAGAAGCAGCCTCAGTCTTTCATCCTTCTCAGATCGATGAAATGGGTGCCCAGAAGCAGGGCACCCGTTTATTGAAATGTTACTGAAGGGCAGTAAGAGCTTCACTGGTGCTAGTACCGACACCGTGTATGCCACCACCCTCCCCTGGGCCCTTACGCCTGCATGTTACAGTGGGTGCTGGCGTTGACTGACCTGGCCGTTGCCCTCTGCAATGTAATAACTGGACGGCGACACTGGGATTAATCTCATACGCATGCAAAGCAGCACATACAACATACAGTAAAACTGTAATGGCATGTCTGTACACAGATTGACAAGGCGTGGTTTTGCAAACATTGCGGTGCACGTTTCTTGAAGAACACGCCCAGAAGTGGTGCACGCAACTTTTTTTGTTCCCAAAGCACAAATCATCCACTTCCTAGAGCTGCGCAAAGAGAATAATAAAAAAAAGTGCAGGACAACCTGTTCTGAAAGGTGACCGGTGGCTTTTAGGAAAGGACTGAGGCTGATCCAGGAACCGAGACATACCTGTGTGCGGGGCGCGCGCAGTGGGGGAGCTGGCGAGGCCGCGATGGAGGTCGCTTTCCTCGGGCCCCTTTTACATTCTGGTGCGCCCTCGAACGCTGCCCTCAAGGAAGAGGACTTGGATTATTAACCCGTGCCCCGTGAGAAGCCTTTTCGCACCCTTTGAAACTAAAACGTGCCTCCGCCACTGGGCGGGCACTCTCCATTCTGTACCCACCAAGGATCTACAGGGGTACTGCGCCCCCTCCAACCTCTGCCATGATGGGGGCGCAGTACTGCCCACAGGGGCTTTAAGGGCACGTCAGGGAGAAATGTCAGCATCAGCATTTGTGGGTGTTGGGAGAGTCCTCAGACGGCACCAGTTCCCCCTCCACCGTTCGAGCTGCTGCCCACATGTTGCCAGTCTCATGACAAAGTACATTATATATGCGTTTTGCAGGATGCACAGTACAGACTTCCCTTGCTGGGGCCTTCAGGTCGTCACCTCCCTCCGGCCGTGCAGTATCCAGCGACGTTCTTTTTACTGCGAGTTTGACTACTTTATCACACAGCTGACAGAGAGTGGTCAATAGCTTTTCAGTGGACATTTAGTGTTTCTGCTCCAAGCCTCCTGCCTATCCCCTGATAAACTGCAGCTATTAACCCCGCTGTTGCATTCCTCCATCTTAATTATACTCTATCCACCCCACTGGTGCCTCAGACTGGGGTTTCCTAGCTGGAGGTCAGGCGGCACCAGTGACCCCACGAATCGCGAAAAGATCTTCAGTCGGCCCTTGCTAGTGAAAAGATGAGTGTTGCTGCAGTGCGGCACTGGCAAAGCGACAAGTGGCAGACGCAAGACAGCATGGTAGCATATGAAACACAAAAACACGCAAACGAAGGAATGCCTGTTAAAAACAAATTTTAAGTAGACAAATATATATATATATGCAAACATACAAAATTCATGTATACTTTGAAAGTAAATAAATATTTCAAAAAATGTAAAAAAAAGTACTAGGATCTATAGGAAACTAAATTAAGAAATGCTTATAAATAGACAAACGAAGCATGCACATATAGACACGAGTGCATTGAAGGGGGACTGCGTTGTGTACAGCCGGTCCCTTCCTCCACCTGGACCCGCTCACTTCTGGAGGGGAGCGAGTCAGTGTTGCCAACTCCTCTAACACTGGAGCGAGTTCCCAACCGCTTTCACTTTTCTTCTCTTCGGTCCCAGCTCTTTAATGGCATTTCCCCCCCCCTCCCCCCGGCTGGGCCTGTGTGCGGTGGGGGAGGGGAAGCCTTAAGAAGTTCACCCCCCCCCTCGCTGGGCCGTGATTGGCCCGAAGTTGACCGGTCCTGCCCGGATTGGCCAGACCTAGGCACCCCTTCCCCCTGCCGCCCGTGAAGGTGGTCAGTGAGTGTGCAGCGGGCGGCGGTGAATGATTGTCTGCCTCCGGGACGGTGAAACTGAGGCAGCTGCGCACATCCCTCCCCCGCCTGTCCTCGGAGTCCCAACGGGGCGCCATGGACGGAGCCGGCGGAGAGTGATGCCCCTGTGTCCTGCACAGGGGCTCGGTCGGAAGATGCTCTGGCTGGCCCTCCTCCTCTCCCTCGGGATCCTGGACGCCGGACAGGCAACTTATTCCACGGACCTCTGCAGCTGGAGGGGAAGGTAAGGACTTTCCTCGCACTTTTTCGGGCACTTGGGTCCTGGGCAAGCAGGGTCGGACTGGGGCATATAATTGTCTCGTGCACCAATGAAAAAGTGGCACACAGTTGCAAATGGCAATTCATTCCTTTTGTGACATATTTTGGATAGTACCCAATTTTGCATTTTTAAAGAACATGTATTCAGCAACACTGGTCAAACGTACCAGCGGCATGGTGAAGTAACTCCTCACACCGGCCTCCATTGGACAAAAAAGTGGCACACTTTGACCAAACAAGCTGTCCCACACTAGCATTTTACGTTTTTCGTTCGGGTATTTGCCTATAGGCCAGTCCGTGATTGTGGCAAGAAGCGTTTTCCAGCAACTGCACGCCGGCATCTACTACCTGGGGCAAGCTCAGGGGAGCAGGGGTAAGCTGGAGACCGTGCCTGTGACCGCCGGAGCCGCCCCCCCCTCACATCCGCACAAGCCTTCCTATTCGGCGAGGTGTGAGATCTGCCCACCAGGGGCAGCAGCCCTGTGCTAGTCTCAGTCTCGAGTGTTTTAAATCACGGGGTGACCGTTAGGCAGCATGGCACCCACCCAGAAGTCTCTCAAAGGGTCCTCAAAGCTGGCCTTTCCGAGTGGCATGGCCCCGAAGAGTTAAAGATGGTTATGTGTCCCTCAACTGGCCCGAAAGTGCACGCATTTTAGAGAGGTTAGGCAGCGACTCTGTACTGAAAGAGCAAACGGGGGAGGGGCCGTTGACACAGTCCCCTCTATCCCGAATGAAGGGCAGCGCGGTTCGCACTTCGCAGTGACTAGAAAGTGCCTGAAGGAATCGATATCTTTGTGCTGGGCAGTTAGAGATGTTGTGAGTGGGTACTGGACACTTGGGAGGGTGGACAAGATGTATGGTTTGGCAGAGAGTGCTCCAGACTTGAGAGGTTGGAGGGGCACTGGTGTGGAAAGTTGAAGATGTTGGAGGAGGATGGTATTGCAGCCATAGGGTATGGTAGAAGTGTGGGGTAGGACTTTGGACGTTTAACAATTGTACCTGAGATTTAAGGCCAGCTGGGGATGTGAGATGTTGGGGGTGTGTGCTGGACACTTAAAGTTTGATCCATGTGTTTGAGGCTCAAGCTGTTGGAGGGAGGGTAGTTGAGAGAGATATTGGGGAACGTCCTTAAGACTCATTGTGTGTGCTGGAGACTTAAGATGTTGGAGGCTCTAGGCTTTGAAGAAGATGTAAGAGATGTAAGATGTTAGCGGTGGGAAACAGAGACTTGCAGTGTTGGGGTGTTAAGATTTAAGAATAGTCCGAGGTGTGTGCTGGAGGCTCAGTTTTATGGAGGCTGTTACTGGAGAATTACGATGTTGTACTAGTGACTTAAAGATGCTGGAAGAGAGTGTTTTTCGACGTAATTTGTTATAAGAGGGTTGAAATGCATTGAATACAGATATCAGATGTTTGAGGAGGGTAACTGACTCACACGTTTGGGGTGTTGAAGGGGGTACTGCAGACTTAAGTTGCTAGTTTGCTTGAGGTTGATGGTGTTGGAGAATGCTGGAGACTTAAGTTGCTGGAGGGTTGCTCTGTTTGTGTAAACATGAAGGTGTTGGTGCAAGGCATTGGCTGTGTAAGGTGTTGGAGGGCGGGAGTGGGTGCCAGACATGTAAAGCTGTTGATTGAGGCCCCTTAGCGACTCAGCAGTGGATGATGGGGTGCCTGTGGTGAAAATGGTTTGGGCATTTTCATGCTTTGGGTGACTTATGGGAGTGACTGGCTGTGCCTGTGCAATGGTTCAACGTGCACACTATTGGCAAGAAAATCTGCTGCAGGGGGCGTGGGAATTTGGGCTTGGGATGCTGCTGTGGGATGGTGGCCTCTGGATGCTGCAGGAAGTGTGGGAATTTGGGATTGGGAGGAAGTAAGTGAGCTTGGGATGCTGAAGGGGGGGCGTGGGCTCTGAATGCTGCAGGCGGGCGTGGAAAGGTGGGCTCGAGAGGAAGTAGGAGGTGGGCTCTGGATACTACAGGGGAGCATGGGAATGTGGGCTCGGAGGAACTAGCGGGTGGGCCTGGGATGCTGCAGTGGGAAGTGGCCTCTGTATGCTGCAGGGGGCGTGGGAAGGTGGGCTCTGGAGGAACTAGCGGGTGGGCTTGGGATGCTGCAATGGGAAGTGGCCTCTGTATGCTGCAGGGGGCGTGGGAATTTGGGCTCTGGAGGAAGTAGGAGGTGGGCTTGGGATGCTGCAGTGGGAATTTGGCCTCGGGATGCTGCAGGGGGCCTGGGAAGGTGGGCTCTGGAGGAACTAGCGGGTGGGCTTGGGATGTTGCAGGGGGAAGTGGCCTCTATGCTGCAGGGGGCGTGGGAATTTGGGCTCTGGAGGAAGTAGGAGATGGGCTTGGGATGCTGCAGGAGTAAGTGGAAAGTGGGCTCAGGGTGCTGGAGAAGGAATGTCACGGGGGATAGTCATTGGGCCAGAGTTCACAACATTTCAGAAAAAGAAATGACATCTCCAAGGACACACTGCGAATTACATACAGCACCCGGCAGCAAGATGGGCAGGTACAGGCTGCTCAAAAGGCGAGGAAGGCTCGCAAAAAAGCGGGCCACCAATGGCAAAAGGCAGGATTGGTGACCATGGCTTGGAACACGGAACAGACCAGAGACGCTGAGAATGACGTTATAGGTAATTATGGGCCTTGATGAAGATCCAAGCCACTGCCCCATCTGCTGTACCAAGGGTTATGCCGCCAGGAGGCTCGGCTTTGGGGACTGTAAGGCAAACCGAAGCGGAGACACGAACAAGGATGCCCATTTTGGGTGGTACATTTGTGAGAGCAGAGGAAGCAGCAAGCCACAGTTTGTAAGTCTCTCGAAAGTCAAGAAGCTTCCGGTCACACCCTGGTTAATAGGATGGACTTTGGAGCACAGCTGCAGGAATTTGATGAGATGCACGCATCTGCCACCTTTGGTGATGCTTCTGTCCAGCAGATTGTATACTGCGTGTATGCTCTATTAAAAGCAGTCACCTTAATCCTTTTGTATACGCAAAACAGTCATCTTAAATAGTGTGGACCCCACCCCCTGGAGATTATTGCGTCCCCCCGCCCCCTTGAAGACCACTGGTCCCAACTTCCAGCAAGTGGCGCTCTTTCCTCCGCTTAGGCGGGCTTTACGTGTCGGCGTGTTGTTACAGCCCCGAGGGGTTGTTGTTGTGCAACCTGAGCTGCGGCGGCGCTACCGCCTACCCCTCCCCCCCCACCCCCGCGAGCCAGTGTTGCCAACTCCTCAGTGAAGAAAGTAGCTATTGGCTCCCCTAGAAGTCGCCAGAAGTAGCTAGATGACGTCACTGCCCAATTTACATAATTACCTCCCCTTTCCCCCTGCAATTTATGGCTTTTACTGTGGCCCCCTCCCCTTTTAACACCTCCCTTTTAAGTTATAAGTGTGTTTTACTGTGGCCCCCTCCCCTTTTAACACCTCCCTTTTAAGTTATTTGTGTGTTTTTACATTACTCCCGTTAGAAAACGGGCGAATTACAGCACTTTTTTCAATTGGTTTGGAAACTTGCATAAATGAGCAAGTCTCCAAACCAATTGAAAAAAGTAGCTAGATTTCTCGCTAGCCGCTTTTTTATAAAAAAGTCGCTAGGGGGGCGTACTTTCTCGCTAAATATAGCGAGAAAGTCGCTAGGTTGGCAACACTGCCGCGAGCCGTAACCCTGTTCGTTTCACATGGACGTGCAGGCATCCGCGGAGGAACATCTGTTGCCCACAAGGGCCCCAGTGTGACCAACAAAACCCTCGGCTGGGAGTGTGGGTGGAGCTCGTGGTCACCCGGGGTCCGTAGGCCCTGGACTCGGACCATTGGCGCTCTCGGGCCGGCGGGCGGGGAGGGGGTTGTTTGGACAGTGGCAGGGAAGTGATACAAGTGACATTACCCCAGCGTTTGGGGGCAGGGGGGCGGGGCTGGGTAAACATCCGCACAATGGCGCTCCATTGTCGGGAATTACAAAGCTGAGCCCGGGTATCCTGCGCAGCTATTCTGGGACCAATCAGTTAATGCTGGAAGAGGGGCAGCGCACCAGGGTATAGCACCCCCTCCAAACCTCCCACTGGGGCAATGCTCAAGTCAGACATTGGGAATACCGAGGCGGCATATTAAAAATAGCATTTCCGCTAAGGCCA
This sequence comes from Ambystoma mexicanum, assembly GCF_040938575.1. Lineage (NCBI taxonomy): Eukaryota > Metazoa > Chordata > Amphibia > Caudata > Ambystomatidae > Ambystoma > Ambystoma mexicanum. Next base: position 120,009,915 of record NC_090924.1, on the reverse strand, counting down.
TAAACAGAGCTCAGAGGGTTCATGCAGATGCGGTGTGGTCCGACTCAGAATTTCATCCGTACGAGGCAGAGAAAAGGAGTAGCCCTGCAGCTCTTAGCAACTGCTGATCCTCTCGCGCAGCAATATATGGCGACAGGCTTGTGACGATGTTTCTTTAGAAGTTATTGCTTTGTGGGCCTCCTTTAAAACTCGCCTGGAATCTTTGAGCCCCCCGCCACTCCCCTCATAGCAGTGTGGCCTCATGCCGCCCTCAGTTCACTCCACTGGAAGCCTTCCAGCCACTGTGGCAGTTGTTGTACAGGGTGTGTGCTGTTGGCTCACTTGTATGGTTGCGTGCGTGTTTTAGGGTACTTTGGGTTTTGTACGCGTTTTGCGATTGCACGCCGCCCCACCCACCCCCCTCGTGTTGTACCTTGTGTGTTGTGTAACTACACCCGTGTTTTCTGACTAATTTATGGAACTGTGATAGTGGGAGTACATCATTGTTGTGGCTAGTTGTGTTGCCCTGCTCTGAGTGTTTTAAGTTTAAACCTGGGGCCATTTGGTGTGTATACATTGCGGAGTTCTGCTTGGGTGTCTTCCCTGGGATGAGGAATCGCTTCCTGGACACTTTTAAACGTAGGTGGCCTTCCAGATGTTTTGGACTTTCATTCCCATCAGCCCTACCCAGCATAGTATGTGGCGAACGCTCATAGGATTTGTAGTCAGAGACTGCTGGAGAGCCTCGTAATTAGACCACTATAGGGTTGCTGTAATCATTTTCTAGTCTACTAACAGCCAAATGAATCACAATAAAATGATGATCCGGCGACACACAAAAGTCAAACACCGTTGCACGCATCAAAGCAATAAACCCAAACCGTTTAACAGCGAGGGGCCTGTGCATTGAGTAAGGTGGTGTATCTGTGTGCACAGCACGCAAACATGCATCGGTGAAGCCGCATGGCCGTGCAGCAGACCCTGTGGGCCCCAATCTGGGGTGTGTCATAGAAGACAGGGAAGTACAGGAGCGATGGACTCTAAACCCATGCATGAGGTGCCCCAGAGACTGGCTTAGAGAGAGGATTTAAGTTTCATGAAAGATCTTGCCTTGGTAGAATCTTGAAAATTAACCACGCACCTCTGGTTCCAGGCTAAATGCATACCCCTGCAGCATCAAACGGAGCACCTGGGTCTCCATGTTCCAGTGTTAGCCCATAGACCACATGTGCCTTGTCTGCTGGAGCTGCAAACATGCTGCAACAAACGCGCCTGCCCGATCACCATTGCTATTTAATATGGTTATCGCCCCAAGTCGACTTTATATCTGGTCCACTGTGTCTCAGATTCAACAAGATGTTGTAAAGTAGGTGGTCTTATATGTCGCCCTTCTGCCACACATGCTGGACTTGCTGTTCATGTCCCTGTGAGAACTGAGGGGGGGGGGGGTGTTAGTTGGATAGATCCCGAAACCTGTGGTGTTGTGGGCTGCTGCTGGAAAGGACTGCAGACCGTTTGACCGCACGCTATCTACCCCCCAGTACCCTCCACAAACATCTAATCCCTGCAAAACGGATGGGAGCCCCTCAACTGAGAACGAACATGGTTCAAATAAGTTAGCCTATGGGATGCATTCCACCGGGGAGTTTCTACAACCACGTTTGAGCTCACTACCCTCAACAGATATTAATTTGCATATCCGTCTGGTCCCACCCACAGGGATTGTCCAGCACGAAATACTAGGCAATTCTCTGAATGAGAGTACCAACAGCAACCCTATAGTTACAGTCAATCTCTTTACGTGCAATTCAACGCTGCTGTATTTACAAGCAAAGCAAAGGCACCAAGCTATATAATCGAGCACGTTGACAGATTAGTACATTCTGTGAGCCCGTGTCATCAGTAGCGTTGGCAGCCTCTTTGACTATTAGTTTCTGTAAAGATCCACTGTTGACTCACGGCCTGGGTTCTCACTGGAAAAATGTTAACAATCTATCATAGCAGGCAGAGCATCGTCAAAATTTCGCTCCAAGCTTGTATGTTCATTGACAACCACGCCATACCCATTCGGAACAAAGTGAAAATCCTCAGTGTTTACGTGAACGCAGACATGAACTCTGCGGCTCATGTCGACGGGATTATTCATGGCACACACTACCATCTCAAAGTATTGGGACATGCTAAATCTTTTCTGGCCCAAAGAAACTTGGCCATTTTGGCTAGGGCAGTCATATTACCGCGTCTTGGCTACGGCCACGCGTTATTACTGGGGGCCTCGGCACGTTTTATTCACTTATTGCAGATCGTACAAAACTATGCTTATCGATTCGTGTACGATCTAATATATACCACATATCCAGTGCTCGCACGGAGCTGCATTGAATTCCTGTCCCAGGCAGGATACGCTTCAAAGTCATTATGATGACCCACAAATGTGTTTTTGGCAACGCTCCTAAATAACCAAAGGAACATTTTACAACATACACCCCATTGAGGCTCCTCCACTCCAGCACCAGCAAGTCGTTGATGGTGCCCAGAGCTAAAAGGAGCAGGGGTTTGGGAAGATCTTTCCCCGTTCTATCTGCTCAACTTTGGAACGCTATCCCACCTGGACTACGGAAAGAAACCAACTTGCCGTGCTTTAGAAAACTTATGAAAGCCCACCTTTTTCGCCTAGGCACACCTGTTCCCTCTGAGCTGCTTTCTGTGATGTCCCTCCTTTGCAATGTCCTTTGTGTTTTTGTGGCGCCCTGATGCCTACGGGCTTTCGGCGCTTGATAAATAAATAAGCCATTGACTCCGCCCACAGCATTGTCAGTCCTTACCATGGATGCCGATGTCGATCATTAGTCGTTTTCGATCGGGAAACACAATAAGATAAGGAATTGAATTCTGAAAATGTTATGGCTACAAATTACTATTTCAATTAATCGTTAGAATTATCCCCACATGCTGTCAAACCTGCACATTTGTGGCACAATATTGCTCTTAATTTGCTGCAACATTTTGAGCCCCATGCCAGTATACATCCCGAGGGGCCTGGGTCCATGCCAGTATACATCCTGAGGGGCCTGGATCCATGCCAGTATACATCCCGAAGGGCCTGGGTCCATGCCAGTATACACCCTGATGAGGGGCCTGGATCCATGCCAGTATACACCCTGATGAGGGGCCTGGATCCATGCCAGTATACACCCTGATGAGGGGCCTGGGTCCATGCCAGTATACACCCTGAGGAGCCTGGGTCCATGCCAGTATACACCCCGAGGGGCCTGGGTCCATGCCAGAATACACCCTGAGGGGCCTGGGTAATGCCTGGAGTCCCAGTTTGGACTCCGGCACATACTTCTGGAAAGTCTTCCTAATGCATCAGGGAAAGAAAAGTGTCCTACACGGCAACACAAGTCCCAGCTCTGGTGCATCAAACACCCATGCAGAAAGGGTACTGGCCTACAAGACAACACAATTCCCAAACTGTGATGCACCACACACACAACAGAAAGCCTACTCATCTACATGCCAACACACGTCCGAGCTCTGGTGCATCACACGCACATACAGATAGACTACTGACCTACAAGGCAGCACAAGTACCCTCTTTGGTGCATCACACACACTGCAGAAAGCTTACTCGCCTACACAACAGCACATGTCCCAACTCTGGTGCATCACACGCACAAACCGAAAGACTACTGACTTACAAGTCGGGTGTTTTAGACCCGGCTGACTGCAGGAGCGGTGTGTCGAGTATCCATGATTCCCCCACCACGACTGTGCTGGCTAGGGCTAATGATAGCTGTAGTACAAAACATCCGGAGAGCTAACCTTGTAGACCCCTGGTATGACATAACTCAGTGGGTTTACTGTCCGCAGCACACATTTGTTTTCATTTTTGTACGATGCATCCAGACTGGGGCACCTCAAGTCTTTTTTTTTTTATCATCCATGGTTGATAAAAGGAGTACCATTAAGAGGGCAGGGGCGGGAGTCCCCTTTCATTCGAGGGGGAACAACTCATTTGATGTTCATGATATATATATTCTATGTAGCTTGGAAGTGAAACTGCCCCTCTCGCCTTTGGGCCTCATGATCTGCGATGCAGTGGCTGGGAACCCGGGCTATTTTTGGAGCCAGCATTTTCTCCCTAAGGATTGCACCAAAGGCTCAAGTTCATCTCCCCTCTCAAGTGAGAGATCTCAAGTTTCAAGAATTTGCATGAGTGAGGCCTGAGCATGTTGTGCAAAACGCTGGTGTTTAAATTGGTTAGAAGTCAGTGGGGGCCCTTGAGACTGCCCCAGAGTGACTCTATGGTCCTAGGCAAAATTCTACCTCCTTTCGTTATCCAGATGTTGTGGACTACAAATCCATTCAGCTGGAGCCATCAGTTTGAATGGTGAAGGATCTTGGGATTTGTAGTCCAGCATTTTAATAGCCACCGGTTGCAAGGGCTTGCTCCAAATTTTGCGAGACTCGACCCGTGCAGACTCGGATTAGGAGGAGGGGGAAATGTAAAGAACTGAATTGGTAGCTGGCTGGGCTTATTTCGCATACGGGTCTTTTGTGTATATATAGTAATGATTGGTGCTGTCTACTCGGCAGTGTTTTACAGACATAAGAAATAAACGCAGGACTGCTGCGGTTTCAGGTGGACACTACCATTCACTGATCCTATGTATTGTAAATTGGCGGCTGAGTTTACAGTGCATCGGTAAAAGTTGCAACCCAGCGTGGGATCGAGGTGGAGAATGCCCGCCAGTGCTATTGTGCAATCGCCCCCTCCCTTTGTGGAGAGATGTCCTGGCCTTCTCTGCCGCGGCGGTTACGCCCTCTGGCCAATAGGGGGCAGAGCGTGCATAGAGTTGGGCCCAGCTGTTGCGTGTCTGTCAGCCAGCAGCTTCCACACAGGCAAACACTGCTGCCAGGGTGAGCGGAGAACAAGGAAGGGGTCAAGTGGGCGTCCCAGAGGTCCCCCAGCAGCCAGTGTGGCCCCAGCTCCCCGGGGACCGGTCACCGCGTGCAGGGAGTCCAAGTAGAGATCCAGCGGTTGATTGGCGAAGTAGAGATCCGTGCGAGTAGTTCTACTCTTGTTTCTGATTTAAAATATTTCAGAACTTCCACACGTGGATCGAAAAACGGGGGGGCGGGGGTATGGAGGCGAGGAGTACTTTTTGTATTAAAAAGGGCTTGCTCCAGCTAATGTGCCCTTTTTTTCTTGTAACAAAGTTAACCCACTTGTCTGCGGATGGACGAGTTGCAAGGCTCTGTGTTTTGTCCATCACTCATTATCCAACACATTTCCCATTGTTAAAATCGCTGGGATTTGTTTTCAGCACCTTATTTTCAACGCACCTGTTCATCAAGTCTCGGGAGGATAGCTTAGGGGCAACGTGCTCTCCTTGGGAGCAAGACACGGATAGGTCGGCGCTTGGAAACCTCTGGATATTAAGCGCGTTATAAATAAATCATATCAGCAATAGTGTGCGGATTGGTAACTTATGTGTCTAGTTATAGGCGATGATCTGATACCATTGTGTTTTTTTTATGTAGCGCTTCATTACGCCGCCCGTCACTAAGCGCTGTAGTTATTAGTGTTATTACCCAGTTTGATGGTATAAATATCGTTGTTTTGGGTATAATTCCTTCTAGGTATTGTGACTTGCACTCCAACGGTTTTCTGCGACTCCCCCATGCCCTCCTAGCAGATTATGCAGCTGCTCCCGTGGCCTGCCTGGTGTCCAGTTCACACTGGCCTACCTCAGCCAGAGAGATCTGTGCCAGGTCCTGGGTGTTCAGCATTAACCACTGACCAGGATCTACCACTGGGGAACCAGGAGCAAGTGCACAGCGTTCCGCAAATCCACACATGGTGCTAACTTGCCATTTTGTTCCCTATTTAGGACCCATCATGTCGTATACATGTGTGCTAATGTTTATTCATCGTTTATCCGAAATAAACAGAGTTACATTCATACAGGTGTGTTTGTTCTGCATCAGCAGGCCGAAGGAGCCAAAAGTGACTCCTGGTGCTAGCTTTTGGTGCAGGCTCAGACTGGCCTACAGGGGCAATGCCGAACCAAAAACGCAAAATACTAGGGTGGGCCAGTTTTTTGTGGTCAAAGTGAGCCAGTTTGATAAGTTATTTCACCATGTGGCTAGTATTTTTGACCAGTGTTACTGTATAAATATTCTTTGAAATGCACAATTTGCATCACATTCAATCAGAAATCTCCCCCTTAGGTACTACTCAAAAAGTCTCACAAAAGCAAGAATTGCTATTTACAACCGCCGCCCAGTGGTCTATAAATGGAGGATCACCCCAGCTTGCATTTCACCTCGAAGCCACACTGCCGGAAGTAACATGAAACACTTCATGTGTGCAGTGATCGCAATGTCCAATGAGTAAGCAGGAGCTGAAATCTGCTCCAGGGCAGCGGCATCACCCAGTGCTAGGGAGCAGCCCCCGGGGAACGAGGAGCAAGGGCAAAGCCCGAGAATTGCAACTTCCACGCGAGATGCAAACCAGGTGAAGTGGGTCGGGCGCAGTGCTCCTCTAAGTGTTGCCCTTCCTACACTTTGAAGAAGAAACCGTTCCGGAATGGCTTAGTTTTAAAATGAAAGTGTTGCACTGCACTGAACGTTTCTTTAAACAGCATGCGCATTTGTTTGGGGGTTTGCATGGCGATGCGGTTTGGGGAGCTGGGAGCACAGTGCCACTACTTCTTTTCATAGACTTCGACCACTGATCCAAACTATATCTTCCTGTTCATTGTATGTGACTCAATGTATGCACCAGGACAGAACCTTGAGGGGTCGTGCAGGTCAAATTGGGCCGTTTAGCTTTTCAAGGGAGCTTTGAAAACTTAAGCACTCCCTCCATCTCCCATATGAAGGGAAAGACACGGCCACAAGTATTGGGTATTATTTCTTGGCTAGGCCGGCACAAGCAGGACAACAATGGAGTTATCAAAGGCAGTCATAAGGCAAGTGGCCTTCGCATAGATCAAAATTAAGATTCAATGTGCTGGAGCTTAAAAACAGCTCCTGGGTTTCGGCATCACCCAGTAGGCAGGAGCTTCACCCAGTAGGCAGGAGCTACCACTAGGGATCCAGGAGCGAGTACACCATGCACTGCAAATCTAACTTCCTAGTGGGATACACACTTTACCTTTTTGTAACTTTTGTATTTTCCATTATATTTAAATGTTTGAGTTCTTCTTTATTTACATTCATAAACACTCAAAATTCATGTCACATATGCATCTTTACAAAAACACCAGATGTCCTGGGGAGCCGAAAGTAGCTCCTGGTAACTTTTGGTTTTAGGCTAACTAGACTCTCTCAGTCTAGAAGCAGGAGCTAAATGGCTCCTAGCAATTTCAGACCCTGTATAGGCGAGAGGGTGCCCGCCTAGTGGTGAGCGGGCAATGCAGTGTCACAAGGAAAGGGGACAATTGGCAGCAGTGGGTATTCAGGTCCTTTTTAATTGAACCACGTTTAAGGAATTTAAAATTACATTCAACACAGGAGTGCTGCAGAAGTAAGTAAATAGTCATTTCAACTGTGCCATCCTCCACTGTAGAGCTCTCCAGGTGCTGGGGCTTGTCTGGAGAGTGTGTTGGGCCCACGCTCGGGGTATCCAGGATTGAGTGTGTGGTATTGAAAAGCAAAATGTGGGAAGGGTCGAACAATGGAACATGTAAGGGTGCATAGCTTTCCGAAGGTATATGTATATAGTACAGGAAGGTAGGGTTGCTCTGTTAGAAAAAAAGTGGGTGTCTTGCGGCTGACCTCTTTTCAGTCCTTTTAAAAAAAAATCTCATTAGCACTATAATTATGTTCTTTTCACATGTTTAGCTCTCTTGCTTAGGGATGCCTGTGTTCTAATTCTGAGTCTTTCCTTTCTTTCAGTGGACTATCACAAGAGCCCAGTAGCGTGGAACAGATCTCCCTGCATTGTGGTGAAGGCTCACTGGAATGGCTGTACCCATCAGGTGCTCTTCGACTGAGCTTCTCCCCTCGTCTTCCGCTTGGCACCCCAGGTATAGGCACCGGACCCAGCCGCATTACCGCTTGCATCAAGCCAGCCAGCACCTTCCGTGGTGCGCAGGCCTACCTGGAGCGGGATGGCATCCTGGAGCTGCTGCTGTCTGAGACAGACTTGTCCCTGCGTCCCCGGGTGCACTGCTTCAGCTGGTTGCCCCATCAAAAGGCGGCGCTCTTCCTGCAGTCCACTCCGCACCAGGACATCAGTCGGCGCATTGCCGGTTTCCGCTATGAGCTACGTGGAGACTGGAACTCGCGACTGTCTCTGCCCCTGAACAAGTTCAGCGTGGAAGGTAGGTGGCATGGCACAGGGAAGGGGGGGTAGATGGAGGGGTGGGGGGACAGCGTTTAAACAAATATATGCAACTTCTGCCCACCTCCTGCTTCTGGCCAAAAAAGTGGCCCATTTTGACTGTCCCACACTAGCATTTAGCATTTTTGGTATGGGCATTGCCCTATAGGGCCTATAGGCTAGTCCGAGCCTGGCGGCTCATCCATAATGGACGAGAGGGTGTCCACCCAGTTGCCCCCTCACCCATTATGGGGGAGCTGAGGAGCCAGCCAAGTGAAACATTGAGCACTCCATCAGCTGTTTTTTTCCAGATGAGGGACTGCTCCTGGGCTGGTTGCACTGTTTCCCTTTTACAGTTCAGTTCCCCAGCTGCACATGCTTGCCGAGCCATGCAAGGCTGGGGGTGTTTTGCTTCGCCAGCCTTGCATAGCTCATTGGAAATGCTGGCTGGGGCACTGCATGTCTCTATGTGCGAGGGGGAGCTTGGCACCCATGCGCAGGCTGCTGCAGAAGGTACGTTTATGTTCATTTATTTTGTTATTTAAATATGTGTATGAATGCTTGGTTATGAGTGAATGTGTGTATGGTGCTCGTGCGAATGATACAGTGATCGTTGTGTTAATGTGTGTGTTACTTTTGGTCCATTGCACTGATTTTGGCGAGTGGGGGGGTAGAGGGGAGGATGTACAACAAAGGCATTTTAATAATGCCTTTGTTGCACAATCCCCCTACCCACCTGACAAAATCAGCTCGCCTTCTGAGGCGCTGTAGAGTCCAGGGGACAGGGATGGTATTTTTTATACAGGATATCTATCATAGTTCAGTCAAAAATACCATGCTTCCCCTTTGGCCCCCCACTACCTAGCATACACACATAATCACGTTGATTGTGTTAGGCACTGTGGGGCCCTGAGGACAGGGATGGCATCTTTTTAATGGACATCTATCAAATATGTCCAGTAAAAAATATCATGCCTGCCTACTGGGCCCCCGAGCGCCAATTGCAAACTGTTTGGCTTTTACCCATCAAGTATGCTCTAAAATGCAACATTTTAACCTATTATTTAAAACCCCCCTGAGATCCCCTTCATTGGTTCTGGCTCCCACGGTGCGCGCGGTCGCTATGGCATATCTGGGGGAAATATTTATGCCCCGCCACGTAAAAAAAAATCACCAGCCACCACTGGCCCAGGGACTGTGGTGGGAGTAGGATGGGCAGAAGCCATGGGATAGTGGTGGGAGCAGGGTTTGGAGAGCCCATGGTCTGTGGTGGGGAGAGCACCGGAACTGGGCTAGAAGTGGGATGAGGTAGTCCAGAGACTGTGACGGTAGCAGGTGGGGGAGCACAGGGACTATACTGGGAGTAGGGTGCGGGGACAGCGCATGATAGTTCATAGCCATTTGGACTTACTGTTCATTTGGCATTTTTGGGGGGGGGGGTTGACCTGCCCACATTTTGCTCGGGGGGGCGGGAGGGGTGGGTGTTAGGGGCAAAGGCCTAAAGTTTGAAGACTACTGCTCTAAGCAGTGTCCTACTAGTGCTCCATGGCTCCCATCAGTGTGAACTTCCTCCAAGAAGTGACCTTTTGAGCTCTATATTTAAGTACATGATCCCAGTACTAGCTAGAAGATTCCCACATCCCAAATTCAGTTCTGATTCCATCAATGACTAGTTCATTGACCCAGTCAAACACGCAGCTTTGCCTATCCCAATACGTACCTGTTGAAGATAATGCTACAGTACTAGTCATTGCTGTCAAATTAATTGTTTTTTTTTCTTGCTGTCTAATGTACAGTCTCACTAAATGTGTCTGTTATGCTTACATGTACACCTGATGTAGCCCCCCCCTCTCCCACGAGGCCTGGCTCGGCCAGAGTATCTATTCAAGATTCCATCCACATTTTGTAACTTTATTCGTGGTGTTGCACTTATGTAGAGTGTTCAGCTGCACTTGTAGATTCTTGAGGGTTTTGTGCGCTGCTATAAATGCAAAAATAAGCACAAATACATGTAACGTGCAGACCAGCGTCCCGAATTTCCAGAAAACCCAAAGCGCCTCACAGCCATGAAAATGGTACTTGAGCACTATGCAAAAGTCACATGATATAACCTTACAGGGAACAGCAAGTCTTACCCCACTGAACTATCCTTTCACTTGTATCGACCTGTGGTGAATTCTTCTGATCACCCTGAAGATCAAAAAGGCTGTGGTCATCGCGCTCAGTCTTGCAAGGTGTTTTCTACATCCCCCTTAACCGCCGCCCCCATCTTCCCATGGACCCTAGTGGCTGCCAGCCCTCTTTTTAGGGCTATGAATAAATCTGACTCCGTAGAACAGGGGGCTGCAACTTGCGGTTCTCCAAATGGTTTGGCCTATGGCTCCCATCCATGATCCCTCACCATTCACTACTGCCTAGGGCTGATGGGAGTTTCTCTCTTGGGTGAACGAGCACTGTCAATTAACCTGTTCTATGTGATTGTACTCGCTCTCGAGGGGTCTATAATCACGTTGTAGCTCTGTATCATTTGCATATCAGTCTCCACAGGGGCAGTGCATCAACAAAGTGCCTGGCAAACCCCCTTTCAACTGTCCTTGGGTTGGGACACAACTGACATGCAAGTGAATGTCTCCTTTGGCAAGGCACTCAGAATTCAAACTTGATTGTAGACATGGGTGTAATTTTAGGGGGGTTGCTCCCAACTTTCATGGCTCTCCATTTTGTCCCCTTCATTTGGCAGGGCCACCTTTCCCACCGCCCCCCAACACTTTAAGCAAAGTTACTCCACTGATTGTTGACCCATCTGAGGCTGCACTATCCCATACACCAGCTTGTTGGGCCTTTTGTTCTCAGTAGTGGGGCTTTCACACTTTTGGTCAATGTTGAAACATTTTGGGTTTCATGCTAAATTACTATGGATAATCTGGTCTCGATCTAGACGGCGCCTCGCCCCACCTCACTGATGATACTCAACCAGGCTGGAACACGACCTGCCTGCCATTTTGCACTGGATTGTATTTGTTCGTGGGAGCAGACGGGGGAGGGGGGGGGCTTGGGGGTCCTGTTGGTACTCTTGTGAGAGGGAGAACTGCCTGCCATTTTGGGTTGGATTGTATTTGTTGGTGGGAGCAGAGGGGGGGGGTTCCTGTTGGTACTCTTGTGTGAGGGAGAACTGCCTGCCATTTTGGGTTGGATTGTATTTGTTGGTGGGAGCAGGGGGCGGGGGGGGGTTCCTGTTGGTACTCTTGTGCGAGGGAGAACTGACTGCCATTTTGGGTTGGATTGTATTTGTTGGTTGGGGGGGGGTGGGGTTCTGTTGGTACTCTGGTGCCTGCCATGTTGGCCTGGATTGTATTTCTTGGGGAGAGCCGACATAGAGCGCTAACATGCCATTTTGAACCATTCTAAGATGTAAAATAGGTTGTTGGGCTTTGTGCATTCACATATTTGGCTAATATTACGCAACACTTCAGTATATGAAGAAGAAATGAGAGTACGAGACAGGCGGCAGAGGAGTGCAAAGGAATCTGTACACCGCATACTCTGAAAACGTGACCCATATGTTTCAAAACTGCTTGTCGTTCCCGTGTCTTCTGAGCTGAACTTCCCACGCCCCGCTAAAGGCCCCATTTCCACGAACCTGTTCCGCATTTGGGGCTCTGTCCGATTCCCACGCTACAACTGATCCCCCCCCCCCCCCCGCTCTCTGGCTGTTAACATTCCGGAGTCCTTTGGCAACTCAATTTGCCTTTTTCCCCAGAAACGTTAGCGCCCAGAAGTTCCAGAGTTATTCGGGCCAACAAGTTAAGAGCCCAGCGAGCTTGTTTTCCCCTCTTATTGGTCACAGGTGGCCATTGCAGTCTCACTTTTGTTGTTGTATTGCACCATAGCCGATTTAAAGGGGGAAAAGCAAAGTTGCATGAAACCAGGATTGGATGAGCTGGGACAACTGGGATTGTGTGACTGCACAAGTTTCATAGTGGCTATCTGGGTGTGCTAAGGGAGCTGCGCTGCACAGTGCAGTGTTATGTTATGGTACCGGGGATTTGTGACGTGCACCACTTCCATCTGCATGGTCTTCAGGTGCTCTGGGGGTTCCAGAATGGTGGGGTGTTAAGTTAAGGGGAAAGTGCAGTTCCTCGTCTACAGCACTTTTCCACGAAGACCTCAATCCAGAGAGCTTCCGTTTTGGTTCTTAATCGCGTCCTGCTGAACGCGTTTCGATGACATATTTTTCAGACCATCATTATTGTAAGGGGCAGGCTTTTTTCGGGAGGTGCTCCCATTGGTGAGCAGGGAGGCAGATTACTTAGTGGCGTGTAGTACATTAACGGTCACCATTCTCCGGTGTAAAGATTTCAAGTTGCTCGCCCTCAGTTTTCAACGTACATGGGACTTGCACTGCCTGTAAGTAGAATATACACAGTATTATCTGGGGTGGAATTTGCCCGGAGCATAACGGTGCAGCACTCCAGAAAAATGTCTCTTGCCGAATTCCGTGAAGGCCTTAGCCCAAACCCATAGGTTGGGAAACTCTCTGGCAATTTGTTTTCTGTGGTTTTTATAACTGCAAGATGCAGGTGGAATCCCCCCAAACCCCCACCGCAGATTACCGTTCCCAAACACCACACTACATTTTGCAGTAAAAAATGAGTGGTAAAATATTACGGTGTGAGAAAAATACAGAGTAATTAGACTGGGTACCGACTAGAAACCTTTACGGGGATCTCACTGGCTGCAAGAGGGAATATCTTGTTTGTAAATATTTCTGTGACCTCTTTTCTTTTGGTGGAGGAGGTATGGCTCTCGTTTTTAGTCTGCTTGCTACCCTTAATTGCCCCAGAATTTGTATAGGTAGAAGTTGGCTACGAGGGCACTGGTGGCAGCTGGGAAAAGGATTGGTGTCTGGGGGCTGTTTGCAGTGTAGGAAGGATATGTGGGAGCAAAGTCCTCAGGCACAATTCTTGTATTTTATTGTTTAAAGCGCGGACCTAGCTCGAGGGCAGCAGAGCGCTGTACATCGAGTTGGTAGCTAGCATTTGGGCTGCCATCTTTGAACAGTGGCACAGTACTGTGAGGTCTGTGTGTCCCGGTTTGCATCCATTGGAATTCGTTTTTGGTCAGGTGTTTTTGAAAGAGCCATGTTTTGAGAGATTTGTGAAATTGGAGAATTGTGGGGGCATTCCGAGCTGACACCGGGATCGAGTTCCAGAGGGTGGGTGCATGACAAGAGAAGGATTGTTGGCAAGGTCTCGCTTTGCGTACGAGTTGTGATTCAAGCCAGTTTGTTGATGTGCTGCACGAGGAGCGTGTGCCACCAGATATGTGGAGGTTAGTCGCCAGGTACGTTGTTGTGCTACTTGTGACTGCTTTGTAGATGATACATGCAGTCTTGAACAGTATCCTGACTTGGAGTGGAAGCCAATGCAGTTTGTGTACGATGGCAGTAATTCAGTCTAACTTCAATGCTCATGTAATAAGACGTGTTCAAGTGAGGTGGACTGCTTTTAGGGGTGTCAAGTGAGAATTCAGTCTTGGATGGATTTAGTTTGAGGTAGCCAGTTGACATCCAGGACTGGATGATGGCTTGGTAATCATGGAGACGAATGATGTCCTGCGCACTATTTTAACTCCTGTACAACCGAGTATCATCTGCGTATTGATGGATGGCTATATTGGTCTCTTTGAGGAGAGTGCCCAGAGGCTCCATTTAAAGGTTAGGTTAAACAGGATTGGTGAGAGGATGGAGCCTTGGACTCTGCATGAGACCTGGAGTCAGTTCATCTGGACAGGCTGGTGTCTGCCTGAGAGGTAGGAGGTAAACCAATTCAGGACATTGCCAGAGAATCCCATCCTGTCAGCGAGGAGGGAGATAAGGATGCAGTGGTTGATGGTGCTGAATGCAGCTGAGAGGTCAAGAAGACAGAGGAGGCATGAGTCGCCGATATCCACGATTTGAAGAGCATCATACACCACCTGGGTGCTGGCTGTCTCAATGCTACACTTTGGGCAGAACCCTGACCGATAGAAAATAGGAGTGAGACCGCTAGCACACCACAATGCACAACACTGTCGGGGATATGTGCCACAGGTGGCCAAAAATTAGGGGGTACAATAAAGTATCACCACTAACCAACACCACTAAAAAACTCATCCCTCCGCATACACCTCTAAAACTCTAAAATAACACAACCATACCGCTACAGCACAACATATTGCACGCACTTCACTACACCGCTACAATGAAACAAACTACACAGAGCCTCACACAACAGCACATGACACCTACCAACCGAAAATTCACACCTACGCTCAGCAAACGGTATAAACCGAACCGGAGCTGCCACAGCACATCACAGCTTGTACTCTTTTCCCGCTTAGTCCCACTAACTTACCCCACTCCCTACCCTCTTGCTTTTCAGATCTGCCAGAGCGCCAGGGAACCACTTAGGTGGTTATAGTGCTTGCTATTATTATCCTTTAACATCACCTAACATTTAGGAGGTAAAGTTGTTAGATTCTGGCCAGTAGTTGTGTACCAACCACTTTTTTTATAAGATTTTGCCAATAAACGGGAGGTTTGTAATGGGCTTGTAGTTGGCCAGGTTGTCTGTATCTAGGGTTGTTTTTTTTCAATAGAGGTCGTATGAGACCAGTCTTGAGGGTGTCTGGGAATGATCCTTCTGCGAGGGATGCAGTGATGATGCTGAGGAGCGCATTGATTGCCAGGCCCATCAATTGTTTAATGATGGAGGCTGAATTTAATTGTCAGAGTAATAAGTATCAGATGCAACCTTCAGCTGAAGAATTGAGGCAACTGTTTGATCAGATGAGGCGGCGCAAAGCTGTATGCCAAATAACAACCTGTTGTTTTATTAGTCTCAAAACCAGTGGCCGGTCGCTCTAGTATGCTAGGAGTCCCACGTATACCCAGCCAGCACATTTGGGAGACTGCGAAGCACTCTGGCTTGGCCAGTGAAGGAAGCAGCCCAATTCTTCCTCTGCAAATAGTTTCACCTTGACAAGATACTGTCATGCATCTGACACTGAAGGACCACTCATTGAGGATTGATGCAGAACAAAAACTTTATAACCCAACCAATGGCTCCCCAACGCTATGCCTGGGCTCAGGACATTACCAGAATCTTTGGCCAGTTCAGGTTCTTTTGAGTCTCTTCGAGATTTCTGTAAATACCAAGTATTATGAAAGATTGGATAGTGAAGGGGGTGGGTTAGGTAATTGTTGTGTTGATGCCTGCAGACCAGAAGTACCTTGAGCTCTGCATGCAGGGCTGCTTCTATATGTTTGTTGGGAACCTGAGTGAACTTGGGTCCAGTGGTACGCCTTGGTACTAGAATGCATTGGCCGGGGCTATGATATGTAAGTTGGTTGTAGGGGTGTAGTGTTCTGATGTTTGTTACCTGTTGGGTGGTTTGTTGAATTGCCATGTGTAAGTGGCTTAGTTGGTGTGCATACTGTTTGTTGTATATAGAATTTGAGCGTGGCATGGGCCTGTATACCTACCCAGGACAATGAGGGACCAGCTATTCAGGCTATCTTTCTGAGTTACAACTTCTCCTGGGGAAGCTTTGGCACCACTTTGATGTTGGTGATGGTCCAAAGTGATCCCATCCAGGTAGAGTCTGATGGCTTATGCCAGTGGCTGGGGCAGTTCCTCTGCTCACGTAGAGTCTCTTTACAGAACTGCTGCCACTGGGATTTCTGCGGGTGTACAGCCCTATTCTGCATGGCCTTCGTTTTCTGCTGGACTCAAGACTTTGCAACCATGGAGAAGGGTGGTAGAAATTCTGGTGTGGGAGCCACTGCATTGAATGAACTAACATTTACCAGATGTTTCTTGATGGGGCTCAATGCACAGCGCATCAGTGATCAATTGCATGCTTTTAAAATACGACATACGTGGGCAAGTGTGTCCCCGCAGGAAGTGTTACTGGGGTTCGATGAAGGGGCCCAGGTGGATGAATCCAGTACCAGCCTGCATGATGAGGCCACAGCTTTTCCCTGATAGACGGTTATATCTGCCCCAGCCTGGGGGAGGGTGGGCGGGGGGATGGGATGCACCTATTTTTTACAGTACCTGTTTTTCATTTGTTGAAAATTTATAAAAAATAGAATAAAAAAAAATATCACGTACAGTTGTGTAGGTTGAGAAGTCGTCTTAAACCTGGTGATTTTTATTTACCTTGGATTTGTCTCGTAGCCCCCCTCCTCCAACTCCTGTGGCAGATTGGGAATTTTAAAAGTAATCTTGATATTTTTCTTCCAGAGATTTGGCCTGTCTTCTCAACCACTGACTTCTTTGTCAATCTCTTCCATAATTATTTACATGGGAGTATTTAGGGCTGAACAGAACCATCCATTAAGGCTTTTCTTTCCCCAAAACTTAAGTTTTTTTTTTTTTAAACTTCTGGTTCGATTATTGAAGACCCAGATAATTAGCATAAAAGTAATCCGTGTAATAATTTCCGTCATTTTTGTTTAATGCGTCCCAGCCGTCCCTCCTCCACATAGTGGAGTAAACGAACGTTTCGTGTATCCTGCTGTCTTCCCTCTCTGTGAAGTCCCCAGACCTGATAAGCCCCTCTCCTGATTGCCATGGAGACCGAGATCACCCTATGCCTGCCTCCTTCCACGTTCTATCCCTGGCTTTGAGCCCATATCTGCTTTAGTTTAGCCTCCGAGGTCCGGATTCTCCCCTCCAGTTACCAGCACATCATTCTGAGGAGGGTGGACATATTGGAGGGGAGATGTCCTGATTCCAAGCAGCAAAAGCTGCTAAAATCATACGTTGTGGGGGGAAACATGTGTGCTCCAGTGACATTGCGAGCATTTCATAGACTGCCACTTTTCTAGTTTAAGAAAGTTTTCTTAAACTTTCATCACATTATAAAAAAGTGGTGCTGCAGTCTAAGAAATGCTATGTTTAGAAAGGGGGAAAGGTGTGCAGTGGAGTTTAAAAGCCACCTCATAGGTGTCAGTATTTTAATTCCTTTTATTGAAGTGCTAAACCAGTGCTGCTGGGAGGAGAATCCCCTCCGTGGCGGCCTGGCATTCGTAATGGTTGCTCGGGCTGTTGTCAAGCCATAAATCAAGCACATGCAAAAGTGAAGCCTTCATGTCCCTGCACCAGAGTCTGTCTTTATTGGGATATGGTGTTTGTAAGTAAAGTGTCCCTCCTTCATGGAGGACCACTTTCTTACATTTGCACGCACCTCCGAATCGGCCCCGAGTCATATATGGCGCTCTACTGATAACCATGGTAACCCCAGGCACTAACTCCGGTCGCTGGTTTGTCTGACTCGGGATTAGCACTGACGTTTCAAGAGTGGGGCACTTTGGAAGGGGGAGACGGATGGTCATGCCTGGGCCAACAGCTGCACGAAGGAGTTTAAAGAGACTGGGACAAAAGCCTTGAAAGTCCCCTTTCTTCTGAACTGCCACATCCGTGCAAAATAACAACTGCGCTATGTTCGGCTACCAACGGGCTCTACGACATCTTATTTTCAGAGCCACTTGTTGCTTTAACGCGACGGTGAAAGCCAGAACTGTCTTATAAAAGTATGGCCATGGTTTGCTTATTTTAAAAAAACGAATATGTTGTAGTCGCAGTTTTTTTTTTTTTTTTTTTTTTTTTTTTTTTTTTTGCAATGGTGCGCCATTATCGGTGGCAATTGAAGTAGGAAACAAACATGCGCGCCCCTACAATGAAACTAACCCGCAGCCAGCTGTTTATGCACCCTGCTTTAGACCGTGTCGGGGGCCCCAAATGGAAGGCGTTTGGTTACTCCGTCAGTCCTGATTGCCCTCTCACAAGGGTGCTAGATGCTTTCATTGTGCGGGACACGTCTAGCATATATATGTTGAAATGCAAAGGAAATATGGAAGGCTATCGTAAAAGTAAACATTCCGCATACATGCGCGACATCCCTCTTAAATGCGGCGTCCCGTCACTTTCTTCCCCCGGATGTCCCGCCTACCCACTTACTGCTTTTCCGGTGCACGCTGCGTCCTCCCATCTCCCCGCGTGCTTGCTTGTGCCTCGCTGCTCCCTCTCGGCCTCTCCTCCGCACTCTCTGGTTGTTCACGCGCGCCCCTGTTTTTTTCCCTGTCCGTCTTCTGTCTCTTCAGCAGTTCCTGCTCTGCTGCCCTCTTGCCCCTCCCCCGCCTTTCTACCACACTCTGTTGCAGCTCTCCCTCTACAATTATCTTCTCAGCGGTTCCCGGGCCCGGCAGGGGTCATCAAGCCCGCCTTTGGCCCAGACTGTGTTCTTTTGTGTTTCTCCTACAGAGGCTAATCCCAAGGGGGAGGGGGTAGCAGGGGAGAGTATGGAGTGTGTTTTCTACTTCTTTTCTGCTTTGATATGCCTGTCCAGCTGCCCGTCTTGTCGTCAGGGGGCAACTAGGTTTATTACTGTGGGTACACACATCTGGAACGACTTTGTTCGCGGTCCCCACTTTTAAATCTCCACATGTTTTCTTAGTTACCCATGCACAAAAGTCGTATTGAATTTTCTTCTAAGGATCTTCTCAGAAGCGTATAAGATGTACCCCAAGTCCTAAGAACTGAATCAAAGCATGTTCATGCCATGTTTTTTTATTTATTTGGTCCTTTTTAGAATCCCCCTTTGTCCACAAAACATTAAAGAGATTTGGAAATGTCAGCTAATTTTGTCCAAAAATACTTTTGAACTTTCTAATGTTGCAAGGACGATCAACGTGACACGTTTTTGTAAGCGCACATTATAGCGCTATGTCTCCATAGCGATATGTTACCCCAGTTGAAACGTGACCAATTTGGCTCCAGGCCTGGCTTTGGTCTTTTAATGCTGTGATGTTTGACCTTCATTTTTAATGGATGAAATTAAAGTATGTCTTGTCACACCAAGTGCCAACCGAGTACTGGCTGAAGGTGCTTGGCACGACATCAGGTCGGTTGACAACTATACCACTCTCCCATCTCTGCCCTTCTAACCGCATCCTGCAATACCCGGAAATTCACTGCCCAGCAACCTACCACCATTCTCTTCTGAGCCATCCTATCGCCCCAGCTGAACAATCTCCCCTAACACTACTCCAGCCCTCCCCAGTGATACAAAACACTCCATCTATCCAAGTCCTCGGTTGTGGAAGGAGGCAGCCACCAGCAGACAGAGAAACACAAAAAAAGACTTTGAGGCATTAAAAATCAATGGGTATGAGAGGGTTGGGCGTTAGACAGATGACCCATCCACCTGGGGACTAAAATAGCTCGATGCCATGTTGTATGTGCTCTTACTGCCTTGCTGCCATAAACTCAACCAGAACCCGGCATAGGATCATTGGCTGGTGAGAAGAGGAGAGCGATACTGCTGCCATGTGAAACAAATCGTTGTTGTGTCCATCCCTCCCTCCCTCCATTCATTCTTCCTCTAAGATTGCAGAGGAGAAACTCTGAAGAAGAAACAATCAACAGTTGGACACTGCATGCCTTGATAACGTTTTACCCCACCCTATTTCTACTTTACGGAGTCCCTGCTAAAATGACCACCTTACACTACACACACAAATCCCGCACTTGGCCATCACAGGCCTATCATGTGTACCACACCAGCAATGATTCAGTCTTCATGAAGCTCACCTCGTAAGCACTACCCCGTCCTACCCCTCTGCCCCGCACGTCGGCGGCTAACCCAGATCCAGAGCGATATAATCTTAATCAGCCCTTACGTTTTCCTATCAGGATCAACATACTTCTAAGCGTCGATAGAGTCGGACAGGCACACAGGAACCGGGTACTTCCGACCTGCACATATCACTACCCTATTTTACATGTGCCTGTTCCTCTGTCCACCAACATTGCTAGACCTCCTTTTCTTACAGGGCTGCATGCCGCAAGGCCACCAAAATGTCAGAAAGGCGCAATGCAAGACCTCTGTACTTGTTTCCATTTCCTTCAAGTTACTGCGTTGCCAGATAGAGCTAGAGAACCTTTCCGAATTCCACTCTGTGACATATAACATAATAAAACATGATCATTTTGCATGCTATGCTATTGGCCCTCTTTCCTGAAGGTCCGCAAGCAGGTTGAACTTTAAAATCTAATAATAATGCGATCCACCCTATAACCGCTCATTGCTTCATTATTATTAAATGCATCGAACAATTACAACAGAGAAGCACTGTTGGGGAGAGAGAATACTCAAGTGTACAATGTAATAACACTTCAATTGGGGAGTTGAAAAAATGGAAAGGCGCATTCCCTGTAATATGAGATATAAAGAAATACCCCCACCCGCCCCGCCCCAATGAAAGGTACACAACACCCTCCCAAGACCTTGATTGGGGAATTTCACCCATTTAGGAAAGCACAACGATGCAAAGTGGGTCTTTCGATTACATCACAAAGAACTACTTTAAAGTTGAAATGCTGACATTAAGGTTTCATTTCAACAATGAGCAACAGTGGTGTGTAGACTCGATGGAAAAATGATCTCAGGAGGGAATGTAAGCTGATCAGCTTGCCATGTACATTGCCCAAAAGGCATCAGCCAATAGCACACGTTCACCTGCATATGAAGTCATGTTATTATTACAGCACTTAGAAGCGCGAGGAATCGGGCATGAAAAGCTATATAAAAACATGATATTGTTATTATTACATTGGGGTGACGCACCTTAACGTGAGCCCTTCTCAAAAATGTAGACTTTAATCTGACTTTTTGTTTTAAAGTATAGTTGTTTAGGGTTTTTGCTGGTTGCAGTTCACATCTGCCACACATACAACCACACGCCTATTTTAATAACTCGCTGGCAGTGTTAGATCTGGGTGTCAGGTTTGGTATTCTCCAGGCACCCCATCACTTATCCAATACATTATTTAATCCTTGTAATGTGAACAGAAGTGCACTGGGACCACCTATATTTAGTGTTGGATCTGGGGCAATAATGTGTAGCTCAAACAGACAATACATGTCTGTCAGTTTTAGTGCATGTTTGTATGGGTACACGTTTTTTAGGTCGAGCTTTGAAAATGCAAGATATATATATTTTATGTTTCCATTATAACCATGCCAGTGGGGCCATTAGCCCACCATCCAGTTATACCGATCCCAGGCTCTTGCTTCGGCATTGTATGGGGCAGACATATGGGGATGTGCCAATGTTCAAGCCTTGGAGTTTCCGAAACTACATTTTTAAAGCATTTGTTGTCATTGCCCATAAGTACACCAGGACCTAGCCTACGAATGGA
This sequence comes from Ambystoma mexicanum, assembly GCF_040938575.1. Taxonomy (NCBI): domain Eukaryota; kingdom Metazoa; phylum Chordata; class Amphibia; order Caudata; family Ambystomatidae; genus Ambystoma; species Ambystoma mexicanum. The sequence goes on along the minus strand of NC_090924.1, from coordinate 119,988,351 downwards.
GTGTGACCTCCTATCAGTAGAGGTCCATATCAAATTGAAGCCAGTATTGTTTTGGGCAAGACTTTGGTCCTCCCCCAGGTTTGGGTTGTTATAGAGAGGTTGTGAAACACATGCTAACCCTGGGAGGGGCCAAGTCTTTGAAGCGTGTCAAAACCTGGCTGCTGAAGTTAAATCTAAGTGAATTCTGGGTGGAACTCGAAGTTATGAACAGTCAGGCCCAGGGGATAATTAAACAAGCAGGCGCTGAGTATTCTAGGCGCTCCCTGGTGGCAGCATGCGGAAAGCTTTCAACTGGGATCAGATACCTTAGGTCTAGGCCAGCTTTTGGCTTTGAACCCCATCTGGATGACATGGGCTCTTGCTTTGCACACCACCTGTATATAAAACTCTGATGAATCTATACTTTAAAATTGGGGTCTTTCACAAAGACTTGGCTGAGGGTAGTTAAGTTTTCCTGTCCAATGTGTGAGGACCCGGAGGAATCAGTCATACATTGTTTATCTGCAGGGGATATGATAATTTTAGGAGGAAATATTTGATTACGCCGTTGAAGCAAGCAGGCATTCGCCAGACCGACCAGTCTCTGGAGTGTTGCCTTGTTTATGTGGTCACTGCCGTTTTCATACCTATGCATAGAGCCTGGCAGAGGAGGCCTAAAATGGTCAGCGCAGAGGTTTGAAAACTGAGGATTTGCTTTGAGGTTTTTAGTGGGGATTTTATGGATATGTCGAGTTTGCATAATTTAATTGTATCTTCATAATCTGCCCTAAACCTAAATTATCTGATCCCAGTTGAGCGCTTTCCGCATGCTGCCACCAGGGAGCACCTAGAATACTCGGGGCCTGCTTGTTTAGTTATCCCTTGGGCCTGACTGCTCATAATTTCTAGTTCCACCCAGAATGAGCCCGGGACCTCAATACCTTCAACTCTCTCTTTATCAGGAGCGTTGCTAGGGGGGTTTAAGGGGGCTATAGTCCCTGATCTTTTGGTTGTAGCCCCGGATAGAATCTCAGGAGCTACAGCCAAAAGACTAGCTAGCCCCCAGTCCCAACAGGTCCGACATCAGCTTAGCCCCGGGTCTTTTCCAGACCTAGCAACTCCCCTGCTCTTCATAAATATCTTCCTTCTCGAGCCCTTCGCTCAGCCGCCTCCATCTCCCTCAGGGTCAGTCGCTTCTCCAAGCAACGAGTTGGTGGTAGATCTCTTGCCGCTGCTGGAGCCTCCCATTGTACCAGCCTCCCTTAAACTCGAGGAGAACCATCTCTGGTTCCGGAGATACCTCAAAACCTTTCTCTTTGCCTCTGCTTTTTCTCCTCAGCTCCCCTGATGACTTCCTGGCTGAAGCTGCACTGCACGGGTTACCTGGACACCTTCTGATTGATGCGCCAGGTCCCTCCCCTGCCAGCTGCACACCTGCACTGCCTTCCTGGCAACCCCCACACTTGGGACTGTTTCTGTATCCCTACATGTCCCACTACCAGCACTTGACACTTGTTGTCTGCACTTGCCCTTGCACTTGCCACCTGCTGGCCGTACTTTACTTATTGCTATTTATTTATCCCATGTACTGCACTGTTCCCCCTCCCCCGCACTTTCCCACTTCCCCCTCCCATGCACTTGCGCGATCTGAATGACACCTGGCCTAGTAGGATCGTTCTCAGTCTTCCCTCTGTTCCCCCCCCCCTCTTGCCTCTGGCGCGCCTTGAAACACTTGTGTATAGGCGCATTACAATTGCATATCATATCATTTTAACAGTGGTTTAATCAATTTTACCAACTTTGCATCATGTTTCATGGAATTGTATTTTCCTTTATGCTTTTATGGTTTTTTAAGCCGAAATAAAGTAATATTGACTGACCATATATGATGTGAAGTAAAAGGACCACATTCGATGATGCAAATTAATACGTTTAAACTAAACGAATGCAGGTTTCTAAAGAACAGGAGGTTACAGTTATGGACAACGACGACAGTGTGAATCGGACAACCTGGGTTTCTACAAATTGAATCATTTTCACTCAAGCCTAGCTAGTCACACAAGTAGTATGTGTGCAGTTGTGTCACAGTGAACATGCACCCCTCCTCCTCTGGCCACTTTCCTCTTTGATTTTGTGCAACAGTTTTGGCACATTTTTTATTGTTTCGGTTGCCAGGGTTGGCCATTCGACCAGAAGTTACCCACAGAGCACAGAAAGGCAGCGGGGGCTGGCACATTTATGGGTATCTTGATGGAAGCCCATAAAAATGTGTGTGGGGGGCCTTTGGGTGAGTTGATTACTTGGTAGGGTGCAAGGGCATGAACTGGGTAGATATGTCAACAAAAACACACACATAAATATCACAGTAATCTAGCCATGCTAATAATAATAATATGGAGGTAGCTATAGGGGAGAGATCCTAAGTGACCAGCAGGGGGCAATGTTTTCCGTCCAGGTACATATCTGCTCTGTGTGAGATCCAATGCTTCTTCTGTTAATTTTCAGCATTATAATTCTTAAAGGAGCCCCTGCCAATGATGTGCTGCGCCGTGGTACCGCTGCCAAGTTCTCTGTGATGATTATATTGTGAAGCAACTTTAAACAGTTTTTTTGTTCCGCAGGGGTGTGCCGACCATGCAACGACACAGAGATCCTCATGGCGGTCTGTACAAGCGACTTTGGTGAGTGAAAATGCCATCAAAACACCTCTTGTTATCTGCAGAGCTACATTTTAAAAAAAAAAAACATGGCTTTAGGAATGTTGTATTTCAACGTGTTTGTAGATTGCTCTTGGAACTGGTAGATTTGGAATGTGATGAGTGGAATGTGAGAGCGCGGTGGGAGCAGAGGAGAGAGGCCGGAGTGAACCGCTGGCTTTGAGTAACAAATTCATTGCTTACCTAACTGGTGTCGTCTTCCTTGACGAAGAGTACAACAAGGAGATAAGTGAACCTGTTGTCGGTCATGCCTCCCTGCAATATGTTCTATTGGATTTGTGTATTGTTGATTATTATTTGTTTTTATTATTATGTGGGTCAAACCTAGCTCGGTAGCAACAGAGCACTGTATAGATCACAGCGCAAAACTTTGACAGCGAGAATCTAACCGTAATCAAGAAAACACTAGTAATGATTATCACAGTACAATATGTAGATGGAGGTATAGCACATGTCTGCTACTTACATGACCATGTGGCACTGATGATATCTCAGTTGGACCATTGAGAAAGTGCCAGGGTCCTGTGAGGGGGCTCAGAAACCCATTGCCGCTCTCTTTTCCCTTGCAATTTTGTCGTTAGGGAGGTGGTGTACTGTAGATTTGTGGTCCTCCCCATCACCTTGCAGTCCAAGTTGGCAGTTTTGTTTGGTGAATTTGTGGTCCTGTGAAATGAGTGTGGTAATGGATTGCTGTGGGTGATGCAACATGTAAGTGTGGATGTGGCGTGCACAGTGTGCAGGTGTGGGAGGAGGAAGCGGGGTGAAGATGGCAGGGTGGGGGGAGAGTGGTGAGAATGGGGGAGGGGTTGTAAGATGGTTGGGGGTGGGTGGCTGTTTGGAAAGAGGAGTGAGTATGAGTGGAAGGATGTAGAGTAGGTATTGTGCAAAGCAAGCCTCCGGCAGAAAATAAAAAGTAGTTCACATTCACAAATCACATTCCATGATTTTCAAGAAAAACTTCTGTGGGCTCATTTTTTCTGTGGATCCCTTGCTCACTGTCCTCAGAGAGGCACAGCTTTACCTCACTGATCATGCCCAACAAGACTGAAACATGGGGTTGCTGTTGGTACTCTTCTTCAGAAGGGAACTGCCATAGCATTTCGGTGCTGGACTGCCCGTGTGGGCGGGACAAAGACTGATATGCAAATGGTATTTCCCATCTGTGAAAGGTACAGTGAGCTAAAGTGTGGCTGCGTACTCTAGAGTGGGTACCTTCCCAAAGAACAGGCAATTTTTTCCGCGTTCGTTCTTATAGAGTGGCACCCATGACTCATTTTTGAGAAAATAAAAAGTGGTTCACATTCACAAATCACATTCCATGTTTTTCTAGAAAAACTAGTATCTGTGGGCACATTTTTTGTGTGAATGTTTGTGTGCAATGGTCCATTTTAAATCATATCGGTCAAGGCACATAGTTGCATAGTGCACTAAGAAATAGAGTGGTTCTCACTGGCTTAGGAAACTGGCCCATGCAAGCTTTATGGGGCCCTTCTCAGCCCGGGGTTGGGGGAAGAGGGGTGAGGGTTGAGGTGAGGGGGTGTTTGTGGAGGAGGGGGATAAGGGTGGTTGGATGTTGGGGGAGGAGAAGTGGGTTGGGTTGGATGTGTAAGTGAGAAGGCTATAAAATATTTTATATTGAGAACAGTAGGGCTGGGCTTGCCGCTCTGTCGTTTCAGTCTTTCCATAGATGCATGAGTTGAATTTAAGGCCGAATCCAGGGGCCTCAGTTCAGGAATTCTAGTGGCTGGCATTTTTATCGTTTTAATCACGGTGTCTGGGGGATACAACATAATGTTCACATTCATTATTAGAATTGGCAGATTCCAAGATGGCGGCCACGCAGTGAGGAAGTGAGTAGCTTTGTCCCTGCTGAGGCCTACAAAGTCAGGCAAGGCATAACTTGGAGACAATTTGAGGAATACGTAATACTGAACAACCAACAACATGAGGGGCGTCTTTGTTTCATCCCCTGGGACTGCCGAAGTCACCTGGTGACACAAAGAGGACACCTGGCAGGAGCAGCGTGAAGGGTGATCCGGATCCAGCAACAACGGCAGCGGTGGGTCAGAGAATGCAGAGGCAGTGAAGGAAATGCCTGAATACTTGCTCCACCGCCAACCCACCCAACAGCAAAGGGCGGGAGAGCGTGCTCGGCGGGCTGCAGGCTCACCAGCCAAGCCAGGACAGCGGCCTGATCCACCTTCCTTGGCGCACCGAAGGCTGGATTGCAGAGACCTCTGTCCGCAGGTAGAATGTGGTAGAAGAGCCCATTCAATACCTGCGGGATACAGCGGCTGCAGTGCAGGCCCTGCCACAGCCGGATCTCCAGGCCCCTTTTCCAGGCATCGGCTGGTGGCATAAGGCGTGTGGAGAGGAGACGCCCCTGTCTCGCCTGGAGCGGCGCCGGGCACAGAAGCCCACATGGCACGGGCACCTTCCCAACACCATGAACGCAGTGAAATATTTACGTGCCTGCTCCCCCCCAATGCACCACCACGCCTGAGGCGTGAACCTCTGTCGGAATTGGGGAGCTGGCTTTTGGGGGAGTTCCACTGAGGCCACATAGTGGCAGATATCGCCTTGTAATTGGCGCAAGCCTCGAGCCCACGGCAGAGCACCCAGACTCACCAGTAATTACTCGTCCTCAGCAACAGCAGTGCCTAATGCCTGGGAGGAATCCCATACGTGGCTGTTGGTCCAGGGATGCCGAGGCTCAGATACACCCAGGCACTACACAAATGCTACTAGAGGAAGCAGGACACGAGACCACCCCCAGTGTAGTGGTTCCAAAGCAGATCTTGAGACGTGCTTTCTCGACATTCAAGCAAGACTAACCTTGTCGTTCCAGACAGTTTGCGATGTTCAGGCCAGAGGTCAAACAAGCACTGTCGGTATTGAAAAAGGATGTAGCATCCCTGGAGGAACAGATGGACATCCCATAAAGGGCTCTGCAAGAGATGGTACAAGATAATGAAAAGACAGACAAAGCCATTGAAGACCTAGCCAGGATTGCCCATAATGTGGATTTGCAATGTGAAGATCTGGAGAACAGGCCCAGAAGGTCGAAGATCTGCATCAAGAATCTCTCAGGGATGCAGACCTGAAGGAGAGGGTGCTTCGAATCTTCAGGGATCTTTTGGATGACGATGGGGCAACCAGCATCCCCCTCGACAGGATCCACAGAACGGGTCCCAAATATCTGGAGCCAGAGGCACGCCCAAGAGACACACTGGTTGCACTAGAATGCTATCCCGAAAAGGAGAAAATATTGCGTGCAGCCAGATAAGCAGAACCAATCAGATATTTATGGGGCGGAAATCCAGCTCTTCCAGGACCTTTCCCAGTCCACCTTGCAAAAGCGCAGAGACATGGCAGTGGTGGTCCGGACACTGCAAGCGAAACAAATAAAAAATAAGTGGAAATTTCCCTTCAGTCTCTCCTTCACTTGGGATGGTTGGCAACACAGGATAACAACAAGGGAAGAGGGGACCCAATTACTACAGATCAATGAGGAAGTGGGAGTGCGTCCAGAGGAGAGGGAGGGAACTCCTCTCTCCCAAAAGACTAAACCGTGGGAATGGTCGCAATCAGGGCGGAGCCACAAACGGAACCAACAAAGCAATGTAGAGCTACAAAATGCTAGAGAAAAACCTGCTCTATTGGAAGCAGAAATATTAGGTGAAAGCTAATAAGGCCGACCGGCTGCTGGCTAGGCAGCTTAAACAAAAAACGGCCTCCCAGACAATCCGGGGTATATTCGACTCACGAGGTGGCAGTGTGATGGGGACCCTAGAGATCATTACGCAATTTTGGGAGTTCTACTCCTCCTTGTATAGGTCGGACTGTCCAGATCATGCGATACTGAGGGAATATCTACACTGGCAGGAAATCACTGGAAATGGAGATCAATTTAGAGCAGGTGCAACATGCAATTCGAAATCTCCCGTTAAACAAAGCTCCAGGTCCAGATGGTTACCTGTCCATATTTTATAAAACTGATCAGGTCACACTCATACCGATATTGGCTTGTTTATATAACTCATTCGGTAAAAGCGGTCACATCACCCCTTCGATGTAGGAGGCCAAAATGGTACTCTTCCCCAAGCCTGACTCTCTGCAGATCATTCTGGCTGATCGCTCTCATAAACATGGATGCTAAAATATACACAAAAATATTAGCCAATAGATTACATTCCTTATTACCAAAATTAATCCATCCCGATCAATCAGGGTTCATATGGCAGCGGCAAACTCAGGATAATATTCAGAGAGCCTGCCACTTAATGACGAAAACCTCCCTGAAGGGGACCAAGCGATATTTCTATCTTTGGGCGTGGAGAAGACAAGACGTTCAATAGGGTTGGTTGAATGGTCTTTCCTTTTCCGCACCATGGAAACGATGGGGTTTGGCCCCGAGTTCCTAAACAAAATTTGGGCAGACTGACCCCCCTTCAGTTTGGCTCCTCATAAACGGCCAACTGTCCCAAGCGATCCCACAGCAACGGTGCACCAAACAAGGATGCCCCCTCTCAACCCTTTTATACGCTCTACATCTCAAAACCTTCCTTACTAGAATACGATTAGCAGAACATGTTTACAGGATCCCCTTCGGGAGAGACACTCATAAAATCATGGCATACGCAGATTATATAATCCTTACTATTAGTGACCACGAAAACTCGTTACCAGAGGTCATTCGCAAGCTAGATGCGTTCTGGGCTGTAGCAGGGCTAACAATCAATATCACTAAATTCGAAATCCTGAATCCGTCACTAACCCAGGAAGGGTTGCATCGGGCCAAAGAGGCAACCCAGTTTCCATGAGTACACTAGGATATTGAACTTTTACGGGTCATCATAACACAGGCATTGAATGATCTGTACAACCACTCCTTCAGAATCTCAGGCAACAACTGCAAATATGGGACCCGCTAGTTGTCTCCTGGGCCAAGTAAGATAAACTTGGTTAAAATGGCCATTTTGCCCAAGGGCCTCTATTTGTTTCGGGCACTCCCAATTCCGGTCCCCAACACCATTTTTCGCACAATGAACACAATGATATTGTCCTTTGTGGAATAATAAAACACCCTGCATATCACTAAAAACAATGAAGTTGCCCACACAAAAAGGAGGGTTGAGCCTCCCTAACTTCTGCAAATGCTCCCAAGCTTCTCAACTCTGGGTGATAAAAGACTGGTGCACGGAAGGCTATGAGAAAAGATGGGTACAAATGGAACGGGCAATAGTGGGGGCAGCGCTAGGAGAGACGCTATGGTTACATAGATCCAACCGGCCACAAAATCTACATATAAGCGGGATAACAAGGTTGTTAGAGGACAAATAGGACAAGGTCATTCTACTGCAACGAGTCACCTCCTTTCTGTCCCCTTTCACCCCACTATTCCACAATCCCCAATTCACCCCCGGTATGGAAGGGGCACTTTCCCCCTTTGGAAGAAAGCGGGTTGTATAGAACTAAGGCACATGTTCCAGGGGGACGACATTAAATCTTTTGAACTATGCAAACCCGAATTAGGGTTGCAAGAGGAAAACCGAATGCAATACTTCCTACTCTTGCACTGGCTAATAGCCCCTCCAAATAAGAGCGCAGCCACCAGACCTAACACCATTCGAGACATTTCTAATCTCGGACCCAGGGGATAAACACCTAATTTCCAACTTATACAAGCTTCTAGTAGATATGATATTTTATTTATATTGAGCCCATACACAAGTGTTTCAGGGCACGATGAGGCAGGGGAGCGGTACAAGGGAGGACAAAACAACGATCTTACTAGGCCCAGTGACATTGAGAATGCGCAAGTGCAGGTGAAGGGTGAGAGTGCAAGGGCAGGGCAAGAGTGGAAAGTGCTGAACACATGAACAAAAACAACAGGTAGTCTGGCCAGCAGATGGCAAGTGCAAGAATAAAGCGCAGACAACGGTTGTCTAATAAGTGCAGGAAGGTGACTATAAGGTTGCAGATACAGACCCAAGTGCAAGGGTTGCCAGGAGGCAGTGCAGGTGTGCAGCTGGGTGGGCAGGGGTCTGGGCCCGATATCATAGGGTAGCCAGGTGCTCAGTGCCGAAGCAGATGGAGATCAGCATGGGAGAGGAAGAGAGAATGCAGAGGCAAAGAGGAAGGTCTTGAGGTGCCCCCGGAACCGATGATGGTTTTCCTGAAGTTTTAGAGGGGCAGAGAGGCTGTTCCAGAAAGAGGCCCGAGCTGAAGAAGGAGATCTACCCCCAACTCGTTGCTTGGAGAAGCGACATCCCTGAGGGAGTTGGAAGTGGAGGAGCGAAGAGCTTGAGTAGGAAGGTATTTCCGAAGGAAGAGTTGAAGGTATTGTGGACCCAGGCCCCCCAAAGACCTTGTGGACAATGCAAAGGGTCTTGAACTTAACCCTTGCAGTCACTGAGAGCCAATGAAGAGATTTCAGGGCTGGAGTGATACGATCCCTGGGCTTGAGGCCAAGGACAAGTCTTGCAGTCCTGTTCTGGATCAGTTGCAGAGGGTAGTAGCAGGCAGATTTAGAAAGAGGCTGTTGCAAATGTCTCTAGAGCTCTGGTTCTCTCTAGGCTGGACTGTGAGCTTATTTTATTGTTTTTTTTATTTGTAAAATTACAGTTCAATACATGTATCAAACTTTTGTTACATTACAGTATCACAAAATTTGACTTTATGCTCCAGTCAGAGTCAAATGGTGATGCTCAACTCCCTGCTGTTTATCAACTGTGTTCCTTCCTGTATTTTTGAGCATAGTAAGATCTTGATTACTACTTTAGGTTTGGTCTGTGTCCAATATCGCGTCCAAGAAGTTGATTATGCTGCATGTAAGCATGATGTTACTCCCAGCCGAAATAATTTCCCACCATTCGTCTGCATCATAGAGTATGGGTTTGAAGGTGCAAAGGTGTAACTCTCGGGGAATATTAAGCTGAGAACATGCGGTTATGAGATGTTTTAATGACTCAACTTCTCCTGTGTTGCAGAACCTACATTTATCGGAGGCGATAATTTTAGATCGGCGTCACCATAATGTTTCTCTGGTGTTCAGGGCATTCAGTCTGAATTTCAGAAATTGGTTCCTATGGTGACGTTAGGGGCAAGTTGTTAGGTAGTTCGGTTGAGAGTGTAATTTCAACATACTCATCGAACCCAGGGGTGGGGATTTGAGAGATGCTCGGAGCTCGTAAATTGATATCCAGTCCCAATTTTCTTTTTTTTTTTTTTTTTTTTGCCTACTGGGGTCGATCAATCAGTTTGTCGGTGGATATATTGGCAGCTTCCATGATGGTTTTTATTTCAGACTTCCATGTTTGGAGTAAAATCGATTGTGAGCGTTCATTGTCATTAGCAAATATTTCATATGCCTGAATTTGTGAACCAAGTAGCATTTTCCTCACGGACAATGAGGATTTCCATAGTATTGTCATATAGAGCGAGTTCAAGGTCAGTTCATATCTCGGGGCCACCATTGAGATGTATTTTGGAAGCCCTAATGCTCTTTTCCAGAACTTGCCTTCGAGCTGCTGCCAGAGGCGATGATCGAGATACCATCCAGTCCCCCCACCAAAGGTTATGGTGGGTACGAACTTCTGCAGGTAGAATGTTATTAATGGAGCAATTGAGAATTTTCCATAATCTTTATTGATTTTTGCTCCTTGTAGACCAAGTTTATTTGCTCTTTCCAATAGGTCATTTGTCCATACAGATTCGCAAAGAGTTATTTACCATGATACCTAAGCATCGTATAGATATCAGGTCATTGGCCTTTAGATACTCGTTCAAGCTGAGCAATAGATGTTGCAGGCCTATCTGAGTTAGATCGATCAGCACGATGTCATCTGCATATAAGAGGCAATTGATGGAAGTTCTGTTTATCTTTGGAGAAAAACTGTGAGCGGATTCCAGCCAGTTTGGTAGATCAGAGGCTTTACTCCTTTATGCGTTGGGATTGGCTCTGTCAAGACGCCTTGAGAATGTACTCTTACTTGGATTGTGGTGTTGGTGTGTAGAGCTATGAGGGGGTCAAGAATCTGAGCTGGACAGTTCCACCCTTGTAATTTGGACCAGAGTTTTCCACGATTTATTGCGTCGAACGCTTGTCTGAGATCAACAAAAGTGAAAAATATTTTGTTCTTTGCTCTTAGGGCTTCAAGTTTAAAGATGGTTAATATGGTGAGATTTACATCAACACCTACTTGTTCTGTGAAGCCTGTTTGTCGACAATCTATTTGTTTTTCCTTGGATGCCCATGCCGTCAACCTCAGTCGCAGAAACGATCCAAATATTTTTCCCATAGTGTCCAGAAGGGCAATGGGACAATAGTTTGAAGGCTTGTCTCAACTACCCTTCTTATATATTGGTACCACTATGGCGTTGGTCCACGAGTCGGGCGTTTTCCTTGAAGTAGAGATTTGACGAAACAAACATTCCATGAATTTAGCCCAGTGATGCTTGTGTTTTTTTTTTAGCGTGAGATTGGATATTTGATCTGGTCCAGCTGCTCTCGAATTCTTTAATTTTTGAATTGCTAATTCTAGATCTTCATGTGAGGGTGTTATATACCAGACTTTTGAGGAGTTAGAAGGAAGAACTTGTAGATCTTGGTGTGGCTGTTCATATGCCTTTGTGAAGTACTCCACGCATTTAGAGCTTGGAATTTCGTTTAACATAGTTGGAGTTGTTTTTGTGGTTCCTTTATTTAGGATTGCCCAAATTTCACACCTGTTGTTAGTGATTATTAGCTTTAACATTATTTCAGCTCTGTTTTGTTCGATTATCACAGAGTGAGATTTGATCCAATTTCTGTAAGCCTGGCTTCGATCTTTTATGTTCTTTTGTATGACTTCTTGAACGCTTTGGGGCTTTCTTATCAGTTGGAAATCTTTCCTTAGTGATTTCTTAGACACGGCTATTTCATTACTGAAAAGATGTTTCGGGGTATGGCCGTATAGTCTTGAATAAGAATATTTTGGCATGAAGGCGGCCAACATCGGAGCGTATTCAACGTCATTTGAATCTGCGAGGCTCGTAACTAGTTTCTGGATTTGCCGACTGTTGGTTTTTAGCCGATTTCCTGCCGCATTTGTTGACAATGGTACTTTGTATTTTTCCGGTTGTGAAAAGATTTTGGGTTCTAGTAATAAAAAAGTTGCTTCCAGGTTGTCTTGCAGGGTTGGTCACCCTTCGTATTACCATTGACCATCTGACAGTTTCGTGAGGCAAGGGCTTGTGACCAAAGTTGACCTCGTTCAGATACTTCGGATTCAGGTATCTGGTTGTTTTCCATCGTTTGATGATTGAATCGAAACCAGCTGCAGTTCAAATCACCACATACAATCACTGATAAGTTGGTATAATTGAGGAAGGCATCATCAATTAGGGTTGTTACAGTAGCGATGAAGTCCGTGGTTGAAATCATTGCCGGGTTCCAGTATCCATTGATTACCAGTAGATAGCTGTATTTCTTAGAATTTGTCGACTCAATTCGAATGATCGTTCCCTGCACAAAAGTATTCGGGTTTACCGCTACTAGGGGGATCATCCAATTATGTATTTTCACTAGAGTTATTAGTCCTGAATAGGGGCGACCTTTGGAATTTTTTTTTGCTGGGTTCAGAAAGATAGTGAATATGTCTCGGCTGGGAACGTCGCAAAGCCACGTTTCTTGGAGGCAGATTACAAAGACCTTTGTTTAGAGGTTCTGTAAAGTTATTAAACAGATGAGTAAATCTGCGTGTGTTGCAGGAAAGCAGCCTTAGATTTGTCCGTATCACTCATTGTTATTGATTCTGATTGTTGCTTGCACAAGATTCGAGTCTGTTTCTTCGCTTGGATAGCTTTGCGATCCAAGTCTTTTCGTGGTCTGTGTGAGAACGATAAAGATTTCCGTAAGGACATCCAAGAGGCAATACTTTGAGATTTGTTTATATTTGTTTTGCCATTTGGAATTCCTTATTAACTTATCGAGTCGGGTTCCAGAGGGATGTCAAATCCGAAAACGAGCGGCTCTTCAACTGCTTGTAGTAAGATATTTTTCACGTCACAAGATGTTATATGTAGCAACACCTGGTCTGTGGTTTTTTCCGTTGCATACTCAACAATTTTTATGTCATCTGTCGTTATTATCCGAAGTTGAGGAACACACGCAAATAGTTTTAAAACATTTGCTCTGTTCAGATTTACCTCGTATTCATCAGATTGCATATTCTGGAGACAAAGTTTCCATGAGCTAATTACAAGTTTTGAGTTAGTATCATCTTGTACTCTAGAGCGGAAATGTAAGCCATTTTTCCTGTGGTTCGTTGTTTGCTTTGGATTTAGTTCAGAGCTAACAGGTGAGAACGAGACCTTTGAGGCGTTGGAACTTTCCTTTTTTTGAAGCTTCTCGAATATATCATTTGGTCGAGTTGTCTTTCGGAAGGATTTTCTTCCTTGCCGGTTTGTCAAAGACATTTGATGCAGGGGCCTCAGACGAGGTAATCATTGTTTGTTTCGCTTCTAATTGAATATGTAGATAGATTACATAAGTCAACAGAGCTTTCCACAGCCGAGCTGTCCATACTTAAGGTGTCCAAGTCTATACGTCGGTGTTTTGCCGTTTGCTTGAGCAGGCACTTGAGATTCTAGGAACGCTGCTTGTGGATGGCCATTTTTTCGCTCAACCAGAATGGTTTTTCTTGGTGTTGTCAGAATTCTTATGCATTTTTTTACGTTTTGATGTGTGCTTTTTTGTTGTGTATCTTTTTGTCCACTTCCACTGATTTTCCTTTTGTTGAGCTTTGGTCTCTTCTTATTTATTTTGGTTGTGGCTATGGTTTTTGCGGGGCCACTGAAAATACTGAAAGAGGTTGGTTGAAATCTCGCTGGGCCAAAGGGTTCCTCATGGGTCGCTGGGGCGGCCATCAGGAGAGGGACAACATTTCCTGATGGATCAGCGTTGTTCAAGGAGTTTGATACTTTGATGGATAGCTCAGATTCAGTTTGAGCAAATTGGGTTAATGATGAGACAGGAGTGTCAAGTTTTGGAGGAGACGCATCGCTGTTTGCAACAGGATTTATCGCAATTAACAGTGTGCATCACTGTTTGAGACAGCTGAGTTACTTAGTGTGATTGATGGCGCTGCATACTTTTGTTTGTTTTGATTAACATTTTTCCTCATCCATTTCACGGCGTCTAGCAGGCCTTCTGTTAATGTGTCATTTTGACAATGATGTCTTGCGGCCAGGTCGCCAAGACGCTCTTGCCATCTAGTCGACAGGTCGACAGGTCAGTATTTTTTTCTTGTTGTGTACGAAGAAAATCAGTAAAAAGATCGTTTTTTTTTTCTTTCTATTTTTTGAGCCAGGTTTTCAATCACCGCTCCTTGATCATTTATCTGACCTTGTAGGGCTTCGTATAGTTTGGTAAAGGGCGCATGCGCGACTGCAGTTGCCTCAAGAAGAGCTTTTACAGGAATTGCATCTTGTTCAGTTGAGGATGAATTTGAGCAGTCCAGATAGAACTTAGAATTGATTGGAGAAAGAATTCTTGTTAAATTGGATGGTTGAGATTCATTGTGGGAGGTTTTATTCAAAGGATGAGGAGTGCTTGCGTGCACAGCTTGATGGCCTTGGACGTTTGGAAGATGATGAAGATTTGACTTTAGTTCCGCAATTCGTTGTAGGCGTCGCACCCTTGCAATAGAGCTTAATTCCAAGTCTGATGGTTTTTGTGTTAATGATGGCATGGGCAAGTCGGGAGGACGTCCATTCAATGGTCGGGGAGGAGCTCCCAATTCCTCCAGCGCCTGACAAGCATAGCTGCTGTGATTTCCTTGGACCGAGGGATCGAGCGTAAAATGCAATTTAGGTTGGCCCTCCCTATTCTTAGCAGTCCATCCTCCTGATAGCAGTGAGATCTCATGAATTTTTTCAAGGGATTGTTCCCTTTGCAGACTCGACTGTTCTCAGTTTATTGGAGGCTCTGCGGCCGTAGATGACAGGTTGTGCGACGGCCTACAAGTTACATGACTGGGCTCTGGTCTTGTAGAGATCGAGCTTTGGCTCATGCTTTTTGACGGAGCCACTTCAGGTAAGTTCAACTGAGCAGATGGTCCTGTTGTATTCACAAAATTTGCACAATTTGAAATAAGTTGAACTGCCTCGTCATTTGGCAGGTTTAGCAATTCGTCATCACTCACCATGAAGGGAGAGGAGACGAAATTGGTGAAGCACGAAAGTTGAGGGGGATATGCTGCCGATACCTCGGGCTCCACGGGATCTGATTGAATTAAGAGATCACACATCACCACCGGACCCGGACCCGGTTGCGTTGCAATTGCAGCCTCACTCATCGCGTGGAGTACAGACACAGCAGGAGGAGCAAGAAGAGGAGGGCTGACGATCTGAACTGCCGGCTCTTCGTTGAAGTTTCCAGTCAGGTTAAGTGGCAGTGAAGTAACAGAAGAGACATAATCGAGTCCCGCAGACACAAGGTCGTCTGGAGCTGCACCATTAGAAACATCTTGTCGCTCTAGGGTCGACGATGGCGTTGATTTCCTGAATTTACCTTGACGGAGATTTACGAGGAGATTTACTGCCGTGTCTGTGGCTATGTTTGTGTGCGACTGGCAGTCATTCGAACAGAAGCTGGTGAATGACTTATCTTCGCTTGCACGTTCACAGCTCAAAGCTTCGTGACAAGGATAGGATGATTGACAAGCGGACGACCACGCTAGTTGGGCCAGCGGAGCTAGCGGCAGCGATGCAGGTAAGGTGAGTGATGCGAGCAGAGCTCGGCTTGCAGTTTTGCTTACCTTTTTTCCACCTGAAGCTTTCATCTCAGTCCATGGATCGAGCATACGCCGATGTTGGAGTTTTTTTTTTACGAGTTTGAGGACCCTTTGCTGTCAGCGTCATCGGGGCTGCTTTGGAACAGAGTCTCGGGTGCGCCCGGGGGCGGACTGGGGCAGACTGGACACTGCGCCGGACTCCGCGCCGGACTCCGCGCCGGACTCCGCGCCGGACTCCGCGCCGGGCTCCGCGCGCCAAAAAGGCTTTTGAAGGTAGATTCCGTAGGAGTAGAAAGAGGACTGAGAGAGAGGAGGTTGGGGGGAGTTATTTTGTTTACTTTGTGATAAATCAAAATGCCAATAAAAAGATATTTGAAAAAAGAATTGGCAAAGGTTTCATCACGATAATGATTGGCCCCCCCTTTTGGATTAGCGTCACACTGTCGCTTGCATGCCTGCCCAATGTGTGGCCATCGCCAGGCAGGAATTGCAGGTTTGTTTGTAGCTCTCCCTGCTGGGGGTGGCTGGGGCCGTCCACTCTTTCCTTGAGAATGTGCTAGACTCCCCCAGTCACCTCCTGTTTACCCAGGGCCGGGGGGGGGGGGGGGGGTGGTCTGGGGGGGTTCACTGCTGGGCACCGGGTTGCTGTGGAGATGAGACAGCCTGATTGGATGGATGGTTGCAGTCTGGGGAGTTAAATCCTGTCTTTCCCGACTGACTGGGTAATTTAAGAAAGCTGCAGCGCCGGTTCACCGCATTCCTGCAGGGCTCAGCGAAGCCGGATTCTCTGTTTAATCACATGGAAATACCCTCCCCGGAGCGACGGGGGCAAGTGCAGACACGAGCATGTGCTGCACCGGGGCTATAGTGCAGCTAAAGGATTAAAAGAATAAGCTGCCTAGGGCCGTGAAAGAGGGTAAAAGCAGCGCGAAAAATGTGTTCAATAGTTCAGCGAGTGCCGCCATTTCAAAACACTGGAACTTTTGAAACGCCTTTGGTGTGGCCTCATTGACTGACGCTTGTTCCGTGCAATGTATCAGAGTTCGGAACTGTGACGCAGTCGCTCCTATGTGCAAGATACGCTGACCACTCCTCTTTATATTTGGGGGTGAGAGAGGCCACTGTGACTTGGCTGTGTCAGTCGAACTTAAAATGCGCCATGTAATGTGACGATGTGGGCTTCTGCGACTGGGCCGTGGATGACAAATACCGGATGAACCCACAGCTTCTCGTGACTGCAATGTAATGTCATGGGTTCAGTTCCCCAGTGGGAGCACTCCTGCTTCGTTGAAATGGCTGTGCGCGACCTTGCCACGCTCACTATCAATAAGAAACGCTAATTTCTCAAGCAATTATCAAGCAGCTTTAAAAAAAACTGTTGCCAAGCATTGATAAGCTCTTCTACCACCAGTTATTTTTTTCTCTGAATATTGAGTATACCACCTACAAAATATTCCATGAGTGTTTATTAAGCAAATTTACATTTTTGAATCGTGATTCGCCTAGGTAGGGCATAGTCAATGCTTAAATAACGTTTTTTCGACGCATGCTTTCTAACGCTTTAACTAGGGCTGCACTGCGTTTAGCTGGAAGCTCCTGAAATGGCCTGTATTTTGAAACGGGATAGACGGTTCGAAATCTATAAATATGCATACAAACTACGGCGCCCCTCGGAGGGCTGTGAACGTGCAGCCATTTTTCCAGACTTCATACTGACATGTTTTAGAAGTGATGGAAACTTTAGTTTCAAAGACAGATATTAAAATGCATTTGCCCCATACAATTTCTTATACATTTTATTCTAATGATTTTAACAGAAGCTTTTACGATCTTACATAAATCCTACTTCAAGCATACGATTTTGTAACAATTCAATAAGTATTTGGGCGTCATATAAGTTCCTACAAAATTCTTGTTGTTCACAACATCCCACTAGTTTCTCACACGTTTTTATAGCCTACTTATAAGAATCTTATGTTATTTTTGCAAGGGCCAGTATGCCTCAAAGAGGTTTGATCTTTAAAAACATGTTGTATATTATGTTGGAAAATGTATCTGTTATCTGTTTCCCCTCTTCATCTGTTCTTTGCTCTCTATTTTAAAACGTTGACGCTTGTTTGTTTCGCTGTCCAACTCCAGGCGTCGAGGGGCAGAATCCTGATGGGTTTTCAGGATATCCCTCATTAATTTTCATGAGAAAAAATGTGCATACATTTAGTCATTGTATGCAAATTAATCTCCTGAATATTAATGAGTATCCTGAAAATCTGACATGCTTCTGGCCCTCTAGGCCTGCAGTTGGACAGCCCCGGAACAGGTCAGTAAGCAGTTTATGCTTTGCTTCATGCACCCCAGTATCTGCAAAGGCTCGGGAACCAGAATACAAAATATGCTGCAGCACTCATTGCAATGAACTTCCTGTATACCATAGCAATGACTATATGGTAATTAATGAAACATCTTAAGATTGTACGAAGGGGGCCTGCCTTTAGTGCTAGATGCAGACCTGCCAATGGCATTCACTTTTTTTATTAACCAAATGCTAGCACACACAGGACATTCTGCATGTGTGTAGGTGCACACAGTTCACTAAATGGGCATCCTGCTGCATCTCTTCAGTCACTTTTCTCACCAGCCAACTATGCAGACCTTTGTAATAAGGCACCCATGCATGCGTGCTTAGTTTCCCTGTAGACTAGGGGCAAATACCTCCCAAATGCTCCTCATGCCACAGACCCCCAGCAGACGTAGACCCTCCTAAGCCCTGCAGCTTTTTGCACAGTGCAGGGCTCCCAGCAGCTCTTAGTTGCACATTCAGGGTACACCTTCTGCCCCATCTTAAAGCGTTTGTGAAGGAATCGTTCTATGCAGACGATTCACAAAAGAGTCTAGCGGTGGTGTAAGGGGGATCCAATCATCACAACACCACTGGAACCCTGAAGGAGAGCTTGATGGGGAAGGAGGGTATACGTAGGGCAGAGGGCACAGCCAGGAACGTACGCACTGAAGCCCACCCTCAGATAGTGGCCTGAACAAGCTTCGGACCTTCTCAAGGGCCTGGGATCTGGAGGCCCAGAACAGACTGGGGCGCTCTGATGCTCTTATTTAACCTGGCCTTTTTCTGATAGTGCAACATGCTGAAGTGCCTCATAGCACCTAGAAGCAGCCACAAGGCAGCATGTTAGCGCTATATAAAACACACCTAACCAAACCAGACTTTGCAGACAATATTTTCGCCTCTCTGGTTTTTTCAGATGATCTCCTTGCTGGCAACACTCAAATATGCTCCCCCCCCTCTGTAACCTGTATATGCTTCATGCCTGCATGCCAACAACATCTGCCACCCAGTACCGCTCACCAAAACCAGTCCATGAATTATCATTTTCTCCCGACTCCCTTCTCCCATCGCTATTAAGCCCACAATCTAAGAGTTCCTCAACTTGTATTACCCCAGCCCGCTTGTCTTGTCCATCTTTTAACTGCCCAACATTCTTCATTAATCCCAACTTCACCTTCAGCGAAGACCCTTGCTCACTCTCTCACCCATGGCAATTTAAACTTTTAAAGCTGATTCCTTGGTCTTCATCACAACTCTTATTAACCTTCCCCGATTCCCCTAAATTTCCACTAGAGGCACAAAGGAGACCTTTTAAAATTCATCCATTATCTCATTTGATTCCCCTTCTGGCTGTCCTTCGACCCTTGAGCAGGCTGTATTTCCCTCGTACACCCTGCAGATGCCTTGCGCACAGAAACCCAACACACCCATACCACATTACAAATTTCCCTATGGCTCGTCATAACGCATGTCTTTTTTTCTTCTTATGCACCGAGACCACTTCGATCTAAGATTGTCCACTTCATTGGGCAGGCCCAAAAAATACCTTCTGCAACTCCTGATCCTTCATTGTAACCACCCGCACCTCACCTTTCCCCAATCTCCCAAAATGCTCTTTGTAACTGATGTCCTTTCCACCGTCTCAGGATCCACCCTCTTTTCTACACCCTGGCTTAGGTATTGTATTGTATTAGTCATTTATCTAGCTCCCTTTCCCCCGTTTGTATGGCCTCAATGCGCTTTGTGGTTGGAACGCCCTCTAGGACCAAGGTCCGTTTGTGGGAGATTCTAGGAGTTCATTTTAAGATGCTTGTGTGCATTTTGCCAGGTTAGGACTTAGGTGGGCTGGATAGTGTCCTGTAAGCAGCTCTGAGGTCAGGCACATGGGCGGCTTCTGTTGCTGGTTGAGCATAGAGTGCTAGTGCCAGGGACTCGATGTGTACCCAGCTAGACCAACGTTTTTCTTAGGTTGTCGCTGCATACTAATGGCAGAGGTGTTGAGGTATGTCAGGGGTTTCAGTGTGGACGGCTACGCGAGCTGCCAGACCGATTTGCAGATGTGGTGCGAAGTATGCATACCTTAAACTCGGATGGAGTTAATCTTCAATGTCGTTTTATTAGGTCCAGGGCGATTGACTGGTCTCGCCATCTTTGATCTCCCTAGATTGAGAGCCTGAGCAGTGGGAGAGGGGCCACCAGGAGGGACGGGGGAGTGATATATGATCGTCTGGGTGTGAGGGCCGGTGGGGGCGAGTGTATAATGGAAATGGTGCTGCAAACGCTGCCAGCATTCGTGGAGGTTTGGGTGGATAGGTGTGTTGTCGGGTTTGGGCCAGTGTTTCTGTGCGCGTATTAACATTATAGAGTGCGAGAAGGTTTCAAGAGGAAGAAGGAAAGAGACATGTTTTGAGGGCCTTTCTGAATGTTTAGTGATTATCAATGTTGCGGATGTGGAGGGGCAGAGATTTCCAGGTGATCAGGGCTTGGACAGAGGAGGATCTGCCCAGTCTGGTGCAGCTGTAACGTGGGACAACTAGGAGCAATGCTGTGCCGGATCTCAGTGTCCCCAAGGGGTGGTAGAGAGTAAGTTTGTCTTGTAGGAATTCCAGGCCGGTCTTGTCAATGGCATGGTGAGTGATGCACATGGCGTTAAAAGGAGTGTGTCGACCAATAGGGAGCCAGTGGAGCAATCTTGGTGTGGGGCTGATGTGTTCTCTGGGAGGGAGGCTATTGAGCAGGTGAGCCGCAGCGTTTTGGATTCTTTGCAGTTTCCTTAGCTGAAACGCTGGTGCACCTAGATAAAGGCAGTTTGCATAGTCTAAGCGGAAGAGGATGATGGAGATGATGGCAGAGAAACAGCAAGGATAGGTGACATATGGGATGATACGCCTGAAGTTGTGTAAGGTGGATGAAACAAGTTCTGGATACAGAGTTGATGTGGTGCAAGAGGGATATGTCCGTGTCCAGTGTGCATCCAAGTTTGGCATGTTGACAGATTTTAAGGATGGTCTGTGTCTCGCCTCCGTAGTTGTAGCAGGTCAGATTGTTGAAGCGGATGAGTGTGGGGAATGGGTTCAGATAGATGTTGAACAGGAGGGGATATACGGAAACTCCATGTGGGACCCCTTTTGGTACTGGTCGGGATGTTGTAGAGGTGAAAGGGTGGAGGAGCATGATTTGTGAACGATTGGAGATGAAAGAGGAGATCCAAGTGAGGGCAGTGTCTTGGATTCCTAAAGAGTGTAGATTTCTAGGAGAATGGTGTGGTCTATGGTATCGAAGGCGGCAGAGAGGTTAAGGAGTAAGTAACAAAAACAATGAGATGTTAAACACACAGTGGGTACTCTTCAATGGAACCTCTGTGCAATTGCAAATAAGTGAATACCAATTCTTTTAGAGTTGCTGATATGCGTGCTGGATGCTCAGCCCAGACCACAGTACTTTGTAGCAATCTTGATTGGATTGTAGTACAATACGCTCAAATACAACTCCCAACATAGTCACAGTGATGCCTCTGCTCAGCCCTGTGTTATACCATGTGAGCTGCAGCAGATTGCAAGTCGACCCGGGATTTAGGGAACTTTAGGGATAAATTGGCTCCCTCCTCTTCCTGCACCATGCCTTTTGAACTGTCCGGCAGAGGGTAGGGGATGGGTATGGTGGGACATTTCTTGGTGTGCATGATTTTGGTGTCTTTTAGCTGTGCATCATCTTTAATGAAGTCTCTCTTCTCTTTGTCTCTCACAGTTATCCGCGGGAACATACGGACAGTGTCCAATGATGCAGAGTTGCAGGAATCTGTCATCAGTGTCACCGCCACCAAGATCCACCGGCAGAAGTTTACCTTGTTTCAGCCTGTTGGTAACTCTGTGCGCTCAACAGGCAACATCCGAACATTGCTGCGCTGTGGAGTCAAGCCAGGCCCAGGTAGCTTCCTTTTCATGGGCTGGGTGCACTTTGGCGAGGCCTGGCTTGGCTGTGCCCCTCGCCACAAGGATTTCCGGCGTGTGTACGAGGCAGCTCAGCAAGCACATGAGAACCCCTGTGAAGTGGTACTAGACTGAAGCAGGCATGGGTTTGCAATCTGTATTTGTGTGTCCGATGTCCCATCTCAGCCGTGGAGGATGCTACGCACAGAAAAAGTGGTGTGGAAGTACTGCTGAGATTTTGGAATCTGGATGGTACAATTTGATCATGAGGGTGGCGTAGTAGCCTGTCCTTTCCTGCTGCTGTGACTGGAAAGTGTTCACCATGGAGCTCTCACCAGAAAGAGATTGTCCCAGCTCCAGTGGAACAGTCCTGGTGACAAAGGATTGTGTAGATCATGGACATATGCAAAAAAACTCTGACATCGGACAACTGGCCCTTCCATTTTCACAAATGTTTTAAGGGACCAATTGGATATGAGCATGGCTTGCTAGACTGAGCACACTGGAACAGTCATGTGGTCAGGGATTGTAATGAGGAATGCGAGGGCAGTTCCCGCAAGGATGACCACAATGGTCGCTGATGAATAAGTCAGGAGTATGGAGTAGAGTTAATGGGAGAGTCATGGCACCTTGTGTGCAACATTGCAAGATGGGTAGATCTAGTCCTTTTTGTGCAGGAGTCTTTCTTGATGTATCAGCAGGCCTTTGAAAGATGGCCTTTCGGTGGACTGGGTATGTGGGTGCTATGAGGGGGGCGGAGGGTGTGTGCGCGTGCGTGCGTGCGTGCGTGCGTGTGTGTGTGTGTGTGTGTGTGTGTGTCTCCACTGCCATGAGATGGATGGAGGCAGTGTCATAGGTACTTGACGTATGCAAAGGCTATTCTACATCTCATGCAACTGGAACTATTAAGTAACCACTTTTATGGGAGGCAGCTGCTCTTGGGCTATGAGCGCTCTCCTGCCACACCCACCTTTGTTCTACTTAAGTCTGGGGTCTCACACGCTGTCTGCCTCTGGGCGAGCCTGACCCGAGCTTGCATACTCCCACAGATATTGGGCTGTTGGGGGTGTTTCTACAGTGCCACCAGCTGTCATAGACACATAGATTGTGCTGGTCCACTCCTGTAGGGCTGTAATGCTTCGTTTGGTTTTGAACAATAAAGGAGCTTCATATTCCACAAGCCACTGGGAATTTAAGAGTTAACATGTGAGCAGTCTGTCCATGGTGGCCAGCAGCAAAAACCAGGCCCAATCCTGTTTCTCCTCCTTACAGCAAAAATGGTGCTTGCCGTTCTTCATTAGAGAGTGATCTGTTGATGAAAGCGAGAGTTGGATCCAATCGCAGCCTCTGCTATAGAGTGGTCATATTGCCGCTGATGCATTCAGTGAATTATTTGTCTGGGCTGACTTCTACTTGGCCAACTGAACAACGGTTCATAATTACAATGGCTTTCAAAAAGAAAATCCCAGGGCTGAAGCCTATGACTAATCTAGGCACAAACTCTTGATAACCATCCAACATTGTAGAGTGGCTAGCAGCACCAGGTTTCATTTGGGGTGTCCCAGACAGGTCTCCCCTGATTAATGGTTGGGTGAGGATTCTTGGGAAATTGGATACCCGAAGCATGCCATTTTGTTTTTGAAAATGGTAGCTCGAGGACACATTGGTATCCATGAAAGAGACCCCTTTTGTTCCTTGTGGTTTGATTAACAGTGTGGAGGAATGCCAGTAGTGTTACACGAGCCAATGGGAAGCCTTCTCACACAAGAGCTAACTCCCATTCCACATATGTAGCAACATCAAGCAATTACAATGCACAAATATGTACACTTTTTTTTTTTAGTTTGAGATAGCAAGGAACATCCAAGAAAATTCTGCAATTAAGCAATTCTGAGTCGCCCGTCTGCAAGCATTTTGTTACAGTTTGCCACATGGACTGGCTTTGTGCTATATACCACCAGCTCTGTTTTCCGAAGCCCCGGGAATATCGCGGGTTACATGGACGAGATGCTGCACTTCAGTCTGGGGATTGAGATCTCTCCAAGAGATGTAGACTGCACCTAGAGGGTGTCCAAAGGGGGCACAGGGGTTGAAGGAATGGAAGAAACGTGAAGGGTATGGGATGTGTTAAGAGGTTCAGAGGAGGAGGATTAGGAGCAGGCTGGAGGTGGGGAGAATCCCACGTGAGGTGCTCTGGGAGTTATAGCCTAACGTGACATGGCGGCATGGCAATGTAGTTCCCCCATGTCACATGGTGCAGTGAAGGTTTAGCTGAATGTATTTCTGCTCTGCAGTAAGATGATTTTCTGAGAAGGGTAGTTCTGTGTACCCTATAGACAGACTGGGATTTTGGGAGGAGTAGTCCCCCTCTGCCCTATCAAGTAGAGCAACAGTATGTTTTTTTTGGCAAGGAAAGGTAATGGGGGTGTGTAGAGTTAACAGTGGTCCCCTACGTACCACTGTGACTGAAGAATGCAGCATTCGGGTGACTGCCAGCAAGTGGTAACCGGAAAATGTGAGGAGGTCCCACAATACTCCTCAGATGTCTTGAGCCCAAGGTATTTTTTGATGTGTAGTATTCTATCCATGGGAAACTGGAACATCTATATATATATATATCCTCCGATGCCATGCCTTGTAGATTAGATTTTCTGTGGATAGCAGTACATAGCGGTAAGCATGTCACTGTATCGACATTTGAATCTGGTAAAACCACGGGAAAGATCAGGAATATGAATGTTCTATGTCGCAGGGACATACATACGACTGTGAGAATAACTATTGCTTCAAGTTCTTGCATGGATTCCTAGGATTAAGGGTACTTTTACAGCAATACACCTGTTGGAGTCGGGGGTAATACTCTATGGGGTAATTGAATACTTTAGGAGAATCTTGACTATTCCTATGGGAATCGGAGATACTCCTGTGGGATTTTGAAACTGCTCCGGGTGGGGTAGTGATTGCCTCACGGAAATCAAAAAACTCCATGACCAATTAAGAGCACTCTTGTGTGACTTGGAAAAACCTCTTGGGGAATCAGGATTACCACTAAGCATCAGGCACCCCTAGTGATTTTAGGAGAGGTCTTAATGGTATCCAGTGAACATTTTTGTTAAGGAAAATGTCACAAGGGGTGACATTTCCCCAAATTTGCACCCTGACTAAATCACATTTTCCCCTAGAGTTTATAATTGTAAATGGCAGCCCCCCTACAATATTTGGGGAAAGTATTTTAGGGGTGAGGAGAAAAAAAATCTTCTCTGTAACGACATGTTGCAGGCGAGATATTCACATGGAACCATCTTAACCACTAGCAAAACAGTCATTGGGAGCTCACAATTGCTTACTGCACAGGACTCTACCACTTTTCATCCACACTTATTGTCCCAACTCCCCCTTCCATATTTCAGTTAGATGCTGTTGCTAGAGTGGCAGTCTCCTGGTCGCGGTAACATTGAATACATGGGATGCAGGCCGACAAAAGAAGGGGGCTGTAGAGGCAGTATACAGGAATGTGGTTTCTTCCTATGGACAGTAGTCATTGTGTCCTTTGGGGAACACGCTTCTCAGGTTTGCAGGAGTGCCCTATCAATGAAGAGCTCCATCCTTCCCATTAGGGGTCATGTATGTTATTTCGTCAGACAAGCAACTCTGGCTCGTTCAGGTGCCCTGAATTGCCACGTCTTGGGCCCGGATAACCCACATGCTCAAAAACCTGTGCCCAGGTTCGGTGTATGACGCAAAATTCTTCCCCAGTAAGTCCCCTGTCTAGTACAAGAATTAGTCTGTAATTGTTCTATATTTCCAAGCCTCAGGGCCGGCTAGGCTATGCTCTAAGGCGCAATATTCAGCTCAGGTGCCAACCCTCTGGGTGTCTCGAAAAGACCCCATGGTTTAGTCTCATTGTCGGTCATGACTGAAGGCTCCGCAGTGGGTCGAAGATTAGAAACAGGATCTCCAACATGGTTTATGAAGCCCCAGTACATGCCACATTTCTAAATCATTAGATGTTTGTTGATTCAGTATTGATACTGAACCGTACAGTACATTTTCAAATGCAGGTGCAATGCATTCTGGGATTTGTTGCCTTGCTTTCCTTTGCAAGCAGCCATACAAATTCCATTGGCTGGGAATGTGAAATCCGGGCCTTTATTTCATTTTGATAAGAGGGAGGGTAGAATGTGGGCTTCCTTTCTTCCCAATTACGCCATGATGGGAAAAGCATCCTGGGATTAAACCACAATATTCCTGCCTCCCCCCTTTAGCCAGCTGGCCAGGCCCGGCCAAGGATGTTTTTTTGATTCCTTTCATTATTAGTTTTCCACTATGTGCACTAATGTTCTACCCATACCAAATTGTGTTTTGTTTCTCCAACAAAGGGATGCTGAAATTGCAATATTGTTATGAAATTATTCACTTTTTTTAGGAACTTGTCTGTGTAAATATTTAAATATATAAATATATATTATGTAAAATAGTTCTAAACGGGGTGGCAGGGTTTGGGCGCAATTATGGAAAACCCTGTTCCCCCTTTGACAGGAGACTACCATGGAACCGCCACCGCCTCTGGCTTTCTCTCCTGTCACAAAGCTGGGCTAGCATTCAAATCCCAATCCAGGAAGTAAGAAAACAAAATGGCCGACTCTGCTTTTCTTTTTTATTTGTGTTCTATTTTTTTTACTTTTAATTTAAAAGGATAGTTCTATTTTCTCCTCCAAAACATTCCCAGATATCTTTCAGGGGTTTCCACTCTCCTTATTAAGCTGTGAAAGTGTAGTTTTTTAGAAAAATAAAAAACAGAGCTTATTTAAACATATTGCTTTTTAACTGACCATGAAAAGGGGAATGCTGGTCGTTGGACAGAGTGTATTTTATTTTTTTTATTTGCACAAAGTCATGCCATCTCATGGTCTTACTGCCTGCTCTGGTTTAATAATAGCATTAGGGGAAAAAAAAAGGAAAATAACACTGTGTTGGGTGGCACTGGGGGAGTGAGCACACTCGCCGTTTTTTAAAATCCATTTGCAAGTGTTTGAGGGTTAACTAAGGCCTAAAAATGTACTTACTTTATTTCTTATGCAGCTTTTTAAAGAAAATCTTGGTCTGTTATTTTTGAATTGGGATAATTTGAGGGTGCTAGTGGCATTTATGTCGTCTTTTGGACTCGCTGTCCAGTGACAGGCCTTATTCTTTCTGTTACGACTGCTGTGGTCCGTCATCGGGGTCCTTTTGTAAATATGACTTTTCCTTTCCTCCCATGCTGGTACACTGCCAGGCCTCAGATGCCCTGTGTGTTTGTTCTATTTGTGCCACTGTGAAAAGATTTTGTACATATCCATGTTGACCATGTCCTGAAGCAAATGAAAGTTACTTTGTGTATAATATTGGCAATATTGATAATTGGCGTCATTTCTATTTGTTTTTTTTTATGTTGCAGAATCTTTTCTAATAAAGACAGTATTTTTAGGTCTCCTGGGTGTGATTTTCATTTGGCTAGATGCATTTCCCTCCACAGACAAGTCAGCCCTGCTGCGAGAATTCATTCATGCCCCCGTTGTAATACCTTACCTATGTCTTACAAAACTTCCAAAGAGGTGGTGAGGTGCTCGACAAAGCTTCCAACAGAACTACTCTTATTCAACTGACTTTGTTCTCATTTGATTATTGACATTGGAAATCAAACTGGCTGAATCAAAACAGGTATTATTTTAAGGTAGGTGCAGGAACCCACCAAACTGTCAAGCCCCTGATCAAGCACCGTAACCCTGCACAGCTTTTTCAATGCTATTAGGTCCTGGCCTACTTTTGACCTGCATTGCACCAAACGTGGACCATAGCACTTAATCAGTTTGGGGTGCTGTTGCCCCGGGGTGGATTGCCGAATGTTAAGATTGCAGTGCTGCTGTTAGATTGTGACAGCAGACTTCCCTCCTCAATCCTTATCCACAGAAAATACATCTAATCCTTCAATCCCCAATCCTGAGATTAAACCACCCAATCCCTGGCTTCTGCCCTCATCCTGACTTTCAGCACCACACTTTTGACCTACATCCACCATACATGACCCAGAGCACCCCAGCCTTGACCCACATGATCCTGACATTGACCTGCAAGCGCTCCAATCCTGACCTGGAACAACCAACACGTAATGATTTCCACCTCGATCCTGACCTGCATCATCCAAGTTCAGACCTACATCACACCAGTACTAAAGCGTGTGCTGAGATGCATGCAGCCCAAAACCTATTAGCTGTAGTAACAACCTGCAATCCCACTCCTGATCTACTGTTCTCGACAGGTTTCAGTACTGAGAATAGCACAATCCCTACCAGAAGCATCCCCTACAATTCTGTCACTTGGGCCACAATCACATCTTTTGAGCACAACTCAGTCCTGATGTGCAGTACCTCCAATAGTAAAGCCCTTCTGCTCACAGGTCTACCAGAATATCACAGCCCTGAGCTGCAGCAGACCATACTTCTTCAGGGCAGTGACCCCCTCCCTCCCACCACCAGGCAGGCCTGTCAGCAGATTGTAGTATTGGCTTGAGTGTTCATTGCTATTCTAGCAGTGGGGCTCCTTTGTAACAGTAATCTCAGGGGAGACCATGGAAGAGACTGGGGAAATCTGCAGAACCCACCGCTATGTGGTGGGACCCCTAGACGAGATCTGTAGGGGATCACCTAAAGCTCCCCCACGTTCCCATTGGGCACCCAGCCGTCTCCCCTTTAGAGATACCAACTAGCATAGCCTACAAGGAAATGCATTGTTATTGCTAATGTCACTAAGTCTTGTGCCACGCACTGTTGCCACTTGTGTGTTCTCTAGCGGATCTGCAACTTGAGTTCTGCAACTTGAGTTCGGAGAAACCGGTCACTGATCGTTGGTGTGTTTCGGTTGGCAGCATGTGTTGTTGAGGTATGGTTGTGCCTGGTTTGGTTTCATGTTGTGTGTTGTGGAGTGTGTGTGCGATAAAAGGTATGGTTGTGTTTAGTTCAGAGTTTGAGGGTGAGCATGCATAATGTTGAGTTTTTAGTATGGTTAGTTAGGAGCAATATATTCCCCCTAACAATCCACCAAGTGTGATACCTTTCCTCATCCCAACAATCCAACTAAGTGCGATACATTTCCTACCCCCAACAATCCACCTAATTGCTATACATTTCCCACTCCGAACAATCCACCTAATTGTGGTACATTTCCTATCCCAAACAGTCCAACTAAGTGCGAGACCTTTCAGGCTAGTTGCAAAATCTGGCTAATTTGCACAATTAGCCTGGGTGCATGTTGTGTAAGATATTAGGTAATTCGAGTGGTCAGGGTTTTACTGAAGTACGGTAATGGCTGTACTTCCTGCCCACACTTACCTTATCAGTCGCTCTAGGTCGTCTGCATCAGGCGTCCAGGCGAACACATGCAAACAGATTGGAGCTGCTCAGTTGGAGCTGCCCTTTGCCTTGGGCCCTTCGCCGAGGGCTGTCCGTGCGAACGTGCCCTGTGTCTCTTGGTTAAGATGGCTGCCTCTTGTGGTTGCCCAAACAGGTGATGGGTGGGAGTGGAAAAGGGAGGAGAGAGCAGGGGTGGGTCAGGTCAAGGAAGGGAAGCAACAGTGGGCAAACGAAAATAAATAATGAAAACCAAGCCCAGGAAGGGAGGCAACCGAGGCAGATGAAAATAAACAAATAATGAAACAGAATGCAGCACGGCATAGAAACACAGGCAACGTGTCCTGCAAGAGGCTACCAGATGCCCCTACCAGGGTCCCCTGCGTCCTGTGTGCCCCTCTGAAAATAAAAGAAGGTGCCCACGAGTTCAGAGGGGTGGGATCAAATACCGGAACCAAGCTGGCTCCTGCAAAGAGACGAAAACAGACTGGGCAAACAAACATGGTGCAAACAGGTTCTTTGCAAGGGATGCAGTTGCTGAAGGAGCATCATTTGGAGGATGAGCCCCCTTGGCCAGCAGGATCCCTGACCGTAAGATGGTGGATGGCTTATTTGAACTCTTGGAATCTCTTAGGAGACACCACCCAAACATGACTGGAACGCAGGGACCCTGATTTAGGAGGAGGTGGAATGGCTTTGTCCACATACATCATGTTACCCTGGGCACATTGGGGAATTTACCCGCCAATCACAACTCTTAATGAACAATAAGTGCTAAAGCCGCAATATAAAAAAAGAGTAACAAACCAATCTGCTTTGGGGGAGCAACAACAGTGCACTACAGAGTTTGCATTTAAGCAGTAAGGGAAGTGGGTGCAGTATGAGAAGCAGGAGAAGCAGAGGGAGAGAACTGGAGGTGGCCAAACCAAACATGTTCATACTTTGGAGAGTAAAGACTTGCAAGAGAGTCCATAGCAAGGTGGCCTTGACCCAGAAGCTAGCAAGAGCCAGAGGTTACTAAAGTGAAAGAGCAAGATAATAGCCAAATGGGCCCTCTAACCCAGATCCTGGTGGCAGCTACAAAGCCCATTGGGTTGAATTGAAGCTTTATAATCCTGAGAATCTGAGCCAAGCTAGAAGTGGGCTCAAGCCTGCAGGGGGATAATAAAGGTGGGGTGATCCTTGGCTGGAGGAGTTAAAATTAATGCAGCCTGACATGGACCTTAGTTGCACAAAATTGCTACCTGGAAGGGCAAGAGGGAGCAACTGCATGGTGTTGCACGCGTTGGCGTCAATGGCGGCTGCCAGTGCATCTTCTGGTGCATCTGCCAAAGCCAAGTCAAGAAGGGTGCAAGGGCACGTCACAACTCTCTGAGTCTTCAGTGTATTGATGGATACTTTCCTGGGCACTGGTCGCTCCAGAACTGTGGACTACGAGAGAAATGGGACTTTAGACTAAGAACATTAGATCCTCTTAGCTTTGGCCCCTTTCAATTGATGTGAATTTTTGTTCAATCCGAACACCGTCACCGGAAAATCCCCCTTTGTTGATCCCCAACTTCTGCAGGTCTTTCACCAACCCCTCCTTGCAGAGAGCACGCGCACTCTGAACATTAACGCGTGCAACATAGCCAATACCCGTTCAGCCCTGCACCCGTATAGCCATACAGGAGTAAAAGTGGTTCAATACTCAACGTCCCATGGATTTGGCCCGTGGATAGAGGAGTGAAGTTGTAGGCCCAGTATGCATGTCCATTAAAGGAACCACTATCCCACAGAGTTGACAGAAGTGTGTTTGTCAGAACTGTCCACTGATAGACTTTCCAGCTCGGTTCTATGTGAAAATGTCCTCAGGAAAATGTAGTCAGCAAAAAGTTGTTTAAAAATGTTTAGTCATTTAGTACAAGCAATGCAGTGTGAAAATAATAATAATTTAGCATTTATATAGCGCTACGAACCCTCGGGTATCTGAGCGCTGCTTATTATTATTCACGGTGTGTGGTGCTCATTTATCATCCTCGGAAGGATGAAAGGCTGAGTTTGGCCCTGCCGGTTTCGAACCTGCGTTGGCAGGCTCTGCACTGATGTCAAAGCGAACGCTCTACTCGCTGTGCCACTTGACCGGAATGTTGCCAGTAATAAGGTCACCAAACAAAAGTACAAAGTTGAAACCCTAAATATGATCCAACCCTCTAAACTTCTTCAATCACTCTTAACTTCATTCCTAAACCTTCCCCTAACTCTAATTACAATCTCTATCCGATCCTGAACTCTCACAGAACACGACTCTTCAGTGCACTAAAGCATTTTATTAGCATATTACTGAATGCAATATAAATAGAAAATGAACAGTGAACCTGTCTCCAACCCCATCCTCAGCTCGCCACAAATTACATAGCCCGTGCCTTAACCCCAAACCCTTGCTGTAATAATAACCTTACCCTGGCTGCAACTCTAACACTTACCCTAATGCTTATTTTACCCTAACCACTAGGTTTATCCTAACCGCTATCCAAAGCCAACATCACTAGCCCTTTCCAACCTCTGTGTCCCTTTCTTTAACACCCTACCCTAACACTTACCCTTAATCTAGGCGGAGGACAGAGAAGTTAGGAAATGTGTCTTAAGATGCGAGCGGAAAGTGTGAAGAGTGGAGTGGAGGAGGTGCAAATGTCAGGAGGGAGAGCATTCCAAAAATGAGTGGCAAAAAGGTAGAACGAGTGGAAACGTCAAGAAGCACAAGGAGGTTTGGGTGTAGTAAGAAGATGAAAATGGTGGGAATGAAGCGAAGGTGAAGGGAATAGAGCGAAATGAGGGAGGTAGATAAGGGAGAGCGAGGCAGTGGTAACACTTGCGCGACTTCTTTTTCATTTTCTCTGTGTAGTCTTCGTCATAAGGAAGGGAGAAATGGAGAGATGAGAGGGCGTGATAGAAGAGCGAGGAGGGAGGGAGAAAAGAATATGAATGGCAGAATTGAAAACCAAACGTAGAGGGGTAAAATGGGCAGAGGGAAGTGCAATGAGAAGACCAGAGCATCAGTCAAGTTGGGAGAAAATAGCGATGATCAGCAGCTTTGCAGCATGAAAGGATAGGTAACGGTGTGCCTTACGAATATTAAAGAGAAGAAAGCAAAAGAGGCAATCAGTCAGAGAAACATGTGAGGTAAAGGATAGTGAAGGGTCAAAGATGATGCCAAGATTGCGCACAGAAGAAGAAAAGGGGTGAAAGAGGAGACCAGGAGGTGAGTAAAGGGGTGATGGGGATGTAGGTGGGAAGCAGGGAATCTCCGCATTTAAAGGTTTTAGGTGGAGGAAGTCCAACCCATGACTATATCGAAACATGGAGGCAGTCAGAGAAAGTAGTGAAAGAGAAAAAGATTTATGAATTTGCCTATGTAGAAATGAGAGGAGAGATTTAACGATTCAATGATGGAAAATAAAGGGTTGGGAGGAGAGGTGCAGCCGGCCCATGATGCAGAGAAAGAGTGATTAGAGAGATGGGAGCGGAACCAAGAGGTGATAGAAATAGAGTCCTTTTCAGGAAAAACGAGAAAGGAGGGTGGGATGGTCAACTGCGTCAAAAGTTGCTGATAGATCAAGAAGAATGACAATACAAGATTTGTTATGACGTGCAGAAAGAAGAGAGTTGGTAACATGGAGAAGAGCAGTTTCTTCAGAGTGTGCAGGGCAAAACTGGATTGGGTCAATGTTAGAAGAGACTGAAGGTGGAGGTGAGAGGAGATTTGAAAGTATACAGCGCACTCGAGAAGTTTAGAAAGAAATGGGTGATGAGAGATAGGGCGATAATTATATTGGGAAGAAGTGTTGGGGGAAGTTTTTTTCAAGATGGGGATAATTATAGCATGCTTAAAGGAGGAAGTGAAGGAAGAAGAGGACAGCGAGGGATTGCAAAGAGATGACAAGAATGAAATAATAGAGGGATAGACAGCAGGAATAAGAGAAGAGGGTAATGGGTCAAGTGGTGAGGCCGTGGGGTGGGCATGGCTAAAAAAGGAGGTAGTGTCTGAGCCAGAGAGAGCAGTAAACGAGAGAGGAGGATTTGAGAAGGTGCACCTAACCTGATGACGCTGATCAAACAATTCCTAAAGTTTCAATCATTGGACCAGAGTGTATAACATTAATCGACAACAGCTTTCAATAGCCAGATCCTGGTGGAGCAATATGCTTTTGTTTGGCAAAACAAGAGACTGTGTGCTGCAGAAGCAACCACTCGACAAAAGCACCAGCATGGATTTTCATGTTGGTGCAAGTGCTGGAGATCTCTCTGGAGCCTCCACTGGGATCCATTGTGAATGCTGCCTCCCATACTCACGAGGCAGGCAGCATTTGTAATGATCATTTGCAAGGTTGGATTGCAAATGACCAAAACTTGGCGGGGGAGATGCTTACCTGCATGCCTACAACTAACGGTTCCACACCGCCAAATAATGAGATAAAATATATGTTATGAGGTGGTATGTACTGAGCTGAAATGAAGAAATGTTCTGCTGCTTTAAGAATCCAACCCAAATGAATGCTGCTCTAGTAGTTCAGCCAGGCCAATATTTTTTGTACCAGGGAATCGGAGAAGCATCAAACATTTCTGTAAACTAGACCCACCCAAGGGAGCACGTAGCGGCTCCCTGACCGCCCCATCAGGTTTTTGATATCCATAGTCAACTAAGAGTCTCAACCTTTTGCGGCAAACACACTTTTTAGATCTACAAAAACATCAAGTACACGTTTATTGACCAGGCAATGTAGGGTTCTTTTTCATTTCAGACAGAGAGAGGTATAGATTATATATGTGTTCTTAATTGCTGCTTTTCGTTAAGAAATGAATTTATGGGAAAATGACAACTCAAAACAAATCATCAGACTTCGGCCTCTCCTGTCTCCACGAATCCGTCAGTCTTCGGGTTTGGAGTAGATCAGCATCAAACATCAGAATGCCAGCAACGTTGAAAATCTTCCCAGAAGTCTAAACATCTCCCGCTAGTTAATCTCCAGCATTTCATTCTGCATGCCCGTTAATCTAGTAGAGGTCAGAAGTTCATGACACACATGCAATATAAGGCGTTCAAGGAGCTGCCAGACAATATACTCAACATCAACTCATCATAACTATTGATACTAGATTTAGTGTGGATCCCGGGTGGGATAAGTTTTTGGGCACTAAATCTAGGAAAATCATCTTTCCATAAAAAGCTCTGGGGACGCTGTGCTACATGACTAGAGGACCCCTCCGAAGAGATCTATGAAACATTATGCTGAGCCAGCACTAAGGGCTGCCTTCCCTTAAATACTTCCTGTAACAACCTACCCAGGTTTGACTGACAGCAGCAGTTATCTGCCACCATCATTATGCCTTGGGCTATTGGCTTTGGAAATCCAGTAACTCGATGCTCCAGGTGTGTTATTTGGCTCAATACTCCCACAGCACTCTTCCTCATCCAAGCCCTCACGTTGGAGCCAATTTGCCTCTCACAAAACCCCTTTTTTTAAGCCCCTTACTTTCAATCATGGGAGTAGAAAACATGTTTAATGCCATGTTTGTGCAGTACTAAAATCAAACACAATCTAAAGTTCGATTAATTTCATTGGACTAGCTGAAAATTTTGTGCTGGTTTGGGAGATGTAGAAGCGTCCCCTGACGTTTTCATCAACTGGTAGTCCCACTATAAAATGTGCAACAAAGAAAATCACACACACTGCTGGACATATCTTTTACATAGCACAAAAAAAGAGACTCCCTCACTTTAAAACCCATTGGTCACAGGAAGAAATATGCAAATAATGTAGTTTTGTAAGGCCCCTTGCTCTGCAGGGCAGTACAATAGTGAAGAGGAAAAAGACATGCACTCAAACATTGGGAAACAGTTCTCAACCCCAGTGCAGGGAACTAACATTTTGAGCAGGGCCACGTTCTTCACCCGTTGCTTGAATGAGTCTAAAATGGAACCAGGTATTAAAAAACACTGTTGCTATGGTACGGAAATTCCAAAATATATAATTCAAAGGCACACAGTTTAAATTTTTGTAATGTTTTTTCACAGCTTCCCCACACGCTAACATTATTCATATGTACATGGGCCTACATTTCAATGTTTCAACTCGCCTTCAGTCTTCTGACTAAAATGTGTACTACCATCGTTCTGGCAATCACGTCCAAATAGTTGCCTGCAGTGATTGTAATGCCCAACCGGCCCAAGAATAGCACCCTGCACCAGTGTATTGAAAGTAAAACATTGTCAGAGGCTAGGATATGTTTTTCCAGCCTCCATGTTGTGGCAGAGTCATACAAAAGGTAAACTAGAGTAATTTAGGGATATGTGGCGGGTCGGAAGAAAGCGTCGGATACTCAGAAGACATGATTCAGGTTCTTTAATTAATTATAAGTAGAAGGCCTAACTTTCCCTATCATTAAAGGGAATACCCTACCTATCTATAGAAACTAAAGGTGCTCGTCTGATGACTTAAGTCAAAAGGAAATATGTCCTCTGTCCAAACTACCCTAGCTGACCCTGCCACTAATGTTAACTAACTTAAATAAACCAAGGGAATGGTTTGTCTTTGCCTGGTCTCCGCTCCAGTTCATTCAATAGTCTTGAATTATGCCACCTCTCGTGGAACATACAGTCTCTGTGATCAAGTCCTGTAGCTCCTCCAGAGCACTTTTCTTTCTCCGGCTTTCTGTGGTCCTCTTTGCCAAATGTATTTTACAATAACCTTTCTTGCTATTCAGATAGTCATTTGTAACCTCTGCTCTTTCCAGACCTTCACCTCGGGAGCACTTGATAGGGGTTTTCCAATGCCCCTTTCTACACTTCTGTTATAATCTGTTCTTAGTCTTTGAGTGTCTCTTTCTTTACTGGTTATCTCCCAGCTGTAGTGGTGCAGTGCCTCTTTTCTAGGTTTTCTACCTCTGCTTTGGGTATCTCTGCTTATTACTCATACAACAACTGTGTGTGCTCAGCCCCTTTCTTCTAGGCTTTTCGTTCCTTACATAGGATTGTTGTATATTTGAAAGCTCTTTTTGAATACTGGGACGGGGTGACAGCTTCACATAGTAACTCTCTTCCCCTTCTTGTTCCCTTGTTATTTGTAACCCACGCCCATCACATAATTATAGCCATTTTGTCTCATTCTTGTGACTGGGACGAGTTTCTTCTGATCAATAATGTCACGCTTACCAGGAGACCGGGGTTCACTGTTCGCGCTCCCCCTCCCTGGCGCCTCTACCCGCGCTTCCGCGTTTGGGGAGGCGCCGGGGGGAGAGCTCCAGGGACAGGGGCGGCAGCTCCGCGGCGCTTGCATCGGGGACCGCGATTACGGTCCCGCGCATGCGCCGTGGGGGCGGCCGCCGAGGCGTGGAGCAGCTTGCTGCTCAAGCCTCATTCTGGGGCCGCCGGCGCCTGGCAACCAACGGGCTTGCGCTCCAGGCCTCGCAGGCGCCGGCGGCCCATAAAGGGAGAGACGCGGTCGGGAGCAGATCGCGTCTCAACGCGTTCTGTTCCGGATCGTGTCCTCGCCTTCTCCCGCTCTGTCAGTTAACGCTTACCTTGTTTCCCTGATCCTCCAGTCCTTACCTTCTTCTACTGCCGGTTTTTTCCCTCCTGTGGCCGGGGTTCTTCCTGGCTTCATTCTCTGGTCCAGCTTCATCCCCTCCTGGTTTCCTCTCTTGTTAGCCCTGGTTCCCTGTCCTCCTTCCTCTCTTCCCTTGGTCTGGCTATTTTCCTGGTTCTCCTGTGCCATTTTGGAGTCTTTACCTCCCAGCTTTCACTGCCTGCTACAGGTGTGGCCTCCCACACCTTTGGATTCTGCTTCTCAGCACCCATTGCTTGCTACGGGTGTGGCCTCCCACACCTTGGGACTCTGCTTCTCAACACCCATTGCCTGCTACGGGTGTGGCCTCCCACACCTTTGGACTCTGCTTCTCAACACCCATTGCCTGCTATGGGTGTGGCCTCCCACACCTTTGGACTCTGCTTCTCAACACCCATTGCCAGCTACGGGTGTGGCCTCCCACACCTTTGGACTCTGCTTCTCAGCACCCATCGTCTGCTACGGGTGTGGCCTCCCACACCTTTGGACTCTGCTTCTCAACACCCATTGCCAGCTACGGGTGTGGCCTCCCACACCTTTGGACTCTGCTTCTCAACACCCATTGCCTGCTACGGGTGTGGCCTCCCACACCTTTGGACTCAGCTTCTCAGCACCCATTGCCAGCTGTGGGTGTGGCCTTCCACACCTTGGGACTCCTAACTTCTCTTCAAGGATTCCCTCCAACCACTTCTTCTGTCAACGCTGTGCAGAACTGCCATCTCTGCAATCTGGTTGTGGCATTGGGAATCGGTCCATCTTCCACCCAGTTCCCATTCAGGGTGGAGGAAGGGCTGGTTGCTTGTGTCACCAAGTCTTCCCGTCAGCCTGGCTGCCCCGTCGAGACCATCCAGAAATACAGGTACGCAGCATTCCCGTGATTCTCATCTTAACAAATAATTATATCTCACAGGCCTCCTGCTTCTCCCAGTGCCCCAGGTACCTCTTACTTAGTAGGGGTTGGTGGCCGTGCTGGGCTCTTGTTCGGGTCCTCCCTCTCTCTCACTGCTCAGCTTCTCTTTCTAGGGTCTGCGTCGGACTCCTGCTTCATACTAACTCTGCTGATGTGAAGCTAACATTGCTTCCTGTACGGGCGTTATCAACGTTGCTCTTTGGGCGCCCGGCCCTCCATGTCCAGCCATGTGGTCACTCCACCACTGTGTTGCCTGCTCTTGTCTCAGTAGATGCAAGACTCTCTTGCCTCTGCCGGTTCTCTGGCGTCTCCTCATTTTCTCTCTCTCGCCAGAACTAGCGGGCTCTTGCGACTAACTTCTGGTCTGCCGCCCGCCGACGTAGTGATTTACTTTTTTATTTTTTTCATCTGTTAAGCACACTAAACCCAGAGGCATCAAGGTGCTGGTTACATGTTGCAAAGACAAGAAGTTGATTACATATCAAGGGACCTTTGCGCAAACAGATGGTATTCAAATGGCTCAGGCATACTGTAAATTCGCAGAGAAGAGTAAAGACTTGAGATGTTTCCTGAGGGTCCAGTATGATAGTTCAGATCTCAATTGCAAGGTTAAAGCATTCTAGTTGTTAGAGGCAATTACCCGGAAGCTGGCACTCCCCAGATCACTTTCTCCTGAATCTTGGGCTAGTCAACTGGTGAGATTAAGCAGAGCGGATGGATCTTGACGGCTGAGTTTTGGAGAATTATTGTGAGCGATACCGTGGCGCTGTATTGGAAAGGCACTTGTGTGTTATGGCTCAGGATTTAAAGATGTTGCACTTACGGATAGGTAGCCAGTGTGAGCTTGTTCTTGCTGTTGAGGTACGCTCGTGCTTTGGGAGGTTGAGAGCCACTCTGAGGGCATTATTTTGAACATTTTGCAGTTTGTTGATATTGCGTGATGAGCTTCCTGCAAATAGGGAAAAGCAGTAATCCAGCCTCGAACCTACGAGTGCTCTAGCAATGGTGACGCAGCTTTCAGAGGTCATGAAGCGCATGCAAGCGTTGATTAGTTTCGAGGTGTGGACTGCAGAGAAGGCGATCGCGTTGTCCTGCCTTGAAAGAGACAGATTAGCATTCAGGAAGACTCCCAGTGTCTTGACACTGCTGGAGACCTGGCTAGTAATGCAATCTATGTTATGTTATGTTAAAGGTACTTATATAGCGCACTGTCACCATCGGAATTGGTTCCCAGGCACTCTGGCGGATCTGTAAACAGGAAGGAAGGAAGGGTAGGGTAGGGTTAGTCGGGAGGAGGGGAGCAGGAGAGTGTCAGAAGTGATGTGCTGTTGGCAGATTCAGCTCGGTATACACCGAGTGCTGGGCTTTGGTGCTGGTTTCGGATCGGACGAGACCTCGAGTGCTCTAGGTGATGTTCATTTGTTGTTGATGCGGTGTGATAAAGTGCATGCGGATTGCTGGGAGAGAGATGGTTGTGTGGCTTTGTGTGGTTTAAGTATGCAGAAGATTAAGGGTTGGGTTAGTGGGGCCTGTATCCTGATTCAGGTACTTCTGATTCCATTAGAGTTGTATCCCTGTGGGTTGGGTTGATGCTGGTTCCTCATGGGCCAACTCACTTTGTTATTACTGCGCTGACCCCGCTGTATCATAGTGAGTATTGTTTGGATTGATAGGTGCGTCTGAACCTTTTATTCGGGTGTGGGACTGGGTTGCTAATATCTATTCTCTTCTTATCTAGTGTGACACTGGTCAGTTGAGGTTTTGAATGGTTCAGGGTCGGAGTGTTGTTGATGTGGCGTTCTAGTGCTTCCGTCTTGGTGAGCCTGTGTATTCCGTCATTCGTTTCCTCCTGTCATGACTGTCTTTCTGTTGGTTCTTTGGTTTCTGTGGGGTGAACATCCTCGGGGCTGTTGTTTAGTTGTAGTTTTTGTGTGATGGGGCATTGTGCGTCCCACTGTGTAGTAGGTGGACAGTGTGTAATGATGAAACATTATGTTTCTCATCCACTGGGGCTCGTGGTGTAGTGCTTCCTTTCCCTCTCTATCTATTGTCCTTAGGTCTGTTGGGAATGGGTATAGTTTGAGGTGATGGTTCTCTTGATGATTCGTCCTAGTGTTTCTGTCTTTGTCTTGCTATGTATACGGTCTTTGGTCGTATTGCGGCTGCCTCCCGGTTAGTCGTTTAGTATGTCATGGGATATTTTCCGGAGGGTTTCTCCCATTGATTGCTTGGTGTGGATCCGGATCTCTCTCTATGTTCATCAATGTTTTAGTTGTGTGCGTGCCCCTGTGGCTGGTCTTTCTATTTATGACGTGAAGAGCCAGGCTTTGAGTAGTTTCCTGTGTTACGTATGTACTTTGGAAGGTCGTTCCAAGTTTTGGTGAGAGAAGGAGGATCCTCCAATTTTTCTTTTGTTGTAGGGTTTCGGCTCTAGGCGGATGTCAATGCTTGATTTGAGCATTCTTGTTGGTTGATGTAGACACAGTTTGTCTCTCAGGAACTCAGCGCCTTCGGTGTGTACCGCTCTGTGCATGATGCACATTGTTTTTAATTTTATTTGTTGTTTCATTGGTAGCCAATGTAGTGTTTTCAGCGCTGGTGTGGTGTGTTCTCCTCGGGGTAGTTTCAGAAGCAGTCTGGCTGCCGCGTTTTGAATGCGTTGTAGTTTTTTTAAAAGTCATTCCGGCATGCCTAAGTATAGGCTGTTGGCGTAGTCTACTCAGGACATGACTAGGGCGATGATGGTGGTGGTTTTGCTGGTGAACGATAGGAATGGTAGGATACTCTTTGCCGCTCCCAGGAAGAAGAAGCTTTTCTTGAGAATGGCGTTTACTTGTGGCTCTAGCGTGAGATTATTGTCCATCAGGACCCCCAGGTTTTTTACAATCGACGAGGGTGCTGGAGTTGTCCCGAGTTCCCTCGGCCAAGGAATGAAGTAGTTTTCTCCTCCTGTTTTTGTGACGATCATTATTTCTGTTTTGCCTGGTTGATTTTCAAGCAGTTGGAGTTCATCCAGAGGCATACATTGCAGAGGCAGTTTTCTAGAGTTGAGTTTATTTCCGGGTTGTCTTGTATTTTGAAGATTATTTGTGTATCGTCGGCATAGTTGTAGCAGGTGAGGCCGTGGCTTTTGATGATTCTGATAAGTAGATACAGGTAGATATTGCATAGTAGTAGGGAGAAGGAGGATCCTTGTGGTACTCCACAGGTGGAATCTCTCAGGCTAGATTTGAAGGGTTTCATCCATACGGTTTCCGTTCTGTTTATTAGGAAAGATTTGATCCATAGTAAGGTGGCGTCTGTCATTCCCAGCCCTTCTAATCTCGTTATGAGGGTGTCATGGTTAACTGTGTCGAATGCTGCTGATAGGTCTAGGAGTATCAAGGCAGTGATGTTGTCCGAGTCAGTGTTCATTTTTTGATTGTCCCATATTGAGAGTAGAGCTGATTCCATTCCCCTCATTGGTCTGAAGCCAACTTGTGCCTGGTCTAGTAGGCCGTGCTCTTCTATGAAGTCTTGGGCCATTTTGTATATGTACGGTTCGAGCAGTTTGGCTGTGTACGGGATGTTGGAAATGAGTCTGTAGTTGGAGAGGTCCTCTACGTGTCCTGCTGTGTAGTGGCCGTGATGTATACTGTTTTGAAGGCTTGTGCCACTTTACCAGTTGCGATGGAAAGGTTGAGAACGTTCCTGTGATATTCCAGGGGCGTTCCTTGTTTAAGAATCAATTTGTATATATCTGTGGGCAAGGGACTTCGGGAGACCCTGAGTTATTGCTTTCATTCACCAGTTTGACGAATGTCTCCACTGATATTTCTGGAAAGCCTGATAGTTTGTTTGGGTGTTCCTCCTTGGTGTAGGTGGGGATTCTGGTTAGATCAGGCAGTCTGCTTTGTATGGTTTGTTGGATGCTGGTGATTTTGTTTTTGAAGTGGTTTGCGAGGTCATTGCATAGTTTCGTGGACGGGGTTGGTGTGTTGTTACATCCAAGACATTCTTTGATTTCTTTCATGATTTTGAAGAGTTCTTTTTGGGTGTTTGGTTCTTCGAAGATTTGTTTGTCGTAGTGTTTCCTCTTTGTTTTTTGTATTTCCTTTTTGTATGCGGGGTTGTGTTGTAGGAATTTTAGTTCGCATCGTCGTTTTGTTTTCTCCAATCAAGTTCTAGTCTTCGGTTTTTCCTTTTCATGGTGCTAAGTAGAGGGGTGAACCATTTTGCCATTGCCCGTTTATGAGAAGGAGTGAAGAGTTTTTCTTTAGCGATGTTGTCTATAGTAGTTATAATGCAGGAATGCAGCAGGGCTACTTTTTTGTCCAGGTCCTCTTCTTCCATGAATGTTGGGTGTGGTTTGCTAAGCTCCAGGAGTTCAATTAAGTTGGAGTTTTTGATGGTTCTCCAATTTCTTTTCATGGTGTTCGGTGTTTTGGCTGGTTGACTGTTTGTTGGGGTGGTCATTTTGATTACGAAGGGGATGATGAGATGGTCGCTCCAGGGTACTTGAATTGGGGGTGCTGTGGTGAGGAGTAGTTTGTTCACGAAGATTGCGTCAAGTGTATGCCCTGCCGAGAGGGTTGCTCCTTTGACTAGTTGTTGCAGATTCATTTCAATGATGAAAGATTTGTAGGGATGGCTCAGCTTGATGAGATAAGAGAGATAGCCGACTATTAGTATTTCTGTCTTTTCGTCATTGAGACAGAGATGGTGGGATGTCATTCAAGCCTGGATAGTGTGATGGACTGAGTGATGATTGAGCGTGTCAGTAGCAAAGTTTCCAGTGAGGGGAGCAGGATCGGTTCTACGTGATTTCGCCAACCTAAAAGTCGTGGTACTTTTCATCGCCGGATTTTACATTGCAGAAACCCTGTTTTTTTTTTTATTCTGGGGGGGGGTTCCCCCCACCAGACCCTGCTCTTACTATTATAATAATTCTCCAACCCCAACAAAACACCCCCCAAAAAACGGTGTTTCTGGCGATGTAAAATCCAGCGATGAAAAGTACCACGACCAAAAATAGGTCGGCGAAATGCGTGTATACCGCAGGATCTGTGTGTTGTCCGCATAGTTCGTGTAAGAAATCCCTTTGTCATCAAGCAGGTAAAAAAGTGGCTTTGTGATTATGTTGTATTGCATGGGGGAAACACACTACCATTGTGGAATGCCGCAAGTAACCAGGGCTGGTGGGGCTGGACCGCTGGTTGAGAAAACTCTCATAGTTCTCTCGGATAAGAAAGAAGAGATGAAATCTGGAGATAAGTGTGCAGCCGGACCAGATGCTGACATAGGATTTGGTGGTCTACGAGCTTAAAGGCTTATGACAAGTCTAACATCAGGAGTAGGGCTGACATGCCGGCATCTTTGAACTCGTCCAGTTGGTTCTTCAGATCCAGCAGGGCAGATACAGTAAAATAACCTGGCGGAAGCCAGATTGGCGCAGCCCTAAGAGATTGTGGGCTTTCAGGAAGCTCTGGATCTGTAGATAAGCCACCTGTTCTAGGATTTCTAACAGGAAGGGGACATTGGTAATGGGACAGTAGTTGTTAGGGATGTTAGGGTCCAGATTGTTTTTTATAGTAGAGGGAGGGCCCAGTCATCCTTGAGGCTGGAGGGTACAGAGCATGAGGTTAAAGAGGAGTCGATAATGGTGGAAATGAAAGGTGAAAGAGGTTCTGCACAGTCCTTAATGACCGCGGCGGCGGTGCCGCCATGGCAACAGGCGTGTTTGTGGCCCATTTCAGAGATTGATTTAAAACAGAACAGGGGATATTGGGAGGGGTGTACAGGTCCTGTAGGGGAGGCAACAGGTGCATGAATTCTCAGGGAGTATTTTTAGCTGCTGATCTATTTTTGGAGCGTGTCAATTTTAAGTAGGAAGGCCTTTTGGATATTGTTGCACCAGGAACTATCCTGTATGCAATTAGTGGGCGGAGATGTAGATGAGTTCAGTTCGCGCATGATGGCGAACAGCTCACTAGAGTTGTATTTCGACATCTCTATACTAGTGTTATAGGCCGTTCTTTTTTCTCGAAGCATCGCCTTTTTGAAGGTGCTGGCGACAGAGTGTAAAAGGCCTTGTTCTACTCTGTAGGGTTGTGTTTTCACTTTGATTCTGCCTGATTTTTGAGGAGTTGGAGGGTTTTAAGTTCTGGTGATAACCATGCGTTGTGGCACAACACTTCATTAGCTTTCCTCTGGGTAAGCAGGGCCACAGTGTTGATGAAAAGAGTGAGTATAGTATTGTAGCGGTCTACCCAGGTGGCTGGTAGTTGGCAAGTGTAGGCGAGTGGACTACCACCTCCAGCAATGTCAGTGATATTTTTGCTACTCCTCGTGACTATAGGAGGAAGAGGTGGGGCCACTGTGGGAGGGAGGTTGGCGACAGATAAAGTAAATGAAATAATGTTGTGGTCAGTCCATGGGCATGGTTGATTGGTAGCAACTGAGATGTGTGAGAAACCTAGGGGTATTCTCCCATGTAAAGCTTGAGAACCATCTATTCAGGTGGCATGGGGTGGGCCATCGTTTTTGGATCCCAACCCGGGAGCTGGAGTCCAGGGTTATAATCATGGGGATGCCTCAGACGAGACGCAGTATACCCATGGAACAATAAGAGAGGAGGAAGAAGTCCCAGAAGCCTTTATGGGGTATTCTGACTCTCTTAGCCAAGATCCAGGTCGTATTACTCCAAATTCAAAGAGCATTTTTCATG
Source organism: Ambystoma mexicanum (assembly GCF_040938575.1). Taxonomy (NCBI): domain Eukaryota; kingdom Metazoa; phylum Chordata; class Amphibia; order Caudata; family Ambystomatidae; genus Ambystoma; species Ambystoma mexicanum. The sequence continues at coordinate 119,944,004 of NC_090924.1, read as the reverse complement.
GTCCAAGTAAGTGGAGAAGTGTTAAGTACCCGAAGGCTTGAGAATGTTCTGATCCACGCTGTCAATATCCTCAGTATTCTGGTAAATAGAAGTAACCCTCAATCTCAATTCAATTTCCCCTCACACCATTTCCCATCTGAAACCCCCTCCTCAGCTTTTATGGGATATGTGCAATCTCATTCCATCTCCCCCTCCCCATTTTTGACCAATACTAAGAAGAAGAGGCAACCGAGAGTAGTGAGGACTACCTGCATGAAACGGTACCATGTGATAATGTCCCGCAAAAATGTCGCCATGCTAGAATGGCGCAGTTTATTTGCGGAGATATTATCAGTAGGAACATGCGGGGGACACCCCCGCAACCCCTGACATTTTAAAACTTTTTTAAAGTGAGCGGGGGTTACTCCTGCTCCCATTTACCCCATATATTGTTCCCATATATAATGTCGCCTATGCCGTTTCCCAGCGACTATATGTATGGTGCATTTTATACAGGGACAATACTACCTGATACCCATGAAACACCTTGAGAAACAAAAGTAAGACTGCCACCTACTACCATTAAGTTGTCCCATTAATAGGCTCAGGCATTTCACACTGGTTACTCACACCTGACTCCACTTGACTCTTATGTAAAGTATGAAATGTGTGGTTTTTCACAATCAGAAAAGCGAGCTGTGAATCCTGAAGGAAGCCGAGGAGCAGGGAGCTGAAGGGAGAGGAGCCTGGAGGATCCAGATGAGAGTGGCGTGCTGTGACACTGGCCCGTTGCCTTTGAGGGGCTGCAGCATCGTTAATGAGCCGTGTCTCCAAGGAGCCGGACGGAGGCAGCCCTTGTCCTGCTGGCAACGTGTGAAGGAGTGCTAGTTCCCATTGGGAAGTGTGCCGTTCCCAAGGGGCAGGTGGTGAGACCCTGCCCTCGATCCCATATGCCCTAAGAGGATCGCTCCATATGCCCTAAGAGGATCGCTCACCAGCGCAATGCTATCCGGTGAGTTTCAAAGGGGAAAGTGATGAGACACTCGGGAGCGTGCGGCTATCTGGAGCAATAAGAGAAAAAGTAGAGAATTCGCAAGCAGCATGCAGCGGAAAGCAAGAAAAATAGCAGAAAGTAAAAAGGAAAGTGATAGAGCGGTGCGGAGAGAGCGGAAAGGTAGAAAAAGGCTTGAAAGTAAACCAGGGTGCAAGTGACCCGAAAGTGAAGTGGAGGTGCAAGTGAGCACCAGTGAATGAAACAAGTGTGCAAGAGGCACGGAAAGGAAAAGGCCAGATGCAAGGGTGCACGAAAGCAAAGAAATTCATGTGCTTGAGGCACAGTGAAGAGAAAGTAAACCCAAAGGGAAGGTGCCAGGGGCACGGCAAGCAGAGTGAAAGCAAGACAAAGAAGGTGCAAGTGAGCACAACCAAGTGAACGATAACCAAGGGGTGCAGGGAGCACCTGGAAGAGGAAAGGATAGAAGAGAAGCAAATACAGGAAATACAGAGGGGGAACAAGATCTGAGTGGCTGCGCTTAGGATGAGCCAAGAACCTAGCGTTTTTTTTCGAAAGTCTCTGATATTACCCCATGAGAAGGTTGTGTGTGAAAGGAAATGTTAATAAGAGAAAGGCACATCTTGACAAGTTGAAAGTTTGTGTTTGACTGTGCTTGGGAAAGGGAACCCTAATAGGCCTAACCAAGGTAAATTCATATTTGACAAGTTGAACTTTTTGTTTAAAACTGAAGGGTCGTGAGCTTGGGGAAGGAAAACCTAAGACGCCTAACAAAGTTAAACTTATATTTGGTGAAACAAGGAGGCAAACGCTTGAGGAAGGGAGCCCTGAGAAGCCTAGAAGAAACTGTGTTATATTTTTGTTTGATTTGAAACTTGGAAGGAGTGAAGCTTGGGGAAGGGAATCTCCAGGAACTAAAGACACTGGGACTTGTTGAACAGAGTATAAGAACTTTGTTGATAAGAGCTGATGAGCAACTTCTTTTTGATTGTGCTAAACATTGAGCATACTAACCAAGCCGCACCTGGTGAGAAGATCACCTGAAACCAGCCTTGTTATATATTTCTTTTTTAATCACTATTTTTCATGTAAAGAGACGTCCTACCACATTTGATCTGAGTGAGGGCAAGCATAGGTTTAGACACAGACAGATTTTGGTTTTGGACTTTCAGACATCGACGGCCCTTAGAAACATCAGTTGCGGGAACCACCCCTTTAGAGTTAGGGCCAGTTAGGTAGTACATCAACCCCAGCATTGTAGTATATAAATGTTTTGGAGTTATAACACTTGAGTCTGTGTCTCTCTTGATACCATGCCTGAAATGTTACAATTCATGCCAGCAAGCCAGTCGAGAATTTGGCCTTTAGAGTGCGTGGGGTTGAGGATGCGTTGTACGAAGCCAAACTCCTTAAGAGAGCTGGAGAGCGCATTCAGGTCATCTTGGTCATCAAAGCCAAGGTTAAGGTCACCAAGGAGAACAATCTTGGAGGTTGGTTTAGAGTTAAAGAGCAGGTGATGGATGTCCTCTTCGAATGAGAGGATAGGGCCGGGGGGGCGGTAAACCAGGTGGATAGTTACCGTGGATGTGTGAAAGATGTTAATCTTGGTAGTTAGGAGTTCACTGGTAGAGCAAATAGTGTTTCTGATTTCTCTGAGAGGTAGTAAGTCTGTAGCTACAAGGGCGACCCACCACCTCTTGAGTCCCATCTGTCTTTGTGATGGATTGTGCAATTGGGAGGTATTGCTAGTTATAGGGATGGGCCAGAGGCAGGGTGGAGCCATGATTCTGAGATAGCTAGTATGTCCAGATTGTTGGCTATTATGAGGTCAGCAATTTCAAGAAAGTGGGCAGGGACATATTTAGCATTCACTAATGCTCCTTTTATCTGTAAGGTCATGGGCATCGAGGTAGATGTACATAAATGACTAGTGGGTGAGTGGATGAGGTGTTAATAAGACAGGTCTACCGCGCGGGGGAGGTGTGCCCATAGAGGCTGCGTGGGTTGCAAATGGGGGCACACGTGGAAGCAAACCTGAGGCTATGGTGGGAGGCATCAGATGTTTTGGGTGGAGCTGTGGTGCATGAGGAGGGCCTCATTGGGGAGTCAAGGGAGGTGGTCTTGTGAGGTTAAGAGGGGGTATTCATAATAGGGCTAGGCGGCAGAGTGGCAGAGTTAGGGTGGTCGCCAGAAGGATGTTGTTCTTCCATTGCCAGTGGCAATGAGCCAGGGGGCTGGCCATTAGTTGAAGCATTCACAGTGGATACAGAGACAGGAATGCTAATGATGGCAGGTTTGGAGGGCATAGTTGGAGTAGTGGTTGGGTTGACCCCAATGTTAGGCATAGTGGTCAAACTAGGGGGACATGTGGTGGATATCGGATAGAAGAGTTAATTGGCCGGCACGCCACCCTGGATGGGGTCGGGTGAATGGACAAAATAGTCTTCAGGCGCAAGGTACATGTTGAGAGATGCTGTAGTCTTTCATGGCCAAAGCACGGCCGAGAAAATTGTTCCCCAAGGGCTATTTTGATTTGCGGTGTCCTTGTAGTATGTTGGCAGAGCGCGAGGCTCACTGGAGGGTGTTGTGCATGACGAGAAGGCGGATATGCCTAGCAGTACCTAGACAAGCCTCTGATATGAAACATGGGTAGTGGCTAGCAGAATACTCTCTAGGTTGAAGTTTAGGGAGATATGCGGTAGGCAGTGCCTCGCTGGTGTGCATTGACTCACTGCATTTTCTGGGACCAGTATAGCGCGGTTGACTGACAACGGTTGTTAAGTGTGGGCAAGACTCTGCTATAAGCACAGGTTTGGCATGGAGCAAGACATAGAGCGGTCAGGGCTAGAAAAGAAGGATGGTAGCGTAAGTGAGGGGGGATAGCAGCATGGTGCGGCAATGTTTGTGGTACAGTGCACTTTAAAATAGCATTAGTAGCAAAGTACCTTGTAGTATGATGGTTCGCTCTGGCTTCCATGGCCGGTTAGGGACAGACAGGATATTCCATCAGAGGACTTAAGAGTAGGCCTTTAGAATGGGCATGCGTTGCCTGCCGGCTCCCAGGAGGAAGTTGCTCTGTGTAGGCTGATGTAGTAATGTTGGGGGGCATCCCCTGCACACCAGTCTTCGCCTCCTCACTCTTCCTTCTCGCACAGTTATATATGCATCTCGCATTAAAGGGGTATCTTCCTTTTCGGGTGCCATTAGGTTTCCTCTAGCATTGCCTTAAGCCAAAGGTAAAGATACCACATTCTGAGGCTTATCGGGTAGTCCCATGTATGCAATTACATACGTTGGTATAGGGAGTTCCTCACAGGAGTTCTTGTCCCCAAAGGGGAGTCATACCCGGTGTGGTCCCACTTGCCTCGATCCCTAGAAAGAGCTTTGCAGAGCAGGCTTACCTCCCTAGACTCACAGAATGGGGGGTCTCTCCTTTGGGGAGAAGGGCTGAATACCAGCGATTAGTCACAGCTATTTGTATGCATATAAAGGTACCATTATAGAAAAGTTGAAAAAGATTCCACTGCATAATGTCCAATTTTATCCTACTGTGCCTTACTGACTTGCATACAAAGTGGTAAATACAAACGTATGTACCACTGTCAGAACGGCAAAATGTCTACTATTGGCTGCTGTGCCTCTTGTCCAATAATGGGGGCCAATCATTTGCACTCAAACATTCAAGTTGCCATCTTGCTTCTTGTGTCCTTTACTAATTTGGGGTTCTGAAACAGCCCATCTTCTGGCACTTTCGATGTGGTTGCCTTGAAGGTCCCAGGCTTAAAGTTGGCCATATTGTGTCATCAATACTGTATCTGTGGTCAGACCGGCATTTGTTCAGTAGAGAATCTTCAAGTAATTGAGCTCCCACTGTCAGGAACCACCGTACGCGTCCCTTCTGGACTTCGTGGTCCCTGACCCATAGGGGACTGAACTCAGCAGTATTCCCAACATGGCCGCTAAACGCGGAACGCTGTTTGCCAGTCTCTGCATTGTACGCGCTACGTTTTACAAAGCAGACACGCCCCAGCGGCCCTGCGTGTCTCAACGCTACCGCTTGCAGTAGTCAGACATGTGCGGCTGGAGTTCGTACAGCGATTACTTCTGATTCCTGGTTCCCGGTCCCCTGAATCTCCTCTTCTTTCATCCTTCCCCTTTTTCCTCACCTTGCATTTCCTGGATTGCTAGCACATTTGTATCTCCGAGTGCGCTCCTCGCCATTTCCTGGACTTTTTCCCAGACATCTGAACGCTTCCTGGAGTCGTGTCAAGAACCGCACGCTGGAACCCGAGGATCCACGCACAGGGTTATACAAAACCCGAACAGTGCGAAAGAAGATATCTTTGAAGATCACAAACAAACAACACAGACAGGTGAGAAGGGGGGAATCCTGTGACAGATTGAGACGCCAACAAACTGATACAGTTACAGAAATGGAGGCTGCAGTTCAAGACCTCATGCGCGGCATGCAGGAGTTAACAACAGAAGTTCAAAATCTTAAAGCTGAAAATGCGGCATTGAAACAATTGGTCCTGTCACGTGACTCCGCAACCAAGGAAAGTGTGTTGTTGGGCGGAGTGGTGGATAAATATGATGGCTCTTCAAAGGCCCTTCGCGGCTTCCTCGATTCATGTTTAGTGCACTTCACCTTTAGGCCCTACTACTTCTCCACCTCCAGGGCAAAGGTGGGCTTTATGATTTCACATCTCTCTGGGAATGCATGAACTTGGGCAACTCCCTTAGTTAATTCGAGTGATGCCCTCCTAGATGACTATGATGGTTTCGTGCAGGCGCTAAAGACCATGTTCGATCGCCCAGAACAAGTTTACAGTGCCCAAGAACGCATATTGGACTTCCAACAAGAATCCCAGGATATGCTAACCTATGTGACACTCTTAAAACAACTTGCCAAGAAAGCAGACTGGTCCTCTGAGGCCTGTTTCACCCTCTTCCGAAGAGGTTTGAATGAAGAGATAAAAGACGAGCTAGCCAGGGTAGCTCGCCCAAGTTAGTTCCAGGCTCTCATGGATCTTTCCTTACAAATTGACTTTCGTATCCTGGAAAGAAAAGCGGAAAAGAAGAAGACTAAAATACCCTACCAAAAGGCCTCTACAGAACCTTCCTCTAGACCTGAGCCTGCTTCTTCCCCGACCACGGACCCAGAACCCATGCAACTAGGAGCCTTCCGCGGACCCATAACTCCGCAAGAAAGGATGCGACGGATTCACACTGGTCTGTGCATGTATTGTGCCTCTGATCAACATCTTGTGAGAGTGCCCTATTGCCCTTCCACGGCGTTCGGGAAACGACAGCTCCCGATCCTAGATGGAGCACAGCTTCGGGAGAGAGATGTTTGCTCCACATCTATTCCATCCTTGAACTCTCCTGGACAAAACAATCTTGTGATTCTGCAGGCCTTTCTATCGCCTTCCAAGAAAGAATCTTATCCCATTCTGGCATTAGTGGATTGTGGGGCCATGGGGATATTCATAGATCATGAATGGGTCACTACCCATAACATTCCATCTAAAACACGAGACATCATGCAACCTGTAGAAGCTATCGATGGAAGACCTCTCTCTTCAGGACCCATTACCCTTCAAACCAAAGAGATCCTGCTTTCTATAAACCACCATCAAGAAAGGATCAAATTCGACATCATAAGATCTGCCCATTACCCAATGGTACTGGGTGTGCCTTGATTACAGAAGCACACCCCCTACATCAATTGGGCAGCGAGATCCTTGTTTCTTGGTTCAGAACATTGTATGGCCCACTGTTTATCCCTAGATTCCTCATCAAGATCCTCTGAAGACACACAAACTAACCAGCAAGGTCCACTCACTGTCTCGAATATCATTCAGGTTCCCAGGGCCTATCAGGATTACACTGATGTGTTTTCGACCGCCATAGTTCAAGCCCTTCCCCCTCACAGACCAGAAGACTGCACTATTGATACTGAACCCTCAGCAATGATTGCTTTTGGAAGGATGTTCATTCTATCAGAACCTGAGAAAAGAGCCCTCCGAGAATACCTGGATACCAACTTGGAAAATGGTACTATACGACCATCCAAATCCCCGGCGGGAGCTTTGTTGTTTTTTGTCCCGCAAGAAAGATACCAAAGAGCTTGGCCTTGCCTAGATTATCGTGGTCTTAATCAATGCACCCTCAAGGACCGCTACCCATTGCCCCTAATCTCGGATATCCTGGAAGCGGTAAGAGGAGCTGTAGTGTTCACGAAATTAGATCTCAGAGGTGCCTACCATCTGATCCGTATAAAGGAAGGTGACGAATGGAAAACAGCCTTTAGAACACCCTTTGGTCATTTTGAATACTTGGTTATGCCCTTTGGACTTGCTAATGCCCCAGCGGTCTTCCAACGTTTTATGGACCGGGTGTTCTCTGATATGCTGTTCCTCTTCATCATAGTATACCTGGACAACATACTGATATACTCCAAGGACCATCTGTAGCATGAAGAACATGTTAAAGCAGTTTTACAATGTCTACGTGAACATAAGCTACTGGCCGAACCAGGAAGCTCCTGGAAACCCGTGACACCCACATTCTTCTATGCACAGTATTTGTGAGCTCACCTTTCAGTACTATCACTATCACATGAGTTCCAATGTGGACCTGTTCTGTGTGAAGTGTTGAGCAAATGCTGTTTCTTTTTGCGGTTCCGTATGGTGTATATATGTAGGTGCATTTTTTCACATAGTTCCTGGAAAGTCTATACAATATTGTTAGATTTGTAATTTTATGTCTCTTCTGTCTGTACTCTAGGGTTCTGTTGGTTTGCCATTCTACAGTGGTGTTCTAGTTTTGCATTTCCACTTTGTATAAGCCAGTAAGGAACTGCCACACCTGAGGATCAACTAGGATAAATAATGGACATTTCACCATGGAAGTTTTGTGCACATTCATATATCCGGTCCATCATATTTAGATACTTAGGCCTAAGTAACTCTGATTGACCTACTGCTAGACCCCAGCACAGCAGGAAGACTGCAAAAACATGCACTTGCCTCTGTCAATGTTGTAGCACATCAGTAAGAGTTTGGTGGTATTTCGGTGGTAAATCCACTAAATTACTGCCAAACTCGATTACCGTTACCGACAATGATCCTGTACACCATGAGTGACCGCACTACCTCTGTAGGAACACGTTCACCTTGCACTGAGCATCGCAGCAGCAGCCTGAGATGACCAAAAGCCGAACTAAGGAGAAGGACATGGCCGCAAAATAACATGAGGTAGAGCCACATGGAGAATGTTGGTTGGGAAAGATTCTAGAAGCTTTAGGGACACATCCTAAGCCTTTTGGAATCTTCCCCAATCAACTAACCACAAAATATGAAGCCGCATTGGTCTGTCAATACAAATGATGCCAGGTGGCTAGCTTAATTTGAGCAGCCAGAATGAGTAGCATAGATAACAGAGACTATTTGATCAGGCATGGTAGCTCACCAAGCTAAGCCGTTGTCAAATTTCATACGTTTGAGGTCAATCAATTGAATATTATTGATTTCATTCATAAGGCACCTTTTATCATGGCCAAGAGACAATTCAGTTTGTGTTGTGTGCTATATAAATAATAGTTAAGGGGAATTGGGGCATTCTAAGGGGGCATTAATCATTGGTCTAGAATGAACTACTGCCTAAGCGAATTCAATGCTAATAATACAGCTTAGGATGTGTTGGCAAGTCTTATTACTGGCCTTAACCTGCCGAGGAAAGGTACACAAATGCTGATAATAAATGTTTATGACCCGCCTGGCTATAAGAGTATAGTGATTGATAGGCCGGCCTTAGAGGGATTGCTTGACAATTATATGTATGATAAGAAAACAACTGCTGTACTGCTATGGGGGGATTTGAATGCCAGATTACAGCTATCTTTGAGCTATATTGATACTGAAATTCCTGACAAAATATGAAACGTCCAGGAAGGCATTATACTTCAAAATGTTACTGAGGGATAGAGTATTACTTGGTCGGAGTTACTCATCCCATATGGCCTGAGTATGTTGAATGGGCGATGTTGAGGTTCTACACCGGAACAGCTTCCCAGGGTTACACACCGATCACCTTCTATTATAGATTATATATTTCTTAGTGGCCCAGAGGTTCAATTTGTAAAAAGGAATGACTATTGAAGCTCTAGAGGAAAGTGACCATGTCCGCCTCCTAGTGAGATGGGACGCGGATCACATGGTGATGATGGACTATGGGTCAGCAGGGATTGTGGAAGTTCATCAAGCTGCTATCCGCATAAAATGGAGTACGAGAAACGTGGAACTAAGTAATACCACGTCTGAAGATTTGGGTAACCATGTGGTAATTTGTTTGAGTGAGAAAGCACCACTTCTAAAACACGCGTCATTTGACATCTCTAAAGATGTTACAGGGACTCATCTTAGTTTGACCACAACTTTGCATTTTGATAGTAAGCTTTTTACTAAATGATATGAATAAGCTGTAGACACTGATGAAAATTCCGGCACCCTTGACATCAGGGAATCATTGCGGGCAAGTGAAAAATAGGCAGCATTGGTAGAAGTATGGTTATGAAGGTGTACAAACGAAAGGAATACCTAGGAAGGAATTGCGATATATTTAGGGGAAGAAGGCTGCGCATAAAGCCCAAATACCAGCTAATAACAGGGCAACATATGATAATAAAAGATGGCAGCAGTGTCATAAGGGGATACTTAGTATTTGAAAGTGATGAAAAGCATAGGGAAACAGGGGCTTTGGGCCCCCCAAATTAAAATCATAATTGATATTTTTCATTATAACATTTTCGTTATTACAACATTCTCTGTAATTTAATTAGTTGAAATCACATGTAACCATTTATGGTTATGAGTCTTCTTCTCCCCTGCTAGAAGGTGCTTCCAAACAAAGGTGGGAGAATCACATACTTCTACCGTTGATGTAAAATCACACACTATATGGGGGGTTAAGGCTTTGCCTATACGGCAAGCTGGTTATATTCTGGCAGGGTTACAGAGATCATTACATTATTAAAGAACTTGAAACAATAGCTCCAGGACCAGGTGGTCTATGCAATGCACTGCATAGAAGGAGCCCGATATTACAGGATGATAAATGACACCAGTCATTTGTTTCTATAAACCCCACTGGCATAATGTCGTCCAGCCGAGCACATAGATCAATGGCCCCGTATGCCAGCGTGGCCCACAAACAGATCCTAAAAGCTATAGGCTCCATGACCCCACTAAAGTATTCGTGCTGCTAAGGGAACTAAGCTCCTTTATGGAGAGTACACATATTCTCCCGCCTACTCAGACGAGGTTCAGAAAGGGCTCCTCAACTATGATATGATATTTTATTTGTATCGCGCTCATACACAAGTGTTTCAGAGCGTAGACTATACGGAATCTACTGACTCCTGCTGCCATGGAAGAGTGGGTCAGAAACTCTTACAAGTGTCCAGTGTATGTAGCTTATATAGATGCCAGTGCAGGTTATAAGTCTGTGGGCCTCAGACTGCAGCAATGGGGCATACCTGAAGAATTGCTTAAGATGATAACTTCCCCGAATGATAATACCCCTGGGGTAGTGTGTTTAAATAACAGTGGCAGCATAAGTAACACTATTGCTAATCACGCTGGCCTTAAAGAAGGGTATGTACTAGCCCCTACTATGTTCAATTTATATCTGGTAGACCCGTCTGCTTATCCCCCTAAGTTGGGAGTTAATAAATAGACTGCAGTAGGAATGACTAAACTGCAGATGGGAATTACTAAACCGCAGTTGGGAATTACTAAACTGAAGTAGGAATTACTAAACTGCAGTTGGGAATTACTAAACCGCAGTTGGGAATTACTAAACTGCAGTAGGAATGACTAAATTTCAGTAGGAATGACTAAATTGCAGTAGCAATTACTGAACTGCATTTGGCGAGGCTACGCAGATGACATTTTCTTGCTGAATTCCTCTCGCATTGGTTTACAGAGACATTTGGATGCATTCCATAAATATGCTAATAGCCATAGTTTAATTATGAACAATAGGAAAACTAAGGTTATGATGTTTAATTGCCCTCCTTAATCATGCAGTGGGAGGTGGTTGGTAAGCGGGCACCCTGTGGAGGGTGTGTGCAGTAATACGAATCTTGTGGTCATAAAGGATGACAGAGTGGCGTGGAAAGCTCAAACAGAGCAAAGATGTAGCCTGGCTGAACGCCATCTTCCAGCTATCAGGCAATTCTCTGTGGCAAACTGTGGTCCACCATCGACCCTCTGATACATATTTATAAGTGATGTCACTCTGATACAAAGGTAATAGGTAATTTAGACAACTACTGTTTTAAAAAGCTCTTTTGCTCTCCCCTAGCTTTTGTAGTGACGATTTCATTATGGCCTTACAATTATTTTGGCCAAAGCTAACTCAATCGTGCGGGAAGACTGTCTAGGCGACCTAACACAGCACTAAAAATGATGATGTGGCAACTGGTACACGATCTTGAAGACTGGCAGACAGGATGGGGTGGGGGGTAAACATTTCAGAGGGTAATTTGGCCCATATAAAAGCATGTATTCAAAAGTCTATTGTGGATCTGACCAGTCACCAAAACTTGGTAGATCTCACTACTAAAGCTCCTGCAAGCAAACATATCCCTTTTCTGCTTTTTGGGTCTGCAACGTGCGGTTCTCCAGATCTTTTGCACAACCACTCCCGGGATCCCTCTCATTTGGCTATGCTGGCCTGGGTTTATGGGAGTTGTAGTCTGAAACATCTGGAGAGCCAAAGGCTGCAGACCTCTGTGGCTTAGTAAAACCGGTACCTAAGTATGTATTTGAATTTCCTAATGACAGGGTTAGGCGTGATGACTCACAACTAACGTTTAATATTCTACTGTCCATCGAAGGAATTGGTGCACGGGATACAATTCTGATGGGCAGCAGTGCTTGCCATTTGTGTGATGATAATCCGATGCAAACTTGTAGGCATCCATTGTTATCCTGCCCATGAACATGATGTTTGTGAGTGAGGATGTCCACATTGTCTATTGTGTCATTCCGTTAAAGCATGACATTTATATTTTATTTAATGAAATTGTTTGATTTTTACATACTAGTGACATGTGGATTGTGTTAAGTTATGTTGTGATCTACGGGAAATAATGTAGAAACAGCTATGTGGCCCTCATTACAAGTTGGGTGGTCTTTCGGTGGTAAATCTGCTGCAATACCGCCAAATGGAATTACTGCTACCGTCACTTGGTCCTGTGTACTTGCCACCACCCACGACCAATTGTAATCCTGTGGTAAGTCCCAATATGTTGGAGTCCATACGACTCCACAGGGATTTCGGCAGATTTACCGCCAGCAGTAATTCCGCCCGGACTGTAATTCCGCCAAATTTGCAAAAATCCTCCCCCTCACCACCAATGTTGTAGTGCAGCGGTGCAGTAATTTTGCAGCAATGCAGTGGTAACGGAGTTACCAATGCATTACCACTGTTTTTTTCCGGCACCACTTTGCTCATAATGAGGCCCATGTATTTAAACAGCTGTATTACCGGATTAAACAAATGAATACAATAAATAAATAATGAATATTTTTATTGTTTGAGACAGCAATACCTTACTTGCCAATAAGGTGCTTTTTGCCTTTCAAAGTCCCTGGGCAGTCAGGGAAAGTCGAGCATTTACTGCAAAATAGACATTCTTGGGAGTACATTTTCCCACCATTGTTAACTTTGCCCAGAGAGTCTGAAACTTGGATCCTGCATCTGGGTGAAATGCACTCAGCTGAGATGGGGGTAATCTAGGCATGACTTGCCTCAGATGGACGGGGGAAGAGGAGGGGGAGCCCTGGGAACATAAGCGTCCAAGCCATCCTTTGTTGGCAGAGATGCTGAGCAGGATTCCAGAGGTTTCCATCACTTGTGGGATCAGCATCTGTTTACAATCAGGGAACTCCACCATTTGCAGCTCCTACCATAGGCTTTACCAAACAGTAGAGTTCATTTTATACAAAAGTGTAATTTGGCTGTGGGGACCGGTTACGTTTACACTGTAACGCAAGTGGGTCCCCCGCGCCAACCCTCCACGACCAAAAATAGGTCGGCGAAATGCGTGTATACCGCAGGATCTGTGTGTTGTCCGCATAGTTCGTGTAAGAAATCCCTTTGTCATCAAGCAGGTAAAAAAGTGGCTTTGTGATTATGTTGTATTGCGCGGGGGAAACACACTACCATTGTGGAATGCCGCAAGTAACCAGGGCTGGTGGGGCTGGACCGCTGGTTGAGAAAACTCTCATAGTTCTCTCGGATAAGAAAGAAGAGATGAAATCTGGAGCTAAGTGTGCAGCCGGACCAGGTGCTGACATAGGATTTGGTGGTCTACGAGCTTAAAGGCTTATGACAAGTCTAACATCAGGAGTAGGGCTGACATGCTGGCATCTTTGAACTCGTCCAGTTGGTTCTTCAGATCCAGCAGGGCAGATACAGTAAAATAACCTGGCGGAAGCCAGATTGGCGCAGCCCTAAGAGATTGTGGGCTTTCAGGAAGCTCTGGATCTGTAGATAAGCCACCTGTTCTAGGATTTCTAACAGGAAGGGGACATTGGTAATGGGACAGTAGTTGTTAGGGATGTTAGGGTCCAGATTGTTTTTTATAGTAGAGGGAGGGCCCAGTCATCCTTGAGGCTGGAGGGTACAGAGCATGAGGTTAAAGAGGAGTCGATAATGGTGGAAATGAAAGGTGAAAGAGGTTCTGCACAGTCCTTAATGACCGCTGCGGGACAGATGCCGCCATGGCAACAGGCGTGTTTGAGGCCCATTTCAGAGATTGATTTAAAACAGAACAGGGGATATTGGGAGAGGTGTACAGGTCCTGTAGGGGAGGCAACAGGTGCATGAATTCTCAGGGAGTATTTTTAGCTGCTGATCTATTTTTGGAGCGTGTCAATTTTAAGTAGGTAGGCCTTTTGGATATTGTTGCACCAGGAACTATCCTGTATGCAATTAGTGGGCGGAGATGTAGGTGAGTCCAGTTCGCGCATGATGGCGAACAGCTCACTAGAGTTGTATTTCGACATCTCTATACTAGTGTTATAGGCCGTTCTTTTTTCTCGAAGCATCGCCTTTTTGAAGGTGCTGGCGACAGAGTGTAAAAGGCCTTGTTCTACTCTGTAGGGTTGTGTTTTCACTTGGATTCTGCCTGATGTTTGAGGAGTTGGAGGGTTTTAAGTTCTGGTGATAACCATGCGTTGTGGCACAACACTTCATTAGCTTTCCTCTGGGAAAGCAGGGCCACAGTGTTGATGAAAAGAGTGAGTATAGTATTGTAGCGGTCTACCCAGGTGGCTGGTCGTTGGCAAGTGTAGGCGAGTGGACTACCACCTCCAGCAATGTCAGTGATATTTTTGCTACTCCTCGTGACTATAGGAGGAAGAGGTGGGGCCACTGTGGGAGGGAGGTTGGTGACAGATAAAGTAAATGAAATAATGTTGTGGTCAGTCCATGGGCATGGTTGATTGGTAGCAACTGAGATGTGTGAGAAACCTAGGGGTATTCTCCCATGTAAAGCTTGAGAACCATCTATTCAGGTGGCATGGGGTGGGCCATCGTTTTTGGATCCCAACCCTGGAGCTGGACAAGCGAGGGAGGATCACCGGGGTAGGGGAGTCCAGGGTTATAATCATGGGGATGCCTCAGACGAGACGCAGTATACCCATGGAACAATAAGAGAGGAGGAAGAAGTCCCAGAAGCCTTTATGGGGTATTCTGACTCTCTTAGCCAAGATCCAGGTCGTATTACTCCAAATTCAAAGGGCATTTTTCATGGTCCAAGTAAGTGGAGAAGTGTTAAGTACCCGAAGGCTTGAGAATGTTCTGATCCACGCTGTCAATATCCTCAGTATTCTGGTAAATAGAAGTAACCCTCAATCTCAATTCAATTTCCCCTCACACCATTTCCCATCTGAAACCCCCTCCTCTGCACATATCCCATAAAAGCTATCTCATTCCATCTCCCCCTCCCCATTTTTGACCAATACTAAGAAGAAGAGGCAACCGAGAGTAGTGAGGACTACCTGCATGAAACGGTACCATGTGATAATGTCCCGCAAAAATGTTGCCATGCTAGAATGGCGCAGTTTATTTGCGGAGATATTATCAGTAGGAACATGCGGGGGACACCCCCGCAACCCCTGACATTCTAAAACTTTTTTAAAGTGAGCGGGGGTTACTCCTGCTCCCATTTACCCCATATATTGTTCCCATGTATAATGTCGCCTATGCCGTTTCCCAGCGACTATATGTATGGTGCATTTTATACAGGGACAATACTACCTGATACCCATGAAACACCTTGAGAAACACAAGTAAGACTGCCACCTACTACCATTAAGTTGTCCCATTAATAGGCTCAGGCATTTCACACTGGTTACTCACACCTGACTCCACTTGACTCTTATGTAAAGTATGAAATGTGTGGTTTTTCACAATCAGAAGAGCGAGCTGTGAATCCTGAAGTAAGCCGAGAAGCAGGGAGCTGAAGGGAGAGGTGCCTGGAGGTTCTCCAGCATGGGGTCTGGATTCACATGCTCATGAATATTCCCCGTCGTCAGGCTGGGAATCCTCGGTAAAGAAAAAAAAAACAGTATCAGTTTCGTTTCTGATCTGTCTTTCGTAGTAATAACCAATCACTGGTCTCTGCGTCATACTGACCACAGCCAATGACTGCCCTCTACCTAAGCACCGCCTCTGGCAGCCATCTTCAGATTTTTACCGCACGTTCATGTGTTGGGATCCTCGTGCTATTGCTCTCGAGCGTTAGTGCTATTTTTTCACGTTTTTTCTCAAAAACTTCGTTTTTCTTTCGGTCAAAAGAGCCTCAAGCTCCACCGACTCTCCATCCGATCAACGGGGACCCGTGTCGGATTCGTCTGCGCCCCTCAAGGGTGAAGAATTCGTCGAGCTACGCTTTTGGAGGACTCCAGAAGCTTCTCAGGCCCGGACATGGCCCAGGAGAAGGGAAGCTCGACGCCCTGAAAGCTGTTCAGGGTCTGCCCTGGATGCCAGCTGCAGAACGTCTTTAAGGAGGACGAACACTCCTTTTGTCTCTACTGCTTACATGAGGACAAGACGCACGTGGAGAAGGACTGTGCGTTTTGCGGCAATATGTCGGAGCGGACCATGAAGGACCGCCATCAACGTCTCGCCAACTGGCTGGAAGGGAAGAGCCCGTCAGGCGAGAAGAAGAGGAAATCTGAGCGGTCTTCTAAGACCTTTGAGGACGCCCCGGCGACGGGGGTCCAACACAAGGCCAAGCACCGTGAGTCCGCTGGCACCGAGAGCGCCGAACGGTCGGGCTCTATGGGCGCCAGGCAGGGCGCACCCTCCCCGGCACCTTCAGCCACGAGCCAACGCTCTGGGTCGGGTAAGAGGAAGGGCGAGCACCCGGCGAAGCTCCTGGAGAGGCCCCGGTCGAGCTCGAAGGCCCCATCGGAGGGGGAGTGAGGCAGTGCCCCCCCCCCTTAAGGATAAGGCGGTGAGCGCACCTAAGGTGGTGAAGGCCTTAATCCATCCGGCCAAGCCCTCTATCGAAGCTGTCACGGCAGCCCTGGCTCAGCCTGTGGAGGCTACACCAGTGGTGGCGACCTCGGGGCTCAGAGTCTCCCTGCCACCTCGGAGGGAGTCCTCTTTTGTACCCATCGATAGGACCCCCGTGAAATCCCCGGCGGGGAAGAAAAAGGGGGGGCAGGGCGTCGTCGTAGATTCGGCTTCAACCTCGGAGGAAGAGCTGATCGAGGTCTTAAGCCAGGGCCTTGGCGTGGAAGGCCGGCCCGTCGGGATGGATCCCGACGCAGGTGACGACGACATCGTCGAGGGTGCCGACGGGGCCACTGATCGCCCGTCGGATTCCCCTCTGCCAGCGCCGCAAGACAACTCGGCGGCCATTTTGTTGGCTATACAGTCCTTATGCTCAGAGATAAGGACGAGACTACTGTTGCCGACGGAGGAACCTCTCCCGTCGGGGGATCCTGAACCGGGACCTTCTGGTGTTCCCCCGCCCAAGAAAAGAAGGATTCACCCTCCACCTCCTTTTCAGCCGTCGCGCCCCGTCCAGCCCTCCTCCCCGTCCACCCGAGGGGATGATACGGGGACTGACACGGCAGCGACGGGCATGGACGACGAGGTATACGACGAGGATCTACCGTCGTCACCTCCCACCAGGGCTTCTCCGCCCGACGAGATTGGATCGTTCCACTCCATGATCGCCAGGGCATCCGAGCTTTTCCAACTCTGCCCTGAGGAGAAGAAAAAGGAAGGATTCCTTTATCAACGGCGCGAGGCCAAGAGGAAGACGGTCCTCGCGGTGCCTCTACTGGACGACATTTGGGATGAGGGCCTCGCCCTCCTCAAGAACCCTTCCACGACGCCAGCTAGAAGAGACCGGTACGAGAAGAAGTACCGGGTCCCGGACGCGGCCCCCCTGTGCCTCCGGGCGCAGCCTACCCCGGACTCCGTCGTCTCCGCGGCGGCCAGGAAGAAAGCGGGGGGGTGCGGCCTCCACATCGACTTCCCCACCGGACGGCGAGGGAAAGAAATTGGACGCTATGGGACGCAGGGTCATCTCGTCTGCAGCGACGACGATTAAAGCGGCCAACGCCTTGGCTATCGTGGCCCGCTACGACAGGGAGCTATGGTACAAACTGGCTCCCCTGCTGGACTTCCTACCAGACGACAAGAGGGCGGATGCCCTGGAGATCCTACAGGAAGGTGAGGTGGCGTCGGACCACGCCATCACTATTTCAACGGACATCGCCGACACTGGGTTTTGCCAGTTGGGCAACGGCGTGTGCCTTAGGCGGCGTGGATGGCTCAAGGCTACGGACTTCCGTCAAGACGTACAGACCAGAGTCCTGGACATGCCGTTCGATGGGAACAACCTGTTTGGGAAAACAGTGGACGATTCCCTTCAGGCCATTAAAGCGGACACTGAGACGGCCCGGGCCCTTGGGGTTCTGCAGCAACGACGGACGCCCTTTCGGAGCAGCGGAGGCAAGGGCGCCTCCAAAGGTTCCGGCGGCGGTTTCTCCACCTACCGTCAAGCGGCCCGCTCGTCGTCTCAGGAGGCCTACAGAGGACGAGGCAAGTCTGGCGGACCCCGCCGTCGTCGCCAAGGAGGTCAAGGCGGCAAAGCCTCGTCGAAACAGGATTGAACCGGCCGTGGGGTCGGGCCCCCACCGAAGCACCCCGGTGGGAGGCCGGCTGGCGAGCTTCGTCAGCGTGTGGGAGTCCATCTCCACCGACCGTTGGGTGCTGGACGCCTTAGCCCGGGGCCACGCGCTCGAGTTTCAAAGAAGGTGCCCGCGCGTCCCCCCCGTGGCCAGGAAAGAGCTTCACGTCCCTCAGCTTCTCCTGGAGGTAAGGGCGATGCTCAGGAAGGGCGCCATCGAACTCGTCCCAAAGAGGCTTCAGGGGTCCGGACTTTACTCGAGATACTTCCTCGTGAAGAAGAAGACGGGAGGATGGCGCCCCATCCTAGACCTGCGACGTCTGAACAAGTTCATCAAGGCGCAGAAGTTCCGGATGGTCACCCTCCAGCACGTCCTGGGTCAGCTGGAGGAGGGAGACTTCCTGTCGTCGTTGGATTTGGAGGATGCCTACTTCCATATTCCCATCCTAAAGGGGCACCGAAAATTCCTCAGGGTTGTGGTCCAAGGGCCTCACTACCAGTTCAAAGCCCTCTCCTTCGGACTACGGTCGGCACCCAGGGTATTCACCAAGTGCCTTGCACCGGTGGCGGCGCAGCTGCGCCGCGAGGGGATCCACGTCTACCCCTACCTGGACGACTGGCTCATCCGAGCCAAGACGAGGGAGCTCGCCGTGGAGCACACGGCAAGGACCGTCCACCTTCTCACGGACCTGGGATTCTCCGTGAACTACGCCAAGTCCCACCTGGTACCCGCGCAAAACGCACTGTTTCTGGGAGCGAAGCTCGACACAGTGTCCCTTCTGGCCTCCCCGTCGGAGGAAAGGACCAGGTCCATCCTGGGCAAGGTACAGCGGATGTTGGTTTCCGACGCGGCCAAGGTGAGGTCCATCAAGTCCCTCCTCGGAATGATGTCTTCTTGCATCTACCTCATTCCCATGTGCAGGCTCCGGATGCGCCCGTTGCAGGAGTTCCTGGACGCGCGCTGGATCCAAACGACGGGCGGCTTCGAGGAGAGGATCACACTCGACGAGAGTTTCCGCCGAGCGGTCCGGTGGTGGGGCACCTGCGCGCATCTGACGGCGGGCATGGACTTCCAGACCCCAGACCACCAGGAGACAGTGACCACGGATGCCTCCCTGGAAGGGTGGGGAGCGCACACCGAAAATCTGCACGCGAGAGGCCTTTGGCTCCCGACGGAGAAGTCCCTCCATATCAACGTCCTGGAGCTCCGTGCAGTGTTCTGGGCCCTCAGGTCCTTCCTTCCGTCCCTCAAGGGCAAGGTGGTGAGGATCTTCACCGACAACACCACCACCATGTTTTACATCAGGAAACAGGGCGGAACCAGGTCCCCAGCACTGTCCAAGGAGGCGCAGGACCTGTGGCATTGGGCCGTCGCCCAAATGATGTTTCTGGTGCCGTTTCATCTGGCAGGGATAAAAAACACCATCGCCGACTCACTCAGCAGGGAGCTGCGCTCGTGCCACGAGTGGGAACTACGGCAGGATCTAGTGGATCGCCTCTTCCGATGGTGGGGCACACCCCAGATCGACCTGTTCGCGACGGCGACGAACTCCAAGTGCCGGAGGTTCGCCAGCAGGTTTCCCCAGGCGAGGAGCATGGGCGATGCTTTCTCGTTCCCCTGGGAGGGCCTGTTCCTCTACGCGTTCCCTCCTTTGCCACTGCTAATCCGGCTCGTCAACCAGCTCAAGAGGTCACGGTGCAGGATGATCCTCGTCGCACCTGCGTGGCCGAGGCAGATATGGTTCCCGGACCTTCTGGACTTGTCAGCGTCCCCGCCAATCAAGCTGCCGGTGGACGCGGATCTACTCTCCAGGGAAGGAGGCGCCATCCTCCACCACGACCCGAAATCGCTGAACTTGCAGGCCTGGCTCCTGCAGCGCTAGAGTTTGGGGGATATGACATACCGGCCGACTGCAGAGAGGTTCTTGCAAAGGCCAGGGCGTCCTCGACTCTTAAATGCTACGGACACAAATGGAAGAGGTTCTCTGTCTGGTGCCACGCACAGAAGATTAACCCTCTACGGATTACGGCTCCCCAGGTACTGCCGTACCTGCTGACGCTGGCCAAAGCTGGTCTGGCACACGCGTCCATCAAGATTCATCTTGCTGCGATCTCCCGATACACCAGAACCACGGGGCGGACGTCCTTGTGGTCTCATCGTCTGGTGAAAGAGTTCATGAAGGGACTGTTCAGATCGTTCCCGCCGGTGAAGGCTCCGGCCCCGGCGTGGGAGCTCAACGTGGTGCTGACCATGCTCATGGGACCTCCGTTTGAGCCTCTGCACTCGGCCCCGTTGAAGTTTCTGTCGTGGAAAACAGCGTTTCTTGTGGCCATCACCTCCGCACGACGGGTGGGAGAGATCCAGGCCCTTTCCTGCAAGGCCCCGTACTTGATTTTTCACGACACGAGGGTAGTGCTCAGGACGCACCCCTCCTTCATGCCCAAGGTACCGTCGGACTTCCATCTCAACGAACCCTTGGTGTTGCCTGTGTTCTTCCCGTCGCCTTCGTCGCCGGCTGAGAGGACTTTGCACTCGCTGGATGTGGCTAGAGCGCTGAAGTTCTACGTGGACCGCACGAAGTGTTTTCGGAAGACGTCACAACTCTTTGTGAACTTTGGACCTGTCAATCAGGGGAAGGCTCTCTCGAAGGCTTCCATTTCCAGATGGCTCTCCGGCTGTATCATGTACTGTCATCGGTTGGCAAACCGACCGCTGCCTGGCCGTCCGAGAGCCCATTCCACCAGAGCGATCGCAGCTACCACGGCGTTCCTTTCTGGTGTGCCCCTGCTGGACATATGTAGGGCTGCTACGTGGAGGTCGACGCACACCTTCACGAAATTCTACTGCGTCGATCGGGATTCCAGGGAGGAGTCCAGGGTCGGCCAAGCAGTGCTGCGCAACCTGTTCACCTGAGGTGAGCCTGGTGAGGAGGTAAGATGCTTAATGTTGAGTTTGATGTAATGCTTAATGTTGAGCCTTTGCCACCTCCCGTGGTTGTGCATGTGTGTACTGCTATGTATTCTTTATTCATGAGCATGTGAATCCATGCCAGACCCCATGCTGGAGAAGGAACAAGTTACTTACCTGTAACTGTTGTTCTCCAGCATGGGTCTGGCATGGATTCACATGCGAACCCTCCCGCCTACCCCTCTGCGGCTCTTCACTTGGTCATACTGCCACTTCACGTGCTTCCAAATCTGAAGATGGCTGCCAGAGGCGGTGCTTAGGTAGAGGGCAGTCATTGGCTGTGGTCAGTATGACGCAGAGACCAGTGATTGGTTATTACTATGAAAGACAGATCAGAAACGAAACTGATACTGGTTTTTTTTTTCTTTACCGAGGATTCCCAGCCTGACGACGGGGAATATTAATGAGCATGTGAATCCATGCCAGACCCATGCTGGAGAACAACAGTTACAGGTAAGTAACTTGTTCCATCCAGATGAGAGTGGCGTGCTGTGACACTGGCCCGTTGCCTTTGAGGGGCTGCAGCATCGTTAATGAGCCGTGTCTCCAAGGAGCCGGACGGAGGCAGCCCGTGTCCTGCTGGCAACGTGTGAAGGAGTGCTAGTTCCCATTGGGAAGTGTGCCGTTCCCAATGGGCAGGTGGTGAGACCCTGCCCTCGATCCCATATGCCCTAAGAGGATCGCTCCATATGCCCTAAGAGGATCGCTCACCAGCGCAATGCTATCCGGTGAGATTCAAAGGGGAAAGTGATGAGACACTCGGGAGCGTGCGGCTATCTGGAGCAATAAGAGAAAAAGTAGAGAATTTGCAAGCAGCATGCAGCGGAAAGCAAGAAAAATAGCAGAAAGTAAAAGGAAAGTGATAGAGTGGTGCGGAGAGAGCGGAAAGGTAGAAAAAGGCTTGAAAGTAAACCAGGGTGCAAGTGACCCGAAAGTGAAGTGGAGGTGCAAGTGAGCACCAGTGAATGAAACAAGTGTGCAAGAGGCACGGAAAGGAAAAGGCCAGATGCAAGGGTGCACGAAAGCAAAGAAATTCATGTGCTTGAGGCACAGTGAAGAGAAAGTAAACCCAAAGGGAAGGTGCCAGGGGCACGGCAAGCAGAGTGAAAGCAAGACAAAGAAGGTGCAAGTGAGCACAACCAAGTGAACGATAACCAAGGGGTGCAGGGAGCACCTGGAAGAGGAAAGGATAGAAGAGAAGCAAATACAGGAAATACAGAGGGGGAACAAGATCTGAGTGGCTGCGCTTAGGATGAGCCAAGAACCTAGCGTTTTTTTTCGAAAGTCTCTGATATTACCCCATGAGAAGGTTGTGTGTGAAAGGAAATGTAAATAAGAGAAAGGCACATCTTGACAAGTTGAAAGTTTGTGTTTGAAACTGGACTCGTGTTTGGAAATTGAAAGGGCCTGTGCTTGGGAAAGGGAACCCTAAGAGGCCTAACCAAGGTAAATTCATATTTGACAAGTTGAACTTTTTGTTTAAAACTGAAGGGTCGTGAGCTTGGGGAAGGGAAACCTAAGACGCCTAACAAAGTTAAACTTATATTTGGTGAAACAAGGAGGCAAACGCTTGAGGAAGGGAGCCCTGAGAAGCCTAGAAGAAACTGTGTTATATTTTTGTTTGATTTGAAACTTGGAAGGAGTGAAGCTTGGGGAAGGGAATCTCCAGGAAATAAAGACATTGGGACTTGTTGAACAGAGTATAAGAACTTTGTTGATAAGAGCTGATGAGCAACTTCTTTTTGATTGTGCTAAACATTGAGCATACTAACCAAGCCGCACCTGGTGAGAAGATCACCTGAAACCAGCCTTGTTATATATTTCTTTTTTAATCACTATTTTTCATGTAAAGAGACGTCCTACCACATTTGATCTGAGTGAGGGCAAGCATAGGTTTAGACACAGACAGATTTTGGTTTTGGACTTTCAGACATCGACGGCCCTTAGAAACATCAGTTGCGGGAACCATCCCTTTAGAGTTAGGGCCAGTTAGGTAGTACATCAACCCCAGCATTGTAGTATATAAATGTTTTGGAGTTATAACACTTGAGTCTGTGTCTCTCTTGATACCATGCCTGAAATGTTACAATTCATGCCAGCAAGCCAGTCGAGAATTTGGCCTTTAGAGTGCGTGGGGTTGAGGATGCGTTGTACGAAGCCAAACTCCTTAAGAGAGCTGGATTAGGAGACCGCATTCAGGTCATCTTGGTCATCAAAGCCAAGGTTAAGGTCACCAAGGAGAACAATCTTGGAGGTTGGTTTAGAGTTAAAGAGCAGGTGATGGATGTCCTCTTCGAATGAGAGGATAGGGCCGGGGGGCGGTAAACCAGGTGGATAGTTACCGTGGATGTGTGAAAGATGTTAATCTTGGTAGTTAGGAGTTCACTGGTAGAGCAAATAGTGTTTCTGATTTCTCTGAGAGGTAGTAAGTCTGTAGCTACAAGGGCGACCCACCACCTCTTGAGTCCCATCTGTCTTTGTGATGGATTGTACAATTGGGAGGTATTGCTAGTTATAGGGATGGGCCAGAGGCAGGGTGGAGCCATGATTCTGAGATAGCTAGTATGTCCAGATTGTTGGCTATTATGAGGTCAGCAATTTCAAGAAAGTGGGCAGTGACATATTTAGCATTCACTAATGCTCCTTTTATCTGTAAGGTCATGGGCATCGAGGTAGATGTACATAAATGACTAGTGGGTGAGTGGATGAGGTGTTAATAAGACAGGTCTACCGCGCGGGGGAGGTGTGCCCATAGAGGCTGCGTGGGTTGCAAATGGGGGCATACGTGGAAGCAAACCTGAGGCTATGGTGGGAGGCATCAGATGTTTTGGGTGGAGCTGTGGTGCATGAGGAGGGCCTCATTGGGGAGTTAAGGGAGGTGGCCTTGTGAGGTTAAGAGGGGGTATTCATAATAGGGCTAGGCGGCAGAGTGGCAGAGTTAGGGTGGTCGCCAGAAGGATGTTGTTCTTCCATTGCCAGTGGCAGTGAGCCAGGGGGCTGGCCATTAGTTGAAGCATTCACAGTGGATACAGAGACAGGAATGCTAATGATGGCAGGTTTGGAGGGCATAGTTGGAGTAGTGGTTGGGTTGACCCCAATGTTAGGCATAATGGTCAAACTAGGGGGACATGTGGTGGATGTCGGATAGAAGAGTTAATTGGCCGGCACGCCACCCTGGATGGGGTCGGGTGAATGGACAAAATAGTCTTCAGGCGCAAGGTACATGTTGAGAGATGCTGTAGTCTTTCATGGCCAAAGCACGGCCGAGAAAATTGTTCCCCAAGGGCTATTTTGATTTGCGCTGTCCTTGTAGTATGTTGGCAGAGCGCGAGGCTCACTGGAGGGTGTTGTGCATGACGAGAAGGCGGATATGCCTAGCAGCACCTAGACAAGCCTCTGATATGAAACATGGGTAGTGTCTAGCAGAATACTCTCTAGGTTGAAGTTTAGGGAGATATGCGGTAGGCAGTGCCTCGCTGGTGTGCATTGACTCACTGCATTTTCTGGGACCAGTATAGCGCGGTTGACTGACAACGGTTGTTAAGTGTGGGCAAGACTCTGCTATAAGCACAGGTTTGGCATGGAGCAAGGCATAGAGCGGTCAGGGCTAGAAAAGAAGGATGGTAGCGTAAGTGAGGGGGGATAGCAGCATGGTGCGGCAATGTTTGTGGTACAGTGCACTTTAAAATAGCATTAGTAGCAAAGTACCTTGTAGTATGATGGTTCGCTCTGGCTTCCATGGCCGGTTAGGGACAGACAGGGTATTCCATCAGAGGACTTAAGAGTAGGCCTTTAGAACGGGCATGCGTTGCCTGCCGGCTCCCAGGAGGAAGTTGCTCTGTGTAGGCTGATGTAGTAATGTTGGGGGGCATTCCCTGCACACCAGTCTTCGCCTCCTCACTCTTCCTTCTCGCACAGTTATATATGCATCTCGCATTAAAGAGGTACCTTCCTTTTCGGGTGCCATTAGGTTTCCTCTAGCATTGCCTTAAGCCAAAGTTAAAGATACCACATTCTGAGGCTTATCGGGTAGTCCCATGTATGCAATTACATACGTTGGTATAGGGAGTTCCTCACAGGAGTTCTTGTCCCCAAAGGGGAGTCATACCCGGTGTGGTCCCACTTGCCTCGATCCCTAGAAAGAGCTTTGCAGAGCAGGCTTACCTCCCTAGACTCACAGAATGGGGGGTCTCTCCTTTGGGGAGAAGGGCTGAATACCAGCGATTAGTCACAGCTATTTGTATGCATATAAAGGTACCATTATAGAAAAGTTGAAAAAGATTCCACTGCATAATGTCCAATTTTATCCTACTGTGCCTTACTGACTTGCATACAAAGTGGTAAATACAAACGTATGTACCACTGTCAGAACGGCAAAATGTCTACTATTGGCTGATGTGCCTCTTGTCCAATAATGGGGGCCAATCATTTGCACTCAAACATTGAAGTTGCCATCTTGCTTCTTGTGTCCTTTACTAATTTGGAGTTCTGAAACAGCCCATCTTCTGGCACTTTCGATGTGGTTGCCTTGAAGGTCCCAGGCTTAAAGTTAGCCATATTGTGTCATCAATACTGTATCTGTGGTCAGACCGGCATTTGTTCAGTAGAGAATCTTCAAGTAATTGAGCTCCCACTGTCATGAACCACCGTACGCGTCCCTTTTGGACTTCGTGGTCCCTGACCCATAGGGGACTGAACTCAGCAGTACTCCCAACATGGCCGCTTAACGCGGAACGCTGTTTGCCAGTCTCTGCATTGTACGCTCTACGTTCTACAAAGCAGACACGCCCCAGCGGCCCTGCGTGTCTCAACGCTACCGCTTGCAGTAGTCAGACATGTGCGGCTGGAGTTCGTACAGCGATTACTTCTGATTCCTGGTTCCCGGTCCCCTGAATCTCCTCTTCTTTCATCCTTCCCCTTTTTCCTCACCTTGCATTTCCTGGATTGCTAGCACATTTGTATCTCCGAGTGCGCTCCTCGCCATTTCCTGGACTTTTTCCCAGACATCTGAACGCTTCCTGGAGTCGTGTGAAGAACCGCACGCTGGAACCCGAGGATCCACGCACAGGGTTATACAAAACCCGAACAGTGCGAAAGAAGATATCTTCGAAGATCACAAATAAACAATACAGACAGGTGAGAAGGGGGGAATCCTGTGACAGATTGAGACGCCAACAAACTGCGACAGTTACGGAAATGGAGGCTGCAGTTCAAGACCTCATGCGCGGCATGCAGGAGTTAACAACAGAAGTTCAAAATCTTAAAGCTGAAAATGCGGCATTGAAACAATTGGTCCTGTCACGTGACTCCGCAACCAAGGAAAGTGTGTTGTTGGGCGGAGTGGTGGATAAATATGATGGCTCTTCAAAGGCCCTTCGCGGCTTCCTCGATTCATGTTTAGTGCACTTCACCTTTAGGCCCTACTACTTCTCCACCTCCAGGGCAAAGGTGGGCTTTATGATTTCACATCTCTCTGGGAATGCATGAACTTGGGCAACTCCCTTAGTTAATTCGAGTGATGCCCTCCTAGATGACTATGATGGTTTCGTGCAGGCGCTAAAGACCATGTTCGATCGCCCAGAACAAGTTTACAGTGCCCAAGAACGCTTATTGGACTTCCAACAAGAATCCCAGGATATGCTAACCTATGTGACACTCTTAAAACAACTTGCCAAGAAAGCAGACTGGTTCTCTGAGGCCTGTTTCACCCTCTTCCGAAGAGGTTTGAATGAAGAGATAAAAGACGAGCTAGCCAGGGTAGCTCGCCCAAGTTAGTTCCAGGCTCTCATGGATCTTTCCTTACAAATTGACTTTCGTATCCTGGAAAGAAAAGCGGAAAAGAAGAAGACTAAAATACCCTACCAAAAGGCCTCTACAGAACCTTCCTCTAGACCTGAGCCTGCTTCTTCCCCGACCACGGACCCAGAACCCATGCAACTAGGAGCCTTCCGCGGACCCATAACTCCGCAAGAAAGGATGCGACGGATTCACACTGGTCTGTGCATGTATTGTGCCTCTGATCAACATCTTGTGAGAGAGTGCCCTATTGCCCTTCCACGGCGTTCGGGAAACGACAGCTCCCGATCCTAGATGGAGCACAGCTTCGGGAGAGAGATGTTTGCTCCACATCTATTCCATCCTTGAACTCTCCTGGACAAAACAATCTTGTGATTCTGTAGGCCTTTCTATCGCCTTCCAAGAAAGAATCTTATCCCATTCTGGCATTAGTGGATTGTGGGGCCATGGGGATATTCATAGATCATGAATGGGTCACTACCCATAACATTCCATCTAAAACACGAGACATCATGCAACCTGTAGAAGCTATTGATGGAAGACCTCTCTCTTCAGGACCCATTACCCTTCAAACCAAAGAGATCCTGCTTTCTATAAACCACCATCAAGAAAGGATCAAATTCGACATCATAAGATCTGCCCATTACCCAATGGTACTGGGTGTGCCTTGATTACAGAAGCACAACCCCTACATCAATTGGGCAGCGAGATCCTTGTTTCTTGGTTCAGAACATTGTATGGCCCACTGTTTATCCCTAGATTCCTCATCAAGATCCTCTGAAGACACGCAAACTAACCAGCAAGGTCCACTCACTATCTCGAATATCATTCAGGTTCCCAGGGCCTATCAGGATTACACTGATGTGTTTTCGACCACCATAGTTCAAGCCCTTCCCCCTCACAGACCAGAAGACTGCACTATTGATACTGAACCCTCAGCAGTGATTGCTTTTGGAAGGATGTTCATTCTATCAGAACCCGAGAAAAGAGCCCTCCGAGAATACCTGGATACCAACTTGGAAAATGGTACTATACGACCATCCAAATCCCCGGCGGGAGCTTTGTTGTTTTTTGTCCCGCAAGAAAGATACCAAAGAGCTTGGCCTTGCCTAGATTATCGTGGTCTTAATCAATGCACCCTCAAGGACCGCTACCCATTGCCCCTAATCTCGGATATCCTGGAAGCGGTAAGAGGAGCTGTAGTGTTCACGAAATTAGATCTCAGAGGTGCCTACCATCTGATCCGTATAAAGGAAGGTGACGAATGGAAAACAGCCTTTAGAACACCCTTTGGTCATTTTGAATACTTGGTTATGCCCTTTGGACTTGCTAATGCCCCAGCGGTCTTCCAACGTTTTATGGACCGGGTGTTCTCTGATATGCTGTTCCTCTTCATCATAGTATACCTGGACGACATACTGATATACTCCAAGGACCATCTGTAGCATGAAGAACATGTTAAAGCAGTTTTACAACGTCTACGTGAACATAAGCTACTGGCTGAACCAGGAAGCTCCTGGAAACCCGTGACACCCACATTCTTCTATGCACAGTATTTGTGAGCTCACCTTTCAGTACTATCACTAACATGAGTTCCAATGTGGACCTGTTCTGTGTGAAGTGTTGAGCAAATGCTGTTTCTTTTTGCGGTTCCATATGGTGTATATATGTAGGTGCATTTTTTCACATAGTTCCTGGAAAGTCTCTAGTCTCACCAACATACTTTCCTTGTGGCCCGTTCTTTCATTGGACCAGGTATACAATATTGTTAGATTTGTAATTTTATGTCTCTTCTGCCTGTACTCTATGGTTCTGTTGGTTTGCCATTCTACAGTGGTGTTCTAGTTTTGCATTTCCACTTTGTATAAGTCAGTAAGGAACTGCCACACCTGAGGATCAACTAGGATAAATAATGGACATTTCACCATGGAAGTTTTGTGCACATTTGTATATCCGGTCCATCATATTTAGATACGTAGGCCTAAGTAACTCTGATTGACCTACTGCTAGACCCCAGCACAGCAGGAAGACTGCAAAAACATGCACTTGCCTCTGTCAATGTTGTAGCACATCAGTAAGAGTTTGGTGGTATTTCGGTGGTAAATCCACTAAATTACTGCCAAACTCGATTACCGTTACCGACAATGATCCTGTACACCATGAGTGACCGCACTACCTCTGTAGGAACACGTTCACCTTGCACTGAGCATCGCAGCAGCAGCCTGAGATGACCAAAAGCCGAACTAAGGAGAAGGACATGGCCGCAAAATAACATGAGGTAGAGCCACATGGAGAATGTTGGTTGGGAAAGATTCTAGAAGCTTTAGGGACAAATCCTAAGCCTTTAGGAATCTTCCCCAATCAACTAACCACAAAAAATGAAATGGCTGCCTTTGCCGCATTGGTCTGTCAATACAAATGATGCCAGGTGCGAGGTGGCTAGCTTAATTTGAGCAGCCAGAATGAGTAGCATAGATAACAGAGACTATTTGATCAGGCATGGTAGCTCACTAAGCTAAGCCGTTGTCAAATTTCATACGTTTGAGGTCAATCAATTGAATATTATTGATTTCATTCATAAGGCACCATTTAGCATGGCCAAGAGACAATTCAGTTTGTGTTGTGTGCTATATAAATAATAGTTAAGGGGAATTGGGGCATTCTAAGGGGGCATTAATCATTGGTCTAGAATGAACTACTGCCTAAGCGAATTCAATGCTAATAATACAGCTTAGGATGTGTTGGCAAGTCTTATTACTGGCCTTAACCTGCCGAGGAAAGGTACACAAATGCTGATAATAAATGTTTATGACCCGCCTGGCTATAAGAGTATAGTGATTGATAGGCCGGCCTTAGAGGGATTGCTTGACAATTATATGTATGATAAGAAAACAACTGCTGTACTGCTATGGGGGGATTTGAATGCCAGATTACAGCTATCTTTGAGCTATATTGATACTGAAATTCCTGACAAAATATGAAACGTCCAGGAAGGCATTATACTTCAAAATGTTACTGAGGGATAGAGTATTACTTGGTCGGAGTTACTCATCCCATATGGCCTGAGTATGTTGAATGGGCGATGTTGAGGTTCTACACCGGAACAGCTTCCCAGGGTTACACACCGATCACCTTCTATTATAGATTATATATTTCTTAGTGGCCCAGAGGTTCAATTTGTAAAAAGGAATGACTATTGAAGCTCTAGAGGAAAGTGACCATGTCCGCCTCCTAGTGAGATGGGACGCGGATCACATGGTGATGATGGACTATGGGTCAGCAGGGATTGTGGAAGTTCATCAAGCTGCTATCCGCATAAAATGGAGTACGAGAAACGTGGAACTAAGTAATACCACGTCTGAAGATTTGGGTAACCATGTGGTAATTTGTTTGAGTGAGAAAGCACCACTTCTAAAACACGCGTCATTTGACATCTCTAAAGATGTTACAGGGACTCATCTTAGTTTGACCACAACTTTGCATTTTGATAGTAAGCTTTTTACTAAATGATATGAAGAAGCTGTAGACACTGATGAAAATTCCGGCACCCTTGACATCAGGGAATCATTGCGGGCAAGTGAAAAATAGGCAGCATTGGTAGAAGTATGGTTATGAAGTTGTACAAACGAAAGGAATACCTAGGAAGGAATTGCGATATATTTAGGGGAAGAAGGCTGCGCATAAAGCCCAAATACCAGCTAATAACAGGGCAAAATATGATAATAAAAGATGGCAGCAGTGTCATAAGGGGATACTTAGTATTTGAAAGTGATGAAAAGCATAGGGAAACAGGGGCTTTGGGCCCCCCAAATTAAAATCATAATTGATATTTTTCATTATAACATTTTCGTTATTACAACATTCTCTGTAATTTAATTAGTTGAAATCACATGTAACCATTTTCTCCCCTGCTAGAAGGTGCTTCCAAACAAAGGTGGGAGAATCACATACTTCTACCGTTGATGTAAAATCACACACTATATGGGGGGTTAAGGCTTTGCCTATACGGCAAGCTGGTTATATTCTGGCAGGGTTACAGAGATCATTACATTATTAAAGAACTTGAAACAATAGCTCCAGGACCAGGTGGTCTATGCAATGCACTGCATAGAAGGAGCCCGATATTACAGGATGATAAATGACACCAGTCATTTGTTTCTATAAACCCCACTGGCATAATGTCGTCCAGCCGAGCACATAGATCAATGGCCCCGTATGCCAGCGTGGCCCACAAACAGATCCTAAAAGCTATAGGCTCCATGACCCCACTAAAGTATTCGTGCTGCTAAGGGAACTAAGCTCCTTTATGGAGAGTACACATATTCTCCTGCCTACTCAGACGAGGTTCAGAAAGGGCTCCTCAACTATGATATGATATTTTATTTGTATCGCGCTCATACACAAGTGTTTCAGAGCGTAGACTATAAGGAATCTACTGACTCCTACTGCCATGGAAGAGTGGGTCAGAAACTCTTACAAGTGTCCAGTGTATGTAGCTTATATAGATGCCAGTGCAGGTTATAAGTCTGTGGGCCTCAGACTGCTGTGGGCTAAAATGCAGCAATGGGGCATACCTGAAGAATTGCTTAAGATGATAACTTCCCCGAATGATAATACCCCTGGGGTAGTGTGTTTAAATAACAGTGGCAGCATAAGTAACACTATTGCTAATCACGCTGGCCTTAAAGAAGGGTATGTACTAGCCCCTACTATGTTCAATTTATATCTGGTAGACCCGTCTGCTTATCCCCCTAAGTTGGGAGTTAATAAATAGACTGCAGTAGGAATGACTAAACTGCAGATGGGAATTACTAAACCGCAGTTGGGAATTACTAAACTGAAGTAGGAATTACTAAACTGCAGTTGGGAATTACTAAACCGCAGTTGGGAATTACTAAACTGCAGTAGGAATGACTAAATTTCAGTAGGAATTACTAAATTGCAGTAGCAATTACTAAACTGCATTTGGCTAGGCTACGCAGATGACATTTTCTTGCTGAATTCCTCTCGCATTGGTTTACAGAGACATTTGGATGCATTCCATAAATATGCTAATAGCCATAGTTTAATTATGAACAATAGGAAAACTAAGGTTATGATGTTTAATTGCCCTCCTTAATCATGCAGTGGGAGGTGGTTGATAAGCGGGCACCCTGTGGAGGGTGTGTGCAGTAATACGAATCTTGTGGTCATAAAGGATGACAGAGTGGCGTGGAAAGCTCAAACAGAGCAAGGATGTAGCCTGGCTGAACGCCATCTTCCAGCTATTAGGCCATTCTCTGTGGCAAACTGTGGTCCACCATCGACCCTCTGATACATATTTATAAGTGATGTGTAGTGAAGTTTGGGGACACTCTGATACAAAGGTAATAGGTAATTTAGACAACTACTGTTTTAAAAAGCTCTTTTGCTCTCCCCTAGCTTTTGTAGTGACGATTTCATTATGGCATTACAATTATTTTGGCCAAAGCTAACTCAATCGTGCGGGAAGACTGTCTAGGCGACCTAACGCAGCGCTAAAAATGATGATGTGGCAACTGGTACACGATCTTGAAGACTGGCAGACACGATGGGGGGGGAGGGTAAACATTTCAGAGGGTAATTTGGCCCATATAAAAGCATGTATTCAAAAGTCTATTGTGGATCTGACCAGTCACCAAAACTTGGTAGATCTCACTACTAAAGCTCCTGCAAGCAAACATATCCCTTTTCTGCTCTTTGGGTCTGCAACGTGCGGTTCTCCAGATCTTTTGCACAACCACTCCCGGGATCCCTCTCATTTGGCTATGCTGGCCTGGGCTTATGGGAGTTGTAGTCTGAAACATCTGGAGAGCCAAAGGCTGCAGACCTCTGTGGCTTAGTAGAACAGGTACCTAAGTATGTATTTGAATTTCCTAATGACAGGGTTAGGCGTGATGACTCACAACTAACGTTTAATATTCTACTGTCCATCGAAGGAATTGGTGCACGGGATACAATTCTGATGGGCAGCAGTGCTTGCCATTTGTGTGATGATAATCCGATGCAAACTTGTAGGCATCCATTGTTATCCTGTCCATGAGCATGATGTTTGCGAGTGAGGATGTCCACATTGTCTATTGTGTCATTCCGTTAAAGCATGACATTTATATTTTATTTAATGAAATTGTTTGATTTTTACATACTAGTGACATGTGGATTGTGTTACGTTATGTTGTGATCTACGGGAAATAATGTAGTAACGGCTATGTGGCCCTCATTACAAGTTGGGTGGTCTTTCGGTGGTAAATCTGCTGCAATACCGCCAAATGGAATTACTGCTACCGTCACTTGGTCCTGTGTACTTACCACAGGATTACAATTGGTCGTGGGTGGTGGCAAGTCCCAATATGTTGGAGTCCATACGACTCCACAGGGATTTCGGCAGATTTACCGCCAGCAGTAATTCCGCCCGGACTGTAATTCCGCCAAATTTGCAAAAATCCTCCCCCTCACCACCAATGTTGTAGTGCAGCGGTGCAGTAATTTTGCAGCAATGCAGTGGTAACGGAGTTACCAATGCATTACCACTGTTTTTTTCCGGCACCACTTTGCTCATAATGAGGCCCATGTATTTAAACAGCTGTATTACCGGATTAAACAAATGAATACAATAAATAAATAATGAATATTTTTATTGTTTGAGACAGCAATACCTTACTTGCCAATAAGGTGCTTTTTGCCTTTCAAAGTCCCTGGGCAGTCAGGGAAAGTGGAGCATTTACTGCAAAATAGACATTCTTGGGAGTACATTTTCCCACCATTGTTAACTTTGCCCAGAGAGTCTGAAACTTGGATCCTGCATCTGGGTGAAATGCACTCAGCTGAGATGGGGGTAATCTAGGCATGACTTGCCTCAGATGGACGGGGGAAGAGGAGGGGGAGCCCTGGGAACATAAGCGTCCAAGCCATCCTTTGTTGGCAGAGATGCTGAGCAGGATTCCAGAGGTTTCCATCACTTGTGGGATCAGCATCTGTTTACAATCAGGGAACTCCACCATTTGCAGCTCCTACCATAGGCTTTACCAAACAGTAGAGTTCATTTTATACAAAAGTGTAATTTGGCTGTGGGGACCGGTTACGTTTACACTGTAACGCAAGTGGGTCCCCCGCGCCAACCCTTCATCATTTGCACGGCCGGATGCAAATCTAAAGGGCAAAAGGCGGCGTACACGTGTGTATACCACGTTTCCCCTTCACATTTGCACTCCGCAGTGCAAAGTGAGTAAACACCGTGCTAGACAGCGTTTACTTTTCATTTTGAGCACCACTTGTCATGCAAGCATGGGAAGCGACGCTCACAATTACTATTAATCCCTCCCTGACGCTTAATTGTAATTGTACACTCTCCGTGCCAGGCTCCTGGAGCTGATGTTCATATGAGCCGTACCATCAGTGGAAGGTGCCTTGCGTAAGGCTTTTACGTCTTCCATTGACAGTATCCAGTAAGAAAATTGCGGCAAAAATGTCAACGGTAAAATAAATTGCGGCAAAAATGCTGTGGTTTTGACCTGGTAAAGGTGTACCCCATTACACCATTTAAGGGGGGTGGGGGTTGCGGGAGTGTCCCCCGCATCCTTTACATGATTGTGGCGGCAAAACCGCAGCATTTTCACAGCAATATTTTGTATTCACAGCCATTTTTGCCACGATTTTAAGACATGGAACCCAATTGACACCAAGGCTCATTTTCGAGCTTTGCTATGGCAGAGATGGGGCGGATCGCAATTTGCATTTCTGCCGCCTCCCATCCTCTCCCCACATTACGAATGCACCAACATTTTGCACCGGCATGGATTTTCATCAAAGCGCAAATGCTGGGGACCCCTTTGGGGTCCGCCTGCTTTATGCACCAGCATAGCAGGCGGACCCCACTGGGATCCATTGAACGCGCTCCCTGGCATGCTATTGCAATGAAACCCTCCCTGACATGCAAATGCCGAACATTTGGCAGTGGGGGACCCGCTTGCGTTACAGTGTAAACAGTCCCCGACTACACTTTTGTATACATTGAGCCCCCCTGTGTCTTAAAGCGAGCACAGGTTGCAGAGGAGGGCTTTGGAGAAGCAACATGTTTTGGGTGAAAAGAAGACAAAAAAGGACTTCCGATAGTGAACTGAAAGCGCGTAATGCACCTCAGTGGGTTGAGCTTCTGCTGCAGAAAGGGGCACGTAACACGAAATCAACTACTTACCTATGAGCACGGGCTGACTCAGCCTTTCATCCTCCCTAAACCAATAACAAGAGCGTCACTGGGTATAGAAATTCCCTGGCCATAGACTGAGGTCTGCCTACATGCGTGGGAAAGTTGTAGCCCAACTACTTGTAATCATATGATTGCTCCAGTTGCTCCACCTAGCTCCCTGAAGTGGAACGGGTAAAACGCAGCGCTATACCAAACTCCTTCATAAACAAATATTATTTCAGAGCCAAGAAACAATTCTGTCGCTGTGTATGGTTTATAAAATGCCGATATCACATGGGGCAGGAATGACAATAGTGGGGCAAAGAGACAGAAAAAGCAGCCACGGCGAGGAAGGGGGTGGACACAGAGAGGATGGGTAGGAAAGGCGTGGGAATAGGAGAAGGAGTGTGCTGCGGTGAAGGGAGGAGGGAGGGCAGGAAGACGAGGTTTGCTGGGAAGTTGACCCCCGGGAGGCCTGAACAATGCAATGTTAAATTTATTGGCATATGACGGGGATTAGGCCTGACAGCACGGATCGGATTCTCTTCCCCGACCTCCCCCGCATTGCAGAAGCAGTGCCAACTCCCTACCCCTCGTGTAAGCAGGAAGAGCTCCCTAACCTGCTCAGGGGAGGGGGAGGCTGAAAACTCCAGTCTGTTGCCATACACTACAGGGGAGGGCTAAGGGAGGCAAGAACCTTTGGTCCAGAGAGAGTGCACAGTCGGCCATTTTGCCTTCCTTAGCATGCTGGTCGGCAGGCTGAGAGATGCCTCAAAGCTCATGGTACTGTGCTATGGTGCTGTGCTCAGGGGCCTGCTGTGAACTCTGCCCATCTAGGGAAGGCGTTTGCCAGGTGTTTGTGAGGCATTGGGGTGGCAGGGGTTAGGATCGCTGGCCATTTCTACTCTGCTGTCTCCTTCAAGCCCCAAACTCTTCTCACATAGTCCAAAATGATAACCCCTCCACCAGAGCCACCAACAGACACAAACTCACCAGTTTGACATGCTGGAACCCTCTAGGGGATTCCTCATGATGAAACAGGAAGCTGGAGGCCAGGGTGTGGATTTCTAAAAGAATATGCTGCACCTTGGCCTAAAAAGGGGACAGAGAGGTGTGACAGCTGCAGGATATGATGTGGCATTTATAACACGTCTGTAGACATGTGTTTCCAGGCGCGACAAGACAAGGAGGGGAAACAAGGGAGGACAAAATAACAATCTTACTAGGCCTTGTGTCAATCGGATTGCGCAAGTGCGGCAAAGAGGGAAGGGGAGAAGTGCCAAGGGGGAGGTGAAGGGGGAAGTGCAGTTAACTCACAAGTGCAGCCAGCAGGTGGCTCATAAGTGCAGAGAGAAGGGGCTGTAGGGATGCAGATACAGGCCCTTAAGTGCTGGGCAGCCCAGAGGCAGTGCGAGGGCAACTGGACATGCAGGAGTCTGGGCCCTAGTTCAGAGGGTGACCAGGTGACCAGTGCGCGGATCAGTCAGGTGCATCAGCAGGGAAGAGGAAGAGAGAAAGCGGAAGCGAAAAGGAAGGTCTTGAGTTGCTTCCGGAACCGGATGTGGTTCTACTCAAGTTTGAGAGAGGCAGGGAGGCTGTTCCAGAGGGAGGCCCCAGCCGAGGAAAGAGATCTGCCCCCAACTCTCTGCTTGGAGAAGCCTCTGACCGTCAGAGAGTTGGAGGTGGATGAGCGAAGAGCTCGAGAAGGAAGATGTTTTGGAAGAGAAAGTTGGAGGTAGAGCGGTCTCAGTTTGCAGTCTCTCTGGCCCCTTCCTAGCTAAGGGTCGCAGGAGTGGGTGGGTGGGGGGTTCCTTACTTGTGCCACAGCTAAAATGATGGGAGCAGGGACAAAACAACCATGCTTTATTCATCCAGATTTTAAGGGACGTCCTTCCGGGGTTAGGGTGCGCTGTCAGAAATTAGCAAATGCATAAGGTTTGAGCTGTTTGCCACAGAGGGTGTCTCCTGGAGTCATGAAAGGGACAGCCTAACCCATTAACCGCCAAATCTGTTGGCTTTACCAATGCTTGCTTTTAACAGTACTGCAGTGAAGGACACACATAGTTCTTATAAATCAAGCAGTTGATGGCAAACCTGGTTAAGACATTTTTCTTACACCGCTAGCGCATTTACAGCTCCAATTAAGTCATTAACCCTCAGAAGACTGCTTTGATCCCAGGAGCAATAGATGATCAGGCAACAGCAGAGGATTGGAGAGTGAGAAATGAATATGAGAACATCAGGGACTGAAGGACTATCATCTAGCGCTGGGTCACACAGTCCTGCTGAGAGGCCATTATACAGAAGGCAAGTTGTCCCTAACATATGAGCCTCGACCGATGGAGGTCGTAGATGTAAACAGGTCAATGATCATGCTTGCCAATGGACGTAACACTGTTTCGAGGAACTCTTGCTTCTTTAAGAAGGTGAGATCAGAAGTTCCCATACAAGCAGAGCATTTACCACACCCCTCTGAGGCTGAAAGGATGGAGGAGGAAAATCACAGATTTTCGGGGAGTGGACATGATGGACAGACACCCTGAAGAATCAAGGGCTCCAGAACCTATAGCAGACCCAGGCCCTGAGGGGTCTGAAGGAAGATTGATTACTGAAAGGGAGTCAAGAAGGCAGCCAGCTGTGAGGGGTCAGTAATGTGAGGCTCACAACTGAAGTTAGGTTCTTCAAAGTTGGACATTTCATTTATAAAAGAAACAATATAAACATCCTAACTAAACCTACTCTACCTGGGGATTCCCTGCCTGTTCTAAGATCCAAGGGAAAAGCTACCCTTTCAATGTTCCATAAAGAAAACAGCACCAATGGTAATTCTGGATAAAGTTCAAATAAAAATTGCCACTTCCACTTAATACCAACTTTACTTCCTGCAGCATCTTGTCTGCAATTTGTTAGGATGCTTCTTCTAAGGAAATTGCTCTGTCTGTGACAATTTCCTTTCTCCAGCATGGGGTCTGGCATGGATTCACATGCTCATGAATATGATATGATATGTTATTTATAACACACTTAATACCCACAGGTTTCTAAGCGTGGACCCGGGAATTGAACCTGTGTTGCTCTCTGTCGCTTTGCTTCCATTGCGAGCACGTTGCTCCTGAGCTATCCTCCCTCCAGTTGTCAGGCTTCCACTTTCACTTACAAACTGTATTTCTCCTCTAAACCAATCATTGTCCTCTGGGTCATACTGCCCCCCTCCAATGACAGTCCTCTCCTTATGCCCCTACTCTAGCAGCCATCTTCAGATTTGTACTGCACGCTTCAGTGTCGGGAGTCCTCGAGTGTGCTCTCTGAGCAATGTGTATGTGTTTTTGATGAAAAAAGTTCTATTTTTGTTTCAAAGAAGCCTGTGTGCTTTTTTCTTCATCTGCCGACAGCGGGGACCCATTGTCGGTGAAGTTCTGCACCCCTCAAGGATGAAGATCGTCAAAGATTGTACAAGACCTTTGGGCTACTTCGCGCCCTCCGCCCATGACTGTGGAGAAGAAGGAGGGAAGGTCCCTCTTCAGGCCTGCACCAAATGCAGGGTAAAGAATGTATTTGTGGAGGACTACAAGGAGGTAGAGTGCGAGATTTGCCTTGGATTTTTGAAAAAAACATCGAGGCACAGGCACTGTAGGCTGATGGCATGGCTTAACCACAAGGCCTCTGACCTTTGCTCCGTGCAGGGTCATGCCTCACCCAGGACCAGCCAGTCTGAGGAGCGACCTTCTAAGTCCTTTGAGGGCACCTCATCCGTGGGGGCCCAAGACAAGGCCAATAGCTGCAAGTCTGAGTCCACCGGGTTCGCTGCAGAAGCGGGTACCAAAGTGGATAGGGCGTGTTCAGCATCACCTCTAGCCTTCTGCCTCCATTGCGAGCCTACCATCGAGCTCCTCATCAAAGAGGAGGTTGTCTACCCCGGCTAAACTTCGTGAGAAATCCGAGAACCCACGGACAGAGGAGAAAAAGGCCAAACAACCCAAGCAGGTCCAATCAGCACAGGCTAAGACCTCGTTGGCAACACCGTCAAAGACTGCTACTGCCACGACAGCTAAGGGCGCTGATCCTGTGAAGGTATCTCCGGTGGCTCAGAAGGTGTCCTTACCCCCAAAGCGCGTCACCGCCGCAGTGACTATGGCAAAGTCTGCAGGTATGCCAGGATGTGTGAAACCGGCTCAGACTTCAGTTCAGGGCCCTCCGGGGGGAAGAAGAGAGGGGGCAAGGAGGCCCTGAAACAGCCCTCTCAGGCCGTCGCCCAAGCCATGGAGGTTTCATCCACGGATGACGAGGATCAGGAGTCATTACACAAAGTCCACAAGGACGTTGAAAAGGAGGATAACAGCTACAACGGCGCAGAGCCTCGTTTTTCTGGTGTACCTGCTAAGCCGAGAGACATTTCCTTGGATATTCTGTCGACTCTACACACTTTGTTGTCAGAGATCTGGATGAAGATTCCTCCAGGGTCCCGATCAGCTTCCAGCGAAGAAGAGGAAGTGTCATCCGCTGCCCCCATTTCAACCTCCACCACCACGTCGGGTCCCTTCTCCCCAGCAGACCCAGACACGGGTACAGGGACGGATACGACAACAACGACGGATGAGGACAAGGATATTGTAGCAGCGGACGGTGAATCTCCACATTTGGATGCTCCACATAGGGTGTCCCCACCGGATGAAGTGGGATCGTTCCACTCCATGATATCCAGAACCTCTGAGCTATTCCAACTGGTGCCCGAGGAAACCAAGAAGAAGGGCTTATTGTACCAACAAAAACGGATACAGAGACGGCCCGTTCCCTGGGCACTCTCCAGCAGCTCTTCTTATCGCTCCTCCAGGGGAAAGTTGAGCAGCTCTTCAAAAGGTTTCTTGACATCATACCGTCAACCTTCCAGATCCACAACTTAGGAAGCCTACAGAGGCCATTCCCAGGCCTACGGTAGAAGAGGACAGCGTTGCCCACAGGGAAGGACGCTGATACCAAAGCAAGCCTGAACCGACCGGGATGTCGGGCCCCCACCCACGCACCCGGTGGGAGGCCGACTGACGAAGTTTGTCAGTGAGTGTAGAAAGATCACCACTGACAGATGGGTGCTGGATGCTCTCGCCCAAGGACACACCCTGGAGTTTCAACGCAGGTGTCCGCGGATACCACCGGTTGTCTGGCAGGAGCAGCACATCCCTCAACTCCTGAAAGAGGTACGGGCCATGCTGCGAAAAGGGGCAAAAGAGCTAGTTCCCCAACGGCTCTGGGGCTCTGGAGTCTATTCCAGATACTTTCTGGTCAGAAAGAAGACAGGGGGCTGAAGGCCCATCCTAGACTTGTGACGTCTCAACAAATATCTAAAGTCCCAAAAGTTCAGGATGGCCACGTTGCAACACATGCTCGGCCAACTGCAAACAAAGGAGACTTCTTGATGCTGTTGGACCTGGAGAATTCCTATTTCCATGTCCCCATTCACAAGAAACATCAAAGGTTTATACACTTAGGTGCAGGGACAGCACTACCAGTTCAAGGCTCTAACTTTTGGCTTGATGTCAGCCCCCAGGGTGTTCACAAAGTGCCTGGCTCTGGTGGCGGCCCATCTGCGTCTACAGGGCATACACGTATACCTGTACCTGGACAACTGGCTGATTCACGCTTGCTCGAGGGAGCTTGCTGACGGGCACACGGAGAGGACCGTCCGGTTACTGATGGATCTGCGATTCTCTGTTACCTTTCCAAAGTCCTGCTTAACACCATCGCAGAACCCTCTGTTCCTAGGTGCCAGACTCAATTCAGTGTCTTGCCTGGCATCGACATCGGAGGAGAGGATAGAAGCCATTCAAGGGAAGGTGCAATGGCTGTCATCGATGAAGACGGCCACGGTGAGGGCCATCAAGTCGTTACTGGGCATGATGTCGTCTTGCATATACCTCGTCTGGTTCTGCAGGTTGCAAATGTAACCCCTACAGGAATTACTGGACGCTTGCTGGATTCAGGTGTCCGGAAGCTTCACAGACAAGATCGCTCTCCACGATGAGTTCCATTAGGTGAAAGGATGGTGGAGCGCCCACTCCAACATCGCCCAGGGCATGGGATTCCAAAACCCCCATACCAAGAGACGGTTACCACGGACGCTTGCCTGGAGGGCTGGGGAGCTCACACCGGATGTCTGCACACCAGAGGCCTGTGGTTGGCAGAGGAGAAGGAGCTCTATATCAACATCCTTGAGCTAATGGCAGTGTTCTAGTCCCTCAAGTCGGTCCTTCCGTCTCTGAAGGCGAGGTGGTGAGGATCTTCACGGACAACACCACCACCATGTTTTACATCAGGAATCAAGGGGGCACTCAATCCCTGGTGCTCTCCAAGGAAGCGCAGGACTTGTGGCGCTGGGCCGTCGGATAAGGGATGGTCCTTGTCCCTCTTCACCTAGGGGGAGTCAAGATTACCATG
The DNA here is from genome assembly GCF_040938575.1 of Ambystoma mexicanum. Classification (NCBI taxonomy): domain Eukaryota; kingdom Metazoa; phylum Chordata; class Amphibia; order Caudata; family Ambystomatidae; genus Ambystoma; species Ambystoma mexicanum. The sequence continues at coordinate 119,902,390 of NC_090924.1, read as the reverse complement.
GCAGACTGCCTCAGCAGGGAACTGCACTCCGCCACAAGTGGGAACTTCGGCAGGATCAGGTGGACCGCCTCTTCGTCAAGTGGGGCAGGCCCCAGACCAATCTATTTGGACAGTGGTGAACTCCAAATGCCAGATGTTTGCCAGCAGATTTCACCAACCGAGGAGCCTGGGAATGCGTTCTCCTTCCCAGTGGGAAGGGCGTTTCCTCCATTCCTTCTCCTGCTACGAGTCATCAACACGCTCAGACAGTGTCAATGCAGGATGATACTCATCTCCCCGGTGTGGCCGAAACAGATTTGGTACCCGGAACTTCTCAGCCTGTCAGCGTCGCCTCTGGTCAAGCTGCCAGTGGTTCCGGATCTTCTCACCAGAGAAGGAGGTGCAATCCTGCATCCCGACCCAGCATTGCTGAACCTGAGGGCTTGGCTCCTGCAGCCCTAGAGTATGGAGGGCATTAGTTGCCAGCGGACTGCAGCGAGGTCCTCACCAAAGCCAGGTCGTCGTCGACTTTGAAGTGCTACAGTCACAAGTGGAAACGTTTCGCTACATGGTGCCGGTCACAGATGATTACCCCTTTGAGGGTCACGGCCACACAGATCCCGCTGTAGTTGCTATTCTTGGCCATGGTCGGACTTGTACACACCTCCATCAAGGTACATCTGGCAGCTCTCTACCGCTACACCAGGTCACCAGGAAGATCTTCACTTTGGTCCCACTGACTCATCAAGGAGTTTCTCAAAGGACTTTTCAGATCTTTCCCGTCGGTGAAGGCTCCTGCCCCGGTGTGGGAACTCAATGTGGTACTGACAAGGTTCATGGGGGCCCCCTTCGAGCTGCTGCATCAGGCCCCGCTCAAGTTTCTCTCGTGGAAAATGGCTTTCCTTGTGGCCATCACCTCTGCCAGAAGGATAGGTGAGATCCAGGCCCTGTCCTGCAAGTAACTGTACCTGACTTTCCACGTATCGAGGGTGGTGCTGCGTACGCATGCCTCCTTCATGAAAAACGACTGACGCTGTGGGAGTTAGAAGTAGAGGAGCGAAGAGCTCGAGAGGGGAGGTATTTGCGGAGGGATAGCTGAAGGTATTTTGGACCCAGGCCCCAGAAGGCCTTGGGGACAATGCAGAGGGTTTTAAATGTAATCCTTGCATCCATTGGGAGCCAATGGAGAGATTTCAGAGCTGGAGAGATACAATCCCAGGGCTTGGGGCCAAGGACAAGTCTCGCAGTCCTGTTCTGGATTAGTTGCAGAGGGCAGTGAGTAGAGGAAGGTAGATTTAGAAAGAGGCTGTTACAATAGTCTAACCTAGAGAGAATCAGAGCTTGGGAGACAGTGAGCTTCTGGGGGAAGGAGAGGAAAGGCAGAGTACCTCTGAGGAGGTGCAGTAGGAAGTTTGACTTTTTAGAGACCTCAGAGATGTGGGCAGAGAAGGAAAGTGTGGAGTCAAAAATGACCCCGAGGTTCTTAGCCTCGCAGGTGGGGGTAGGAGGAGGGCCAAGAGAGGCCGGCCAGAGAGTGAGGGGAAAGGATGGGGAAGGCGTGCCGATGAGGAGGATCTCTGTCTTGCTGACATTTAGACAAAGATCATTGGCGGCACACCAATGTTGAATGGCAGTTAGGCAATTAGAGATGAGAGATGGAGAGGGGGTGGCTGCGGGAAGCCTGAAAATGAGTTGAGTGTCATCAACGTAGCACTGGAAATGTGAGCAGAAAATGGCGATGCAGTGGGCGAGAGTTGCCAGGTATTGGTTGAGAAGCCAGGGCGAGAGGTTAGACCCCTGGGGAACACCGCAGGTAGAGAGGAAGATAGATAATAGGAAGGACCCAAGTTGGACCTGGGAGGGTCGATCACAGAGGAAAGAGGTCAGCCTACAAACTACAGCATCATATTAATGCCCCAGTGAACATCGGAACTGTGGTGACCCTGGTTAACCTGGTCTTAGTAGAACCAATAAGAGAGACATATGCCCAGGTTACCTCTAACAGATGACATACACCCTGGGGAGAGATCTAACACAAGAATGTTTACCAGGGTATGATGGAGGGAATGATGGAAATAGAGGCCCTAAAGTAGTGGGACACTGGATCCAAAGATCAAACCTGCAAAATGGGACAGAAAGGTTTTGGAAAGGAGTAATCGATTTAAGATGGAATACGTGTTTCACGACAAAGAGAACTGAATTCTGAGCCGAAGTACTATCTTGTCCTTGCTGCATATCCCGGCATTGAGAAGCGTCACATATCTCTCGAGTGAACTTTCTCTTCCACTGCTATCTGGACATGGCAGCAATTGGTCTTCCATTTATCCTGGTCCAAAATCATTTGTTATCATAAACTGACGACCTGAGACTCAGGGGTACTGATGTTACTGTGCACACACAATGGTCCCCCTTCTTCCCCTCCCCAATTGGAATGTAATACTGGCTGTGGGTGTGGTCGCATGCAACTTTCTACTAGAGTAACTGCAGCCCAACCCAACTTGAAAGAGAAGAGAAATTGGATCTGGGTCCTTGATATACAGGGGATTGTAACACAGGGGGTCCCTTTTGAAAGAACACATTATTAACATTGTCAGCTAGAATTCCAAAGGGTTTAAGCACCTCACCTGCCAGGAAAACATAATTGCTAAACTTGGCGAAACCAATATGATCCTCATTCAGGAATCTTTCCTGACAGGTGAGGTCACTATAGATGGTTGTGAGGTGCGCCAACAAATGGCAACAGCATATTTGATTGGCAGGCCTTGTGAAGGCATGCTGGTTGCCGTTAAGCAAGAATGGGTCCATTCAATAGATCTTATATGTTCCCATCGCCGTGCATTCAAGCTGTTCCTCTTCTCCTACGTAGCGATCTGGGTCCCCTACTGATAATCAACATAAGGAGGTAAAACAAGTAGACATTTTTGAATGTTTAGAATCCGTATCGATGGATAATCATAGTGACCAGAGCCCTAACCAGATGGATTTTGCGGGAGATGTTATGTCAGATTGCCTCAGGAGTGATCCAGGCTCGATGTGTATATTGGGTGTGATGGGTTTATGGTGGGAAACATTCCTGAGACAATGGGATCGCCTTGTTCATTAAAGTGTTGCAAGACACCACCGAAAATTTAAAGAAAATGGGGTTTATGTGCCATTGCAAAAAGGGGGATCTGTTTGCCAGAAATTTTAAAACTGAAGAGCAATTTGCGTCGGATTGTCTGAAAACTCAAAAATGAAATACTGCCCACTTCTGAATGCTCCAAAGGCATTAGGGAGGCAAGGTTGACTTACAGGAATAATTTAAAAGATTTCTGAGTAATGAGACATCAGATAGAGGAGGAGAGAATAATAATGGCCATATTGGAAAATCTGATACAAGCTTTTGGAGGATTACAAATGGGAAAGCGGAAGCCCAAGTGAGATTTCAAGAATGCCCTGCTCCGGAAAAGCTGTGGGTGGCTCATTTCTCTCAACTATACAGCCCAGGTTTGTCGCATTGTACCTTTGAGGGTGTGGTGGGGTCATTGGACTTTGATTTTGTTCCTGAGGATATCGAGGATTTGATACTGAATCTCAGTAACTCGAAGGCTCCCAGGCCCAGTGGGGTTCTGTAATGCAGTTCTCAAGTCACATCCCATCTTCTGGGCTTCTTTATCATTTGGAGTATTTAAATCTGCTCGAGCTAGCCAAAAATTCCCGCAGTTCTGGCATACCGCCACCATGGTCCCTATCTTTAAAAAAGGCGACAAACAGAGCCCCTTAACTATCGGCCAATAGCCCTCCTGGACTCTGATTCTAAAGTCTTTGCCTCCCTTATCCTGGTGAAACTCTCCTCTTGAGCAGAGAAAGTAGCCATTTTGATGCCTAACCAAACTGGTTTACGAAAAGGGGTCGGGACTACCACTGCAGGCTTTATTATTAACCATGTGCAGCAGAGGGTGTGGGAAAGGCGAGTGCCTGACATCTACGCTGTGTCCATCAATTTATCAATGCTGTTCAACAAGTTAAAGAGAAACCTGCTCTGAAACAAACTAAAAAAGTGTGGTGTCCCTATTTATTTATTTCATTTATATAGCGCCGAGACCCGGGGTATCGGCGCTTGTACAGGTATTGTAAGAACAGACAGTAAAGGAATAAAGCAATACATGAATCGAGGTGAACAGCATAAGGTTAGGTTATGCATATTTGTTGAAGAGTAAAGTCTTTAAAAGTGTTTTGAATCGAGAGAGAGAGAGAGAGAGAGAGAGAGAGAGAGAGAGGGTTCGTTTTTGATGTGGTCAGGGAGAAAGTTCAAGAGGTAGGGTACTGTAACGCAGAAGTTAGAGCCTCCTGCCTGCTTGCGGTTGAATCTGGGGGTGAGTAGAGAGTTGCTGGATGAGGATTGGAGGCATCAGGTTACTGGTGTGGTTGCAGTGCAGGGGATCATGTAAGAGGGGGCGTTGTGTTGAAGGCATCAATGTGTTTTAAAGTCAATTTGTGCTTTTATGGGTAGCCAGTGTGCTTCCCTTCTTGATGTTGTTATGTGGTCGGCGGGACTGAGGTCTAGGGCCGCCCTTATGCTTTATTTTGTAGGCATTGAAGCTTCGGCAGGTTTGTGGAGGAGGTGGCAGAAAACTGTGTGTTGCAATAGTCGAGTTTGCTTCCGATGATGGCTCGCACTAGGGTGAGGCAGTTGGCGGGTGAGAAAAACGTCCTACTCAAGGAGATGAGGTTGCCAGTGTAGGCTGTGGAGGAGGCCAGCGTGTTAACGTGGCGGTACATGTTAAGTTCTGTATCCAGGTATAAGCCCAGTGTATTGACATATTTGAATGCCTGGATGGTCGTTCGTCAATCGAGAAGGAGGAGTAGGAAGAGTCGATTCGTTTTAGGTGGTGTAGGGAGCCCACAACGAGTAGCTCGGTCTTATCGCCATTAAGGCATAGGTTGTGGGCTGCCATCCAGGTCTGAATAACACTGTATGTATAATTGATCATGTTGGTGTCCTGAGTGTAGTTCCCTGTGATCGGCAGGAGGACTTGCATGTCATCAGAAAAATGTGTCTATGGGATGCCCAGGACATTCAAGTGGTCGAAGAGGGGTTTGGTATAGGTATTGTACAAGCCTGGTGAAATGCAAGAGCCTTGAGGGATGCCACAAGGGATGGGGATCGGGTCAGAAGAGTGGTCACGTATGAAAACCTTGGATGTGCGCTCGCTCAGGAAGGATTTGATCCAGTAGGTGGCTTGATGAGAGAAGTGAATGTTTTTGAGGTGTTGGTAGAGAACGTTGTGGTCGACAAGGTCAAATACCACAGAAAGGTCAAGGCGGAGAATAGCTACTGATCGCCTGGTTGCCTGAGTCGCGGGTGATGTCAAGTTGGATTTTCAGGTACAAGAGGGCAGTTTCGGTGCTGTGTTTGGGTTTAAATCCAGATTGTCTGGCACCTAGGGGTTGGTGATGTTCAAGGTGGTGTAGGATTTGGAAATATTCTTCGCGGTCAAGGATTGTGAGGAGGAAAGGGACAGTGGTGATAGGGTGGTAGTTGGTGGCTAGGGTAGGATCGAGGTAAGATTTTTTGATGAAGGGGAGACCTATACAGTTTTAAGGCAGGCTGGAACATTGCTGGAGCGGAAGGAGGCTTTGACAAAATCACTGAGGGCAGGAGCAAAGGTGGCCGCACAGAGTTTAACTATGTGGGCCGGGCAGGCATCGCCTCTACAGTTTGAGGGTTTGAAGTGTTGGATCATGGTTGAGATATCCTTAGAGGAGATGGCTGTGAAGTACAATTTGGGAGGGGGTGAGTGCAGGGTTGGGGAGGGTGGTTGTGTTATTGGGCGGGGGAGGGTTTGGAAAGGAGAGATTGTTGTTTGGAATGGAGTTTGTCTTGCAGAATTTGTTTGAGAGTGTGGCTTGAACAGTGGAGCACCAAGCTTTGTCGCCATGGATGAAGGAAGGGGTGGGGGCTGGGTGTTCCAGTTCTTTGAGTATGGCGAATAGCTCCCGGGAGCTCGACCTGGCTTCAGTGATTCTTGTGTTGAAGAAGTTGGCTTTTGTTGCGACACGTGTGTTTTTAAAAGTTTTTGCTGCAGAGCAGAATGACTCTAAATTGGGTGGTGTGGGGTCTTTTCTCCAGGCATGCTCTTGGTCACGCATTAGCTGGCATATGGCACTAAGATTTTCTGTGAACCAGGTGTTGGTTTTCTTGCCTGGTTTGGGGGTTCTAAGTTTGAGTGGAGCATGTTGGTCGATGGTTTGTGTGAGAGCTGTGAGGATCATTGAAGCTAAGGCTTGAGGGTCATCGAGAGAGGTTATGTTCTTGGAGAGGTGTGGCACCAGTGTAGGGGCGAGGCAGGCTTCTGTGAGTCTGCGTGTTTTACGAGAGAGGGCGGGGAGTCTAGCATCTGGTTTATTTGGACTGTGGTCGTTGGTGAGACAGAGGTTGATGAGTGTGTGGTCTGACCAGAGTACAGGCATTCTGTTGTTGATGGAGACGGTGGTGTTCAAGGAAAGCACCCAATCTAGTTTTCGTCCTTTTTAGTATTTGGGGGTTTGGACAAGTTTGGTTAAGTTTAGTTTGGTAAGTGAAGTCTTAAGGTCTTGCTTTGGAGTCAGCAGTATCATTGTAGCCAAGGTTGAAATCCCCTAATACTAGGAATCTGGTGGCTGATTTGATGAGGGGAGAAAGGAGAAGGGGAATGTCAAGTTTTGGGCAGTTGGTGTGGTTGGGTTGGTGGTAAGCAATGAGGAAGTTTATGGTTGTTTTTGGGTTGATTATGAGCTTGGAAAGGCGGAGATTGTAGCCTAGTTGGGGAGGTAGGAGTATTCCCCAAAAGGCAAGTCATCTTCTGTGCCATACTAATACACGACACCCTATTGGTTTCACAAACTATAGGGCTCCTAAATACGTGGCCCACTATAATTGGTTGGCACGCTTGTACCCTTCTGGAATATTCCACTTGCTAGCAGCACGCAAGCTAGTTACCCAAGGTACTGGGCGGGGCGGCTTGCTGAGGCCTCCCCACCCAATTAGCCCTCATCCATCATCACTCCAGCGGTCTGCCATTCAATTAAGGCTTTGAACTCGTCCTTGTAGAGGCTCACCGCACCTGAGAATAAAAGGCAGTATGGCATGGTCTTATCTTCTGGCTTGGGTGTAGCTCAACCCACAGTCTATTAACATCTGACTGTGTGAATGCAGACCACGGTTTCGAGCTCTTTGTTGCATAAAATACTATTAAATGATGAACTCTTGGCACCTTCAGTGTTTTTCCATTGCACCTCAACAGGAGTTTGCTTCTTTCTCACGTTCATGTAGCTTCTTGACAGATAACCAGACTCACGGTGGCCCCGATTGTCGATGCTGGGCCAGCCAGCTTTTCTTGAATTTTCATTCGCCATCAGCTGTTTTCAACTGCGCCACACTTCAAGCCCTTTCCATTCACGGGGTTCAGGTTTGCTAAAGTACATTTTGGCACATCCCAATTCTATACATTCCTATGAATATAAATAGGTGCATCGCCGCAATCTCTTTACTACTGTCATGCCGCGGCAGGGATGGCGGAAGTGGAATCGCTGGTGGTTCTGTCCGCCGTAGCATTCCACTCCTCGTCTTCCGCTCACCGCTCTAGTCGTTGTACGCGATCGTGACCCGGAAGTATAAATCACTTCACTTCCGGGTCGCATACGCGTTGCAACGTTTCCGGGTTCCCTCCTGTGTTGCTGCCGCTCCCGTACCTGGTGATATTCCTGCCTTTCAGCCTTTCGTTTCGCTGTTTCCACACAGCTGTGTTCCACCCTTGTTCTCTGCCTTGCGCATTGCCTCGTCCTTGTCTAACCTTCCATTCTCCTTTTCCCCTTTTCTTTTTGCCTCTTCATACCCCCTCCTTTACCCTCAAGCTTCTTCCTTCTTTACTATTCCATTTCTCTTAATTGGATCTTCCTCCTGCCAGACCTGTGCCTGCCTATCGGACTGCCTGTGAAGTACCCCTTGTGCCTATTTGGATCTACCTCCTGCCAGATCTGTGCCTGCCTACCGGACTGCCTGTGATTTAACCCTTTGTACCTATTTGGAACTTCCGTCTACCAGACCTGTGCCTGTTTACCGGACTGCCTTTAGTTCAATCCCTTGTACCGTTATTGGTATCTCTGCTTGCCAGATTCTGTGCCTGCTTTTCGGATTGCTCTCCCATCAGCGAACTCACCTCCTGTGATCATCCACCTAAAATACTACGTCTAGGGTTTTTTTGTGCCATCTGGCTTTTTTCCCCCTGTGAGGCGTTCTCGGTAGGATAACCCCCGTTGCCCCTATCTTAGTGGCACGGTGGCATCCTATCGAGGGCGTCCTTATCTTCACAAGAAAAAAGAGAAGCCTCCACGACATAAGGACGGAAAGATCAAGCAGAAAGAGGAAGGTGAGGAGTTGGGGGAAGGGGGAGAATTCGCCATTTCATCAGAAGAAGAAAATATAACCGACATTCGTGACAGTTTGCAACGCCCACAAGAAACTGAGATGGCAACCCCCCAGCAAGTTCAGGAACTTATAGCCGCCGTCCAAAACCTTAATTTGGAGGTCCAGAACCTTAAGGCAACCAACGCAGCATTGCAACTAAGAATGAATGAACGGGAGCGACCCTCTGCAGACCTACCTTCACTCCCTTTGGTTTCAGGCAAATTTGATGGATCGCCGAAACGAGTCAAGGAGTTCTTAGATGCCTGTAATCTCCACTTTTCCTTCCGTCCGCAGACCTTCACATCGGATCATGCCAAAGTAGGATTCATGATTACCCATATGACGGGTAATGCCCTGACGTGGGCCACCCCTTTGGTTAACCAACCAGATCCTGTGCTGCAGAACTATAATGATTTCAAAACCCTGCTGCAGCAAACATTTCTACGCACAGAAAGTACTTTTTTGGCCTCTGAGGACCTCTTAGACATCCGCCAGGGAAACACAGATCTTCTCTCCTATATCACTACGTTCAAGCAGATAGCCGCCGAAGCTGGCTGGCAGGAACAGGCCCAATATGCCATCTTCCGTCGAGGGTTGAGAGAGGACCTCAAGGACGAACTGGCACGTATTGACCGTCCGTCCTCCTTTTCGGATCTCATCACGGCCGCTCTTTCGGATTGATTTCCGGCTCTCGGAACGACGGTCAGAAAGAAAAAAGAACAAACTCTACAGTCTCTCTCCCTTAGAAGCCCAGTTGCCTTCTTCTCTACCACCTTCACGTCAAGGCAAAGAGGAACCGATGCAGATTGGTACTGCTCGTGCACCACTCACCCCGGAAGAACGGAAGAGACGAAGGGATGGCAACATGTGTATGTATTGTGGAGCCTCTAACCATCTGTTACGGAAATGTCCTGACGTCCCTCCGAGGCGTTCGGGAAACGAGCACCCTCGGTGAGCATTGGGACGCACTCCCGAGGGGCCATTCCTAGTCCTTACGCAACTCTGTCGATAGCATCTTCTGGTATACCGGAGGATTCTAGGTTGATGGTTCTGTCAGTCACTCTTACTGTGGGCAGGACCGTGGTCCCAACTCAGGCTTTACTCGACTGTGGTGCAGCCGGCAACTTCATAGATACCTTGTGGGCTAAACAAAAAGGCATAAATCGTCTGGCCAAACAGGAGGATCAGAAAGTCGAAGGAGTGGATGGTGAACCTTTGATTTCCGGCATGATCACACATTCCACTGAAGAATTACACCTAAGTATCCAGCAACATACCGAAAAGATCTCGTTTGACATCATCAGAGCAGCCCATTTCCCTATCATACTAGGGATAAGCTGGTTACGAAAGCACAACCCTCACATTGACTGGGCAAAGAACGTACTCAGTTTTCAGTCCACTTTTTGTAGATCCGAATGTCTGCCTGAACCAAAATTTGAGACAGTACAAACTACCAGTGTTTACGACTCCAGACTCATACATTGTCTTCCACATCATCTACAACAATACGCAGAGGTAGTGACAGAAAAGACGCCTAGCGATCTTCCTCCCCACCGACCGGAAGACTGCTGTCTGGATCTTGTTCCTGGTGCACTGGTACCGTTCGGTAGGAGGTTCCCTTTATCTCTCAGAGAAAGACACTTCCTCCGGGAATATCTGGATAACAATCTGGCCAACGGGCTTATAAGACCTTCAAAGTCACCGGCTGGAGCTTCACTGTTTTTCATCCCTAAGAAGGACACACGAGAGCTGAGACCCTGCATTGATTACAGGGGTCTAAACAAGGTGACCATAAAGGACAGGTATCCCATGCCTCTTATCACGGAAATCATTCAAGCTGTTCATGGCGCCACAATCTTCACAAAATTGGATCTCTGGAATGCCTACCATCTCCTCCGGATCCACCAAGGGGATGAATGGAAGACAGCTTTTAGGACCCCCTATGGGTTGTACGAATACTAAGTGATGCCCTTTGGGCTCGTCAATGCCCCATCAGTGTTCCAGCGTTTTATGGACCAGCTTTTTTCAGACCTGCTGTGTCAGACCACGATTGTCTATCTCGATGACATGCTGGTGTATTCAAGAACTCCGGAGGAACATGTAGTCCATGTCAAAGAGGTCTTCCAGAGATTAAGAAAAAAACACCTCTCAGTCAAATTAGACAAGTGTGTCTTTTCTGCAACCTCCATCCCATATTTGGGTATCATATTATCCAGTCAGGGTGTCGCCATGGAACCCCGCAAAGTATCTGCCATTTTGGAATGGCCTTCACCTAAATCCATCAAGGATGTACAAAGATTCTTAGGTCTGGCGAACTTTTACTGGAAATTTATACCCAACTTTTCCCACCGGATTGTACCTATTACCACTCTACTCAAGAAAAGCTCCAATCCATTTTTCTGGTCCAGCGAAGCTGAGGATAGTTTCCACAATCTCAAGGAAGCCTTCTGTACCGCCCCCATCCTTCAGCAGCCAGATCAAGACCGGCCTTTCATTGTCGAGACAGATGCTTCTTCATCAGCTATGGGGGCAGTGCTTTTGCAGGAACATCAAGGAGTGGAACATCCAGTCTCTTATTTTTCCAAGACACTCAACGACAGCCAATGGAACTACTCAGTCATAGAGCGTGAATTATTGGCCATGAAGTCAGCCTGTTTGGAGTGGCGTCACCTCCTACAAGGAGGTAAACACCCATTCTCCATCAGAACCGATCACAAGAATCTACAAGTCCTGCAACAGTTCGAGTGCTACAACACACGACAAGCCCGCTGGGCTCACTTCTTTGCCCAGTTCGATTTCGACATTACCTACATCCCAGGGCAACAGAATTTAGTCGCGGACGCTCTGTCTCGCAGAGGAGACTATGTGACCGAATCCGACAGGACACCGGATCTTATGTTCCCTTTGACAAGGCGAATAGGAGTTTTGTCCACTTTCTTGAGGCAAGTGAAAGAAGCTTCAAAAGGGGGTTTTGAATCTGAGAGACACCCACAAGACCTCGTCTACGACGTCAAGGAAGGACTTTACTTTGTGGAAGGCAAATTATACCTACCCACTCCAGAATTTCGGAGATTGGCATTAAAGTGGTGTCACGACTCCAAGTTGGCAGGTCATAGAGGTATCAAGGGCACGTTGGATTATCTGTAGAGGCCCTTTTATTGGCCGGAGATGCGAAGAGACGTGGCCAGTTACGTAAATCCTGCGTGACCTGCCTTCGCAGCAAGAATTCTCGTCTTAGACCTTTGGGGCTTTTGAAACCTAATCCTGTTCCCGACGGTCCTTGGGATGTTGTTTCTACCGATTTCATCGTGGACTTGCCTCCTTCTCAAGGGTTCAAATGCATTATGGTGGTGATCGATTTCTTCACTAAAATGGCTCACTTCTCCCCGTTACCAGGTGTACCGACAGCAGTAGCTATGGCCCAAGCATTCATCAAGGATGTCTTTCGTCTCCACGGGATACCAAAGAAGATCATCTCAGATTGAGGTAGCCAATACACCTCTCGTTTCTGGAAAAATCTTTGCAGCCGTTTGGGTATAGAGAGAGCTCTAATGTCCGGTTTCCACCCTCAGTCCAACGGACAGACGGAACGTCTAAATGCCACCTTAGAACAGTACCTACGATGTTACGTGAACCTTCAACAGGATAACTGGGTTTCTCTACTACCCCTGGCAGAGTTCTCCTACAATAACTCCTTTCATACTACTCTCGGTTTCACCCCTTTTTTCTGCAGCTATGGCTACCATCCCCGGTCTATACTACCGGTCTCTAATGTCTCCACCTCTTTACCCACAGTTGATTCCACCCTCGCCTTGTTGAAAGACGTTCACCTGCAGGCTAAACACAACCTTAGCAAGGCTCAAATGAGATATAAGGACCAGGCCGACAAACTTCGGAAAACTGTACCTGATTGGGGCGTGGGTTCTCAGGTCATGTTGTCCACAAGGTACCTACCACGATGGGCACACCCTTCCAAACTCTCCCCTAAATTTCTGGGTCCATACGAAGTCACCCAAGCCATCAACCCGGTAGCCTTTCGTCTAAAACTACCCAAAAGCCTTCAGAGGGTTCACCCGGTGTTTCATGCCTCACAACTTAAACCATTTCATGCAGTCATCTGGTCCCGTAAAGAGAAGAAAACCCCCTTGCCTGCTACTTCGACCCAGGAGGAATTTGAAGTAGCCCAAATCTGTGACTCCCGGTACCGCCGGGGAAGGCTGGAATTCCTAATACGGTGGAAGGGATATCACTGGTCGGAAAACTCTTGGGAACCAGCCTCTCATGTACATGCCCCACTTTTGGTCCGCAGGTTTTTTCGCTCTCATCCGGGTAAACCGGGGGGAGGCCTCCCTAGGAGGGGGCATACTGTCATGCCGCGGCGGGGATGGCGGAAGTGGAATCGCTGGCGGTTCTGTCTGCCGTAGCATTCCACTCCTCGTCTTCCGCTCACCGCTCTAGTCGTTGTACGCGATCTTGACCCGGAAGTATAAATCACTTCACTTCCGGGTCGCATACGCGTTGCAACGTTTCCGGGTTCCCTCCTGTGTTGCTGCCGCTCCCGTACCTGGTGATATTCCTGCCTTTCAGCCTTTCGTTTCGCTGTTTCCACACAGCTGTGTTCCACCCTTGTTCTCTGCCTTGCGCATTGCCTCGTCCTTGTCTAACCTTCCATTCTCCTTTTCCCCTTTTCTTTTTGCCTCTTCATACCCCCTCCTTTACCCTCAGCTTCTTCCTTCTTTACTATTCCATTTCTCTTAATTGGATCTTCCTCCTGCCAGACCTGTGCCTGCCTATCGGACTGCCTGTGAAGTACCCCTTGTGCCTATTTGGATCTACCTCCTGCCAGATCTGTGCCTGCCTACTGGACTGCCTGTGATTTAACCCTTTGTACCTATTTGGAACTTCCGTCTACCAGACCTGTGCCTGTTTACCGGACTGCCTTTAGTTCAATCCCTTGTACCGTTATTGGTATCTCTGCTTGCCAGATTCTGTGCCTGCTTTTCGGATTGCTCTCCCATCAGCGAACTCACCTCCTGTGATCATCCACCTAAAATACTACGTCTAGGGGGTTTTTGTGCCTTCTGGCTTTTTTCCCCCTGTGAGGCGTTCTCGGTAGGATAACCCCCGTCCCCCTATCTTAGTGGCACGGTGGCATCCTATCGAGGGCGTCCTTATCTTCACAAGAAAAAAGAGAAGCCTCCACGACATAAGGACGGAAAGATCAAGCAGAAAGAGGAAGGTGAGGAGTTGGGGGAAGGGGGAGAATTCGCCATTTCATCAGAAGAAGAAAATATAACCGACATTCGTGACAACTACAAAGCCAGCCTCAGGATTACTTTGTCTACTTGCATTACAGCATCTGTACAATTGTAAAATGACTTTTCATTTTCTTCAGTGTTTCTTCACACAAGCAATCTTCATTTCGATCCTGAAATGTTGCTGTTCTTTGATACCTCATCCTTAGATCCCATACAATGTATATATTCCTTCGTCATTTGTGTCTGTTCTGGGTGCATTAATTCTGCTTCGTATGACGTCACTAGTCTTCTTTCTCGTTCACTTTCACACTTCTTCCGGCACTCCGGCATAAGACCATTATTTTGTTGTGAATGTATACAAGGTTTTCTCAATGGATACCATGTCTCAAGGATTCTTTGCGGTATAGGCATCCTCACTGGTACTGCGCATGTTGCAATTTCTGGTTCCCAACATATAGGCAACATGGGGGCAGAACGTCTGGTAGGGGTATTTGGCTCTTCCTCTACACTGGGCTGGGAGTGCAGCTGTGGAATACTAGGCTGCGTTCTGTGTGGGGCAGGGGATGGATGCTGCTGGCAAGCAGCATGGATGGTGGGTTTACGGAAAACCAGGTCAGGACACCAGGGGTGGCCGGGTGTATACACTGTGGCTTGCATGGTTGCTTGTGGTGGCATGTCAAGATGGGAGGCAGTGGGGGGCGGGGGGAGGGTGAGGCCGGGGTCAGGGACGAGAGGAAATCCATAGGTGTGAGCTTGCTGGCCATGGTGCACATTGGTAGGGTTGACGAAGCGCAGACAATCTGGTTTTATTATGGCGCAAGTGCAGAGGCTTGGAAGGAAGTGAGTGGGTGGGGAAGAGATAGGTAAGGATCTGCGGCAGATCATTGTGGTGGGGTCCAGTCTGGCCTTGTAGGCATGGTGGTGCAGGTATGTGACAGCTGAGGGTTTTGTCTGTGACTATATAGGGGACGCCGGAATGGAGTGGGCAGGGGAATAGGTGGGGGCGTGCTTTGTAGCCTCTGTGAAGCGATGAGGTGAGTATTGCTGTATATAGCGTGTTTGTGGCAGATGTGTGTTGCCCAGTGGGTAACGCAGAGGGGTATGTGGGGGAAGAGGGATGTTGTGTGGTGCAGGCGCGTGGATACAGAGATCTCGGGTAAGGCGGCTTGTGAGAGGGAGGCTGGTGCGCTGTTCTATTGGGGCTCTGGTAGGGTGGCCGGTGATGTTGGGTAGGAAGCGTGTGGAGGGAGGTATATGGTGCTTCATGGGATGGCAGAGAGGAGAAGAGATAGCGTTCTTCATACTGTGATGTTGCATGACCACTTATGCTGTAGTAAGGCCATCGCCATCATTCCCGATGTAGGGTGGGTGACTTTCCTTGTAGGAGGGGGTTGCCCTAATAATCTCCTGGGCATCCTGGTAAAGCTGAACTCTGTCATGACTCTATGTGTAAGGTTAAGCCCGGGGGGGTAATTCATCTGCAATTATTAAAACATCTCTCAAATTTGAGCAGAACCACCTCCCATTCAGAAAGCAATTCAAGATCTTCCTTTTCACTCCCGCTCTCTCTCTTTGTCTCCCCTGCTGATGTACCCAACTGCTCGCGCACTGGTCACCTGCATACCCACTGAACTCGGGCCCTGGCTCCTGCATGTCCAGTTGCCCTTGCACTGCCTCTGGGCTCCCCCAGCAATTAAGGGTCTGTACCTGCAACCCTGCAGTGCCTTCTCTCTGCCCTTATGAGCCACTGGCTGGCTGCACTTATTGAGTTACCTACACTTCTCCCCTTCCCTCTTCCCCACACTTGCGCAATCTAAATAACATAAGGTCTAGCAAGATCATTGTCTTGTCCCCCCCTCTGTTTCCCCCTCTTTGTCTTGTTGTGCCTAGAAACACTTGTGCACAGGCACGTTATAAATGTCATATCATATCATTACATATCATAATGGACTCCGACAAGGTTGTGTCCTGGTGTCATTCATATTTAACATCTATCTTTCGGACATTGAGGAAGGATTAGCATAAGCAGTGTTTATTGCCCCCTCTGTGCTTGGGTGCAGATTAAGCTCGATTACATATGCAATTTGAATCTTGGTGTTGGACCACTCAAAGGTCGGTATCCAGCATCTTTTGATTGCTTTTGGTAGATATGCTATGAAAAATGCCTTGGCCATTCATTCGAAGGAAGCATTCAACATGCTGGTTGTAGACCTCTGAAAAAATAGAAGAGGTCCGCTATTTGAAATACCTGGGCTTCAACATCTATGGGGTAACGGGAAAAACCCTGCTGATTGAACAGGTTATTGTTAAGACCAAACCGATGTTGTGTCAATTGCAACTGCTGCAGCGCAGCTTTGGCAAATTCTCACTAAATCCACTGCTGAGGTTCTATGAAGCAAAAGTGGTCCCAACTATCTGCTACGGGGTGGAGGTCCCCTCCCAATTAACTGAATACAACTTTGATTACTTAGAGGGGTTACTGTGGAAAAAAAGCATTGGGTCTGTCAAATTCGGTCCCAATGGTGGTCATCCGGGCAGAGTTGGGGTTGACCTCCCTTAAATCGAAGATGTGGTGGAAGAGGATACATTGTGCCTCAAGGTCCACCTACCCCCTCCAAATGTCATCTTTGAGCAGATGGATGTTGAGAAAGCTGGTATTGAGAGTGCCTTGGTCCAGTCTTGTACTATGTTTTTGAGTCTGGCCTCCACTAGTTGGGAAGAGGCCGGATCCAATAGCATGTTGGCAAGGAAGAAGATCCGACAACAGGATTGGATCAATACGTGTAAAAAAAAACAAAGACGCACAAGAACTATATTGATTTAATCAGGGCAAAGCGGGCAAACCAGGGCAAACAGTCAAGAGCTGGAGGTAAATCAGGACCCCACTGTCAAAGTACAGCCGGTACTACCAGCACCAGGTTTACCAGTGCCGGTAATACCGGCAATCCCCCACTGCGTCCTATGGACTCATTGGAATGGGGATTTACCTACTGTTGGCAGCACCTGTAATATCCGGTAATGCTGGGATATCAGGCGCAGTAACGGTAGGTTTGATTGGCGGTATCCTGGTGGATTTACTGCCAGGATACCGGCAAACTCGGGATGACCCCCAAATGTGCGCCTCCTAAAGAGAACAGTGCAAAATGAGCATGTGGCAACCACAGACATACAATATTCCCACTACTTTACAAACCATCCCAGTGCCCCCATCCTTTCGTCGACATCCTGCCCACACCCTGGTTGTTTTTTTTCATTGTTTTATTGCGTGCTTTTGTATAGATCAGACCTGGTTCTGAGGTGCAGCCAGGGGTGGACTGGGAACTAAAAGAAACCCTGGAATTAATTAGTGGGGACCAAAAGAGGCCCTGGAAATAAGGTTCAAAGTGGCCCCATTTGACACATTTTCTGCAAGCCCAATGCTTTTCCTATGAGAAAATTTGGAAATATCACACAAAAGAGGCCCAGGGTGCAGAGGCCCGCCGGGAAATCTCCAGAGTTCCCTATAGGCCAGTCCACCCCTGGGTGCAGCACAGCACTTTTCATAGTACAGGGGAGGCTTTTTTTTTAATCCTAAATCGTGCAGATTTCGGGGTGCAAATTGGGGCACTTGCATAGCTCGACATTGGGCTTTGCAACTCAACCAACTGGTGTTGGAGAAAGGAGGGGGCTAGGTAAATTGGGGATGAGGGAAGAGTGGGGGGTGAAGAGAAGAGGGTTTAGTTCCTGAAGGTTTCTATAAATGGGGCAACATCAGGTAAATTGTAATACATTGCCCCAGACTGGGTGCAAATCAGTAGAAATCCCGCCTTGCACATAAACCGCGATCTGTATCTTCGCCCTGTGTTCAGTGTGTGCCCCGGTCCTCTGGTAGATCACGCTACGCATTCTGTCTCTTCAACTTCCTTTGTATTTTCATTCTTCATAAAACAAACCTTGCCCATTTGCTCACTAAGAATGTTCCGCGTTTCTCTTGGTTGACCACTGCGTAACACATTGGGAGGAATGTGGCCTGTACTCTTGGCTCCCCCCAATGCGAGTGTGCGGGAGGGGTATCCCCTCTTTCCTCGGTGGCACTCAGTCTGATTCGTGGAAGGGGACACTTTCTAGTTGTTCAGCTCCTTGCGCCCCAATTGCTGAAGGGTGAATGGTGCTCCGCGCCAAGTGCCCTTTTTGTTGCAGTTGAAGTGGGGCAGGTTAAATGGTTTATGGACGAAATGGCGGCCCCTTAGCTGTCACCTGGAATTTCACTATAATAGCACGGCCCATACCACTTTGGCGATATATATTCTCCATAGCCAATTAGGGCACCACAGATTCCTCAACAGCGGACTGGCTCCTGCAGAAAAACCCTTTATTAGACCCCCCCCCCCATCCCAGTGCTGCCCGCCAGTTACTGGAGTTGTACAGGCACGCCGTGGCTCTGTCCCAAAGAAAGGGAAGCTCTTGACTATGCTGTTCTGTGAGAGGTTGGGCTACTCCCTGTTATGTCGGGTTATGCAATGCCAGAGATCCAGCGTTCACAATTCATAGTCCATTGCCTGTGACCACCATTCTGACTGACACGTCACAGAGACTATAACTGCAGCCCACTCAGGCCCCTACCGGACCATAATACGGTGCAGCGGGCACCACAAATTAGCAAGTGTTGAAGCCAACCGCACACCACATCACAACCACGGTATTACCATGCCGACAGGTACAAAAAAAAATAGGCATATTATCAATAAACCATATCATATTTTTGGCAATGTCACTAGCTTAATGTATTTTCAAAGCCACCATTTGCTTCTCATTTCACGCTAGGTCCCACAAATATTCCTTGGGAGCAAACGGGATGGGGGCCCCATGCCATTAAGTTTGACCCAGCCCCACTAAGTCTCTGACGGTAGCCCCTCCCCGGCCCGCCATTTGAAGTGTTAGCAGCCAACCAAAGCCTGGCTGGAAGGCCCGAATGGCAGATTGGAAAGAGGACTGCGCCAGACTGTGACGACATTGCAAACACGGGCTGACGGAGGGTTTGGTGAGAAAGGGGTGCGATGCAAACTCTCCCAACCTATCCCTCAACGTATTAAGCTAATCCAAACTGTGCCCCGAAACGAGTGCTAGAAAAGGAGGGGGCGAGCAGCAGCAGAGTCCTGGGAGAAACTTTCCCAAAGCCCTTCACCATTGTAAGGAAGAATGCGCTGCTTGTCTGCGCGGTCTCCCCTCTAGGCCCGCTCCTTCTCACACATGATTAGTGTGTTTACCCTTGTACAGCAGGGAAACATACACAATAGCGGCTCCAGGGAAACATTTCCCGCCATTTCGCCTCTTTCCTTCTCCCTTTCTGCTCTCCACTAGACCCACCCCTCTATCCTTTCCCCTTTTCAGGAGGGATAAAAGGCCTCGCTGGGGGACGAACAAGGGGCCTGACAAAGACCCCCGAGAACCGAGGCCCTCGAGAAGGCCTGCTCGGGCCTAGCCGTGAAAAGAGAGTGACCCAGTGCAAGGAGGACAGCCTCTGGCACAACAGATGATTCGCTTGACCCCTATTGTAGAAGCACAAGGCCTAAACGTGAAGATGAGGATGAGGGCAGGGAGAGGGTGTGTGTGGTTTGGGGGCAGGCGGGGTTCACCACATTGAGCTCCTCGTCAGTGTTATTAAAACCCGAGATGTTTAATAAAGAGAACAGCAGCTGGGCTGGAGACATTCCAAACAGTATTAGCACACCAACCCCTGCAGTTCTACAGTGCTTCTCGCCATCTCTCTCTCACTGCCTCCCTGACTCTGATTTTTCTCTTCTCGCACGTTTTCTTTGTTTACTTCATCTAACTTCATCACTACGGAGGGACGGGCTGCCATATGGGCACATGGTGTAACTTTCCCACCATGCCTGTGCCTTGAAGGCTGCTAAGGCTGGAGCAGAGCCAAAATCTTAGCTGACCCAAGAAAAGGGGGAGCAGGGGCACTAGCATTCCCATCCCGCCGTCTAAGGACCTGGCAACAGCCATCATTTCACAGCCCACGGCCTCTGCCATTGCTCCCACCAGAAAACACCTGTCCCTCAACCAGGCCACTTTGCGTTCCGCCTGACCCTGACCTAAGGGCGTCCATTGCAGGGTCAGTCCGCTACCACATTGGTCATCCTGCCCAGGTGACTGGTAATTCGTCCACTCACCCAGGCATCCGGGTACATGGCTGCACAGTTAAAGGCAAGGTCTGTTTGGTCCTAGGGCCTGATAGATACATGTGTATGGCTTCCAACTCGAGCTCCCTGTGCCCTGCCGACTAGTGTGGGTTGTGCTAACATCACCCTATTGTGTGGCAATCTCTTCCTTTCATGCACATTGACTCCAAACAAAGGGCCACAATGTTCCCTCTTTCTTTCTCAGTGTAGCTTAAAAACTTTACCCCATCTAATGCATTTCTGATTGCTCTTGACCCTGTGCTTGCTGCTTGTATGCTAAAAGCTGCATTTAGGTTGCTCTTGGCCCAGTGTTTCATCACACTGTTACACCACTAGGGTACTCTGAAGGCTGGCTACCCTCATTCTCTTCACACAATCCTGTTTCACCACTCCATGCCTGCAACTCTTACTTCCTGCCTCCTACCCTCCACTGCCCTACCTCATTCTCCCCTAGCTATCCTCTACACCCCTCTTAGAATGTGACTCTCAATCTACCAAACACTGCTACTTTCTTTTGCCTTTCCCATATTTTCTATGGACCCTATCCCCACCGCTCATCACTCTAATTTCTTTCTCTCCGTTTCTCCTTGTTTTCCTGTCTGCCTTCCGCCTCGCCCACAAAAGGCCTCCTGGCTGACCAACTGTCCCCAATCTCATCTATTCTCCTTGCCTCCCCTCCAATATCCCATCTGTCCGCCCTCATTCTCCTACTACTTCCACGCTGGGGCTATGCAGTGCCCACTCCATCTGTGATAAACCCGCCTCCATCACGGATCACTTTGATTCTCACAACCGCCCTCTGTCCGCCACGGGTATCACTGTGACCTGGATCCCTCTCCTTGACTCTGCTACCCCGGCTGCCTTACACACTGATTCTGCTACCTTCACTCACTCCTCCTGCTCTTCCAAAAGAGGTGGTGGAGTTGGCCTCTTGGTCAACAAGGCCAACCTCTCTGCTTCCCTTCCACCTTCTATACCACTCTTCTTCGAATTCACTGCAGCCCAACTCACCTCACCCACCCCTCCCACCATCCTTCGTAGATACCAACCCCAGGGCCCTCTCAACCCCTTCCCAGATCTAGACCTCCTCTTTGACTCGCTCGCCACTGAGAAACCCAATAGAGCTCCTGGGGGACTCCAACCTCCCAACACTCTCTCACACCGTTCAACTTGAATGCGACTCTATGCATCCCTCCTCTAACCCCTCAACGATGCAGATGCCTTCTTCTCCTTTCACCTCAGCCCTCAGATTTGCCAAAGCATCCTTCTCTACCAATGTAATTGCTACTCTACACTCTCATGCATGCAAACTCTCTTCCAGACTACAAGCCAAGCTGTTACCTCGATTTAGGTTGAAATTACCTGAAAAAAAATGGTCGCATTGACCAAAAGTTCTAAAAATGCTACCACCAAAGGTTCAAACACCAACTGTTCGACCCTTTGGTGGTAGCATTGAAAAAAAAGGGGGCTGCTGGGGGATCCCCTGCATCACCCCGCTCACTATACTTTATGGTATAGTGAGCGGGGGTTGCGGGGGACACCCCTGCAGCCTTCCATTTAAAAAATAAAAAATAAAACAGGGGGCTGCGATGGTGTCCCCCACATCGCCCCGCTCTCTATACTTCATGGTATAGTGAGAGGAGGTTGCGGGGGACACCCCTGCAGCTTTCTGTTTAAGAAAAATGGGGGCTGCGGGGGCGTCCCCCACATCGCCCGCTCACTTTACTTTATGGTATAGTGAGCGGGGGCTGTGGGGGACACCCCTGCAGCCTTCCGTTACAAAAAAGCAAAAGAAAAGAAAAGGACCCTGCAGCACTGGTTCCCGATCACGGAAGTGAAAGGGAACTGGTGCTGCAGGATCCCAGCGTGAAGATGAAGGAAGTGGGGTTTGTTTATGTTGGGGGTGTGGGTGGGGGTGTGCTGAGGATGTGGGGTGTGTTGTGGGTGTGTTGTGTGTGGGTGTGAGAATGTATGTGTGTTCGCATGAGAAAAGTGCAAACTTTTGGTAGTTCGCACCTTTCTCATGCAAACGATTTGCCAGCTGTACTTTTTAGCCAAATCACTCGGATTCGGTTCCTCCTTATCTGAAGACAATATTTTCCTCCTTCTCCACTCAAGATTCCCACCATCTATCACTCTGTACCTCTCCTCCCTCACCATTTAAAAATCCTAGCTTGGCTAGTTTTTAATAAGACCTCCTCATCCTTTTAGAGACTCCAAAGATTTGAGGAACCCTCATAAATTGGGGTTTCCCAGCCACCATTTTACTGAATCGGCTCTCAGCCATCTCTCTACTAAACTCTGCCCACAACTGCAAGCTAAACCTCATCCTCATCCTAGTTGACCTCTTGGCTACCTTTGATACAGTAGACCACTCTTCTCTTCTGTGGACCTTGGTATCCAAGAAACAGCTCTTGAGCAGTTTGCCTCCTACCTTTTCGATTGGTACTTCTCCATCTCACGAGACACACTGTCACCTCTAATCCAACCCCTCTCTCCCTCTCTCTCGGTGCACCACAAGGCTTCCTCCTCGGGCCTTTACACCTCCTTCCATGCTCAATTCATCTCCTATGCCTCTTTTCTGATGACATGTGCAATTCTTCCTCTTCTTCTTCTTCTTCTTCCTACATTTACTCCTGACCCCTCTGCCCACATATCTGATTGCCCACGTGCCATCCACCACTGAACGCTACTTTATTGGCTTATGATGAAGGCCTTCCAGCAGAAGGTACTTTACTGCCTGCAATCCCTCACCTCTCCATTCCTTTCCCGTACTCGCTGTAGACCCTATCCCCTTGCCCATCACTCTCGCATCTCTTTCACCATGTTTGCATCTGATTTACTCTTCCCCCAACCCCAAGGCAGACAACATTTGGGTATTTTTCAAGAGTGACCTTAACTTGTATCAGTTTATTAATGCCAATACGACTGCAGTATCAGGAAAATCTGCCACCTCCTCACAACTCCAATAAAACTTTAATACTGACCCTGGTAATCAGTCGCCTTGGCTACTATGCCTCTGCCTTAGCCTCCCTCTCTTCTCCTTCTGCCCACTGGAAAAAGTACTCAACTTTGCCAACAACAACCTCTACAAACTTCCCCACTCGTCTCCCTCCTCCAAACCCTATCCCCATGCCAGTTGGCTGTCCATGGAACACTGGATTCCTTAAAATTCCTACTAATTGCTTTCAAATCTCTGCATGGACGTGAACCCGTCCACTACCTGACTAACTCTACCTCCTGCTTCCCTCCTCCACGCACGCTTTGCTCAATCTGAATGACACCATTTATTAATGTTATTTATTCTTTATTTATACAGCGCTTATGCACAGGTGAAGTGCTTCAAAGCGCTTCAAGGCAGCATGGGAACAAGGGAGTAGAGTAATAATTCTTAGGCCTTGAAGATTCTGAATGATCTAGCCAGAAAACGAGCATACTACGCCTGTCGACATTGGTACAGATCGAGAACGAGCTTGGGAGGGGGGCCTAGTGAGATGGTTTGTCTTGTCCTCCGTCTGTCTTCTCTCCTTTGTCTTGTTGCGCCTAGAAACACTTGTGTACAGGTGCGTTATAAATGATTTATCACATCATAATCTCTCATCTCTCTGTCCTCCGCCCACACTATGGTTCTGCTTGTCGGCACTCCTTCGGATATCTTGCCCCATACCATTGAAAAAGCCTTCCTACCAGCTAAAAATCCCTACCACAATACACTCCCTCAAATCCTCGCTTAAACTTCACCTCCTTAATGTAGAAGGAGCATCTGCTATCTACTTCCCCATTACTCCCACTCCCTGACCAAAATGGCGACCTGCACCTAACTCCATTGTGCATTTTACAATGTATACAACCAGGCTCTCTGGACTACTGCTTATTATATGTGTGTACTGGCTCCAATTTCCATACTAGGCGTTCCCTACATTCTCCAGGCAGCTGCTCACTAGCTTTCCCGGTAATGTACGGTTCCTGAGTCGAGACTGCCCCACTGATAGGTATTTGCTGTTATTAATGCTTCTGATCAAGGCACTTTTTATCTTGAATAAATAAATACTAATAAAAACAAGTACACATATCAGACCTCTGCTGCATCCTTAGCAGCCTTTCAGAGGCTCTTGTCTGTCAGTAAATACCTGCATTTCTTGCACCCCATCTTTCCTGATCTTTCAAAGGCATGGGCCAATGTGGAGGCACATTCACTGGTGTAACACAAAATTTGGGGGCCCACCTGTGAGCCATGATGAGGGGCACCCCCACCAACTCGGCAACAAATCACTGGTTGCGCCACACTCTGGGCCAGCCTAGATTACCACACGTGCACAATATACACAAACGTGATGCTGCAGCGGTATTCTGCACACTGCACTAGGAGAAAGATATAAATATGTGTTAAGCGAGGGTCCCTGGAATGCTCCTCTGGACCCCTATAAGCATGACAGCCCAAAGAGTCAGAAATGAAAGACCACAGTCACTGTTTGGCCAGTCCCCAGGAGGGCCAGTGACGTCTACATATGCAAACAGATATTCTCTCAGACAACCATTCACACCTTATCCAGCTGACGTCCTCATGGATACAGGTGCTTCAACACTGATCATGGATACGGGTGCCTCAACACTGCACCTGATCGACTAATGACACATATCCAGCTGTGTTGATGTCATTAGAGACACCATGACATAGTAACGTTAGCGATTAAGCAAACTTGCCTCCCTGCATGAGGTTACACCGACACGCACATGCACACACGAAGAACACGCTTACACAGTTCTGTAGATAAATGACAGATGCATATAAACACTGTCAGAAACCTTTCTTTTTCCCTAGCAAAATGCAGAAAGCAAGAAAGCAAGAGATGCAGAGAAAGCTTGCAGCCGCTTATTGCAACTAACCATATAGAACTACAGGGTTGTATAAGGAGCCTGGAAGGTCCAAGTAAACTAAACCATAAGGAAAATAATACAATATAGACATATAGAAATCATAGCATAACTATAGAAGTATTACATGGAGACACAGGCCTCAAAATATGGGATGAAGGAAAACAGATTTTGCAGCACACTGTCCAGGCCTGGTGCTTGCAGCCAACGCCAGAGATGAGCAGAGCATTCCTGGCTCCAGGAAGAGGGAGCCACCTGCAAAATAGCGGAATAAATCCTCACTAATTGCAAACAGAAGAGCTACATTTTGCGGTCTTCACCCACGTGACCCGGCTGAGCCGAACAATAGCCATTTACCCATGGTGGGAAAAGGAGCAGGTCCCACCGAATCAGACAAGGACTGATACATGTGTTTTACTACAATGCGACCTGCAGGCACTCTCTAAGGCAAAGTGGTTATACCAGTAGCAACATTGGGGACACATAGGGCGTGATTCATCGAGGCGTTTTATAATGGCTCCATCCCACAGGAAAATGCTCTGTGAATCGGGCCCATAGTCTTTCTCATCACCCTGAGAAGGTACACGGAGCGCTGAGAACAGAAATGGGTCCCAGGCCTGAGGACACCCACTGCACCCAATTAGGGAACACAATTCCAGGGGTGGATGGCAGAGGGCAAAATTCAATGGCAATCCTGCGACCCTGCAACAATGTAATAGATGGTTTCTGGGGAAGGCTCAGGCAAAGTCACCTGGCATTTAGGGGCCAGTCAGCTCATTTCCATAGGTGCCGTCCATGGGCACTACCACCCTAGCCACCCAATAGTGTATGGTGTTAGGTTTTTGGGGAAGAGCCCTAACTTGTGACTACACACACCAACAAAAGCCCCTGAAACGGGCTCAGGAGATGATTGCTGGAGAATGATTTCCTATATGATCCCTGTCTGTTATGGAAAATAAAGGACAGTTCTAACTTGCCCTTGGCTGAGTCCTCCGTCTGTTTACTGGGGGAGGGTTCGTTGGACCCTGGGTAGTCTGCTAAATGGTTGTTGTGTAGCACAAACCCTGGTCCTCTGGTCCTCTGGTATACATACATGTGTTTTAATGCATTATACAGCACACTTTCTGAGAAAAATTGGCTTAAAGGCCAGAGCGTTTGCAATTGTTTTGCAGGGTAACACCAATCCAAACATCCAATACATGCATGTCACCAACAGTGCACAGGAACATGAATGCTTTAATTAACATTATGCCTTGCTATTAAAAATGTCATGCCCCAATGAAAACATGTCCAACTGGCTGCACAATGTAGACCAGTCTAGACACGTAATAACATATAACAGTTAAGCATGCCAGGCCACATTTAGCCATACCTAGACTTGTTGCACCAAAATGCATGTCGAAGCAGTTATCATGGTTATTTTATCACAGATGACCAGAAAAATATACAATGCTGCAGTAAGAAACGGCTAGACTGGCAGCACCCAAATACCAGACTAGCAAAGTAATTACACTTAGCAGGACTGCTTTATGAGAGATGCCCAGTTAAACAAAGTCAAGCCAAACTAAGAAATGACTAGACTGGATGCAACAAAATGCCTCTCTAGCCAATAATACCACACATTGGGCCTCATCACGAGTTGGGCGGTAACCCTTAAAATCGGCGGTAACGCTATCAGCGCTGATTTTAAGGGTCCGTCGGATCACAAGTCCAAATACCGCCGGCACCATTACAGCCGGCGCAAGTACAGCCGGCTGTACACGCGTCAGCTGTAAAAGCGTCAGTATCCATTCGCGCTAAAACATCAGGAAGCACTAGTCCGGCTTAGGCGCAATTAGCGCCAGAAAAGAGGCGGATAATCCGCCGAAAATACCCCCAGCAAAAAGAACACAGGCCACAGCAATAAGGGCCCTGGTGAAACCAATGCCAGTCTGAGGCCTACAAAGGACCCACCCATACACAACACACCCTCCCCAACACCATTACACTGGTAGGAGCAGGGAGGAGACAGCAATAAGGGCACTGGTGAAAGCAATGCTATTCCGAGGCCTACAAAGGACCCACCCATGCACAACACACCCTCCCCAACACCATGCTGCCATTTTGATCTGGGAGCCTTGATGTGGACTTCTACTTGCTGCGCCTTGAGCTACAGAGGCCAGGCAACCAGGCCAGGGCCCTTGTAGCGCAGGGGGTGGTGGAGATGAGGAGAAGGAGGAGGAGAGCAGCACCAGCAAGGCGGCCAGCCATCCCCAGTGCCAGGCCAACACCCTGGGCCCTGACTGATGGCCAGTTGGTGACCGAATATCGGCTGGACAGGGCTACCATCACCCAGTTGCTGGACACAATCCAGGCTGACATTGGCTGCCTAATAGCCATCAGCACAGCAGTACCCCCACTAGTGAAGCTCGTGTCTGTGCCTCAATTCCCTGGGACTGGCAGCTACCAACATACCGTTGACATGATGCATGGAATGGGCCTGTCCACATTCAGTGCCATGCTGGGACAGATGCTCGATGCACTGATGAATCATGTGAATGAGCACATTGCATTGCCAGCCACACAGGCACAGGTGTACCAGCTGAAGGGTCAATTCTATGCCATTGCCCAAGTCCCGAATGTAAAAGCAGCCCTGTACTGCACACATGTGGCACTCGTACCACCCCAGGCACATGAGGCAGCCTAGAGAAACTGGAAACAGTACCATTCCCTCAATGTGCAGATGACATGTGGTCCTGACCTCACCTTCAGCCACTGCTGTGCCCGCTACCCAGGATCCACCCACAACTTCATGGTCTTGCGCACAGTACCCTGCCAGCGTACATGCAAAGGCACCAAGGGCAGAACACATGGCTGCTGGGTGAGTACAAATGTATACCATAATGCATGTCAATCCTCAAGTGATGGTGCGGGTTACACACAATGGAACACATGAATCTCAAGAGGCAGCACCATCACTGCAGCATTTCCATTCAAGCAGCTTGCACCATAAACCTATGACATGTCCAACACAGCAGAACACACCCATTCATGGATGTAAAAGACAAGTGGCAGCACAGTGACATATGGAAGGGCCACCACCATAATGCCTCCTGTGTGAGTAGCACTAAATCTCCCAACACTGACACAGTACAGACATCCCAACCTGCCAAGCAGACAGTTATGCAAATGAACCCATAAGTAGCCCCATCCACAAATGCACCACACATAAGTAGCATGATTAATGGCAATGTACATCCCATAAACACAGTCCCCAGAATGGGCACGGAAATGCATGTAGAACAGTACAGATTAGTGACAACCAGCAAATGCAACTGCAGCGCCAAAGGGAATGGCAATGACACATGAGGCAGCCACTCATCTCATGCAGAAGTAGATGGAAGGACCCTCGTACCCAGTGACAAGTGAATGAGTACAGTTACTTTATGAAACAGAGGCGTACCCAGTTGAGAGTACCTCATTGATCCAATACTGCTCGTAGCACAGCACACTCCACAATGTTGTTGATCAGATGACTAGTATGGCAGAATACCCCATACCGGCTACCTGTCCCCTGCAGGTGATTCTGGATATCCCCAGTACAGGTGGCTCATGACCCCTGTGCGTCATCCACACACAGCAGCGGAGCGGGCATACAACCTTGCCCATGCTCGTACACGGATCTGCATGGAGAGGGCATCTGGACTGCTGAAGGCACGCTTCCGGTGCCTCGACTGCATGGGAGTGGCATTGATGTATGCACCACAGAAAAATGGCAAAATAGTACTGGCATGTGCCATGCTGCACAACATCTGCTGTCACAGAAATGGGCCACTGCCCCCTGATGCTCATGTGCAGCCACCTGAGGATGGGAGTGAGGGTGATGACATGCCTGAAGGTGTTGCACATGCACAAAGGGTTGGGCTGAGGGAGGGGAGGTTGGCCAGACAGGGAATGATTGATATATTTTTCTAACACGGGTGATGGGTATATTTAACAGCTGTCACTTCAACATCAAATGGTATTTTTCTACAATCACAAATGTCCATGCTTTGTGAATTTTGAACAACGTGATTTATTTTCAGTGCAACAAACACCCTACCTACTTGTGCGCTGTTGTGGGGGGGGCTGCAAGGGGACATGGGGGCTGCAAGAGGACATGTCGCCGGCTTGGATTGGGTTGCCAGGCTCTGAGTGCCGGTCGTCAGGGCTACCATATGATGGCGTGTCCTCATCTGGCTGTGGTGTGCGGACACGACGCACATGCAGGCTTCGTGCTTGCTGTGTGCCTGGCCTTGGTGTTCCCTGTGGTGCGCCCATCCCTTCTGCGTCACTGCTTCCGGGTGAATGCTGTCCTCCTGCATGATGTGCACGTGGAGGTGTCACTCCCATGTCGGGCTCAGATCCACAGGTCAGTCCCTCTGCATCAGGGCTGTGGCTTGGGGCGAGCTGGCGGTGGCCTCCCTGCGGGCATGTGGGTGGTGCTGTGGTCTGGTAGGGCTCCGTTGTGGTGATGAGCGGGGTGGCCTGGGTCGGCTCCCTTCCGTGCGGCCTCTCTGTGGGGTGGTGGTGCTGGTGGAGGCTCGCTGCCATGGGCGCTGTGATGGTGTGGCCTCCTCCCCATCATCTTCGTCCCGTTGGGGTTGACGTGTGCCTGTGGGGTACATAGGGTGTGGTTTGAGTCCAATGCTACTTACATTAGTGTAATGCAGTTCATGGTAACAAGTGGGATTGCAGACAGTGTGAATCATGCATTCAACTTGCATTTTGTTAATTCGCCATGTGGTGCTTGGTGTGAGTGGTTCTGGAGGTACACTGCATGGGAATGTTTGAGTGACAACATTTCATGCGTGGTTGGGGTGCAATGCGCTCAGGATCTTGGGGGTGTATTCCTGCACACTCAACCTCTACGTAGCTGTACCATGGCTATGGATGTCTATCCCCTGCCCCTAACATTGATGCACTGCACGTGCAAGGTTGTCTAGGCAGCACTGCGGTTCATAAGATGTAGGGCTCACTTATGGGTGTCTGCAGTTACTCACACACATTTCTTCACATTCATTCACTCAGGGTCTGCATGTGTGGTACTTTCAGTTGCATGCATTCGGGGTGGGACTCACCTGCAGTTGGATTGATGCCAGTGCCTGCCTCCACTCCACCAATGCCCTCAATGGTGCCAATATCAATCAGGGCACTCATCCTCTCCTCCCAAGGTGTGAGTTCGGGTGGGGGTGGCGGTGGCCCTCCTCCAGTTCCCGTGCTTGCACTCCATGTGCTGTGAGAGGATGCCACGGACTCGCACACGCAGGTCGTTCAGGCGCTTACGGCAATCCTCCCCATCCCGGGGCACAAGCCCCACAGCACTGACCCTTTGGCTGATGTTGCGCCAAATCTGGGCTCTACGCTGGCCACTGGTTTTGCGCTGCTGAAGCTCCTCATGGTGTGTCTCGGCCTCCTCCACCAGTACAGCCAGCTCCTGGTCGCTGAATTTGGGCTTTCTCACCCTGTCCATGGCAGTCTTGCCCCTAGTGCGCTCCTGTGATATGTTTTGGTGTCAGATGGCGTGGATGGCTTCCAGGGGCTGTGATATCCGAAGGATTGTGATTCCCAAGATGGCCGTGGCTTTGTTTCCCATTACGGCGGTGACGCATTTCCCGCGCGCTAATAGCGCGCGCTCCTATCACACGCTCATGGCACGCGCTATTAGCACGATATGGCGCTAGCGCACGGTCCGACGATATTAAGGTTTCGCGCTATTTGCGCTAACGCCATGTCGCGGGGCGTGTGCACGACAACTTGTGATTTGGCGGATTATCCGCCGGGGGCCTTGGCGTTAGCGCTATGTACGTCCGACGGGAAAACCGCTGCATTACCGCCGAACTCGTGATGAGGCCCATTATGCCTGCTTAGCCTGGACATGGATGACCATTGCGATTTTGCGCATGATCCCGTCCCATCCCAGCCCCCCCACATCCCCTCTCCCTCCTACCCCAACCCCCAAAATCAGCTTTGTGGCTAAGAATGACCTCCACGTCCCTTTTCTTTGTCCAAGTGCTTACGTATAAGGCTCCTTTCCTCAGAGGTAAGTACTGGGACAAGGAAGAGTGGGAATGGGAGTAATGAAGATTACCAATAATTAACCAAGAGATTAAACACATGTAGTGACGCAACACCATTGAGCTGACTGGGATTCAGCACTCACGCCCCCCCCTGAAATGTTGGGCTATGTTGACTCGACCTGGCTGACCTACAGAGCCGTTGCTGGACAGAACAGGACACAGATGTTAAACAGCACCTGGGCTTTGCTGTTAACAAAGGCCCAGCAATTACTAACGTAAAGCATTTTACTGTTAGTACCTGCATTCAAATGCATCATTTTGGAGGGAAATGAAATCTTGATGTGGTTTTAGTACTTATATGCCAGGGAAGTGATTGGAAGGGTAGAGAGGGGACAGGAGACCATTTATTTTCACATCGGTCCACATGTGGGTGCTTTCAGAGTTAATGGAGTGACTTAACTGCTTGTAACATTGAGGCTGCACTAGAATAATCTCATTAGAATGCTTAAAGAAGTTAGATGCCCCCACACAAAAAGTTTGCCCCTCCTCCACCCGTGAAGTTTGCACCTCCCCCAACATTTGCAGGGCTAGCACCCCTACAACCCCAAAATGTAGGTTTTGTTGCACCCCTGAACACAAGCACATACACCATTCACATTACATGCACACCCAGCCACCCATATATTTAAGTGTGCACCCTTTCATTAATCAGGCACACCTAGGCAGCTACCTATACATTTAAGTGAGCCCTTTCAACATACACTTGACACGTACACTCAGTCATCCATACATTTATTTGTGCTACCCTTTCACCATACACCCACACAGGCAGCCACCTAAATATTAAAGTGTGCACCCTTTCACCATATACTCACACAGGCAGCCACCTATACAGCTATGTGTGCACCCTTTCTACAAACAGGCACACCCAGGCAGCCACCCATATATTAAGTGTGTACCCTTTCACCATACGCTCTACATTCACACCCAGCCACCCATACATGTAATTGTGCAACCTTTTATCATACACTCACATATGCATACGTCATGGGGTTGAGGGGAGCCCTATTACTTCAAATAGAAATTGTTTATTTTTGAAGTCACTCCGACTTCACAAAGAAATGATTTCCGTTAAGGAACGAACCATAATGGAAATCATTTCTTTATGAAGGCAGGAGCCCTCGGACTTAAAAAGAAAAATTGTTTCTTTTTGCGCAGTCACTCTGCCTTCATAAAGAAATTATTTCTGTTGATGTAACAGAAACAATTTCTTTATGATGGCAGAGTGACTGCAAAAAGGAAAACAAAGTGTAATTTTTATTTTTAAAGTCCAAGGGTGCCCCTCCTCCCATGACATGTGGTGTTGGGGCCCCGCACCGGGGGATGTGGGGGCCCCGTACGCCATTGGGCACATTCCCATGTTTGAGCCCCCAAAATGTTCCAGATGTGTTTACTTTATTTGCAGAAGCTTGCTCACATGTTATCTTGGTGAGTGTCGATGTGTACTACTGCTAGGTGACATGGGACTAGGAGGAGCTCTTCGGTCCCAGCATCATTCCCTTTTGGGCTCTTGGTTCTCACCCAATAAGTTCTCAACTGGAGGCTTCCCTGTACTGCATTAAAGCTCTGCCACGCTCCGCTGATCGGCACATACATCTGCCTATAGTGGAGGGGACATTCCAAGAGCCCCCATTTACTTAACTTGAGACAAAGCCTGAAAGCCATCTATTTTAACCAACTGTTCGCGGTGTGAATGGAAGGAAGTAAATGATTTCAGAACTATCCCTGGTACGTCATTTCACCAACATGCCAGCGGGTAGAAATTCCTTGCCCGATTATGTCACAAGACATGACAACACATGCCCCTTTACCTCTATTACATCATAGGAAGTGACGCCACGTGACCTTTAACTGCGATGACATCACAAGAAGTGGAATCCCTAATGTAAAATGCCCATAAGAAGGGAAAAATAATGAATAGTTTGTAAATCATACAAAACATTATTTGGGTTACCAAAGATGTATTGACAGGACACTGCACTGACATGGACTGCAGTAATGGCATGCTAGTGGCAGACGCAGTAGAGTCGTCATAGATCAGCGGTACTGGATCGGTACTGGATCGGTATCACCACATATTATCCGCACCCAAAATATCGCCGTGTATATTCTCGGCTGGAACGGCCATAGCCGATATTTTTGGGGGAATAATATTAGGGTTTTTGTGGGAGCGGGGGTGTCCCCCACTCCCTTAAAAATAATGCAGGGGTTGCGGGGGGTGTAACCCGCAGGTTCCATGCCTTAATATCACGGCAAAAGTATGGCGATATTTTTGTATGCCGATATTTTTGTATGGCGATATTTTTGTGGGGCTATTAACACATGCAACCACTGGATTTCTGTACAGCTACTTACGGTTCTATGTTCTTACATGGGCAGTTCTTTTTTCGATCCGTTTTTTGCTGAATTTTTTTTATACTCATCAAAAAAAGTTTTTTTATATTTGGAGTCTCACCCCAAATCCTCCCTGTCCTATTATTTACTCCCTATTCTCCACCCCTAACTTCGTTTTTTCATGGAAAGATTTTCTGCCAAAAACGTATGGAAAAATATACTGGCGATGTAACAACGTCGTACCCTACTGACATGTATGGTAGTTAAAGCATCACGTGCCAGTTATATAGCCATCACTTCCAAGATGGTTGTGCAGAGGTACTGCCTGCCATCATCTGCATTGGGTGCTTCCTTTGCAAGTTACAGGCTGGCCTGAACCTCACGCCACCTTTGCCTACAGAGACTGTGCCTCATAGTCAGAATGTTGAGGGGCTCATGAGTGTAGGGTGCTTCCAACAAAAATGGCGGTACAAAGTTAACATGTCACAGACCTTCTGTCACGCTGAAGGTAGCATAGCGCTCATTACAGACTAGTGCGATTTCTAAGAGCTGTGACAATTGGTGTCATCAGTGCACAATTTAATGGCAACCACAATGTGACAGTAGGTGTTTTAGGCGAATTCTTAACAAGTCGAACAATCTCACCTACTGGTGCGGGAAGCTGAACTGTTTCACCAAAGCGCTGCTTTACCGTTTATCACACTCAAGAATGTGTATTGACTATCTGTGATTGCACACTTTTAAAGAAATATGTCCTTTCTCATACATATACCCTTACTAAATCAACATTCAGTATGAATAAATCGCGGACATCTCAAGTTAGCCCATATCAGGTGCGAAGAGTTTTTTTTTCTGCCGTCCTTCTTTTTTCTTTGCATTCTGACGTCGTTTTATTTTCTATATTATAAATGAACAAGTAAAAGTTGTAGAATACAAATATTAAAACAGGTCTGGGAAAAGGAGATTTCCTGCTCTGAAACACTTGCCTATGAGGGCGATATAAATAACATAACCCCGGGTCCGCTTAGAACATGTTCCCGTAACAGCGCCTCGATGCACCGGGCTACGTGCGCGCTTTAAAAATGCAAATCATTTTGTCTATACTGTTAAAAGCGTGTTTCTAATCCCTAGAAGTACATGAATAATTTAATTGGCGCATTGTGTTAAATAAATCTAGGAAAACGAGATTGACGCATCGCCATCTTAATAATAAAAACAATGCTAGGGGAGAGTTGGCATTCGTAGAGATTGAGTTTCCTCCATGTTTGAGGATACGAGTTTCCTTGACATTCACATGGATAACACAGCACCCAGTTACAGCATTTAGCGTTTCCCACGAGGCTAAATACGGTGTTTTTAAATCATATTTTGCAGCATATTACTTTATGTTAATTTGAACATTGTGCATCAGTGGTCCACGTGTTTTTACTACCCAGTCCCTTTTTGGATCAGGTGTAGCAGAGGCACTTCCAGGGGTAGCATTTCCTAGCACTGCCAATTCGCAAAGGAATCTGCCCCCGGCTGCAGATGCAGCATTATGAGCCAATGACCTCCCCCCCCCTCCCGGAATCTGCCCCCGGCTGCAGATGCAGCATTATGAGCCAATGACCCCCCCCCCTCCCGGAATCTGCCCCCGGCTGCAGATGCAGCATTATGAGCCAATGACCCCCCCCCTCCCGGAATCTGCCCCCGGCTGCAGATGCAGCATTATGAGCCAATGACCCCCCCCCTCCCGGAATCTGCCCCCGGCTGCAGATGCAGCATTATGAGCCAATGACCCCCCCCTCCCGGAATCTGCCCCCGGCTGCAGATGCAGCATTATGAGCCAATGACCCCCCCCCTCCCGGAATCTGCCCCCGGCTGCAGATGCAGCATTATGAGCCAATGACCCCCCCTCCCGGAATCTGCCCCCGGCTGCAGATGCAGCATTATGAGCCAATGACCCCCCCCCTCCCGGAATCTGCCCCCGGCTGCAGATGCAGCATTATGAGCCAATGACCCCCCCCCCTCCCGGAATCTGCCCCCGGCTGCAGATGCAGCATTATGAGCCAATGACCCCCCCCCCCTTCCCGGAATCTGCCCCCGGCTGCAGATGCAGCATTATGAGCCAATGACCCCCCCCCCCCTTCCCGGAATCTGCCCCCGGCTGCAGATGCAGCATTATGAGCCAATGACCTCCCCCCCCTCCCGGAATCTGCCCCCGGCTGCAGATGCAGCATTATGAGCCAATGACCCCCCCCCTCCCGGAATCTGCCCCCGGCTGCAGATGCAGCATTATGAGCCAATGACCCCCCCCCTCCCGGAATCTGCCCCCGGCTGCAGATGCAGCATTATGAGCCAATGACCCCCCCCCCTCCCGGAATCTGCCCCCGGCTGCAGATGCAGCATTATGAGCCAATGACCCCCCCCCCTCCCGGAATCTGCCCCCGGCTGCAGATGCAGCATTATGAGCCAATGACCCCCCCCCCTCCCGGAATCTGCCCCCGGCTGCAGATGCAGCATTATGAGCCAATGACCCCCCCCCCCCCCCCCTCCCGGAATCTGCCCCCGGCTGCAGATGCAGCATTATGAGCCAAGGACCCACAGTGTGAAAGGCTGCAGAGAGAACTGATGCTACCACTATGAAGAGACAGTCCTCGGCGGCCTAGATGAAAATCCCATCGGCCTGCGACCAGGGCACTGGTTCTGGCTGCTGCTTGGGTCTGAACTTGGATTAGTACATGTTCAGGATATTCTCTTCTCTGAGGAAGACTTCACACCCTTTTGTTTCCCGTGACAAGACGCACGCGTTAGGATTAGACACCCGAGGGAGGGCTGATCCCCAAAACGCGTGGTGATGACAACCTTCCCAGTCTCATGGTTTTCTGAAAAAGCTGACTGGCACAGGTCTGAGCAAATCACCTGGCACTTAAAAAAAGTAATTTAACAACAGTGCTATGAATAATGGCTCTGCTTTTGGAAGACCGCAACGATGCATCCGTTTTTCTTGTTTTTTAAGTTTTAAAGTTAACAACTATCTTCTCTGGCAATGTAATTTTAGGGGGATTTAAGGTCTGGTGCACAGACAATTGTGCTCCCAACTCCCAACTGTCCAGTCACCCCTCAAAACCCAAAAAATAGGGTATCCATTATCTACCCCAATTAAGGCGGTGGCAGAGCTGTGGGAGCCATGTAGGAAAATGTCAGTGTTGTATCTAACCCAAACGGAGCTGGCATCCCACAACTGTGTCGGGCTGAGAGCGAAATGTGAGAAGGAGGCCGGTTCAGACTTCACAGAACCGGAATGGGAGAAAATATGCCTGTACGTTTAACACATTTTAAACAGAGAAGAGTGCATAGATTTCACACTGAGTGAGAGCTCCCAAGGATGTCCTGGATGTAGACATGCGTCAGCTATGCTTATCTTATACATATGTTGCGGTCATGTGTACCATTGTCTTACCACCCAAACAGGATGGACACACTCTTCTCATTAAAGACTTGTTTCTTGCCCATCCTCACAAACCGTAATAGGTGAGAGCTCCCAAGGATGTCCTGGATGTAGACATGCGTCAGCTATGCTTATCTTATACATATGTTGCGGTCATGGGTACCATTGTCTTACCACCCAAGCAGGGTGGACACACCCTTCTCATTAAAGACTTGTTTCTTGCCCATCCTCACAAACCGTAATAGGTGAGAGCTCCCAAGGATGTCCTGGATGTAGACATGCGTCAGCTATGCTTATCTTATACATATGTTGCGGTCATGGGTACCATTGTCTTACCACCCAAACAGGATGGACACACTCTTCTCATTAAAGACTTGTTTCTTGCCCATCCTCACAAACCGTAATAGAGAGAAGATGCGGGACAGCGTGGCAGCACTGGGACTGATTCTATACAAGAGGCTGATTGGCTGTTGCTAGACTGCCACCTTTCCTGCGTGATATGAGATGGGCCAGAAGATTTGATTAGATGGGCCACAGTTGAGGAGGTCTGCAGAAATGTCGACTAATGTTTTTTCAATTCTTTATTTATTCACCAAAATAAGCAATGAAACAATAATAATCATCAAAAACACAATTCACAACAAATATTAAAATCTAATAAATGCTTAAATATAATACATAACATTAAAGAAGTTTCCTCATCCTACATCCCACCCTAACCACCCCCCCAAAAAAAAAAAAAAAAAAAAAACATTTAGACGTGTGTCTCAAGAGGATCTTGTTACCTTCGTGTGGATGATTGATATAGTCCCCTTTGATAATGTTATGGCAACAGTTGCAATTGTTACAAGGGAGAGTGCCCTTGAAAGTTTTGATTTGAATTCTCTTGTTGCTAAAATCCGATTTGATCAAGTGGTCACGGACGGACCTGCTCTTGTTATAAGCAAAGAGTGGGGGGAGGTGGGGTTGGAAAACGCTTTGCCAGTTTAGGATCCAAGGACAATGTTTCCCAGTTCTTCTTAACAATTTTCTTGATTTGTCTACTTTGCTGTGAATAGGTTGTCACATAGACTAAATCATTGTCTTTCATTTTGACACTTGGTTGTAATGCTTCCAGTCTAGTTATACTCCTAACCTTATTGGTGTCCATTTGGATCATAGTCGGATCGTAGCCTCTTGACAGACATTTTTTTGTGAGTTTATTGGCTTTTTTGTCGAATTCGCTCTCCTCTGATACAATTCTTCTGTATCTCAGTTGACTCATGGGTATACTTTCTATGGTGTTTTTCGGATGGAAGCTTGACGCTAGTAGTAAACTATTCCTGTCTGTATTTGTTGTGAAATCTGTTATTTCCAGTGTATCTTGTTTAGAATAGACCAGACAAGATCCTCTCTTGAGACACACCTCTACATGTG
Organism: Ambystoma mexicanum; assembly: GCF_040938575.1. Lineage (NCBI taxonomy): Eukaryota > Metazoa > Chordata > Amphibia > Caudata > Ambystomatidae > Ambystoma > Ambystoma mexicanum. The sequence continues at coordinate 119,864,405 of NC_090924.1, read as the reverse complement.
ACACTAAGAATTTCATTTATGGCACAAAGTGCCCATGTGACCTTTACTACGTCAGCCTTACAGGAAGAAAAGCTAAACAAAGATGGGGCGAACATAAATCAAATGTTCGTCAAGGATCTATAAAATCCCATGTTGCTCAACATTTCAAGGAGCTTAAACACTCAGTAGCTCAGTTACAGTTTGTCATCCTGGTACATGTCCAGTTGCCAAGACAAGGTGGAAACCTCCAACAGTTACTACAGCAGAGAGAAACATTTTGGATTGATAAATTGGACTCAATGCACTCCAGAGTGATGAACCTTGAATGGGAGCTATATTGCTACTTATGATTGAATTTATCAATACTCCCAAACAACATATAACATGTTAATTCATTTAAGTGCTAACTTGGTTAAAATTGCCTTATCATTTCACCTGTTCCTAACACCAATCTCTGAATCAATAGGGCGATTTGAAACCTAAGCAGATTTCATATATCTCCTTTTCTATAGTGTGAAAACTATCACAACGTCATTCTCTATAAAGTTGGACTATTTTTTAATTAGAATTTTGGCCATGTGTCACAAAATTTGTACAAATCTGTATAAATACTCAAATAATATCTGAGTATATTGACAAAATCACAGTGATTGTAGAACTAGGCCTGTGTTAATCCAATAGCTTAATGGGTCTTGACGTAGTATCAAGCTATAAAGGTATGTCCCTACACTAACATCACTGCTGCTTGATCGAAACTAATAGGTACCCCCACGATTGCCGTTCGGATCGAAAATTATCAAAAATATCCCGTTCTGGTTTAACATTATTCTAATTTTACTACGTAATTGGATAATCCACAGTTAACGTTGAGAGATAAATAAAGTCTTTTGTTTTTGGAAAAGGGGTACTAGATTAGTATAGTACCAAGATGGCGTCCACTTGAATACGTCATTAGTTTCTAGTTTCTATTTGAGGATCAGGTTGGTGCCGTCGCTTAGCGACAAGCATTAGCAGCAAGCGAGCCGAGTCAGTTTGGATTTGCATACGCGGCATCAGTAATACTTCGAACTATACTCACAAGTATGTTTCTAGTTATCCTATTTAATAGGTTCTACCTAAAATCATATTAGAGCTGTAGTTGAGAGACAATGCTAAATAACACTGAGGCCGTTGTGTCTCGTTGTTTACAGAACACTGCCGTAGAGCGTTAACGCTTGAAACAGGAATGTGTGCCACAGTGTAAGCATTCTTGCTGCCAGTATCAGGAAAAAGAGCATCTCCAACAACCTTTTGGGGTAAGAGAACGATAACTCTCCCTCTGTAGAAACAGATTCAAATTAATGTGAAAGGTTTAGGAGGGCCAAATCAATAATGACACATCCCTGTCACAAAACTTACTTTGTAGATATAGCTACGTTTACTTCAGCAATCCAATCCAGTCAAAAGTCTTCACGTCGTAGAATCAACTAGAAAGCATGACAAGCTTGAAGAGATTTCAGTTTTGTTTCATTGCCCTTAGGGAACAACTTGGAAGCGACCCTGTCACAAAAGGTATGCCATGCAAAAACCTTATTTATTTCAAATACTTTATAAACTTTATTGAGACTGACCATAGTGCAAATAAGTCATTACAGTACCATCGTGTGCACACAGCTAGACTTAGAAGAATGGGAGAAAATACCGTTATTATCTGAATTCTCGAATTTCATCCGTGGACGTCCACATTGAATTTCAACTCACCCACAATGTGGATGCATTGTGGGCACAATCTAATATAGCCGTTATATTTTTCTTTAATGCAATCTGGTCTTTCGGCAGGACACAACGCTTTTTCAGCGACTTGTCCCGCTTTAGACCAGCACACTTGCATATGGAGAAATACAACAAAGCTCGGTGACCCTGACAGTCCCAGTAATCTCACTTATGTTTCTCTTCTGTTTACAGAATTCGTATTCCCTTTTTGAAACAATTTGTAAGAAGGACTCGATCTTGTTACGAGTCCCTCTGCAGGTTAGTGCAGTGACCCTTACTTTACTTTTGATTATGATCCAATAGAACCACTTTGTAGGCAAGCTCTTTTTCAAAATATTATTCACTTTTATTACAATTTCAGAACGAATTCCCCAGATATTTATACCTGAAGAAGGGCTTCACGCCCGAAACGCGTAGTAGAAGATAGGTGGACAGGTTTGATAGACACCTCCTGTCAAGATATCAGGATATCCTCCTGTTTGTAGAGAATTATGGACTTCATTGAAAAAATTATGAAAAGTTATGAAAATGTAATACTTGCCTGTATAACTTTCTTTTCTTTAGAAACCAATGAAACTGTTGTTTTTGTATTTGACTGTTTTGCATTTTCAAGTTATAGCTATTACTGTTTAATTTAACTGTGATGAAAACCTGTGAAAACACACATATTGTATTTTTTTAATGAATACATCATTTGAAAAGCAAGTTTGATTTCTCTTGTTTGGTAACTCTTACTAAATCAATTTGCAACTTTTGAGTTGTTCATGCTGTGCCCTTGTTTGTATCTCGAGGCATTCGAGGTACCATTTCTTTGTTCATATTTTTGATCGGGTAGCACAGATCCAACAAGGAGGCACCTTAAATACTAACATAAAATTGTTAAATATACACATTCATTGTGAAAAGCTAATATCGGTGTGCACCTCTACAACCAAACTAGTCAATGGTATGGATGTTAACAGGACAACATTGTTTGTAATGTATGCAATGTATAGTGTTCATGATGATATTTAATAAAGTTGGTAAATTACCAAAAATGAAGGGATCTGAGGAACCCAGACCTTCTTCTTGATCACACCCACCATACCTTGATATGCTGTCCTGTCGGTGATTGAGATACGCTTTGGCACTCCCTTCAGTGCCCCTTGTCCTCCTCATCCGTGCTTTAATCTGAGCAATAAACCAGCAGCACTGCAAAGACAACATTAGCTGTCTAGAACAGGGCAGGACATATTTTAACAGTAACAGTCACGAGGGAAGTGTACAGGCTGTATTTGGTTGCAGAGACAGATCAGCAGCCATATGACGGAAGTACACATGCCCCAGCAAAGATACAGAACTCAGATTAACAGCCTCACAGAATGTACAAATGTCCAAGTATAGATTGAGGAGACAGATTGGAAGCAACAAGGAAAATACGAATACCAGAGCATTGTTAGAAACCCCACATTAGAAGTTGTAAAGAAGCTGCACCGGCCCAAACATACAACACGATTAGAAAATGGCCATCGTTTTAGGTTTTGTTGCCATGAGTGAGCCAAGACACAAATGAGATTTGTGATGTACACTATATCAGTGGTCGCTGTTATTGTCCATGAAAACCACAATACCCAGATAAAGCATTCATGAGGCTTTTTTGAAGAGTGTTTCTAGGGCACTCAATCACTTTTAAGGGCAGCCGATTTTGAAATGGTTAGGGACAGGCACGTTTGACAGTTTAGTCACTATGCCATTAAACGTGCCTAGGATTAAACGCTTTGGGAGGAGGCTGGGATTTGGCAAATTCTGCAGTTTCGGCAATTATGCACATGGCTCCCCAGGTGTTTGTATAGCAAGGTGCAAATGTATGTGCACATTTGTTTCCAGGCTTATTTTGGAAATACACAGATCACATGATAAACAGTTATGACAACATTTAAAAAATGAATCCTTATAGAAACATGCATCGCATCTTTATTTTATCCATCATAAATGAACGCACACAAACCAAGTACCAGAACACTAATTGATTTGCAACTAAAAATAAATCTCATCAGGTTTTTGTTCTGCTTTATTTTAAAGATCTGAACACGCCCCTCTAAATGAACTGTGAAGTTAGGAAACCCAAATAACGTAATTGTTTATACAGCCTTGCAGATATTTTTCATCATGTCAAGAAGAATATTTGAAATTGTAGAAAATAGCCTACTCTGTGTGTCCAAAAAGCTGACGTTAAAACAAGCTTGACAGGTTCCTATCACATGTGATAAGGAAGACTGCACACATCTATTTACTGCGCCACAATTTGATTTGAATGAGTAACACTACTTATGTTGAAAAACGATTTATTGAAAGCCCTTCGATTTATTGAAAGCCATAGTCATATCCCATGCCAATGCATAAAATCCATATACCGTTGAAAAACAAACAAAAGAATTTCATTGGACCATTTATGATAAACATGATGAAATGTAATAGTGACATACCAATCGGCCATCAATGATGGGAGTCTGACGGGACTTTTTCTGACAACTACGTTAATATATAGCCGACAAATTCAGTGGACAGGTGAGCGATATTTTAATCACACAACGACGTAACGTAATGTTACTATGTTGATTTATTTATTCATTTTTCCATCTTTTCTCATTTTTCGTCAAATTTTTCTTTTCAATCCATTTTCGGGCCCTACCTCCACTCCCCTTCCATGGAAAAATTCATTGATGGCCGATTGGTATGTCACTATTACATTTCATCATGTTTATCATAAATGGTCCAATGAAATTCTTTTGTTTGTTTTTCAACGGTATATGGATTTTATGCATTGGCATGGGATATGACTGTGGCTTTCAATAAATCGAAGGGCTTTCAATAAATCGTTTTTCAACATAAGTAGTGTTACTCATTCAAATCAAATTGTGGCGCAGTAAATAGATGTGTGCAGTCTTCCTTATCTAATCTTACAATCGGAGTAGGGGAATTCTGAGTCTCCGTTTCCTGCACACACCATTGGAATTGTTACATAGATCTAAAGTCGCGGAGGATCCCTGCCTAGGATCCCTTCTACTCTAATGGGCAACAAGAACAGAAAGAGCAGGCAATGGGCTAAACAATGCCACCAGAACAGAGAAAGTAAGCCTTTTAAAAAAAAAAATCTTTTATTGTGCTTTCAGCTTTAAAAATAGAGTTAAAACTTTACACAAGTTCATTAACTCAACATCACACAATAGAATCCATATTTCAAATAAAAGCATGTGTCACAGAATTACATTTCCTGAATGCAGAATAAAAAAAGGCAAACCTTTTCACTGAAGAGAGCAAAGTGCTTGCTATAAAGCCAGAGAAGGTAATATGTCTAGGATCACAGTATTGTCGAGTGGCAAAGCCCGGATTTGAGTTAACTGTTTCAATTTGACTACTTAATCACTGCTCCCAAATGACTGTTGGTGCAAGTTACTGGGGGTGGCTGTCCAGTTTTTACACCCATCGTTTGGAGGTACCAATCTCTGCCCTGCACCATCCTGATGAAATGTTAGTGTTACAAACTAGCTCTTTCTGGTGGAGGTACCTGGTTCTGTAGCACCCTAGGTGTTTCCATCACCAAAGTTAATACACTCACGATTATCAGACTCAGGGAAGGCAAAGGCTGAGCCTGCTTTGCCAGGATTTGGACCTGTGATCTGGCATATGAGCACAGATCTCTGCAAATGTGAAACACACTGAGCTATCTTCTGGACCATCTTGGCATTCAAACTTATTATTGTGCATTTCAACTTTGCGTATTGCCTGTGAGCAATATATTCCCCATAAAAGGTGCAAATATTACAAGCAGAAAATTGGGAATAAGAGTTGCTTTAGTACAATTTTTGGACATTATTTATCCAGTGAATAATGAAAAACAATTAACCGTGTCTTGAATGGTGGTTTATTGCAAGACATTGTATAATTGGATTATGAGCTACATGAAATCATGATGATCTTTAATTTTAAAATATGTTGTATGAAGTCATACTGCAAACAAAACTGATGATAGATAATGAGATGATTTTATAAATGAATTGTATTCCTAATATGTAAGTAACAAACTGTAAATTTCGTTGTCGGTTGAGTTTTGGTTGATGAATTTTTATTTTGTATTTGAAAGGTTGATTTAATCAGCCAACCAAATAAAAAAAACATTACAAAAAAAAGGTGCAAACTCCACACAAGTTGTGCTACTGTGAGTGCACACACTATATGTACTACAGAGAACACAGAATGCATTGCAGGAGTATGTGATCAGATGGTGACTTAGATGTCAGGTGCGGGGGCGTCATGCTGGTCTCGTCCAGGAGGCTCCAAATGGGCTTAATGTCGTTATTGGGACTGGCCCTTTCCTAGGGTTCAGGGTGGCCTGGGGCATGGCTAAAAGCTAATGGCCGTTTCGTTGGCACAATGGCCTTCAGCCATGCCCCGGTCATCGAGGCACTGGCCAAGGCCAAAGACCACAGGCAGAGGACCCTTTGGGTGGCTCAGGAGTTTCTGGGGCATGGCCGAAGACCACCTTGTGCTGGTAAAAGTGGCACTGTCCATGACTAATGCAACTATGGGTTGCTTGTAGGTTGCTGGAGTACACCCTTTGGCCCTGCCCCAACCACAGGCGATAGCCACACCTCATTGGTCAATCAGGTGATTGGGGGCTCCTGGGACAAGGACGAAGGCTCTACCTTTGTCAAAGTAGTGGGCTTATTGGGTGGCTTGAGGGCTACTGAGCCAAAGTAGGGAGTCCGGGACAGTTCCAGTGGGAGACACTATTTCGTATAGCAGTAAACAAACACTGAGATTCAGTGAAAATAGTTTGGTTAAGGGGGGTTCTATTGTTACATATCCCTTTTAATAACATTAAAATTCACTGAAATTATTTTCCTAAACGCAAAACCACAAAAGGTGCCATTCATGGTTTCTAAAAGCACACAAAACTGCGCCAGTGTCATCTTAAAATAGTCATTACTCGGCCAGAGGCATGCACTGTCCGTGACGCCACATATAACAACATTAACCTTAAGTGCCAAGGGCGTGGTATCTCGTCCTTGGCACTTAAGAGGTTAGTGAAGAAGAAAACGTTAGAAGGCATTGAATGGCGACATATTTCTTTAATTTTTTAATTTTGGTTGGTTCAAAATATTAAACCTTTCAAAACAAATACAAATTCATTTTGGTTTTTGACAATTTGATTACACACATTAATATTCTTTCTTTGCGTGATCGTATTAGATCACCAGTAGTACATAAAACATGTTAATTACATAAAATTCAATACATAGGAATTGAACGGGGTAAAAGATACATGATCTATTTAGCTACAGTTTTAAACAGTGCATTCAGATATTGGACATTTGCAATTCGAACTGACAATTTCGTGTTAGTGAATAACCATTGCCACGCTTGCATATAGTTCATAGGAAGTACTGGAAATGTCACCCTTGCAAAGTGGTTTTTCCTCAAGTCTACTAAATACCGACATTCTATTAAACATTGTTGCAATGTTTCTTTCTTAGCTGGTTGTTTACACCATCTACAGAAATTCTGAGCTTGTGATATCAACTTCCTTTTTGCTAGAACATCTCGTGTGGGCCAGAGATTAAATCTAAAGCGCAGATATTCACTGCGCATTTGAGGAGAAGGACACTTGTGAAGATAATCGGCCATGATTCCTAGTTTTTTATGGCCGAATAGCAGTATGTCAAAATCCTTTGCATATGAGAATTGACTTATGGTGTTAATCCAATCCATTTGGAACAATTTTATTTTGGCTCTATCGGAATTATACAATAGCGTCTCCAATGGGATGCTAGCGTCAGCAAGAATGTTTAGAGTATGCTGAAGCCATTTACTTGGGAACAAGTCATCAGAAGATGTTAAATAGCGTGCTAGCACGCCTACTACATTTGCTGATGTAAATTTGATTAAACGTTTTGTAAGGAGCGCACATCTTTTCCACTGGACTTGGGAGTATAGAGAAGGCAAGCCAAGTTCAAAACATATCATCGTTCGAGACGTACACTTGGGTAAACACAGAATTTGTTTCCACAATTTGGCTTCGATGACTTCTCAGAATTCACGTTCTTGAGGTAATGAAGTCTCCCTACCATACATTAGTATGGGTACTACTTTCTGTTTATAAAACATTACGATGTGGGGGTATGAAAATTTTGCAAATTTATACGTTAGTAACTTTGCTTGGTTGGTTAATGATTGCAACTTCTTATGAAGTTCTATTGCACCATTATTAATTCTCAACGAGTTTGTAATCGTAACTCCCAAGTACTTATATGTAGAAACTTTTTCAAGTTTATCTAATCGCAAGTGCCAGTGTGAGAATTTAGTGGTCGAATTAGATTTATAGTTTTGCACGAGGACTTGTGTTTTCAAAGTGTTTATGACCATATGGTTTGAGGAGGCATAAGCATCCAATTTATTCAACATATTCTGCAGACCACTCGGAGTTTGTGATAACAGGATTAAGTCGTCTGCATATAATAGATAGTTGATTGAGTGTGCGCCTAATTTTGGGGCATCACAGATGGTATCTTGGAAGGCATATCTTATATCTAATATAAAGAGATTAAATAAAGTTGATGCCAAAATGCACCCCTGCTTGAGCCCTCTTTGAGTTCGAATATGTGAGGATAATAGCCCATCTAATGTTAGCCTCACTTGCACGGATGTGCGGGTATGTAAAAGCATGATTAAGGCTAGTAATTAGGGGGGACAATTGTAGTTACTTAGCTTCTGATATAATAGTAGATGGTCAGTAGAGTCAAAAGCAACTCTAAGGTCTACGAATGCTAAGAACAAATATTGGCCCCGATTTGCATATTTTGCTTTAATTAAATTGAGAATCATGATATTTGGGATGGTGCCCACTCCTGTTACAAATCCCACTTGTAGAGGGTCAAGTAGGTTCAAATTGGAGATCCACCTATTACGCTCTTTTAGGAGGATGCGAGCAGGGATCTTACCTGGCGCATCCAAAAGAGCTATCGGACGATAGCTACTTGGAGCTTGAGGGTCTCCTTTTTTGTATATGGGTACTGTTTCCCGAATGTCTCCAGGATTGAGGAATGGTTTGATATTTGTTCACTAATGCAAAGATATTATGATTCTGCTTTAATACTAAATTGGACAGGCCGTCAGGACCGCAAGCTCTCAAGCGACTGATATCTAGTTTTGATTTTAGTAAGAGCCAGACTTCTTATGCCCAAGGGTAGTTGACGGATGGTTCTTTTCTCTGCTCTGAACTCCGATTTCCTCACTTTTAGCTCACTATCATATTGATGCAGCAGTTATCTCAGGTGTGTATGTTTTTTGGACTTGCCAGCCAAAAAGAGTGGCATCTTCGTGTAATATGAAGTGTCTAAAATAGAGTAATGATTTATTGGCGAAAGATGTTTTGACAAGAATTTGTTGTAATTCAGCAGATGTTGCTCTGAACATCATAGTCTGTTGCCTCTTGCATTAGAGCACAAGTTCGAGAGTGATGTAACCTTCTCAACATTCCTAAACCCTGTGCCAGGGAACCATCTAGCTGTCAATAATTCATGGTCACTATGATGAGAGTTTACATTCTGAAACACATCCACTGCTGGAAACAGGGTGTAACGCACATAGATATAATCAATCCAAGCAACAGAATCCCCCCGACGCCATGTTGGATTTGCGGGCATATCAGAGGAACAGGATTCATTGAGCATCACCATTTCATGAGATGTAATGAATTTGTTCCAGAGCCTCAGTCTCATGGTAGATTTTGATGAGTCTTTGCTTAAACAGTTAAGGTTTAAATCACCTGCAATGATGGTGTATTTGATAGAATTGTCTTGCGAAATCGTAAGCATTAAATCGTAAAGATTTTCAATGAACTGTGAATCTGAGATGCCCGCATGATTCCAATACAAGTTGATAAATTCATTTGCATACAATGTAGTTGTAACCTTTACCATTTGTGTAAAACCATTGGTGGAAGGCCATTGTTCTGACGTGGTTCCCGTATTCATTTTGATGGCCATAAAGAGACCTGATGTTGGGCGACCATTAGATGATTTAGAAGCAGCATTAAGAAAGACATCAAACCCATCTAGCAATGGAGAATTCATAAGCCAGGTTTCTTGGAGCATTATGAAATCATAATTCATAAGGTTCTTAAAGCTGACTGCAAGATGCTTGAAGCCTCCTGTGTTCCAGCTAACCAGCGCACATTTATCTCTTGAATCGAACTGTGTTAGCTACTTTTGAATCTGATTTTGTGAACATGTACATTCCACTGATTTCTTTTGAGCGTTAGCGTCACCATTGGAGCTAAGTTTAGACGGCTTTCCACTAGATGGATTCTGTTTTGGATTTAATTGCAGATTTTGCACATCAGCCACTGCGATGACGAAGCCTACGTTGTAAAGAGCTTCTTTAGCTAGCCATATAGTATTTTGCACAACTCTGGAGTTCATCCAGAGTTTTATGGCTAAAATCGCTGTATTTTTAGGGAATTCGACACGTGCAATATCAGACAACCTAATGTCTTCTAACTGAGGCAAGTCTGAAAAAATTGCTAAAGCTGCACGTCGATTCAAGACATATTGCGGCAGTGGTGCAGGACGACACATTAGGGTCAATGCATAGGTCGCTGGCCGTTTCGTTACTAAAGGGAACAAAGATTCTTTAGATTCACAAATCTTTTTTTCTTTACTTTTAACACACCCCTCTATTTCGGCTGGATTCAATAGCCCTGCCAATGCCGACTGAAGCAGATGAATCGCTTGGCTCGAGCTCATTGCCAACGACTGACCGATTTGAGATTCCATTGGTATAGAAGGAGTGACTTCACGATTATTAAGCTTGAAGTTCTGGTTGCGAAGTTTAGACACTTCTGTTATCGCAGAATATGCCAGCATCGTGTTCTCAAAATTTATTTCAGCTTGGGAATAATTGGGCTGGGGTTGCTCAATTAAACCGGCTGAATTACAACCAAGCAGAGGTTTCAAAGCTTTCGCATTTGAGTCTGTTGTAATACCAGATATTTTATTGGAGGGAAGGAGTTCAGACATGTAAGCGTCTACAGCTTTGTAAGTCTCTCGATGCTGCAGCGCTTGCAAATCAGTAACCTGTGAGGGGGGGCTTATTTGACGCACCTCACAAGATTGTTGTTTGGTAACAGCATTCACTAAACTATCTAAGGGGGCATATGGTATGACTTCTTCATTTACTGCATTATTAGAGAAGAAGCTCACCTTTTTGACCAGATCGAGTCTATGATACTTTTTAGAAATTGCTTTGGAGGTCAAAAGTGAGTTCTTCGTTACTTTTGGCGTTGATAGCGCTTTAAAAAATTGCGTGGTTTTCGCTCCGCTAGTTTTGGGTTGATACTTCTGATTTTTTGAAAGTTTTAAGCACTGGGGTGAGTCTGGAGGTGTTATCTTGGCTTTATTACAGATAGTGTAAGAAGTTTTTTTTATTTTTCACGGATTTTGCTGGCATTTGCAGGGAACCAGACGACAATTTGTATTCAGTCGCCTGCAAGTCAATGGGAGTAGTCAGGGATAAAGGTACACCAGTCGCAGAAACCTTTGTTGATTTTGCATTAGGGCAGACTTCTGTTATGGTGACTCGGAAGGAAGGGAGTACTGATTGCATCGCTAATTGAGATGTTAGCTCACAGATCGTCTGTGAAGATCGCGATATCAGTAAGGGGGAACTTTTTAGATCTGGTGTGTGAGGCAACAGGTTCCTTTGCAAAAGAACCGATGTTTCTCGTTGCCACTGCAAGATTTGTTCCATCTGTGAGTGTTGTACACACATTTTCCCTTCCAAAGTTTCAAAGAGTTTGGTCATTGTTTGAAGTGCTAAATTCATGGTGGTAAAAGTGATTTCAAGCACTTTTGAAATAGAGTCAGGGTGCGACGCTCTGGGGGCATTTGAGGAGTCCCCTGCTCTGCGCGGTCTTGGAGCAGTGTAAGATGCTATAGAACTAATAGAAGCATCACTTGAGCCTAAGAACAACACCGGCGACCTTGATAATGTGTGAGGAGTCGCATCATTGTTAAAGTTAGATGTATGTTCATCGATATGGATTACATTTTGGTCACTTTCTTGTTGTAGCGCCTCCAATACCGGACCTGTAACAAAAGGCACATTAGTTATTGAGTCCAATAACATACTATCAGAAGGCGCGAGATGAGATAAAAAGACCACAGACTTTGTTGGCTGATACGGTAAACAGTTGGCCTCACATGATTTTGTTTGAGGGGCTGGAGGGGCTGGCACGCCTATTGAACACACGGACTGTACCGCTTGTTGGTCGGCAGGAGCAACCAACTCCAGCTGAAATTCTTTGCAGTATTTACGAATGTCCGCGTGCACTTCCGGCTTTGATACAGTTTTTTTTTTCTTTGGCCAACGAGAGCAGTTTTGCAGGAGTATAACTCATTTCAATTGTAGTCCGCTTTACGCTCTTTGTGATTGATGAGCCTGAATTTAAAGGATTGCTAAAAGTGTGGGCAGTCACAGGCATGCTTGTTTTCAATGATTGCAGTCTACGCTGCATGACAAAAGAAGGATACCGCGAAGCGGGTAGTAGAATCCTACGATAACACGCACCGCGCGGGCCCGATGAGTGACTCCTCGCCATCGTGCACTCGGCGAAGAGGCAAAGAGGCACTCAGCAGGCACTCCGCTGGGTGCGCGGGTGCCCGCTTTTACGTTCTTCCTTGAAAAAGGGGGTGTGGCTAAACACGGCACCGGCACAGTAAAACTAAAACAAAGAAGGAAAGCTGTAATCATCTATTACAGAAAGTCAGATGGACTCTAGCTGTTCATAGTTCAAAGTACCATGTATACCGTGTAATGTTAGTCCACTTGAAGCACTGAAGTAATGAAACACACGTAGCAGGAAAACACGCTGGAGCAGCCGGGGAGGCAAAGAGGCACTCAGCAGGCAATCCGCTTGGTGCGCGTGCGCTGGTGCGCGTGGGTGCCCGCTTTTACATTCTTCCTTGAAAAGGGGGCGTGGCTAAACACGGCACCGGCACAGTAAAACGTGTAATGTTAGTCCACTTGAAGCACTGAAGTAAGGACACACACGAAGCAGGAAAACACGCTGGAGCAGCCGGGGAGGCAGAGGCACTCAGCAGGCACTCCGCTTGGTGCGACATACCAAAATCACCAAAAAAAGGCCTTGGCACTGGGGGGGGAAGGGTCATGGCAGTTAAAGGGATAACCCTTTAACGTTTACATGCATGTACATAAATGTCATTTACAACATGAGTAACGGACAGACCTAAGAAAAAAGGATGATAGCAAAATTTCTACAGTCACTTTAGAGAAGATTCGGAGGCCAGTGGCGTGCAATAACAAAAAATCCCTTGTTAGCGTATAAAGTTTTCTTAAGACCTACTATCCCTGCGGAATTAGCAAAATGAGAGAAGTCATGAGCAGTAAATGGTAATGGCGGTGGAGCAGTTATGGTTGTTTAACAACAAGCAGTAGATTAGTGGTGGCTGCTTCAGAATAGCTATCAGGCGCTATATTCTGACGAGAGAAAAAAAAAGGTTGCGGCCAATGTAGTGTTTGATTAATCTTAACCTAATATGGACTTGGGAGGCAGGCCAAAATGCGGTAGGCCTTGTGGAAGACCCAAGGCAGAGCCACCGTTTTGGGCCAGGGAATTAACAGACCCAGTGAGGGTGCAATGTGCAGGCAAATGGACTGGGTCCCCCCCTCTGGCAATAACAGACAGGCTACCAGCGTTGGACTCGGGCATACAACTGTCTCTGGGACCAATGAAAAAGTGGCCCGTAGTTGGAAATGGCAATTCATTCCTTTTGTTACACCCTGTTTGAGTACTACACAAGGGGGAGGTCTTTGATCAAATGTGATGAAAACTGCATTTTAAAGAATATTTATTCAGTAATACTGGTCAAACCTACTAGCCGCATGGTGAAATAACTTTTTAAACTGGCCCACATGGGCCAAAAAAGTGCCCCACTTTGTCCCAAAAAACGGTCCCACACTGGCATTTTGTATTTTTGGTTGGGGCATTGCCCTATACGCCAGTCCGAGCCTGTAGACTACACCGAACAGTGGGAACACCAATGAATCCAACAAAGCCTTTGCATAACAGATTTATTAGGCAGAGAAGAAGACTTGTTGCCAGCAGAGTACAATAGGCACACTGGACATGGATGATTGCCTGCACTGGGCTGCAGGCATAAGGTGGTGCATTGATGGCAGGCATACTAGCTAAATACACCCATATGCATTTGAGCTTGCGGCCTGGGGAGTACCCTTGGATGCAGGGGGGAGACCCCAAGGGAGGAAGTAATGGATGGGTTGGAGAGGGAAACATTTGCGTGGGTAGGCTACTGGGATGGAGGAGAGAGAGTGAGAGAGACCAGGGAGAGGGGAGAGAGAAGAAAGAATGGGCAACTGGGGAGTAGTGGGACAGAGAGAGAGAGAGGAGCGAGAAGGCAGGGGGAAATAGGGGCCTCCTTGAACCACTCGACATCAAGTACACTAATTATGCCGATGACACCCAGATTCTCATCCCTCTCACTGGCAACCACCATACTGACTCACTGAAAGTCAATGCGATCTACGAAACCAATCAAACTTGGATGGCCAGCCATCTCCTAAGTCTCAAGGACAAGAAAAACAAACTTCTCATCAGAAACCCTTCACTCCTCTCCAAACTCAGCCCTGACTTCCAAGCATTCATGATTCACAACCACATCATCCATGTCTCTCCAGCCGTTAGAACACTTGGTGTCCATCTAGACTCAACCTTAAAAATGTCCCGCCATGTCAATGCTATCGCCTCATCAGCAGCGTACACCACAAAACTCATAAATTCCAGCAGACCCTTCTTATCCTCCAACAACTGCTTTACTATTGAGCATGCCCTAGTTGGCTCAGAGTTTCGATTATTGCAATGCTCCCCGGCTAGGCAGTTATGGAAAAAACCTAACCAAACTGCAAACTATATAGAACAATATGCTCAGATATGCCCTCAGCCCCAATAATTGTGAGCACATCACTGATGCCAGACGAGATGAACATTGGCTTCCTGTCAGGGAAAGAATACAATTCAATATCATATCCGTTACCTACAGATGCCTCACCAACACCGCCCTGAGCTACTTAGCCAACAAACTTTCAAGATATACCTTCAACAGACCTACACGCCTTGCCTACTGCAACAGACTATCCATCCCAGGTATTAAAGAGCCAAAGCGGGAGGCACCAGCTTCCCTGTTGCTGCCCCTATGCTCTGGAACTCCCTCCCTCCTGGATTGAGAAGCGAACCTTCCTTCTCCCGGTTCTGGAAACAGCTAAAGAACTACCTCCCCCAGACAATCTTCCTGCTGCCCTTAACTGCCATCTCCGCTTGTAACCCTTTTGCCTGTAACTAGCACCTAGACGCACCTTGGTTGAGTGTGCTCTGCTCTTACAAATGTAAAATAAATAAAAAATAAAATAAATAGAAGCCGGTAGGCCTACTAGAGGAATAGAGCAGGTTGGGAGAGATGGAGGAGAAAA
The DNA here is from genome assembly GCF_040938575.1 of Ambystoma mexicanum. Lineage (NCBI taxonomy): Eukaryota > Metazoa > Chordata > Amphibia > Caudata > Ambystomatidae > Ambystoma > Ambystoma mexicanum. The sequence goes on along the minus strand of NC_090924.1, from coordinate 119,849,129 downwards.
AGGGGAATAATGGAGAAGGGAAGACAGGGACAGGGTACCTGCTGAAAGGGCATCCTCAGCTTCTTTGCCCCCACCCGTCCGCACACCACTGCCAGCAGCCAAAAAAAGAGCAGGCAGGTGCTCTCTCCACAAGCTTTTAAGGCTGTCACTCCCCTACCCAAGAGCCAGGCCCACCCCCATGCCATAATGGACACAACAGGTGGAACTACTTCCTGGCTGTTCGCTGGGGAAAAAGGGGGGAATTGCAGGGTGTGGGACAAGTGGTCCTTCATAGCTCATCCACATTCACCCACATGAACAGGGGGAACTAGTTTCTGTGCTGTTCCCAGGGATTGTCAACAGGACTGGAGGTGACAATTACAGGGTGTAGGACAGGTGAGAAAAGAGGAGGCGAGATTTAAGGATTACTATTACTGGGTAGAGGAGGTGGTTCTCAGGAAGGGATGTAAAGGGCCAGCCCTAGGCTGTAGTTTACATTGGCAGTAAATACACACACACACACACACACACTAAAGACACAATGGCCCTCATTACGAGATCAGCAGCAACTTGCTGGTGCTACCAGCGGGTTGCTGTTGACCTCCTAACACTATTCTGCCGCCTGAGATCCCGGTACCACCTGGAGATTACAAGTCCCGGCGGCCCGGGATGTCAGGTGGCAGCAGTGGTCGAAGTGCACGAAAAGAAGTAGTGGAGCTATGATCCCTGCCAGCCTGCACCCACTCCCCACAAACCCCATCATCACGTTCCGTCCCACGCACAATACACACCACCAAACACATGCACCTGTTGTTTAAGTGAACGTTCAGTGTAGTGCACTGAAAGTGCAAGTCTCAACTTCTTCCTACACTGTTATTTTAAAACGAAACCGTTCCGGAACGGTTTATTTTTAAAATAAAAGTATAGGAGCTGTAAAACGGAATTTAAAAAAGTAGTGGAGCACCGCTCCCAGCCGCTCCCGCTCACTTCGACCACTGGGTGGCAGAAACTGTAAGTCCCCATTCCTGTGGAGTCTGACTCCACGGGAATGAGGACACAGAAACACTGGCACCATTGACAACAGTGCCAGTGCTTCTGTAAAAACCATGCCTGCAGAGGCTGGTGCTCACGGCAGGTCAGACCTACCAGGAGCACTGGCACATGCAGGCATTCTTGTAGTCTGGTGGTTTAGAAAGGGTGCTGGTATGTTGCTACCGGTGCCCTTATTTCCGGACCATAGACTTGTAATGAGTCCCAATGTCTACTATCCATACAGTGCAGGGACACAGGGTAAATGGAAGGCAATGTCCAGTGTGCCAGAAAACAAGCAACTTTAGGGATCATAATGTAAAAGTACAAAACGCAGTGAGCAGGCAATGTTGGAACTAAGGACAGTGAAGCGTCAATGCAATAACCAAATACAGGACCCTATACAAACACAGGAGAACATGCGAGCACTTGGCAGAAATAAACCACAATTGCAGGAAATGCAGTTAGGGCTTGTCACAAACAGCACAGAAGCTGTAGTCAAAGGCAAGTGGGTAGATACATAGGCAGGGAAGAAAATATACAGTCACATACAGTGTAAGATGGAAAATAAAAGCCACACAATGCATTGGTAAAATGAAAACCCACAGTAAACTCAAGTGACATATTTATGAAACAAGGGTAAAGGATGTCAGGGGTCCACAGGTGGAGACTGCCATTTCCAAACTAAATATCTTTCATCACCTCAGACTGTTCACCACATTCGGCTGCCCCAAACTCCAGCCAACCTATTACATCTAAGTCTCCCACCAACTGGAAAGCCATCTATCACAAGCAAAGTCTCCATTTTGATTATAAGGTATCTAGGCTAAAAAAATAGCCTAGAGTAGCCAGATAATTACTGTACCACAAAGGACTTATAAGTGGATAAAAAGTCAAGAGATGATTGGCTTATGGTCTTTCTTTATGAAGGGGACAAACCAACCACCTGAAATCTGCTAATGGAGAGATAGAATCATAACATTAACCAGGGGACTGTGACTTGACTCGATTAGCAGCGGCTGAAGCACTTGTGAAATCATTTCAATCAGGGGTGCTCAACCTATGGTTCTCCGGATGTTATGGACTTCAATTCCCATCAGCCCTATCCAAACATAGCCAATGGTGAGGGGTCATGGGAGTTGTATTCTGCTTCATCTGAAGAACCCAGGTGGAAGACTCCTGATACAGAGCCTTGTTCAGAGCCAGAAAAGAAGCATCCATTGAAACCCATGCAAAGAGCAGCAACATCTGGTGTGCAGAGGAATGCCTTTCTGCCTATAGTGCAAACTACCACAGCCTTAGAAATGTGCTTGACCAACGCAGATTACATTTGAGAAGAAACCTGGCTGCTTCCCGGCTATGAACAAACTGTATTGTACGGTAGGATGTAGCCATTTCTTTTTCAGGAGCACCACGGTTGTCTTCAGCCTGTCTCTGACAGTGTAAGCAAAATCATCCTATAACTAGAATCGACAGAGTTGCTAGCAGTGGAGACTGTCACCCAGGCTGCACAACCATGGGGTAGGGTAACCTCATAGACACAGTGAGGGGTACAGAAGACCTTTGCCACAAGCAGTGCACCTACAGACGGCGGCCAGAGTGTAACACTTTTCCAGGGTATAATGCCACTGCTTGGCATGTTAGATATTATATCAGTGCTAGATGGCAATGCCAGCAGCAACATTGGACCACCAGTAGAAATGAATATTAATCAGATCATTAAGAATTTGATTTTCAAAAGATTATTGTAAATGCGGGGTACGCGAACAAGCACAAAAAGAGACAACTTTCTGCTACTACCGAGTGTATGTGTATTTGTGCACAGCCTGGAAAGATCCCAGAAAGAAGACAACGTGACCTGGAAAATCAAATACCACCTCCCCTCCTACCTTGCACAGAGATGTTAAAATGCTTCCTCTTATACAGGCGTAATCCTGGAGGGGACTCAACACACTGGTGCCAAATGCCTTCCATGTTATGGGCAGGTTGGAGTTACTCTGCAGCAGAGATTACTCCCATGAACATTCTCAGTAGCCATTTTGGCAAGAAAGAAACTAAGATTTAAGTGTTCCAGGGCCTCCCGACAACCCCCCTCAAGAGTCCCTGGTGCCCACCCTGCAGTAACAAATGAGAGGGTACTAGGCTAAGGACAGCCACCATGGCTAGGAAGCGCACAATCTGATACGTGAAAAACCTCATCGAATGATACGCTTGATGCCCCACTTGCAAGAACCAGGGAGGAAGACTCTATCCAAGGATCACTAAAGGCTGCCTGCGAAGAAGAGCTGGGTTGCTTACTATGCACCTCCGAGGCTGAAGACTGATTCCACAGCTTGGGGTAGACCGCCGTGATGCCATTTCCAGGAATTTAAAGACATTTTGTTAATCTATGGGAAACCTGCTTCTGCCACATTGAATAAGCGTAAGCAGCCGAGAACCCTGCAAAGCAGAGCCAAGCAACCTGCGCCTGGTCCATCAAGATGAGAGCTTTCAGAAGGACCATTGACGGGGTCCATTAGGTGACCAGAATAATAACCAATGCAGTTTAGCCTTGAAGCAATGTTTCCAGACTATAGTAGAAACTGGGTATTAGAACCACTGGGTTGGCACTAGGCAAGGGCTGCATCCGAACCCTGTCACCTGGTGAGGGAATCTGAATGAGATCTGTGAGTGTGGAGAACATCAAACTTCGAAGGACAGCCCGCGGAGTCGAGAATCTGCAAAAAGCAGACATAGCAAAAAACAGAGAACTTTGGAATAAAAAAAACTCCTGTGTGCCTTTTCAGGTCCACACAAGTCACCCTGAACATACTGCTTCGCCGATTGAAGGAAGTCCCTTGTGCATTCACCAGCACCATCACTCCCTCTGAGCCTTTTCACCTACGCAAAGACTAAAACTCTTGCCACGCACGGCATCTGAGTAATCCCGCCAGGGGGCAGTTGGGACCCCATCATCCCTATGCTTGGAGCCTTGCACTAGCTTCCAGTCATCTGTGTTGTTCATCATGAATTTCACAGGATTATTCCCAGTTTGCTTTCTTTTGGGCTTCATCCATGAAGGATACGTGGGTGTTGGACCCATTTTTACGGAAAGCCCTGTCATTAAAGAAGAGGTCCTTCAAATGGTTGTAACTCTGTAAATGATGGATATGAATCTATGCTGGCTGTAATAATGTTTATTATCACGAGAGAAATGTCTATAGCTTTTATGTATGGATTCTGGTTCTGTGAATACCTTTATGGAATTGATTTAATTTCTGAAATAAAGCTTTAAACAACAACAAATGTAAGAAAAGCTCAAGTCACCAGAAGATCTTTCTTGTGCTGACACCCCACCTTTTACACAATCTTCCCTAATCTCTGTTTGCCATGCCCTCATTTCTTTTGGTTAAGAAAAAAATGTGTAAACGTTTCTTTCAGCCTCCAATCTTCCCTCACGGTCACTTGTCGGTCATCAGCATCAAGCACCAGGAGGCCATTTTGGAATTTTTACAAAGGCAACAACATGCCATAAGATACAGCATTATGTCCTCGATTTTTTTAAAATGTATGACAACTATGCTTGCAAACCTGGCCTCATGCTGGAGCTTTGGCAGAGTCTTGAGCTCAAATGGCACTCTCTACAAATTAGCCAAAGGTACTTTGAAGAGCCATTTGGCCTACCACATTTGGGCAGTGGCTGGCTAAGGTGCTGTGGGACCTGCACCGCTCTCCCTCTTCCGCTGTCCTGGTTCTTTCCCGAGACAGCGTGTTTTCTGGGGCCCTACGTGGCCTGGATGTAGTGCCGTTTGGATTAGATGTTTAGCTGTTGTTGTCCCACAGTATAAGCTCCAAGATCTCATGCTCAATATGTGGTGTTTCCAGGGTTCCTCTGTGTTCATAGGAACTGGAGGGAATTGTCCATCAAAATGAGCATTCTGCCTGCCTGGTGATATTGTTATCTGGTAGAAGTGAGGGCAACTTTTAAGTGAGCACCCAGCTACCCTGCAACCTACTCTGGATAATCAGATTCCCACTGTGGCACACCTGTAGTCCGCAGGTCCTATCCCCAGCCTCACAAATATGTCTGGAGAAGGTTGTTGCATCAACCCAAGTCATTCTGCAGTGGGTGTGTCAGAAGACCAGTGGATGCCAAACGAACAGATCACAAGGAAAATAGAAGCACCCCAAGAAAGTGAGCCTGAAAGACAGCAGAACACCCCATTTTCTGCCAGAGAGATAGAGGTGCTAGGATTGAGATAACACAAGAGGAGTGAGTCCAGGCTATTTCACAAATTGGCATCCACGAGCATGGTCGGATTGGTCCGAAATAATATTAGGACATCAAATCGAAGTGGCACACATTTGCGAAACACAATTCGTGACCTTTCCCTGCAAACTGTTTTTAGCTGGGAGTCGTTTCTTTTTCGAACACTGGAGGCAAATAGGGCATTTAAAAGTGCATTGGACTTATTGACCCAAACTACCAGCTGCACAATGACTAAGGGCCCGATTCATGCAATTTCTTGCACGAATCAAAGTGACTTGGCACTGCTGAAAGTGACTGCACTGCCGTCACAACCCCTGATTCATGGAACTGTGCAAAGTGTATTTTTATTATTTATTTATTTATATGTGTTGGTTTTTACAAACCTTTACAAAAACAGAAAAAGATTACAAAATCTTCATTTCAATATAAAGGAAAATCACAAGTGGTCATTTTTGCGGTAGAAAATGACTTTGCGCTACAAAAAAACACTTTGCGCTACATACCCATTTGATATAATAATAATTATTACTGCAATTCGAATGTGACCTGCCATTTACACACAATTCTGGTTCCAATTAATTTAATGAGAGATTTATCTGAGTGGGATCCAGACATGTGACCCGCATGTAAAAAGATATCTCGGCAGCAGCTACATTAACTCACTGAGCTATCTTACAGTTAAATGTGGCATAAAGAGGCTGATGAGTCCTAATTAAATCCCTTTCTATGCAATACACAGTAAGTTCTTGTCATGAAAAGTCAAACAGGTGTTCCAAAAGTAAAGACACTGTTGTCAATAAATACTACAGTCTTTTTTTGTAGTTACCTTTTCGTGATGCATAACGTAACTTCTGCCAACACTGAGAAGCCACTCACCATCATAGATTGGAAACCTGTGATGCGCAAAGACCTATCTGCAATGCGCCAGCAAACATGTTAGGCAGTCATGTTGGTATCAAGGAAATTCACCTAATCACCTGTCGCCTCACAGTGGCACGGTGCTGTGTGTTGCAGTGCGTTGCAGTGCAAATATCGTGGGAACAGTGCATGCTAGGGCTTTGAAATGCGATTTTTAAGGTCCCCTAAGAACCTTTTGCGTTTTTTTGTTGCGTCTAGATGCTTAAAATGAGCTCTGTCCGGTCCTTCTACGACAGCGGTATTCAAACTGTGGGTCGCAACCCCCCAGGGGTCCGCGGGTGCATCCCTGGGGGGCCCTGAGAGCTCAGCATGAAATATTGAAAAAAATAATTTTTTTATTTTTTTTTTTAGATTGGAAGAAATGGGCAGGGGTGGCTAACATGGTCGGGCTGAAGCATGGAACTGTCTCAGGCAACAATGAAAAAGTGGCCCGCAGTTGTAAATGGATATTCATTCCTTTAGTCACAGACTGGGCCTCATTCCAACTATGGCGGTACGGTAGCAACAGTGCCGGTAACCTACCAGCACCGTTGCTACCGTACCGCCATAGTACGAGTTGTGCTCGGGGCACCTGACAGCCCGCCAGGTCTGACCTGGCAGGCCGTGCAGCACCCGCGAGCACAGCTCGTCGGATGCACCGGCACCGTTTTTAACGGTGCCGGTGCATCCGAGCTCCCCATTCCCATTGAGCCCTATGAGGCTCAGATGGGAATGGAGATCTACCGGCACCCGTGAAAGGGCAATTATCAGGTCTGCCTAACTCGGCATGACCCGGTAATTGCCCATTCGTGGGTGGCGGAACGGGATGCAACTCCGGCAGCAGCCGTGCAGGGTTTACCGGCACAGCTACCGTCAGGGTTGTAATGAGGCCCACTGTTTTAATAGTACCCAAGGGGGTGCTTTGTGTTAAAATGTAAGTAAATTGTGATATATTCAGTAACAATGGTCAAAATTACTAACTGCATAGTTAAGTAACTCATCAAACTGGTCCACATTGGCCAAAATGGTGGCCCATTTTGACTGTCCGACACTAGCATTTTACATTTTTGGTACAGGCATTGCCCTATAGGCCAGTCCGAGCCTGGCGGCTCATCCATAATGGCGAGGGGACGCCCACCCAGTGGCCCCTCACCCATTATGGAGGAGCTAAGGAGCCATCCCAGTGAAACAGTGAGCACTCCCTCAGCTGCTTTTTCCAGCTGATTGAGTGCTCTTGGGCTGGCTGAACTGTCAAAGGGAAACACTGTTTCCCTTTGACAGTTCAGTTTAGTTCCCCAGCCGCACAGGCTCACTGAGCCATGCAAGTGCTGGGGCGTTTTGCTTTGCCAGCATTGAAAAGCTCATTGGAAATGCTGACTGGGGCACTGCATGTCTGTATGTCCGAGTGGGAGCTCCTGCGCCTCCTCGTACATATGGACAGAGCAGCCTGGAGCAGGGTGTTTCAGCACGCAGGCCAATGCAGAAGGACGTTTCTGTTCATTGTTTTTATTTAAACATGTGTATGGATGCGTGTATGGTGATAGATTCTCGTGTGAATGATAGAGTGATTGCTGTATGAATGTGCAGCGCCTTGCAATACACACATAATCATGTTGATTGTGTTAGGCCCAGTGGGGCCCAGGGGACAGGGATGGTATCTTTTTACTGGTCCAGTAAAAAATGTCATGTCTGCCCCCTGGGCCCCCTAGCACCAACTGTTTGGCTATTTACCCATTTTTTTGTTAAAAGTATGTTCTACAATGCAACATTTTAACCCATTATTTAACAATAATTCACAGGGGGAAACCCCCCCGAACCCCTCTTTATTGGTTCGGGCTCCCTCACTATGCTCGGTCGCTATGGCATTTTTGGGGGGAAATAGTTATGCCCCTCCACTTTAAAAAATCACCAGCTGCCACTGAACGGGATGGGGGAACCCTGGGACTATGGTGGGAGCACAATGGGCAGGAACCATGAGATAGTGGTGGGAGCAGAGTGGGGAGAGCCCAGGATGTGCGATGGGGTGGGGAGAGACCTGGGACTGGGTAGGAGTGTAACAAGGGAGTCTAGCGACTGTGATGGGAGCAGTTGACGGCACGCAATACATACTGTCCATTTGGCATTTCTGGGGGGTCCCGACCTGCCCATATTTTGCCTCGGGGGGCCACGACCAAAAAAGTTTGAAGACCACTGTTCTACGACCACATCGATGTTTCGTCGATTGGCAACAATGAAATCTGGGGAAGGGGGTAGGGTGTTCAAATGTCATGTAGCCAGTAATGTCCACAGAGTCCTAACAGGTAAGTATACAAACTTTGGTGCAGATTGTTGGAACAATGTAGAATTGTATAAGGAACAAACTAACAGACTTCCTGCTTTATATACCTAGATAGAAGATATCAGGCTGCTACAGTAATCCAGTTTCGCTCTGAAAATCGCCCTAACCAAGGTGGAGCAGCTTTTCTTGGATAAGAATGGTCATTTGGCTCAGTAATTTGAGATGATATGCTGAGGTAGATATGATATTATTTACATGAGCCTTCATGCTCGTCTCTGAATCTAGGTAAATACCAAATTTGAATTTCTCCATAGTGGCGATGGTACATCCAGCTATAACAAAGCTGTTATACTCAGAGCCTAGCTGTGTGATTCTACTGGCTGTGCCGGCGAGCATTCGTTCTGCACATGGGAGTATACCTCATTGATTGCTTCAGTGTCTTTCATGTAATCACCAGAAATCAGGATAAGGCACTGAGTGTCATCGGCATAGTTGGTATAAGTAATGCCCTTAGCATTAAGTAACTCAAACAACGGCTTAATAAAGGTGTTATAAAGAGTTGGCAATAAGCATGACCCCTGTGCTACCCCATAAGGCACATTAATGATGTCTGGCTGAGCGGCCGGCCCAAAAACGATTGCACTCATTTAGCCGCCAAGAGTGAGAAATTCAGAGAGTGCAATAGTCTGTCGACCAAAGACGGCTTATAAGTCTAAAAGCATCAGTAACATAATGCTACCCAAGTTTATGGCTTACAGGATGTTTGCTTTCAAGTCTAGCATGGCCGTCTCCATGCCACGTGCTGGCCTAAAGCCTGAGTGACACTTACTAATGATGTTCTGTTTGACAAGATGTTCCTGAACTTGAAGATATGCAGCTCGATCTAAGATCTTCAGCAGGAATGGCATGTTCGTAATCAGTCTATCGTTAGCAGCAATATTAGGTTGAAGAGTAGGCTTTTTTAGTAAAGGTGTAATCCAGGCTTGCTGTATAAGATCTGGCACACATCCCTCTAAGATGGAGCACAAGCCTTAACCCCAGTGGCTGGGCAATCGTCGCCTTTGCAGTTGGTCGGTTTAAGCTGTGGAATAATGTCAGCAGCCTCTGCTTCCGTTTCTCACATAAACCCAAAAGGTTCCAGCATACTGTCAGTCCTAGTAATTATTTTATTTATCTGCCTGTACCGCACCAAAGCCCATAGACATCAGGGTGCCCCATAAACACAAGGACATTTCAGTTAGACCAGACGTAACATAGTGGGATGGATTAATAGGTTATCTTATTCAAAGAGTAGTGTTTTTATTCATCTCCTGAATGTGGAGTGTCTTTCTTCCAGGCCTAAGTCCACCAGAAGATCGTTCCATGCCCGAGCAGCTAGTACCGGGAACAATCTGCCATGACCCCTTGTTCTTTTTACCGGGCAGTACTGGAACGTAAAGATCTGTTTGGTTTATACGGAACCAGATTTTGCTTTCGGGTAGCAATGAGCTTCCCCATAAATAGATTTATGGGTCAGAGTAAGTACCTTAAAGCGAACCTTCACAACCACCGCTCGCCAGTGAAGTTCCCTACGTAAGGTAGTTACGTGTTCCTTCATAGAGATGTTACATACAATCCTAATTGCATCATTTGGGATTTTTAGCAATGGGGCATATGACAGGTTCTTGTTCCCCTTCTGGCAATCTGACATTAATAGGTCCCTTGAGTTTATCCTTGATATTCTCCCTGATTTTATGCACCTTAGTGACCATTTCTTCCTGAATGGACATACACCATGACCTGGCCATGCTTTATCCACAGGGAAAACTCCACTATCATAAGCCGAATGCCTGATGCAAGTCAGTATGCTGCATCTAAATGTTGCCATGGTGATAGTTATCCAAGGGCAAAAACCCCAATGGAGCTCAGGGAACAAATAAGTCATGAAACACGTGAAAGGTTTAGCAATATACACACACCAAACGAAAGCATCTTAAATGTAAAATGAAAACGAAATATGCAAATTATAAATATGAATAGGGACAACAAAAGAGGAAAACAGCAGGGATTTTAACAACAAACAATAACTAAGAGTAATCTAAGGGTGTGGAGAGGTCAGTAGGGAAAAAAGTGGAGTAAAAGGTGTTTTATTTTCCCACAACTTCATTTAGTTTTCAAGATTGAACAATTTTTAACAGGGGGGAGAGGGTGGCCGGGACAACATCAGACTAAGAACAGATTTCGCACATGAGTCAATGATTTGCAAAACTGGACAGAAACTGTCACCATGTGAGCAACAAGTTAAGTTATAGAAGGCACATACATTTAAGCAAAGCAGGTCTATGAGTGTTAGTGAGGATGGAGGAACACATTCTATAAAGGGGGCCCAGTCACGTTGAACTCTTGGAAGTGACTCGCACAGGATGGCCATCAGTCTCTTCTTGGCCCACACGCTCCATAGCTTGCCCCACCAGATGGCTATGTGGGGGCCATCTGTGTCTTCCTCGCACTGATCTAGGGCGAGTATGGCAGCATTAAGAATGTGAGTGCCGAATTTGGGGAAGTCTAGCCAAGATCTCTTGCGAGAAACTTTGGGCTCTGGGACACGACCACCACATGTGGCCTAGGTTGCCCAGATCGTCACAGCCTCTCCAACAAAGCAGAGAGATCTCTTGTTTGAAGCTGTGCAGGGTCATAGTACCATTGACGCAAGATCTTGTAGCGCCATTCTTTTATGGTGGTGCATTGTGATGATTTTGCCACTTTGCTCCATATTGTTGACAAGGTTTCTGCTGGGATATTCGTTCCCAGCTCCTCCTCCCATCTTGTCATATATGGCATGATTTCCTCCGCGTTGGTTCTGTATAGGAGTCGATATAGATCTGTGATCTTTCCTTTCTGTATGTCGTCCTGTATGAGCAGTTTGAGAGGCATTGATTGTAGTGATCCTGCCTACTTGGTTGTAGGATGGGTTATCCAGTGGCGATGCTGAATGTAATGGAATCTTTCTGATCCTGGAACAGAACATTTTTGTTTGGCCTCCTCAAAAATGAAGGGTGTGGAAGCAGTTCCCGAACTTGTGAAGGCCTCCATTGACCCATCTATGAAAGGAGCTTTGGGAGAGACCTTGTGAGAAGTCTGGGATGCCCATCACTGGTGACACAAGGACCTACACCTGGTTTAATCTGCCAGAGCCTGCAGACTCTTTCCTATAGTGAAGAGTGGCCATGGTCGATGGGAGCAGGCAGCCAGTAGATTGGCGGAATGCTTTCCCGAAGAAAGGCAGGTGTGCTAGGCTAATCTGAGTTTACGATTGTTCTATTTGTACCCAGTCTAATTCCTAAGGGGAGTGGAGGCAAGCAAATATCTGGGCGATTTAGGGTGCCACTAGGTATCGGGTGATGCCTGTGACCCACAAGCCCCCCAGGGCTGGGGTTCGCAGCAAGACGTTCCTGACAATTCGGGTGGTCAAAAGTTGCATATGAAATAGAGCATTTTCTGTTACAAGGCGGCGAGGCACTGGGTTAAAATTTTAAATGGGATGCTGCTAAAGATGTAGAGTAGCTTTGGATCTAAGTTCATTTTCAGGGCTTGGATTCTGCCCACCCAGGGGAAATCTATTGGGTTTTCCACCTGTATAAATCTGTGCTCAGTTCTTTAAGAAGGGGGGGTTAGATTATGTTGGACGAGATGTTATCCATTTCTGGATAATTTAATCCCCAGATAATCTAGGGAAACAGATTCCCACTCTATTACTGTTGTCCCCTTCAACGCTGCAATAGTGGGCTCGCTCCAAAGATATTTAAGGCTTTTTGTTTAAGATAGTTAATGGAGAAGCCGGCTACATGCTCAAAGCTAGCAAGCTTGCTCATTACCTCGGGGAGTGAGGTTTTCTCGTGCGTCAGGAAGAGCAGAACATCATCCGGATATAGCGCAATTTTGTGTGAGATACTGTTGTGTCTTGTGTGTCCTGCCTTGGTCCTGCATGATTGCTTGCTTGGGAGAATGCCTGATGGAATGTTATGCCTGTGGAATGTTGTGGCGTGAGTGCCCGGGTAAGTTCCATGAATGGCAGCTGGAGTGAAGCAGCCTGTGAGAGTGGAGGTCGGTGGATGTCTCCTGTGTACCTTCCTACTTACTTACCCTTGGACTTACCTGATGTATATACCTTGTCACTGGAATGTAGTAAAGAAGTTCACTTCCCTTACCTGCAGTATCAGATTTTAATTTCAGCCTGCTACACTGGCGATGGGCTGGCTTGAGGGAAGGGCCTGGAACCTGCAGCTGTCCAGAGTGAGCAGCGCCTAGAAGCAAGTAAGGAAGCCGTTGAGACCACAGGAGGAGACATAAACCTCCCCTCTGCCCCCAAATGTGAGCTGACCCCTTTCCCTTAGCCCAACAGCTGTTGCAAGGCAGGAAGGGGGCAGTTGGGGGCAGGAGTTGACTACTAGTAGCAGTTAGAGTAGCACATCCCAGTGGGGTCTTCTTGCAGTTTTTGGCCACTGGAGCAGCACTTCCGAGGGGCGCCACCTTACAGCATTTGGCCAATGGAGACAGCTAGCAATTCCAGCCTGTGAGCATAAGGAGCCCAGGTTGGAACTGAGTCTAAGTCAGAGCAAAACAAGGAAAAGGAAAGAGTGGGCTGCCGTGTCAGCCTCTGTCACGCGAGTTGGAGTGCAAGGATATGGTGATTGAAAAAAGAAAAGGGAGCAAGTATCTTACTGAAGCGGTGGCTTCTTTGTCAGGGAGGAGATGTCTTTGGAGCCTCAACTGTACTGGTGGTGAGATGAGCTGCACGCTGCTAGTATGACAGTTAATAGCAGGGTGCTTCATACTGTTCGGAGCATGTTTGCTGAGTGATCTAAGAGATATCCTGCTTCATAAGAGCAGTCTCCAGTGCCTCAAGACGCTTTGCTGCCATGTTTAGCATCATTGGGGAGGCTGGCTGACATCTGCCTCTCAAGCACATGTGTAGCTCCATCAAAAATGGCTTTTACACAGTTTTTTGTTGTGATGTGGGGCCTGTACAGTGTTTGGTGTATCCTTGTAGTGAGTGTGGGTGCAGTTCTGCCGGAGTGTTATACAAGGCGCCACAAGATCGCTGGTTACCTTTTCTTCCTGGGGAGTAGGACGGTGAGGCTGCCAATCTGTCGGTGAATCTTTGCAAGTTGAAAAGGGCAACGCGGGGAACTGATCCAACACCCTCCTGACACCGAACGACAAGATTGTGCTGAACCGGCTCCCAACGCCACGGGTAGCACTTCTCTGATTAACGTGCCGTCAGACAAGTGTAAACACTGACAGAGAAGGCTTGAAGTAGTCCGCTGCAGAACTGGTCGATGGGGGGTCTGATCTCCAGAATATTCTTGAATGATGGCGCAGGCACAGATACCAGCTGGGCACAAGACCAGTAGATGACTGAAGGTGAAGGCTGACCCTCTAGGAATTGAAGGACAACAGGAAGAGAGTGGAATCTGGAACTAACCACACCAGGACCGACCCCAAGACCAAGGAGGGGGACAGAACCAGGGAGCACAAACAAGACCCAACCAAGGAACCCCAAGAACAAGGAACTAGGCAGGGGAACAGGGAAGGAAGGTACCAAGGGCTAGACAGGGACCCAAGGTAACAAGGCAGAGCACGCTAGATACACGGTGCAAGGTTCAGGAGAGATAAAAAAGGAACTAGGGACTCAGACAAGGCAGGCCCTCGGGAGCTCAAACACGGCCAAACAACCACGTTGAGATGCAATGTTTGCCTGTCTGCAGAGGCTATTCATAGCCTGGGGTCAGAACGAGGCTTGGCACGCACGCCTCGGTCTATGCGCATGCGTGGAACGTTGAACGCTGACGTTCTCGCATGCACAGAACATTCACAATGGCGGCACCCAGAGAGTCGGGAGACCGGACCATGGGAAACCGATGGAGGCGCCAGCGGGGATACAGTCTCCAGGACGGAGACTGCCGGATTCGAGGACCCCTACCTCCCGGACAGTTAAGTGGCGCAGGCGCGGTTGGCGTGACACCACGCCCCCCTCCCGGACAACCCTGGAGCACCAGGCTTCCAGGGGTCACGGAAGAAGAAGTTACGAACCAAGCGTGGGGCATGCACATAGGATCGAGGCTCCCAAGTGCGGTCACAAGCCGGATAACCCTTCCAACTGACCAAAAACTGAAGCACCCCATGCCTAATCTGTGAATCACAAATCTCCTGTATCTCAAACTCTGGCACACCCTGAACCAAGACCGGAGCAGGACGAGAACAGGTGCGGCCAAAAAGATCGGGCACATAGGGTTTCAAAAGAGAGATGTGAAAAACAGGATGTATCTGCCAGGAGCGGGGCAAAGACAAATGAAAAGCCACCGGGGAGATGCGTCTAGTGACACGAAAGGGACCAAAGAAACGGGGAGCCAATTTCATGGGCAAATTGCGAACAGGCAGATTCTTGGAGGACAGCCATACCATATCACCAACCCGAAGGTCGGGCTCGGGATTACGCCGTTTATCGCTTGAGCCTTCATACGTGCTTGTGCCTCAGCCAAGGTACTGGCCGCTAGATGATGTTGATCACGGATAAGAGCCACCATGGCATCAGCCGTTGGGACGGTGCTCGGTGGTACTGGACGAGTGGGCAGCAACTTAGGATGCAGGCCAGCAGAACAAATGAAGGGACTGAGTCCGGTAGCAGAATGAACAGTGTTGTTGTAAGCTACTTCCGCAGTGTCCAACCAATCTGACCAGTTGTCTAGGGTGGCAATGGCGTAACATCGTAGCTGCTGTTCAAGGGTTTGATTGGTGCGTTCTGTTTGCCCATTGGTTTGGGGATGGTATCCAGAACTCAGAGCACGCTGAATGTCCAAATGACGACACAGTTGATCCCAAAAAGAAGAAATTAACTGAGAACCGCAGTCAGACAGGATCTTCTCAGGAAGGCCATGAAGACGGTACACCTCATGCAAGAAACGCTGTGCCATCTGGGAGGCTGTAGGAAGCTTCAGGAAAGGAATAAAAATGAGCCAGCTTGGAGAAGCAATCCACCACCACCATGATACAAGTATACCCTCCCGAGAGTGGTAATTCAACAATGAAGTCAGTGGTGATGGTATGCCAAGGATACGGCGGCGTGGACGTAGGCTGTAGTAGACCAAGGGGTTTCTTGCGTGGAATCTTCACTTGGGCACAGACGGGGCTGGAATCTACATATTGCTTAACCTGTTTGGCCCATCTTGGCCACCAGAATTGTTGAGCAACCAATTCCTAGGTAGCCTTACCCCCTCGATGACCACTGACAACAGAATCATGGCAATTCTGAAGGACAGTCCTCTGAAGAGTGCGGACATACAGGCGATCCTTGAAGAAAAGCAATCCATTGCGTTCACTGGTGTCATATTGTTGTCATACTCGAAGAGTGGACGGATCCGTCTGGGTTGTATCCAGGAGTCGCTGAAGATTGGGAGTCAACATTGACAAGAAATGCTTTGGAGCAAATAGAGGTTCCCTGATCTTGGCTTTGTCAATGTCATTCTCCAAGGAACGGGACAGGGCATCTGCCTTTACGTTCTGAGAGCAGGTTATGTAAGTCACCATGAAATCAAACTGAGAAAAGAAGAAAGCCCATTGTGCATGCCGTGAGGTTCTACATTGCAAGGAACGCAAAAATTGGAGGTTGCGATGGTCGGTGCGCACTTCCACCGGATATCTGCCACCCAGCAAATTATGCTGCCACTCCTCGAAGGTTGCTTTTATAGCTAAGAGTTCCTTTTCGATTACAGCATAGTTTCTTTCACTGGATGATAGTTTCCGTGAATAATATGCCACAGGGTGTTCCGTCTCAGTACTCGGATTGTATTGTAATAAGACTGCACCAATGGCATAATCAGATGCATCGGTTTCAAATAAGAATGGTTTCTTGTCATCAGGATGTTTCAGAATGGGTGCAGACATAAAGGCTTTCTTCAATTCCTGAAAGGCCACTTCGGCCTGAGAATCCCAGAAAAAAGGTATTTTGTCACTGCTCATACGAGTTAACATGGCAGACAGATGAGAAAAATGAGGAATAAAGCGTTGATAGAAGTTAGCAAAGCCCAACAACCACTGCAAAGCTTTTAGATCGCGGGGTTGTTTCCATTCCTGTATTGCTTGCAGCTTTGTGGGGTCCATCCGTACACCTGTGCTGCTGATTACATAACCTTTGGAATTCCACGCTTTCTTGATGAAACTGGCATTTCTCGACCTTGGCGTACAAATGGTTGGCTGATAACCTTCGAAGGACCTCCTGAACGTGTCCGACATGAGCAAGCAGGTAGGCGAAAAAACCAGGATGTCGTCCAGATATACCCACACAGATACTCCAACCAGATCCGAAAAGACAACATCCCTGAACCGTTGAAAGACGGCCGGGGCATTGCAAAGACCGAATGGCATTACCCTATACTCGTAATGCCCAAAGGGAGATTTAAAGGCCGTCTTCCACTCATCTCCACCTTTAATCGGCACCAGGTGGTAGGCTCCTCTTAGATCCAATTTGGTGAAGATCCAAGCTGATTTTAAGGATTCAATGATGTCCCGGATGAGTGGCAGGGGGGATCTTTCTTTGCACGTGATTTCGTTCAGCTGGCGATACTCAATACACAGGCGCAATGTACCTTCTTTCTTCTTGACAAAGAAAAGTGGAAATCCCGATGGGGACTTTGATGGTACAATGTAACCCTTCTTAAGGCATTCCTCGATGTATTGCTGTAGGACACTCCTTTCGGATTGCGTCAAAGAATAGATCTTGCCATGAGGGATGACTGCATCAGGTAGGATATCGATGGAGCAGTCGAACTGTCTCTGAGGTGGTAACGGATGTCCTCTGGCTTGGAAAACACCTTGAGAAATCCTGCGTATTTCTGGGGAATGGACTGGGTAACACATAGGCATACAGAGGTGTTTCCGGTAGTAGATGGCCCTGTGCCGACCTCCGCAGGAAAAGAGTCATGAAGGGTACACTCTTGCGAGCATCGTGCAGAAGAAAAGACCAGGGTTCGGGAGGTCAAGTTAACCTGCGGGTTGTGATAAAGCAGCCACGGCAAACCGAGTACAACCGCGAAGGAGAGAGACTAGATTACATCTGAGGAAATCCATTCCCGATGTCCCTCCACTGTTAGCCACAACTGACCAGAATGTTGGCACACAGGACCTGAAGACAAAGGTGTGCCATCGATGAACTCTACTACTGCTAAGTGTTCCTTGCGATGCAGGTGTATTCCATTGGTAACTGCAAACGTGACATTGATGTAATTACCTGATGCACCACAATCTAGAAGAGCCACTGTCGTAATGCGTTTCCCTTGCCATGCAATTCCGACTTCCAAAACCAACAAGGGCACCGATTGCATGGGTGGAAGGTCTGATTCAGGAAAACGGCCCACCGCTGCCTTCTCACCACACAGCGGGCCCGTTAGTTTTCCGACTTCTTAAGAGGACGCAATGGACAGGTTCCCAGATAATGTCCAGTTCCTCCACAATACAGACATAGATTCTGCTGTCGTCTTCTCTTCTTCTCGGCCACCGATAGTGGTCCTCGAATAGCTCCCAGTTGAATAGGCTCCGGACCCATGTCAGTTGAGGTGGCTGACCCAGAAGGATGTACTGATAGTCCCGGATGATATCTTTCTATGCGACGGCGCTCGCTTCTCCTTTCTGACAATCTGTGGTCAATACGGAGGACCTTATCCAGCAAGGCGGGTAAAGTTTCCGGCTCAGGAATATGCAGCAATTCATCCTTGTATTCCTCTCGTAGACCACAACGGAACAATGTCTTCTGTGTGATTTCGGGCCACTGTGAGTCTGTTGCAAGCTGTCGAAACCGACTAATGTAGTTGATGATCTCTCCGGATCCCTGTTTGATATCCATCAACTGGTTCTGAGCTACGGCTGCTAAATTTGGCGGTTTAAAGACATCCAAAAAAGCCTTCTCAAAAGCTGCAAAATCACTCAACAAGGGACTGTTGGAGGACACCAGAGGAGCGGCCAGAGCTAGAGCGTTGCCAGTTAAATTACCTAGGATGTACCCAATCTTGGCCTTGTCTTGAATGAAATGGCTTGATCGGAACTGGAAATGGATTCTGCAATGGGTACAAAACTCCGCCACTCGACGTGGATCGCCATCGAACTTCATAGGAGTGGTGTGGGCCATTGAATTCTCGGGTTGTGGTGCAACATTCAACCCCCGACCCATGGCTTGCCGAAGGGTGTCGTTTTCCTGACGCAGAGTGGTCATCTCCAGATGCATGACCCGAAGTTCCTCCTGAAGCTCTTGCATTTCATCCATGTCAGTGCTGGGAGAGAGGCGTCTCAATCTGTTATACAAGTCGTCACGAGATCGCTGGTTACCATTTCTTCGTGGGAAGTAGGACGGTGAGCCTGCCAGTCTGTCGGTGAATCTTCGCAAGATGAAAAGGGCGACGCAGGGTATTGATCCAACACCCTCCTGATACCGAACGACAGGATTGTGCTGAACCGGCTCCCAACGCTACGGGTAGCACTTCTCTGATTAACGTGGCGTCAGGACAGTGTAAACACTGACAGAGAAGGCTTGAAGTAGTCTGCTGCAGAACTGGTTGATGTGTGGTCTGGTCTCCAGAATATTCTTCAATGATGGCGCAGGCACACATACCAGCTGGGCACAAGACCAGTAGATGACTGAAGGAAATTGGTAAGGTGAAGGCTTACCCTCTAGGAATTGAAGGGCAACAGGAAGAGAGTGGAATCTGGAACTAACCACACCAGGACCGACCCCAAGACCAAGGAGGGGGACAGAACCAGGGAGCACAAACAAGACCCAACCAAGGAACCCCAAGAACCAGGAACTAGGCAGGGGAACAGGGAAGGAAGGGACCATGGGCTAGACAGGGACCCAAGATAACAAGGCAGAGTACGCTAGTTACACGGTAGAAGGTTCAGGAGAGAAAAACAGGAACTAGGGACTCAGACAAGGCAGGCCCTCGGGAGCGCAAACACGGCCAAACAACCAAGTTGAGACGCGATGTTTGCCTTTCTGCGGAGGCTATTCATAGCCTGGGGTTAGAACAAGGCTTGGAACGCACGCCTCGGTCTCTGCGCATGCGTAGAACGTCGAACGCCGACGTTCGTGCATGCCCCGAACATTCACGATGACGGCGCCCAGGGAGCCGGGAGACCGGACCACGGGAAGCCGACGGAGATGCCAGCGGGGATACAGTCTCCAGGAGGGAGACTGCCGGAGTCGAGGACCCTGACCTCCTGGACAGGTAAGTGGCGCGGGTGGCGTGACACAGAGGTTATTGGAAGTGACATGCTTTACTGTTTGTGATTTGTCTCTTGATGGTATGTTTTGGTTTGTATTCGGGTTTCAGCATGTATTATGGCGTGACCTCTGTTATTTCTGATTGCCAAAGTGTTAGTGACATCTTTAGAATCTCATCAGTTCTTACAGAAACTCATGTGTAATTTAAGTCTTGTGTAACAAAACATTGCCTCCTCAGGACCACCTATGTTTAAGGACTTTATTAGCTTTGGGCAATGGACTCTATTAGAGTAGGGTTTTTATTTTCGCTTGCCATGCCTCAAATGTAAAATGTCCAATGCTCTGCAATTAATTAACAGCAATGTATCTTGCATTAACATTTTTCTTCCACGGGGCAAAAAGGCAGTGACGTCATTTAGGGGTCGCCACGGGTTGCACTTGCGACCCCTGAGGGTGCCCTTGCTACCCCTGTGGTCTCCCTTGCTACCCCTAAAAAAAACAAATTGAAGCTCATGGGCTGTGGCCAATGCCATGTGCCTCTTTGTTTCTAGAGCGGCTGGCTTTCTGATTCAGGCTTCTTAAAAAAAACAGCGGGTTGCACAAGTGTAACACTTTGAGTAGTGACCACAAATAAGAAAGAATAGGAAAGACAAATAATTTGTCTTTCCGGAATTCTTAACAATAATTGCTAGACTCATTAAAGGTTTATTTCAGGCACACCTCAGGAGGTGAGTCACTGATTTAGTTTGTCCTTAAACACCTCAAATTCACAATGTAGAGAACATCCTCCAAAAAGCATTTAAAGTAGAATAAGCATACGTTTCGGACTATGGGCCTCATCACGACCTCGGCGGTAACGCCGGCGGTATTAGCGCGGGGGCTATTAGCGCGACCGCCATAGCCCCCGGCGCTAATAGCGCGGGATCACGAGTTGGGCGGACTTGGAAGTCCCCATTACCCATTGAACCCATTCGGGAATGCCCCATTCCCCATTGGGCTCAATGGGGAAATTTCGCGCTCATACCGCCGGCGGATTTCCCGCCGGCGGTATGAGCGCGAATTCTCAGCGGATTTCACACCAGCTCAGAGCTGGGTTGAAATCCGCCGAGGCCCTGATTCGGCAGACCCTTAAATCCGGCTGTAATAGCGCTACCTCCGGATTTAAGGGTTACCGCTGAGGTCGTGATGAGGCCCTATGTATTTTGCTTTTCGCAAGTTGCAGTTATAGCATGTTTTGTTCTGCCGATACATATTGTGATCCATTCTTGTACGAAATGTATATCACATTACAGTGATATTGTAACCATCTTTTTCACAGTGTACTTGGAAACACTGCTATGTGATGCCACTTCGTGCTTTGTCAATGAGTAAACAGTCGTGTTCCATCGCTTCCTGTGAGGCCATTTCGGGTGGGGTCAAATTACATCACTTGCTGTGATGTCATTCGAGTTCAAGAGTCATTTCATGTCACTTCCGCTACCCCTGGCATTTTGGTGAAATGACGTCCCTGCCAAAAGGTGGACTTAAAGATAAGGGCTTGGACATTTACAGTTTAGGTTTCAATTACTGTGTTGTCTAATGCATTGATCTGGTTTCAGTTTGGTAAGAATGTATCCGGTGTGAGTGGAGCCCTGTTGGTATGATGTCAACAGTATTCTCGGGGTGTTCTGCCACCCGTGCCACTAATATTGGGGTTTGGAACCTGGCACTAGTTTGTAGGGGGTTTCTGCCACCCGTGCCACCGATATTGGTGTTTGGAACCCGGCACACGTTTTTAGGGGTGTTCTGTCACCCAGGCCACAAATGTTGGGATGTTGGACACCGCGCGTGAGGGGGTTTCCTGCACGTGCCTTTGGGGAGTTGGGCGCCGGTACCTCAGGGGGTGGTCCTCTCCACCTGCTTGTGCACAGCAGTGGGTGCCTGTGGTCTGTGCCTTTTGAACCTTGATCATTTGTTCTGTATTATTATAGTAGCAGATGAAGGGTGTGTTGTGTTCAGTGCACCTTAGATGTTGGCAGCAGGATGAATGGGGGTCCTGTTTTGGGATTGTGTGGCATGGTGGTGTGTTGAGAGTTAGGGCTGGATCCTATGTTTGAGTGCCTGTTGTAAGGCCTGCAACAGGCGTTGAGTGTTTCATATGGTTGCTTGGCTTCATTGTAGGTTGTTGAAGGGACGAGGTAGGTGGGAGCGTGTCTCCTTGTTCTTCGGAATGGAGTAAGTGGGATTTGGATTGGAGTTTGGAGTGAAGGTGGCCAGAGTGTGTTTGATTTTATGCATTGGTTGCACGACCTGGTCTATTTCCCATGTGCTTCTTTACGTACCTTTCTGTTAAGGAGAGAGATGTGTTGTGTTTTGTGTTCAATTCCTTGGTCCTGCATGAATGCTTGCTTGAGAGAATGCCTGATGGAATGCATGCCTTTGGAATGTTGTGGTGTGAGTGCCCCTGTCAGTTCCATAGATGTCAGTTGGATTGAAGCAGCCTGTCAGAGTGGATTCCGGTGGATGTCTCCTGTGTACCTTTCTACTTACTTACCCATGGACTTACATGATACATATACCTTGTCACTGGAACTTAATAACGAAGTTCACTTGCCTTACCTGGAGTATCAAACTTTAATTTCACCCCGCTACACATACCTCCAAATACAGGGCCCTCAATTCTCTTGTTGGTTCTTCTTTTTGTTGCGAAGGGTTCCATGAAGATGGCAAAGAGGAATGAGAAGAGTGGGCAACTATGCCGGAATCATTTCGTGAGTTTGATCGGTGGAGAGACAAGCCCTTTTATTTTCAACCTCGTTGTCAGGTTTTTCATGGTTCCTTTGGCCTACACCATAAATCTGGCCCAAATTTCATAACCTCAATCGTTTCACATAGGAAGTGCCAGTCCACATTATTGAAGGCTTTGTTAGCATCTAAGCCTAACTTGACCAGAGCACGAGGGTGTCTGGCGGCCCATTGCTATTACATTAATTACTCTTTGAAAATATTTCACCTGTGGGGACCTTTGGACGATAAAGCCTGTTTGGTCATTATGGATGATGTCCGGAAGGGTTTTTGCCAAACGGGTGACAAGTAATTATCTGAAAAGGTTTGCCTCTATTTTGAGGAGGGAAATGGGTCGATATGAGGAGCAGTCAGCCCCCTCTTTACCTGTTTTAGGAATCAGAGAGGTCAGGTTCTCTCTCATGCAAGGGGACGTTGTTTTAGAGTCTTGAAAGGAATTAAAAAGGTTAACTAGGTGTGGTGATAATTGGTGCATAAGCTTTTGTAAAAGAGGGTGGTGAATCCATCCAGACCATGGGTTTTACGCAACGGTAGTTGCTTGATAACGGCTTTCACCGCCTCCTTGGTTTTTGGAGCTTCCAAGGATTCACGCAGGTTAGGTGTGAGTTGAGGGAAATACGTTCTCAATAAGTAATCCTTCTAATTTATGGAAGCTAGGCTTTCGCCTTTCATTATTAGGGAGAAGAAGTCATGGGCTAAATTCATTTTAGGCTCTTCGGCAAAGTTGCTTAACCCCCTGAGTCCCATAACACAGGGATAAAGTTTCACTGTCCGGTGCGTAGTAACTTGTGGGTTAATAATCTACTAGCTTTATTGCTCCGGGTGAGGTAGGTTTGTTTTTTGCCTATCAGGGGTTGGGCAGTGTGTTTCGGAAGAAGGACCTCTAGTTTTGCTCAGTTGAACCCTCAGAATTCACTGAGACTTAAGGGACACTTTATACTTTAGGGATTTTTCACATGTCTCTACTTCGGCTTCTAGCGCCTTGCAGAGGTTGCCCATAGCTCTCATATAGGCTGTTGTTTTTTAGGTTAACTCTCCCATAATCACTACTTCAAAGGCATCCCAGTCTATTTTGGAGGCTGTCTCATGTATGGAATTGAGGTCAAAATAGGAATCGATGTGGGAGGCAATATCTTGGCGAACTGCAGGGTCTCTGAGGGGAGCATTTTTCATCCCCCAGAATGGGTTAGGCTAGTGATTTAGGCAATTCACTTGCAGTGATATCTCTAGCAGGAAGTGATCCAAGAGGGCCCTTATTCCTACGACTGAGCTAGAGATCATGGGTTCTAGGGTAGAGGAGATTAAGAGAAGGTAAATCCTTGAATGGCCTGTATGGATGTGGGAGTAAAGGGTAAAGTCTCTCTCGATTACGTTCTGATATCGCCATATGTCGACTAGATTAAAGTCTCTCATGAGTCCTAGAAGGGCTCAAGCATTCTTAAATTCTGTTGGTGTAGGTGAAAGGCTGTTATCTGCTATTGGATTTGGTGTCATGTTAATGTCTCTGTCAATGATTAGGTATCCCCCACCAAAGCCTCTTTGGAACTGTAGGTGACCGTAGGTAACTACGATAGTGGGTCTTGTGCCCGCATAGTAGTCCCTTGATCATCAGGTATCTTCTAAGCAGGTCCCGAAGGATTGCTTGTTTTGAAAAGGGTACATCTTTGGCCAGGAACAGACCCACTCCTCTTTCTTTTTTTGGTGCCTTCTGTGGTGTAAAAATGGGAAGGAAATCTCTGGAACCGCATGCAATGTTATTTGAACTTCAGGAGGTGTGTTTACTGCAGCAGAGCTAATTGAGTCACTTTCTTTGATAAGTGAGAGAGAATACGGGGGGTGGGTGGGTTACGCCCTGCACATTTAGAGTGGCTATGTGAGGCTCGGTCAGGGATTTCTCAGGCATTGTTGGGTTTAGCATCAGTGCATCTCAGCCATTTCCATCCTGATTAGGGAAAAACCTGCAAGGTGGCTAGTTTCCAGGAGCAATCCGATGTCAAGTGGCGTGGGTGTGAGGGTTTGGTTATGACTCAAAAGAGCAGACATTTCTTGCACACATATGTAGCAGGGGAAAGGTGTGAGGAAGTAGAGAAAAGGGTGAAAAGAAAGAGTTAAGCTAATGAGCCAGGTTGTTTGGCATAGCTCTGTAGGGGCAAGCCCAAAGTCCCTGCTGCTTCTGTACTGGTGAGTTGTTCAATGTTCTATCACATGCATTGAATTATTCAGTTTTGGGAATGGGTCCACAGATGGGGCAGCCAGTTTGAGCTCGTATTCCTCATCCCTCTCTGCCGTTTTGTTGCCCAGGACTATCCTCTGGGTGTCTGTGCATTTTTCTTGAGTTTAGGCTTAGGCTCTGTCCGTTCTCCTGCCTAACTAGTCAGCATTCAGGCATAACAGGACCTCTGCGTCATGGGGGAACGAGACAGACCATATGTGTTATTGTAGGTGAATGTGAGGGTGTTGAGGTGGTACCAGCGGTATTTGATCCCTTCTGTTTGAAGGCACGATGTAACTTCCAACAGTCCTCTGAGTTTGGATAGGGTGGCAGCAAGAGATCCTATAGTATAGTGATCTTGGGGGAGCGAAAGAGTAGGGGGCTACTTGTCCTGGCCAGTTTCAGAATTTTTCAGTTGCAAGAAGTGAATTTTTGTGAGTATGTCTGGGAGAAGATTGTGCTTCTTCTGAAAAGCAGAGTAGACTCTATGTGTATGGTTGAGCAGTATAGGTTCTTCGGCTTCCGGTATGGGCAATATTTCTCGGAAGAGGTCCCGTACAAATGCTTCTAAATTTCAGTCCTGGATGTTGCTTGGTAGTACTCAAACTCTGAGGGTTTTCTCTTTGAGTCATTCTCAAGGTCCTCCTGTTTCACCATCATAGATCCACTAAGTACTTCGAAGATTTCTAATTTTGTAGACACGCCCCTGTACGCTCACTTCAGAAAAAAGGCTGTAACTCTAACGTGCAGGTTGTTGGCGCTGAGAGGTCATGCTATCTGTATCGTAGGATGGTAACTGCCAGGATGTGCTCTGCCCCCTTCTCGTGGTCTTGCGGAGCATAGTCTTTCAGGGGCGCGAAGACCTACAGCCTCTGAAGCAATAGCAGGTTTGTAACTTGATGAAGCTCACTAGTGGTGGGGGTTATGTCTGTGTGGGCCATGTAAATCTACTACTAACGTGTTTGGTACTTTTCACTACGCTTGTGCTTACGTACAGGAAATAGCGGGCATAACCAAGATGGCGTTTAAACTCGCTTCTACTATATAGCTCCTCATGCATGCACTACGCAATCATGTGCTCTCTTGTGAGTACACTCCCCACCTCCCACCCCCTCAATGTGTTGTTTACAGTTTGTTTCTCATTCGAAGACCCTCTCTCCTTCCCAACATTTTCTATTGGTGAGTTTGGAGACTTTGTAAGATTGCTTGCATGAGGCGTTCTCCTAGGACACAGAGAACGCCTCATGCAAGCAATCTTACAAAGTTTCGTCCACTCGATGTTCTACTTCTGCGAGTTGTTTGCCCAAGGAAGTTACCTTTTGAGCTAGTTCGGCCACACTGCCATGTATCTCTCTTTCGAGGTGCTAGTAGGTTTTGGAGATCCAGCTTAGTGGCAGGGGAGTCCATCGCTGGGTCAGACTCTGGTTTCTTGTGGATCTGTGCGGTGTGGCGATTTTGTGATCCTTAGCCTTGTCCCCCAAAGCCATCATCACTAGGACATCTCCTGATTTGGAGTTTACGTTGTGTTTTGCCATGCCGTTCTCAGTGTTTGACTATATGAATCTCCCCTGCTTCTGGACGTCAGACGATATTTGGGTACCAGGCTGCCAAAAGCTGGGTCTCACAGCTGTCAGCGGTTACACAGTTTTGGGCATTGAGGCCTGTTGGGGAGCATACCCCCACTGGTGGGACAAGTCCAATCCTCTATCGGTCCCACAGAAGTCTGTAGCTTTAGGCCGCAAAAGTCAGGTGGTAGGCTGTGGCGACTTCAATAAATGTACCTCTGTCCCCTCCAGCAGTTGGAATCAGGGCGTGATGTAAGCTGGCGCTGCGCTCTGTTGTGTGCCCCGCAGTGTGAGGATAGGGGGTTACGGGAAGGAGGCCTTGTGACCTGGACCCCCCCTCACTGGCTGTCTGGAGTAATGCAGGCTTCCAAGACAGAACGGGCAGGACAGAGCGCGCCTCACCTATGTTGCGTTGCAGGAGGACTGGCTGGGCCAACCCTCCTCCATCTGGCAGCAAGGGAGCCCCACACTCTGATTCAGAGAGCTACCCAGCATTGCCACTGCAGGTGAGTTGGGATTCTTCCTCCGCTGGCTGGGCAGATTACCCGTCCCACTGATCCGACGTCAATCGTGACTGGTCTCATGCCGCAGGTCACTCGGGTGGCTCTCTGTATTTGGGCTAAACTGCACAAAGACCGAGACGCTCTTGTAGTGGAAAAGGTTGCTTTAAGGTGACAGGCCACAGCTTACAAATAAACGCTAACCTGGCTCCTTGGCCTTACAGTCTACAGATCAATAACAATCACCAAACAATTAATTAATTAAACAATTCAACAATTCCTGCCTCTTGTTCCCCCCTCCCATCAATTCCTCTCCGTCTTCATTCCCCCTTTTCACCCATCTTCCCCTTGAGGCCATGCCCCTCCTTCCATACCTCGTCCCCCTTTTTCCACCCCTGGGGTCTCCTGTCCGTGCAAACAGCACCACACACCTCCTTTACTGTGCTACTACACCTTTTTGCTTCCCCCAACCATCCTTCAAAGGGTCATGTCCCCGGCAACCCCCACCCTTATAGACCTCCCCCACCATGCTCCTCTCAACATCAATCTCCCTTCGTCCTACTCTTGGCCGCACAACCCGGCTGACCTGCCACATCGGCAACAATGTCAACCATTCAACATATCAAGGAATCACCAATGTCCCAATCTGTCACACCAACGCCACCATCCCCCCTTTAAAAGGCCGTCCTCTCATCCCTCACCACCCCCCTTGACCCAATGAAACCCAACCTCTCCCTCCATCCCGGGCACCTGCCCATGAGAAACCAGCCTATTAGGTGGGAGGGAGGGGAAGAGATCAATAACAATCACCAAAACAATTAATTAACCAAGCAATTCCTGCCCCTTACTCCCCCTGCCCTCAATTGCTCTCAACCTTCATTCCCCTTTCTCCCCCTTCTCTCCGAGGCGACATCCCTCCTTCTTCTATACCTCTTCCCTGTTTTTGTACCACCAGGGTTAGCCTTTTCATGCAAACAGCTCTACCCCACTACTTTACCACGCTACTACCCCTTTTTCCTTCCCCCAACCATCCTCCAAAGGGCCATGTCCCTGGCACCAGAAAAACCCTCCCCCGAGATGTTCTTTCTGCCCCACCCACCATACCTTTTTACCTCCACCCCCTTATGACGCCTTCCACCGCCAGGGTCAGATTGGCTCCTCGGCCTTTCGGGCCGTGGCCGGCCTGAAATCGTTTGTGGGGAGTGGGGGCCAGTTTCTGGCCATGCCTGGGCCGGTTTGGGGAAAACAAATTTGAAACAAAAATATATTTTTTCTATTTTATTTTCTTCAAAAAGCCTTCTTAGGTCGATAAATGAGTACCAACACAGGTTGGGTGATATTGTATGCATATTTGTTCTATAAAATGAACTTAAGAGTAAGTGCTATAGTGCTATACAATAACATATCATTTGGCCTTGGACGTCTGCTTGGATTCACAGTAATTTAGTGTACTTAGCAACAATGCTATTTGATGACACTTCCTGTTTTGTCAAGGGGTGAAAGGTTGTGTTTCATCGCTCCCGGGGATGTCACTTTGGGGTGGGGGTCAAATTACATCACTTCCGGTGATGTCATCAGAGGTCAAGGGTCGTGGAGTGAGGTGGGCCACTTTTTTTTGGGTGACCGGGGCTTTTTCTTGTCCCAGTCCAACCCTGTCCACCGCTAACCTCAAGTCCAACAGTTAGTACTGATTCCCCATAACTGACAAATGAAATCCATCCTCATGAAATAAATCGAAATCCTCATATTTGATGTCCGGCTGCGCAAGCGTCTGCACTCCCCAAGACACCTGCATAACTTCAACATCTCCCTATTAATCTTCTTCCTCGTCCTCTCCACCGGCCCCTCCTTCAGAGCTCCCCTCCATACCCTCCTTGGCATTAACTCAGTCCAGAACAAAACAACCGCTGGACAAATCTCCTTTAACCAACTGAGGTGCCGTTTTATTTTTCTCAACAGCGCCACACCTGTCTCCTTAACCAAATAGTTCGCTGCGGCATGTAACACCAGCGCCAATGGCACCCCCATGGAGCTCTCTCATACTCGCTAGCATAGGCAACAGTTGATCCCACCTAAGTCCCCCCACCCCAGACCATCTCGACAAACCCAACTCATAGCTACACCCAAACGGGGCACCAAGAATACCTTTTGCTGCAGCTTTCCCCGCCCATTGCACTATGCAGTGTCTACATATCCAGATCTGAGGCACCTCATCGCTGCTTCGAGCCATATCTGAAAAACAAAAAGACAATGAGCATCACCTCTGAAATCCCCCCCAACCAGCCCATGCTCCCCAAAAGCTACCCTCTCCCAGATCTCTGATGTACCCTTTATAATTTGCTGATCTCAAGTGCCCCAGATTTTTCACCTCTTCCTCGGACAAACCCAGCTTGCTCCTTTCCGATGCCGCTCCCATCCAGAAAGAATGAGTCCCAAACTCTTCGGCCTTTTCGTCCAAAGCTAGCAGAGCCCTCCTCATTACCCCTAAAACCTGCACAGCCATCACCCCTTCCCTGTACTAATGCTGAAAAACCAAACCCAACCTCCCATACATCTCTTCCGTCATACTAACCCCACTCTCACCGGACAAAAATCCCTATAAAGCAATCCCTTTCTTAAGAAGAAAAAGGAACTCCCCTTCTCTAAGCCCTCTTCTTCCGGAATTGCTTATAACAAAGCTTCAGCGAGAGCTGGATCTTTTCACTGGGTGAAGGCTAGGTCAGGATAGATAGGCTCTTCTCTCTTCCTTTCTTCGATGTTAAGAGGTTTATCAGCTTCTCCAAAGCCTAATTTACCCCATTCAGTTTTGTCTGGTTCACTTTCTTTAAACTGAGGAAATAGAGCTCTTTCAAAAATTCCCTGGACAATTTGATCTCCACGGTGTACCTTAAAGGGGATCTCACCATGATTCTGTAAGAGAACCTTTACATCTCCCCGGAAGTCTGGATCAGTAACTCCTGCTAAGATGTCTATCCTGAACTTCCACACTAGGCCAGATTTCGGGGCCAGTCTTATGTAGCACCGTGGAGGGGGTATCAAAACTAAGTCTGTAGGAATCAATCCTCTTTTCCCCAGGGGAATAATAGATTCCCTTCTGCTACAGATGTCAAACTCTATTGATTCCTTGGTGGCGATGGAAGGGTTAGACGCTCTATGACTACGTTTTTGAAATGGTAGGGTTCCCCAATTTGTTTCAATTGAGTTACATCCCACTTCTGACACCAGCATGGTATCAAGAATAGACAGAAAGAAGTGATCACAGTTCAGGGGTGTTTATTAAACTGTATAGGAAGGTTGGAATCTAAATCTAAGGTGGGAGCAAGCTACATCCATCAAATTATAATAAGGCAGTCCTAGTGGTGTCTTGTCAAAGTAAAGTGCCTATACTAAGAAAAACCTATCGCCAATCCTTACGCTAAATAGTGTGGGATAAGGTTCACTAGAAAGTAAGAAGTGTTCACAAATATTAAGTCATGATGTGGTAGCCGGGGTTCTCCCTTCCCCATGTTTTGAGCATGGGACAAGACGGGACTCCTGAGCACAGCACACTCTTGGGCTTTGCCAGCATGAGACGACAGTTCCGCTTCAGATATCAGGACCTTCGGTGGTTAAGTCTCTTTTCTACAAAAGGTCTCTTGCCTCCGAGGACCTGATGGGTTCCAAAAATAACAAACAAAAGGTTCCTTTCCAATTTACATTGGGTGATGACTTCACCGCTGGGTCCCCCTCTTCCGGTGTCTGACCCTTTTCAACTATTTGCCTCTCTTTGGGTGATGCTTCTTCACCCCTGGGTCCCCCTCTTCCGGGCTCAGACCCCTCTCGAATGTGAGCCTCCCTCCGTCGGGTTCACTATGGCTTGTATGCAAAGATATTTTCACCTTTCGTATTCACAAATCTTAATGACTTTTTAAACAGTTAACTGTGGACATCCCTCTGTCGGGTTCACTCTTTGTCCTCACAATGCTCATCAGGCATCATGCTTGGCCCCGTTCTGTAGTCATCCCTCCGTCGGGTTCACTCTTGCCAGTCTAACAGTTCCTTTGCTTCTCTTGGTTTCTAATCGTTTGCCGGTCAAAGACTTTTGACTACACATAGGATTTTGCAAGATCCCTTTATGACCACTTTGACCTTTCTTTGCGACTCTCATACGGCCTTCTGGTATCAGTAGTTTCAACAAAACGTGGGATTAACCACTCTCTTGAATGAGCCCCCACGCAGTGCCGGACCCCTCTGCAGCTGGTTTTCTCTTAATGTTGACAGTTCTTTCTGTAATCTGCCATTTGCGACTTTTGTTCAACACAGTTCGGTTTCTTATCGGTTCTCCCCTCGACTCACCAGCTGTGCTGAACGGCTTGGCTTTTCTTGTCTCTGGAGTCAAGGCCGGTACCACGGTAGTAAGTGTCTCTCCCTGTTCTGATTATCAGTGTAGGCGTGCTCCGTGTACCATTTACTTCTGCTGCAACACACGCTGACTATTGTCTGCGGTCTTACGCTTCCTTTCAGGGAGACTTTGCAGGTATGGGTCGGAAAGGGCAAGGTCGCTTCTCTCCTTGTCATCCTTTCGGTTCTCTCCGCCTTTCTCCTCCTCCTGAACTGCCATGCTTGGATAGCTGTTTCGTCATGCCGCCTGCCTTACTCGTATTGAGCTCTTGTGTTCCACCTTTTATCCCTGTGGGGAAGGGAAGGGACGTCAGATGTGTGTGATTCTGGTTGATTGCCTGACTTTGTCTGACTCTTGTGTTGGGACATGTCAGGCAAACAGCTCTGGTGCTAGTCTGTTGTCTTTCGTACTGTGCAAAAGTGTTTGTGTCGGAAAAACGAGTGGGTAGAGTGTCTGAGTATCCTACATTGCAGGATGGGGAAAAGGTGTTAGAAGGAGGGGGATACTGTGTCTCAGCCGTCAGTGTCCCACTTACACTCCCGAGGACCCCCATCCAGGTGATCCTTCCTCACTGGTCCACCCCCAGGAACTGGATCCCTGGCCATCTGGATGACAGATCCCGGGGACTAGCCAGGGAGACACCTTCAGGTGTCTCACACTACCAACCCAAGGACCACAGAACAGACTGAACAGCTTCACCCAAATGTCAAGAGAAAAATTCCTCAGCTTGGTGAAAAAAGCAACAAGGCAGGCTCCCCAATGGACCCCTGTCCACCAGACATCTACAAATCAATTCTTACACAGGGTAAACCATTGGAATGCTACCTAAACCTCTTAAATCCATCACTTTCAACTGAGAGAGAACTGCAAGCATTCAAATCTGCCTAAATCAAACCACCCCTCAAGGGTTCAACAGGCGATGTGGAAGACCTCTCGAACTACAGACCAATCTCAAAAATTCCTTACCCGGCAAAAAAATTAGAGACCGATGTCTAACAACAAATATTGGAACACGTAAAAAATAACCAACTTTTGGGCCAGGCCCATCTAGGCTTCAGGCCCATGAGAGGAATGGAGATGGCCCTACTCTCTATATGGGTCGACCAAAAGACCAACGCAGACTTGCAACATGAACTCCGCACTGATACTACTCGACCTCTCCACAGCATTCGACACAGTCAACCATA
Source organism: Ambystoma mexicanum (assembly GCF_040938575.1). NCBI lineage: Eukaryota > Metazoa > Chordata > Amphibia > Caudata > Ambystomatidae > Ambystoma > Ambystoma mexicanum. Next base: position 119,816,820 of record NC_090924.1, on the reverse strand, counting down.
ACATCCTTATCAAGATACTGGAAGAAATAGGGATCGCTGACACAGCACTGTTCTGGATTAAATCTTTCTTGTCTGAAAGAACAGAAACAGTAAGGATAAAACCATTCAAATCTGCACTGCAGCACACCACCTGTGGAGTACCACAAGGCTCCTCGTTATCGGTGCTAATCTTCAACATCTATATGACAGCACTTATCAACCTCATCAAAGGACACAGTTTCACATGCCACAACTACACAGATGATACCCAAATCATCTACAAAATCAGTGATAAACAAGAAGAGAACACAAGGCTTATAGACTGTCTCAAAGATCTATACCAATGGATGAACACTAATAATCTCAAAATCAACCCGGACAATACGCAAATCATGATCACACCCAACAACCAAGGAAACAACCAGTACATCCCATGGCCCACAGAACTGGGAACGCCACCCACACCATCCAAAGTTGTTAAAACCCTTGGAATCCTAATGGACAATGATTTAAATCTAGAACTGCAAGTAAATAGGATAATTAAGAAATTATTCTTCCATCTACACACGATCAAAACGATTCTACCATTCCTCTCATTCATGAACAAAACAATGGCCATCATCTCCCTCATCATGTTCAGTATACACTAAGCCAACAGCATATACATCAGAATGCCAGACTACGTACTGAGGAAACTGCAATGAATCCAGAATGCAGCTGCTAGACTTCTCTTTAAACTCTCACGAAGGGACCACATCACACCAGCTCTAAGGATGCTACATTGGCTCCAAGTAAAAAAACGGATCACCTTTAAAACAATGTGCATTACTCACAGAGCAATCCACGGCCAAGGAGCAGAAGTCATCCAAAAGAAGATCACGATATACAAGCCAACAAGAACACTCAGATCCAGTGACAACATCAACTTAGAACCTAAACATACACAAGGAATAAACTTGGCGGATCACCATTCTCTTGCTTAGCCATAAAATATTGGAACTCACTCCCCAGAGAAATACGAACTATGAAGGACCATCTAGAATTCAGGAAACTTCTAAAAACCTTGCTCATAAAAAGTGTGATACTCTTGTTAGAGCTATCATTATGCCTTGCCTGGATTACTGTAAAGCACTACTTGGTGGTGCAAGCAAAGAGTACATTCACAAACTCCAGGTAATCCAAAATTAGACAATAAGGATAGGGTTGTGCACCTGAAAGAAAGAGACTCGGAAGTGGCCCTTTGTTGACGTTGAAGCGTCGAGAGTTCCTGTTCCGGTTGCGGTCTTGCCAGGGGGGTGCGGCTTGAGTCTGCAGTCTGTGCAGTGCGAGTACGAGCATCGGAGTTGCTCGTTGTGTGTTTTTTTTTTCTTTCTTTTTTCTCGAGAGCTCTTCTTCTGAATTTGGGCTGCACGGAGAGACAGAGAGACAGAGATAGAGAAGCGGGAGCCGGGGAGTTAAGCCCCGCGGATCTAAGTCTGTGACTCCTGCACGCGGCTCCCACGGCTCCCCTGAGGAGTTTCGGAGCCCCCGGACCCCACGGAGGCTTGGAGCACTGTGGTCTGCTGCTTGCTATTTGCTGATTATAGCATGCCGCTGGACCCCTATAAGCTGTTTAAGCCGTATAGGCCGTTGAAGTAAAATGGCCTATAACGGCTGGGCTAACGGTAAGGTGTACACGGGATTACACGGGCGCAGGCACCAGTCGACCAGCTAAGTGCTGTAATTGCAGGTTATAGGTGTCATGTACTCTGAGTGCTAGGGCGACTGTGTGTGAAATACCTTTGAGCCCGGAGCGCTTTTGCGTGTTGAGTGATAAAAAAGGTAAAACCTGTAAAACGGTGACCCTGAGTGTAAACTTTTTGCCTTTTTCCTTTTTTTGGGGACTGCGGGCCATTGAGCCTTTGACCCAAAAGGTAGAGGCCTGGTTCCAAACCAATTAATACTGGTAAGATGACTACTATGTATAATCTGCGAAGCTCTGTGAACCCAGATCTCTTTCTGGAAAAGATAATCATAGAAGGGGTTGATAAGGAACAAGGGGCGAGTGTACAAAATGTGCAAAGTAGCTCCTTTCTCAAGCGTTATAAGACAGGTGGGGGCATATTGCGCCCTCCGCCCAGTTTGTTCTCTTTGGACAATCAAACACCCTCAACATCTGGGTTCTTGAATGGATCTGTAGATCCTCGAGCTTTGCAAGGCCAAGAAGTTGGAATTTCAACTCCAGTCAATCATCTTATTCGTGATTCACTGCCCGCTAACTTAGAGTACACTTTGAGAATGACTACAATGAAAAATACGATATCAGCCCACTTCTCGCAAGGTCCACAACGAACAATTATTTGCTCCGAAGTGAGTCCGTCATTGAAGGAGGTAAATCCATCAGTGCCTACGATCGAGTCGGACCCCTGTGATGAAGAGTTATTGGAATTAGAAGTACCAATATCAACTAATGTATCTTATGAATTGAATGAAATACCGGAAGAACAAGAAGAGAATAGGGGAAAGGAGGCAGCTCCCCATGAACCAAGCAGGTTGGGGAATTCGTCTAGAAATATCCAGCAAGAAGGTCGAATTGATTTAAATCCCCCATTAATTCCTCCAACAATTACTGCTTTAAACTTTGTGTTAAGTTCATTAGTGAAAGTTTTTGAGTCAATTAAATTGGAGGTACAGCAACATACAGGGATATTGTTAGAAATTTCAAAGGATTTGGAACTGAATGACATAATGGTAACGGCTATGAAAACAGCCATCAACAAAGGTATGGGAGATATCCAAAAAGAACTTTGAGAAATGTCAAGAGTGCAAGCATTAAAATTGGATCAACTCTCGGTCTAATATGATTTGATGAAAATAGACCTAAGTAATCTGTTGGGAAATTTGAAGCCGCCTCTAATATTGAATAATGAGAAGGGCAACTGTGAGCAAACACTTATAATTCCTGAACCTTTGCCAGATGATTCGCCATTATCAGAATCAGTGATGGAGGAATTTATCCGAATGGCACAGGTAATAGATTTAGATGCAACATCTAGAATGCCTGATTTGGAGCCGCCTGGTAAGGTTATTATAAATCTGAAGGAACAGAATGCAAAGGGAAAAAAGAAGATTCCGTGTGGCAAGGTGAAAAATAAAAAGAAGAAAAAAATCGCAATGGAAGATGTGGCAGTAATACCAGAGGAGATGAAAGGGAAGCGTAAACAAAAAAGGAAGCATCTGACAACGGATACTAATCGTTTTATGAAACTTCTGAAAGCAAAGGCTGCAGAGGTGGCAATAGCAGAAAAAAAGGAATCCACCAGAAAGAGAAAAGGGAAAACATTCTAAAAAAAATACTAAAGAAAGGGACAAGATTCAATTAAAAGAAATTATGAAGGTGGACCAAAAGAAAACGACAGTGGGCATTCAAACAAATATAGTGGAACCTCCTAAGCGTATTGCGCCAATTTTTCTTCCAGCAAAGAAAAAAACGAAGATGGATCCAGCAATAAAGATAGCTCCAATTTTTTTAAAAAAAAGAAACTGCAGGAGATGTGCTCGGAGGGGCAGAGTCCAGCGCCGGTAGCAAATGGTGAGAGCTACAAAACAGGGACTATCGTAGGGGTGCAATCTACATCCCTGGCAAATCCGGTGTATGGAGGTTGTAAAGAAGTCTTCCAAAGCCCTCTTTGTGTTGATAATAGCTCTGAGTCAAACGAAAATATGCAAAATCAGCCCCGGAGGGAGCACAAACAAACTATATGTGACAAAGCCTCTAATTTCGTAAATCAGCAGAGAGATCTCAGAGTATATATCTCAAGACTGACCCCAAACCAACAAGTGAGGGACCCGTTCAATCGTTCCAGGATTCTATTAGAAATTAAATATATTCCGGGTCTGAAATATTTTTCTTCTGATGAAATTGATGCAGTAAAATTTCCCCTCTCTCCTGATACAAACACTGTAGAACTATTATTGAAATCGAATTTGGGTTTGGAATCCATTTTAGGGGAGGAGAAGCTTGGGGCTTAAGGGGCTTTAAAGTCTCTAAGGTATGCCCAAGGTTGATAACCCTGTCTGTACAATGGCAAGGAAACTATCTGGGTAATCAAATCCTGAAAAATAGTAACAACACGGGAATAGCATCAATGGCAACATGGGAACGGTTCCTGAGATAATTGCACAAGTCCTCCTCAGAATGGGTGTTCAACAGAAGAGCCTCTAGCAAAAAAAAAAGAGGAAAAAAAGAATTTAAAGGTTTTATCATGAAACTCGAGAGGTTACAACTCATTCATTTTAGAACCGAGAAAATCTTATATCTTTGGTTCCTTTGATTTGATCTTTCTTCAGGAAACCTGGTTGACTTGTGAAATGGGAATAGATGAATTTACCACATACCAACAAATAGCAGCAATGTCAGATGGAGGGAGACCTTCGGGGGGGGGCTGATGATAAATTGTAAAAATAATGCTCACTATGAAATCAGTTTGTTATCAAATGTGAAACGGGGGATTCCGATAGTGAGATTGGAATTGAAACCCTTAAATACGGGCCAGAATTGGATTTTGGTAAATTTATATTGGAATCCTAGTCAGTTTGGCCTCTTGGATTTTCTATCACAACTCTCTGATCTTTTGGTCGAGATGTTATCCAGATTTCCTATGGACGATATACTAATAGCTGGAGACTTGAACTCCCAATGTCTAACAACAAAAGATCAAGCCACAGGAAAAACCCGTCATCAGACGCAGAATGGGATAATGTGGGTTAATTTTATGAAAGGGGTTGGGATTTCTGGATGCTTAATGGAAATACTTGGGGAGATAACCTAAGTAACCCGACTTGGCATAGGAGCCCAGCATTTTCCACAATTGATTATTTTTTTGCCTCTAACAATATTTATGAAAACTGAGCTACTCTATTGGTAGAGGATGGAAATGCTGATGACCATGCTATGCTTAAGTTAGTAATTGATGTTAAATTGTCCACAACTGTTTCCACATATACAGATCAATTGAATGTGAATTTGGCTGGTAACTGTATTCGAAAATGTGATAAAAGTGGGAAAAGTTTGACTAACAAATTGCAAAATATGGTAGCTGATGCCTCGGATTTGCGAATGTATGATACATGTAGTCCATCCAATTTTCATCTGTTTCTAATGGTTTTGGATCCTCAGAAACAAAATAACCAAATTCGTAAATCGTTTCATAAGCATACATTTAACGACCAAATATTGCAACAGAAGAGAGCTATAAGATCTAAAGAAAACTGAGTTAAGAAGAGCGAATCTCGATAGGAAAACGTTTGAGAGTGTGTTAATCTCCATTAATAATGAATATAGAAATTGGAAGAGTTCTTTCAGGTCAATTATTTTCCAGCGAGATGGCGAAGATATGTTAAGGGTAATGAGTCAGAGAAACTCAAGAAATGTTTGGGCTATTTTAGGAGCCAAGCAAGATCAGCAGGTGGGAATCCAATTTTCAGTAATACAAGAACATTTATGGGTGGATCCCTTCTCGAGGGTATACAGGGCTGTAGGCTCTGATATAGATAGTAATTGGAATCAGCTCACTGGTCACTCTCATATACTAAAGCTGATATAGAACTTTTAATAAAGAGTTCTTCTACATCGAGAGCGGCAAGGCCAAATGGGCTGAGTAATTGGACATTGAAAATGAATCCCTCACTGTGGGCCCATCTGCTTAAATTACTTTTTGATCAAATTATTAGAACACATCGGCTCCCGGAGTCTTGGAAAAATTCAATCACAATTCCCATTTTTAAAAAAGGGGATAGACTCCTGGCGGTGAACTATAGGCCAATCTCGCTATTAGATGCTGATAGTAAAATCTTTGTTGGCCTAATTCTAAGGGAGCTAGAAGATTGGGCCAAATCAAATGGTATCATTCCGAAACAACAAACTGGCTTCAGAAAGGGACTATCTACCTCCTTGAATGGTTTTACTCTTTGCTGTCTAAATGGAGATGTGGGAAACAAGCATGGTAAACCCCTCTTCGGAGCTTGATCTCACCCAAGCCTTTGATACGGTCAATCGATCACTTATGTGGAAGAAATTGTATGCTTGGGGAGTTCCATCACACTTGCTCTCTATTCTAGTTGAACTCCATCAAAATACTAGAATGAGAGTAAGAATTTCTAAAAGTGGGCTATTGACACCCCCAATTCGGGTTGAGAGAGGGGTACGCCAGGGTTGTTTGATAGCGCCTCTCTTATTTATTCTCTTTTTGGCTGATTTAGGAATGAATCTGAATGATAGTGGCCTAATACCTCCACGGATAGGTTTAACCAAAATTCATTGGTTAGCCTATGCGGATGATGTGGTGGTACTGGACCACTCACAGGTCGGCCTTCAGAGATTGTTGCATAAACTTGACTTATATGCCCAAAAGAATGATCTTAAGATGAATCTGGAGAAATCAAGGATCCTTACATTTAAACATCCAAAAAAAATAATCAAGAACTGCTCGTGGGAATTGGACGATGGAAAAATTGAGATAGTCTCTGAGCTAACATATTTGGGAGCCACAATTAAATCCTACCCGACTAAGAGTCATTTATTAGAAATGATTAATTTAAAGACCCTTAAGTTGGGGGCACAGATGAAAAGGATAAAAATGAAATTCTGCAAATTTTCGATACTCCCATTGATAAAATTCTATATAGGAAAGGTGGTCCCTATCATTCTGAATAGTATGGATACAAATCTAGTCGCATCGGATGTAAATTGGGACTTGATTGAATCAAAACTCTGGAAATCAATACTATCTCTTCCAAATTGTGTTCCAATTGCCTCTTTGAGGTATGAATTGGGGCTCTCTTCTTTAAGATTGTGGCTGGAGTGGAAATGGATTTCCCTATATAGGTCCCTGTTGGTTCCTATAAAGGATTCTCTATACGAGGATCTGTCCATCCTGCTCCATGATAATACTAATATATTTCTTGAAAAGTTAAGACTGAAATGTCAAGATCAGATAGTACAACAGATATGCTGATCCAAAACCCAATGAAAGTGAAAGGTAGTCTGAAAAGGTGGGATTGGAAAGGATGAGGATGACAAAATGATCACAATCGCTCTCCAGTATGGGTAGAAAAAGGACATGTCTTCCCCCATATCTGGAAAAATATCCAGATCCATGCTCCAGGGATATCTTTCTGAGGTTTAGACTTAATTTACTACCTACCCTGGAAATCCAATCAGCCAGAGATTTGATTCAATCTGGGAACTGCTGCATAAAATGTGATGCCAACGAATGTCAAACACTAAAACATCTGGTAATTAAGTGTACTGGTACAAGGGAGATGAGAATTTCGAGATTGAGAAGATTTGTACACGATATCAGCTGGTTAGATACGGAGGAATTTTGGTCCAGAGCTTCTTCTGGTACTGAAACTTTCCTAACAGCAGAAATGGTAAGACTAATGAGAGATCTAAAGCTAGATAACTATCAAAGGGAACCGGGATGAGAGTTGTAAGTTTTATTAATGTTTTAGTTCTAATCTTCTTTCTTTTATTTTTTATTCTCATTGGTTCAAATGTTTTTAGATAAAATATGTATTGTTTTCTGTTTTTTTTTATTCTCTTTTTGTGAAATGTTTTATATGTAAAGAACAGTGTAAAAAGTCATATACTTTGGCTAATGCACAATAAATAAATAAATAAATAAAACCCTTGCTCTTCAGCTCTGAACAGGATGAAAACAACGACTTAACAATATACACGCACCATGAAACGAACACACAGCTGAAAAGTAGTGTGGAGTAGCCCGGACTGGAGTGGAAGGCAGAGGAGAGGAGAGCTGAAGTGTACCCTTCCTGATAGAGGGCCAAAGGTGGAAGTGGAAACAGGGGAGGGAAATGTGTCCCACCCAATCGGACCACCAAGGATATGGAACATGTCACACATAAAGGAATAGGGCAAGACTCAGAAACCAGGCAGCCCAGGGGCTGACCGCGGGGCACAGGGAACACACTACAAATTTAGGAACTTGCAGGGCCGGTAATTGCTACACTCTACAATGTTCTACAGGGGAAAGGATATGAATCACATTTAGTGATAACAGTGGGGTTGGAAATTTACTGCCACTAACAAACCATACTTAAAAACCACCCTTCTGCATACAACTCTCCAACTCAGAACTAAACACAACCATACTTTTACAGTACAGCACCACAATCTGCATGTACTTCACAACACCACAACAACAAAACAAGCCACACACAATCTTGCTCAACACCATATGGTGGCCACCAACTGAAAAGTACAACTATGCTAAGTGACCGGTGTACCCGAACTGAAGCTGCCAACAGCTCTCTTGTTCTTTTTCCTGCTCAATCCTATTAACCACCCCCCTCCTTGCATTACAGCTCCGCCAGAGCACCAAGAGACCACAAAGGTGGCAACAGTGCACAGTATAAGAACCTTTAACATAACATGCAACTTCATGCAGTTGTTTTTTGGGAGGATGTGGCAGAGAAATATCTTCAGCCGGAACTTTAAATTAGATTTTTAAGGCGAAGGAAGCTGTCCAGCTCTAGGAGAAACAGGCAGGGTATGCAGATCTATAGATGTCTAATGTGAATGTTGTTTCTGTCTTTGCAGCGCTTAAATTTGTTCTTGAAAGCAGCCCAGACTCTTTTGAATCACAGTGCTGCAAAACTGGGTCATTATCTTGAGTTGGTGGAGGGAGTAGGGGGGGAGAGCGTTAAAGATGTGAGCTTTGGCACAGCTCAGTCAAGTTACTATGGTTTAAGTTGACAAGTCCGAGGTGGTCTGTGTCTGGCGTGAAACGTGGCAGAAGATTGACAGCTGAGAGAGTAACCTGAGGAGACAAGAGGGTTTGAGGTTAGTGAGAAATTCTGCTGCTGGAGTCTTAATAGTACACTGAACCGTTCCAGTCTGTTGTTGATCCGCAAGTGGTTTTTAGTAATGTTGTTCTCCATTGCGGCCAAGTTCTTGTTCCAGGTTCTGTTGTAAGGCAAGAGCCGAGGCGACCAACCAGATTCAGTCAGTCTCCTAAGTTTGTTGATTAAGGGCTTGTGCTAGGGTGTAAAGGCATGAGCTGGTGAGACTATCCATAAAGCATCCCATCTTAGTTGCCTCGACTCTTGGCCAAGATTCATATTCCTGTCATTCATGATTGGAGGGTGCTGTAGATCCCAGTCCATAGTGCTTATCTGTGTTGTAGGATTTCCAAAGGTCTCCACCTTTGGGTGCGTGTTTGTTTATCAGCTTGATGCCTTTTTTTAATAAGGCTCTTGCATGTTCCCTGAAGTAATGGCTGTTACTTTTACGTAAGTCAGATTTGCTCATGTTGCTTTGCAAGGAGGAGCCCAGACTAACCAGCAACCATTAGTGCATTTGAAATCACCAGACATCTTTGTTCCCTGGCAACCGAGAAACGCAGTCCTTAACCAAAGTCAATCAAGAGTCTTGAAGTCTACTGCTCCACATCGGGCAGTAAGGAGGCACAGCCTGGTAAACATCTAAAAACGTTTGGGCAAATGTGAGGTACAGACACTTGCAAAGTTACACCGATGATAAAAGAATATTAAGCTTAATCACCTGTGTTTGGTGGTAAATTGGTGATACATATAGAGATGTATTGCCAAAATCAATTACTGTTACCACCACTTGTTTCAGTGGTTTTATCATAGGATTACCAGTAGTGGCACGGTGGTGTTAGTCCTGATTTTTGGGATTCCATAAGACGCCAAGTGGAGTTTTTCGGAATGCCCCGTACAGTAATTCCCTTGCAGTAATTGCAACTAATTTTTGCTTTAAGTTGGATGATTTACTACCAGCTTTTTGCCTGAGAGACATCCTCCACCTTACTATCAAAACCCATTGTAAAGCTGTAAATTATGGCCCCAAAAGACAGCAGAGCCATTTATCTGTTATTTGCCAATAAACGGGAAACACGGAGGATGTGGGATGCAAAATGCAAGGTAACCCAGCTTTGATAAATAATATGCAAAGCTGGGGGAAAAACAAGACCAACAGACAGGCTCTCACTCAAGGTTCTCCAATGTTAAAACAGAAAACAACAGCTTATATAATACAAATGGGTCACTTCTGATGTCATCATGACCACTAAGTTTCAAAAACCTCTCTTTACTGTTCATTGGCTCTCCTTGTTAAGCTACATATATTTCATATATGTCCCATAATAATGATTGGATAAATCCCTATCTAATGTCCTGCCCAAAAGACCTCCCATTAAATTTGCTAGATCACCATTCTTAAATATCATGGGCAGGCACTAAAACTAATTCTGCGGTGAAAAGGGTACATCGGTTGGCATGTGGTCAAGATATCCTAGAACTGTCGAAGAAATATGGATGTAGATGGGAGGAGCGGAACGAGCGTGTTGCTCTTTGTTCTTAATTAAATGAAACAGCCCATGGTATCACAGCCATTCCGTCTCTCGAGTTTTCTAAGGATTCTGTTCTTGTGAGCCTGCCAAATTCCGGCCCTCCGAGTCTTTCACAGTAGACGTGCCATCTTGCCTTGGCACATTATGAATAACTATGTTTATGAGTCAGGTGCAGTAATCCAGCGGTAAAGGGGTGCTAACAGAATGACTGCAGCTTTACTTCCTCAACGTACTCAGAATGAGGCCCATAATAGAGGCAAGGTACTTATCATTTAAATAACATTTATTGCCAAATGCACGCAAATACAATATAGCAAATAGGAAGTTAGTGCAAACCAGAGTTTTTATGACGTAACCAGTATCAATGAAAATGAAAGTAAAGATTTGTATAATATGCAAGTCACCATTTTACCATTACAGGGCGTCAGGTTAGGGTTGTGGCACTTACCCTGCAGAGCTATCTCACTGATTTACTGTGCTTTCAGGGTGCATGCATATTTTTTCAGCTTGGGCATTACCGCACAGGATTTTGTTACTGGAACCAGTCACCCGCTTGTTACACACAGACACATGCAGCTGAGCTAACATATTTGTCACAGGACCGGCCATGCACCGAAGCAGATGCTATCCCTGGAAGACCAAACAGTGGTTAAGAAGAGACTAGACTCCTGGATGAGAGGCGATGTCATAATAGTGCCGATAGCTCTTTGGGGTTTCGGTCAGTAAGGAGACAGATGCACAATGATTAACATTGTCGATAATCTTTAGAACAACTGATAAAATTAACATAAATATGTATATGACGACCAATGGAGATCAATATGTCATCTGTATTACATTAGAAAGATGCTGTCAGCTAAATAATACATGCAAGTGAATTGGGTCCAGTGGACTGGCTGCCGCCAGTCAACAAGGGCCCGAAAGCTGGACCTTTTCTAGAACAGGAGCATTTAACCCCTTAAGTGCCAGGCTATTATGCAAGTCTGTGCAAAAAAAGTACGAGCATAAGATGAAGCAAGACATCTGCAGGATTCCTGCCTTCCTTCCTTTCTGCAAAGTTTGTGAATTGCAGCAGCGATTGCCCGGCATTACGTTGCAGGAAAGTAGGACCAGCTCTGCAGACATGCACTCATTTTGCCAGGCAATCCATCCCTAAAACTGTCTTCTTTATGTAACTGACACAGGAAATGAAGCAATAATTAGTGTAACGCTACAGAGCATTTGTATTTGGGTTATTTCAGACTCTAATTATGCCCACGGCGCAAATACTAATCCATCTCTCTTGTAGCGTGTCCACACACAGTATCCATCCCAGCAGCGGCTGGTGAATTCATTAATTAGAAGGGCTCACATTTTTCTCACGAGTATGTGGGAACGAATGAGTGGGAGCCCAAAACAACCAGACAAAGTTTGAGCGGATATCTTCGCAACATAAAAGGTTTAAAATTATGTATGGTGCATTTTATACCAGAATTTGGTACAACGTCACACAGTTTGCAATCGTTTTTGTAGTGAAACTGAATGAAAAATCCAGTAAATGCAAGTCACCAACACTAGATAGGAGTATTTTCCAGTTTGCTGGTACAGTAACGGTACCGGTAAGCTTGCCGGTACCGTTGTTACCGTACCGGCAAACTACGACTTCTGCTCGCGGGTGCCTTCCCACCCGCCAGGACTGACTTGCCGGGCGGACTGGCAACCGCGAGCAGACAATGCCGGATGCACCGGCACCATTTACGAATAGTGCCGGTGCATCCAGCCTCCCTAATCCCATTGAGCCCTATGGAGCTCGAATGGGAATGGGGAGCATTTTTAACTGGCGCCCGGTAATGGGCAAATACCGGGTCCGGGAGGGCCGTAATGAACTGGTAATTGCCCATTCCCAGGCGCCGGTAAAAAAATGATACAAGGCGGCAGTCATGCCTGTTTTACTGGCCCAGCTACCGCCGGTATAGTAATGAGGCCCATTTTCATGATGCCTTTTCCCACAACATATACCAGTATAAAAACATTTTCATGCTGGCTGCACCCATACATTTACATGATGACTGCACCAGTATATGCCAGCATTCCCACATACTCATGCTTGCTTTAAGTATAATGCCAGTAATGATACTGTAAGAAAACATGGCCATTCTGGCTCTGCCAATATATGCCAGTATCCCTACATAAAATCCGTCAGAAAAGGGGGTCTGCTAAGCAGATCCCCACTTTCATAAAGCTCCATGCCAAAATCATAGTACAAACATGTGCCCTGCTGCAAAGGTCTGCTAATCTGCAGCCCCTGTCCTTCTGTGGCACACAGCGGGTTCAGAAGTCACATGTGCTGTGTTTGACTGTTGCTTTGACACAAAGTCACTTCAGACACAGGTTGTATTTAACTGCTGCACCTTTGATCCAAAAACATGATAATTGTGGGTCTCTCCGTCTGGCGGCAGGGTAAACTCTAAGAATAAGCCATACCTGGTTTTGGTATGGTGACTAATCGTGCACACAATTATTAAAGCCACATGAAATTAGTATCATTCTTCTATCAACCTTGTGAGCCCAGGCCACGCATGGAAAGGCTATGTGGATTCATGAGCAGTCAGCCTGCCTTGGCTTCCGCAAGCAAGATGAAAGGCAGGAATGGAGACGGCCTTGTTACAAGTGTGGTGTGCCGGTAAGCTTACCAGCATCCTTGGTTCCGGAATGCCACACTACCAGTTTGCCTGCCGGGGCTGGTGTGCCTGCCAGGTCTGCCCCTGCCAGGCGCAGCAGCCCCGGCAGGCAGAGTTATCTTGGAAGCACTGACACCGTCAGCGACAGTGCTTCCGAGTCCCCATTCCCATGGAGTTCTATTGGACTCCATGGGAATGGGGACTCACAAGATCTGCCGCCTGACTGCCCGCTCCGCCGGGACTTGTAATGTCCCATTGGCACCAGGAAGTCAGGTGGCGGATCGAGTGTTACAGGGTCGGCGGCAATCTGCCGGTTGCACCAGCGGGTTACTGCTGACCTTGTAATGAGGCCCAGTCTCTTTGAGTCCTCATGGAGGTTGGGTAACACCTGTCCTCCAGCCCAGGAAATTCTCAGCAGGAGCGCTCCTTAGAACTGTGTTCCACAAAGGCACACCCACAACAAAGGCCAGCCTCACATGAGGGTGCTCCATACCAGAGGGCCTTTGAAGATGCAGTCTTGGGAAAGGGTCAGAGTTAGAGGAGCTAGAAAGAGCAGCAGGAAACTGAGGACAGATTTCACCATCTTGCTTTTCTGTGGGGCTGTTTCTCCTTCCTGTTCCCAACATTTCCTGTAGGACAAAGCATTCTAGATGTGATGCAATAAAGCAAGGGACACTTGTCAAGGAGACAGGGATTGGACCACTTACAGCAGCTTTTCTTTTGTCCAGTCCCCTGTGGCCTTTTACCTTTATTAGGAGGCAGTTTCCCATGCCTTCCTTGATTCCTTTTGGACCTTCAAGGCAAGAAGAATTCAATGGACTTCTATTGGGGATGCAGTCCATTCCAGAGTCCTCTAGTAGTGTGGTGAAGACAGAGATTGCAAGGCAGAGGTGAGCCCATGGTACAGTTGGGGTGAGAATCACTGTTAGACTAAGGCCTACACTCTGCCAGCTGCACCGATATACAGAATCCTCATTGGTGGTGAAGGACTCCTGCAAGTGCAGGCTAAGCTCCATGGACTTTTAATGAAGAGGAAACTGACTCATCTTGTCCCAGTGACCATGGATTGGGACTTGCAGCACCAGAGAAGTCAAAGCAGCTAGATGTCTGTCTTCCACCACTTCAAACTGTTCTTGAGCCAAGATGACCATGTACAAGGCATTCAAAACATTCAGGAACAACGGTGTTGCCTTTGGCACTCCTTTCAAGCCTCAAACTGCTACTTGCATTCTCAAACCAGTTCAACGCTGCATCGCACAAGTCTGCTGCTCTGCTTCAAAGTTCGTACATATTTACACTGCTTGGTCTTTGAACATCACCTCTTACCACCAGGATGTTTGCACAGACTTGACCTGGACCTTGACTCAAACCGCTGGAAGCATCGTTCATGCTGACTCGACCCAGTGCTACCCATCGTCTCAAATGTGCTTGTCAAACCTGGGATGGTGGACCCTTTGAACCAGACCGTTCTGATGCAATGACAAGCTGCACAGAGCTTCATATTGAACACAACTTGATGCTGAATTTCTGCCCGCAGGATCAACATTTCTTGCTACATCTGAATCCAGTTCGACCCGAGCACAGTCCTAAAAACCTGAGTTTGATGCTGTTGAACCACCAAGTAGAGATTAAGGTACCTTTGAGAGGCCATACCCCCTGGGGCACTTTTGGGACCGATAAGCCTACCTCTTTGCATCTGTTTCTTAAAGACATAGCCTTTACAAGCGACATGGTTGCAATTTCTTGCTATTCACCCCTGCTACAGTACCCAGAGTACCTTCATATACATATTCTGAATTTTCTGTGTTCTTTCCTCAGGGGTGGGTTTTTGCTAGTGTTTTTATAGTCTGTCATTCACATATTGGTGTGTTTAAGTAAAGTATATCTATTTTTGTTTTGTTTTGTGTTACTGGTTTTATTTATTAAAACTTTCACATTCCAAGATTAAGAAACAAGAAGAAAAGAATATATCTATTTTATAGAACTTTGATTGGACATTCCTTTATTTTAGAGTCTAGTACTAATGCTGTTTGGGTTGCTACAGTCATCACATTCACACCCCTCTTAAGACTATAGCTTACCACAAAAGATGAAAGACGTATATTTCTTGACCATGCCTTTTTCACCTTCCTAATTGGGATTGCTGCTGGTTTAAGTAGCGTCAGGGCTGAGTGAACGGTTATCCACTACTCACTCCTGTGTAGTAATTTTGTCATACCCATTCCACAAAAAGAAAACATGTCCACACTGGCTGCACCAATGTAGGCCAGTATGGCCACATAAGACAATTCATAACATTGACATTACCCTTGATGCCCAGTATAAAATGCCACACCATAATAAGACAAGATGTCCAGAATGGCTGCACCAATGTAAGACAATCTGGCAATCTAAGAAGACTCATAATGCTGCCTTTATCTTTGATGCCAGTAAAAAATGCATTGCCAATCAGAAGATATATTCAGATTGATTGCACCAATGTAGGTCAGTCTAACCATGAAGTAACACTTATTATGTTTGTTTTATTCTTGATTCCTACTAAAACATGTAAAACATGCTATGCCACAGTAAGACTATGTGCCCAGACTGGATGATCTAATGTAGGCCAGTCTTGCCATGTAATAACACTTATTATATTTGCCTTACAATTGACAACCAGTAAAAAAGTGCCACCCCACAGTAAGAATATCTGGCCGGTATGGCTGCACCAAAGCTGGCCAGCCTTACCATGTGATTACACTTTTTATATTTGCTTTACTCTGGTGCCCGTTAAAAAATAATAACATGTCAGATTAAGAAAATATATTGATACTGGCACCACCAACGCATGGCAGTCTTGCCACGTAGTAACACTTATCATGTTTGCTTTACCCTTGGTTCCCAGTTTTAAAAAAATGCCTTGCCAAAATAGGAATGTATGGCCAGACTGGCTGCTTCAATTCAGGTGTGTCTTGCCGTGAAATCATACATATCATATTTGCTTTACCCATAATTCCCAGTAAAACAATGGCATACCACAGTAAGAAAATGTATCCATACAAGCACCACCAAATTCGACCAGTACCATTCGATCATTGTAAATGATCATTTTGGGTAATCACTACCAAACATGGAGAGCAGTAGTTGCGGGGGTATCCCTCGCTCTCCATGTTTGGTAGTGATGGCTTTTGGGGGCAGCAGGGGTGTCCCCCGCTTCCCAGAGGTTTGGAGGCGGGGGACGGGAAGAAGGAAAAAAAATGGAAAAAGAAAAAAAAAGCGGTCCTTGTGACATCGGATCTGACCCGCGTAGGAGGGACGGATCTGACGCAGCAGGGTTAGAAGATGAGCGGATGGTGAAAAGGTAAGTAGGGCGTGGGTAGGGGCTTGTGTGGGGGTTGGTGTTTTGTTTTTTATTTTGGGTGGATTTGGCCGCAGCAAAATTGGCTTGGCTGCCGAATTGACCACATTCAATTCGACTGCAAACAATTGTGCCACGGCGGAACCGTATACATCCTTTTTGTAGACTATGGACCATTGTGTGCTCACACTCCCATCAAAGCTGAGGTTTCGCTGTGTCTTCCAGTGAAGATGTTTGCACATAAATAGGTATGAGCCCTGAGCACCATTTGCAAACTCCAGCCACACTGTTTAGTTAATGCCTTCTCAGGCCTCCAGTATAAGTAGCCCAATGTATCACTAAGGTCCCTTGCAAGTGCTATTACACCGAAATGATTGGCTTGACCAATCACCCCTGTCTGTAGACCTGACAACTATGGGCATGGGGATGCCTGCAGCGTTGCAAGGCAGGGCATGGGGGCGCTATAGTCCTGGGACCTTTGGTTGTAGTCCCGGATAGAAGCTCAGGGGGTGCAGGGAAAAGGCTTGCTAGCCCCGAGTCCTGACATTAGCGTAGCCCTGGATCTTTCACAAACCTAGCAACACCCCTGGCCTTGTCTTCTTCCTCGGATTCAGCCTCTGACGTTCTTGGTACTGGAACATGAGATGTTTAAGGATACTGTGACCATGAAAGTGCTGAGATGCTGGTGCACAATGTGAGTCAGGGTGTGCTGCGCTCCGATAGTTCTGTGGTGGTCTCAGCACTGGGATAAAAGTGGCATACGGTCATTGTGAGTTATGGAGGTGCCCTAGCAGTGTGGGTCAGGAAAGGGAGCATGGTGGGTGGCTCGGTACTTGTATTCCAGTTCAGGATGCAAGTTAGATAGAAGTGCATTCGTATATTTTATGACATATATACAAGGACACCCTGCAAGCGAAGCTGCTGGGGAATTATTAAAGCTCTGTCAGTGCACTGTGTGACTGGAAACCAGGGCACAGTGTAAATCAAGGTCGCTGTGAATTGTAAGAGCTCTCTGAATGCCTCTGGGATAACAAATCAGGATGAAGGCGACACCAGGTCAGACAGCAATCAGGGTGGGGGCGAATTATGAGATGTATAGATGCCTCAGCAATATATGGGAAAGGTGAATTATGGAATGTAGGGATTCCTCAGCGATATATGGGAAAGGTGAATTATAGGCTGTATGTATGCCTCAGCAATATATGGGAGAGGTGAATTATGGAATGTATGGATTCCTCAGCGATATATGGGAAAGGTGGATTAGGGGAGCTCTGTGGGAGCATCCTTAAATGGGCATGTTAAAATTCAGGATAGAGGTGCATTGTGGGAGTTGCGTGGGCGTATCAGTACTAAGACCAGTGAATGATGTAGTCCAGGTGAGAGGTGCATTGTGAGAGCTCTGCGAATGTATCAGATCTTTTTGCTTCATGAGTGGCCATTGGGTGCTTTTCCCACGCGTGCCCCTTTTCTTCCCAACATCCCATAACCACTCGTCCTCCTGCTTCCCCATATCCTCTCACTCGTCCCCATGCTTCCCCATATCCTCTCACTCGTTCTCCTGCTTCCCCCATATCCTCTCACTCGTCCCCCTGCTTCCACATATCCTCTCACTCGTTCTCCTACTTCCCCCATATCCTCTCACTTGTCCCCCTGCTTCCCCATATCCTCTCACTCGTCCTCCTGCTTCCCCCATATCCTCTCAGTCATCCTCCTGCTTCCCGATAGCCTCTCACCCGTTCTCCTGCTTCCCCCATATCCTCTCACTCGTTCTCCTACTTCCCCCATATCCTCTCACTTGTCCCCCTGCTTCCCCATATCCTCTCACTCGTCCTCCTGCTTCCCCCATATCCTCTCAGTCATCCTCCTGCTGCCCCTATATCCCCTCACTCGCCCCCCTGCTTCCCCCACATCCTCTCACTTGTCCCCCTGCTGCCCCCAATCCTCTGACTCGTCCTCCTGCTTCCCCCATATCCTCTCACGCATCCTCCTGCTTCCCGATATCCTCTCACCCGTTCTCCTGCTTCCCCCATATCCTCTCACTCGTCCTCCTGCTTCCCCCATATCCTCTTTTTCCTCTCCCTCCTCCCTTGTCTCATTCTGCCACTCCTACTTTGCCGCCACCTTCACCTTTCTCTTTCCTCTGTTTCTCTCTCACTCTGCGCCACTTTTCATTTTCCATTGGTCTCTTCCTCCTTTCCCGCCCATCACTTACAAGCCCCATTTGTCTCCTATCACTCCTCTCCCCCAAGTCCCCTCTCTCTCCCACTCTTTCCTTCAGTTTCTCCCCTCCAGAGCTCCCTTATATGTCAATGCTTCACGCTGTTCCCCCCTCTCTCTCCCCTCTGCCCCTCTCCCCTCGGTATTGTTTGAAGGCTGCCAATGGCCCAAGCTGCTGGCAGCTGGAGAGTCCGGCGCTTTCCCAGCACATAGCGACAAATTCTTCGCATTCACTGCTACTTAGCAGCCTACGAAGGGGAAAAAGTCATTAGTCGGAGCACCGGCTGCATGAAGCTTTCATTAAAATGGCTTGTTTTGCCCAGCATGTCTATACAGCACCTGCTCTATAGCAACTCACCTGCTCTGGGTTCTCTTCCCATGCCAGAGGCGCCCCCTCAACCCCCAGACCCTTAACATGCTCAGGTCAACCCCAGCGCTCCCCGGGTGACTCGCCTGGCAGTCCAGAATCTGTTAAAATAAAGCAGGACTCGACTGCGGCTCCCCTATCATTTCATAGCACAGGGCATTTCCGCCACCACTCAGAGTGTCGCAGCAACGAAACCGAAAATGTTCATCATGACAGCTTTCACAGCTTCGAAATCATCTTTCCTAGCTCCCGCTCCATGGCCTGGTTCTTTCTTTAAGCAAGTTTTTGAAACCAGATCCTAACTGCTCAGCATTCAGCACGCGGCCCACCACAAAACCGCCAATTTCAAACACAACACTCCACTGCACCATACACTATTTGCACTTAAACCCTGCAGCCCCCACACATATTACTACCCCGCCGCCTGCTTTTCTCAGTCTCGTCTTCTCAGTGCCCTGAATAAGCCATTTCCATTTCCATTATTGTCTCTATGGCAATCACATGTGTTTCTACCTCCGACCTTCTAAAGGTACTACCACTACCACCTCTTCCTTGGTTCTCATCCCCTTCTGTTAGTAGGCCCTAACTAGGCCTCTGGCACACGCTTCCTACAAACGACACCGGAGCCAAATTCCACTCGACCTTCTCTTTGTTGCTCTTCCTACACACTGCCCGGTTCTTCCGGCCATCCCTTCTCTTTCTCCCACCTCCCGCTTCCTCCCATTGTCCTAAGTCCCTCCTCCTTAAAGGAGCTCTTCCTCTTTCACCTGGTAACACCTCTCCCTCAGTTAGCATGGAAGTTCCCGGGTCACATCTGTTCGATCAGACGCTGGGGCTGGCCAGGTGACTCACAGGTCTCACCCAACGCTTGAAGTGATTCGTTTGTTTCTCCATGGTCATCTTCCTATGTCTCAGCTGCCGGCTCCTCCCTTAGCTCAGGTTCCTCGATGTATAGCTTGCAGAAGAAGGAGGCATTCCACGTTATCTCTCCTTGGTCTCCTGTTGCCGTTATGGGTTATTTATAACGTGCTTAATACCCAGAGGTTTCTAACCGTGGACCCAGGGATCGAACCTGTGGTGCTTCCTGTCGTCTTGCTTCCAAGGCGAGCACGTTGTCCCTGAGCTATCCTCCTGAGACGTTATCATTGGCCCTTTGACTGCAGTGACTAGGAGTGGTTATGGGTTGTATCGGGGTCTTTCTTCTTCCGTTGTCTCTGTCGCACTATGACAGTTTCTCCGATCAGGAGCTGTTGTTCCTTTGCTCTTCTCTTTCGGTCTGTCCATTCTTTGGCTTTCCTTTTCTTTTCCTGGATCTCTGCATCTTGTTCTGGGGTGTAGTCGTCCACTTGGGGGAGGCGGGTCCGTGGCCTGCACTTCACCATGAGTTCTGCAGGCATCCGCCCTGTTGTCTCGTGTGGCGTGTTCCTGAAACTCCGCAGCATCTGGCATATTGCGTGCGGTAGCAACATTTGGTCTATCATGGCCTTTTGCCTGGTTGGTTTGATGGTGTCCATGAACCTTTCCACCATGCCGTTGGCCTGTGGCTACAACGGCATGACTTTTTGGTGGTGGAAGCCTAGTTGGCTGGCAAGTTTCCGAGAGTCCTGTCCTTGGAACGGTGGGCCGTTATCTGTCTTCACCGTGGTAGGGATTCCCCATTTGCTGAACAGTTCATCTATCACTGCAGCTACATGGTGGAACGCCGTCAATTGCACGTGTTTGATGAGGGGAAACCGAGAGCACATGTCTACTATGACAAGTAAGTGTCCTCCTTCCTCTAGTGGGCCATAGAAGTCCATCGCTATTCTTTGCCACGGTCTGTCTGACAGAGGTACTATTTGTAAAGGGCATGGGGGTGTGCTTTGCGCTGCTTTCTGACAGGGCCCGCAGTGGGATAGTGCATCCTCCACGATGGTGTCCATGTACGGGAACCACACTTGGTTCCTTAGTATTTTCTTGGTGTTCTCAACCCTTCGGTGGCCCTCATGGGCTATCATCACAAGCGCCTTCCTGAGGCCTTTGGGGACTACTGGTCGGTTGCCTCTTAGCAGTATCCCCTGGCTTGTTCTCTTTGTATCTTTGCCAACCTCTCTAGGTCTTTCTTGTCCACACCCCCTTCTGTGAAGCATTCAGTGTTGAGGTGTTTCCACTTTTTCTCGTTGTTGAGGCGCACTGCTGCCTGTATGGTGGGATCCGCTCTGCTCTTGATGGCAAAAGCTTCTGTGGTGACAGCAGGGGGGAGGGCATTTATGGATAAGCACGAGATGTAGTCTTCTGCCTCTTGTGTCGTGGTGTTTTCCGTTTTCCCTTCTGGGTGTCGGGATAAACAGTCTGCCGTGGTGGCATCCCCCCCTGGTTTGTGAATGATCCTGTAGTCATACTCTCGGAGTATGATGCCCCACCTTTCGATGCGAGGGGGCGTTTTGGTCATGGGATTGCCAAAGAGGGATAGCAACACCTGATGGTGAGTGATGAGGGTGAACCTCCTCTCGATAATAAAATGATGACATTTCTTGCATGCCCATACAGCATGCCCAAACAGCTGCCATGCTCTTGCGTTACTCTTGAGAGTAGGCCCTTTCGGTGTGCGACAGGGCCCTGTTGGCGTACGTAACAATGTTGTGTTTGTGGCTGTCCTCGGGGTCTGACTGGGCAAGGATGGCACCAAGGCTAATGGGGCTGGCGTCTACTGTGAGGTCGGTGTCCCATTTCGTGTTGAAGTACACCAGTTGTCGATAGTTAGCTAGTTATTTTATGGTGTGGAATGCATTGTGGCATTGTTCGTCCCAGTCGAATGGAGAGTCCTTCTTGAGAAGATTGTGAAGGATGTTGCACAAAGCAGTCAGTAGCTTTGTCATGCTGTTCTTGAGTGGCCCTGAATATGAGGGTATCGTCACTGTAGTTGAGGGCATTGAGCACCAGGGATATTAGTCTGCATATTGTCTCCTGAAAGATTTTGGCAGCTGAGGAGATTCCAAAATTGAACCGCTTGTATCGGAATAGTCCTTCGTGAGTTGCGAAGGTGGTGATTGGCCTGGAGACAGGATCAATTACCAGCTGGTGGCATCCTTGGTTCGGGTCAAGTTTGGAGAAACGAGTGGCCTGATTGGGCCTCTTTAGCATGTCCTCAATGCTGGGCCCCGGGTGTCTTTCTCGTTGGATAGCCGTATTCGGGATGTGCATATCTACACATAGGGTCAGCGGCCCATTGTCTTTTGGGACAACGACCAGGAGGGACACCCATGATGTGGAGCCTTCTACCCTCTTGAAGATGTCATTTTGTAGAAGTAGTTGGCGTTCATATGCCACCTGTGCTTGGAGATGGAATCCAACCCTGCGCGGGTGTTGGGGTACCGGGTTGACGTTGGGGTTGATGTGGAGGCTGATGACGGTGCCTTTTAGCCTGCCAACGCCTTTTAACAATTTCGGGAATAGGGCTTTGAGTCCTTCGATGTCCAGTGTCCGGTGGGATATTGATTGCACGTTTTGTGTGTCCGGTGGGAGGCCCTGTATTCGATTTCTGATTGTTCGTAACGAATGTCGATGAGGGCAAGGGCTCGGGCCGTCCGATAGCTGAGGAGACAGCGCCCTATAGAGGGACACTATATCACGTGAATGGCGGTGGACACTCGGCGGCCTCTGTGGGTGAGGTCACAGAGGAACTGGCCTTTTTGAGTGTAGCAGCTGAGTAGCTCCTCATTGGAAAATTTGGGTGTGGGATTTACACAGTGGATATGCTTCTGCTACGGCTTGATATAGTCGCTCATACATGATGTTGATGATTGCTCCCGTGTCTATGACAAACTGGTTGTGTATGCCTCCGATCTGTACAGCTACCTTGGGCGCCATGGTGTCGTCTGATGTGATGCTGATGAGTCTTACGTACTCTTTGCTGTATTTGTCGTGGGAGTAGTATTGAATTTCTCCGGACTCTGGCAACTCACACAGTGCTGGGTTTTCCTATGGGTCATGAGCATAGCGCGGGCCGGGGGGAGGTGCATGCCATACTCCTGGACAGCTCTGGGTTGGATTGATAGTCATGCGGGTCATGGCTGGGTTGGTAGTCATACGCGTCAGAGTGATGCCTGGGTAGCTCAATGTTCATTTTCTCCATGGCCCTTTTGACTTCTGGTCGGGCTGTTGCTGGGCTTGGGATACCACTCCTGAAAAGATCTCTGTGTATACCGCACTTGGAATGATCCCTGTGGGTCCCTCTCCCGGAATGATCACTGTGGGTCCCTCTCATGGGCTAGCCGATCGCTGTGTTCTCTTGTCTGCTCTAGTCGCCTGGTCGGGCCAGACAGCGGTGATAGTCGGTAGGTGTCAACGTTGGGTAGCTTTTCTCTACACATCACCTGAAAATGGCCGGACATGGGCCTCTGTGGGGGAATTCAAATCTGCACCCGTAGCATTGTTTGTCACTCTGGGGGTGCTGTTGTGGGCCTCTGAATCCTTGTCTCCCCAGGAGTCCTGGTGTATCCTGGCTGCCCGGCAGCCATGGCTGCGATGGTGTCACACTTTTTGGGGTTCTCAATGGCTGCTGTTTGAGCGTCGACCCGTTTGTATATTCTCGCCAGGTCAATGATCTCTTGTAAGGAGAGGGTTTTCTTTAGTAGATGCTTTCTGAACAATGATGAGGTGCATCCTTCAATGATTCTCAGGCGGATTGCCTCATCATCTTTAAAATTGTCAAAGTCACAATACGTGATTTTACTCTGGCGACGGATGACAAATTCACCTATGGACTTGTGTGGCAGCTGTGTGCATTGATTGAATGCATATCGTTCATAGTCTCTATTGGGGAGTACTATCAGTTTGCTGTTGACTGCAGCAAGAAGGCGCTGATTTGTGCTTCTCTCCTGTGTGGGAATTGTTTTAATTATTCCTTTTATCTCATTTCCTGCAAGATTTGCGAAGGCAAACATTTTGTTGGGCGATTTGTGATCTCCTATCGCCCTCATAAAGTCCTCAAACTTCTCGACCCATTCTTCCCACCTTTGGCCTTGGTCGTGGTGCGGGTGCAGGGTAAACGTGTTGGGTCGTCTTAAGAAAGTGGCGCGGGAAGCGGGCCCTAGGTTTGCGAGGGCTTGTGCACCTGCGTCAGCAGCACATTGTGCATCATCAGCCATCTTGGTGGAGTCTTTTGGTGTTGGTTGTCTGAATCAGTGATGATGTTGGCCGTATTGGCCATGGAGTTGTGACATTCTAGAACTGTTTTGCTTCTTCAGTTTCTCCCTTAGTGGGTGTTCTGCGCTTCCTGCAGCTGTGTACGGGCTGTGTCTACTGTAGTTGTGGGCCCCTGTTAAGTTATGGCACTGTTGCAGCTTTGCGTCTTTCCGCCGTTGTGGGTACTACCCTTGAGCCCGCAGTCGCGTGGCTCTACCTGGACTTGGGCCTTCCTTTGTGGCTCTGTTGTGGGCTCTTGTTTGTTGTGGATGCCGTGTTGCTGTTTTCTGAGGCGTGGTAGGTGATGTCTCCGGTGTCTGTAAATTTGCGGCAGTTTCCTTTTCTACTGATGGTGTACTGCTACCCCACATGTGATGCTGGCTACTGGTGCCTCTAATATTGGACTCTCTAGTAGGCGGGTCCCTAATTTTGCGACGGTTTCCTTTTTTACTGCTGGTGTACTGCTACCCCACATGTGTTGCTGGCTACTGGTTGCTGGCTGCTGGTGCCTCTAATAGAGGTTGCTGGCTGCTAGTGCCTCTAATATTGGACTCACTTTGGTGGGCAGGTTTTTTTTTTTTCTGACTGTGGCATGCGCATCTGCGCTTGCGGAGTGACACTTGCGACCCTTGCACATCTGTTTCCCTGCACGATGGGATGGGGCCCAAGACCTCCTTACCGTCTTCTCTTGGGCCGCTCGGCGGATGCGCATGCGGCGTGTGCTCCTCTCTCAGCGTGCTTGCTGTCCGTCCGATGAAGGGCGTGCAGGACTGCTCTTCTGGCCCGCGCCTCCTTTACTGGGCTCTCCGCACCCACCGTCTTCTTGCGCCGTTCTCCGCGTCCTCACTGGGTACCGTGTTGCTGCTGCTGGGCTGTCCTCATGTGCCACTCCACCAGTGCGGTATGCTCTGCTGGGCTCTCCTCACCCGTCGCTCTGCTGGGCTGTGCTTCGCTGGGCTCTTCTCACCCGACACTCTGCTGGGCAATCCTTACTTGCCTCTCTTCCTCCGTAGTATACTCTGCTGTGCTCTCCTCACCCGTCACTCTGCTGGGCTTGCCTCACCCGTCACTCTGCTGGGCTCACCACGCCATAGACTGTTGCACAACGCGAGCACTCGTCGGTCCTCGTCGCCAATTGTTAGGCCCTAACTAGGCCTCAGCACACGCTTCGTACAAATGACACAGGAGCCAAATTCCACTCGACCTTCTCTTTATTGCTCCTCCTACATACTGCCCTGTTCTTCCCGCCATCCCTCCTCTTTCTCCCACCTCCTGCTCTCTCCCATCGTCCCAAGTCCCTCCTCCTTAAAGGAACTCTTCCTCTTTCACCTGGTAACACCTTCCTTTCTAGTGGAAGGGGATGTGACTTGTGATGGACACATCTATTCGCCTAGGACCTCCTTGATTGCCACCTTTAAACTTCCCTAACATCAGACAAACATTTCTAACTGCTTCCTATCGACTCATCTATGCCTGGCTGGACTCCACCCTTGATGGTCACCTCCCATATAAGAGAATTCAACCAGGCCTTAAAGAACTCCCAGCTAAACAGTTTAATTCTGACCTCTAAGATCTGAAAACAGAAAGGCCAGGCACTTTCAAGATGTAGGATGAAGCCTGCTCCCTCAAAATAAACCTACAAGCTTGTCCCAACTCAGGTACTACCGAGTCTCTGTATACCAGCCAAGCAAGTAATATGACTCCAACAGACTCCCCAAACCGAACAATCACCAGTCAGAGCCCTTCAAGATCCTTTGCTAAACTCTGAAGCCTTTGTACCCTAGCACCACTCCACCTCCTCCCAAAGCTCTAAAACAGTCTGGCAACCTTCTTCCAATCGAAGGCCACCACATCAGGCAAAATATCTCAAGCTGCTTTGCTCCATTGTCTTCACCAAATCACATCAACCGTCCTGGTTCCTACACATCCTCAAACCGCTTGCTTTTTCCAGCTTCTTCTCCTTTCTCCATCAACTTTGGTTACCCTTTTGGACATTATCCAGTGAGAATATTCGAAACTAGCGTCCTACTGGGGCATACAATTGGCTCGGGCACCAATGAAAAAGCGGCACAGAGTTGAAATGGCAATTCATTCCTTTTCCAACAGACTACTTGAGTAGTACCCAAGAGGGAGTTTTTCTGGCAAAGTATGTTGCAAATTGTGCATTTTAAAGAATATTTGCCCAGTAACACTGATCAAATCTAATATCTACAAAGTGAAGTAACTCTTCTAACTGGCCCACTTTGGCCAAAAAGCAGCCCATTTTGACCTACAAAACTGTCCCACACTAGGAGGCATTTCCCTGTAGGCCAGTTCGAGTCTGTTCAAAACCCTCTGGCCTGAAATCTCCCACCATCCTCTGGACATTATGAACCACTTCCACATCTTCGCCTTTGTCCCCTCTGCTGAAGGGAGCAGTTATTCTTCCCCTACTGATGAAACCTACCCTAGACCACTCATACCTTGCCAACTACATAAACATATCTAACCACCCAATCCCAACAACCTCCTAGGATGCGCTGCCAGTGAATAGTTCCTGCCGCACATCTCAAACAACTCCCTTCTTGATTTACACCAGGTGGGCTCTGACCCAGAAGAAGCAGGTTCTTTCTGGAAATGTTGGCAGAAAAATGTCATGTGAAAAAGTAGTCAGCAAAAAGTAGTTTGCAAAACGTTGTTATTTAATACAACCAATGCAAAATGCAAACATTTTTGCCAGTGATAAGGTCACCAAAAAAGCTATTTTTGAATGCAAAAAAGTACCAGGCTGTAACCCTAACAATGAACCAATCCCCAAGCAACCGCCCTCCACAATCACCCTAACTCCATTCCTAACCCTTAACCTAGATCTAATGACAACCTTTAATGTTTCCTGAAACCTTAGGCTTTCCTACCACTAAGCCTTCAGTGCAGATTTTATTTGCATGTGGCTTTGTACAAAACACCAATTAAATAGAAAATGAACAATGACCTTAACTCAACCGCATTCTCAGCTCTCCACAAATTCCATAACCCTTGCCCTAACCCGAACCCATGCGCCAATCCTAACTTAGCCATAACCTAACTGCAACTTTAATATTTACCCTACTGTTTACTCTGCCCTAACCCCTAGGTTTATCCTAACACTTTCCTACGCCAACATCACCAGCCCTCCACAACCTTTGTATTCCTTTCATTAACACTCACCCAAACCCTTACTCTATAAGCCCTAGCCTCACCATAGCTTCTAGCCTAACACTAACCCTGACTCTAAACGTACCCCAACCAATAACCAAACCCTAACATCAGCAGCTCTCCACAACCATCCTGACTCTAATCCTTTTCCGAATTCTAACCAAAATCTTTAGTCTAACTCTAACCCCCAGCCTTACCCTAACCCCTACCATAGCCCTATACCAGCCACATTTTCTCTGCAGAGGTATTTTCACCACAGCCTTTTCACTGACTAGATACCAGGAGACACTGAGTCAGTCCTAATCTTCTCACTAGGCAATCTCTGAATGGTCGCCAATCTAAATTGTGGCAAAACTTTGATCTTCCTGAATGTAAAGGGCACTTTTGATACTATTGACCACCAGATGCTCCTGGAACATGCCCAATCTAGCTGGCCAAGAGAACATGTCCCATCTCTGGTTCATATCTTTCCTCAATCCGGTTGGGATGCACGTTTCATGTCCCAACATAGGGAAGAGGTTCACATTGCACATGTCATATCAGAACAATGGCGTGCCTAGGTTAGATGCAATGTTGATGTGATGTTAACATGTGTTCATTGTAGGTAAATGGACTGGGATGAATTTAAGTGTTTTTTGTGTTTAGTTTAGATACATTTTAGATTTGCATCATGTAGCAACATAATAGAAGTTGTAGGGACACCATGCAATTGTGCAATGTACAATTTGCAGTGCTTAAAGTGGGAAGTGTGGAGCTTTATGCATGCGAGAAATAGTCTGAGAGGGGAAATCCACTGTGAGAGGTGTGGTAGTCATACATGTGGGATTCGATAATGGTTTAGGCGGGAGACATATTCTGGGATATTAGGGGAAAAAATTGGGTTTGTTCAAGTTTGTTGCGAGTACATGGAAATATTGCAGATGACCGGTCCCCCAAAGTTGGGTTTCTTGTGGGCCGCCGAGAGTTTGGTTTGCATAGGTAAACTTTGCATGGCCTCAAGGGTTGAATTACAGTTCAAGGAAGGAGGAATGAAACAAACCACATTTAGGCTTCTGGCGATAGCATCAAATGGTTACTTGAGACAAAGATTAAATTAAGTGCCATTGAGTCGTGGGTTTATGACTCGATGGGTTTATGGATATGGGGAACAAATCTTCCTGGGAGCACAGAATCTTGTTGTTATGTCAGGCCGAATATTGAGTCGAATTGGGGTTAGTTAATACAGCACATGGAAGGAGTGCCGGAGGGCAAAGTTTGCCAGTGTTTTATGGGCTTCGGTTGGGCTCTTATGAAGATAATCAGGATGTGTGCCGGAGACTGTATGATCTGAGATGGTAGTCGCAAATATGGTCATGCAAAAGTAGGGAGAGAAGCGTGAGTAGACGCAGTCTGTGCAGGCTACCCTTGGCATGTCCTTGCTGCTCATTGTTTCTGGAGGCGGACCGTTACTATTCAACAAAGAGTCAGCTACTGGCGGAGCGCAGCGTAGAGCAGCGCAAGTAGAAGCAGTCTGCTCAGGCTACCCTTGGTCTGTCCTTGCTGCTCATTGTTTCTGGAGGTGGACCCTTACAAAGACTTGGCTACTGGGTGGAGCACAGCAGAGAGTAGCATGGGTAGAAGCAGTCTGTGCAGTCAGTGCAGGCATGTCGGCGTGCTGAAGTTGGAGTACGTTTTGTCTGACTGTCCAGGAACGGATTCTGGACCCAGAAGGGACAAATACATGTAATTTCCCCTCTCACTGGAACGTACAGCTCATCAGCAGGAGTGTGTATGGGAGGGTGGTTACACCGAGGTACCGCTAACGGTGTCCCATAGCATGCTCTTGAAATTCATTGCAGAGTACTCTGTTAACTTTGGATTCTAAGACACTGTGTACGGCTTGCATTTTACAATACGCCTCACGGCTTTCAGTGTTTGCACAGTCTGCCCTGATTAAAGATTACAACATCATCCCCTTCAAAGCGCACTAGGCTAAAATTGGGGATGTAGAGACTGGATTACTTTGCTTCCGGACCACGCAAAGTAAACATTTGGCTTTGGTAGCATACGAGGTCTCGGGTCATTTCTGGGGCTCTTACATATCACATCAAGTGGGCGAGTGTAATAATAACAATGCCAGGTAAAGCATTTACTAAGCCCAGGACCCAGAAACCTAGAAACAGCAGATCCTACGTAAATAAAACAATCATCAAGACGTGGTTGAAAAACAATATAACGAGGTAGGAGTGCAGACTCGCTCTACTGCTGCTGGGAACGGCACGGCTCAAAATAGCAATGCAGCTACAGTAGGAATTACCACTTACTTTGAAGCGGTTGACACATAGGACACATCTGGGGGACCACAGGAAGTTGTCAGCTTCAATACCGTGCCTCTGGATTACACAAATACCGACTATGGGGACATAGATAACAACTCACTACTAGCACTGTGCTATAAATTAAATGGAATAGTGGCCAAATGTGTAACACCTATTACTGCTACTGAAGGATTGCTACCTCCCATTGATACAAACAGGGTTACCAAACCATTAGTTCACTCAAATGCCACAGAGTCAGCAGCCACTTTGAAACCCTGTGAATGCGATAGTTGTTGCCGCCAGGGTTATACTAACTAGCCCCCTGACCATTCAGTCTAATACGCAGCGACTGTACCTGGATATGATAACGCAGAACAAGAAATTATTGTCATACCTGCGGACAATTATATGCAGGATGTAGCTGAGGAGGCCAATGACCTCTCCATGTACAAAACCCGTAAGGAAAGGCACCTGGCTAAACCGGCCAAAATGAGAAGACAAGTTGCTATTAGGAAACCTTGACTAAGGCCCAACCTGTAACTGCGGAACCACTAAACTCCACTTCAATTATGCTAGAGCAAGCACAAAATAAGAAACCCAGGCAGACCCACCTGGCACATTGACAAGTTGGTTATTGGCCGATGATCCATAAGCCATAAGAAACGATAAAGAGAGGCCTGAGACCATAGCAGCTACAACAAGAGGTGAACTGACCTGCTTGTATGCAGATCATGGTCTTTTGGGCCCAGAGACCGCATGTTTGGATGCACCAGGTACAATAAAGCCTTCGTCATGTGTACAACCTGCACCCATGTCTGCGGAGAAAGATCCAAATAGCTTTACTTTGGGCAGATGCCCTTTGACATTTAAGGCGCAATCAAACCAATATAACTGAACTGCTCAATGTTTGTAAAAGTATACCTGCATTGAGAGTTTTATCATCAGCAGATGTTAGTTTTGTCGTACCTGTAAAAATCAATGGAGGCAATGTTACAGTTATCAAAAATCTATCCTGAATGTAGCATATGTGGTTGATTGTCCAACACACATACCAAACCCACAGATGTTAATGGAAAAACCATCTGAGATAGTCATCCCAGAGGTGGGGGCCATTGGAAAGGAGGTAGTATTGGAAGATGCCATTGGATGGGAATGGTTCAGGAAGTTTTTAATATGCGTCAACTATCCGAAACCAAGTGAAATTTAAAGGTTGTTAGTTGGAACACTAGGGGGCACACTCACTTCATGGACCCAACAGGCTCCCTCCCCTTACTCAGTGAACTTGATGTCATCTTTCTACAAGAAACCTGGTTTACAGCCAAGATCCACATAGAGGGTTATATACTATTCTGGAAAACCATGTCGAAGGGCCCAAAAGGTCGACCATCTGGTGGCCTGATCATAGGTATTAAGCAAGGAGTCCCCTTGAACAGTATAAAAGTGGCAACGAATACCAAGAACAAATTGGCCATAGAGGCAGTGGTAAATTAGGTGGGTGACCCTATAGCAGTACTGTTTATTGAGAATTTCAATGAGATTCATGAGATCATTGACCAAAAATGTTCGCACTGGGTTATCGAGGGAGACCGAGAATTTGTACTATTGGGTGGTGACTTAAATGCTGGATGTAGAGATATGGATATGTTAACCCTGTGAGTGTTATGAAAAACCCATGAAAGAATAAAAAAGGGAAGGCTTGGGTAGATATGTTGAAGGAGTGGGACTGGTGGATGTACAACAGTCGGACTTAGGGTGATTGCCCGGGTCAGGGCACGTGGTGCATGGGTAAGAAAACTTCAATGTTAGACTACTTCTTTGGCACCAATGCCTGCTCCGAAAGAGTACAGTCGTTGAAATCAAGAAGCACGGAGTATAGTGATCACCACATGCTCATACTTACAATTCACTTCCAAATGAAACCAAGTGGACATGCTGGTGCTAGTGACCCGGAGATTAATCAGGTGAAAAACAGGATATGCTGGACACACAGCACTGAATCCTGGCAATGGCAGAGTGATATTGGCACTTGGTTGGCCGTTCACAAGGGTAAACATTGTAAGATATTTAACATCAAAATACGAGATGCCAAAAGATTAATGCACAGACATTAGAAAGGTCAGAAGGGAGGGACATCTCAAACCTCTTTTTGAGGCTAAAATGAGAAGAATAAAAAGAGAGTATAAGTGTTGGCTGAACAGAAGAAGGTAAAAGGATGAGCAATGGCAACAAATGTTTACTGAGTTTTTGTAGCAAGAAAGCTAAACCGATTCGGAAAACTCTGTCCAAAGCTAAGGGAGACACTTGGTTTTTTAAAATAAATCCTATACCTGAGTGTGAATGGGTAGAATACATCAGATCAAACTTTGTTACAACAGCAGACAGTGGGATGAAAATAAGACAAGAGCGGAGTTGGCAACTTAACCCAAATGTTGATAACATCTACACTGCCATAATAAAATTAAAGGGATCTAGAGCCCCAGGGCATAACGGGCTGTCCAATGCTGTATTAAAAGTCGACCCAAGTCCATGGGCATACGTGTTGAGTATTCTATATGAAAAGGTGTGCAAAGAAATAACTGTCCCTCTTACTTGTCTAAGCGCTACTCTACTGCCAATATATAAAAGGGGTGATAGAGTCTGCCTGTAGAATTATAGACTATTATCACTATTAGACATTATGGGTAAACTGTTCAGTACATTTGTGCTGCACGCCATGTAGAGCTGGGTGGATGAAAATAATATTTTAGATTTTACACAAACCGGGTTCCGCACAGGTTCCGGGACAACACACAACATTAGGTTTCTTTATATTCTTCTACATGAAGCGGCAACCAAGGGAACCCTGCACTCTACTTGATGTGGGTGGACTTCAGCACTGCATTTGACACAGTGAACAGAGCTCGGCTATGGCAGAAGTTGTGTACATGGGGCTGTCCTGAATAGTTGTTGGAGGTACTTAGTCAACTGCATACATGGAATATATTTCAAGTGCGTTTGGACAATCTGGGATCTAAAATGGCCTCTGTTTTTGTTAATGGGGTCAGAAAATGGTGTGTACTGGCCCCCCCTATTATTTTGTCTCAACCTGGCTAATTTGCTGCTAATGTTCTTGGCGGGGGACGGTTGCCCAGTCACGATTGGCGCTCAACATTTTGCTACCCTATTGTATGCAAATGACCTCGTCTTGTCCGACCGTACAATAAGTGGTGTAACATTTTGTTTTAAATTACTGACAGAGTACGCCAAGTTGAATGACTTAGTCATAAATACGAGTAATACTAAAATGATGGCTGTATCTGGCAGTAAGATAGCCAGGGCTTGTCTGCAGATGGACTCACAGAACGTTGAGCATGTCGATAGTTATCGATATCTGGGAGTAGAGTTGAGAACCGACGGTGACTATGAAGCTATCGTGGACTGTATAAAAAGAACGGCCAGACAACTGACCTGTCTTATTAACAGATTTGCAAAACAAACAGCTGGATACTCATAAGAAGGGATCTTAAAGTTGTAGAAACAGAGCTTTTCCTCAGCTATTTTTTTTATGGACTCGAAGCACTTGCTATGAGAGATCTGACATAGCTGTATGTGGTGGAAGGTCAATTTTGGAGGAAGCTGCTAAATTTGGCACCTACCACGCCAATGGCATATTTACGACTAGAACTGGGATTGGTCTCCCTTTTGAGCCAAGTACATATACAAAGGGGCATGCTCTGTATTAAAGCCAGAGGCTCACCAACTTGCCAACTGTTTCAGCTCATTGGTTCGACGTACTTAACTGGCAGTTATAATAAATACGTCAAATTGAATGAGAAATGTTTTTCCAATATTGGGTCGACCCCTTCTTTGAGTGTGGCACTAAGTTTGAGGTGCTGAAGGCCATATACAAAAGCAAGGTGGAGCAGTGGGATTGGTTAAACAACTTCACACACTTGCAATCTCTACACAACTTCAAATTTGTGTGGGGCATTGGCCACTGCTATCTTAAAACCCAGCGGTATCTTCTGAAATGCCCCAGTCCTGCAGTTCGTAACTTTATGTTAAAGCTGCATACAAATCAGTTGCCACTGCTGGCGCTACGAGGCGCCCACACAAAGCTCCCAGGTGACCAGAGAATATATCGTATTTGGAAGAAAAATTAAAACATTGAATCACCTAGACACGCACTAGCATTGTGTCCTAATGGAAATATCAAAGAATGCCTAACAGCAACACACAATCGAATGACTGGTAACAACTCTGCTTCAATGCAGGACAAAGAATCCCCATTAATCTGGGCATCAGCCGCACAGAAGAAGAAATACCTTTCAAGTGGTCAGACAAGCTATGCCCTGCTCTAACCACTTAGAACCAACTAACAGCCGTTTTTTTACAACAACCTCTCTTTCAAACACCAAGTGAAGGTAATTACGCAAAAAACACAACTCGATCTCTGTAAAATAAAGAAAATCCTACCCCGGTTAGCCACTAATCACAAAATAAAATAGGAGTAGTTCAAGCCTTAATTCTAGGCAAGCTATACTATTGCAATGCCCTCTACTCGAGCCTCCGAAAACAGATCACAAATGCAAGTGGTGCTGAACAGGGCATCTAGATTTACATTTCAGCGTAATAAGGAGA
Source organism: Ambystoma mexicanum (assembly GCF_040938575.1). NCBI lineage: Eukaryota > Metazoa > Chordata > Amphibia > Caudata > Ambystomatidae > Ambystoma > Ambystoma mexicanum. Next base: position 119,782,627 of record NC_090924.1, on the reverse strand, counting down.
AACACATCTCTACAGCCCCACACATTCAAAAAGTCTGCCCTTAGAGAAGCGCACCAAGCTTCAAATCTTGGGTGCTACCCCATAAATGTACCAGAAAAGGTAACCCTATACCTCTCGAGCAGTCTCAAACATTACCCAGAGCCTGTGGAATTCAAAAGGCCATAAGATTCAAGAGATTCCTGGAAAGTGTGTTAATATTGGAAATCTTGGCTATGTTCAACCTCCCCTCCACCTTGTACTCGTGCTCCTACTGGTTAATGCTCGCCAGACCACCTTTTTTTCAGTGGGTTGCTTTCGCAGTCATTCTTCCTGGTGTGCCTTACACTGGTGTATAATGTACAATGTAATCACGTTCCCTGTATGTTGTGTCCCTTACCTTTTGGTTTGCCTATATCAGTACTCTTGAAGCAATTCTTATCATGGAGGCAGCTGGGCCCATTAAATGACACTAAATAAATAATACGAGTTTTTAAATAGCGCCAAATCACCCGAGGGCAACAAAGCGATGTAATAACCATCGATATCATTAGCCACTGTGTGGTACTCAATTTATTGACATCGAAGGATGAAAGGTTGAGTTGGCCGGGATTCGAACTTGCCAGGGACATCATTTCACCAAAAAGCCAGGGTTAGCGGAAGTGACATCACATGACCCGTGCCCTCTGATGACATCACAAAAAGTGATGTCATTTGACCCCCACACAACTCCCCAGTGACATCACAGGAATTGGTGGCAGACAACCTTTCACCCATTGACAAAACAGGAAGTGGCATCACATGGTATCATTCCTCAGGACACTAAGAACAATATGGCTACAATACCACTGTAAAATGATATACATTTCACACAAGAATGGATCACCATATGCAGCGTTAATTTCAGTGTGTAGAGGCCCATATTACCAAATGACTGTGAATTTAGGCAGATGTCTAAGCCACAAGTTAATGGGAAATTCGCAGCAAGGTGATAGATGGATATCCGAGAGGAGGTCCTTGTAGGCACATGTGCACTGAGTTGGAGGAAACCATTGGGGTATCGGCTCACACTTGCGCCTGGGGGCAGAGAGACTGGACCTGCAATCTCTGCGCAGCCTTTGATCCACTCCCACCGCAGAACCACAGCGGGCAGGGGCGTTACCCAAACTGAGGCAGAAAGCTGGAGCAGTTAGACTAGCACCTTACAATGTCTACACACATACAGCAAAAGACCTATTATACTGAGAAGGTACTCCCTCTGAGCGTGACCACTGTGTGGCAACATAGGGAGGACCATCCCGGAGCATGGCCTAACTAACCCCAAGGCGTTGGTGTGCAACGAGGCGGTGGTACCTGGGAAGGAGGAATTGATGGAGGAGAGGTGGAGAAGAAAATGTACCAGGAAGTGGAAAAATGAAGCTGTGAAAACATAAGAGGCTTGAGAGAGGAGCAGATGCATAGAGAGGGTAGGTTCTGAGCAGGCAAGGCCCACTCAAACTCTGTAAATGCCCACTCTGCAACGCTGCGTGGGCATTTACAGATGTTAATGCCACTGCAGTGGGCCCAACTACATTAGCTTCAGGCCCCACTTGTTAGACAATCCTGGCTACGCCCCTGGAGAGGAGAGGCAGAAGAACAAGAGCCTTGGGAAAGAGGAAGATCTGTGGCCAATATAGGAAGGAGGTGAGGGAGAGGAGGAGAGTACATCTGCAGTGGTGCTTGATGGACCCACGAGTGCCAGTGGTGATGCAGCACTCCCAGAGTGCCTGGTTGAGTCCATCAGCCGAACGTACTCAGGTGAGATTTGTCAGTGTGAGTAACACTGCAGCAAGAGCCCCCTCATAACAACTTAATTTTCCTCTTCAGTTCACAGGGCTGCTTCGCATCAGTAGTATTTCTTGTTTGTAATACTTTGAAGGAAGGGAAACAATGCTCCTACAACTAAAAAAGGTGGCCCATTTTAGATGTTATGTTATAGGAATTTGTAGGGGGCAACGTTCACCTGAGGGCATCTTGGCGCTGACCAGAAAGGAGAGCCGAAAGGGAACAGACTAAGTAGCAGAAAGATTAGAAAAGGTAAGTTTTTAATGCACAACGAAAAGAAAAATGATCCTCCCTTTTGCGAAAAACATAGGGTAGGGCGTTCCAAGCTTTTGATGCAGCCACAGAGAAGGAGCGTCCACCAACACGGCAGAGCTTCGTCCGGGGAATTCGGACGTCAGAGAGGTTTGAGAGCATAGTGCTCTAGATGGAGTATAGGCCCCTATATTATTCAGCCCCTTGTTTGTAGAAGGCTTTATGTACAATACAGAGAGACTTAAACAGCACCCTTTTCTCAACCGGACGCCAGTGCATTTGAAGAAGAAAAGTAGACTTGTGCGCACCATAGGGAGTGTGGGAGACAGCTGTAGCAGCCATGTTTTGTAGTAACTGAAGTCGGCGTAATAGATAGGCACGTTGTGCCAAATAGAGCACATTGACGTAGTCAATGCCGCTCATTACCAAAGAAGAGACTACAGGAGCATGAAAATGTGCAGGGTTATAAGGAAGAACCTTACGGAGGGCCATCAGCTTAAAATTACCAGATTTGCAGATTGCGGATATCTTGTCAGACATTGATAAGGTATTAGAAATGTTAAAACTTAGATCCTTCACAGAGGAGACAGGAGGAGGAAAAGGGCCCAAACTAGATGGCCAAAACTCAGAGGTCCAGTACCATGACGGATCTGTTGTACCCACAACCATTACCTCCGTTTTATCAGCGTTTAACTTCAGCCAATTCCTGGACATCCATTCACCCACATCCTCCAAGCAGCCCCTAAGCCGAGCAGCAGTATCGGAGCAGGAGAGATCGAGCCGAAGGAGATTCTTTGGGTCGTCGGCATAAGAGTAGCATAGAAGCCATAAAACTGGATGATACCAAGAAAAGGCTGAATGTAAACGTTGAAAAGAATAGGGGATACTTCAGAGCCTTAAGGGACTCTGCATGACAGAAGGGTAGGTTTGGATTTGAATAGGGGGCAAGGAGACTGATTAGGATCGTCCTGAGAGGAAGGAGGTGAACCACTTGAGCACTGTGCCAGAAGGGCCAGCAGAGGAGAGGCGGGCAACCAGGGTGGGTTGGTCAATGTTGTCAAAGGCAGCTGATAGATCTAAAAGAATCAGCACCCCAGCCCCACCCTGGTCCACAGCCATGTAAATAATCCACTACCGCCACAAGCACTGACTCAGTTCCTCTACCACGACGAAACCCAGACTGAAGAGGACCAAAAAAGTGGGACGATTCTAGAAAATCGCCAAGAAGCGGGAAAATAAGAGATTCAAGCACCTTCATAGTTAATGTGAGAAGAGAAATGGGATGGAAATTCGAGAGGAGTGCGGCTTCACCAGTAGAGGAACCACCAAAGCGTGTTTTAGATCGTTAAGGATATGACCCAAGGCAAGAAAGTCATTAATGGCCAATGTGATGTAGCTGCCAATGTTGGCAGATTATAGCCTTCAGAATTGAAAGAGGAATAGGGTGCAAGGAGGAAGCGGAATTTAACCTATTTATGGCAGATATTACATCTTGTACAGAGAAAGTAGGAAATGAAGCCCAAGCTACAGAAGACTCATTGTAAAGAGAAGACACCTTCAGCCGGTGAACAGAAGAGCCTACGCTGTCGAGGTTTTTGCGGATAGAAAGAATCATTTCCTCAAAAAAAGAAGTCAGCGAGTCGGAGAGGGCTTGCGAGGATACCATTTTGGAAGAGTTTTTAGCTGGTGAGGATAGCGACTTTACCAGCTCTACCAGCTCAAAGAGAGCTTTAGGTTGGTTTATAGCAGCTGAGACTTTCTCGCTGAAAAAGGATTGTTTGGATTGTTTGGCCAGGAAACTAGTTTCCTGGTAATTACTGGAGGCTTGACAGAACATGTTTTTATGGGCTGGATTATATTGAAGTCTCCATCTTCTTTCTGCCAGCCAACAGAGTAGCTTTAACGCTTTTAGGTCTTCAGTGTACCAGGGTTCAGACGGACGAGCCCTAGCTGCACAGCGCTTCAACGGGGCAACAGAGTCAGCCACATTCCAAAAGGCCTGGGTAAGGTGGTTAGCGTGAAGGGAGATGACCTGGCAGAATGTGACTCAATGTGAGTACATAGTTGTTGACGAGAGGTAGAGCGCCAAGCATGTTTCCAGAAGAACTGTGTTGGCCGAGTTTCAAGGCAAAGCATAGTAGGCATAGACAATGGAACTGCAAAGTAATCGCACCAAGTCAACCTCTTTAGCAGCAAACACAAGGTCTAAAGTGTTGCAAAGACAGTGGATTGAGTAGGGAACCTGTTGTGGGAGGCCTAAATATGATATGGTGGTAAACAATTGAGATATCGCATGTTCACTGGCTTTGGTGATCGGAAAGGTTAAAATCACCAATAATGAGTAGGTTAGAATGTTTTAATAGGAGTTCAGAAACAAAGGCAGGGAAATCAGTCAGAAAAGAGTGGTCATAGCCAGGGGTGCGATAAACCAGCAGCACAGTCAGAGACATGGAAGAAGAAACTGGGAGGTGCAGCAGTAAAGATTACATTTTGAGGCTGTAGTCAGTTTGTATGGAGGACATATTAAACAGAGATTTATAAATTACTGCAATCCCTCCACCAGAGTGAGTCAACACTCGGTCCAGACTGTGAATGCTGTAATTGGGAGGTAATGCTAACAATACAGAGGTGTCAGAGTGGGAAACAAAATCTGGATATACAAGTACTACATTGGTAAATTGGGTGCTGAAAAAATGTTATGCTCAGATCCTCAGCAATAAGGTAAAAGTGTAATTTTAGTTGCAACTATTCCCTCTAAGGGCAGGCGAACAGTGTTCCCCTTCCTTAGAACGTGTTGCCTTTGCTCGTGCAGTTAAACGTTCTTAGTCTCTCGCACCAGTCTTGCTCAAAGTTGGTATCTTGGGAAGGAGCGAGCATACGATTGTCTGCCTCCCCTCCAACCAACCTGGGGTTGAACCCGCAGCGTAGCTTTTGGCAGCTGCCAATGAGGAAACAACGCTGTCAATAAAGGGGTAGGGGAGATTAACTATAGCACTGTTTGAAAATTAGGTTTATGCAATAGCAGTGGAAACAGGGATGGTGGCGAGGGTTCACAGAGATTAGAGCTCTCACACACCTGGCTGAGAGGATGTGTGGGGGTGGAGGGAAAAACCTGCAAAAGAAATAATGGTCTTTTAGTGAGTGGCAACCATTGTGTAGCAAAAGTACAATATGAGCAGGGTGACTCAAAGTCCTCCCCGTGCTGCAAATCTAAGGAAATAACCTCGCTTTAGCATGCCTTTCACAGCACCCAACTGAATTTAAAAAGAAGCTTGGGAGCCTATATAAGCTACAATGCTTGGGGGAATAGGGCCAAGCCCCATATACGTCCTATGCCAATAGTTCTCATAGAGGTAGCTAGTGCCACCTCTATGAGCTAAAACTAAAAAGAAAGAGAGAGATTTGCTAGGAACACAGGCCATCAAATATAAGACAAAATCACTAATCTAAAACTCATCATAAAAGGGATTGTGGTCCAGTAAGAACACCTCATGCCAGTGGAAAAGTATATGGAAATATTGGCTCTCAGCTCAGCAATAGACTGGAATGTGAATGCTTCAGTCCAGCCCTAAAACTGAATAACAGGACTTCTTCAGAGCCGGCACCACCTCTTCTTTTCCCAACGGTCACATCTCTCATTCTACTACCATCCTTGAGGTACACATAAACAGGTTTCTGCAGGCTACCACCATGGCAATCGCAATACAGTAGGGTGAGTGGTCCGGGTCTTATATGACGGTCCAGCACATCTTCATCTCCATGGAACCCCAGCCCCTGCCATGCCAGTTGCTCTCCCAGTGAACCAGCGCTGTCCTGTAACAGGTCTTGGTTCTTCCCCTTCAGGTAGAAAATTCAAATAGGTGTCACCACCCACAAACTGCAAAAGATCCATACCGACACTCAGGACTTGCATACTTCTGGCTTACTCCCAGCAGCTTGACCTTCACAGGCCCTCCTTTTCTAAATAATCACAGACCACATTTTCCTGGTTTAACAGAGCAAACAATTTGAGTAACAGTCACATGCCACCATTTTCAGAGGAAGAGAAAATACATTGTAAAGAAAATGAGGAAAGTTAAAGGGTCCCAGATTAGCAATTAGAATCTCTGCTTCCCGTTATGTTTAAGTGACTATTCATGATTGAACTTAGCCAATGGATCGTTTCAATCAAATACAAGGTTTTATCTTCTGCTCATTTGAATTCTTTGCCTCATAAATATTAGCCAGTATACCCATTTAAAGAAAGTCAGACACTCTACTGTATTACAGACCCTCATTGGTTGAGACTGGGGGAGTTTGGGAACCATCCTTACTTAGATAGAGGGAGAACTGGTTTATCTTTGAAGTTCACGATTTCACGTTCACTTCCAGGTCCAAACTGCATCACTCTCCGAGGATCAGGCCCGGTCACCGTCTTTGTGGGTCCGACAAGGCAGAGCGTGAGCTTTGTAAAACACAAATGGAATGTTGAGCCTTGCGCTCTTCTCCTGCTAAACCAAACAGTGAGAAGCAGCTCCAGGGTGCAGAAAATTCTATCCAGCTTCTCGAGCACCTCCGGATGTCAGGCGGACATGCCTCGTAGGACAATCTGACCCGATAAAATTCCCAATCTCACTTAAAAAAGATCAGGCTTTCGGCTTTCCCCAGGATTGGGCAGAAAAGACGCAACCAACAGAGGGATAATGAAATACCAGTGGAAACGTTTATATGATAAAGAACCGTTTCCAAACTTCTCCTTAGTCCTTCCTTCCTCTCTCTGTTTGCAGACATGGCCTCCTGGATTTTTGCAAGTCACTTTGAAAATTTCCTATGTAACAAAGGGGCTCGGTCCTGCCATGTCCCTCCATGTCCACACCCCTATAATTAACCAGAAACCATTGATGCGATTTCATACAATGGCAACTTGTGCGTACAAAGTTTTTTTGCACTCCCACCAGTGGACATGGTTTCTGTTCTTCTAAAAAGAATCACAAGTTGTATTAATGTGTATCCATTCTTAAGGAAACTGTAGCCACAAGAGAATCTTTCTGATGTATTTGGGAGAATAATTTTAATTTTAAATTATAATTTTGAAATGTAATGTTCATCTAATTACAGCCCTGTTGTCCAGAGTGATAACAGCACTTTTCATTTCACTTTGTGATAGGTGAGTGGGTGGAGGTGGAACCTCCTGAGGGACACACCGGGTCCATTGTTTCTAAGCAGTATCTCCTCTGGAGATGTTGGTCAATTTTAAAATACCTTTGTATTGAGAATGAATAAAGAATATATGGTTTCTAAGAAAGTGAGTTATAAACAGTGGCACTCCACTGATAAATAACCTTAATATCTATATTTGTATTCTTATCGTTACTTTTGAGTCGTGATTTACCCAGTAGCCCTTAACCATTGCCAAAATCACTCCATAGTACAGCGTTGACACATTGGGCCTAATTACGAGTTTGGCAGTACATTTGCAGATTTACTGCAAAAACCAAATACCTTTACCGCAATTCGGTCCCATGGACTTACCACAGGACTACGAGTAGTGGCACAGTGCTGGTAGTCACAATTTTTAAAGTCCACAGGACTTCATGGGGAGTTTTTCGGAATTACCCCAAGTGATAATAGTGCTATTATTATTTAGATTATTTTGGGTGGTAAGATGGAGGACTTACCTCCTGCATTTTGCTGAAGGCACCTCCTCCACCTAACCACTGAACTCGTAATATGGCAGTGCGATAATGTTGCAGTACCACGTCGATATTTTCAAAGATCCGGCCCACCCACCCCACCCAAATTTCTAAAAAAAAGTCCAACACACCATCAAATATGGGTGTGATTTGCACGGAATACTGTGTCCCTCCCACACCTCCATGTGATTGCCCACTAGCGCTCTGTTTGTAGCCAATCAAAGGAGGGCATGGGTGTAGTTGCAGGGGCTGCCAGAAATACCAGAGACGCTGCACTCTTCCCTGGAGATCCAGCGAAGAATATTAAAACCCAGAGTCTGTGGGGTAAACACAGAGACTGAGCCACATCTGTACAGAAGTCAGTAAAACATGCAGTACATCTGCATCGCACCAGAAAATGAGGGCAGTATGTCTGATGCCTTCAGGTAGAACAGGTGACATGGTGTTCCGAGAGCAGAGACTTTCTGTGGGTTTCTAATGATCTGACCTGCCTTACAGCCCTGATGCATACCTGGGTCAGCATCAGCGATTCCCTCCATTGATTAATTCTGCTGTGAGAGAGGAAGCAACGGTGTCCCTTTACAAACCACCTGCTCCCGCTAAGGCACAAAGCATTAAGCAGGTCCTCCCACGGTGTTCCCACATTCTTCTGTGACAATGTTCACCAGCTGTAGATAAAAAACAATGACAATACATGTCAACTTTTTGGATAACCTGGGAGGAAGATTTTGTATGGCAAGGCGGAAGAATAACACGTTCCCATTGTATTACTTTGGGGGTAGGATTCATTTTGGAGGGAGGAAATAAAAAATAGTCACTTTTTGATTGAAAAATCGTGTGTCTCCCTCCTAAATGATTTTTTCCACACATGCCGCATTATAGTCACCTATCTTGATTTGTACAATACATTTTCGGTGTAGAAGGATGATTGGCCCAAACAACATATTTTCGACAGGCTGTGTAGACCAATATACTCATGGTGCCATTTACACTGATGAAGTGTGAAGGCATCTTGGAGTAAGACACAGACAACAGATTCTTAGAAACACAACACTTTATAAACTTAAACGTCAGGATGGAAAAAGGCCAATCTTGCTCTATACTATGGTGGGATTTCCCTACCGAAATAAAACTAAGGAAAGTCAAAGTCCAAGAGTTCAACTTAAGGATCTGTCTGTGTCCAAAACCATGCTTGCCCTCACAACTAATCTATAGAATATGTAGGGATGTCAGCAACCAAAGAAAACAGTGTCCAACACAAAGTTCCGAGCTCTGCTCAGCTTGCAGCTTCCCTTCATCTCCCTTCCCCAAGTATAAAAAATAGTTCCAACCAAAGTCTCTGAATTGTCTTCCTTAGATTCAGGGCGATATGGTATTAACAAATACTCGGGGTTCCCTTCACCAAGTTCCAAATAACTCAGGTCCAAACACAAAAGGATCTTGATACTCTGTCCTGAAGTCATTAAATGGGTTAAGCCTCAGGGTTCTCTTCCCTGAGACTCAGTTTCAATGTCCCAACAATATTTACAGCCTTCACACACACACAGCACCCTGCTGCTTTTCTTGGCCTCTCTGCTGCTGCTTCGACACCACCGCCCCTACCTCTCTCTTTGCTTCTTGATTTGAGTGCCTTTTATACACCTGCAGCTCCTTGACAGGCTGCAGGTGTGAATTCCCAATTGGCCCTGCCTGACCATAATTATAGGGACATGCCTGACCCTGATAGCCCTTAGCAGGCATCTTCCTCATCCCAGTACCAGAGTGGTAAAATCACCTAGTCTTCATTACTCCCAGTTGCCTCTTCTTTGTCCCATTACTGTCAATGGTCATATATGAAAAAGCTCATGAAGGCTGGGGAAGGGTTGGGTTGGTCGTTAGTAGGGAACGGGGGATACCATGTCCCTCCCAAGGGAATCCCACTCCTAATCTCCAAAGACCCCCACAAGGTGATCCTCCCTCACTTGTCCACCCCCTGGGTCAGGATCCAAAAGCAGAGGACCCATGGGGAACAGGAAAGAGAATACACTCAGGCTTCTCACAGAAGCTACTCTGCATAAAGATACATGAATTATGCGGACTGTGATAGACACTGATGAACTTGCTTACCACAAAGGTTTAGTCAATTCTGTCAGGAAACTAAGCTTAGATAGAATAACACCTTAATCTTAATTCTTCCAGGGGTAGAAGTATGGACAAGCAATGTCTCACCCTACCACAGCCACAGAGAATAGCAGAACACCAATGCTGGGGAAAGACAAGCAACACTTAGTCTCGGCAACCTACAAAACAAAATTCACACCTACCCTCTCTTCCACAATTAACTTGCTCAATGGGATAGAGATAATCAGACTACTTACAGCTGTGCTTGATCACAATGACGGACAAGTGGGTCGCGAGCCCAGTTCAATCGAGCAAGACCTTGCAGTTTATGCAAAACCTACCTGGCTACACAAAAACATCTCAGCCTTGTTCAAAAGGAGTTCAAACAACTCTTTCTAAGATGTTCCATAGAAGATCCACTCATTCAGAAATGAAATGAAAGCAACAAACGTTAAGTGCATGCACGGGACCACCACCATTTGCACTTAGATGCTGTGTGTTGCCTGGCATGCAAGTTAAAACATTTACTAGGTTAAGGGGAAGAGAGAAAGGTAAAAGCAAGGCATACTAGCTTTTACTCTTGTAATTTCATCTCCGTCTCGTGAACAAGTGAACGCCACCTACAAATTATGCTTTGTAGGTGGTTTTTACTGATAGATTCCTATGGAATCTGCCTGGGATTCAGCAGTGGAAAACCGAGACCAAAATCTCATTCCGGTGAAAACAAGGAGCTCACACAAGACAGAGGAGGTGAGCACAGCAGAGATATTATGTACGCTACGTGCCCCTCATCCGCCTTGAGTCAGCATGTGAATGGGGCACAGAAGGAAATGGAGGCATAAAAGCATAACGCCTCACATTTACATCTTCATTAACTGCTCCGCCGTATTTAAAATGAGGCCCAGGTCACATATGTATTTTAAAAAGAAGGCAGATTCCTGATGGCCCATACACTGCAGGGTCAGGTGGTGGGACTGCGCCCGCTCATCTGGCAACCCCAGGAAGCTGCAGAGCACTGCAGAACTGCAAACTCAATTACAAAGAGTTCCAAGGCGGCAGAGACAGCACAGTGCAGATTTAAAACCACTAAGCAGGTAGAGGGTAATAGAGTCAATTTACCCAATGCGTAATAAAAGAAGAGTAAAAATAAAGATATAACAACCCACTTAAACAACCAATGGAGAAAAGGCCAATCAAGAGACCCAGATGGGTCACTAAAGGAAAGACACTATACTGAGTTGGTTTACAATTCGACACACTTCCCCAAATGCCCAAATGTATAAAAAGGGACAGGAAAAGACAGGTGGCAAGTCCAGAGGAAGCAGACATCCTACTCACCACTTCCTGGGGGATAGGGAGCCCACTATTGAGACTACGACACCTAGTTCTGGGGGTGGCCCAGCAGGCGCTTTGGCAGAACCCGGGCAGGGACCACACCACCAGAAGCCCTGAAAAGAGACAGAAGGCCTGGAGGGCTCGGTGCTTCCAAGAAGATCCTGAGTTGGAACAGTCCTGGGACAGAGAGCCCCCTCACAGGAGAGTTACAATATTAACTGCTGACTAATAACCGGTCAAAAAGGGGGAAGCAATACCATTTGCATCTAGAGAAGGCAACTATTTACTGATGGAGGAAAAAGAGCCACTAACCCAAATCCAAGCAGGAGAGGAAGGAATGAGCATCGGGTTAGCAGTGAGTTTAAAGGACTTGTTGAGACTAGGTTTGAAATGTTATTGTGGCCACCGATTTTGAGACTTTGCTCAATAGTCTTGGGTTTCCCTGGGAGAACAGAAACGTGTTAAGACAAGATGTAGGACTTTTATTTTCATTTGAACTGGCCTCCCAGGATTCTGGGAAGAAGCTGTCAACACACACTTTGTCTTGGCCAATCCCTGACTTGGCATTTATCCATCTGAAACGTACATATATTGCTATCTCATAAAACCTAGTTAACCTCAAAACGATGCCTCCTTGGCATCATTGCTTGGCCTACCTGCATGTGGTGTCGGAAGTGGGATGCAGAGCTATGATACAATGGCCAAAGCCCAATGCCAAAGCCCTGAGAATCGACATGTGCACCATGTGGGCCACACATCCAAGGCAAGCCACTCCAGGTTCTGCTGGCCTCACCTTTTTTTAACATAGAAAAAATTATCATTCCAGCAAAAAGGGTTAACATTAGGACCTGACATGAGGTACAGTTACCACCGGAACCTATGTAGCGATAACCCTGCAATCTAGCTAGTGCTCTTCCAATCAGTGGATGTGAAAGCTAGTGTTATTGATAATGATTACAAAGGGAAGTTGCAATCCATCCTAGATAATGATGGGCACAATGATTATGCCATCCAGTTCAGAGACCCCACAGCCCAGTTATTTGTGAAATAACCCTTATCCCTGAAATAGAGGAAGTCACCTACATGGAACAAACTGTGAGAGGGAGAGAAGGTTTTGGCTCTGCATCAGTGCCTCTGGCCGCCCCCTTTTAAATACCTCAGACCATTCAATATCCCAGCCAGACCTAAGCATCTTTGAGACCCCTTTCTCCCACTTTGACAGTGCACAAGGAAACAACCCACTACTGAGAGATGCATATAACAGGTTGCCTCTGAAGCTAAAGAGGTCCAAAAACAAAGTCCCCACGTTATGGAAAAGTACAGACTTTTGAATAGGGTGGAACGTAATGCATAGGAAGTAGTGAAGCCGAGATATCAACTGTTGGTTTTTAGCCCTTTTCAGAAGGAGATCATGGAGTTGGCATACTACCACCTCAAAATGGGACAACAAGGGGTCATGGAGGCCCGGGACCATGTTGCCTCCCAGTTCTATTGTCCAGGAGTATATATCAGTATTAAGAAGTATGCAACATCTTGCCAGATATGCCAGAAAACTGCTGCTTATCCTGTCTCATTTTACATTGAGTCTGTCAATCTAATACCCTTGGGGATTTATGCTAGTGCTACCTTGCATTTAAACTGCAATATACAGTGAACAAGCAGCTGTTGATAATTTTGTTGGTCAAAATTCGGTCAAATTTAATTAAATATATATATATATATATATATATATATATATATATATATATATATATATATATATATATATATATATATGGTGGGGTAAGGGAATAGGAGGGATAGCAGGGGGTCATTTTTGACCAAATACCAACCTAAATAAATACGGTGAAATGCATAAAAAGGTCAAATATTTTTGACCAAGTAGACCTAAACCTAATCCGCTGCTTATACCTGAAGAAGTACATAACTATGAAGAACATTAGCAGCATTCTGCTTATTCTTCAGAAAAAGTAATTGTACCATTTTAATAGACCCTCCATGCTTTGCTGATGTGTGTTAAAAATTGCACCATTATATCTAATGAGAGGACACCAATTGCCACAGTGGAGGTAATTTTCCAAAGTGGCGTAACATGAATAGAAGGCGTGCAAGCCTCGAGTAAGGCTTTAACTGCTTTCATTCACGACATGCCACATTTTCCATCATTTGTTCGCCAGAGAGGTGGGGTGGAACACAACTTGCATTTCCGCCACCTTCCTTCCGCTCCACCATACAAATGCTCCAGGATGGATTTTCATGCCGGCGCAAATGCTGGAGATCGTGTGCTGGAGCACGTCAGGCATCGTTTACTCATTTGCATGGTGGAGTGAAAATATGCAGGACAAAAGGCAGCGTACACCATCGTAGGTCACCTTTTTCCCTGCATCTTTGCCCTCTGCTGTGCAAATAATGAAAATTTGGCAGAGAGCACCTGGCTATGCCTCAGTGCAAGCGTACTAGGTCCCTGCCGTCAATTTATGAAATTCAATAAAATGAGTACCAGTGTGCATAACAAGTAGATCAGACTAGCTAGGAGTTTATTTTATTCCTGTTTTGAATAACATTAAATCACAGGGCTGGTAGGCGGTGAAGTGATGTGATAAGGCCTACTTAAAACATATAGATTGACCTAAACAAGGGGAGGAGAAAAGTTGATGATCTTGGACGCTATACAATAAGGACTAGGAATGTTCGGAGTAGAGCTTTGAAGGTGTTACAAATGTTTGTTAGGTACCGTTCAGAAAACTCAGAAAGAGATGAATTGTGGCATGGAGACAGTCATTGTGGGTGTTACAAATGTTAATAACAGACCATTCAGGTAGAGCAGGCTTAAAGTGCGATGACACTCTCCTCCCTGATGGCTACAAAATCCTCTCCACGCCCTCATCCAACTGCTCCGGAGGGGGTGTAGCCCAGATCTTCCCTGAGTGGATCCCTGCCTCTGTCAATCCTAAGCAGGCCCACTCCTCTTTCAAATGCCTTGTCTGCAGGCTGTCTCTCTCTCTCTCCTAGCCATTCCCTTACTGTGGCTACCATCTATCGGCCACCTGGTCAGATCTCCTCCTTCCTCTCTGAGAGGGCGGACCTCTCCTCTTCCCTCCTGGTCTCAACCACTCAACTCCTCCTTCTTGGAGACTTTAACATCCACCTGGATGCTTTCTGTTCTTCCTCAGGACTCTTTCGTTGAGAGTTCTGCGACTCTCTCTCACTCTCTATTCTCCCCTCTAACCCAACTCACTCTGCAGGGCACACTCTGGATGTTCTGATCTCTTCAGACCTCCCCCTTTCTATCCCTCTCACCAATCCTCTCTCCTGGAGTGATCACTTCCTCCTTTCCTACCAACTCACCCTCTCTACCCATCAGGCCAAGCGAACTCCAGCACTGCCACCCACCTTCTCGGTTATCCGACCCATGAAGCGTGCTTCAGTTGAGGCTTTCGCCACCACTTTCTCACCCACTTCAACCTTCGGCTGACTCACACCCTGTCACAGCCCTTTCCATGGTCCACTCTGCTATATCTGATACTCTTGATGTTCCTGCCCCTGTCATGAGAATCCGCCTGAAGCCCAAAGCCAAGTGCAACTCCTGGTACGACTCAGACCTCGTCACCCTCAAAAGCAAGTGCAGGGTGGCTGAGAGGAAAAGGCATGCTTCCGGTACATCCTCTGACAAACTGGCCTGCCGCCTGCTCCAAAGGCAATACCGGCTCTCTGTCCACACAAAGAAGAGAGCCTGCATCCAAGCCTGTGTCTCTGCAGCATCTAACAACTCGGCAGAACTCTTTAAAATCTGCAAAGAACTGGCCAATCCTGCTGCATTCTCTACCTCTCCAGTCCCCTCCCTGGCCCTCTGCACGGCCATGGCTTCTCATTTCATCTCTAAAACCCAGGAAATCCTGTCCTCTCTCTCCTCCTCTCCCCCTCCTCCCTCTACTCCCTGCTCTTCCTCTGGCCTTTCTTCGGCCACCTCTCCTCCCTCCTTCTCTGCCTTTCCCCTGCTCTCCCCTGACAAGGTTTCTAGACAAGTCTGATCTATGAAAGCCTCGTCAAAACAGGTTCACCCCTGTTCCTCCAAACCATCAAGGACCACATTGACACCATGGCTAATGCTCTGACCGACTTCTGCAACCACTCCTTCGACACTGGAGTCTTCTCTTCCCTCCTGAAGCACTGCCTTGTCCACCCTCTTCTTAAGAAACCCTCTGCCGACCCGTCCTGCCCGGCTAACTATCGCCCAATCTCCATCACTCCTTTACTGGGCAAACTCCTTGAAAAGCTAGCCATCTCCCATCTTAATATTCACACTGAACCTGTTGGTTGTCTTCATGACCATCAGTCTGGCTTCAGGGCTGGCAGAAGCACGGAAACTGCTCTCCTGCACATCCGTGAAGACTGACTCTTCAACCTTGATTCCAACACCCCTTGCTCTCTCTTCTGCCTTTGACACGGTCAACCATGCCAACCTGCTCAACCGTCTCAGTGATAACCTGAGCATCACCGATCAGGCTCTGGCTTGGCCGACATCTTTCCTCTCCGATCCACCCTCCCAGGTCCAACTTGGGTCCTTCCTCTCCTCTATCTCTACCTGTGGTGTTCCCCAGGGGTCTAACCTCTCTCCCTGGCTGTTCAACCAATACCTGGCACTTCTTGACCACTGCATTGCTGCTCTCTGCCCCAATTTTCAGTGCTATGCAGATGTCACTCAGCTCATTTTCAGGCTCCCTTCAGCCACCTCTTCTCCTTCTCTCATCTCTGACTATCTGTCTGCTATCCAGGAGTGGTGTGCCACCAATGATCTCTGCTTTAATGCAAGTAAGACTGAGATTCTCTTCATCGGCACACCCGTTCCCTCTTTTCCTGTCACCCTCTGACCGGCCTCTCTTGGCCCTCTTCCTGCTCCCACCTGTGAGGCTAAAAACCTTCGGGTCATCTTCGACTCCACACTCTCCTTCTCCCCTCACATCTCTGACTTCTCTAAGAAGTCACATTACCAGCTGCACCTCCTCAGAGATATTCTTTCTTTCCTCTCTTTCCACCAGAAGCTCACTGTCTCCAGAGCTCTGGTTCTCTCTAGGCTGGACTACTGCAACAGCCTCTTTCTAAATCTGCTTGGCTCTACTCTCCGCCCTCTGCAACTCATCCAAATCAGGGCTGCGAGACTTGTCCTTGGCCTCAAGTCTAAGGATTGTATCCAGGACTGAAATCTCTGCACTGGCTCCCAGTGGCTGCGAGGATTAAGTTTAAAACCCTCTGCATTGTCCACAAGGCCTTCTGGGGCCTGGGGCCTCAATACCATCAGCTCTCTCTTCCTAAATATCTTCCTTCTCGACCTCTTCGCTCATCTGCCTGCAACTCCCACAGGGTCAGTCACTTCTCCAAACAACGGGTTGGTGGTAGATCTCTTTCTTCGGCTGGGTCCTCCCTCTGGAACAGCCTCCCTGCCTCTCTGAAAATTGAGGAGAACCATCTCCGGTTCGGAAGCACCTCAAGACCTTCCTCTTTGCTTCTGCTGGCATCCCTTGCACTCGGGGGCTGTTTCTGCCCCCTACCAGCACTTGACACCTGATGTTTGCACTTACCCTTGCACCTGCCACCAGCTGGCCGCACTTCTTATTTATTGCTCTTATTTATTGTTTTTATTTATTTACGGTTTATCCTATGTTCTGCACTTCCCCTCTCCCTTCCCCCTCACACTACCACCCCATCCACTGCACTTGCGCAATCTCAATGTCACCTGACCTAGTAAGATCGTGTCTCTGTCTTCCCTCTGTTCCCCTCCCTTGCCTTGTCGGGCCTTGAAACACTTGTGTATAGGCGCGTTATAAATGCCATATCATATCATACAGATTCCTCTTGTCTTAAGTGCTAACACAGGAAAGTGAGCGGGCCCGCAGACTGCACAGGTCCGGTGGCCTCAGATCTCTGCATACACGTGCAAGAAACAAAACCCTGATGGAAACCTTAGCCTTTATCGGCTAGCACCGCTGAGACACACAGGAAGGGGTCGGGCAAATAACAAACACAGACAACCAAGCAAGGCTCATGTCGAGGGTACACAGGCGGACAGAGTTCCCCCACTTTTTTCAGAGGGCACCTTGATATGCTAATTTCTGGTGACACCACATTTTAATTGGTATGTGAATGGGTCCCCCCAATGTTTTTTTATGATCTAACCCCTGCAACCAAGAAACACTTGTGTATAGGCGCGTTATAAATACCATATCATATCATAACCAATTAGATCGCAAATATCACAAGCAGGCACATCTAAATACAATAAGACTTGGGGAGGCTCGGAAGGTAGGGTCAGGGCAATTAATAATGCAGGTGCTCAGGCAGAAGGTTGTGTGTGTGTGTTCTAAGAAGTAGTTCATTCGTAGGTGGCTGGAGGAGAAAGCAGGTGGAATTAGAAGAGGAAGCCCGGAGTTGGAGGAGAGAGAAAGGTGAAGAGGAAGAATATCAGGAATTGAAGAGAAGGGGAGAAGGAAGGTGAAAGGACAGGAGAGGAGACAAAGTATACCAACAAAGAAGGGGTGTAGAAGGGGAATGCCATTAGAGCATAGGAGGAGAGTGAAAGCAGAGAAGAGATTGAAAGGAGAAATAATAAAAGAGGATGAGGGGATGGTGGATGAGGCGGAGAGGAGGAATAATCAGAGAGGAAGAAGCGGAGGTACATCTAAAATAGTGAGAATGTGGTGGGTGGAAAAGGCACATCTTGCCCAGAGAGAGGTGTCAGTGTAGAGTAGGGCAAACCCTAAGTCTAGGAAATGGGGCCTGGAATGGGTTGAGTAGAATTTGTATTGTCACCACTGGGGTTAGTTCCAAAAAATGAGGAAGGCCAATTTAGATTGATTGAGCCTCCCCCTTACCCAGAGGAATGTTCAGTGAATAGTGGCATAGACCCAGATTAGTGTTCAATTGTGTATACTTAATTTGAGGAGGTCCTCGAATTGGTGAAAGCAGCTGGAAAAGGGGCCATGATGGCTAAAGCAGATATTGAAGCAGCTTTCTGACTGCTGCCTGTACACCCGGACAGTTTCAGGCTGCTAGGGTTCCAGTTCTGTGATCAACTGTACTTTGATAAATGTATGCCCATGGGTTGTTCTGTGTAATGCCACTATTTTGAACTGTTTAGCTCCTTCATGGAGTGGGCCGTAAGGTTAAAATGGTGTCAGGCAAAGGTGGCTCATTGCCTGGACGATTTCCTTTACGTTGAAAATAAAGGGGAAGAGGTATTTGGGGTAGCATTGAGGATGTTTGAGCATCTGGCAAGAGAATTTGGGGTACCTCTAGCTAGTGAACAGCACGTAGGGACAACGACAATACAGACCTTTCTGGGAATTGAGATAGATTCCATAGCGGGGACCTGCAGGCTCCCGAGAGAGAAGGTGGAGCAGTTCCTGGGGGCAGTGACAGCAAGGAGAAGAAGAGAAAAAGCGACAGTAACAGAGCTACAAAAGTTGATCTGTCAACTCAGCTTCGCCAGGAAGGTCATCCCGGCAGGCAGATTTTTTGCAAGGGGACTAGCACAGAAACCGGAGGGTCGACGAAGGAGCACTACCACGCCTGCTTAGGCAAAGGCCTGAAAGTGACTTAGATGTGTGGGAGGACCTTCTGGTATCATTCAATAGGCTATCAGTCTTGAAAGAAGCATGGCAGTCCAGCAGCCAGCTGGAGCTGGAACAGCACCTAACATGGAACATATCGTTCCTGGAACTGTTCCCCATTGCAGTGACTTTCCGCATCTGGTAGGAAAGGCTTAGCAACAAGAAGATCACCCTCTGGTGTGACAACAAGGCGCTAGGGCAGGTCATTAACTCTGGCACAGCAAAATGTCCCTTGGTGCTTGCATATTGAGATTTATGGCATTAACATGGCTGAGGGCGAACACAGAAGTGAGGTCTTGTCACATACCAGGTGTAATGAATAATGTGGCTGATGCGGTATCTCGTTCGCAGTGGCAGAGATTCAGGGAGCTGGCACTGCAATCAGACAAGGAAATTACTGCTTTCCCAGAATGGTTGTGGGGGATAGCAGAAAAGTACTAGGGAGGCTTATGGAAAACTCGCTGACGCCAGGTATGTTGAGGAGGTACAG
This sequence comes from Ambystoma mexicanum, assembly GCF_040938575.1. NCBI lineage: Eukaryota > Metazoa > Chordata > Amphibia > Caudata > Ambystomatidae > Ambystoma > Ambystoma mexicanum. Next base: position 119,763,371 of record NC_090924.1, on the reverse strand, counting down.
GCCACAGTATGCAAATTCAGGCACCATAGGAGAGAGAGGGCAGTCAACCCTTTCATACAAAAGGCATACACAGCCAAGAAATTAAAAGGCATGCACAAATTCTTCCTTAGAAGCAGCAGATTTCTTTGCTTCACGGGCTGACTAACCCATTCCAGCCGACAGCATGCAATAAACTTGTTTATTTTTTACAAAGTGCATTTACTGTCCGTTGCAGCTGTTTTCTTTGCATTGGATTTTGGAGTCACATTCCTACAATCCCTTTTATTGTGGGTACAAAAAGGCAGAGTGAGGGTCACAATCACTAGAAAGAGCAAGCAAAACCTAGGTATCCATAGTTAGAGAAATGCCCGGCTGTGCAATAATCCAACGATATTAACCTCCTCCATCATCAGAGTCAGTAGTCAGAAGTGGAGGTTGCCGACAACTCCATTCCAGGATTCCCGTGACAACACAGGATCTGGATGCAACCATCTTGGAAGGGAGAACGGCGCTATTTAAACCACGTCCTCTTCAATCAAGATTTCTGATGGGACCGAAGCTCAAGTGAGGAATTCGGTACTGCCAATAGGAGCAGGACCACATCATTGAGCCCAATCAAGCTACATGTGTTTAGTGCTGGTTGTTGAGAAAATTCATTCTAGCTCACTGCTGATCAGATGGCAGACTTTTGATAACGAATGAGAGACTGGGTGAATTTGTAGCACATAGATTGCACCGATATTGGCACACATGAGAACATTAATGGGATTCTTTGAAAGAGCGGACGCCAGATTGCTTGAGTATTGAGCACCCAGGTTCCACCACCAGTGAAGAACTATTTAAGATTGTGAGAATATTTTCTAAGCAAATTACCGCCTATTGAAGGGGGCACGGAAATGGTGATGAAGGTCAAGCAACGGCCTCTGCTCACAAAAGAGTCAGTGGCAGGTTCAGCTTGGCTGGTGGTAATGCAACAATATTTGTCCCCATAACAACTCGGAGCAGGTGTCAAGTTGTTACCCCGTCTTCCACAACACTTCTGGAGACACCCCAAATCACTTCAATTATAGGTTTAGGTGGGCCTGCGGTTGTAATGAGTAATTAAGACAATAGGAGCACATTTGATGTAGAGTTGGTATTAATTAACCTTCTTTGTTTTTCTTGCTGAGTCTTGTGCCGATGTCTCTGACCTTATCCTCTGGGACTATCACACCCCTTCCTGTGATAAATACTGTCTCTCTCTCTCTCTTGAGAGAGAGAGAGTGACGGACACGGGGGATCACGGTCATATGCGGCTCTCGCACCTCTGGGTTGACAGCATGGACTACTTTGCCCGTTCCTGAACAGCCATGCTCTCCGCCTTCTTTCCAGACCCATTACCCATAACCTGTGGTGCTCTCACTACTCTGCCTCTTCGGCTGTGACAGAGTTCATAAAATAAAGACTTGAACAGTGAAATAAAAGTTAAACAAAACTTTATTTATTTTTTAAATTTTGTGTGAGGATGTTCAGGTTGCCCTTGTTTCTCTGGGTTGAGTCGTTACTGGACTTGTTTTCTGTTTGTCTATTTCAGTGCTGACTCTATATGCCAGTATTCAAGGAGCTTCTCCAATAAGTCTTTGCTGAAGATTCTCTAGGAGTTCTAACTCCTTTATCCAGCATGCACTGCAATCCTTCCCTCGCTCGCCCTCCTCTCACTCTCTTTCTCTCTGTCTATCTATCTCTCTCTCCCAAGATACTGTGGGAGTTCTAACTCGTGTATCCCCAAAATGCACTACAATCATGAAATATATCCCGTTTTCATATCGGTTCTCCTTTAAATCTCACTGGAAAGTGGTTGGTGTATCTGTGTGTGTGTGTGTGTGTGTGTGGCATATGACTGCTCAGGTCTTTTGCATTGTGATGGAATTTTCTGCTTGGGTATTCCTTGAACTGGTATTTGAGGGAAAGAGGAGCAATGATGAAGGGGTAATGCCCTGATTATGAAAGGTAATCTTTATTACTCTGGCTGCTACTCATCCTTGTCCCATTCAGTGCGTCCCTCCATCCAAACCCAGGGGGATAGTCCATCAGTACTCTTCCATGAGGCTTATGTATTTACAGGACATCCATCTGGACTAGCAATGACGGGCCCATATGGGTGACCCCGGGGGCTCCTTAAATCAGAAACACATCATGCATGGATGGGATGTAGCATAACACTTACACCAAATAAGACCGACTCAGGAAGCTGTTTTATTATCAATTGTCTATAAAACAGGGAGTTACAACAGACATCAACGGACGTTCGCATAAGTTCTCTCAAAGCTTTTCATAAAAAACAACATTTATATAGCAAACATTTGTCATACGTGATGTCATACTACATGGCAAACAAGAAAAACCTAAGGTGGGGTTGTGATATGCTCAAAGGGAACATCTAAGTATACTTTCTATATAGGGACTGGTTGTGATTGGGTCTCTACAGTCAGGTAGACCACTTATGCCCACCCCTAGTGCAAGTTATCCTCATCAGTTATTAGGTACATGGTATACTACTTGCTCTTAAAATATACGGCATTTCGTTATATGGTACTCTATAATTGGCTGGCATGCTTGTATCCTTCTGGAACATTCGGCTCACCAGCAGCACCTAAGCTGGTACCCCAGGTGCCAGTGGGTGGACTTTGACCATTTCTCCTCACCCAATTAGCCCAACATCGCTCACGCCTTCTGCCATTCAGATTGTCTTTGAACTTGGGCTTGCAAAGTATCCTTGATCCTGGAAATAAAAGGGAGTATAGGCACACGCTATCTCAAATTCAGGGCAGCATGCCTACCTTCTATTTCCATCCTTAGCTCACGTGACAGGAGACTGTATTTTGGCCTGTTTTGCAGCATTTAATTGTCTTTAATGAATAAACTTGGCACTCATGGTGTTCTTTCTTTGTACCTTAACACAATACGATTCAACGTCTCACAGTTACTGTTCTTCAGATAGATAACCAGTTCTTGGCCGTTCCATCCTTTGACACCAGGCCAGACAGCTCTTCCAGGCCTTTGCATGCTTTTAACTTCATGTTGCTGCAACACAGCTTTTCCGATTCTTTCTTCTTCGGGTCTGATCTTACTAAACATGTGGCACCAATGTCCAGCTTCTATATAATGACGGCATCGCCTGCAGTCAATTCATTACGTATAGCTAGCTTTTATGCTTACTTAGTCTACTTGCATTGCTGCGTTAGTACAGTTATCAAACAGCTTGCATTTTCTGCAGTGCTCTTCACACGTGCAATCTTCATTCTGCATATGAACGTTTACTCGATTCTTTATTTCGTCATCAGATTCCACAAAGACTATACATCTTCTTCTTTAGTCACTCTTCTCAGTGCGTCACGCTTGCTTCTTGTGATGTCTCTCTCTTTCTTTCATCTTCATATTCCTTTGGGGATTTCCTCCAAGAGATAGTTATCTCTACGGGGATAAGTCAAATAGGGTTTTCTCAATGGATACCTTTTCTCAAAGGCTCTGCGTGGAATAGGCACAATCACTGGTGTCATGCATGTCACAATTTCTGGCTCCGAGCATATAGGAAGGATGGTGGTGGGACTTCCTGCAGAGGCATTCAGCTGCTCCTCTACACTGGGACATGGTGGCTTGCTCTCAAACGGAAATTTAAGTATCCAGGGCATACTTGCAAGTGCCTGCCAAAGAGGCAGGCGTACCTTCACCTAGTAATGACCATATGCACAAAGAAGACTTCATACTTCGTCACTGCAGTACAACCTCATTCAACACTTGTACTGAATTTGCCTCCTACAGAATGGAAATATCAAAGAATGCCTAACAGCAACACACAATCAAATGACTGTTAACAACGCTGCTGCAATGCAGGACAAAGAATCCCCATTAATCTGGGCATCAGCCGCACAGAAGAAGAAATACCTTTCAAGTGGTCAGACAAGCTGTGCCCTGCTCTAACCACTTAGAAACTAACAGCCGTTTTTTTACAACAACCTCTCTTTCAAACACCAAGTGAAGGTAATTACGCAAAAAGCACAACTCGATCTCCGTAAAATAAAGAAAATCATACCCCGGTTAGCCACTAATCACAAAATAAAATAGGAGTAGTTCAAGCCTTAATTCTAGGCAAGCTATCCTATTGCAATGCCCTCTACTCGAGCCTCCGAAAACAGATCACAAATGCAAGTGGTGCTGAACAGGGCCTCTAGATTTACATTTCGGCGTAATAAGGAGAAACACATCTCTACAGCCCCACACATTCAAAAACGTCTGCCCTTAGAGAAGCGCACCAAGCTTCAAATCTTGGGTGCTACCCCAAAAATGTACAGGAAAAGATAACCATATACCTCTCGAGCAGTCTCTAACATTACCCAGAGCCCTGAGATCATCAACAATTGTCTTGAAAATTGATCATGTGGAATTCAAAAGGCCATAAGATTCAAGAGATTCCTGGAAAGTGTGTTAATATTGGAAATCTTGGCTATGTTCAACCTCCCCTCCACCCTGTACTCGTGCTCCTACTGGTTAATGCTCACCAGACCACCTTGTTTTCAGTGGGTTGCTATCGCAGTCATTCTTCCTGGTGTGCCTTACACTGGTGTATAATGTACAATGTAATCACGTTCCTTGTATGTTGTGTCCCTTACCATTTGTTTTGCCTATATCAGTACTCTGAAGCGATTCTCATCATGGGGGCAGCTGGGCCCGTTAAATAACAATAAATAAATAATACGAGTTTTTAAATAGCGCCAAATCACCCGAGGGCAACAAAGCGATGTAATAACAGACGAAATCATTAGCCACTGTGTGGTACTCAATTTATTGACATCGAAGGATGAAAAGTTGAGTTGGCTGGGATTCGAACTTGCCGGGGTCATCATTTCACCAAAAAGCCAGGGTTAGCGGAAGTGACATCACATGACCCGTGACCTCTGATGACATCACAAAAAAGTGATGTCATTTGACCCCCACACAACTCCCCAGTGACATCACAGAAACTGGTGGCACACAACCTTTCCCCCATTGACAAAACAGGAAATGGCATCACATAGTATTATTCCTCAGGACACTAAGAACAATATGGCTACAATACCACTGTAAAATGATATACATTTCATACAAGAATGGATGACCATATGCAGCGTTAATATCAGTGTGTAGAGGCCCATATTACCAAATGACTGTGAATTTAGGCAGATGTCCAAGCCACAAGTTAATGGGAAATTCGCAGCAAGGTGATAGATGGATATCCGAGAGGAGGTCCTTGTAGGCACATGTGCACTGAGTTGGAGGAAACCATTGGGGTATCGGCTCACACTTGCGCCTGGGTGCAGAGAGACTGGATCTGCATTCTCTGCACAGCCTCCCACCGCAGAACCACAGCGGGCAGGGGCGTTACCCAAACTGAAGCAGAAAGCTGGAGCAGTTAGACTAGCACCTTACAATGTCTACACACATACACCAAAAGACCTATTATACTGATAAGGTACTCCCTCTGAGCGTGACCACTGTGTGACAACATAGGGAGGACTATCCCGGGGCATGGCCTAACTAAACCCAAGGCGTTGGTGTGCAACGAGGCAGTAGTACCTGGGAAGGAGGAATTGATGGAGGAGAGGTGGAGAAGAAAATGTACCAGGAAGTGGAAAAATGAAGCTGTGAAAACATAAGAGGCTTGAGAGAGGAGCAGATGCATAGAGAGGGTAGGTTCTGAGCAGGCAAGGCCCACTCAAACTCTGTAAATGCCCACTCTGCAACGCTGTGTGGGCATTTACAGATGTTAATGTCACTGCAGTGGGCCCAACTACATTAGCTTCAGGCCCCACTTCTTAGACAATCCTGGCTACGCCTCTGGAGAGGAGAGGCAAAAGAACAAGAGACTTGGGAAAGAGGAAGATCTGTGGCCAATATAGGAAGGAGGTCAGGGAGAGGAGGGGAGTACATCTGCAGTGGTGCTTGATGGACCCACGAGTGCCAGTGGTGAAGCAGCACTCACAGAGTGCCTGGTTGAGTTCATCAGCCAAACGTACTCAGGTGAGATTTGTCAGTGTGAGTAACACTGCAGCAAGAACCCCCTCATAACAACGTAATTTTCCTCTTCAGTTCACAGGGCTGCTTCGCATCGGTAGTATTTCTTGTATGTAATACTTTGAAGGAAGGGAAACAATGCTCCTTTCAACTACAAAAGGTGGCCCATTTTAGCTGTTATGTTATAGGAATTTGTAGAGCGCAGCGTTCACCTGAGGGCATCTTGGCGCTGACCAGAAAGGAGAGCCGAAAGGGAACAGACTAAGTAGCAGAAAGATTAGAAAATGTAAGTTTTTAATGCACGACGAAAAGAAAAATGATCCTCCCTTTTGCGTAAAACATAGGGTAGGGCGTTCCAAGCTTTTGATGCAGCCAGAGAGAAGGCGCGTCCACCAACACGGCAGAGCTTCGTCTGGGGAATTTGGACTGTCAGAGAGGTTTCAGAGCAGAGTGCTCTAGATGGAGTATAGGGGAGACATTTTGCCTGAAGATATTCAGCCCCTTGTTTGTAGAAGGCTTTATGCACAATACAGAGAGACTTAAACAGACCCTTTTCTCAACCGGACGCCAGTGCATTTGAAGAAGAATAATAGACATGTGCGCACCATAGGGAGTGTGGGAGACAGCTGTAGCAGCCATGTTTTGTAGTAACTGAAGTCGGCGTAATAGATAGGCACATTGTGCCAAATAGAGCACATTGCAGTAGTCAATGCCACTCAATACCAAAGAAGAGACTACAGGAGCATGAAAATGTGCAGGGTTATAAGGAAGAACCTTACGGAGGACCATCAGTTTAAAATTACCGGATTTGCAGATTTCAGATATCTGGTCAGACATTGATAAGGTATTAGAAATGTTAAAACCTAGATCCTTCACAGAGGAGACTGGAGGAGGAAAAGGGCCCAAACTAGATGGCCAAAACTCAGAGGTCCAGTACCATGACGGATCTGTTGTACCCACAAACATTACCTCAGTTTTATCAGCGTTTAACTTCAGCCAATTCCTGGATCCATTCACCCACATCCTCCAAGCAGCCCCTAAGCCGAGCAGCAGTATCGGAGCAGGAGAGATCGAGCCGAAGGAGAATCAGTGGGTCGTCGGCATAGGAGTAGCATAGAAGCCATAAGACTGGGTGATACCAAGAAAAGGCTGAATGTAAACGTTGAAAAGAATAGGGGATACTGCAGAGCCTTGTGGGACTCTGCATGACAGAAGGGTAGGTTTGGATTTGAATAGGGGGCAAGAAGACCGATTAGGATCGCCCTGAGAGGAAGGAGGTGAACCACTTGAGCAGTGTGCCAGAAGGGCCAGCAGAGGAGAGGCGGGCAACCAAGGTGGGGTGGTCAATGTTGTCAAAGGCAGCTGATAGATCTAAAAGAATTTGCACCCCAACCCCACCCTGGTCCACAGCCGTGTAAAATAATCCACTACCGCCACAAGCACTGACTCAGTTCCTCTACCAGGGCGAAACCCAGACTGAAGAGGATCGAAAAAGTGAGACGATTCTAGAAAATCGCCAAGAAGTGGGAAAATAAGAGATTCAAGCACCTTCATAGTTAACGGGAGAAGAGAAATGGGATGGAAATTCGAGAGGAGTGCGGCTTCACCAGTAGGGGAACCACCAAAGCGTGTTTTAGATCGTTAGGGATATGACAAGGCAAGAAAGTCATTAATGGCCAATGTGATCTAGCTGCCAAGGTTGGCAGATATAGCCTTCAGAATTGAAAGAGCAATAGGGTGCAAGGGGGAAGCGGAATTTAACCTATTTATGGCAGATATTACATCTTGTACAGAGAAAGTAGGAAATGAAGCCCAGGCTACAGAAGACTCATTGTAAACAGAAGGCATCTTCTGCCGGTGAACAGAAGAGCCTACGCTGTCGAGATTTTTGCGGATCGAAAGAATCATTTCCTCAAAAAAAGAAGTCAGCGAGTCAGAGAGGGGTTGCGAGGATACCATTTTGGAAGAGTTTTTAACTGGTAAGGATAGCGACTATACCAGCTCTACCAGCTCAAAGAGAGCTTTAGGTTGGTTTATAGTAGCTGAGACTTTCTCGCTGAAAAAGGATTGTTTGGCCAGGAAACTAGCTTCCTGGTAATTACCGGAGGCTTGACAGAACATGTTTTTATGGGCTGGATTATATTGAAGTCTCCATCTTCTTTCTGCCAGCCTACAGAGTAGCTTTAACACTTTTAGGTCTTCAGTGTACCAGGGTTCAGACGGACGAGCCCTAGCTGCACAGCGCTTCAACGGGGCAACAGAGTCAGCCACGTTCCAAAAGGCCTGGGTAAGGTGGTTAGCGTGAAGGGAGATGACCTGGCAGAATGTGACTCAATGTGAGTACATAGTTGTTGACGAGAGGTAGAGCGCCAAGCATGTTTCCAGAAGAACTGTGTTGGCCGAGTTTCAAGGCAAAGCATAGTAGGCATAGACAATGGAACTGCAAAGTAATCGCACCAAGTCAACCTCTTTAGCAGCAAACACAAGGTCTAAAGTGTTGCAAAGACAGTGGATTGGGTAGGGAACCTGTTGTGGGAGGCCTAAATCTGATATGGTGGTAAACAATTGAGATATTGCATGTTCACTGGCTTTGGTGATCGGAAAGGTTAAAATCACCAATAATGAGTAGGTTAGAATGTTTTAATAGGAGTTCAGAAACAAAGGCAGGGAAATCAGTCAGAAAAGAGCGGTCATAGCCAGGGGTGCGATAAACCAGCAGCACAGTCAGAGACATGGATGCAGAAACTGGGAGGTGCAGCAGTAAAGATTACATTTTGAGGCTGTAGTCAGTTTGTATGGAGGACCTATTAAATAGAGATTTATAAATTAGTGCAATCCCTCCACCAGAGTGAGTCAACACTCGGTCCAGACAGAGAATGCTGTAATTGGGAGGTAATGCTAACAATACAGAGGTGTCAGAGTGGGAAACAAAATCTGGATATACAAGTACTACATTGGTAAATTGGGTGCTGAAAAAACGTTATACTCAGATCCTCAGCAATAAAGTAAAAGTGTAATTTTAGTTGCAACTATTCCCTCTAAGGGCAGTCGAACAGTGTTCCCCTTCCTTAGAACGTGTTGCCTTTGCTCGTGCAGTTAAACGTTCTTAGTCTCTCGCACCAGTCTTGCTCAAAGTTGGTATCTTGGGAAGGAGCGAGCATACGATTGTCTGTCTCCCCTCCAACAAATCTGGGGTTGAACCCGCAGCGTAGCTTTTGGCAGCTGCCAATGAGGAATCAACGCTGTCAATAAAGGGGTAGGGGAGATTAACTATAGCACTGTTTGAAAATTAGGTTTATGCAATAGCAGTGGAAACAGGGATGGTGGCGAGGGTTCACAGAGATTAGAGCTCTCACACACATGGCTGAGAGGATGTGTGGGGGTGGAGGGAAAAACCCGCAAAAGAAATAATGGTCTTTTAGTGAGTGGCAACCATTGTGTAGCAAAAGTACAATATGAGCAGGGTGACTCAAAGTCCTCCCCGCGCTGCAAATCTAAGGAAATAACCTCGCTTTAGCATGCCTTTCACAGCACCCAACTGAATTTAAAAAGAAGCTTGGGAGCCTATATAAGCTACAATGCTTGGGGGAATAGGGCCAAGCCCCATATACGTCCTATGCCAATAGTTCTCATAGAGGTAGCTAGTGCCACCTCTATGAGCTAAAACTAAAAAGAAAGAGAGAGATTTGCTAGGAACACAGGCCATCAAATATAAGACAAAATCACTAATCTAAAACTCATCATAAAAGGGATTGTGGTCCAGTAAGAACACCTCATGCCAGTGGAAAAGTATATGGAAATATTGGCTCTCAGCTCAGCATTAGACTGGAATGTGAATGCTTCAGTCCAGCCCTAAAACTGAATAACAGGACTTCTTCAGAGCCGGCACCACCTCTTCTTTTCCAAACGGTCACATCTCTCATTCTACTACCATCCTTGAGGTACACATAAACAGGTTTCTGCAGGCTACCACCATGCCCATCGCAATACAGTAGGGTGAGTGGTCCAGGTCTTATATGACGGTCCAGCACATCTTCATCTCCATGGAACCCCAGCCCCCGCCATGCCAGTTGCACTCCCAGTGAGCCAGCGCTGTCCTGTAACAGGTCTTGGTTCTTCCCCTTCAGGTAGAAAATTCAAATAAGTGTCACCACCCACAAACTGCAAAAGATCCATACCGCCACTCAGGACTTGCATACTTCTGGCTTACTCCCATCAGCTTGACCTTCACAGGCCCTCCTTTTCTAAATAATCACAGACCACATTTTCCTGGTTTAACAGAGCAAACAATTTGAGTAACAGTCACATGCCACCATTTTCAGAGGAAGAGAAAATATATTGTAAAGAAAATGAGGAAAGTTAAAGGGCCCCAGATTAGCAATTAGAATCTCTGCTTCCCGTTATGTTTAAGTGACTATTCATGATTGAACTTAGCCAATGGATCGTTTCAATCAAATACAAGGTTTTATCTTTTGCTCATTTGAATTCTTTGCCTCATAAATATTAGCCCGTATACCCATTTAAAGAAAGTCAAAGTCAGGCACTCTACTGTATTACAGACCCTCATTGGTTGAGACTGAGGGTGTTTGGGAACCATCCTTACTTAGATAGAGGGAGATCTGGTTTATCTTTGAAGTTCACGATTTCACTTCCGGGTCCAAACTGCATCACTCGCCGAGGATCAGGCCCGGTCACCGCCTTTGTGGGTCCGATAAGGCAGAGCGTGAGCTTTGTCAAACACAAATGGAATGTTGAGCCTTGCGCTCTTCTCCTGCTAAAACAAACAGGGAGCAGCAGCTCCAGGGTGCAGAAAATTCTATCCAGCTTCTCGAGCACCTCCGGACTTCAGGCAGACATGCCTCGTAGGACAATCTGACCCGATAAAATTCCCAATCTCACTTAAAAAAAGATCAGGCTTTCGGCTTTTCCCAGGATTGGGCAGAAAAGGCGCAACCAGCAGAGAGATAAAGAAATACCAGTAGAAACGTTTATATGATAAAGAACTGTTTACAAACTTCTCCTCAGTCCTTCCTTCCTCTCTCTCTCTGTTTGCAGACATGGCCTCCTGGATTTTTGCAAGTCTCTTTGAAACTTTCCTATGTAACAAAGTGGCTCGGTCCTGCCATGTCCCTCCATGTCCACACCCCTATAATTAACCAGAAACCCTTGATGCTATTTCATACAATGGCAACTTGTGCGTACAAAGTTTTTTTGCACTCCCACCGGTGGATATGTTTACTGTTCTTCTAAAAAGAATAACAAGTTGTTTTAATGTCTATCCATTCTTAAGGAAACTGTAGTCACAAGAGATTCTTTCTGATGTATTTGGGAGAATAATTCTAATTTTAAATTATAATTTTGAAATGTAATAATCATCTGATTACAGCCCTGTTGTCCAGAGTGATAACAGCACTTTTCATTTCACTTTGTGATAGGTGAGTGGGTGGAGGCCGAACCTCCTGAGGGACACACCGGGTCCATTGTTTCTAAGCAGTATCTCCTCGGGAGATGTTGGTCAATTTTAAAATACCTTTGTATTGAGAATGAATAAAGAATATATGGTTTCAAAGAAAGTGAGTTATAAACAGTGGCACTCCACTGATAAATAACCTTAATATCTATATTTGTATTCTTATCGTTACTTTTGAGTAGTGATTTACCCAATAGTCCTTAACCATTGCCAAAATCACTCCATGGTACAACGTTGACACATTGGGCCTAATTACGAGTTTGGCAGTACATTTTGCAGATTTACTGCAAAAACCAAATTTTTGCAGTAAATCTTTACCGCAATTCAGTCCCATGGACTTACCACAGGACTATGAGTAGTGGCACAGTGCTGGTAGTCGCAATTTTTAAAGTCCACAGGACTTCATCGGGAGTTTTTTGGAATTACCCCAAGTGATAATAGTGCTATTATTATTTAGATTATTTTGGGTGGTAAAATGGAGGACTTACCTCCTGCATTTTGCTGGAGGCACCTCCTCCACCTAACCACTGAACTCGTAATATGGCAGTGCGATAATGTTGCAATACCACGTCGATATTTTCAAAGACCTGGCCCATCCACCCCACCCAAATTTCTAAAAAAAAAGTCAAACACACCATCAAATGCTATCAAATATGGGTGTGATTTGCACGGAATACTGTGTCCCTCCCACACCTCCAAGTGATTGCCCACTAGCGCTCTGTTTGTAGCCAATCAAAGGAGGGCATGGGTTGAGTTGCAGGGGCTGCCAGAAATACCAGAGACTCTGCACTCTTCCCTAGAGATCCAAAGAAGAGTATAAAAACCCAGAGTCTGTGGGGTAAACACAGAGACTGAGCCACATCTGTACAGAAGTCAGTAAAACATGCAGTACATCTGCATCCCACCAGAAAATGAGGGCAGTAAGTCTGATGCCTTCAGGTAGAACAGGTGACATGTTGTTCCGAGAGCAGAGACTTTCTGTGGGTTTCCAATGATCTGACCTGCCTTACAGCACTGATGCATACCTGGGTCAGCATCAGCGATTCCCTCCAATGATTAATTCTGCTGTGAGAGAGGAAGCAACAGTGTCCCTTTACAAACCACCTGCTCCCGCTAAGGCACCAAGCATTAAGCAGGTCCTCCCACGGTGTTCCCACATTCTTCTATGAAAATGTTCACCAGCTTTAGATAAAAAACAATGACAATACATGTCAACTTTTTGGATAACCTGGGAGGAAGATTTTGTATGGCAAGGCGGGAGAATAACACGTTCCCATTGTATTACATTGGGGGTAGGATTCATTTTGGAGGGAGGAAATAAAAAATAGTCACTTTTTGATTGAAAAATCGTGAGTCTCCCTCCTAAATGATTTTTTCCACACATGCCACATTATAGTCACCTATCTTGATTTGTACAATACATTTTCGGTGTAGAAGGAAGATTGGCCAAACAACATATTTTCGACAGGCTGTGTAGACCAATATACTCATGGTGCCATTTACACTGATGAAGTGTGAAGGCATCTTGGAGTAAGACACAGACAACAGACAACAGATTCTTAGAAACACAACACTTTATAAACTTAAACGTCAGGATGGAAAAAGGCCAATCTTGCTCTATACTATGGTGGGATTTCCCTACCGAAATAAAACTAAGGAAAGTCAAAGTCCAAGAGTTCAACTTAAGGATCTGCCTGTGTCCAAAACCATGCTTGCCCTCACAACTAATCTATAGAATATGTAGGGATGTCAGCAACCAAAGAAAACAGTGTCCAACACAAAGTTCCAAGCTCTGCTCAGCTTGCAGCTTCCCTTCATCTCCCTTCCCCAAGTATAAAAAACAGTTCCAACCAAAGTCTCTGAATTGTCTCCCTTAAATTCAGGGTGATATGGTATTAACAAATACTCGGGGTTCCCTTCACCAAGTTCCAAATAACTCAGGTCCAAACACAAAAGGATCTTGATACTCTGTCCTGAAGTCATTAAATGGGTTAAGCATCAGGGTTCTCTTGTCACGCCTCCTCCCTGCCACAACATTGCCAGACAACCGTCCAGATTCACGTCCACCACCCCTAACCATGCACGCTTCATCCGGCGTGTTCCCCATAACATTCATCGCACTCAGCAACTGAATTACCAAGGACGGCTACGACCTTTCCTACATTGGAATCTGCCATGGCGCTACTATCCGGGATGGCACCCGTCCACGGGCGCCCGGAGACTACGATCCAGCACACGAAGTGCTTCCGATCCTGTGACCAAACGCCAGCAACAGGCGGCCAATCGCCGGCAGACTCCCCGTGCAGCGTCGAGGGTCACGTGACATGGACCCGCGTTTCCCTCGTGACTGTATCACGTGATTAATTCAACACAGTCAAAAGGACAGGGGAAACGCCGAACAAACACTTCACAGCTGCTTTTCGGAGTGCTGCACGGCGTTTTTGGATCTCGCTTAGAATTCGGATTTCTTTGACCACGGAACGTTTCACGGATTGCTTTTGGTCTCTTCCTCAGGCTCAGGTGAACTTTAATCTTCAAGCTTCACGACCTTTGGCTTTGCACAAACTTTCGAACTTTGGATATTGGACCTTGGCTACTGTTTTCTTGGCTTTCGACCCTGGACTGTTAACAGATTGTTTACGGATCATCCACTGGCTATCTGACATACAGGTGTATTCCATCAAGAGTGCCCACAAGGACCCTTCTGTTCCCCTAACCCTTTGAGGCATCCTGACCAGCACATTTGGGTAAGCCCTTTAGCTTCTTCCACCATATTGCATTGTGATCATTGTGACTGTCTGCCCTAATCATTTATTGCCTTACAGTGGTCAGGGGGTCCTTCCGGTGTTCCTGGTTCCTGCTTGATGGCACTCCACACCTGTGGACTCAAGAATTGCATTGGTAGTGTTATTATTTCTACCAGTGTGGTACTTGGGGACGGAGGTATCTTCATCTACACAACCATCAACATCACAACAGACTGTGAAGCCCTTTTGGTCGTCCAGATGGATACTTCTGCCGGGGACCCAGTGGCCGCTTTAATGCAAGCAGTCACAGCCCTTAGGACTGATATGGCCACAGCTACCACTGCTATTCACCATAGATTGGACGCCTTAAACAGCGTCCAACATCCTTTACCCGTTGATGCCGAATTTGGGGACGCTGCCCCCCAGAACCCTGTTCCTCCCACAGTTCCTCCGGCTCCCTCTCTGCCCTCTCCTGTGGTACTCCCTAGGCCCATTCCCCTGGCAGCCCCCAAAAGGTTCCATGGAGACCCTAGGGAATATCGCACTTTCTTAAATCAGTGCAAGCTCCATTTCTTGTGCCGGCCCTTGGCATTTCCTGATTCCGTCACTAAGGTGGCTTTTCTACTCTCGCATTTGTCAGGAGTGGCAGCCACTTGGGCAAACCCTTTTTTAGAAAGTGACCATCCTGCCCTATACAACTTCGACCTCTTGGTTAATGAAATGGCAAAAGTCTTCGACACCAGATATAGGGCACAATCCCAGGACTTGGCGCTTTTAGATCTCACTCAGGGCAGACAGACGCTTATAGAGTACATAACCCGCTTTAACCAGCTGTCTGCGGAGACGTCTTGGCCTGAAAACAAAAAGGCGGTTGTATTCTATAGGGGTCTGAGTAGCGCCTTGAAGGATGCCCTCTCAGTCGTCCCATCCCTTCCGGCTATCTATTCAGATCTGGTTGCTCTGGCTTTACAGGTAGATGCCCGAAGGACTGAGCGAAGGGCAGAAGCAGATTTTTCCGGTCATCACACTTCCCCCTCAACTGATCAAACCCCAGAACCCATGCAAGTAGGAGGGATCCGTAGCCCCATTACTCATATTGAACGGGAACGTAGACGTACTGACAATGCTTGTTCCTACTGCAGTATCAGTGGCTACTACGTAAAAGAATGTCCTCGCCGACCCAAAAACAAAAATCCGGGTTTTCAGAAGGCTCGCCCCTGAGATCAGGGGTACGGGCGAGCATTCCACTAACCCCCTCTGATATCGCTTTTGGTCCCATTAAACCAGTGGTGGTCCAGGCTATGCTGATCCCAGCCCGGGAACGCTTGCATTCGGTTCACATTGTTATCGATTCAGGTGCCACTGGCTGTTTTATTGACATTACACTGGCTCAACAACTCAACCTACCATTGATCACCAAAGAACGTCATGAACCAGTGCAGGCCGTAGACGGTACTTCCCTCGCTTCCGGCCCCATCAAGCAACAGACTGCTCCTTTGGAAGTCGTAATCCAAGGTACCCACAGAGAAAAATTAACCTTTGATCTGATCACTACCCCTCAGTTCGGGATTATCCTCGGGATACCGTGGCTGAAACAACACAACCCTCTGATCAACTGGAGTACCGGACAAGTGTTTTTTGAATCCGAGGTCTGTCAGCATTTTTGCCTGGTAGAGTCGGAATCTGTGTCCAGTCCTGCAAGAGTACTAGGAGCCTTGGCTTCCCTAACCTTGGAAGACGGTATCCCCACAACCACTACCACTTTATCTCATACTGTTGGGGCTGTCACAGCCGGGATACCCTCAGTATACCAGGACTTCCACATGGTGTTTGATAAAGCCTCAGCAGAGGGCCTACCGCCTCACAGGCCGTATGACTGCCCCATCGACTTAATACCGGGAGCTCCGGTACCGAGGGGCCGCATATACTCACTGTCCCAATCAGAAGAACAGGCCCTGAAGGATTACATCCAACCGACCTTACGGTTAGGTCACAATCGCCCCTCTTCTTCCCCAGCAGCAAGTCCCATTTTCTTTGTTCCGAAGAAAGAAGGTGATCTGCGCCCTTGCATTGATTATCGGCGGCTAAATTCCATCACCATTAAGAACAGATACCCCATCCCGCTCATTTCCACGTTGTTGGACAGATTGTCTCACGCATCTATCTACACAAAACTAGACTTACGTGGGGGGCTTACAATCTGATCCGTATGCGAGAAGGGGACGAGTGGAAGACGGCGTTCTGCTCCCGACAAGGACTGTATTAATATACAGTGATGCCCTTTGGGCTTTGCAACGCCCCAGCCATCTTCCAACATTTCATAAACGATTTGTTCAGTGATATCCTAGATATATATGTAGTGGTTTACCTAGATGATATCCTGATCTTCTCCCCCACTCTGGAAGAGCATGTCATTCACGTCAGAGAAGTCCTGTCCCGCCTCAAAAAGAACGCACTCTTTGCTAAACCTGAAAAATGTCTGTTTCACGCCACCGAAGTTGAGTTCTTAGGATTTCATATAACACCCGGGGGCCTCTCCATGAACCAATCTAACGTCCGCGCTATCACGGACTGGCCCGTCCCGTTACACTCAAGCAGCTGCAGTCTTTTCTTGGCTTTGCAAACTTCTATCGGCGTTTTATCGCTGGTTTTTCCTCCATTGTTGTGCCTTTGACTGCACTAACCAGCCCTCTGGTTCACTATCATTGGACACCGGAACATCAAACGGCGTTTGATACCTTGAAGGAGAGGTTCACCACTGCCCCTGTTCTTCAGGACCCCAATCCTGAACGCCCTTTTGTTTTGGAAGCAGACGCTTCATCGTTTGCATTAGGTGCAGTTCTCTCTCAAACCTGCCCTACCACGGGTCGACTGCACCCAGTGGCTTTCCATTCACAGAAATTCCCTTCATCCGAAGTGCACTATACCGTGACGGAGAAGGAACTATTGGCCATTAAAGACGCTATGCAGACATGGCGGCATCATCTTCTAGGGGCTAAGCACCAAACCACCATTTATTCCGACCACAAGAACCTACAGGATTTGGCTTCCCTAAAATACATAAATAGCCGTCAAGTACGCTGGTATCTGTTTTTTGCTGCATACGATTATGTAATAAAGCACCGACCCGGGTTGGTTCATGGTAAAGCAGATGCTCTGTCCCGCTCCCCAGGGGGGGAATCCCTTCCTTTGTTCCCAGATACCTTGCTAGGAGAAGGCCATGTTATCTGTGCCTGCACCCCCTCACCGTCCATGTTAACTACCATACGCCCCTGGGTTGTTCACAATAGTCATGTAGTCAGTGAATGGGATCTTATAGTTCAGGACGGCTTGCCGTTTATACATGGGAAACAATTTCTGCCCACAAGTGACACGCGCACCGAGGCTCTGAACTGGTCGCATGACGCTGCGATCAATGGCCATCCGGACAACGCCGTACTCTGGATCTATTGAAACGGTGGTGTGGGTGGCCATCGATGAGACGGGATATAGAGAGTTACATGAATACCTGCTCAATATGTGCCCAATGTAAATCCCGAAGGGGTCGTCCTCTAGGTCTACTTCAACCACTACCCATACCCCCAAAGCCATGGCACACGGTTTCAATGGACCTGATTACGGACTTACCCCGCGTACAGGGGTACGAAACCATTTGGGTGGTGGTGGACTCTTATACCAAGATGGTCCGTTTCGTGCCCTGCACAGGGATTCCCACGGCACCAGCACTGGCCCGATTGTTTTTCAAATCCATCTTCGGTCTCTTTGGCCTGCCACAGGTTATAGTGTCTGACCGGGGTACCCAGTTCACTTCTCGTTTTTGGTGGGCTTTGACTAAGTTGCTGGGCATTGATGTGCATTTCTCTTCCGCTTACCACCCTGAGAGTGATGGTCAGACAGAAAGGGTGAACCAATCCCTAGAACAGTACTTGCGATGTCTTACCCTCTAATATCAGGACACATGGCTAAATCTCTTGCATCTAGCGGAATTCGCCTATAACAACGCTCTACACTCTTCAACAGGCTTCTCCCCTTTCTATTCCCTTTATGGCCAACATCCTCGTACCCTTCCTTTCCCAGATTTCACACCTATGGCCACCCCTGCTGCTAATGCCTGTGCTCGAGATCTAGTCACTGTTCACGGCCAAACCCTTGTCCATTTGCGGGAATCTCAAGTCTCCATGAAGAAAGCGTCCGACAAGAAACGGTTGGTTGCTCCGGAGTATCGGGTGGTGGATCGGGTGTGGTTATCTTCCCGGCATTTACACATTCCTGGTTCCCGTAAGCTGCTCCCTCGCTTTGTCGGTCCTTACCGGATCTCCAAAGTCATTAACTCAGTGGCTTTTCGCCTCTCTGTTCCCGCTTCATGGCGGATCCACCCAGTGTTTCACTCTTCCCTGCTCAAGCCCTGCCCTGCTCCTACCCGTATCATTACACCGCCTGCTCCTGTTTCAGTGTCATCCCCTGACGTGTTTGAGGTCAGTGCCATCTTGGGTTCCCGTCTCTGTAGGGGTCAGTTGCAGTACCTGGTGGACTGGATGGGGTATGGTCCTGAGGATCGCTCTTGGGTTTCCTCTCGGGATGTACGGGCCCCGCTTTTGGTTGCTCGTTTTCATCGGGACCATCCTTCCAGCCCACAGGGTCGTGGGCCGTTGGGGGGGACTCTGTCACGCCTCCTCCCTGCCACACCATTGCCAGACAACCTTCCAGATTCACGTCCACCACCCCTAACCATGCACGCTTCATCCGGCGTGTTCCCCATAACATTCATCACACTCAGCAACTGAATTACCAAGGACGGCTACGACCTTTCCTACATTGGAATCTGCCATGGCGCTTTTCTCCGGGACGGTACCCGTCCACGGGCGCCCGGAGACTACGATCCAGCACACAAAGTGCTTCCGATCCGGTGACCAAACGCCGGCAACAGGCGGCCAATCGCCGGCAGACTCTCGTGCAGCGTCGAGGGTCACGTGACATGGACCCGCGTTTCCCTTGTGACTGTATCACGTGATTAATTCAACACAGTCAAAAGGACAGGGGAAACGCGGAACAAACGTTTCACAGCTGCTTTTCGGAGTGCTGCACAGCGTTTTTGGATCTCGCTTAGAATTCGGATTTCTTTGACCACGGAACGTTTCACGGATTGCTTTTGGTCTCTTCCTCAGGCTCAGGCGAACTTTAATCTTCAATCTTCACGACCTTTGGCTTTGCACAAACTTTCGAACTTTGGATATTGGACCTTGGCTACTGTTTTCTTGGCTTTCGACCCTGGACTGTTAACAGATTGTTTACGGATCATTCACTGGCTATCTGACCTACAGGTGTATTCCATCAAGAGTGCCCACAAGGACCCTTCTGTTCCCCTAACCCTTTGAGGCATCCTGACCAGCACATTTGGGTAAGCCCTTTAGCTTCTTCCACCATATTGCATTGTGATCATTGTGACTGTCTGCCCTAATCATTTATTGCCTTACAGTGGTCAGGGGGTCCTTCCGGTGTTCCTGGTTCCTGCTTGACAGCACTCCACACCTGTGGCCTCAAGAATTGCATTGGTAGTGTTATTATTTCTACCAGTGTGGTACTTGAGGACGGAGGTATCTTCATCTACACGACAATCAAGATCACAACATCTCTTCCCTGAGACTCAGTTTCAATGTCCCAACAATATTTACAGCCTTCACACACACACACACAGCACCCTGCTGCTTTTATTGGCCTCTCTGCTGCTGCTTCGACACCACCGCCCCTACCTCTCTCTTTGCTTCTTGATTTGAGTGCCTTTTATACACCTGCAGCTCCTTGATAGGCTGCAGGTGTGAATTCCCAATTGGCCCTACCTGACCATAATTATAGGGACATGCCTGACCCTGATAGCCCTTAGCAGGCATCTTCCTCATCCCAGTACCAGAGTGGTAAAATCACCTAGTCTTCATTACTCCCAGTTGCCTCTTCTTTGTCCCATTACTGTCAATGGTCATATATGAAGAAGCTCATGAAGGCTGGGGAAGGATTGGGTTGGTCGTTAGTAGGGAACGGGGGATACCATGTCCCTCCCAAGGGAATCCCACTCCTAGTCTCCAAAGACCCCCACGAGGTGATCCTCCGTCGCTTGTCCACCCCCTGGGTCAGGATCCAAGAGCAGAGGACCCATGGGAAACAGGAAAGAGAATACACTCAGGCTTCTCACAGAAGCTACTCTGCATAAAGATACATGAATTATGCTGACTGTGATAGACACTGATGAACTTGCTTACCACAAAGGTTTAGTCAGTTCTGCAGGAAACTAAGCTTAGATAGAATAACACCTTAATCTTAAATCTTCCAGGGGTAGAAGTATGGACAAGCAATGTCTCACCCTACCACAGCCACAGAGAATAGCAGAACACCAATGCTGGGGAAAGACAAGCAACACTTAGTCTCGGCAACCTACAAAACAAAATTAACACCTACCCTCTCTTCCACAATTAACTTGCTCAATGGGATAGAGATAATCAGACTACTTACAGCTGTGCTTGATCACAATGACGGACAAGTGGGTCCAGAGCACAGTTCAATCGAGCAAGACCTTGCAGTTTATGCAAAACCTACCTGGCGACACAAAAACATCTCAGCCTTGTTCAAAAGGAGTTCAAACAACTCTTTCTAAGATGTTCCATAGAAGATCCACTCATGCAGAAATGAAATGAAAGCAACAAACGTTAAGTGCATGCACGGGACCACCAACATTTGCACTTACATGCTGTGTGCTGCCTGGCATGCAAGTTAAAACATTTACTAGGTTAAGGGGAAGAGAGAAAGGTAAAAGCAAGGCATACTAGCTTTTACTCTTGTAATTTCATCTCCGTCTCGTGAACAAGTGAACGCCACCTACAAATTATGCTTTGTAGGTGGTTTTTACTGATAGATTCCTACGGAATCTGCCTGGGATTCAGCAGTGGAAAACCGAGACCAAAATCTTATTCCGGTGAAAACAAAGAGCTCACACAAGACAGAGGAGGTGAGCACAGCAGAGATATTATGTACGCTACGTGCCCCTCATCCGCCTTGAGTCAGCATGTGAATGGGGCACAGAAGGAAATGGAGGCATAAAATCGTAACGCCTCACATTTAGATCTTCATTAACTGCTCCGCCGTATTTAAAATGAGGCCCAGAGCACATATGTATTTAAAAAAGAAGGCAGATTCCAGATGGGCCATACACTGCACGGTCAGGTGGCGGGACTGCGCCCGCTCATCTGGCAACCCCAGGAAGCTGCAGAGCACTGCAGAACTGCAAACTCAATTACAAAGAGTTCCAAGGCGGCAGAGACAGCACAGTGCAGATTTAAAACCACTAAGCAGGTAAAGTAGAAATAGAGTCAATTTACCCGATGCTTAATAAAAGAAGAGTAAAAATAAAGATATAACAACCCAATTAAACAACCAATGGAGAAAAGGACAATCAAGGGACCCAGATGGGTCACTAAAGGAAAGACACTATACTGAGTTGGTTTACAATTCGACACACTGCCCCAAATGTATAAAAAGGGACAGGAAAAGACAGGTGGCAAGTCCAGAGGAAGCAGACATGCTACTCACCACTTCCTGGGGGATAGGGAGCCCACTATCGAGACTATGACACCAGCAGGCGCTTTGGCAGAACCAGGGCAGGGACCACACCACCAGAAGCCCTGAAAAGAGACAGAAGGCCTGTAGGGCCCGGTGCTTCCAAGAAGATCCTGAGTTGGAACAATCCTGAGACAGAGAGCCCCCTCACAGGAGGGTTACAATATTAACTGCTGACTAATAACCGGTCAAAAAGGGGGAAGCAAATACCCTTTGCAGCTAGAGAAGGCAACTATTTAGTGATGGAGGAAAAAGAGCCACTAACCCAAATCCAAGCAGGAGAGGAAGGAATGAGCATCGGGTTAGCAGTGAGTTTAAAGGACTTGTTGAGACTAGGTTTGAAATGTTACTGTGGCCACCGATTTTGAAACTTTGCTCAATGGTCTTGGGTTTCACTGGGAGAACAGAAACTTGTTAAGACAAGATGTAGGACTTTTATTTTCATTTGAATTGGCCTCTCAGGATTCTGGGAAGAAGCTGTCAACACACACTTTGTCTTGGCCAATCCCTGACTTGGCATTTATCCATCTGAAACGTACATATATTGCTATCTCATAAAACCTAGTTAACCTCAAAACGATGCCTCCTTGGCATCATTGCTTGGCCTACCTGCATGTGGTGTCGGAAGTGGGATGCAGAGCTATGATACATTGGCCAAAGCCCAATGCCAAAGCAATGACACAGCCCTGAGAATCGACATGTGCACCCTGTGGGCCACACATCCAAGGCAAGCCACTCCAGGCTCTGCTGGCCTCACCTTTTTTTTTTAACATAGAACAAATTATCATTCCAGCAAAAAGGGTTAACATTAGGACCGGACATGAGGTACAGTTACCACCGGAACCTATGTAGCGATAACCCTGCAATCTAGCTAGTGCTCTTCCAATCAGTGGATGTAAAAGCTAGTGTTATTGATAATGATTACAAAGGGCAGTTGCAATCCATCCTAGATAATGATGGGCACAATGATTATGTCATCCAGGTCAGAGACCCCACAGCCCAGTTTATTTGTGAAATAACCCTTATCCCTGAAATAGATGAAGTCACCTTGGAACAAACTGTGAGAGGGAGAGAAGGTTTTGGCTCTGCATCAGTGCCTCAGGCCGCCCCCTTTTAAATACCTCAGACCATACAATATCCCAGCCAGACCTAAGCATCTTTGAGACCCCTTTCTCCCACTTTGACAGTGCACAAGGAAACAACCCACTACTGAGAGATGCATTATAACAGGTTGCCTCTGAAGCTAAAAAGGTCCAAAAACAAAGTCCCTACGTTATGGAAAAGTACAGACTTTTGAATAGGGTGGAACGTAATGCATAGGAAGTAGTGAAGCCGAGATATCAACTGTTGGTTTTTAGCCCTTTTCAGAAGGAGATCGTGGAGGTGGCATACTACCACCTCAAAATGGGACAACAAGGGGTCATGGAGGCCCGGGACCATGTTGCCTCCCAGTTCTATTGTCCAGGAGTATATATCAGTATTAAGAAGTATGCAACATCTTGCCAGATATGCCAGAAAACTGCTGCTAATCCTGTCTCATTTTACATTGAGTCTGTCAATCTAATACCATTGGGGATTTATGCTAGTGCTACCTTGCATTTAAACTGCAATATTCAGTGAACAAGCAGCTGTACATTTTAAAAATGTTCACTTTAAAAACCTGAAAATGTAATTCATGGAAAGGTTGAGACCTAAGCGGGACCTGTTCATTTTCACCACCACATAATACCAAAGAAGGCATGTCGTGGTGAGTAATCGAACCTTAACAGCAGTATTAGCCTACTTGTTCAAAAAACATTTGACCTTTTACTTTTGACCGAAAATGTTGATAGTTTTGTTGGTCAAAATTCGGTCAAATTTAATGAAAAATATATATATATGGGGTGAGGTAAGGGAATAGGAGGGATAGCGGGGGGTCAATTTTGACCAAATACCAACCTAAATAAATACGGTGAAATGCATAAAAAGGTCAAATATTTTTGACCAAGTAGACCTAAACCTAATCCGCTGCTTATACCTGAAGAAGTACATAACTATGAAGAACATTAGCAGCATTCTGCTTATTCTTCAGAAAAAGTAATTGTACCATTTTAATAGACCCTCCATGCTTTGCTGATGTGTGTTAAAAATTGCACCATTATATCTAATGAGAGGACACCAATTGCCACAGTGGAGGTAATTTTCCAAAGTGGCGTAACATGAATAAAAGGCGTGCAAGCCTTGAGTAAGGCTTTAACTGCTTTCATTCACGACATGCCACATTTTCCATCATTTGTTCACCGGAGAGGTGGGGTGGAACACAACTTGCATTTCCGCCACCTTCCTTCCGCTCCACCATACAAATGCTCCAGGATGGATTTTCATGCCGGCGCAAATGCTGGAGATCGCTTGCTGGAGCACGTCAGGCATCGTTTACTCATTTGCATGGTGGAGTGCAAATATGCAGGATAAAAGGCAGCGTACACCATCGTAGGTCACCTTTTTCCCTGCACCTTTGCCATCTGCTGTGCAAATGATGAAAATTTGGCAGAGAGCACCTGGCTATGCCTCATTGCAAGCGTACTAGGTCCCTGCCGTCAACTTATGAAATTCAATAAAATTAGTACCAGTGTGTATAACAAATAGATCAGACTAGCTAGGAGTTTATTTTATTACTGTTTTGAATAACATTAAATCACAGGGCTGGTAGGCAGTGAAGTGATGTGATAAGGCCTACTTAAAACATATAGATTGACCTAAACAAGGGGAGGAGAAAAGTTGATGATCTTGGACGCTATACAATAAGGACTAGGAATGTTCGGAGTAGAGCTTTGAAGGTGTTACAAATGTTTGTTAGGTACCATTCAGAAAACTCAGAAATAGATGAATTGTGGCATGGAGACAGTCATTGTGGGTGTTACAAATGTAAATAACAGACCATTCAGGTAGAGCAGGCTTAATTTGCGATGACACTCTCCTCCCTGATGGCTACAAGATCCTCTCCACGCTCAGATCAAACTGCTCCGGAGGGTGTGTAGCCCAGATCTTCCCTGAGTGGATCCCTGCCTCTGTCATTCCTAAGCAGGCCCACTCCTCTTTCGAATGTCTTGTCTGCAGGCTGTCTCTCTCTCTCTCTCTCTCTCTCTCTCTCCTAGCCATTCCCTTACTGTGGCTACCATCTATCGGCCACCTGGTCAGATCGCCTCCTTCCTCTCTGAGTGGGCGGACCCCTCCTCTTCCCTCCTGGTCTCAACCACTCAACTCCTCCTTCTTGGAGACTTTAACATCCACCTGGATGCTTTCTGTCCTTCCTCAGGACTCTTTCGTGACCTCTGCGACTCTCTCTCACTCTCTATTCTCCCCTCTAACCCAACTCACTCTGCAGGGCACACTCTGGATGTTCTGATCTCTTCAGACCTCCCCCTTTCTATCCCTCTCACCAATTCTCTCTCCTGGAGTGATCACTTCCTCCTTTCCTCCCAACTGACCCTCTCTACCCATCAGGCCGAGCGAACTCCAGCACTGCCACCCACCTTCTCGGTTATCCGACCCATGAAGCGTGCTTCAGTTGAGGCTTTCGCCACCACTTTCTCACCCACTTCAACCTTCGGCTGACTCACACCCTGTCACAGCCCTTTCCCATGCTCCACTCTACTATATCTGATACTCTTGATGTTCCTGCCCCTGTCATGAGAATCCGCCTGAAGCCCAAAGCCAAGTGCAACTCCTGGTACGACTCAGACCTCGTCACCCTCAAACGCAAGTGCAGGGTGGCTGAGAGGAAAAGGCATGCTTCCGGTACATCCTTTGACAAACTGGCCTGCCGCCTGCTCCAAAGGCAATACCGGCTCTCTGTCCACACCAAGAAGAGAGCCTGCATCCAAGCCTGCATCTGTGCAGCATCTAACAACTCGGCCGAACTCTTTAAAATCTGCAAAGAACTGGCCAATCCTGCTGCATTCCCTACCTATCCAGTCCGCTCCCTGGCCCTCTGCACGGCCAAGGCTTCTCATTTCATCTCTAAAACCCAGGACATCCTGTCCTCTCTCTCCTCCTATCCCCCTCCTCCCTCTACTCCCTCTACTCCCTGCTCTTCCTCTGGCCTTTCTTCGGCCACCTCTCCTCCCTCCTTCTCTGCCTTTCCCCTGCTCTCCCCTGACAAGGTTTCTAGACAAGTCCGATCTATGAAAGTCTCGTCAAAACAGGTTCACCCCTGTTCCTCCAAAACCATCAAGGACCACATTGACACCATGGCTAATGCTCCGGCCGACTTCTGCAACCACTCCTTCACCACTGGAGTCTTCCCTTCCCTCCTGAAGCACTGCCTTGTCCACCCTCTTCTTAAGAAACCCTCTGCCAACCCATCCTGCCCGGCTAACTATCGCCCAATCTCCATCACTCCTTTACTGGGAAAACTCCTTGAAAAGCTGGCCATCTCCCATCTTAATCTTCACACTGAACCTGTTGGTTGTCTTCATGACCATCAGTCTGGCTTCAGGGCTGGCAGAAGCACGGAAACTGCTCTCCTGAACATCCGTGAAGACTGGCTCTTCAACCTTGATTCCAACACCCCTTGATCTCTCTTCTGCCTTTGACACAGTCAACCATGCCAACCTGCTCAACCGTCTCAGTGATAACCTAGGTATCACCGATCAGGCCCTGGCTTGGCTGACATCTTTCTTCTCCGATCCACCCTCCCAGGTCCAACTTGGGTCCTTCCTCTCCTCTATCTCTACCTGTGGTGTTCCCCAGGGGTCTAACTTCTCTCCCTGGCTGTTCAACCAATACCTGGCACTTCTTGACCACTGCATTGCTGCTCTCTGCCCCAATTTTCAGTGCTATGCAGATGTCACTCAGCTCATTTTCAGGCTCCCTTCAGCCACCTCTTCTCCTTCTCTCATCTCTGACTGTCTGTCTGCTATCCAGGAGTGGTGTGCCACCAATGATCTCTGCTTTAATGCAAGTAAGACTGAGATTCTCCTTATCGGCACACCCGTTCCCTCTTTTCCTGTCACCCTCTGACCGGCCTCTCTTGGCCCTCTTCCTGCTCCCACCTGTGAGGCTAAACACCTTGGGGTCATCTTCAACTCCACACTCTCCTTCTCTCCTCACATCTCTGACTTCTCTAAGAAGTCACATTACCAGCTGCACCTCCTCAGAGATATTCTTTCTTTCCTCTCCTTCCCCCAGAAGCTCACTGTCTCCATAGCTCTGGTTCTCTCTAGGCTGGACTACTGCAACAGCCTCTTTCTAAATCTGCTTGGCTCTACTCTCCGCCCTCTGCAACTCATCCAAATCAGGGCTGCGAGACTTGTCCTTGGCCTCAAGTCTAAGGATTGTATCCGTGACAGAAATCTCTGCACTGGCTCCCAGTGGCTGCGAGGATTAAGTTTAAAACCCTCTGCATTGTCCACAAGGCCTTCTGGGGCCTGGGGCCTCAATACCATCAGCTCTCTCTTCCTAAATATCTTCCTTCTCGACCTCTTCGCTCATCCGCCTGCAACTCCCACAGGGTCAGTCACTTCTCCAAACAACGAGTTGGTGGTAGATCTCTTTTTTCGGCTGGGCCCTCCCTCTGGAACAGCCTCCCTGCCTCTCTGAAAATTGAGGAGAACCATCTCCGGTTTGGAAGCACCTCAAGACCTTCCTCTTTGCTTCTGCTGGTATCCCTTGTACTCGGGGGCTGTTTCTGCCCCCTACCAGCACTTGACACCTGATGTCTGCACTTACCCTTGCACCTGCCACCAGCTGGCCGCACTTCTTATTTATTGCTCTTATTTATTGTTTTTATTTATTTACGGTTTATCCTATGTTCTGCACTTCCCCTCTCCCTCTCCCTTCCCCCTCACACTACCACCCCATCCACTGCACTTGCGCAATCTCAATGTCACCTGACCTAGTAAGATCATGTCTCTGTCTTCCCTCTGTTCCCCTCCCTTGCCTTGTCGGGCCTTGAAACACTTGTGTATAGGCGCGTTATATATGCCATATCATATCATACAGATTCCTCTTGTCTTAAGTGCTAACACAGGAAAGTGAGCGGGCCCGCAGACTGCACAGGTCCGGTGCCCTCAGAGCTCTGCATACACGTGCAAGAAACAAAACCCTGATGGGAACCTTAGCCTTTATCAGCTAGCACCGCTGAGACACACAGGAAGAGGTCGGGCAAAGAACAAACACAGACAACCAAGCAAGGCTCATGTCGAGGGTACACAGGCGGACAGAGTTCCCCCACTTTTTTCAGAGGGCACCTTGATATGCTAATTTCTGGTGACACCACATTTTAATTGGTATGTGAATGGGTCCCCCCACTGTTTTTTTATGATCTAACCCCTGCAACCAAGAAACACTTGTGTACAGGCGCGTTATAAATACCATATCATATCATAACCAATTAGATTGCAAATATCACAAGCAGGCACATCTAAATACAATAAGACTTGGGGAGGCTCAGAGGGTAGGGTCAGGGCACTTAATAATGCAGGTGCTCAGGCAGAAGGTTGTGTGTGTGTGTTCTAAGAAGTAGTTCATTCGTAGGTGGCTGGAGGAGAAAGCAGGTGGAATGAGAAGAGGAAGGCCGGAGTTAGAGGAGAGAGAAAGGTGGAGAGGAAGAATATCAGAAATTGAAGAGAAGGGGAGAAGGAAGGTGAAAGGACAGGAGAGGAGACAAAGTATACCAACAGAGAAGGGGTGTAGAAGGGGAATGCCATTAGACCATAGGAGGAGAGTGAAAGCAGAGAAGAGATTGAAAGGAGAAATAATAAAAGAGGATGAGGGGATGGTTGATGTGGCGGAGAGGAGGAATATCAGAGAGGGAGAAGCGGAGGTACATCAAAGATAGTGAGAATGTGGTGGGTGGAAAAGGCACATCTTGCCCAGAGAGAGGTGTCAGTGTAGAGTAGGGCAAACCCTAAGTCTAGGAAAGGGGGCCTGGAATGGGTTGGGTAGAATTTGTATTGTCACCACTGGGGTTAGTTCCAAAAAATGAGGAAGGCCAATTTAGATTGATTGAGCCTCCCTCTTACCCAGAGGAATGTTCTGTGAATAGTGGCATAGACCCAGAGTAGTGTTCAATTGTGTATACTTAATTTGAGGAGGCCCTGGAATCGGTGAAAGCAGCAGGAAAAGGGGCCATGATGGCTAAAGCAGATATTGAAGCAGCTTTCTGACTGCTGACTGTACACCCGGACAGTTTCAGGCTGCTAGGGTTCCAGTTCTGTGATCAACTGTACTTTGATAAATGTATGCCCATGGGTTGTTCTGTGTAATGCCACTATTTTGAACTGTTTAGCTCCTTCATGGAGTGGGCCGTAAGGTTAAAATGGTGTCAGGCAAAGGTGGCTCATTGCCTAGACAATTTCCTTTACGTTGGAAATAAAGGGGATTTGGGGTAGCATTGAGGATGTTTGAGCATCTGGCAAGAGAATTTGGGGTACCTCTAGCTAGTGAACAGCACGTAGGGCCAACGACAATACAGACCTTTCTGGGAATTGAGATAGATTCCATAGCGGGGACCTGCAGGCTCCCGAGAGAGAAGGTGGAGCAGTTCCTGGGGGCAGTGACAGCAAGGAGAAGAAGAGAAAAAGCGACAGTAGCAGAGCTACAAAAGTTGATCTGTCAACACAGCTTCGCCAGGAAGGTCATCCCGGCAGGCAGATTTTTTGCAAGGGGACTAGCATAGAAGACCGGAGGGTCGACGAAGGAGCACTACCACGTCTGCTTAGGCACAGGCCTAAAAGTGGACTTAGATGTGTGGGAGGACCTTCTGGTATCATTCAATAGGCTATCAGTCTGGAAAGAAGCATGGCAGTCCAGCAGACAGCTGGAACAGCACCTAACAGGGAACATAACGTTCCTGGAATTGTTCCCCATTGCAGTGACTTTCCGCATCTGGTAGGAAAGGCTTAGCAACAAGAAGATCACCCTCTGGTGTGACAACAAGGCCCTAGGGCAGGTCATTAACTCTGGCACAGCAAAATGTCCCTTGGTGCTTGCGTTATTGAGATTTATGGCATTAACATGGCTGAGGGCGAACACAGAAGTGAGGGCTTGTCACATACCAGGTGTAATGAATAATGTGGCTGATGCGGTATCTGGTTCGCAGTGGCAGAGATTCAGGGAGCTGGCACCGCAATCAGACAAGGAAATGACTGCTTTCCCAGAATGGGTTGTGGGGGATAGCAGAAAAGTACTAGGGAGGCTTGTGTAAAACTCGCTGACGCCAGGTATGTTGAGGAGGTACAGGCCACAGTATGCAAATTCAGGCACCATAGGAGAGAGAGGGCAGTCAACTCTTTCATACAAAAGGCTTACACAGGCAAGAAATTAAAGGCATGCACAAATTCTTCCTTAGAAGCAGCAGATTTCTTTGCTGGGGCGAGCAAAGACAGGGATCCCACGAAAAGCGAGATTATCAAAGCAGCTATGAAGGGCTGGGGGAGATCAGAAGGAAGGCCGCCTGACCACAGGCGGCCAATCAGTTTTCCGTAGTTACCGGAGTTAGGGGAGATGCCGGGTAAAGTGACATGATTTTGCACACCGAGATAGGAGGGGATGCTGTTCAAAGCGTCATTCTCTTTGGCATTTTTGGGGGATTTCAGGGTGAGTGAGATAGTAGCAGCCAATACTATAACCCCTACCCCCAACACCCTCCCAGCCTGTTTTAACCCCTTACTCCACTATATACTTCAATTATTTTTTTTCGTAGAAAATTACTTCGAAAAATCTTGTGTTGATGAAACAATGCAATACCTTCATCTGGGGTGAACGACTTGGCACAACTGTGTAGGGGTCAACTATTAAAGGGTATGCAGGCTTCTTTCTGGAGAATGAGCAAGGAGCTGGGTTAATGTGAGCTCCTGTGGTCCGAGATAATACCCAGATTTCAATGGAGAGGTGCCAAGTCGCACAGTGCGCTGGAAAAATCAAGGAAGAAATTGAATATGGCAGTGGCTAAGTTCTGCAGGGGAGCAGGTATCACAACAATTAGACTTGGCCTCATACACTTGGGGGTTTCAGGCTATTATGAGAACGATGGGGTACACCGGTCACAGGTGGGTTCGGACTTGTTCCTCCTGAACTTGGTGGACACACTGATCGAGCTTGGTACTGTATACATTAAAAAAAATATTACAAAAAAAGGGCAGGTTGGTAGTGGTAAAGGGCCATTAACAGCTTCTTGCCATGGCGGTCACAAAGACGATCGAGCAGAATGAATCCTCATTGCCAGCCCCTTGTTTAGCCTGGCACAGCGGGGGTGGAAAAGTTGGGAAAGAATGCTCCCTGTTTTTTTAGCTTCGAGCCCCGGCTGGTGAATAGAAGGAAATAACGGCAGTCCCTCCATCCCGCGGCTGATACCCAGGACACACAAGTCATACTGAGCGGGAGGCTCAGGAAGGTTGGTGGAGTGAGACCTGCATTATGAACATGGAAAAAGATGGTGCATAAATTAAAGAGAGCTGATGGAATAAAGGTGGGAATAATAAAGACGGCGGGTACAAGAGGAAAGAAGTGTGGATGCACATACGCTGCTGATCGTCGAAGTTAACTTGTATTTTGATTGTTGTGTAAATAAATAATAAACTGCGGCCTCTGTGGACTTGTTTTGCCACCAAGATGCCTGGGCTAAGTTTTTGAAGGGCCCTGGTGAGCGGGCAAACAAAACAAGGTGTCAGCAGGGCAAAGGTGTTATCGGGTAGAGCAGTGGTATTCAAACTGTGGGTCGCGACCCCCTAGGGGTCCGCGGGTGCATCCCAGGGGGGCCCTGAGAGCTCAGCATGAAAAAAGATTTATTTTTTTTTTTTTTTTTTAGATTGGAAGAAATGGGCAGGGGTGGCCCACATGGGCGGGCTGAAGCATGAAACTGTCTCAGGCAACAATGAAAAAGTGGCCCACAGTTGTAAATGGATATTCATTCCTTTAGTCACAGACTGGGCCTCATTACTACTATGGCGGACCAGTAACAACGGTGCTGGTAAGCTACCGGCACCGTTGCTACCGTTCCGCCATAGTAAGAGTTGTGCTCGTGGGTGCTTGACAGCCCCCGCCAGGTCTGACCTCAGCTCGTCGGATGCACCGGCACCGTTATTAACGGTGCCGGTGCATCCGAGCTCCCCATTCCCATTTGAGCCATATGGGGCTCAAATGGGAATGGGGATCTACCGGCACCTTCGAAAGGGCAATTATCATGTCCGCTTAACTCGGCATGACCTAGTAATTGCCCATTCGCGGGTGCCAGACCCGGATGCAACTCCAGTGGCAGCCGTGCCGGTTTTACCGGCACAGCTACCGCCAGAGTAGTTATGAAGCCCACTGTTTCAATAGTACCCAAAGGGGTGCTTTGTGTTAAAATGTAAGTAAATTGTGATATATTCAGCAACAATGGTCAACATTACTAACTGCATAGTTAAGTAACTCATCAAAATGGTCCACATTGGCCAAAATGGTGGCCCATTTTGATTGGCCCAAACTAGCATTTTACATTTTTGGTACAGGCATTGCCCTATAGGCCTGTCCGAGCCTGGCGGCTCATCCATAATGGCAAGAGGCGCCCACCCAGTGGCCCCTCACCCATTATGGAGGAGCTAAGGAGCCAGCCCAGTGAAACAGTGAGCACTCCCTCAGCTGCTTTATCCAGCTAATGGAGTGCTCCTGGGCTGGCTGAACTGTCAAAGGGAAACACTGTTTCCCTTTGACAGTTCAGTTTAGTTCCCCAGCCGCACATGCTCACTGAGCCATGCAAGTGCTGGGGCGTTTTGCTTCGCCAGCATTGCATAGCTCATTGGAAATGCTGGCTGGGGCACTGCATGTCTGTATGTCTGAGGGGGAGCTCCTGCGCCTGCTCGCACATACGGACAGAGCAGCTGGAGCAGGCCGTTTCAGCACCCACACACAGGCCAATGCAGAAGGTACGTTTATGTTCATTGTTTTTATTTAAACATGTGTATGGATGCGTTATGAGTGAGTGTATGGTGATGGATGCTCATGTGAATGATAGAGTGATTGCTGTATGAATGTGCAGCGCCTTGCATATACACATAATCATGTTCATTGTGTTAGGACCAGTGGGGCCCAGGGGACAGGGATGGTATCTTTTTACCGGACATCTATCATTCAAAACACTTGCCTTGTCCACAAGGCTTTCTGGGGCCTGGGTCCAAAATACCTTCAGCTATTCCTCCGCAAATACCTCCCCTCTCGAGCTCTTCACTCCTCTACCTCCAACTCCCTCAGGGTCAGTCGTTTATCAAAGAAACGAGCTGGGGGTAGATCTCCGTCTTCGGCTGGGGCCTCCCTCTGGAACAGCGCCCTGCCACTCTAAAACTTGAGGAGAACCATCTTTCTTCCTGCACTTATCAGACCTACCCTGTCTGCTGCCTTAAACGTAGCACTTGCAAATTGCTGGCTGCACTACCACTGTTTGTTGCCTTTATTATTTATTTATTGTTATTTATCTGTTTCTCCTCTGCTTCGCACTTTCCACTTCTCCCCCCTTCCATGCACTTTTCCCCTCACACTTGCGCGTTCTCAATGTCACTGGGCCTAGTAAGATCGCTGTTTTATTCTCCTCTGTTCCCCTCCCTTGCCTTGTCACGCTCTGAAACACTTGTGTACGAGCGCGATAGAAATAAAATATCAATGCCTGCCCCCTGGACTCCCAGCAACAATTGCAAACTGTTTGGCTATTTACCCATTTTTTGTTAAAAGTATGCTCTACAATGCAACATTTTAACCTATTATTTAAAAAGAAATTCACAGGGGGAAACCCCCCCGAACCTCCCCTTAATGCCCCTCCACTTAAAAAAGATTCACCAGCCGCCACTGGCCCTCAGACTGTGTTGGGAACGGGATGGGGGAACCGAGGGACTATGGTGGGAGCACAATGGGCGGGAACCATGGGATAGTGATGGGAGCAGAGTGGGGAGAGCCCTGGGTGTGTGATGGGGTGGGGAGAGACCAGGGACTGGGTAGGAGTGGGATGAGGGAGCCCAGCGACTTTGATGGGAGCAAGTGACGGCGCGCAATATATACTGTCCATTTGGCATTTCTGGGGGGTCCCGACCTGCCCAAATTTTGCTCAGGGGGGCCCTGGCCAAAAAAGTTTGAAGACCACTGGGGTAGAGGCTGAGCACTGCCTGTCTGCCAATGTTATGCGGGGTGACACAGAAGAGGGCAGCAAGGCATGGCACAGCTGATGGGAATGGGGAATTACTGGGTCTTGGGAACAGTAGTACTGCAAGCCTGGTGCCAGTGGATCTTATCATGTGTAATGGAACTGGGCTATATCACAGCTTGTGCAACTGGACCATCGCACAGTTGATGAGATAGGTCATGGTTAACGGAAATGAGGCTGGGGTGCGTCACAAGTGACGTAACTGGCGCAGTCGTGGCTGGTGGAACTGGGTCACATCCCTGCGCGTCGATGGTACTGAATCGCAACTAGGCCCACTTTGTTTCTTTACCTCGCTGGCTCTTTCTCACGGACACCCTCTCTCTGTATATCTTTCACAATGCTAACCCACTGGCGCTCGCTTTACACCTTTTCCCCTTTCCTCTCGTTCGCCCTCTTCCTCGTCTTTTTTTCGGGTTGATAGTTTCCAGCTGCTGCGCGAGCCCGTTAAATTGCAAAGTCTCCGTGGCTGAGAGGTTTGGACATGCTGTGCTTGCGGATTCAGCGAATTATCATAACTCTCAGCAGCACCAGGGCTGGGCCTGCGTGGGATCCTGGCTGGCGCCACCCAGAGAGGGAGGAGTTTACCTCCTGGCGGTTGGCAGGCAGTAACGCGCTTGGCAGAGCAGCAGTGCACGTCTCGCGGCACGGTGTGCTGTAGCTCTCCTCAAGCACCACAGTCTACCAGTGATATTGTTCGACTCGCAACATGTGTTTGTACAATTCGGTCGTCGCACTTGTACTGTTTGTTCCCATGATCCGCTAGGCTAGGAGACCTACGAGTGGCTTTCTCTACTCTGCAGGGCGCCTGGTTTCTCGTTTCCCCCTCAGAAAATGATTAATGGTTTCCTGTCCGTGTCTTCTGGCCTTGCAAGCTCAATTCCGCGCATCAATACAGGCGGGACCCAGAGGCACACACCGCTCATGACTGCGCACTTGTGCGCCTCAAGTGCGCAGTCGGCCTCCCTCACACCTAGAGTTGCAAACAGCCCGAAACGCCGCTGTCCAACGAATGCCTGTACCCATTGAACTCTGGAGTACGTGCCGCAGACACACCCGCGCGCAGTCTGCCTGGCCTTGGTGCCTTCCCATGGCTCCGAGCTAGTCATGGCCGAGGGCCAAGGCAAACACAAAGCTCTGTCCGAGGGAGCGAGCCGCCGGGCCCTACAGGATCGCGTTTCCTGTCACCCTGAGCCGAACCCCCCGCTTGGAAATTTGCTTTCAAGAGCAGCGCGATCGGGATGCTTGGGATTTTGTCCCAGTTTCTTGTTACTATTTAAAATGTGTGCCTCCTCCGATGGCTATGAAGGAGTGCCAAGATGACCACAGACACTGCCGTGGGCGGTGAGAATTGTAAGGAGTTGTAGATCACAGACAACATCCAGCCTCCAAGTGACCCACATTTAAAAATATTACAATAGTACTGTGGTCCCAAAATAAATGACCAATCAACGTTCTATAAAATACAAGACCTTAATCAAAGACAGACGCTAATAAAAACATTACAACCCCACCTACGCAATGAAATATACGGGATATGCAAACTGTTGGTTGAAACAGGCACTCTTTATGCAGAGAGGGGCATGAAGGCAATTGTCTGTTCAGCAATTATCAATTTTCGGTACATGTTTGCCCGTACTCAAAGTGTTCTTGTGAAACCCACTGTATTGTGAAACCTAGGCCTCTCTCCCACTATACAGGATTCTCAATTCTAGGTGTACTTCCCCGTAAACAAAGTATTCTGTGAAACCCAGGCCCCTCTCCCACTATACAGGGCTCTTCAATTCTAGGTGTGTTCCACATAGCCGCCTACTATTTTATAAACCTACTGTATTGTGAAACCTAGGCCTCTCTCCCATTATACAATATTCTCAATTCTACGTGTGTTCCACCATAGGTGTGTGAAACCCATACCCAAATTGTACCACTCCCAGAAATCTAGCCTCACCCGCAAAACTCGCCCAGTGAAGTGCCATAGACCAGACAGGCACCATGCCACACACTAGTCAAAGCAGAGAAGCACGCTGGCGTACCAGTAGGCCCAATGAGATCATCCGCAGTCATTCCCTGCCCTGCTAACACACAGCCCACCTCCCCACCACTGCACACCTTCAATGTGCCACCCTCACACCTCACTTATCCCCCCTCACCAGACCAACCCACCTCACACCGACACCTGACTACAACCTCACTGTCCGAACAGATCACAAAGGGGAGGGGGGGTCTCGCAATATTACACAAACACCAATTCAAGCTAATAATCAAGGACACCAACACCACAGACTATGAATCTCTCTTGGTAAAACTTCAACTCGCACCTTCCACCTCACACAGTTTCCTACTCATCTACAGACCCGCCAGCTACAACAAAAACTTTACAGACTCCCTTGGTGAAGCACTGGCCACTGACCCATCCTACACCCAACACTTACCATTTTAGGGGATTTCAACATATGGTTCTACTCACTGTCAAACCCTATGACCCGATCTCTAACAGATAACCTAGAATCACTCAACCTGACACACTACACTTCCACACCCACCCACACGAGAGGTCACAGCGTCAACGCAATTTTCAGCATCACAAATATATCCACCCAACCCCCACCCCCTTTCATGCACTGACCACTCAGCAATTTATTTCTCCATACCTCTGAGCACATCGGCTAGCCTTCAATGCCACACACGACCACCACTAACCAACCCTCTACCTTTCCACTAGGGAACAAAGTTGTAATCAACGCAGATCTAGCACACTCACACCTCAACTCTCTCCATACACTTTCCCTCCAGGAAGTCCCTC
Organism: Ambystoma mexicanum; assembly: GCF_040938575.1. NCBI lineage: Eukaryota > Metazoa > Chordata > Amphibia > Caudata > Ambystomatidae > Ambystoma > Ambystoma mexicanum. The sequence continues at coordinate 119,726,589 of NC_090924.1, read as the reverse complement.
CAGCAATCAAATCCTTCGACCTCTGGCTCAAAAACACCCTCCCACCCTTGACCCCAACAAAACGGACCTCCTGGAGATCAGGACCAACACCTAAGTGGTTCACCGGCAATCTCAAATCACTCAAAACTCCCAAGCACCGCCTGGAACGGAACTGGAGAGCCGATCCTTCAGCCCAGAACAAAACCGCCCTAGCAAGGACAACCAGAACATAAAGACTGGAAATCAAAAAAGCAAGAACACATTCTATGGAAACAGAATCCTAAATGCTCGAAACCCGAGTAAGGAACTACATAGAATCATAGTGAAATTCAAATCCCATGATGCATGCTCGAGCCAGCCCGCAACAAGCTCCCAAGCCCTATTTTACACCCTATCACTGCACTTCCACAATGCCGCCAAAAATAGACACTCCGCCATCATCTCTCAATTAAAACGTATATCGCTCCCACCGACCCGCCCTCACACTGACGTTCAAAACAACCCCTGACACAATTTCTTGACTCTTTCTCTCCCGTCACACACCTAGAGTTCCTCTCGCACGTAGCAGACAGCGGCCTGTCAGGCTCCCCCGAGGACCCCTGCCCACCGTCACTCCTCAAAAACATCCTAGCCTCCACCGGTGCAGGGAGTGTTGCACGCACAATCCTCAACCACTCACTCACATCAGGATCTTTCCTGAAAGCCCTAAAACCATCCTACATCTGCCCTATCCTCAAAAAACCAACACTCGACTTACTCCTCCCCCAGAACTACCGGCCCATCTCCAACACACGTTTCATCGCCAAACTCATGGACTGCACGGCATACAAACAGCTTGGCCATTTTGCTGAAGCCAACAATCTGCTAGACGATACACAATCAGGCTTCAGACCACTAAGGGGTACAGAATCTTCCCGATTTCTCCATCTAGGATGACCAGAAAAGAACAGCTGATGCATAAGGCTACGCTGTTCTCATCCTCCTGGATTTCTCCGCAGCCTTCGATACCATTGATCACTCCATCCTACTAGACAGGCTATAAACACTAGGAATCAGAAACACTGCCCTCTCATGGATCTCCTCTTTCATCTCAAATCGATCGCAAATCATGCTCCTCCACCAATTCACATCCACATCACGACCAGTGAGAAAAGGTGTCCAACAAGGAGCATCCCTTTCACCTTTAATCTTCAATTTCTACCCAAAACCCCTACCCGCCATCATCCGCTTGTACAATCTTACCTGCTACAACTACGCAGACAACACCCAGATCATCCTCCAAATCCCCAAATCTCAAGGCTCTGACAGTCCGGACCTGTCATCATGCCTCTCGGATATTGACCACTGGGTGACGACCAACCACTTCATCCTCAACCCTGGGAAAACTGAAATCCTAGTTTGCAGGAAAACAGCCCTCCTCCCCCAACCGATCCTGTGACCGAAACCACTAAGACAAGCACCGGAAATCTCTAACGTGGTAAAAAACCTTGGGCGAGGGATAAGTCCGAGTCCAATGTGCATCCAACACACCACTAACCTATCCAAAACCTGCTTTTTCCATCTATGGATTCTCAGGCGTATTTTCCCTTACCTCACCTATCCCCACTGTTTTTCAGCCATCAACTCTATCCTCCTGTCCCGCTTAGAATACGCAAACTGCCTCTACCTAGACGCCCCGGCATCTCAACTAAGGAAACTCCAAAGAATCCAAAACGCGGCAGCATACCTGCTTATTAACCTACCCGCCAGAGAACACATCATCCCTACTCTAGGAGTCCTCCATTGGCTCCCGATTGGTCAACACACTACCTTTAAAGCCATGTGCATCAACCACTGCGCCATCCAAACACCAGACCGGAATTCCTTTGAGACAAAATTGTTCCACACCAACCCTCTAGGAATCTAAGATCTTGCACAGCATTTCGTCTAGTGACCCCACCTCACAACTCCACCAGGCTGGGCGGTTCCTTCTTCTTCGTCCAAGCCCCAATCATCTGGAACTCCCTACCACTGCACATTTGCAACACTGAAAACCACCTGAAATTCAGAAAGGCTCCAAAATCCTGGCTTTTCGTGATTTCCCCTGAATCCTCGCTCCTTGATACTACACTGCCGAACCCAACATTGCCCCTACACCAATTACAACACAGAGGCCGGCAGCTTTCGCAGCGTCTCACCAGGCACACTATCACCCCATTCACAACAACATTCCTACCTGACAAGTGCACCAGTGAAGCCGGTAGCTTTCACTGTGGCACACCGCAATAAACTCACTCGCGCTCACAGCCCCCTCAAATCCTCACACAAGAGAGACCACAAATAATGAGACAATTACACCATGGAAGCCAGCAGCCGTTGCTGTGGCACACCACAATAAACTCACCCGCGCTCACCTCCCCTCAGACTCTTGCACAAGAGAGACCACGAATAATGAGACAAATACACCAGGGAAGCTAGCAGCCCTCGCTGTGGCACACCACAACAAACTCGCCCACACTCAGCACCTGCTCAAACTCTCACACTAGAGAAACCCTGAATAATGAGACCATGCCGTCTCCACTGGAGAAAGATCGCTCCAGCCAAACAACTCCAAAGACTACGGTACGTATAACCTTGAAGACTATGGTACGTATACCTTACACCACATCTGTGGATATAGGCCACAGGCACGGTTGAGCATCCATGCACCGTAGAATGCAGCTATGGCTATGCTTTTTACGGTCTAGCAGCACATTGAGCTGTTCCACACTGAAATACCTGACATACCTCAGCACCTCTACCACTAGCATACAGCGACTACCAACGAAAATAAATTTGGTGTAGCTGGCCACACATTGACTCTCACAACAAGAGCACTCTATCGCAAACCACCAACAGCACCCACCCACGTGCCTGACCACTTTTTGGGCTGCTGTAGTGAAGCCTAGCCAGTCATCCAAGTCCTAGACCGGCGAAAACGCACACATGCATCTGCTAATCCAAACCTTTAGAATTTTCCAGCGCATTGATAACAGTCACTGAGGGCGTTCCAATCACAAAGTGCATTGAGGCCATACGAATGGGGAAAGAGCACTATATAAATAACTAATTACAATACAATACATGTTTTTTAAATCATAACGAGTGTGATCTTAATTGTCACTATGGCCCATAGAACAAGGCCAGGGGGAAATAACCACTGTAGTTACCTAAATATATTCTTTCTGGGGCTTGACAATGTTGAGCCGGGCTTCTGTGCACTTTCAGGTGTGCCGAATTGGGCTTGCGGTGGTTGAGCTGGAGTTTTGGAATTCAGCAAAGCCGTTAAATTCAACTAGAGGTGACAGCACTTGGCTTGACAAAGCTTGAAACAGGCAGGCGATTTTTGGTTCAGCGTAGATAACCAGTGCTCAAAGTTGTTCGAAATTACAGAGAGAGCCAAAAGCAGCTTCTTTTGTTGCTGGGGTACTAAGCCATGTCCATGCCTAGCACAGGCCTGAGGGAAGGTGATTCTTATGCCCTTCCCAGACATAAAGGTTGACAGGGCTCTGCAGGTTGTCCACTTTAGCAGGCAGAGTCCTGGGTACCAGTGCCCAAGCAGCAGGCCGGCCTGTTCAAGAATAGGTCACTTCAGATGTTTTGTTGAAGGGGATTGGGGAGAGCCGGTTTTAGAAATCTTTATCTGAGGATTTTGGGCAGACTTTATTCCAATAAAGTTAACACAAAATACTCTTCAAGCTAGTTCAAGGTGAGTCTTCGAGATGGATTAACTAGGGGGTGGAGGGGGTGGCTCACACCTCCTTATATAGTCTTTCAGCCACAGCAGATTGGCCCATTTCAAGCCTTCTATAAGCAGCCAAGCTCAGCTGCTCTAATAAGAATTATGTGCCTTCTGATGTCAACTCCAAGAGTGCCATGACTGAAGGAAAGTGGGAGGGGGCACAGGAATAAGTGGAACCTAAAAATGCCCATGATATGACATGGTATGATATGATATTTTATTTATATCGCCCTCGTACACAAGTGTTTCAGAGCGCGACAAGGCAAGGGAGGGGAACAAGGGAGAACAAAAAACAATGATCTTACTAGGCCCATTGACATTGAGAACATGCAAGTGCAGGGGAGAAGGAAAGGGGAAAAGTGCATGGAAGGCAAATGATGCATGCTGGTGGGACACTTCCCTTGGGGACAGACCCCCTCCTGATTTCCACACACTTCTACCCTCACATGTTTGCCTAATCAAAGAGACACCAGTAATTATCCCCCTGCAGTGATGAATGGAAATCTGTCACACACATCCAAACCCTGCATATAACACAGGCCCAAATACCTCTTACCACACTCAAATGTTACCGTACACAACCAACATGTGGACGTCTCACACACACACAAACACAAGGCACTAAAGAATTTTGACAGCTACAATCTCTTCACAGACTCACCGATCTCCTGACATACAGACTTCAATACACCACAGGCGCCAAAGAAAGGCATACTCTTGCAGGCTGTGAACAGTCATAGATAGCCCATTTCCAACAGTATGGATAACACCCAGATCAGCCTATAACAATTAAGTTAACCCTAAAACCTCAATATCAGACAAACACAAAACAATAGTTATGCAGCCAGAACTGTCAAACATAACACACAGCACCCACAAATGGATACTGGTTTGTAAACAACAGTATACGACTCCACGGGGGTTTCAAACAATTCCACCCATGGATTTGGTGAAGGGCTACCCACACAAGAGAGTACTACCTATTCCACACCACTTTCACACAAAACTCATGTGAGCACACTGACCTCACCACCCACTTAATCACTGTTCACAGCCACCTGCACGTATACCGTATCAGCACACACACAACTTTAAAGTACAGCATCCACTGTATATCCACTGGCTGCTACCATCAGTTACTTTGTATAATTTTGCCATGCCCTTTCGGGTCTTGGGATGATCAAAAGATCCCTCTGCCCTCTTTCCTATGGAGACACAACACATGTTACACCTCAACCAACAAACCACGCACTGTGCATGGTATTGCTCTAAGAGCTACAAACTGGGGGCACCCCACAAGAGACCACCCCACCCATTAGCCAATTGAAAGTCCAGAACCTTTTGAGATATATCTTATTAGTGACCATCCCAGGATCTCCCATAACCTTATAAAGACTTATAATATTTATCATACATATCGTACATCACATCAAACACAAACATGCCATCACCCCTGCAACAAAACAAGGTTTTAGTGTGTGCTTCATAATAAGGGGTTTCTTGCTTCTAAGCACTATGAAAGTGAGTACTTAATGTAACGCTCACCGGAGGAGTTGACATTCACAATGATGGCTGACCAAAGGGGATTAGGAGGTTGGAGAGATAGAATAAATGAATGGGGGAGAATGAGAGTGGGCCTGGGAGCAGGCAAGTGGAACTGAAGATGCACATCGGATGCTCTTCAAACGAGGAAGGGAATGGCAGGAAAGTCTGTTGAAGTAACCAAATGGGTGAAAAAAGGGGCTAACCCCACTAATATCAGATGCCTGAAGAGATAGGCTAAGGGCAACCACGGCGGAATGGGGGAGAACGGGAAGGTGTTATGTGGGCTTCCTGTAAGTGCTTCTGCTCTAGTGAAGTCCGAAGAGGTCAAAGGACGGTGATGGGAATGTAAAATGTGCCAAATGGGGTCCTCCCACCAGGACATCACTGTGGGCAAGGTCTCGCTGTAGAGCCAGTGCAGTAAGGGATGGGATCACTAAATAAACAGTTCTCCATATGGGTAACCATTCCAAAGAGAAATGTGAAGAATGCTGAAGCCCTTACCTGTGCTCCACACTCCCCTCTGATGGGTTCCTCACTCCTTCATGTGCCACATGAACCTCCCGGCAAGGGCATGAGAAAGTCAACCAGACACTCCAGGGTTAGGCACGGAGGCACTCTAGCCATCTCTCTCCATCCCATCTCAGAGAACAATGTAGCTACTTCATATAGAACCAAAGCTTGGTTTTACCGCTCCCCTCTGGTTCCCTCTTATTTGAAGGGGTGCTTGACAAGTCCCCATCACCAAAGCTTGCCCTTTAACTGTCATGCATACTGTAATTTGTAGACATGCCCCTTCCTAAAAGCTTCAGGATCAAGAATGAACTGCCCCATTCCAAGGTCCAGTTCATTTGAGTTGCTGGGTATGTCCTTGTCTTCCCTTTGCTGGCCAAATATATTGATCAATCTGTGTAATGGTGATCACCTACTTCTCCCTTTAAAGAGTGGGTTGACATTCGTGGCTCCTTATTTTACCTTATGATGTATAGCAAAGTTCCCAAAGGATGGGCATGGATTAGCGTTCAATATTGAGGCCATAGGAGGAGTGAAGGCCAGATGATGAGAAAAGACGATACACAGGATGAAGTTAGGAAGCAAGGTGGCCCACCAGATCAAAGCTTGTTCAGTTCCACAGAAGGAACACACAAGTGGCACATTTGTGATAGGTGAAAATAGCAAGCCTAAAAATATCAGATGACCAAACACTGAGCAGGATACACATAATATATAACAAAATGAGAGCTGCTCTGCAGGAGTACAGGATGACTAGTGACTAAAGTGGCTAAGAAACTTTACACTACTACTAAACCAAGAATGATCCCAAGCATAAAGGTGAAATAAGGTACAGCATAAATGGTTTACTGCCTCCGCCTAGTTTGGTAACGTGAGCTGTGTTCAGGCTATAATCTTCGGTAGGGGCATGGGCTGGCACTCTAGCTACCCAAATAACAGTAGTACGACGGTACCAAAACAAAAGAAATGTTCAATTAAGGTTCTATAAAAATGCAAAACTTTAACTAAACTAATAAAAACATTGATAACCCACTACTGGAAAAATGAAAACACAAAGCATACACACTTTGGAATAAAGCGCACTCTGGGTTGAAGCTAGTAGGCAGACAGGCACATGTGTCAGAAGCAAACGTTGAAGTTCAATGGAGATGTCTATTAAAAGGTAGAGAAAGGGGTCTTATGAGTCACTCAGACAATTTAAGGCAAGCCAAGGACCAGTACCACTTCAAATACCATTAGTTCTTGGTCTGGGGGCTCGATAGCATTGAGCCGAGCACCCTGGAGCTTCCTGGCGCAATGATTCAGCATCAGGTTGGTGAGCTGGTCGACTGGGTCCGGCACGCGCTGCAGTCCAAGCAGCAATGGCATGTGGTATGAAGAATCATGAGACAGTCAGGCAAGGTCTGGGTCAGTGTATCTCACAAGCTTATCGAGGCCAGAACCAGGGACCAGCCTGTTCTTTGACATTTGGGTTGCTGGGACCCAGTCTAGTGTCTCCAGGGGTAAGGTGAGTTCTTATTCCACCCTTCATAGCCAGGAAGGATTCTAGCGGGCATGTGCAGGGGTTCTGTCACCACCACTGGCAGGATCCTGGGTGCGAGTGCCTTAGTTGCAACAGACCTTGCCGCATGGAAGTTTCACCCTAAATGTGTCCTTTCAATGGGTAAGGATATGAGCGCTCCTCCTTTTTTCTGGAGCCGTCTGTGTTCACCTCTAGGGTAGAGGACTTTGGAATTGACTGTATCCACAACAGAGATCCAGGTGAATTATTCTTATCTTGAAGTACTGAGATGAATCCCATAAAGGGTTGGGCTCACTCCCTTAAATAGGTCATCTGCCACATCTGATTGGTTCCCTTGTAGCCTCCTGCTAAGGCTCCAATCATGGCGCTGTGTGCAGAGATTTGTGCCTGCTGATGTCATACCCAGAATGTCTATTCTGTAAAAAATTGGGGAGGGGCACAGGAAACACTGGCGAAATGCAGGCCCCCGCACCCCTTACAGTGCGGGAGGCCCCGCCACCACATATCCTGGGAGTGGGGGGCGGGTGGGGCCCTTGGACTAAAAAAAAAAAAAAGAAAAAAATTGTTTTGTTTTAGTCACTCTGCCTTCATAAAGAAATTATTTCTGTTACAGCGTAACCAAAATAGTTTCTTCATGAAGGCAGAGTGACTGCAAAAAGAAACAATTTATTTCTGAAGTCCGAGAGCTCCTCCCACCCCATGGCATGAAAGCCTCTAGGCCGGAGGCCTCCATGTCATGGGGTGGGGGAGCTCTATGACTTCAAAAAGAAATATTTTGTTTTTGAAGTCACTCTGCCTTCACATAAAGAAATTATTTCCACTATGGTTCGGTCCTTAACGGAAATAATTTCTTTATGAAGTGGGAGTGACTTCAAAAAGAAAACATTTCTTTTTGAAGTAATAGGGCTCCTCTCAACACTATGGAATGTGCCTGTGTGTGTGTGTATGGTGAAAGGTGCACAATTAAATGTAGGGGTGGCTGGGTTTGCGTGTCGAGTGTATGGTGAAAGGGTGCACACTTGAATGTATCAGTGGCTGCCTGGGTGTGCCTGAATGATAAAAGGGTGCACACTTAAATGTATAGGTGGCTGCCTGTGTGAGTGTATGGTGAAAGGGTGCACAGTTAAATGTATAGGTGGCTGCATGTGTGAGTGTATGGTGAAAGGGTGTACACTTAAATGTATGGGTGGCTGCCTGGGTGTTTGGGCCAGTATGGTGAAATGGTGCACACCTAAATGTATGGTGGCTGCCTGGGTGTGCCTGTATGGTGAAAGGGTACACACTTAAATGTATGGATGGCTGGGTGTGCATGTGTGTATATGGTGAATGGGGTGTGTGCTTGTTTTCAGGGGCCAACACAATCTACATTTCAGGGGGCTCAGGTTGTGCTAACTCTTCAAATGTTGGGAGAGGTGCTAACTTCACAGGTAGTGGGGGAGGGGCATGATTTGCTTTAAAATTTGAATGTCCCTTTTCATTGATTCTATTTGTTGTTAAATATTAAGTAAGAATTCTTTTAGTTCTGTCAATGAATCCATGGTTACGTTTGTGGGTACTGTTTATGTTGTTTCTTGCTTGATTCTTCTTCATACTTGAATTACTTCTTAATCTGTTTGAAAGGATTTGCAATATTATTAGACAATTTAAGATATAATACACTTCTAATACATATTATTTCTTCCTCTGTTGGATGGTTTTCTTCAAGCCATTCCATGTAATTTTCTATTGTACTGTGATAGAGAAAAATACTGTTTGTATTAGAATTAGCAATGGAGGAAGACTACTTGAGGAGAGAAGGTTGAATTTCTTGTTTTTACTCTCTGATTGGTTGTTTGTCTGTGTGGTGGGTTGTTGCCAATAGGATGTCAAGTACCTCAAATGCAGTTGAATGTTGAACCTATCCGAGTATGTATTTTTTTGAGTGATGTTTATATATGCCAATAAAACTATAGATTATATTGTATTATTATATTGAGCTTTTCTAATAGTATATTTTCATTGTTTAAGTGTGAGGTGTACCTTCAGGAGATAGTGCTGCTTTTGGGGTATATTTATTGTTTTATTTGATATTTGAAAATGGAGCCAATTTCAGAAGGAGAGGAATCTGTTTCTTCAGAAGACTGTGGACATGTTTTGGAGAATGGGGATCATAGTGATGTTGAGGATATAATTGATGGGTTGTCAAAGCATTGGCTTACAAGGTTTTTTTTGCTTTACAATATTGTTTTAGATGGAGTGTTTGAAATGAGAGGTATATGCTGTCATTGTAGAGAAATATTTTTGATAGGGAGCACAGGTTTTTTTCTCTTTGGGAAAAGGAAATGAATCATCTAAAAAAAAGAGCATAGAGTAGTTATTCAAAATTATTTGCATCATCATCATAGAGGTGAAGAGTATTTTTCTGATTGAAAATGTACTTTTTCATGATATGTTGGTAAAAGAGCCCAAATGCTCTTTTAAGAGCCACCTAGATACATTTTTAAGTATTTTGGAAAAGAAAATACCCTTTGAATTAAATAATAGCCACGGCTACAACAACAGCCAATGAAACAGCGTATCCTGTCAGGTGTTTTATAGCCGCTGGTACCAATCGTATGATGGGTTGTAGCCGTGGCTAGGAGCAAGCCAATGGGACATTGTGCATTTTTGGCGGGTGAAGCCACATCTACGACTATCACTGTAGCTGCGGGTATAGTGATTCTAATTACTGTGCATTGATCATGTTGTTGCATTGATTTTACAGCACACAATTTCACATGTTTATGAATCTATGGCCTTATGTATGCCTTTGTGTTGTTTCAATTAATACACTTTGGGAATATATCTTGTTGAAGGTGCCATAATGTTCCGGATAGCCGCGACTACTGACGGTTTACTTGATGCGCGGCTACAAATTCACCAATCGTACGTCGTACTTTGTGATGGGCTTTGTTAGCCAGGGTATGAACCCATTCGTTGTACCCACGGCTACACCTGTGTGTATTTTGGTGCAGTGATCATATTATATTATAGTTGTTTTTGCAGAGATGTATACATGTGTTTCTGTTTGGATGTTCTTACCTTAAGGGCAGTGTGAGTTTATTTTCAATCCTTGTTAATATGTGTTTTTCAGTACACCTGTTGTAGCCAGGGTTATAGCTGCGGCTATGTAATTTGGAAAAACTAGTAAAAAAAATGCTTTTAATGTAGTGTATATGTATTGTATAAAGTATTCTTTGGAAAATTGTGTTGGGGATTATTTATTGATATAGCTTGTAATCAAAATGTGTTTGCCATTTTAATTGCTTGTTTTCTACAGTCCTCTTTTTATGGTATTGAATTGTGAAAGATATGCAAGTGACCTTTTCTGAAGTTTTGGCGGTGTTATCCCAGAGTTCAGAGTGTGCACATGTTCTGTGTTTGTTTATAGTGATGTTCTATTCATTATCTGGATCAGCTGAAGGTGAGTTTTGATAGTCTGTTTTTATATATTGTATATACAATTTGAATTATTGTATTTGTAATATAGGTGAAGTATGTTCAGGTGTCTCGTTTGGTCAAGTTTATAGGTATTGATTGGAAAGTAGGGTTTTCTATATTTTACTTAACTGTTTTTAGGAGAGTGATGAAGCAGTATCACATGTTATTCTATGCTTATGTTTGACAGAAAATACATTTGCAAATAAAGGTTGTTTTTCTGTGACATTGGAAGATGTGATATGAATGAGGGTGCATAAGAAATTGTAGTGTGAACCAAGAGGTATAAATGTGCCCTTGACAAACATTGTGGCTGTGTATGTGCGCTTTCTAGTTGGATATTAAGGTGTATGTTTGTTCCTCCATATTGGTGATTTTGTACTTTGTTACAATTGTGTAAGTCTGTATGGATTGATAGTGCATTAAGAATTATGTTATATAAGAAATGGGTAGTGTGCTGTGAAAGATTGGCTCAATTTATATTTCGGTTTATTATTGAAAAATGTATGGTCCCATGGTCAGATATATTACAACTTGGCAAACCTAATGATCAGTTAATGATATTCTACTTTTTGTAAATGATCTATGGTATATGAGCTGTTTAGTTGTATTACACATTAGTTTAGCAGTTAAAGTTGAGTTGTATATGGGGTATCTTTTTTGCAATGGCCTCTGTGCCTCTCTCAAACTTGAGCTGGTCCACTTGCAATTTTGGAAGCAGCTCAAAACATTCCTTTTCTCTCATGATTTTTCTTTGTCCTTCCCCTGTTGACTTAACTGATGTATCTTTATGCTGTAGCAACTGGTTGTTTAGCTATTCTTAGATTGTCACTGCGTACCAGGTTCTTTATTGATCGGTCAACTTTTCAGTGTAAATGGTCTTACTATCCACTTATGGGCTGTAACTGTAATTCTAAAGTCACTTGTTCTCTGTGCACTACCAAGAGTCGTGCTGCACTGGCTGCATTTGTGTTTTGTTTACCTCTTGCACTTCCTCCCTTGCATTCCCTTTGCATTCTTTGTTTTTGCAGTTATACAATTTGAATGACACAGAGGCTAGCAAGACAAGGAAGGAAAGACAGACCGAAGACAACACAAACAATCTTACTAGGCCTTTTGTCATTCAGATCGTGCAGCGCAAAAACAAACAGTGCAAAGGGAAAGGCAGGGAGTATGTGCAAGGGAGAGAGAAAAGGAAAACAGTATACACATGTTCTAAGTAAGTGCAGCCAGGGCAGCGCAACTGTTGGTAGTGCACAGAGAACAATTGACTTTAGAATTATATTTACAGCCCATAAATGGGTGGTAGGCCCAGAAACAGCACAAGGGTGACTGATCAATAAAAAGCCTGGTACCCAGTAAGAGTCTGAGAAGAGCCAAACAACCAGTTGGTACAGTAGAAAGGTAAGTTTGTTAGGTCAACAGGGGAATGACAAAGACAAAGCACAAGAGAAAATTAATGTTTTGAACTTCTTCAAAAATTTCAAGTGTTCCGCGTCACGTTTGAGGCACAGACGACATAGCAGAAACATACTGTAGCAGAGAAGATAGATACACATGCCTTACATGGTTGGTTAATTGATGTGCAAACATTTAAATTCATGACATATACAACAGGTTTACTGGCACTTTTCACTATTCCATGATCCACACTGGCATCAAACTTTGTCTCCCTGGTAACTTAAACATGCAGAGTGACAAGGGAAGGACAAATAAATGAAATATGATATCATATAAGTTAGGATGTTCTTGGGGATATATTTGGTAATTGTAGGTCATATGTTGATTCTCCTCTTCTTAATTGGACGTGTTCCATCACACCCACTGTTACAGGCACTGCAATTACAGCAGTCCATTTCAAGTCTGCCCTAATTCATGAACACCTCAGTCCTTCCCTTGTCACTCTGCATGTTTAAGATATGAAGGAGACACAGTTCGATGCTGGTGTGGATCATTGAATAGTGAAAAGTGGCAGTAAACCTGTTGTATATGTCATGAATTTAAAAGTTTGCTCAGCAACTAACCAACCATGCAATTCATGTGTATTTTCTTCTCTGCTATATCATATTTCTGCTATGGTGTCTGTGCCCCTTTCAAACTTGAGCCAGACCACTTGTAATTTTGCAAGCAGATGAAAGCATACATTTTCTCTTGTGCTTTGTCTTTGTCCTTCCCCTATTGACCTAACGTCTCTGCTGTAGCAACTGGTTGTTTGGCTATTCTCAGACTCTCACAGGGTACCAGGCTTTTTATTGATCTGTCACCCTAGCACTGTATCTGGGCCTACCACCGATTTATGGGCTGTAACTGTAATTCTAAAGTCCATTGTTCTCCGTGCACTACCAAGAGCCACGTTGCCCTGGCTGCATTAACGTAGAGCATTTTTGTTCTGTTTTCCTCTACCTCCTCCCTTGCACTTCCTTCCTGCGTTTTCCTTTGCACTCTTTGTTTTTGCGCTTGTACAATCTGAATGACACAAGGCCCAGAAAGATCGTTTGTGTTGTCTCCCGTCTGTCTTTCCTTCCTTGTCTTGCTGTTTGTAAAAACACTTGTGTACAGGTGCATTCAATAAAATTAAATATATCATATCATTTAGGATGTTCTTAGGTGTATATTTGGTAATTGTAGGTCCTATGTTGACTCTGCCTCTCTTCATCAGACTTTTTGTTGATTAGTAGTAGTAGTTATATTTTTATTTTCATAATATAAAGAAACACAATCTGTGAAGTTAATCTTTTTTTTATACAGACTTTTTTTGTAATATGCCATCAAGAAAACAAGAACAATGAACCAATAGGAAGGGTTGTTGGCAGGGAAGTACAGTAGAAAAAAAATGTTTTAAAAAGTAGTGTTTTTCAATGTGTAGATACCAATTGTGTAGATGATGTAACAATTTCTAGAGTTAGGGATACTTTTGAAAATATTGATGTAGAAGTAACAGATATGCCAATACGTATTGTTATTGAAAACAAGAGTTTTTATTGAAAATAAAAAAATACAAAATGTTTCAAATGTATTACCAACTAGTAAAAAAAGAAAGTGTTTTTACACAAAAAAAGTTAGCAAATGTGCTATCAATGTGAAACAGAAAAATAAAGATATGCATAGGAAAATGTACCAGTCCCAGGTTTTTACAAATCTTTCGAGAAATGTCAAACCAAAATCTAAATATGTGGTACAACATTTTTTGTAAAAGAAAAAAGTAGAAGTAGTCATTAAGAAAGCTTTTGATATAAAAAGAAAATTGTTCATGTTCGTATTAAATAAACTTAAGAAATTGCTTAAGATGACAACACCATTCTATACAAATATAAAAACAGTTAATGTGCTTACATGTGACAACTTTTGTGACGTCTTTGGTGGAGAGTGGAAACACACTTCTCATACTGAAAGATATTTTAATGAGGATAGTTACATTCAAGGAAAGAATGTTCCTCTACCTGTTGATGAAAGTGGACGTGCCTATGAAGTCCGAAATTGTGTAGTTTCTAAAAAAGAAGAAATTATGCAGTGTAAGAATACGGAAATGGAAACTGTAGGTCAGTCAAAAAGGAAACGAAAGAAGGATTGTGAGGTATGGACTTGCAATTTTTTGTGCAATATTGATATGTTTTCTTGTAAAGTTTTAAAGAGATTTGTGCAAGTTCTGCATACAAATGATAATGTTCAAAGACAGGTCAAGATGCTACAAAGAATAGATGAGTGTGAAGTTTGTGAAAAAACAGGACCTTTGGGTCACTCTCTAGCTTGTCTTGATAAAAGTAGAGGTAAGAGTCATTGGGCCTCATTACAAGCTTGGCGGTAGCCTTGCCAGTAAAACCGGCAGGCTGCCGCCAAACTTGCAATTTTTTCTGGCACCTGCGAATGGGCAATTACCGGGTCATTACGGCCCTGCAGGACCCGGTAATTGCCCATTCGCGGGCGCTGAAAAAAATGCTCTCCATTCCCAATGGTGACGTCGAATGCACCGGCACCATTCAGAATGGTGCAGGTGCATCCGACATGCTCTGCTCGCGGGTGCCAGTATGCCCGCCAGATCAGGCCTGGCGGGCGGGAAGGCACCCACGAGCAGAACTCGTAGTTTGCCGGTTCAATAAAAACGGTACCAGCAAGCTTATCGGTACCGTTGTTACCGGACCGGCAAACTTATAATGAGGCCCAGTTTCATCATATACGGATGCTGGCTGCACATCAAACTAAAATGAGATACCATCTAGTTAAACTGTAGGTGTGCAAAACACCAAGTATGTCTCTTGTAGCTTTAAATGAAATACTTTTGACTGGAGCTGTAGAACGTTTAGTTTCTACAATGCATATGATACATGTGATGCATTTAAAAGAGTATGTGTACGTAGATGAAACACTCACAGGAAGTGGAAATGATGATGCAGATTTTTCAACAGTACAAAAGAAGTATTGCAATGTTTGAGTTCTCTTCTAGGGAAAAACCGGACATTGTTTGTGTATCTTGTTGACACACTTTTTATGAGTCTCAAGTGCAACTAGTGTATGTTCAGAACAAAATTAAGCACACTGTTGAACAAAATTAAACACACTGTTGAAGATGTTTGGAAAGAACTGTATCTGTATTTGTAGAAGAACGATTTGACACAAGTGAGGCACTGTATGTATGTAGACACTGTGTTGGATTTTATATGTAAACATGTATTCCGCCAAGAAGTGTTCTAAACGAAATTGTAGTGACTGAAATTCCTGTTGTGCTTCAAAAATTGAACATGTTTGAAGTGATTGCATTGCAAACTGTTCATCCTTTCCAAGTTATTGTTAGACTGCAAAAAAAAATGTCAATCTGCCTAAGAAGTCATTAGTGCAAGATGTGAGAGGGAAACTTGTGTATTTACCCCTGTATTTAGAAGAATATGTTCATACTCTAGGAGTGAAGCGTGACATTTCAGATTCTTTTTTTGTTTTAGTAAATGGTGTTGCCACTAAAGATAAGAGCATTTGGCAACAACTTATCGATATTGGAAAAGTGAAAAACACATTGTCGTTTCTATTGGAGCACAATAATTTATACAAAGGCAGTCTGACTGTACCAGACTTGTCTATGCTTGATGTTGACTCAACAAAGAAAAGCAGAGACGGTCAGTTTGGGCGTCTATCTGTTGCAGAAGGGAATAGTTTTAATGAATATTACACTATTCATCCTCTACACTCACGTGAAGTTATGGGTGACAGTTTAGAATTGTATCAAATGAAAGCAAAGAAAGGTGCACCAATTAGTATATGAGAAAAGACATTAGAAGCCTGTTGTTTCCCTATGTTTTTTCCAACTGGTACTTGAGGGAGAATGGATGATCGGAAGGTGCAAATCTCTGCTTCAGAACATCGTTGTACAAGAATGTATTCAGAAGATTCACGATTCCGCACCAATGTTGAATATATTTTTCACTTATTGTATGAAAGTGAATATTTAACATTATGTTATGCTGTTGCTCATACACTTGAGATTGGAACTAGATTTTAGAGGGCAAACCTATGAATATTGTTGCCACAATGAGAGGAACTAAAGAATATTGGTATAGAAGACACTCTGAAGGTAGATGTATGATCAGAAACTTGGGATCTCCAACCTGGTTTGTGACTTTATGTTGTGCTGAGTATGGTTGGGATGATCTTGCAGAGTGGATTCGTGAAAGTAATGCAGAGAAAGACAACATATAACACATGACACCAGGAGAATAGTGTTCTATGGACCCTGTAAGTGTATCACAGTTTTTCATCATAGATTTTTAGCCATGTTACACATTATATATAATCAAGAAAATGGTCCACTCGGCCTTGTGGAACATTACTTTTGGAGGAAAGAGTATCAGGCACGTGGAGTTCCACATATACATGAACTGTAGTGGATTAAAGATGCTCCTCAATTTGGTAAGGAAAGTGATGGCTGTGTAATGGAGCGCATTGAAAAAATGTATTACTTGTTCCATTCCTGCTCAGCATGTCAATGCTGATCTACGGAACAAGGGGGAAAGGTTTCAAAAGCATTAATGTGGGAAGTACTGTCAAAGAAAATACAACTACACAGTGCAGATTTGGCTTTCCAATGCCTGTGACTCCAGTTGGTCGAGTGAATAGTCTAATGTCATCTGTTCGCCACCATGCTACTGGTAAGTCACTGAGAAATACCTATCATTTAAAAAGAAATAAGGAATGCAATGTATGAATGATTACAATCCTGTCATTGCCCAGCTGTGGAATGCAAACACTGATGTACAGTTTATTGCTGATGATTCAACAGTTGTTGCACGTTATGTTACAGCCTACATGACAAAAGCTGAAAAGAGAAATGCAGCTGAAGTATGGGCAGATTTATCATCAGATAAAACTCTCACTCAGAAACCTTTAAGCTTTGGTTTGAAGATGCTTTCACATAGAGTGTGGTAGCTATGAAGCTGCAGATCGGCTTACTAGTTTACCTCTGTATGTCCGTAGCACTAATGTAGTTTGGTTAAGTCTTCGACCAGCTAGTAGTAGACATAGGGTATTGAACCCTTTGACTGAAATTGAGCAGTTAGCTGAAGCAGCACCTGATAGTACAGGGATCTTTGTTTATATGAAGTAGCACAATGCTACTCATATCGAAATATTAAACCAAACAGTGAC
Organism: Ambystoma mexicanum; assembly: GCF_040938575.1. Taxonomy (NCBI): domain Eukaryota; kingdom Metazoa; phylum Chordata; class Amphibia; order Caudata; family Ambystomatidae; genus Ambystoma; species Ambystoma mexicanum. The sequence continues at coordinate 119,709,187 of NC_090924.1, read as the reverse complement.
AGAGGATGGTTTAAAGTACATGGATGTAGTTGTTGTCTAGTGAGACATGAAAAGCCAAGTCTCATTAACCACATGAAACTTTCTTCCCAAACTGCAGAGAAAAAGGAATTCTTTTATTTTTGTCTTTTGCAGTTGTTTTTCACTTGGCGTGCAGAGAGTGATTTACTTGGAAGTTTTGAAACTTTTGAAGAATCATTTTTTGCTAAAAACAAATGTTTAATTAAATATCCAAAATTTGAACAGTACTTGAAGTTACTAGAAAAAGAACTACGTCAAAATGAATTTTTTGGCAGCTGAATTGGCGAAAGACACTCCTGCAGGCAGTCAGGAATCTGCAGCAGGATGTCAAAATGTACTTGGTGAGCCAATTATTCAAACTGATGTTGATCTTGCTATGGAGGAAGAAATTGCGGTGCAACAAAGTAAAGTTGCAGGTATGAATTGTGATGAAATGGTTAGTAAACTTAATATAGAGCAAAAAGAAGTTAATAATAAAATTAAAGATAGGTTCGTACATGGTTTACTGCATGACAAGCATGAATGCTCTTGTGTGCAATACAAACCTGTATTTTTGTATGTTGTAGTGTGTGAGGTTGGAAATCCCAGTTCCCGTGGGACTGGCCGGCAATGGCCAGGCGAAACAGAAAAACCACAAGGAAACTCCCACAGGGAGTTAAGTCGAGTGATCCAGGGTCACCAAGAGCAGTGACTCCCACTAATAATAACACAAGAAAGGTTGATATGTCACTGTTAGGAATTACAGGCAGTTCTCCAACAGTAGATGTCAGACCACAGACTACATCTCCCATAATGCCTCTGGGTCAAAACAAATATATTCCTTTTAAACCAAAAAAGAATAAAAGGGGGTTGCATACCAGGAAGGAGAGGAGTGGAGCCCGGACGTCAGTGGATTCGAGTGGGCATACTAGGTCAATCTACCCCTGGGACCGAGGAAGCCCCTACAGCCGCACATTCAAACCAGGGATCTGGAAAACCACAGGGAAAACAAAGACGGCAAGGAAAGAGTGCTCTTGGAATTCCTGTGGCATTTTACGACCGGAGCTCTGATTGCGAGAGCACAACGCCGGTCTAAGAGGAACATTCTTGGTGTTGTTTTCTTTATTTTTCTTCTTTGTTCAAACACGGCTCATGCGGAAAAGCCGGCAGCAACAAGGGGAAGGCTCAGTGAGATGTCCAGTGCATGCGAGGCGCAGGACTGAAAAGCCAACAATGCAAACTTGAAGTTTGTTTTGTTCCTCGCCCTCATTTATATCTTTCTGCCCCCTGGACACTTGAACTCTGATTTAAAGAAGGCAAACCTGAGGCGGGACTTTTCTTTACTTTGGTTCAGAATGCACAGTGCCAGCGAGAAACCTATTTACTTTGCACTATTTGTGATATGGGTTACAAAAGCTGCAATTTCGTTCTGAATGCCTGAATAAACCCCTTCTTTTATTTAACCTGAATTATTGACTCCTGCCTGCTATTTAACATAGTGCCATCCTGTGGTTTTGCCTCCTAGCAAAGCATTCATCTAGCAAACTCTTCTACCATTATCTAAGCTCCCGTTGTCTTGTCCAATTGTCTACTTGTCTCGTCTACTTGAGCCCTGCCCTGTGTCCTTCCCTAGTTTTCTCCCTGCCCCCTCCCCATCCCTTCCCACTCCCTTCCTCTTCTCTCCTCTCCCTACATACTCTATGGTGCTCTCTGTCCCGCCTATCTTTTCTAACTGCTTGCTCTCCCCACTAAATCTGGTAAGAAGAAGTTTAAAAAAGACATCCTGGTCTCCTACTCAGGCCTCCCTATCGCTTATACCTATGCCAGTGCCTCCTCTAGGCAAACCCTCACCGGCATCCTCTTTGTCGTTCCCTCACAAGACCTATGGACTCTACATATGGTCTCTGTGCTCTCTCCTTTCTCTTCTTCTCCCTTTAATTGTGGCACCCGGTGGGAGGCCCTCCTGTCCTCCTTCCACTCCTCTAAGGTCATCATTAATGTTTACTTGAATGGTACTGTCTTGGTTCAAGGCCCTCAAGCCAACCTTTTCCTCTTTGATAGACGCTTCCCGTGCTTGTTACGCTCACCTGGTCTTTGCGGAGGCATTGGGGCATGGTTGCAGCCCTCCCTGAACCTGAATCACCCCATTCAGGCCTCTCCATCAGTAGAAAAGCTGTGAGCAGTGGTACGTGGTGACACTGCTCCTGCGTGGATATATCAGTGTGTGAGTGCGCCAATCTGTGATTGTTGTACCTCTCGAACCCTTCAGCCCAAAGTACGGTTTCTGTGAGCATATGCCGGCTCATAAAGCTCACCTGTGAATTATGGAAGATAAGCTCTCCGTCCTGCTACTTCTGGCAGGGGTGCGTCGAATGGGATCTAGTTCCTTCACTGATCCCTGATAAGGTTTAGTCCAATCCAGCTGTGACTATGCTTCTCCTTATGATTGGTAAGTCTTTCTTGAGCTCTTGTGATGCTGTTCGTTCTATTTAATGTCTTTATATGTTGCTCCTATTTATGCCCGCAATAATGTCTCTTTTCTGTTTTCTTCTCTTAGATGGAAATGTGGCCTCAATGCAGCTGTGAGATGCGAGACGCGGCCGAATGGAAGATAGAGATGCTACTGCAATGTTCGACAGTAGGTAAATGATGGTTTAAGGAAAGCGCGAAGTATGGCGAAGCGCAACCTTAAACTGGCTGTTTTTTTGATGTCTAACCTTGTCTTCTGTTTTTCCTTGCAGGCGCTGCTGTCAACGATGGAGCGTGTCGTGCTGCAGTGCCAAGATGAAGATTTCGGCGTTCCCGAAAGTGTAAAGATGAATACTTGGTTCGCCGAAGAGATGTATAGGTAAGAACAGCTTCCCCAGTTGGTAAGTATGCTGGCAGGAAGCAGGATGTCCAGGAATCAGGATCTTCAAAGGTAAGTCTGACCTCAGGCGACGGTGAGCGTTACGCTGCTTGCGAGTGCAGAATAACGCGAAGCGTCTGTTATGAGGATCGGGGCAGCTAATATAGCTGAGATCGTGGGCACGCCCATTAGGGCCGTTTTACCAGCCACTCCCTGCCACTCCTAGAGAGTGAGCACGTGCAAAGGCAATCCATTAGTAGCCACACCCAAGAATGCACTTTGGGCTGCTTAATGGATGGAATGTTCCAGGTTAATGCATCTGAAGTGCTATGTCCATAATAAAAGCTTTTTGGTGTTAAATATATGTTTTTGTTTACTTTTGTTCATGAGCCTGGCGCCAAAGGCACCAGGATAGTGTCCACCCAGATCTCCTGTGCATGCGACCCCTGCATGCCTGTGCCCCTGACTTCATGACCATGACAGCGCCTCATCAATTTCCTTTCTTCTCCTGCTGTCCCCTCTCTTCCCTCCAGGGGCTTCCTTGCCTCCCCCTGTTGTCTCCTCCTTGGCTTCCTTGCCCTCTCCTCCTTCCTCTTCTGCCCCCCCACAGGCTTCTTCTACACTTCCGGAGGGCGTACCTCTGATTTGTTCCCCTCCCCGGAAGTCTTTCAAGGATGGCAACCTTCTTCATATTGCCACTCTAAACTCTCGCTCAACTGTCAAACACTCCTCTGACATCTGCCGCCTCCTGGAGGAACTTGACCTTGATGTCCTCGGTCTCACCGAGTCATGGTTCATGGCCAGCTCTGTCATGAGCTTTGACACTCCTGGCCCGGATGGCTACAAGATCCTCTCTGTGCTCAGATCCAACTGTTCCAGAGGGGTGTAGGCCTGATCTTCCCATCGTGGATTCCGGCCTCTGTCATTCCTATGCAGGCCTACTCATCTTTTGAATGCCTTGTCTGCAGGCTCTCTCTCTCTCTTTCCTGGCCATTGCCTTACTGTGGCTACCATCTATCAGCTGCCTGGTCAGATCTCCTCCTTCCTCTCTGAGTGGGCGGACCTCGCCACTTCCCTCCTGGTCTCGACCACTCAACTCCTCCTTCTTGGAGACTTTAACATCCAACTGGATGCTTCCTGTCCTTCCTCTGGACTCTTTCCCGACCTCGTGACTCTCTCTCACTCTCTATTCTCCCCTCTGACCTGACTCACTCTGCAGGGCACACTCTGGATGTTCTGGTCCCTTCAGACCTTCCCCTTTCTATCCCTCTCACCACTCCTCTCTCCTGGGGTGATCCCTTTCTTCTTTCCTCCCATCTCACCCTCTCTACCCCTCAGGCCAAGCCAACCCCAGTGCTGACACCTACCTTCTCGTTTATCTGACCCATGAAGCCTGTGTCAGTTGAGGCTTTCGCCGCCACTTGCTCCCCCCTCTCCCCGTGGCTGACTCACACCCTGACATAGCCCTTTCCATGCTCCACACTGCTATATCCGATACTCTCAAAGTTCTTTCCCATGTCATGACGATCCGCTTGAAACCCAAAGCCAAGTGCAACTCTTGGTACGACTCATACCTTGTCACCCATAAACGCAAGTCCAGGGTGGCTGAGAGAAAATGGCGTGCATCAGGTACATCCTCTGACAAACTTGCCTGCCGCCTGCTACAAAGGCAATACAGTGTCTCTGTCCGCAGCAAGAAGAGAGCCCACATCCAAGCCTGCGTCACTGCGGCATCTAACAACTCGGCCAAACTCTTTAAAATCTGCAAGGAGCTGGCCAATCGTGCTGCAGTCTCTACATCTCCTGTCCCCTCCCAGGCCCCCTGCACAGCCCTGGCTTCTCATTTCATCTCCAAAACTCAGGACATCCTGTCCTCTCTATCCTCTCCTCCTCCTCCCTCTACTCCCTGCTCTTCTGTTGGCCCTTCTTCAGCCACCTCTCCTCCCTCCTTCTCTTCCTTTCCCCTGTTCTCTCCAGACAAGGTTTCTAGACAAGTCCGATCTATGAAAGCCTCATCAAAACAGGCTCACCCCTGTTTCTCCAAAAGCATCAAGGACCACATTGACACCCTGGCTCCTGCTCTGGCTGACTTCTGCAACCACTGATTTGCCTCCTGTCATGATCCCAACAGAGACACCTGCTGACACCATGGACCCAGCTCAGGCACACACAGTAGGCAGGGTTTGGACCCAACATATGGCTGGCTGGCGAAGGCAACAGTGTATGGACACTGCAGCCCACACCAAGATGGCCCCCAGATCAGGATGCCAGACAGGACCCAAGATGGCCCACAGATATCCATGCTCCAAGATCAATGGTGGTCTAGTGGTGTTGGGTGGAGCCCAGGGCTATTTAAACCCTGCCCTGGGCCACACCCAATGCTTTGCGTTCTCCCTGGCTGCTAACCAGGAAGCGTAACGCTTATCTCAGCAGTTCCAGCAACTCTGCGTGCCTTCACAGCACGTGGCCAGGAACCGATCACTAGCTTTAGCAACTTCAGCTACATCCCACTGTGGGATTTCCCTGACCTGCATTGCAGCTTTAGCAGCTCCAGCTGCATCCCGTCGGCAGAGTCACAGAAGCCATCCGGAGCTCCTGCTGGCTCCTCCTCTTCACCGCAGCCCAAGGGAATGCCTCAATCCCATGGTGAACCGAAATCAGCAAAATAGAAACACAGTGAGCATTTACTTGGCAATCCTCATCCGCACGCATATTTCAGACTCCATGACCAGCTCACCTGGAAGGCTTGCCCCGCTCACCTGCAAGGCTCACCCCAGGACACACCATAATGCAGTACCGTCACCGCATCAGCGCCGCATCAGCATTGCAATCCGCCACGCATTCTAATCCGCTGCATCTGTGATCATTCTGCCGTGCCTGCAAAGGAACATAGGCAACATAGGCAACTGTTAGTAACCTGACACAGGCTGCAGGAGACATACAGAAAGACATTGCCACTACGGAAAGAAAACCACTGAAAGACTATGCAAACAGCAGGACTCGCTGCTCAACAAGGACAATAAGGACACTTACCTTCAGCACCACACCTCAATACCGCATCCTGTGTGCCACAGCAGGCCTGGGCCACGGCCAGAAATGCAACTGGAACCGGATGCCGATCTGCAGGCCTCGTGCCTAACTCAACTACAAGGTGAGCCTGAGCCAGACCCCAGCCAGCCAAGTAGTGCACCCTGGGAACCACGAGGAGGTGGGGCGGTAGTTTACACAGTGCCTACTCACATCCTACTCTGGTTACTTGCAGACCCACTCCTTGACAGTCGCACAGCATACCACCACCACGTTGAGGCTCTCACCAAATCACTTCCAATCATACTGCACGCTGGGCAACTGCCTTTCAGCGTTGCAGAGGGGAGAGATGGTTTTGGGTCCAGCCTCCCACCTCACAGGGTACGCATCCAGGTACCGGGGACCCACTTCTGACAATCTGGACCAGGCACTCCTGCAGGGCACTAGAGGTAAGCGTTACAGAATGCAAAGCCCGCGTGCAAACACCCTGCCTGAGTGTCACGGCTTCGGAAGTTGACCAGTTACCCGCCCTGTTAGGCGAATTAAGGGCGGAGGTACATGCTGCCTGATCAGAAGCCACTGCTATGAGAAAAGAGCTGGTAGTCACCCGGGACAGACTAGAAGAGTTGACGAAATGCCTGACCAGAACACAGGCAGGCCAGGTTCCTTTACCAGGACCCTCAGATGGGGCTGCTGCAGCAGCTCCCCCTCAAATACAGGTAACCACACCAGTCACTGTCCCTCTAACACCCACCAAGTGGTTCTTGGGCGATCCCCAACGATACGCTGTCTTTATGTATCAGTGCTGGCTTAATTTCTTGTGTTGAGCAGGCACCTTCCCCAACGATCAAACGAAAGTTGACTTTGTCTTGTCCTATTTGGGAGGGCATTCAGCTAGTCAGTCAGTACCCTTGGTTAATCGGGATGATCCCATACTGTACAACTTTGGGGGCTTCCAGCAAGAATTAGACAAGTTGTTTGCACACATGTCACAGGGACAGGCATTAGATGGAGAACTGTTAAACCTTCGGCAAGGGTCCCAAGACCTCTTAGTGTACATTACCACCTTTATCTGTCTGGTGGCCAAAACAAACTGGCCTGAGGAGAAAAGAACCACCTTGTTTTACTGAGGCCTTCGAAGCGAACTTAAGCATGTCCTGGCTCAGGTAGTCAACCCACCTGAACGCTGTCCGGAATATATCGACCTGGTGGTACAATTAGAGCATATGCTGCCAAAAAGAAAGTCAGACCGAAGCCGCTCAGAGGGATGTCCTCTCTACGTGCGTCCGTGTGAAGTGTCCTCCCGTCCGGCGGAAAACCCACCGGAGCCCATGTAGCTGGGCAGCATGCGAGGACCCCTAACCAAGGAAGAAAGGGAGAGGCGCTGACGTCAACAACTCTGTTTGGATTGCGACAAGGTTGGGCACTTTCTAAGGGAATGTCAAGTGAAACTGGGAAGGACCGATGTTGGCATGGAAAAGGAGCCGTCGGAAAACTCTGCAACCAGGCAAGTGTAGAGGTCAGCTTTTCTGGGAAGGAAAGGACATCAACAGTCTCGCACCTCACGACACCAGTAATCCTATTGTGTTCCAAACAGCCCCAGCGGATGCACGCATTGTAGGCATACGTTGACTGTGGGGCAGAAGGGAATTACATGGGCATCACTGTAGCCCAATGGATCGATGTGTCCACACTCAGAAGAGAAAAGTTAGATAATGTGTCCGTGGACGGAACGCAACTGTCATCAGGGCCTGCGACCCGGCGCACAGAAGAGGTCGAACTGTTATGTAACAACGGTCATCAGGACGCAAAGTATTTGATCTCATAAACAGACCCCAGTTCCAGCTCATATTAGGTATGCCCTAGTTGGAGTGCCACACTCAGGTTATAAACTGGCGGACCCACACTGTGACCATTCCCACTGAATGCTTGCAGACATGCTATCCTTCTAAGGCCAGCCTATCAGGTTCTTCATTACGAAAGCAAGACCCGGGAGCTACAGTTGGCCTCATTGGACAACTGCCCCCGTGTACGAGGCATATCAGGACATCTTCCAAAAGGAACAGGCCAACACCCTACCGCTGCATAGACCCAGTGACTGCCAGATAGACCTGGTTGTTGGTGCTCAGGTACCGTGCAGCCGCATAAATGCGCTTACGGAAAAGGAGAATCAGCATTTGCGCAGTTTCCTTGATCATTACTTGGCCAATGGATTCATACGCCTGTCCAACTCTCCTGCATCCTTGGCTTCATTCTTCGTCCCCAAAAAAGACACAGACCTGAGGACCAGTATAGATTACAGAGGGCTCAACAACATTACTATTAAAAACCGATACCCCTTGCCACTGATTCCAGTACTCCTGGACCAAGTGAAAGGCGCTAAGATTTACACCAAGCTCGATCTCAGAGGAGCATACCACCTGGTGCGTGTAAAGGCTGGTGATGAGTGGAAAATGGTTTTCTGCACCAAGTTCAGGTTGTTCGAATACACCGTCATGTGTTTTGAGTTGTGCAACGCTCCGGCAGCCTTCCAGTTCTTTATGAACAACGTTTTAAGAGAACTGCTGGACGTGTGCGCTATGGTCTATATAGACAATATCTTGATCTACTCCTCAACATTGGAAAAACACATACAGCGCGTAAAAGCGGTCTTGGAAAAACTACATCAACATCGTCTCTATGCAAAACTTGAGAAATGTGCCTTTCATGTAAGTAACGTAGAATTCTTGGGCTTCATCCTGACCCCACACAGTATCCAGATGGATAATCGTAAAGTGGAAGGAATACTCCAGTGGCCTTCTCCCAACTCAATTACAGCAGTCCAGGGCTTTTTGGGATTCACCAACTTTTATCAAGGTTTTATTGATGACTTTTCTAACATTGTACACCCCATCAATTCACTACTCTGAAAAAACAGAACCTTCAGTTGGACTGCCGAAGCGGAGCAGCCTTCATTCAGCTCAAAAGTCAGTTTACTTCTGCCCCGATTCTGAAACATCCAGATCCAGAGCTTCTGTACTTGGTCAAAACAGATGCCTCAAGTGTTGCAATAGGGGCGGTCCTGTCGCAACGTGACCCAGACACACACCAACTGCATCCAGTAGCATTCTGGTCCAATACATGTAATCCATCCGAATTGAACAATGCAGTGTCCGATAAGGAGTTACTTGCAATAAAATCTGCATTTAATGAATGGCGACATCACTTGCTTGGGGCGCGCCACACAGTCACAGTACTGACGGATCACCACAACCTGCAGTTTCTACGAACAGCCAAGGCACAGTCACCTCACCACCACAGATGGGCACAATTCTTTACGGAATTCGATTTGACTGTGACTTATCGTCCTCAAGTGCCGAACGGGAAAGCTGACACACTTTCTCGGATTGGCTAGGATAACGAAAGGGAGGATGTTTATGCAAGCGCTGTGCCAGTACCAATCATCCCTGAAGATACAATACTAGGAATCGTTAGTAGTGATCCACCAGCATTAGAGGATGCAGCCAGAAGGACCCTGAACCCAGACCGGATACAAGCATGGACCTCGCAGGGAACCCTAAGAACAGAAGAAAACGGCCTTCCGTATTTCGAGGGGTGCTTATACCTGCCTAGCCCCAACATGCACAATCACATTCTTCAAGTATTCCATGATTCGCTTACAGCTGGCCATCCCGGTATTGCTAAGACCATGGGGAAAATCCGACAGAAGTTCTGGTGGCCTACGTGGCGGAAGGATATCACGCAATAAATCAAGACCTGTGACGTCTGTGCCAGGAACAAAATGCCTCGAAGCAAGCCTCAGAGTCTCCTCCCGCCGCTGTCTATTCCAACGGCCCCATGGCACACTGTCTCTCTAGACTTTATTATGGCTCGACAGCCTTGTAAGGGCCACAACACCATGCTAGTTGTCGTCGTCCTCCTGATGAAGATGGCACATTTCATTGCGTTTAAAGGATTACCGAATGCAGAGCTTTTAGCACAGACATTCCTATCGAACATTGTTAAGTTACATGGTTTCCTGTCAGTGGTAATATCCGACAGAGGGAACCAGTTCATTTCCAAGTTCTGGAAAAACTGCTGTGCCAAAGCTCAGATTGAGATCCGCTTGTCTACCAGTCACCACCCACAGACTGATGAGCAGACGGAGAGGACAAACCAAACTCTTGAGCAATATTTACGATGCATGCTTACTCAAGTGGACTCAGGTTGGGTTGATCTCTTATGGGCAGCAGAATAAATCTATAATAACACCATCCATAGTTCTACAGGGGTGTCTCCTTTCTATTTTCTTCACGGAAGGGATCCACATACTAGAGCTCTTGACCCACCTGCACCCCTGGACATGCTGGCTATTAGTACTCTCCACAAAAGTATTAAGGAAACATTAAAAAAGGCTGTCCAAACCCTTCAAGAATTGAAACCAGCTCACAAGTGTTTTTCATACAAAAAGAGAACAAAGGAACCCATGTATCAAATAGGGGAGAAGGTATGGTTGGCCAGAAAAAACATTCAGCTGAAGGGGCACAAGAAATTCCATCCAAAGTATATCGGCCCATACTCCGTTGTTGCAATCATTAACCCAGTGGCAGTCAAACTGGGGCTATCACCCAAACTTCGCATTCACCCGGTTTTTCATGTGTCACTACTGAAACCAATACATCCAGGCACTCGAAACTCGTTCAAACAACCCCCTCCTGTAGAGGTAGATGGGGACAAGGCTGAATATGAGGTTAAGGACATACTAGATTCCAAGATCAAACGGCAAAAGCTCTACTATCTCGTCGATTGGAAGGGGTATAGTGTGCTAGATAGAACTTGGGAACCGGCAAACAACATACATGCCCCTCGCATTCTGGCCAGATACCACCGTAATCATCCGGGGAAGCCAGGACCAGGTATGGCTCTCTTTGGGTGGCACTTGGAGGGGAGTGCTCACATGATCCCAACACAGACACCTGCTAACACCATGGCCCCAGCTCAGGAACACACAATAGGAAGGATTTTGACCCAACGTATGGCTGGCTGGCGAAGGCAACAGTGTATTGGCACTGCAGCCCACACCAAGATGGCCCCCATATCAGGATGCCAGACAGGACCCAAGATGGCCCACAGATATCCATGCTCCAAGATCCATGGTGGTCTAGTGGTGCTGGGTGGAGCCCAGGGCTATTTAAACCCCACCCTGGGCCACACCCAGTGCTTTGCGTTCTCCCTGGCTGCTAACCAGGCAGCGTAATGCTTATCTCGGCAGTTCCAGCAGCTCTGCGTGCCTTATCAGCACACGGCCAGGAACCGATCAGCAGCTTTAGCAACTCCAGCTACATCCCACCGTCGGATTTCCTTGACCTGCATCGCAGCTTTAGCAGCTCCAGCTGCATCTTGTCGGATACACAGAAGCAATTCGGTGCTCCTGCAGGCTCCTCCTCTTCACTGCGGCCCAAGGGAACGCCTCAATTCCACGGTGAGCCGAAATCTGCAAAATAGAAACACAGTGAGCATTAACTCGGCAATCCTCAACCACCCGCTCGCCTGCAAGGCTTGCCCTGCTCACCTGCAAGGCTCGCCCCAGGATACATCAGAACGCAGTACTGTCAGGAGAGTTCCATTCCACCGCATCAGTGCTGCATCTGCATTCCAATCGGCCGCGCATTCTAATCCGCTGCATCTGTGATTATTCTGCTGCACCTGCAAAGGAACAAAGGCAGCTGTTAGTAACCTGACACAGGCTGCAGGAGACATACAGAAAGACATTACCACTACAGAAAAACAACCACTGAAAGACTATGCAAACAGCAAGACTTGCTGCTCAACAAGGACAATAAGGACACTTACCTTCAGCACCACACCTCAATACCGAATCCTGTACCGCAGCAGGCCTGGGCCACGGCCAGTGACGCAACTGGAACCGGATGCCGATCTTCAGGCCTCGTGCGTAGCTCAACTACAAGGTGAACCTGAGCCAGACCCCAGTCAGCCAACTAGTGCCCCTGGGAACCACAGGGAGGTGGGGTGATAGTTTACACAGTGTATACTCACGTCCCCCTCTTGTTACTTGCAGACCCACTCCTCGATGGCCACCCAGTAGACCACCACCACGTTGAGGCTCTCACCAAATCACTCCAAATCATACTGAACACTGGGCAACTGCCTTTCAGCGTCGCAGAGGGGTGAGAGTGTTTTGGGTCCAGCATCCCACCTCAGAGGGTACACATCTATCTTCTGGGGTAACCACTTTCGACAATCCGCACCAGGCACTCCTGCAGGGCACCAGAGGTAAGTGTTAAACCACCAGAGTCTTCCCTTCTCCCATTAAGCACTTCCTTGTGCACCCTCTTCTTAAGAAACCCTCTGTCGACCCTTCCTTCCCTTCAAACTACCACCCGATCACATCACTCTTTCCTGGGCAAACTCATGGAAAAGCTGGCCATCTCCCAGCTGAATTTTCACACTGAATTTGTTGGTTGTCTCATGACCATCAGTCTGGCTTCAGAGCTGCTAGAAGCACGGAAACTGCCCTCCTGAACATCCGTGAAGACCTGATCTCCAACCTTGATTCCAACACCCCCTGTGTCTTCATCTTACTTGATCTCTCTTCTGCCTTTGACATGGTCAACCATGCCATCCTGCTCAACCGTCTCTGTGATAACCTGGTTATCACCGATCAGACCCTGGCTTGGCTGACTTCTTTCCTCTATGATCGACCCTCCCAGGTCCAACTTAGGTCCTTCCTCTCCTCTATCTCTATCTCTACCTCTTCCTGTGGGGTTCCCCAGGGGTCTAATCTTTCTCCCTGGCTGTTCAACCAATACCTGGTACTACTTGCCCACTGCATTGCCGCTCTCTGCCCCAACTTCCAGTGCTATGTGGATGACACTCAACTCAACATTTTCAGGCTCCCTTCTGCCACCTCTTATCCTTCTCTCATCTCTAACTGTCTGTCTGTCTGTTATCCAGGATTGGTGTGCCACCAATGATCTCTGCCTTAATTCCAGGAAGACCGAGATTCTCCTCATCGGCACACCTGCTCCCTCCTTTCCTGTCACTCTGTGGCTGGCCTCTCTTGGCCCGCTTCCTGCTCCCACCTCTGAGGCTAAAAACCTTGGGGTCATCTTCGACTCCACACTTTCCTTCTCTCTTCATATCTCTGACCTCTCTAAGAAATCACACTACCAGCTGCACCTCCTCAGAGGCATTCTTCCTTTCCTCTCCTTCCCCCAGAAGCTCACTGTCTCCAGAGATCTGGTTCTCTGGACTACTGCAACAGCCTGTTTCTAAATCTTCCTGCCTCAAATCTCTGCCCTCTGCAACTCATCCAAAACAGGACTGCGAGACTTGCCCTTGGCCGCAAGCCCAGGGATCATATCTCTCTGGGACTGAAATCTCTGCCCTGGCTCCCAGTGGTGGCGAGGATTAAGTTCAAAATCCTATGCATTGTTCACTAGGCCTTCTGGGGCCTGGGGCCTCAATACCTTCAACTCTCTCTTCCTAAATATCTTCCTTCTCGAGCACTTTGCTCATCCGCCTCCAACTCCCTCAGGGTTAGTCACTTCCCCAACCAGAGAGTTGGTGGTAGATCTCTTTCTTTTCCTTGGGCCACCCTCTGGAACAGCCTCCCTACCTCTCTGAAACTTGAGGAGAACCTTCTCCGGTTCCGGAAGCACCTCAAGACCTTCCTCTTTGCTTCTGCTTTCTCCCCTACTCTCCAATGCTGATCTCCTGGCTGAAACTGAAACAGCACTTGTTACCTGGCTAGCCTCTGATCTCGGGCCCAGATCCCCTCCCTGCCATTTGCATACCTGCACTGTCCCCCTGGCAACCCTTGCACCCGGGGACTGTTTCTGTATCCCTACAGTCCCTTACCAGCACTTGACACCTAATGTCTGCACTTACCCCTGCACTTGCCACCAGCTGGGCGCACTCTTATTCATTGTCTTTATTTATTTTACTGTTATCCTACGCACTCTACTGCCACCTGCCACTTTTCCCCGCACTTCTCCCTTCACCCCTCCACTGAATTTGCGCGATCTCATAATCACCAGGCTCTGTCTCTGTTCTCCCTCTGTTCCCCCTCCCTTGCTTCGTCACGTCTTGAAACACTTGTATATAGGCACGTTATAAATGCCATATCATATCATATATCATTGGACAAGCAGGAACACGTACATCTTTTTTAATTAATGCAATAAGAGCTATGATCCAAAATGAAATGGTCTGCTCTTTGTCATATATTGTAACTGCTCCACCAGGTTTAGCAGCATTCAATGTAGGAGGTGTTACTTTACATCGACTGTGGATGTTAGCAGTGGACCATGACAACAAACTAGAGTATCGGAAACTTTTATCAAGTGCAGCACAAGAAGTAGGAAAAGTTCTTAGAAAATGAAATACCTTGATTGTAGATGAAGCAAGTATGGTATCTAACTTGATGCTAGCTTTCCTTCACTTGTGCATGAAAGAGGTTTTGAAGACTGACAACAATGTTTTGTTTGGAGGTAAACATGTACTTGTTTTTGGAGACTTGTTACAATTAACTCCTGTGAAAGGTCAACCAGTTTTCAGAATGCTGCAATCTAAGGATGCTCAAAAAAGCATAGGAAGTATTGTCATTTTAACCTTTGGAATTGTTTTGAATTCCAAATATTTACCATTAATATGAGGCAATCTGGAGACTTGGAGTATGCAGAAATGCTTAATAAGATCCCTATAGGAGTTCTTGATGAAAATGTAAGAGCAGTTTTGAAAGGAAGACTGATTTCTAAAATGTTTCATGCAGACTGCAGTCCGTCTGAGGTCATGTTGACTCTTAAGGAAAAAAACATTTCTTGTGTAGCTTTGATGTGCACACTTGCAGAGTGTAACACGTTTAACTCTACAATGCTATTGTCAGAGAATCAAAATATTCTAGACACAAAATCATGTGATTTTTTAGATGGTCATGTTATGCCTTTAGATTTGGATGAGAGAGCAAAAGCTTGATTAGTTAAATTAGAGAATTCAGTTTCTAAAACAGCAGGTCTGGAACGAGTTTTAAAACTATGCATCAATGCACAAGTTATGTTAAAGAAGAACTTGAATGTAGAAATAGGTCTAGTGAATGGAGCAATGGGCAGACTGATTGCGATTCACAGTTCTCCTCACGGTCCAAATATTGAACATGTTGAAGTTAAGTTTGATCGTGTAGAAGGAACTGACTTGATTTGTCGGAGCTCTGCACATTTCATGCTTTTTAAGGATACCTTTGTGAAAAGAGCACAGTTTCCATTGTGTTCTGTTTATGCAATAACTATTCATAAATCACAAGGTTTGACTTTAGAAGCAGCACTTACTGAGATTGGTCAGACAGTGTTTAAAGAAGGAATGTCATATGTAGCTTTGTCACGTGCGAAAAATATAGGTTTCTTTAATAAACTTTGATGAAAGGAAAGTGACAGCTGACATTTCTTGCATTGAAGAATATAATAGTTTGCGTGTAATGTATGCTCTTCACCTGGACCTTTTACCTGTACATGTAAAGCACTCGTGCAGGAAATATAAAGAGTCAGTGAAAGCACGTTCAAATGAAATCAGTTCTTGTAAGACTGTAAAACAACTGAATTTGGTGGTGTAGGAGAGTTGTTCAACTCTAACATACTATCATTGCAGGTTTAGTAATCGAACAGGAGTCGAATGCTATTGTAATGCAGCTTTGTGCATGTTGTTTTAAATTACTCCATTGATGCAAAACATAGCTCCCACAGCACAGAAGCAGCTATTTGTGGAACTTTCAACTCACATCTGTGGATGAAAATACAGTTTACATTCAGCAATGTCAATCCTCTTATGTAACACTTTCTTGTAACTACCTTTCCAAACATGCGCCCTGATGCCCCTGGGCAGGTTGCGAAATATAAATAAACAAAATACAAATACAAAATGTAATAGCTGTTGCATGTGGAGATCAACAATTTTTTCAAAATACACAGGAAGATAGTCAAGACTTTGTAATGACTGTCTTTGAGTTATTAGTGAAGGAAACTGTTAATGTAGATAGGTATGTAGGTAGCTATGAGTGGAATCATATGTGTCCAAAATGTAAGAAAGATTATTCTACTCCAGATCTCTGTGAAAGATTAGTGTATCTGCATGTGCCTGATCAGAAAAGTGTAAAATGTTTTTGTCTTGTAACTAAAGCATTCTATGACATGCAATGCAGTGACTGTGGTGGTACGTTACAGTCAACACTGCAAAATCTAATTTTTAATAAGTATGTATTAATTATGTTTCAAAGATACAATGACGGTGGTGTGAAAATTAACATGTCAATAATGAAGTTTGTAAATCGTCAAGTTTCTGTTAGTAAGAAAACTTTTAAAACGTGTGCAATTATTTTTCATGAGGGGGCATCCATTGAATCTGTCTCGGGTGGATAGCTCAGCGGCAACGTGCTCGCCTTGGAAGCAAGACGACACGGAGCAACAGAGGTTCGGTCCGCGCTTATAAACCTCTGGGTATTAATCCCAAATTCGAATAACTTTACCACAAAGCCAGTCCCAGGTGGACATGGGCACTTTAACCCCATGTGTTGTCCCTCGTGGTCATAGCCAGTAGCCAGATTGTCCGGATCATGACCTTATTCCATGACCCGGACAATCTGGCCACTGCCCATGGCCACAGGCTACACCTCAGTCACCAAAGGTATGTCAACATTTTGTGTACATACATCATGACATTTTTTGTACCTACATTATGACACTTGTCAAAAAATAAAACACAGGCACATTTGCAAAACCATGCTTTCAGGTCCTTGCCAATGCTCCTTACACAAGTTTGCTGGAAATCCACTCATGTTTTATTTTTTCTAAAGCGTCAAATGTATGCACATACAATAGTTATATAACCTAACCCCACTTGACAAACTCCATTCAGACTTTACGAAAACATGTATATCGAGATCTATAATCTTTTTGCAAACCTTTGTGTAGATTTGTCAAATGGCACCACATTTATAAGTCTTTACAACATTTTGGGCCCTCTTAAGGATTTCAATCAGGCGACACGCACCTTGGTCTCAGCCTAGTGAGTAGCGCACAACTGAGATGCCTTTCTCTTTATCTTACGCGGATTCAATTTGAGATGGTACACAACTCGTATCACACCCCGGTTTTCAAATACCCCGGGTCACAATGGACCAGGAACCAGGCTGGTTGGTGAAAATACAATATTTTATTTATTTTTAAAATTCAAAGAAATTATACAATTTTAATATGGGGCAGCAATCACCAATGGGGTGATAATTACAATGAAAATGTAAGCAATGCACTTAATTAACCTTCTCCTAGAGCATGTACAAAGCACAAGTGAATAGGAGCACTTTTAGAATTAGGATAGATAGCACCCAAGTTATGATTTCCGCTGCAATTTTCCCTCAACCCACAATTAAAAAAAATTCTGAGTGGATAGAAAGAAGCAGCAGGTAGTCAGGAATAAGAGGCAGTGAACAGAATCAAAATAACACTAGAATTTTACAAATTATTAATTAATGTGTGGTTAAATTATAATATACATATGTTTTATCACAATAGCATGTATGTTATATCACTGGCAATCACAAGGCAATGGATCAGCAAAAGGCATACAATTAGAAAACAAGTGGAAAGTTTAGAGCATGCTGCAGCCAAATGACACGTTGGAAAACTTGCAATTTACTTAATTCCCGTTTAAAATGCCATAAACGGTTTCTATGAAAAATGGGTGAAATACTCTGATTTGCAATGCAGTTTTTGAGTTGGGAGAAAGCTGTACATCACAGGGACAATGTAAAAGTGAAAGGATAGTGGTAGTTGAAGATTTCTATGAGATTCTCAGGGTGGAATGAGGTTCAGTTTTAGGAAAATAGAGCAGTTAAAAGTGAGAAAATTGGTTTTGAAAGGAAAAAGACAGTTTTTGCTTATACTAGTTTTAATGGCTGAGAAAAGAGGAATGCCACCCGTGAATATATAAAGGTTACGCTGCAGTTGTAACCCTTCATGCAGTGTACCTCTGTTCTTTAGGGGAAATTAAAAAACATTGTTAAGGAGTTACAAGATGGGGTGAATAAAAGATTGGCACTAACACTAGGAAATCACAGACAAGATGCACAAAGAATTCTGGCAGTTGGACAAATGATCAGGGTATGGATAGGATTGCTTTGAGAGTGGAATAAAGACAAATCAAGATGGGGTAGACTATGGGTTATGGGATGCAGGATACTCACAGTCCACTTTTGAATCTGGGATTTTGGACAGTCAACGGGTCTGGTCACCACACGGCGGGCGCGCCTGCCAAAATACAGCTGTGCAGTTCTGGTCACCGGATGTTACTGATGTGACTGTTACAATACTGTATTGTTATAAACAAAATCCATAGGGAGAACAGGCCAGGAATAGACACTAACCTGATCGGACACCAACTTGTCTGGAGCAACAACTGCAGAATAAAAGGATCACCCGGGAGTCCCTGTTCCCCTCAATCACTGGAAATCGGAGTACCAGCGAAGGGCAACACGAACCCCAGGGAAACCCTCTTGGGGAAAAAACCCTGGACGTCTTGGACCGGCTTTCTCGGATTGATGACTCGGGACATCTTGGACCGGCTTTCTCGGATTGATGTCTCTTCTCCAGGTGGCGAGTGTGGTGAGGAGTCGTACAGGACGAGAAAAGGACAGGTAAGTAATAGATGGAATGGAAGGTATGAATGGCAATCTTGTGGCAGCGATTTGCACTTACTAACGACTGATGTGACTGGAATTAGGTAATTTGAGTTGATCGATCCTGGTAGCTGGGAGAGTTGTAGCTCGAAGGAGAGGGGAAAAACTAACAAGGTAAGGATTGTTAGTAACGGCACAAAGAAAGAAGGCAAAGTAAGAGTCAACGTAAAGAAAGGAACTTACTTCCGCAAGGCGGACTTTCTTTCTGTATCGGGTCGGTATTACGAACCGAGAGCCCAGCTCGGAAGAACGGGAGAGACCTGGGGAAGCGAGAAAAGAGTGAACGGCGGGGAGACCAAGACGGGACAGAATTCTAAGAGAGAAAGAATGGTAGTCAGAAGGGAGAGTTCGATTACATTCAATATGGTAGAAATATAGGTGTAGAATCCTCTGAGAACTTACGGAGCATCACATTCAGCAGAAGCGACGCATCGAAGCGATGTTCCGTGTTCCTTAAGAGGGGTCATGTGATCAGTCACGTGCATCTGCCGGCAGCGTGTAACAACTAGTCTGCTGAAGCAGTTCTCTCTTGCCATATTGGAGTTTCCACGTAACATGCCTCCACACAGAGACCAATGACGCCTGACCTGCCATCGCAGGAATGGTGTAACAGTATGCCCCTCCTTAGGGGAGGCGAACCCGGCTTGCCCGGGTGAAGGTGAAAGAAACGTCATACCAAACGAGGTGCGTGAACCCCCGATGCTGGTTCCATTTTCTGTCTGCAGGTGAGTAACCCTTCCAATCAATGAGGAATTGTAGGCGGCCCGATGATATCTAGAGTCACAGATGTCGGCCACTTCATATTCTGCTCCAGAACTAGTCATAACTGGAGGTGGTAGTGGTTTGGTGGATCGAGGTAAATGATCTCGTACATTAAACCTGATCTGGGACAAATAGAACACTGGGTGGATACGAGACCAAGAAGGAGGTAAGGACAATCGAACTGCCGCAGACCCCACCCGTTCTAGTACCTTGAATGGTCCAAAGAATATTGGGGATAGTTTGGAAGGAACCAGATGTTTGGAGAGAAAGCGAGAAGCCAACCACACCCTGTCTCCTTGGTTAAAGATTGGGGCATCTTGGCGATGTTGATCCGCATATTCGCATATTTCTTGGCACGATCTTGGGCTGCTTGTAGTGCCAAGCGTGCAGTCCGGTGTCCCTCTAGTATATCCGCTACCAAACTGTCTACTCCGGGAAATCGTGACGAGGCCGAGGAGATGGACTGTACAAAAAAAGGATGGTAACCGTACGAACAATAGAAGGAACTAGTGTTCAATGCTGAATGTCTGGCATTGCTATAAGCGAACTCTGCAAATGGTAAGAGATCCACCCAGTTGTCTTGAGAGGCTGAAACAAAGCAGCGCACATAGCCTTCTAAGGTCTGATTTAGACGTTCCGTCTGTCCGTTGGTCTGGGGATGATACCCTGAACTCAGAGCTCTCTTGATACTTAAGACTTGGCAAACTCTCTTCCAGTAACGGGACGTATATTGAGGACCTCGGTCGGAAATGATTGTATCTGGAAGGCTGTGTCTTGAAAATATTTCTGAAATGAAGATTTTAGCCATCTGAGCGGTTCCTGGAATTTTAGGTAATGGAGTGAAGTGGGCCAATTTGGTGAAATAGTCGATGGTGACCATAATAGTGGTATTCTGAGATGAGGGGGGAAGATCCACAATGAAATCTGTAGAGATGACCTGCCAAAGTCTTTCTGGTATGGGCATGCGGGCAAGTAGACCAAAGGGGGGAGTGCGTAACGTTTTTGATTGAATACAAATACTGCATGCCTTGACATAGTCTGTGACATCAGAATGAAGAGTAGGCCACCAAAAATGCTGCTTAATCAAGTCAAGAGTGGTCTGAATGCCTCGATGTCCAGCTGCCCGGGTGTCATGGCACATCCGAAGAACCTCCAATTGTAAAGGTTGAGTAGGGACTAACACTTGGCCATCACGGAAATACAGATTCTGATCTCTGGTAAGATGGTAGGATGTAGCTAACTCTTCACACAGTTGGCGTTGATTAGAAGTCTCAACTTTAAGGACTTGGAGAAAATTGGAGATGACGGAAACAAACTGGGCTTGGGGAAACAACTTCTCAGAGCTGAAACTGGTGGAATGAGGATTCTTGCGGGACAGAGCATCCGCCAGCAGGTTCTGATTCCCTGGTAAAAAGGTAAACTCGATCCGATACGGAAGAAAGAAATGCGCCCATCGTGCTTGCCTGCTGTTCGTTGTTTGAGCCTGCTGAAGAACTTTAAGATTTTGGTGATCCGTACGGACCACTACCGGGAAGGGGGAACCCAGTAAGAGATGCCTCCATTTTTCAAAGGCTCTTTTTATAGCCAGGAGTTCCTTTTCAAGTACCGAATAATGTTCTTCGGAAGGAGTGAACGTCTTCGAGAGATAGCCTACAGGTCTTTCGTCCCCTAGTCTTGATTGTTCTAACAGGACTGCCCCTAAAGCATGATGCGAGGCGTCAGTTTCCATGATGAAGGGACAGTCTGATCAGGAGTGACCAATATCGACGCAGAAGTAAACAATCCCTTCAAAGTTTCAAAGGTGTGTTGAGCCTGTACGTCCCACGAGAATGTGACCCCCTTCTTGAGTAATGGGTAAGACAATCTCGGAATAGCAAGGAATGAACTTCCGATAAATGTTTGCAAATCCAAGAAATCATTGATCTCTTTAATCGAGGTGGGGGATGGCCAATCTAAGACGGCCGAAACCTTCCTCTTGTCCATGGAGATGCCGTGAGTTGACAAGACGAATCCGAGGTAGGTGATCTGTGTTTGATGAAACTCACACTTTTCGGCCTTACAATGTAGCTGATTAGCCTGAAGACAATCCAGAACGATGTTGACATGACAGATATGATCGCTTTCATTAGCAGAGTAAACCAGTATATCATCCAAATAGATGATTACAAAATGAAGAAGGATGTCAGCAAATAGGTGATCCATGAACCTCTGGAATATAGCTGGTGCGTTTACCAGTCCGAATGGCATCACCTGGTATTGGAAGTGGCCAAAGGTGGTACGGAAAGGTGTTTTCCACTCATCTCCTGGTGCAATCCGGATAAAATGGTATGCTCCTCGAAGATCTAGTTTTGTGTACAGTGCTGCTCCTTGAACCGCTTCCAGTATATCTTTGATCAGGGGCATCGGATACTTGTCCAAGACGGTGATCTTGTTCAGTCCCTGATAGTCGATACACGGACGTAGCTCTTCTGAGCCTTTTTTGGGAATGAAAAAGAGAGAAGCCCCGGCTGGAGATTTGGACTCGGTGATCAACCCATTCTGTAGGTTAGAATGAAGGTACTCCTTGAGAGCAGCTTTTTCATTCAGTGAAAGGACATACATTCGTCCAAACGGAAGAGGTTGGTCACGGAGCAGTGTGATATGACAATCATCCCGGCGATGAGGTGGTAAGGTGGGAAAGAGAGGTTTTGAAAAGACCTTGTAGTACTGCTGGTGACATTTTGGAACTGTCTACAGGACGAGAGAAGGACAGGTAAGTAATAGATGGAATGAAAGGTATGAATGGCAATCTTGTGGCAGCGATTTGCACTTACTAACGACTGATGTGACTGCAATTAGGTCATTCGAGTTGATCGATCCTGGTAGCTGGGAGAGTTGTAGCTCGAAGGAGAGGGGAACAACTAACAAGGTAAGGATTGTTAGTAACGGCACAAACAAAGAAGGGAAAGTAAGAGTCAACGTAAAGAAAGGAACTTACTTCCGCAAGGCAGACTTTCTTTCTGTATCGGGTCGGTATTACGAACCGAGAGCCCAGCTCGGAAGAACGGGAGAGACCCGGGGAAGCGAGAAAGGAGCGAACGGTGGGGAGACCAAGACGGGACAGAATTCTAAGAGAGAAAGAATGGCAGTCAGAAGGGAGAGTTTGATTACATTCAGCAGAAGCGACGCATCGAAGCAGTGTTCCGTGTTCCTTAAGAGGGGTCATGTGATCAGTCACGTGCATCTGCCGGCAGCGTGTAACAACTAGTTTGCTGAAGCAGTTCTCTCTTGCTATATTGGAGTTTCCACGTAACATGCCTCCACGCAGAGATCAATGACGCCTGACCTGCCATCGCAGGAATGGTGTAACACCGGATGGCAAGGACAGCTGGGCAATTCGGATCACTGGATGGCACAGGTACCGCTGGATGCAGTTAGTGGGCAAGCAGTTAGTGGGCAGTAAGTCAGGCTGGTTCAGGATGCTTCCCAAAAGAATACCACAGCTTGTTTCCTTTGTAATGGGACTTAGTGGGTTTTTCTGGAACAATGGCCTTTCTGGGACAGGATCAGCAATGCTTTGGCCTTGTAGTGAAAATATGGAATCAGCAAGATGAATGGAGCAGATCAGCAACGCTGGCACAGGAAATTCAGGAGAGATATTCTAGAGTGCTGTCAGGGACTCTTTATATAGAGCATGGTGACATCACAAAAGTATAAGGCAGGGCAGGCTTAGCTAAGCACGCGTCTAAACCACTGGATTGGTCAGGGGTGATGGTTGACGCCTTGCTCTCAGCTGGTTGGATTTCAAGAGCATGATGCCAGATTTTCTTTTAATTTGTTTATTTATCAATCGACACACAGGAGAGATTATACAAAGACATTACATATAGTATCTCAAGCCATGTAACCCAGAGTCCCCGTCACCCACCCCGTACGTTCCCCGGCAAGCATAGTTCTCGGCCTTAGTCAGACTGGCTCGGTGGCACTGGTGGGTCCTCCATCGCGTGAAGGGCCCTTGCGATCAGGGGCG
This sequence comes from Ambystoma mexicanum, assembly GCF_040938575.1. Taxonomy (NCBI): domain Eukaryota; kingdom Metazoa; phylum Chordata; class Amphibia; order Caudata; family Ambystomatidae; genus Ambystoma; species Ambystoma mexicanum. Next base: position 119,685,820 of record NC_090924.1, on the reverse strand, counting down.
GTTTGTAGGTCAGGGCTGGATACTTACGGTCATAGTCTAGCACTGGTTCCCAAATATCCCGAAAACGATGAAGCAGTCCCGCCCTGGCTGCCGTGACTTTCTCAGCTATTAAAATATCCCAAAGTTTGACCCAGCAAAGGGCCATCAAGGGTCCGTCCGCAGACTTCCAGGTGTGGGCCACCGTGATCTTAGCCGCTAATAGGAACTGGGATATCAGGGCCGCTCTTCTCCCCGACCGGGGGTATGAGCCTGACAATGGAATCCCTAAAAGGACCTGTTCGGGCGTGAGCGGAATGATCGCCTGGGTGACATCTTCAATGGTGGCTAGACAGAGAGACCAAAACTCCTGCACCCGGGGGCAGGTCCACCACATGTGGAAGTAGGATCCTGGGAGGCCGCAAAGTCGCCAACAGAGAGGGTTTAGTGCTGGTTGGAAGTGATGAAGGCGTAGAGGGGGGTAATACCAGTGCAGGAGTAGTTTATGGGCACACTCCCTGTTGGTTATACAGCGGGAAGATGTCCGCGTTCTTTCCAAATGTCTACCCATGTGTGGTCCCCAATGGCGTGTCCGAGGTCCGTTTCCCATTGGGACATGTAGGAAGGCCTGGACTGGAGGGGGTCCTCCTGTAGTAGCCTATACAAGGTCGATTTTTTCCCCCGGGCCGGTAGGTCGCTCACCGTCAGTTCCAGTGAGGTAAGGGGTCTTGTGGCCGCCGCTCAGGTCTGTGGGTGAGAGCACCAGTGTCTGAGCTGAGCGTAGGAATACCTATCCGTTTCCGCCAACTGAAAAGTCATCTTGCAGAGTTCAAAGGTTAGGGGGGAGTCCCCTTCAAAAAGTTGTCCTAAGGTGGCGAGGCCCCCTGCGACCCAGTTTCTGAAGTTTTGGGGACGGGCCCCAGGGGAGAAAGCTGGGTTGAGGAAGATCGGGGAGAGTGCACTCAAATCTCCTGGGACGCCCCAGTGTCTGCGAGCCCACTCCCAGGCCCTAATTGTTTGTTTTGTAGCTGTGAGAGTGCCCGGCCAGCTGCGGCGTAAAGCTGTGGGTAAGAACGGGAGGAAGCGAAGGGGCAGAGGGAGGCAGGATTGTTCGATCTCCACCCATTTCGGTCGACACGTAGCAAGTCCCCATGCTTGGAGGTTGGCCAGCTGTGCCGCCATATGGTATTTGCGGAGGTCGGGGACCCCCAGGCCTCCCAATCTCGTGCTGGCCACCATTGTTCGCCACGGGATGCGCGGTTTCTTCCCTTTCCAGATAACGTCCACCATCTTCCTTTGGAGCCGCTGCAAGGGGGGAAGCGGGATAGTAATCGGGAGGGCGGCACAGGCATAGAGGAAGCGCGGGAGTAAGTTCATTTTGCACGCCGTGATCCGGCCTAGGAGGGAGATCTCTTGGGGTTGCCAGCGGGTCAGATTTTTTTTTAGTTCCTCGAAGAGTGGCGGGAAGTTAGCTCGGTAAACTTCCGTTGGGCGTGCGGGGATATGAACCCCCAAGTAGGGGATCGATTTGATGCTCCATTGAAACGGACCTCTCTTCACCAGGGCCTCCCGTTCAGCTGGCGTGATGCCCACTCCCAGCGCCGCCGACTTCGATAGTTAATCGCGAATCCCGAGACCATCCCAAAGTTGTGGATTTCAGTTAAGGCCTCGCTCATGGATCTCTCAATGTTTGTGATGGTAAGCAAAACATCATCCGCGTAGAGGGCCACTTTATGTTGCGCAGAGCCGGTGCACAGGCCACTGATTCGGGGGTTCTTCCGGACTCGCTGAGCCACCGGCTCCATGGCCAATGCGAAAAGCAGAGGGGATAGAGGACATCCCTGCCTCGTTCCGCACGTGTGGAGGATTGGGTCCGACAAGCGGCCGTTGACTCTTAGCCTCGTCTTGGGGGACTGGTAGTTCGCCAGGATCATCTTCTGAAAGGTCGGACCAAAGCCAAAGGCCCCCAGAGTGAGGCGCAGATAAGACCAGTCCACCTTGTCGAACGCTTTAGTTGCGTCCAATGCCAATAGGGCTAGCTGTTGGGAATCCCGAGTGGCGATTTCAATGAGATCCAGGGCCCTGCGGATGTTGTCTTTCGTCGACCTGTGGTTTATAAAGCCTGTTTTTATTAGGGAGGATAGGTGCCAGACGGTTGGCCAAGACTTTAGAGTATATGTTGGTGTCCAAATTTAGCAACGCAACGGGTCTATATGAGCCAATATCGTGAGGGTCTTTCCCAGGCTTGGGGATAAGGACTGTAATAGACTCTTGCATCGTTGGGGTGACGGTGCCAGTGGCTGCAAATGAATTGAAGAGGCGGGCCAGGGGGGCCGCTAGTTGGGGCCGGAAGATTTTGTAGAAGCGAGTGGAAAATCCGTCCGGGCCCGGGGCTCTGGGTTTTAAGCTCTTAATGGCTGCCTCCACCTCCTCGATTGTAATCGGGGCCTTCAGGTCTTCCCTGGCCGTCTGAGTTAGGTGTGGTAGGGTCGCCTCTTGGATGTATGAGTGCTGCTTAATTGGATCTCTCGGGGCTGCCGTCATTATTTCCAGGTGGTTGGCTGTTGCCAAGCGTATTTTCTCCTGCTCAGCGTAGTGGATCACCCCCTGCGGATCACAGAGGCCTAAGATAGTATTTCTGCTCTTCGCCTTTGCCAGTTTGCTAACCAGAAGCTTGTTGGCCTTGTTGTTGTGAGCGTAGTACCATTGCTTAGTCTTGGTTAGAAGGTTCGCTGTTGCATCAGCGTAGTGGGCTTCCAGCCGTTTCCTGGCCATTTGTAGGATCCTGTAGGATTTAGGGGCACAGCCCTTCCTTTTATGTGTAGCCTCAGCCTCAGCCTCAGCCTCAGCCTCAGCCTCAGCCTCTCGGACCGCTGCTTCCAAAGCGTCGCGCGACTCCCTCTTCCTTTTGTGATATGCAGCTCCCTGGGCAATCAGCTCGCCTCTGAGGACCGCCTTCATGGCGTCCCAGGTGTTAGCCGGGGAAGTGTCCTCGTCCCGGTTTTCAACAAAAAAGTTCCTAATGGAGTTGGCGATTGAGTCCCTCACTGCCATGTCTCCCAGGATAGGGTCATAGAGGTACCACCGGCGGCGCGGAGGGGGGTCTGGGTCATGAGACCACAGAGTCAGAGTAACTGGAGCATGGTCCGAAAGGATCCGGGGGCCAATTATCACATCAACCGTGAAGGACAGGAACTGTGGGGAGGTCAGGATTAGGTCAATTCTGGAGAAGTTACGATGCACATATGAATAGAAGGTAAAGTCCCGTTCGTCCGGGGACAGAACCCTCCAAGAGTCCACAATGTTTAGTGTGCGAAACAGGTGGAGCAAGCCAGCGGCCAACTTTAAATCTCTAGAAGACGGGGGATGAGATGTGTCCTTGAGAGGGTCCGGAGCCCCGTTAAAGTCACCTCCCATGACGACATGCCCCTCGATGAATGGGAGGAGAGAGACCTCCAGATCCTGGTAGAAGCTCTCCTTATATTCGTTTGGGGCGTACACCGAAATGAGGGTGTAGAGCTGGCCATGGATGGAGCATTTGACTGCAATAAAGCCACCCTCCTGGCACTGTAGTGAGTCAAGGATCTGAGGCTTCAGGTCTTTTGCAAATAAAATAGCGGTGCCCCCCTTCTTAGTGCCGTTAGAGGCGAGGAATTGTAGCGGGAAGAGTTTGCTTCGCAGGCGTGAAAAGTCCACCAGGATCAGGTGCGTCTCTTGCAGAAAAGCGATCGATGACCCGTTGTCTTGTAGCCTCTGTAGGATCGATTTCCTCTTCGGGGGGAATTCAGGCCCCTAACGTTCAAGGAGGTGAACTTGAGTTTCAAGTGAGGGGGTTGGTCCGGGCAATCCTCTTGCTGGGGGGAAAGGGGTCGTGGGGGGGTTAGGTCAGCCATAGACGTGAGAGCATGATCGAGGTTGGGGTCTCCTGTGGTCGAGGGTTTTTTAAACTGGTCTAACTGGTCTCCAACGGGAGAAAACATATTCAAAAGCGATCTCCAACGGGAGGACCAAAGTGCGGCCATGGGGGTCGATTTAGAACTATCGACATGTCCCCTAGGCCCCAGGGCTGTCATTCGACAGCACCAACATGTTCGAAAGTCTCTCCAAGGGTAAAGTGGTGTCATCCGCCTTGGAGGGGGTTATGGACCGCGTCGGATCCGCGGCAAGATGTGAAGCTTAGGGTCGTTCCAGCGTCATGGTTTCTGTGCAGGCGTTAAGGCATGTCATTTGGGTTTGCGGTTTCTCTGCACTCTGGACCATGGGGTCCGTTTCAGTTTTGGGGAGGTTGCTTCTGAGGCTGGGCTTGATCGGCCTGGAGCGGAGAGGTCCAGGGTCTCTGGGGAGTCCGGGCGGAGGATTGAAGTCACATCGTCGAGGTGGCTGATGGTGTGCTGAGTGCCTTTATATGAAAACTGTAGGGCCGTAGGAAAGAGCCATCGATAACGGATCTGCTGATCCCGAAGAAAGAGTGACAGAGGCCCGAGCATTCTGCGCTTTTGAAGAGTCAGCAGGGAGAGGTCCTGGAAGATCTGTATCGGGATTCCCTGAAATGAGAGCTCGTCCTTAGAGCGGCCAATCGCTGCTATGGCCTCCTTAGTGGTGTAGAAGTGGACCCTAGTGATCACGTCCGGGGGGGGGGGGTCTGTATCGACCCCCCGGGGAGGGCGCAGTCTGTGGGTCCGATCCAGCAGCAGTTGAGTCTCGTTCAGGTCTGGCAGGAGAGACTGGAAGAAGGCGCTAACGTAATCCGGGAGCTCCTGATCAGAGATCGAGGCGGGCACCCCGCGAAGACGTAGGTTGTTGCGGCGGGAGCGGTTCTCCAAGTCCTCCTGTTTATGTTCGAGGATTTCGGTTCTTGCCACCAGCGATTGGACGGTGCGTTGAATTTCCGTCAGTGAAGCAGAGGGGTCCGTGGTCAGGTCCTCGACCTCGCCAACCCTCAGTTCGATGCCGGCGACTCTTTGTTCGGTCTGTTCCAATTTAGCGGTGAGTTCCGACATGCAGGCTCTGAATTCAGATTTAATATCGCTCATGAAAGCCTGAAGATCCTCCTTAGTTGCGAGCGTTCCGCCGCCCTCAGACGTTTTCTGGGGGGTGAGCTTGAGGGGGTCCGCCTTCCCACCCTTCCCTGAGGCCTGCAGCATAGCAGAGATGTCGGCTGATTTAGGAGGCTTTAGGGCTTTGGCCATCGTTCCGCGGGGAGGGAAGGTGGCGGTGGTGAGCAGACGTGGGCAGGGGTGCCCCAGGAAGTCGCAGGGGGGTCGGAGTAGGTAGAGCTCGAGGGCCCTCCCGGCGAGGATATTAGGCGCCCGGAGGGGGTGTTGTGGTAGGCCTCAGGGTAACCCCCGGGGGGGCAGAGAGCAGGTAGCAGCGGGGCCAGAAGACACAAAGTCGTCCCAGGGCGGTGTGTGTTGCTCAAATCGGGGCCACGCTGTAGCTGGAGATGGAGGGCCTCCGGGGTGAAGGCCGGCCGGGGGGGTTGCTGGGACAGGGTTGAGGGGCGGCTCACCTCACCTGTGCGTGGCCGACCCCTGAGGCGGGGCCACACTGTAACAAGTAGGCCTTTGATGGTAGCCGGGGGAGGTAGGGCCCCACCCTGAGAGCAGCAGGCCGAAGATGGGCAGGGGCGCCCCAGGAATCGAAGAGGGTGCTGAGGTGGAGCTGAGGGGCCGCCAATCTCAGCCAGGCAACGTGCGTGGCTCTCACTCTAGCCGGGATCACTGGTGGGCCTCCGGTGGTGGCCGGGAGAGGCAGTGGGCAGGGGCGCCCCAGGAAGACGAGGGTGGAGGGTCCGCAGAGAGAGCAATCCCAGCGAGGCGTGATCTCAGGGGCCCCGGCAGCAGACCTCACCCCATCGAGGATCGGGCACAGAGGGGGGAGACGCTCCGGTGCAGGGTGTCAGGCAGGATGAGCCTCATACGCGTCTCATGGCCAGACGATGGCAGCCAGCCGCCAGCTTAGAGCGGGTCGCGAGGATGCGGCGGCCATTTTAGGTCATGTTACAGGAGCAGGCCTTCGCGCTCCCCGTCGCGTTTTCGCCGTTAGCGAAGGCGTTATGCCCTCAAAACGCTGCCATCCACTGCCCAGGACCACAGCAGGTGAAAGCTCCCCATCACGACCAACGGACTCAGCTGGAAACGGGTAAAATTAACGCTGAGCCGCGGATCCGAGCGGAGGCCATCAGAGGAGCTGCCTCATCGCTGGCGCTCCAGGCCACGCCCCATGATGCCAGATTTATGATGTGAGTATTACAATGTTCAAAAACTCCCACAGTTACTTTAGATAAAATCCAATTTTGCCACAAATGGTACATTTATACAGTTGAAGTCTCTTAACAATGTACATAAACAGTTTACATATTTTATGCAGACCATTCCAGTCCAACTCTGCAATCTGTAAGACATTGGTTCGCCCTTCTAATACTTTTTAGTCATTTTGAGTATGAAACGTTCGGCCTAAAATTCTGTAACTTTACACGTGTGTCTGGATTATTGTCAGGCATGTCAGTATTACATTTTACATTGGCATCAGGTACACTTTCCTCAGAATACCCAATTCTGCGCCATTTCTGTTCCCAGGGTGTCAGTGAATGCTACACCGTCTTAAATTATAAACCACAAAATCACACTTAAACTGCAAAATGTTCACATTTTTGCAAAGTCCTGCTGCAGAGATAAAAGTCTTAACATTTTTATTAATGATCTAGTCCTTGGAGGCAAATGTCAGTATTGTTCCCCATACATGGGCATGCTTTCCAAGGCTACCACCTCAACCCAGGGTTGTCACAGAGATTTCCTTTGAAGCTTCTGGTAAAAGTCACGAGGAAGTGTGATTTTTCACTTCGCACTTTGTTGTCCCAGAATTCCTATTGAAAGAGACTGGGGCACAGACAACAGTCTGTCCAACCTGCTGTGGGGTCCTTCTGTTGCTAGCATCCTCCCAGCAGACATGTTTATGGGCTGACCTACCCCCATGCAGCCACTACAGTTTGATTTGTTTTATTTATTTTTGCTCAGAATTGGAAGAAATTCCGCTGAATAAAACTATCTCATACATGTATTTTCACAGCACAATCTAGGCTAGGCAAGGAGAAGTTTTTGTTCAACATAGTACTTTCAAACAGGCATTTTCTTCTTTAGTTTGCAAAGGCCCATTATGACACATGTGGTGAAAGCTGGCATATTCCTTTCAAATTTGGTTTTGCCCTTCCATCTGGATTCCCACATTATTTTGCAGCCATAGTTAATTCCTTTATACAGCAATTTTCCTTGAACCACGTATGCACTGAAATTGACATAGCGCAGAGCTGGAGTTTCTTTGAATTACTGATCTTTGACCCTTTGTGACTCAAAAAGTACAGCGTTTCCCGTGCGGGTAAAAGTGAAGTTTCTTGGGCCTTTTTTTCAGATTTAGCTTGACAGAACCTGCCATTCTGGTGTCATGCTTTCTTTTGCTGAAGCACAATGGGGTATGAATGGGCATGGCAGGACCTTATTAATAACAGTAGTTTAATGAAGAACAGATGAAACTAGCTTCAGAGCAGCATTTTCTTCAAAGTAAAATATCACCTTTTCAATGGTACTTTTTGCAACCAGTAGAGCAGTGCGCTTTGATTTTCTTCTTTTTGGGCGCACACAAGAGCACACAGGCACCTTTCTCTGTGCGCTCCTTGTTCCAACTTGCCCATTTTGTGTTTGGCAAGTTGGTGCTTCCACCCCTTTGTTGCGGCAAAACGCAGTTTTGAGGCCATGGTGCTCACAGGAGCCAGCACAGCCATTTTGCCGTTGACTGCAGCTGCGCAGCTTGGTGATGTGGGGAAGTACTGCTGAGTGGGTAAATATATCCCACACCCCTCTTGACAAAATCCCACCAAACTTTGCCAAAACATTTATATCTAGATCTATAATCTTTTTGCAAACCTTTGTGTAGATTTGTCAAATGGCACCACATTTATAAGCCTTTACAATATTATGGGACCCTTGCTAATTTTGCCCCCTCTTGACAAAATCCCACCAAACTTCTCAAAAACATTTATATCTAGATCTATTATCAGTTTGGCAAATTAAGTATAGATTCATCAAATGGCACCTCATTTATACGCCTTTACATTATTTTGGGACCCCACCTCAAATTTTGCCCCCTTTTGGCTGAATCCCACCAAACTTTGGAAACTCATTCAGAATCAGGTAGGGAATATAATTGAAAATTTCATGCAGTTTCATTAAGTGGCGCCAAAGTTTTAAGCCATCCAAGAACTGCTTTTCACCAACCCTGTAATGCAGAGCTGTCCACGAACTTCACAGGACTGTTTGCGAACATCCAAACTGTTCGCTGAATTTTACAGCGAAAATCACCTGTTTTTTTTGCTTCTTGCAGCCATATTCCATCCTCATCTCCCCTCACCTCCCCGGAGATTATTTCATAAGCTTGACAAGTGCAATGTTGTGTTTTTTAATATGTTTTTACCGCGGTGTCGGCGGACATCGGCCCAAGTCTGCAAATCCAATATGGCAGGAGTTTCCAAAAATCTGACACACTTCATGCTTTTCACCATCCAATCAGTGGGTGCGTCCGATGTCCGCGGACAGCACGTTGACTTCTAAGCCAATCAGAGTCTGATCCGCGGACCGAACATGGAAATGAGTCCATGAACCGGACCCAGATATCACTCTTTTTTTTTTTACCTACTTTTTGGTTGTTATAAAAAAAAACTACTGGACAGATTTTCACCAAATTTACCAAAGCACACTTACGGGACCAAGCCGCCGCTCCTGCTGCAAATTTGGCAAAAATCCATCCAGCGGTTTGGGCTGTAGGCGTGAGCAAAGATTTTCTCCATTCAGTCTATGGAAAAAAAAGAAATGTTGGGACCCCCCCCTTTAACTTTGCACCTCCTGGACGAAAACTCACAAACCTTTGCACAAAACTGCAAAGCAGGCCATATACTTTTTTTGCAAAGTTTGGTGAGGATTGGTCCATGAGGAGCTGCCCAAAAAGTGGTCTTCCTATTGGTTTAGCAACTTAACCATAACTACACGGCCGCTACCGCTGGCCGTGTAATATATATATATGCACACAAACTGGTGCGTGAAGCACCCCGCTGATGCACTCCGTCGGCTCATAAATTCAAGGTGCAGTACAGAGGTCGTTGACATAATGATGATTCCGGAACAAGATTCTTTAATAATTACTCCCCATGTCCAGGGATGATAAAATAAAGCACAGAAATTACACGTTTCGCTACGAACTCGTAGCTTGTTCACAAACAAAAGTTTCTGTGGTCTGCACACCAATTCATACATTCTCTATGGTCAGGACAATAGTTTTGTGAGTCCATCTCTACTGTTGACAGCTGGCTTAAATGCTTGTGTTATCCATGAAGAAACGATCAGCCATATTAACGCTGGTGGTTTTAAAGCTAGTACTTCAAGCACCCAATACATTGCGATCACAGCAGCCTCCCATTTAACCAGAGCCCAACAGCAAATATGACTTGCATTGAACATTTTGATGAACAGTGCAATCAAAGGTGATAAATTCAACATATGCACACATAGATATTCCAATTATGGTAATACAAATATTATGATACAATCCACAGAATAATCCACAGTATAATCATTTGGTCCCCACATTCAGATTGAATCAACGGCCTAGAATGCGATTTATAGTAACATTACATGAAGATGTGACATGCCCGCCTGAGACATCCCATGTTAATTCAACAACATGATACATCTTTCTCAAACACTATTTGATTATTAAAGTTTCTGATTTCCCTTCAAACTCATGTGTGATGCACAGTGCATAAACATTAAATGCATTGCCAAGGGTGTAGCTCAGATTGGGGATCTGAGGAAGGAGAGACAATGGGTGGGATTCCAAACCTTGATAAGGGAGTATGATATACAAAGAGGCCAATTCGTACTATACAACAGAATGGTACAGACAATGAAGAAGAGATGTCCAGAACTCCCAGAGATCGGAGAATCCAAAGGGGTTGTTGGATGCATGGTATGATATGTTGCAAGGGTGCCTCACTGTTTCTAGACTGTATGAACAGCTACTGAGAAAGAACAATGAGCGGGAGCTCCAAATGAGAGGAAGTTGGGAAGGGGAGCTCCAGAGGCCCTTCACTGACCAGGAATGGGCCAGTGTCCTGCGATACCCCAAGAAAGTGTCTAGGAATGCAAGATTCAGACAGGCACAGCTTTACCTCATGCATAGAGCATACCTTACACCTCAGAAAATGTCCACGCTAGGGGCTGGGGAATCCCAGAGCTGTTCACGCTACGCTGAAGTGGAAGCCGACATGCTGCACATGTTTTGGACCTGCACAGGGATAAGGTCTTTTTGGGAGGGAATCAAGGAGAGGGTGGAGGGAGGAGGAATTCACAAGCAGGCGCGGACACCAGAGTCTTACTTATTTAGCCTCTTTCCTAGAGGAGACAGACAGAGGACACACCTAGCCAAGATGAGGGACTTGGTTTGCATTTTGGCAAAGTGACGCATCGCAATAACATGGAACTCCACCTCGGGTCAGAGCGCAGACTCATAGTAGGCAGATCTGAAGAAATGGTCTGTAGCTGAGATGGCAGTGTGGACAAGGGTGGTCAAGAGGGGGAGGGGAAAGAGGACACAAGATACTTGTGTGGAACTCCATGATACAAGACTTATTTGGACAAGGGGAAGAGAGCAGTACAGACGGCTCTGGGGGAGCGGAAGAACACGAATAGGACAATTGGCATATGAGCAGAGCACCTCCTATAAGGGCTGAGACAAGGGATTCAGGCCTGAGACTCGATGGGATAGGAGGCCAATGATCTGGATAGCATGACCATAGAACCGCACCGAGATGGACGAGTAGAGCGGAATCCGCGAACAAGTGCCAGTGTGATTGTTTGTTTGTTGTTGTTGTTGTTGGTTAATGCTATAAAACAATAAAGAGTTTTAAAAAAAACCTTATATGCCTTCTGCATCACAACTTACCATGACAGCCTTTATGCTTGGACCCTATATTACCCATACTTACATTCGGCCAGATGTGTCCAATGTACATATTATAAAATGCTAAAATGCAAATAAAAATTCCAATGCATAGTAAAGTGTATAGAGCAGAGGTTATAAAGTGCTGGGTGCTACTGCTATCTGCCAATGTATGAAAGTGTCTGGTGCTCTTAAAAATTCATCCAGCCTCTCACTCGACATACTACAGAAATATGAACTGCCTCGTCTCATTGTACTATAAAGTGACTATTGCTTGAGGGAACTCAAAATGTTTAGAAATGTAATAATTGATGTAGTTTGTTGAGACTTGACGAGTTGGTTTTGTTCCACAGGACTATCCAACTCCTCCCTGGATTTTTGTACAATAATCCTTGCTTTACGTACAAATTGCGCACTCGTTCCTCAGGTGGTGGACCGCGGTTTGGGCTGAGGTAATTAGGTATCTGCCCCTACATTCAACACCTACCTAAAAGGCTGCCATCAGTCTCTCTGCATCAATACTTCTTCAGGGAACGCCCTGCCCACCGGCCTCCCATCTGCCATCCAAGCACATTTGAATAGTGTCTTCAGTGCTGCAACCAGCCTCATCAATGGTCTCCACAAATAGGACCAAATAACGCCTGCATCCATTGAACTTAATTGGCTACCCCCAAAATAATGCTTCACCTTCAAAGGCAGCTGTATGATATACACAGTTGCACCCAATCCTGCCCCCTCCAACCTAGCAGACAAAGTGACCATCTCTGGTGTTCAGCGTGCCTTCAGAAGTCAGGGCCAACCATACAACGTGTTAGGGTAGATTTCTCTTCTTGTGTGAAATCTTCACTCCCTGTGAGTCCCCTCACACTTTTTGCTGGACACCTGGATTTTTTGACTAATTTTCTGGGGTGAGTGGGAACCTTTCTCCACAATCATTCCTTCTTTTACTCTGATGCTGGGAACCTTTTTGGCCCCTTTTTGGGATTTGTTTTTCGGAGTTATGCTTTCCTCCACATTTTAGGCATCTACCTTTTTATGAAACTACATACAGCACCCTCTGTTCAGTTTTGTCAGAAGCTCCTAAAGCTTCTCCTTCATTGTTTCATTTCTTTCCCTGACTAACTCTTGTAGTTACCAGGGTAGGGGGATACTTTTTTATCCTACCTGTGTTTTATTTTGTCAGATAAGCCCACACAACCTTATATGGAGTGCTGAGTCGACACAGTGTGTCCCTTTTCTCACCTCCCGAGTAACATTGTGTTACTGTGACAAGTCCACCTGTTCAGGCTGGTGGCAGCGTACCTTTTACACAATTTGTTCTGTACTTTCCATTGCAGGCTGTCTTCACAGCTGCGATAAAGGTACATAAAGCACCCTATACCTAATAAATGATGGCCTTGTTTTTTAGGGCCAGAAGGAGATGGCTTGTCCTTTCTGATCTATTCGTCCACCATTCTGGGTTGGGGAAGGTTCCTTTGTCCCTTTTTCTTTACCAGGCTTCTCATAGAAAGCCTGCACAGCTATCCTGAGTGCCTGGCAGGACAGGAAGTGGGGGGGGCAACTGAAACCCCCCACATCTCACCCTACAGTGTGCCTGGCGGAAACCAATTCAGAATGGGAGACTGGCTGTCCCCATTGGACAGCGCGGCCACATTTGAATGGTGCATGGGACATGATTTGTGGACTCAGCCAGTGTTCCTACCTCTTACCTGGATAAATCCTGAGGTTCTGGAGCAGAAACTCAGTCGACCTCTGGAACAAGAAGATTCCAAAGAGAAGGACAAAGAAGGATGCTGCCAGAACTTCCAACAACTGCCAGAACCTGTTGAGTCGCAGCCTGTTGTCCGAACCTAGCCACTCCAATCGACAGGGAAGATCTGAAGAAGACACATTCCTTCCATAGACTAGTGGACCTAATCAGCCTTGAGACAAGCTACAATTTGCTCCATCCCCAGAAGAGCTGCGACCTCCTAGTCCTTCAAACCTCCAATCCCTGGGGTCCCATGCTGCCTCGCTGTGCAACATCTCTGAAAGTGCGGTTTTGCATGCAACTTCGAGGGCATCCTTACAAGTCTGCAGCAACTCGAACTGGCTCCAGAGAGTCCGCTCCGCAGAGGCGAGGACTGAGAAACTGAGTAGAGTTTACCGCCATGACAACCGTCTGTCCACCAAGCCTGCAGAAGGTACCAATAAGCCATCACCCTGAAGATCTGCCGCTGGGCATCCCTATGTATGAGCAAATTGATTGAGATTTGGGGAGGTAACTCATGCTCCGGATACAATAAATTCAACAAATTATTTCTATTTTATTCATTTAGGTGAATACATGAGATATACAAAAAACAAAGTTAGGCTAGGCTAGCCAAATTTATTTCATGTGGTGTACAGCCGACACATGTTTCAACCAACTGGTCGTTCTCAAGGCTGTGAAATGTCATTATTCAAAACAAAGAATATGTGTCCAAAATCAAATGTTTTTTTTATGCCCAAGGTGTGCATTGGAACATACACAATCAAATATACAGAATGTATATATAACCAAAACATTGAAACAAACTAACATACCATATCCGAGGTTGGAAGCGGGGATTTGCAAAGGAATGGTCGAAATTTTTGAGAAAACGCAAGATTGAAAGAAATGTATAAGCATGGTGAATCAAATAAGCATATTGATACATGATCATCAAATTCCAATTACATGCGATTTTAAATCTGTAAATGAGAGAAGAAGAACGTTTCAGAGGAAGGATTAATGTGAAGCCAACTGACTTGCCACCGTGAATTGATGCGAGTAATGCCCATGGGAGTGTATTGAATATATTGCACCCGGAGCGTGAGTTACCTCCCCAAATCTCAATCAGTTTTTTCGTATTATATCAAACGCTAGTGGGTGGGTTTGTGGTTTTGGGACGCTCGCTGTCGGCTTAGAACATTGAATGTTCTCAATCTGCGAGTGGTCACTAGCGCACAGAAACCATATCGAACCCACTACTTCCAAGTATTTGTTTCCCTATGGATGAGTGCTGTTGCAAGATCCACCAAAGTCACCCTCTACCCGTCACCAGGGCTGAAAAACAGGAGACCGGGTCTGCTGTCACCTCACCGCTTGAACCATCCTGCAGCAACACCTTCTTCAGTCAAAGGTACTATTCACCCCTGTATAACCTACCTGGAGCCTGCTTGTGTGATCCTATGACTCTGGGAGCTGCAGATAGTTTGTATCTTGGTACTCCTCAGGTCTCCATACAATAACATTGCGGGACAAACCTTTGTAACCTTAGCGGTAAAACCCCCTGCCTTTGGACACTGGCCCATGGGGCACCCATTCAGGGGATCATCCTAACCTCCCTGAGCCTAATTGTAACCCCTGATGTACTTACCTGCAACTCTAGAGGTCCCTCCCACACCTTAGCACTCTGAACACAGTGTTTTGCCTCTTCCTGCCTTTTCCTGGGTAACCCCCCCCCCCAGCAACTGGTGGCCCAGTGGTCCATCTGGACATTGAGAGACTCATTTTAGATAGGGTTGGACTATTAAGACAGGATTGGGTTGAAGTTATAAAAAGTAATTAAGAGTTTGGAAAGTTCGCATATATGTTTCTAGTTGGTTTACTATGTGATTCCTTACTGTAAAAGCTACCGTACAGTGATTTCCTAAGTGCATCTGTGGTTTACTATTATACCATTATAACAGTATTGCAAGTGATCTTATATATATATACATATGATTGATAGTACTTACCTGAACTTAGAACTGTAACAGCGTGCCTTAGAGTATACAAAAGGTGTCTATTTTTACATAACTGTTAAGTGTGTAAGTGTTTTCCTGAACTAAGCTATGCTCTTAGGTCGTTGCACCTAACTACAGCCCTCCTCCCTCCTTAGAATAAGCCTGGATGCTCGTCCACTCCACTATGCCCTTGGGTAGTTCAGGCTGATCCTAAGAGGTGTAACCCTGTACACCCAAGGTGGGCATTCCTAAATCCTGTCCCAGACAGTGGCTTATGCAAAAAAAACCTAACAAAAGGGAACCAGGAGACACACCTTGTAAATCTACGCTCCAAGACTGTGGAACCTCATGTCCATCAACATCAGAGTTGCTCCCACCCTCAAGCAATTCAGAAAAGAAATCAAGACCCTCTTCTTCAAGGAGCAGCTTCTTCACTCCCTAACGGATACCCCATTGGATCCACCATGCCCAGTATGCCTCCTTATGACCACCTTTTTCAGCTCACCCACTGTTCCACTCTCAGCACTTTGGAATTGTTACAGTTGCCAACTAACTGTAAATGTTAACAATTCCCAGATGCTGTACTCGTGTGAAAGAAAAAATGCTATGTTTTCAGGACTGTTCTCTGATGTAACCAATCAATGTTTGCCCGGAACCTCTATTAGCACCTGGAAGTCGTTAGTGACTGCCTCTCAGCCAATCAGAATGTTCAGTGTAGTCCACAACTAATGGTATTGACTGAATCATGAACATTTTAACTTCGAAAAAAGAAAACCTGCAAATTCCAGATTTCATTTTGTTTAACAAAACACTCCCTCTCTGGGAGACTGTTTTTCCCACTGCAACACCCAATTTACCACACCAAAGAGAAACCTAAAACATGTTAAAAGTTTCACTTTCTTAGAAAAAAATACGTTTCTTTTTACACCTAATGCATGTTCATGTTAAAACCTTTCTAGTTCAAACTAAGTTTGCAAATAAAATGCTTAACTTAGAAAGATACAATTTTTTTAAAAAACTATGACAAAATAAAAGTACATTTGATCTGCTAACACAGTTCGAGTATTTATTTAACAAACTATTAACCGTTTTCTGCTTTACAACCAAAAATCCAAAACCTGTATTGCTGGTACCACTATGTGCTAATAGCCTTGGGATAATGACTTTTCCTTCACTTATGGACCAGGGGGAAGTGGGTCGTTATCCTGCAATAATGGACCCTCTTTTGCTCTATACGGCTATATGGTTCTATGTGATTTTTTCGAAAAGAATCCATCGAATTTGATTTCATAATTTTTTTTTTTTTTTGGTAGATTTTGCTGCAAACATATATGAGGGAAGATCACCGCAGGCCCCACCTCCAACCCCCATAATGCCCCCACATTAGTTATTACCCTAAACCCACCCCCACATTTATTTAGGGAAAAAATTTGCTGAAAACAAATGGATAAAATCGAATTTGATGAATTCTCCCGTGGCAAAACACTCCGGCTATATTAGTGACATTGCTTCCCAAAGTTAGGATCGCGTGCAATAAATACACACAAGAAAATAAAGGAATGTCCCTGGCATGGGGTAGGGAAGCCAATGGTCCACTTCAGCCACTACCAGTTCTCGAGTGAGATGATGTGCGTCAGTGGGGCCATAGAGGTTTTTTTTGGTATCCGTAGAAAAAATCGAATACAAAATTACTGAAGTAGAAATGACCTACATTTTTGTGTCGAAATTTGTCAAACTTTTGGTATATTTTTATTACAAAAGAGGTGGGGGTGGGGTAAGGGTATACGTTAAGGTAGGGGGAAGTGGGCAGTGGAGCGGGGGTCTCCCCCCACATTATTAAAAATAAAGGGGCAAAACCCCCCAAAGTAATTTTCGGTTTTCGATCAAAAGAAATTCGGTCATTTCTAATTAGGTATTTTATTTTCGGTTATTTCATGGACAACCAATCTTTTTGTCAGGAGGAGAAGGATAATCTGTGGGGCTACACAATTCATGCGCAAGTTGTGTGGTGCAGGTCATTGAGTTAAAGTGTTCTAGCAGGGGTCATAGTCATAGTATATATACATATGGGTTAGTTATATCTTTATTGCCTTCGTTTTACACAGTGTTGCATGCAGAAGAAACTGCTTCAGAGCACTAGGGAGGAGAGTTAGAGTAGAAAGGTGGCCATGGAAAATTTTCTGACCAATGAAAGGGAAGTGGTATGGGTACTAGAGGGACTGCGAAACAGAGGAAGGGTACCTTCCACAGCCTAGCTCTTGGATGTACATTCCCGATGCCCACCCCGTTGTCTTTACAAAGTGAGTGCTTGGAAGGCCATATCACCGATAGTGGAGACCGTAAATGTTTGAAGGCTCCCAGTGCTTGTTGAAGTCCTTGATGATGCTGATTTCCCTGGGACTGTAGGGCACTTTTGCAATTGGGAGAGGCTTGCTGTTAAAAGTTTAGTTTGCACTCTTGTTTCGTCCATCTGTGGAAAACAAGTCTTTGCGGAGGACAGTGTTTTTCTGAAGTATGATGGTTCTTCTGCAGTCTCAAGTACTCTGAGAAGGGGTGGGGGAGATTTCACAGTTTTGTACATGGTGGAAGGGAGCATTAAGCTGCTTCTGCTGAGGGACATCATTTGGTGGTCGCCAGGGGTTGCAGGTGCGACCCCTGGGGTCTCCCTTGCTACTCCCAAAAGGAGGCTGTCTTTCTTGTTCAGGCCTTTTAAAGAAAAACAGGGGGTTCCACAAGTGTAACACTTTGAGCAGTGACCCCAAATAAGAACAGAATAGGAATAAGAAATAATTTGTCCTTCTGGAATTCTATACAATAATTGCTAGACTCATTAAAGGTTTATTTCAGGCACACTTCATGGGGTAAGTCACCGATTATATCTGTTCTTAAAGACCTCAACCTTTCATCCAGTTTTGTCAAGGGGTGAAAGGTTGTGTTCCATCGCTTCCCATCATGTCACTTTGGGGTGGGGGTCAAATGACATCACATCCTGTGATGTCATCAGAGGTCAAAGGTCATATGATGTCACTTCTGCTACCCCTGCCATTTTGGTGAAATGACGTCCCTGCTGTTCTGCTGCCTTTTGGGGTTTTGGATCCCATAGGGGCCCTATCTTAGTCGACCTCGGATTTCTTGCTGGTTTCGTACAGTTTCAGGTTAGCTGAGTGTTACAACTCTTCATCCATGCCTCTGGGTGGCACTGTCTGCAGACTAGCTAGGACATGGCAGTCATCACCAGGTATGTCCCAGGATCTCTATCCTACCTCTGCTTACGCAAACCCAGGGTGCCAAAAGAATGGATGAATACAAGACGGTATCAAAGGACTATCATTGCGATAATGCATTGACTAGAAATCCAGAAACCCTACAACCTAATTCAGAACGCCTCTCTGACTTTAATGTACATGTACTCAGGTTTCTTGAAGCATGGAAGAAGGACTACATACTTCAAAGGACTGCAAATCCCACAATGCAGTGACAGGAAATCCTAACACAGAAGCTGAGGTGTCCCTCAGGGTTCTAACCTTTCCACCTGGTTCTTCAATGTCTACATGGCTGCCCTGGCACGCGTGATTGTCATTTTCACCTCTAACTTCCAGTGTTATGAGGATGACAAGCAACTCTCCTTCAGGCTACCCTCAGCCACCTCTTCTACCTTACTCATAACTGACTGTCTGTCTGCAATTCAGTCATGGTGTGCTGCAAACAACCTCTGCCTCAACGCCAGTAAGACTGAGGTCATTTGCATTGGGACTCCTGCTCCCGTTTTCCCACTATCACTCTGGCCGGCCTACCTTAGCCCTGCGCCCGAACCCACCTGCGAGGCAAAAAACCTTGTGGTCATCTTCGACTCCACTCTCTTCTTCTCCACTCACATCTCGGACATCCCTAAAAAGCCCAACTACCAGATGCACCTCCTTAGAGGTACTCTTCCTTTTCTCACCTCTCCCCAGAGGCTCACTATCTCCAGAGCCCTGGTCCTCTCAAGGCTGGAATACTGCAACAGCCTCCTTCTCAATCTCCCTGCCTCTGCTTTGCGCCCTCTGCAACTCACCCAGAACAGAACTGCAAGACTTATCCTTGGCCTCAAGCCCAGGGACCGCATCTCTCTGGTGCTGAAATCCCTCCACTGGCTCCACGTGGCTGCAAGGATCACGTTCAAGACCCTCTGCATTGGCCACAAGGCTTTCTGGGGCCTGTGACCCACCTATCTGCACCAATGTCTTCCTGAATACTGTCCCTCCTGAGCCCTCCGCTCATCTACCTCCAACCTTCTGTTAGTGAGCTGGTTCTCTAAGCAGAGATTTGGAGGGAGATCTTTATCCCCAGCTGGGGCCTCCCTCTGGAATAGCCTGCCTGCGCCCTCTGTCTTGATACTGATATCCTTACATTCTGGAAACTCCTTAAGACATTCCTATTCTCCTCTTCCTTCTCTCCCCCTCTACCCTCTCTCACTGCCCTATCCCTCTCTCCCTCCTTTTTCCACACAGCATGCCAACTGGCCACCGGGCGTAACTCAGAGTCTCACAGGTTCCCAGCACCCTCGCCAGTTCTCCAGCACTTGCCTCAGGGCTTGCACTTGCACAGGAAGTGCACTTCAACCATGCCTTGAAGATCGTCTATCTTGGAACAACTGCAGAATCGTCGTCAGACCTATTTGCAGTTATCTACACTGCTAATTGTATTATATGCACTTACTCTGCCTTGACAGACTGGTATAATTTCAGAAACTCAAAGGCTCAGAGCGACTGTTGTTTTTGCTCCCATTGTTCCCTCCCTCCTTGAGCGCTTTGAAACACTTGCCTTCTGTATAGACGCTTTACAAATACACATTACTGTTACCATTACCATTATTGTGCCTTCATGTCCATGCATCAGCTACAGGTGTTCGTCATCACTGGATCCTCTCACAAATGCCATGACAGAATGTGTAATTGACCACCCGGTTGTTTTCAGCTTGATCACATGACTCCCACCAAGGTCTGCAGTCTGCTAGAACTGCTTTTAATCTATGAGTTCCTCAAGTTCCTTTTTCAATCATTAATTGTTGAATCCCTCTCTAAAATGTTGATCATTCCGGCTTGTCCCTTGCCAGTACTTGTTCCCTGCTTCTGTGCTGCCCTTCTTCATTTTCTCCAGCCCTGCCTTGTCGGCTCAGTCTTGCACTCTGAGTCTCCTTACTCCAGTCCCTGCTTCTTGTGGTATGACTCTGCAACCTGAAGCCCCTGCTCTTTGGGCTGTTTCCCTGCATTTTCCATCCCTATTGCCTGTGCTGTGTCTCTTGTCACAAAGTCAAGTAGGATCAACATGAGGCAGACAAAGACTGATAAGTTTAAACAGGCCTGTGTACAGATTTGGGACAAAGTAAAAGTAAACACAGTAAGAAAAGTCACAGAGGCCACAGGATGGCCTCTTCTGGAGGTAAATCTATGGATCTTTAACCTGCAAATCTTAATTCATGGCCCCTCTCTGAAAGGGAAGATCAATTCATAGTCCACGACAGACCCAGGGGTGTAAGTATCCTCCCACTTGTATCTTGTGTCTTTGGTTAGTCCACCCAGGTTTACTGCTTCCTCTCCTGGGTGTTGGTAAACTCTTAGTCCCAGAACGCTTGCCTGCTTGGGCCACACAATGGTGAAAGCTGGGGCACTCGGCAGTGGAGAAAACCTCAGAGCATCCACCAAGAGGTTGGTAGGCTCTCTCTACTTGGATGCCTGAGTTCTAATTCCTCACCATCTCACTGTCTCAGTGTCCTGGCCTTACTCCCAAAAGTACCATTTTTGCTCCCGGCCTTGATGGGCAGCAATGATTGTGTGCCCAAGGGAGTCTCGTCTAAACCTAACATTCTCTTCTCTACAGTCTGTCTATCCTCTTGTACCACCTTGACACCATGCCATACACTAATTTCTCCACCCCTCTCTAGACCACGCTTACTGAGCGCTGGGTTAGGCTTTTCTTTCTTTCTCCTTCCAACCTCATCCCCATAGTCCTTCCCCCAGTATCCTCTTTCTCTTGCTAATAGTTATCTCCTCCAACCATCTTCAGAAGGTCTCCTTCTCACCTTCCTGATGGTCTATCTCCCCACCCCCTCCGATAGATGCCTCCACCATCTTCC
Source organism: Ambystoma mexicanum (assembly GCF_040938575.1). Taxonomy (NCBI): domain Eukaryota; kingdom Metazoa; phylum Chordata; class Amphibia; order Caudata; family Ambystomatidae; genus Ambystoma; species Ambystoma mexicanum. The sequence goes on along the minus strand of NC_090924.1, from coordinate 119,665,014 downwards.
AGAAAGCTCCTTCCCACTTTCCTAATGTTCTCTTGCTCCACCTTCTCTTTGTTTTCTGTAACCTCCTAGTCTTTCCTTCCCACACCTTCTTGCATCTCCTTCCACCCTCCTCCACGGGTATCCTTCCTTCCTCCCTGGTGTTCTCTTTCCCCTCCTCCTGATCACCTCCGCCAACCTTTTCCTGGTGTTCCCCTCCCTCCTCCGAGATATTCTCTCCCTCGCCTCCTCCTGATTATCTACCTAAACCTCCTTCTCTGCCCTCCTTTAAGCCTCCTCTCTGTCTCTCTCTCCCTCCCTCGTCCTTGATGTTTCTTTCACTGCTCTTCTTGCTTCCTCCTCTCACCTTTGTTGTTACATCCTCTCCACACCGCCTCTCCTCCCAACCTCCTTCTCGAATGTATTATGAATCTCTTCCATTCTCTCCATTTTGGCAGGTTCTTTCCACCTCCTCCTTGTCCCCTCCTAATTTTTCCCCTCTCTGTAACACTCCATCCTTCCTCCTCTTTCCGGCTCCTATCAGCCACCTCTTTCCGCACTGCTTCATCCACCTCTCTCTCTGTTACTTCCTCTGCTCCTCTCAGCTCCCAAAAGCCCCTAAACCTCGTTTTCCAATCACCCACACTGCTTTCAACTTCCCAAGTCCTCTTACAGGGCCCTATCCCCTCACACAAAGACACCCAAAGCAGAACTGATGTCACGTGAGTACAATTGTAATGGCCAGTGCGTAGATTGGGTCAGTGGTGTCCTGTGATCGATTTCACCTGCGAGTAATAACACTCTGCAGTGAGGTGCAGGGATGTGGATTGAGCTGATTTAGGGACGGCTGCCATCTTGAAACGTCTTTCCACTTTCAGTACGCTACCAGATTCAGCTGAACATCTGATGCATTTGGCATACCAATATAGGGTTCAACAGTGTGAGACTTTGTTATTTTTTTTCCATTTCAGCTGCTATAAAAGGGAAACTATAATGTACAGGTGTGCTAGTCTATTGACCCGCTTACCATACTTGAGGAACTCTTAAAGGGACAGGAGAACTAAATGTAAGCAGCCTGTGACAACCTTCTGTCTTGCCTCGTCGCCAAGTTGTTGGGCTTGGTTGCCCTGCGTAATAAGGAGACCCACCAGCGAAGTGGAAAACACAACCTTCCTTTATTCTTGTACGACGGAGTGCCGCTCCTTCCCACAATCCCCCAGTTTCCTCCAGGGACTTCCGCCGTGAGCAGGAAGGCGGGACCTCCCTCTTAAAGGGACAATGTCTCTGTGACAGGCTCCCAGCCCTCTTGCGCCTCTTGGTTCTCTCACCTCTTGTGGGAAGCCATCCAGTGTAACCTGCAAACGTTGTTCTTTAGGTAGAATCTCCTTCAGTCAGCAACCTTCTTGGTCAGGTTCCCAGGGATAGGGCACCCTGCCCTCTCTGCCACTTGCAAACTCATGTACACAAGGATATAGCGTAATGCACGCTGTACCTCCTGCTTTCTCATGTCCTATGGGATAAAGTGCCCTGCTCCTCCCGCCACATTCATTCAGGATGGATGTCCATGGAATAATTTGTTGTGGTCCCGCCCCCGGGTCACCGGAGCGGGCCACAGAGCTGACGGGATCACCCGACAGATACCTTCGGGGCTGCGCTCACGCAGCCCGACACTCGGCAGGGGGCACCCTGCACGCCTGGGTTCACCGGAGCAGATCACCGTGACTGGGGGCACCCAGCACACGGTGGCCCCGGCTCTGGGGGCACCCAGGCCAGGGTTCTCCCAGCAGCCCTGATCACACGGCGTATCAAGTAAATAGGAATGCCGTTGCCCAGCACAGGCACCGTCCTGATGCCGGGCCACGTGGCCGGCCTTGGGCATGCTGCATGGCACCCACCTGGTGCTCCAGACACGACACAGGAGTCAGATCTTGGCTTGACTGCCGAGCCGGAAATGGCTCGTCACTTTTATTAACTTGGTGACCACATGGTCACCACCATTTGACCATGATACAGTTCCTGGGAGCTACCATGCTCCCGGGGAGGGGTGACATGCAACACTCCTCCTTTTTCATAACAACAAAACAAATAGAAAAATCACAGCACAATACACACATTTAACACTAAAAATGTAGATCCCACTAGCCCTCACACCCTTTGTTAACCTGGGTGAGTGGACTCTGCCCCACTGACACATCACCCGAACATAGAAACACAGCTTCATGCACTTTCCTGTCTGGGCCAGTTTAGGCCTGCGGGCTCTCTGCCTTAATGTGTACAGTCACAGGTCCAACAGGGTATTCGTCTGAACCCCCACCACGGTGCCATCAGGACAGTTCGAGGTTCAGGGGCCGGTAAAGCTGCACCTGGGGATACCAGGGGTCACATCGGCCTGGTCCTTAGCTGGTGGAGGCATATATCATGGCAGGCTGCTGGCATGGCCATGATGGGTCAACTCCGCATTCAGGGTGTGCAGCGCTGCCACTGGGACTGCCAGGGCGCCACCTGGGTCTCATCACTGGATGGTTCCAGGTATACTATAGCCGCACGATGGCAGGGTGTTGCGGTTCGCTGGCAGGCCACTCACAGCACTCCTCCCTCCTCACCGGGCTCCTTGATGATGCCCCTTGCGTCCACTGCTGGCGTGCACCTGGCTTAATTCAGAGACTCAAAGGTCCCTGAGGGCGCACAAGGACTCTCCATGAAGCCGCTACCCTTCCTGGCTCCTCTGCGAGGGACGAATTGACGGGTCGGTAGGGCCTCCTCGCCCTGATGGGCATTCTGAGCTGATGGAGGCCCTGTTCTGGAGCTGGGGAGCGCTGGTCACATGGCTCTCCCCTTCTGCTGCCATGGGGGGGGGGGCACAGGACCCTGTTGTTTCCACTTCAGGTTACTCCACACTCCGCTGACAACCCAGGATTGCCTGGCGATTGTAGCTCTTTGGAGTGGCAACTGTCCTCCTCTGCGTCCAACCTGTGCCAATCTCTTGCACCACTGCCCGCCTGGGTTGTTAAATGGCTCCAACCCCTTTTGTTGCGGCTGCGACACACGATCAGTGTTCCTTTGTTTGTTGGTGTCGCTGCAACCCTTCTGTTGTTGCGGGCAAGATGAGATATCTTTTTTTCTTTTTATAAATCACCACCAGGCCCAGGCTTTGGGAGGCAACGCCCCCACCTTTCAGGGCCGCTTGAAGCCTCTGCATCGTGTCTCTTTTTGTTTGTTGGTGTCGCCGCAACCCTTCTGTTGTTGTGGGCGAGATGAGGTATCTTTTTTGTTCTCTCTTTTGTAAATCACCACTGGGCCCAGGTGTTGGGAGGCCACGCCCCCTCCGTTCAGGGCAGCTCAATGCCTCTTGATTCGGGTCTTTTTTTTTTTTCAAGCTCCGAGTCGGATGAGCCCTGTGGTCCCCTCCTGGCAAGCCCAGGTCTAAGTGGGCCATGCTCCTTTCCAAGACACTCCTGTCCGGAGCCATCATCATATTCTTGCGGGCCCAGGTGGTGAGGCCCCGCCCAGCGAGTGCCGGAGGCCTGCCGGCAGCGCCTCTGTCCAGGAGAAGCCAGCAGGAGATGCTGGCCTTGGCGCTCCCGCGGCAATACCATGGCCGACGCCAGGGTGCCTGGGGCCGCCTTAGCTGTTTGGAGGCACACAACTGGCAGCAGCTCCTCTTTGTTCAGCAGCCACCGACATCACTGTTGTGTCCTCACCCCAGATGGTCGGGGTAAGGATCCGCAATCACGCCTGCACCCAATCATGCACACCGGACACACACGCAGGGACGACGCGGGACTCGTTGTTGCCTGGTCTGCGTCCCGGCGGGAACTGCCGCACGGGCGCCGTTTATTGCTGTGCGCATGCGCGACCCGAGAACGAGGCTCGCGCTTGCGCTGCACACTACGGGGACGTCACATCCCTTCTTTTTTTTGTAACACCAAACAGTAGTGTAGTACGAACACAATTGTACTCACATGGTCAAACGTAACAGTAATACAAAACATAACCAATGTAGGCTTCAGGACTTCCTCGATCAATCACCGGAGTCCATAACATAGTCTCTGAAGTTGTTCGGAAGTCTCCTTCCCCCTCGAACTGGATATCTTGGCACGACCGTGGGCACGAGACAGTCAGCGCCACTCGTAGGGTCCGGATCTCTCGACGGCTCGCCCTCCTGGATCTCTGGGCTTGAGGCCCGCCCTGATGACTCCTCTGATGCCTGAGCTTCAGGCGTGACATCCACTTTTTTGAAGAACGATCTATTGCGGGTGGCGGTGCCGCTTTCACTGGCTGCAGTCACCATCGTGCCTTTTACATGGGTCACCTTCCAGGGTCGTGGTTCAAACGGCAAGGACAGTTTCCCTTCCGGGTGTCGATTCTTGACGAGCATGGAGTCTCCGACCTGTACCTCCTTCTCTTGCAGACCCCTCCGTTCGCTCTCCTTTTCGTTGCGTTCCGCCCTTTCCTCTCGGACTTTCTCGTCGTCTATAACTCCGGAACTTCGGTTGTCCACTTCCGGTATCATCCCTCTCGGGCAGCGCCCGAAAAGTGCCTCGGCTGGGGCAACCCCGGTGGACTGGTGAGGGGTTGTGCGGTATACTCGAAGGAACTCCACAATTTTCTTTTTGAGGGGTTCTCCCTTGGTGGCTGAGATTCGCATCACCTTATTGAGCGTCCGCATCATTCTTTCGGCCTCACCATTTGCCCGCGGCCATAGTGGGGACACTCTCCGATGTTTAATCCCCCTCTCACTCAGATACTGGGCAAATTGGCGACCGGTGAAAGGCGGTCCGTTGTCCGAGCACACAATGTCGGGAAACCCATGCGTTGCGAACATTCTGTCCAACGCCGCCGTGGTGTACTCGGTAGCCGTCAACTCGACCACCTCCACCTCCGGGTACCTCGACCATTGATCCACTGCCACCAGAAAATACATTCCCCGCCCTGTCGCGCCAAAGTCCATGTGTACCGTACCCCACGGCTTTGTGCTGCGGTCCATCGAGCTGATGGGTGGTGCTTTCTCCCCTGGCGTGGCAGCTTGGCAGACCAGACATCTCTTCACATAGCGCTCCACCCTTTCTTCCAGGCCTGGAAACCATACTTTTGGCCTCAACCTCGCCTTTGTTTTCACGACCCCCTGGTGGCCAATGTGCGCCAGCTCCAGTACCCTCAGCCTGAGTTCCCGCGGGATGACGATCTGTCGACCCCTGAGCAACAGTCCATCATCGGAAATCGATAACTCCTCTCTCACTCTCCAGAGTGCCTGCAGATCTTTCTGGGCCTCTTCCTGGCGTCGTGAATTATTGCGCAGTACTACCCTCCAATCTCCGCTTCTCACCGCAGCCTTGATGATGTCGAAGACCTCATCCTTGCATGACTCGGTGGCGATCGCCAGTCTTGATAGTGCTTTGGGAAGCGCACCTTCCACTATCTGGCAGAGTAGGCCGTTGCATTCCATTTCACTGCCGTCACCTTCGGCACTCACTTTGTTGGGATGCCTTGATAGATAGTCCGCGGGGTTATTGGTCCCAGGTCGGTATACCAACTTCACCCCGTACTCCATTAAGGCCAGCATCCATCTCTCGATGCGGGGTGGGGGTTTTGATGATGCACCCGTGAGTATTGGCAGCAGCGGCTTGTGGTCGGTGACCACCACTACCGGTTTGCCCAATATGTACAGGCGAAAATGGCAACATTCCCATAAGATGGCCAGGGCTTCCCTTTCTATCTGGGAGTATCTCCTCTCAGTGCTGGAAAGTGCTTTGCTTGCGTATGCAATCGGTCTCATGTCTCCACGCTCATCTGGTTGTAATAGCACTGCCCCGACCCCGACTGGGCTCGCATCCACCACTACCTCTGACTCCACCGCTGGGTTGAAATATGCCATGGTGTCACCATCCGACAAGGCATTCTTCAGGGCCTGGAATGCTTCTTGTTCTCGTGACTCCCATTTCCACGCCACCTCATTTTTAGTCAGTGCCCTCAGAGGTTCCGCCATCGACGCCAGTCCTTTTATGAAACGGCCACAGTACGTCACCATCCCTAAGAAGCTCCTCACTTCCGTGGGGGACTGTGGTGCCGCCGCTTCCCGAATGTCTCTGACTTTATCCGGATCAGGTGATATTCCTGCGGCCTGAAAGATGAAGCCGAAAAATCCGATCCGGTCCTTGAAGAACTCGCACTTCTGGCGATGTAACGTGAGTCCCAGGTCTTTCAATCTCCTCAGAGTACTTTCCAGACATTTCAGGTGCTCTGCTTCTGAGTTTGCAAATACTAAAATGTCATCACTCATGTTTAGGACACCTGTCAGCCCCGCCAGCGCTCCTCTAATTGTGTTCTGTAACACTTCAGCCGCCGAAGATATCCCGAAACTCAACCGTTTGAATTGGTACAGGCCCTCGTGTGTTGTGAAAGTTGTAATGAATCTTGAGTCCGGGTGGAGCTCCATCTGGTGATATCCTGCTCGTAAGTCCAGCTTGGCGAATACACGTGCCCCTTGAAGCTCACCTACGATGTCGTCGAGGGTTGGTGTAATATGCCTCTCCCTCTTAATCGCCGCATTGGGGAGGCGCATGTCTACGCAGATCCTCACTGCTCCCGGCTGCTTGGGTTTGGGGGCGACTACTATCGGTGAAACCCAGGGTGTGGGCCCTTCCACCCTCTCAATGATATCCATATTCACGAGCGACCGCAGCTCTTCCTCTACTTTTTCCCTGAGATGGAACGGAATTCGCCTGTGTTTCAGAGCGGTCGGTCTGATGGTGTCATCGATGTGTAGCCTTATCGGGGCGCCTTCAGTTTCCCTACGCCTTTGAAAATGTCAGCATATTTGTCGAACAGGCACTCGACGTCTATTTGATGTACCTCCAGTGCGAAATGCACCAGTCCAAGAGCCTCAGATGCTGCGCAGCTGAGTAGGGAATGAAGACTGATGTCCGTGACAAAAAAACGTGCTTTGATTGCTTTGTCACCCTTGGTGACCGGCGTGACGAACACGCCCTTAATGGGTATCGGGGTGTCGCCTCCGAACGTAAATATTTTCGCCGCGGAGTTGTCTAGCGCCGGAAGTTTTTGGTACTGCTCTTCGGCCAATACACATACAGAGGCTCCAGTGTCAATTAGAACCTGTGTTGGCACCCCCTGTATGTCCACCATGCATTTGGGTTGCCTCTTCTTCCTGGTACCCGATGCTAAATTAGATATGATGAATACTTCTTCATCCTCTTCTTCCTCTTCCTCCGCTAGCTGCAGCCTTTGTATTTCTTGTTCGAGAGCCGCAATGCTTCGTAGTCTCCTGGATCCGCCACCGCAACTTCTTGCTGGGCCTCTCTGTACAGATACGGGGGCTGGAGCACGGCACATACGGGCATAGTGCCCTGGTTTATCGCACCGACCACACGACCTTGATTTGGCCGGGCATTCCTCCGAGTGTGGCAGGTCATAACCGCAGTATTGGCATATGGACTGCGACCCTGGGGGATTTCGAGTTTCTGGCTTCTTCTGGTCCCACTTATCTTTAGTGGCCCCTCGTCTGCTAATGGCATACGCCTCATCCGTCATGCCTGGGCGCCTGGCTGCGTCCATCCTTGCGCCCCTCGCCTCCGCCAGTTCAAACGTCCTGCCACTGTCTAGTATTTGCGCCAGCGTCCACCCCGGTTCTCGCAATACTTGTCTCCTTAGCTTGCTCGAGCAACAGCCCTGTATTACCTGGTTCCGTATCATAGACTCATCATTGTCCCAGCGGCATGCCGTGGCCATCATTCTCAACCTGGCACAAAACTGATCAAGAGGTTCTTCATCTTTTTGCTTCTCCCCACAGAACAGGAATCTCTCATAGTCCATATTCGACTGAGGTATGAAATGGTTTTCCAAAGCCGTCTTGACCGTAGCATATGTGACCACCTGTAGATTGCACGCCTCAAAAATGCGAATGACATCCAGCCCTGCCAAATACAGCAAAGTTGCCCTTTTCGCGGCATCATCGGTGATACCGGTCGCTGCAAAGTACATTTCAAGTCTTTTAATCCAGAGCAACCATCTTGGCCCCAGTTTGGATGGGGGTCCCGACACGTCAAACTCTTGCATCGGTAACAGAGACCCTTGTGGCCCTGTTGTGCCACGTGCAGTCTCCGCTTCCCCATCGCTGTCTGCCATTGCTGCAGGTCGCACAGGCACCTCCAGGTGTTACAGAGGCCGCAAACCTGATGTGTGGGGCTCCAACGCCGTGTTCTGGCCACTCTTTTTTGTGTCACAGTTGAGGGTCGTCCCCAGGTGGGTGGGAACGACCAGGGTTCCAAAAATTTTGCCGTGAGGCAGAAGCGCAACAGCGCACGAGCACCTGTGCAGGCCGCTACTGTCGCTCAATCGTGGCGTTCACGCCGGGTCCGTGTCATGCCACAATACGCGGCACCGCTGATCCGGTGCATGTCGGGACGAGCGTAATCGTGGCGCTCCTCCTCGTCACCAGTTGTTGTGTCCTCACCCCAGATGGTCGGGGTAAGGATCCGCAATCACGCCTGCACCCAATCATGCACACCGGACACACACGCAGGGACGACGCGGGACGCGTTGTTGCCTGGTCCTCGTCCCGGCGGGAACTGCCGCACGGGCGCTGTTTATTGCTGTGTGCATGCGCGACCCGAGAACGAGGCTCGCGCATGCGCTGCACACTACGGGGACGTCACATCCACCGCCAACGTCGCGGCCCCCGCCGCCTCTTCCATGTGGGCACCAGGTGGCCCGTGTTAGCAAAACACGGGGCCCTGAGCTGCCTGCGGATCGCCACCAAAAGAAAAAAAACACACGGGCTTCCCGCAGCCCGCATGCACCTCCATGCGGGGCCGACCAGCCCTCGTCGGCATTGTTGTCGGCCCGCCCCCGGGTCACCGTAGCGGGCTACACAGCTGTCGGGATCACCCGACAGATACCTTCGGGGCTGCGCTCACGCAGCCTGATGCTCGGCAGGGGGCACCCTGCACGCCCGGTTCACCGGAGCAGATCACCGTGACTGGGGGCACCCAGCACACAGTGGCCCGGCTCTGGGGGCACCCAGGCCGGGTTCTCCCAGAAGCCGTGATCACACGGCATATCCAGTCAATAGGGACGGCGTTGCCCAGCAGGGGCACTGTCCTGATGCCGGGCCACGTGGCCGGCCTTGGGCATGCTGCAGGGCACCCACCTGGTGCTCCACACACAACACAGGAGTCAGATCTTGGCTTGACGGCCGAGCCGGAAATGGCTTGTCACTTTTATTAACTTGGTCACATGGTTAACACCATGTGACCATGGTACAGTTCCTGGGAGCTACCATGCTCCCCAGGAGGGATGACATGCAACAGAATAATTGGATTAGCAATGTCCCTGGAAGAAAAAAACGAGTTATTTGAAGGAAAATGACTTTCGTTTTTTTCTCCCGTGGACATTTCTGGTAACCCACTACCTCCACCACCTTACTTACCTCTTAATGTTAATGTTAAAGGATATTTGTACCGCGCACTATCACCACCGGAGTGGTCCCCTGGCACTCTGGCGGCTCTGAAAAAGGGAGAGGGGAGGTTGAGTTAGTGGGAATGAGCTGGAAAAGTGCAAGAAAGCAGTGATGTTCTGTTGGCAGCCTCAGCCCGGTGGGTCCGTTGGCTGGGCTTGGGGTGTTTTACCGTCGGTAGTCGTCGTGTTCTGTTGTGCAAGTCTATGTGGAGTTTGTTTTGTTGTTGCAGTGTGGTGAAGTTTGTGCGGTTTGCTGCGTTTAAGGCTTGTGGTTGTGTTTGGTTAGAGTTTGAGAGGTGTATGCAGACGGATGAAATTGTTAGTGGATTGGTTAGTTGGCAACATTCACTATTGCATCAAAGCGTGGCTCATGCTAACATTCACAACTCTATCCAGATGTGACGTATGCCAACATTCACAATTCTATCTAGATGCGACGCATGCTAAGGTTAGGACTTTCAGCCAAGTGTGGCAAATGCCAATATCCACAACTCTATCTAGATACGACACAAGCCAACATTCACAATTCCATCCAGATGCGACGCAAGCAAACATTCACAATTCTATCTAGATGTGAAGCATGCTAAGGTTAGGACTTTCAACTAAGTGTGACGCAAGCTAACATTTACAATTTTATATATATGTGACGCAAGCCTACAATCACGATTCCATCCAGAAGTGATGCATGCTAAGGTTAGGTCTTTCAGCCAAGTGTGGCACATACTAACATTCACAAATTCTATCTAGATGTGACACAAGCTAACATCCACAATTCTATCTAGATGCGATGCATGCTAACATTCACAATTCTATCTAGATGCGACGCAAGCTAACATTCACAATTCTATCTAGATGTGACGGGAGATAACATTCACAATTCTATCTAGATGTGACGCAAGCTAACATTCACAATTCTATCTAGATGTGACACAAGCTAACATTCACAATTCTATCTAGATGTGACGCAAGCTAACATTCACAATTCTATCTAGATGTGCCGTAAGCTAACATTCACAATTCTATCTAGATGTGACGCATGCTAGGGTTAAGATTTCCAGCTGAGTGTGGCACATGCTAACATTCATAATTCTATCTAGATGTGACGCAAGCTAAAATTCACAATTCTATCTAGATGTGACGCAAGCTAACATTCACAGTTCTATCTAGATGCAATGCATGCTAACATTCACAATTCTATCTAGATGCGACGCAAGCTAACCTTTACAATTCTATCTAGATGTGACGGGAGCTAACATTCACAATTCTATCTAGATGTGACGCAAGCTAACATTCACAATTCTATCTAGATGTGACGCAAGCAAACATTCACAATTCTATCTAAATGTGCCGCAAGCTAACATTCACAATTCTATCTAGATGTGACGCATGCTAGGGTTAAGATTTCCAGCTGAGTGTGGCACATGCTAACATTCATAATTCTATCTAGATGTAACGCAAGCTAAAATTCACAATTCTATCTAGATGTGATGCAAGCTAACATTCATAGTTCTATCTAGATGTGCTGCAAGCTAACATTCACAATTCTATCTAGATGTCACACATGCTAGGGTTAAGATTTCCAGCTGAGTGGGGCACATGTTAACATTCATAATTCTATCTAGATGTGACGCAAGCTAACATTCACAATTCTATCTAGATGTGACACAAGCCAACATTCACAATTCTATCTAGATGTGACGCAAGCTAACATTCACAATTCCATCCAGATGTGACGCAAGCCAACATTCACAATTCCATCTAGATGTGACGCATGCTAGGGTTAAGATTTTCAGCTGAGTGTGGCACATGCTAACATTCACAATTCTATCTAGATGTGACGTAAGCTAACATTCACAATTCTATCTAGATGTGACGCAAGCTAAGGTTAGGACTTTCAACTATGTGTGGCACATGTTAACATCGGCTAGTATGTTAGTGCATTGTGCAATGCAACATTTATAGTCCATCCAAGAATGGATTTAGGCTGATGGTCATAAATCTCTCTAAGTATGTATGTTGTAATTCTATGGCAGTCTATGTTATGGAGATGTAAGGTAGAGTGGCGAGGGCTTTCTGGAGCAGAGTAATTTCTCTACCCCCCACCCATGCCACACTCACAGTTTTGTTGGTGTCTATTGGCTGCTGGCTTCCTTTGCCTCTCCTGCAGACACCTGCTGACACTTCTTGGAGCCGCATCTGTTGGAGCCGCCCTTTGTCTTGAGGCCCTTAGCCGAAGGGGCTGCCGGGCAGGGGGCTGCCGGGCAGAGGGCTGCCTTGGGAGGAACCTTTAAGTCCAGGCAATCAGCCAATCAAGGGTGTGGGAGGGTTGGGAGGCGGGCTGAGGGGCGGGGAGGACCACGAGAGTTGGCCGGGGCTGCTAGGCAGCGCGTGGGGGCTGGGGGCTATGAATGGAAGGCCCAAGATTTTAGAGAAGCCAGGGGGCTCCAGGGGACTCACCTGCTGACCGGGGGACGCCGGATGTAAATGGCGAGATCCCCCGTTGCAGCGAGCACACTCCCCATTGCCTGGATGCAGTCAGCCAATCACGGGTGTGGGAGGGTTGTGAGACAGGCTGAGGGGCGGGGAGGGCCACGAGAGTTGGCCGTGGCTACTACCGGGGGCTATGAAAGAAAGGGCCAAGATTTTAGAGGGGCCGGGGGGCTCCAGGGGACTCACCTGCTGACCGGGGGACGCCAGATGTTAATGGCGAGATCCCCCGGTGCAGCGAGGACACTCCCCATTGCCTGAATGCAGGCAGCCAATCACAGGTGTGGGAGGGTTGGGAGGCGGGCAGGACCACGAGAGTTGACCGGGGCTGCTAGGCAGTGCCTGGGGCTTGGGGGCTATGAATGGAAGGCCCAAGATTTAAGAGGGGCCAGGGGGCTCCAGGGGACTCACCTGCTGACCGGGGGAAGCCTGATGTTAATACTGGAGAACTGATGTTACAAAATATGTTTTGCGATTTGTACTTAAGGATGCGCCAGGCCTGGCAGGGGGCAGAGCCGAATGCAGCCCTGCAGAGCCTGGTGTGTGTTAGCATTACAGCACTTTGACACAATAAACAAAGCCAGAAGTGGGGGTGTAAGAGTGCCTGGAATGGCTGAGACGGTGATGGAGCTGGATGAGCACTAGTATGGGGGTTGAGGGAGATCAGGACAAACCTGTGTAACAAGGTAGCTAGTAATTTTATTCTGAAAATAAAACTGTTTTCCTGTTAGTTTCTTTTTGAAGTTTAATACTTACCAACTGAAAGACAAGCAGAAGATATAGCAAGCAGTGACGTGATTAAAGGTCATTTCACAAGCAGCATTTTTATCTAAACTCTTCGGAAATCTGGTGAGATGTTCCAAGTTTCTAAACAAGTTAAGTAATGCATGTTTGCAAGCAGTGGAGCCAAAGAAATCTAGAATTTGAAAAGACTGTTTGAAGCTTAACAGAGCTAATCATTTCCTCCAAGCTTGTGGCGGAGGAGTCACAGGTATATTATAGTGGTATGGTTGGTAGGGTACAAACTGAATTTAATGTGCCATTATGTTATAAAACTTAAATGCCTATGCAGGGCTAAGAAGCAAGAAGAGCTCCTGTGTCGTTTGTGTTGTCCCACTCCCCAATCTGATGTACACTGTAAATCGAAAGTGGGGCACAGAACAGCTGGAGAGGGAGTGTGGGGGTCAGCAGCTCCTACGGCAGGCAAAATAACCCGAGACATTGGTTTCAACGCGTGTTTGCGCAGCCATTCAATAAGTAGGTGAATGGCAGCAAGTTTATCGTTAAGACATTTGTAGGCCACTTTCGCTCCCAATGGCATCAGGAAATGCATCCCCTCCATAAACTACTATGTGCTTTGGGGGTGGGGGGCTAACATGCATTAGCTAAGATATGCAGTCTAGAACAGAACACCAAACAGGGAGGCATAAATAAAACGTGTAATAATCCCAAGTGTCAACTACAGCTAGAAAAAGTGCTGCTACTGAACTTTGCAGTGGAGTTTCCAGGGGCAATTTACTGTGTGGTTCCAAGAAAGGGCTCCTCCTCTTGGGGACACTCCTGTGTGGGCTTGATCATCAGACTTGCTCCCAGATTGCTAAATGGCGGCACACCTCTTTGTGTGGCCCCCGACTCCGCCATCCCTCAACGAACGCCGGTTCCCTTCACTTATGTGCATGGGAACCGGCGCCGCAGGGTACGCTTTTTTATTTTTATTTTTTTTAACTTTATCCTATCGGGAGCAGGGAAACCCCAGATGCCATTATAGTGAGCAAGGGTGTGGGGGACACCCTGCAACCCCTGCTCCCCTTGTTCACTATAATGGCACCGAATGGTAAATTTTTTCGATATTTTCAGCTGTACAAAATTTTCATACAGCCTAAATTCAATCAATTCTACCATTCAGTGTTTTCATTCGACAATTTCTATGGATACCTTCTGGATTGGATCTGCTTTTTTATAGGTATCCATGTGGATTCTCTAAAATATATTAGTATTGGTTGTGCCTGGCTGCTGTTTCTTTAAGGTTTCCTGATGCTTTTATATGTTTAATCAGGCAATGTAGTTCACCTGCTTGTTCATCATGTGCCTCCAAAACTTTAAATGGTCTGGCAGCCATTTTGGAAGCGGGCGGAAGACCCATCTACTGCACATTGCTCCGCATCTGGCCTCCTAGGTCTTTTCTTGCAGCTTTGGCGACTCTGGTGGCCCTAAATGTTACAACCCTCTATCTCTGCATGATGCCCCAGACTTAAACTGGTAAGCAGGCTTGTGATTTGTAGCTCTGCACTCTTAGCTCAGACATTTGCATTGTGAAAGCAGTGCGATATAGATTCAGGGAACGGCGCCAGTGAAAATCAGCAAACAGTTGTATCTCACAGTTATTACTACATCTATGGTTCTAGTTGTTGATACAGGGATGCAGGTGCCTTGTCACGGGATTTATACAGAACTGAGGCAGCGGAGTTTGGGAGATGGCAAAAGACACCTCAGTTTGGTTATTCATAATGTGTCTCTAATCCTATGATCATGTAAGCGGTATGACCTAGGATGAAGATTTTCTGCCTACGGGGGGCGGATGGCTCAGAGGATCCCAACTTTTACCTCCTCGGGGTAGCTCACTGCACTGGCCCAATGGTCCTGGTAGGCCGAATTTCCCCAACCGCACAGTCCTTCTCAACTTTTGGGATCGCAGCAAGCTCTGGCTTCTTAACATTTCCTTGTTCGCAACTCCTGTAATCCTGCTCTGCGTTCTCCTTTCTTTGAATCTCACTTTCACCTCTGTAGCCTGCCCCGTCTCTCGCCTGGGCTCTTAGTGTCAGGTAAAGGTCTTATAGTGTCCTTATATATGTGTCTGTGTATTCCTCTGTACAGATATTAGCTTCTATATCATAGGAGGCGTCTCAGCCCCTTCCTTTGTCTGGTTTTAAATGTAATCCATTGTGGATTTAAGGTAGCAATGCGTTGGTTGGTGTTTCCACTGAACGCGTGCACTGTATGTTCTGGCATGACCTGTACAAATGTGTCTCATGTAAGAATACTCCTTGTGTCCACACCCACACACACCACGCTTAGCATGGAGGTGAGTACATGCTAAAGTAACATGCGCAAAAGCACCAAGATTCCCTCGGTTTCTGTGGGTAGTCTCAGGACCAAACTGTGTGCACCCCTAGTGGGATTCCAGGTTTACTAGTTCATGATTCCAATCCCTTGTTGTTCACCATTTCAATCTACTTTTCCTATTGTCCTTATGTGCTTTGCATATGCTTCCTTCCTGTTCTTTCCCCTTTTGTATACACTTTTGCCTTTCCCTTTAGCAGTCTCCAACCCCAAAGTATGATACTCTCCTGTGAGCCTTTTGAGCGTAAAGATATGGCCCGGACATAGTGTAGGGAAACAACCCACATATGCACCTTCCGGTAGGGGGCTGTAGGGGATTGGTCCTAGCAAGGCATCAGAGGTCTATAGGTCCACCCAGTCTAGGTGTGTTGGGAGATGTGTGTCTGTGTGCTTCCTGTCAGACAGAGGCTATGATGTTTATTTTTGCCAGCCATTTCCTCATCTGAGGAGGGTGCTGGTGTGTTTAAGGGTTGGAGAGGCAGACGTAGAGAGAAAGAGTGAGAGGTGAGGAAAGAGAGAGGACAAAACGAGGAGGGGGAATAAGGACAGAGAGAGCATTAGGGAGGTACAGATGGATAACAAGGGAATGACATTGGAGAGAGAGAGGGGGTTAGAGAAAGAGTCTAGGAGTGAGTGGGAGGATGGGGAACGATGATAAGGAGCGCCAGGGGACCTCTGCAGTGGTGATACTGCACACTGTAAATATCCTTTAAAGGAATGGTTTGGTCAACATTTTTTATTGCCCCTATGGGTCGGCCATGTGTTTTTAAGCCTAAGTCGCTCGATTTTAGAAAAATTTCCTATGGACCTAACCCGCGTTTTCGTCCATTAAACGCACGCGAAAACAGGCATCAGGGAGCTGCCATTTTGTGATAATCCTATCATTTCCCCCATCGTCCTGGCTGACCTGCTTTTGCGGCACTAAATCATATCCCCCGCCCCTGAGCCTGTCATCAGCAGACGCGTACCGCCCATTTCACAACGTCAAAGCACGTCTCGTGTCAACAATTGCTGTGCTTCAGCTAATGACGTGTCGCCATGGAAACGGCAGGACGCCTCTTTCCTCAATAAGTATAAATAGACCGTTTCACAGCACACAGCAGCAGATTTCCGATTCCATTCCTCTCTCTGTGTTACTTTGAGTATTCTGTGACTCGTTTCTGTGCTCTGGTCAGCTACCTTCGTTGCTTGTAGCCTGTGTGAACAGATACCAGTACCACCGCTATAAATTATTTTAGTTTGTTTAACACACAATGGCTACAATAATACCCTACATGTACGAGCCCGAGTATACCGAGGAGGAACTACTGGAAAGGGAAACACGCGAAAACGATGGGTCTTCGGACGGCAGTTGGGAGGACGATTCAACAGCTGAAGAGCCTGGACCTAGTCGCATGGACGGTGTTTCCACCTGGTGCACATGCAATCGGTGCGAGCTAATGCCAACCGAGGATGAGAACTGCTGCTGCTGTGAAAACTTGGGATGCGTGGCCTACATTTCGGAAGGCGAGCCACGACCGCAATGCATCACCGAGCTGCCAGACTTCAGGGCAGCCTACCTCACATGGTCCGTGTTGAGGATAATTATGGTGCTTATGCACTAACTTTGCGCAACTGTTCGTCCTCGTAATCCGAGTAACGAGTAAGTATACTCTGCTTGTCATGCCACTCCTATTTCATGGTCTTCTACTATATCCAAAATTACATATACATATCATTGTAACGCATGAAAGTCGTTCAATAGTGTGCAGTGTCTAGAGAGCATTTGTCCGAGCAGAATGTCATTAGTTACAAGAATTGTCATTGACAACAAACGTTTATTAAACTTATCTGGGTCATTTAAAAACAGTTTGTTTCATTCCTTTTCACAGGTGGTACAGGCTGGTGGCCTATCGTTCCTTTACATGGTGGCTTCACGGGAGGCTTGGACACCGAGTTCGAAGAGTGATACCCGCCTGTGCCGTTCGTGCCATAAGACAAACGTTCCCGAGTGACAGCGGTCAGTACAGGGGATTTTCTCTCGCTGTGCTGCAACCTGACCTGTACAATGTTTAAAGTCTTGTATTTTTGTGTCATCAAAATAAGATACAAAATAAAACACCACATATATTTTAACAACGGTTGTTTTCGATTTTTTAAATGAAACAAGTGTGTCTCCATTCAAGGATGGACGTCAGACATCTGTGCTCCGAATGGGTGGAGGTCAGGTCGCTGTGAAGCAGGCTGGTCACTATCTAAGCTATAATATACTGTTTGAAGTGTGGGTCTGTGCTCACAAGAATCTCTGGTATGTGGCATTTGTTATTGATAGGCAATGATATACTGTAGTGGTGGTCTAATGTTAGTTGGGGATCTGCTAGATGGGCATCATGGCGTGGTCAGTGGTCTGGCACATGAAGAGAATACCTTGCAGGGACACAGGGTCAGAATGGCAGTACGTTTCCACTGGCGAGGGTGCGTGGGCAAAGACACGTTTGTGGAGATGAACGAGCTATGTGCTTAGTTCAGGCTGGTTCACATGCAGGACCGTGATCTCAGAGGAAGAGTGATGCGTTACATTTATTAGCTGTTGCAAATACCTCTGGAGTTTTCCAGTCAGAGTGTGAACGAGGGTGGGGGCCATGTGCCCTGCGCAGTGAGGTCTGGGTACCAAGATGGAGTGGAAAGGGTGTACAAAAATGGATGCCCCGTGTCCTGCTCAGTGGTCCCATCTAAGCGAATGTCATCCAAAGTTAACATCACATAAGGGCAAGGGGCGAACCCACTACTGGAGGCACTTGGTATGAGTTTCTACTGAGAAGTAAAGGATGAGAGGGGCCTGATGGCCCCTCACTCCCACACACTTGCCTGCACGCCCCAGGCCCATCCATCCCTCGCCCTCTATCAAAGGCGGTTCATACACGGGGATGAGCGCTGGCATGGGGGGCTGTCACGGCACAAACGGCCAAGGTGCCAAACAGCATGTAAACTTCAAAATGTATCCCACGCCCAGGGGCCATTGCTCACATGGCCTCCTCAGTCCCCATGTCTCCAGGCAGGCCGGCCTCCCGTGAGGCAGGCCGCCCCCCTGCAAACCACATAATACCACGACATACACAAGTCATTAATTCACAAACACATCCCTGTTTCTAATACTTTATAAACCACTTGATATGGACAGACATGTTTCAATTGCTAAGACAATGAGAGAGCAGTTCCCACATATTAAACATCAATTTGATGTATGGCATCTTGCTAAATCAATCAATAAGAAAATCTCGGCTGCAGGAAAAAAAAAGGTTTGGAAAGTATTTCAGAGTGGTCCCAGTCTATCAGCAACCATCTTTGGCGGAGCTCCAAAACTTATGAAGGGTCAGTGGAAATACTACTTGAAAAATTGCCGGTCACTGATGCACCACTGTACCAACGTGCACCGCTGGTCAGAAAACCTACATTTCCACCAATGTGAACATGGCCCTTTGTCCCCAGTGGAGGCACGAAAGAAGAAGTGGTTGAATCCATCTTAACCGACACACAAAGCAATTGAGAAGATTGTTTTCGATTAAACTCTATCAAGAGATTTGAGGGGACTGACAGAATTCTGTCACACAGGAGGTTTGGAGGTGTTCCACAATATGTGCCTAAAGTACAGGCCAAAGCGCTTGCATTTCAGCATACAGTGCATGAGACATAGGACTGTACTTGCCGTCTTGGCCCATAACGAGAATCTCGGCCGTGAACAATCTAGGACTACGGGTAATGTAAGGATGCCTCGCTACACTAAGGCCTTTTCAAAAAGAAGTAAGCAATGGGTGATCAAACCAGTCTATGAGGAAATGGAGTTCGACTTTGTCAAAAGCCTTATTGTTGCTGTATTAGAGAAGCACAGATATGGAATTTTTAATGTTTCTGTGCAGAGCACTGATCCATTGCCACCCAACATTGCCACTGTGCCATGTCCACCCAAAGGAGAGCTGGTTGTGAAGTACAAATCCCGGTTTAAATAATTGTAATACGATTGTCTTTTTGTAAATAAATGTTATTGTACAGTGTGCATACAAAGTACGCTAACCCTAACCCCTACCTTCACCATCCTGGGTGCCGAACAACCTGGGTGTCATCTTTGAATTCTCTCTCTATTCACCTCATATTGCTGACCTTGTCAATATGTGTATGTATATATTTTTGTTGATGTAACTAATTTTCGCAATCTCTTGTAAATGCTGCACACTGTTAACTGAGGGGAGGCTTGCGTATTGCAAATAAATAATAAAACAAACAAACAATAAATCTCACTTTCAACTCAACTCCTCGGGTACTTTATACTTTCCATGACCTTCCCCAAAAAATTAAAAGTCTCAATAGTTATGGTTCTTTGGGGCGTCAAAGCTCGCAGACGAGGACAAAATTGTGGGCCTTAAAACGCGCCAAGCGAGCCGTTGCAGATGGGAGAGAAGCCAGTTCGCATTTGCACATTGAGGCGCAGTACATAGATGGATTCGAAACTTCAAGTTCTCACAGATGGCTTTACTACGGGATGTTGCAAAGAAAGAATGTATGCTCATTTCTAGTGAAGGTCAGCGGCGTTGATTTTCAGCTTGCGCCCTGAAGAGGCCCACAACTCGTACTGGCAGTATAAGGTTCTATTGTTTTTTGACCTTGAGAGACAGGGACCATGCCGAAAGAACTTCATTTGAAGGGGGGGGGTGCAATAACGTAAGAGACGATAAGGCAGAAAATTCAGAAACTAGACCGAGTTTAATGTTAGTTCAGAATACGAAAAATCGTTGTCAAGAGCACAGTGGGATTTACGGACTGCATTACGCAGAGACACAATGGAAATTGCAAATATAATGTAAGTAACACTTTAGACGCTTTTATACCGGAATGAAGAATTAATTAATGGATGCATGAATAAATGAATGAATGAAGAGCTTGGAAAACGTTTTTGGGATCGTCCTTGTAGCGGGCACATGGGCATGCAGGTCCACATTCCACACGCATGTAGACAAAAAGTCGTTTCTCATTGTGTACTAACCTCGATTTATTTCGTTACTTTTCGCATTGATTTTAGAGCCGAACTTACTCCATTGCACTATCCTTGAAAGCAAATAGTTTCAGCTCGGCCGTAATAAATAAAATGAATAATATTAATAAAGATCAGCTGGCGAGACTAATTCTACATTTTATGTTTTCAAAACAGGTATATCCTTCCCTTTTGCTACTGCCGCCAGTTTCAGACACCGGCAGATGGTTTTTTCAACCGCCAGCTGCAGCTTAATGTAAACAGCTGCACAATTTTGATGATTTTATGGGACGATCACCAAGGACCCATATGCCCTTACACGGTACTAGCGGCTAGAAGCAACATATCAACCTTTACGCTGGCCTAGTGCCTACTTGATGGAACAGCCTTGCGGTTCAACGTGCAACCAAAGTGCTTCTTTTAACGAAAACCAACACCCTGTGTACCATAAAGGAACAGCGCGTTACTCACGATAAACTTTTACGGATTTGCGGATAGAGATAAAAGAAAATAAATGGCATTCGGAGTTCATATGGCAATTGCTGAATATTCTATAAACATTTAATGTCAAATAAATGTACTTTATCAAATGTACCGTGTTGCTGTTTGATTTTAAAGTACAGTTTCATATTCCGAATTGTGGCCCACTGTGTTGTGAGTTTATCTGTGTTGGTTTCCGGGTTCTGTGTGAAGTCGCGTAGAAGACGACTGGGCGCGTTTGCCTACGCAGCACAGAAACGTCACAGAGAGAGGCAGGGAATATGAATGTTTTGATAATGTCAGGCTCAGGGGCGGGGGATATGATTTAGTGCCGCAAAAGCAGGTCAGCCAGGGCGATGGGGGAAATGATAGGATTATCACAAAATGGCAGCTCCCTGATGCCTGTTTTCGCGTGCGTTTAATGGACGAAAACTCGGGTAAGGTCCATAGGAAATGTTTCTAAAATCGAGCGACTTAGGCTTAAAAACACATGGCCGACCCGTAGGGGCAATACAAAATTTTGACCGAACCATTCCTTTAACAAAACATAAGGTAGAGTGTGTAGCAAGATAAATGGATGTGAAAGGAGGTACAGTGTGGGTGAGAACAGAAGGTAGATACATACAAAGATAAAGAGGGACTGATATTGGAGAGAGTGGGAGAAAGGAGTGGGTGGAAGAGTGTGGGAGGGAGTGGGAGAAGGGGAAGGTACATTGGGGAGAGAGAGAGTGTGTGGCAGGATAAATGGGTAAGCGAGGAGGGCGAGGAGAGGGAGGGAGGCAGAAAGCAAGAGGTAGTTAGAGGGAATAAACAAGAGGGAATAGTGAGAAGGAGAGTGGGCAAGAGGGATAGAAAAGGCAATGGAAGGGATGAAAAAAGAAATATAGTGGATGAGAAAGGGAGCGTGAGAGGAGAACGAATGAAAGAGGGACAAAACGAGGTGAATTTCATATATTCCCAAAAGAAAACCTACAATTCCCAAGTGACAAAAGTCTCATGGAGGGGCAATACCGGCAGGAAACCCAGGCCTCTCAGAAGAGATGTTGGCATCCTCTGTGTTTTATTGTGGTGAAGCAGAGATCTGTCTTGGGAACCTTTTCCGGCACTGTAATTGTTTCCGCAGGTCACTGGAAAGCTCAGGGAGAGACACTATTCAATGACACTGCAACTGTACTTGGCATTCTCCTACTTTAGAAGATCCAACCCAAATATGTCACCCGCTCACCCCCACAGCATGGAAAAGGGTTTTGCACTTTAAGTGAATGGATAGGCTAGGACTTTCCTTCTAGTTAAGGGAAATAATTGCTGGGGTACCACCAAAGGGTTTGAAAAATGGACTCCTCAGGTCATGACTACCCAGGGACACCTAGGGATAGGCCTGCCTACACATGTTTGGAGAAGACACAGGGGGCCGCTGGCGCCAATAGGTTCAGTTAAGGGTGATTAAGGTGCAGAATCCTACAATACTGGAAAAAAGGCCCCAGGCACCGCAGCCCCCATAATTCACAGCACAATCCAATAGGTCATATACGAATTGACCGAATCACGGTTGTCCGAATGACAATTGCCCATCTGCACAATTCACCAAATTTAAAAGGTCAATTAGGATATATATGCGGGGGAAATACCCCCGCAACCCCCACCCAATCCAGAAACCCCACCCAATCCCCTTATATTATTACAAACCCAAACCAACCCACTATGTATATGAAAATAATCAAACGGTCAATGCTCATGTGCTTAGGCAGTTACGGATAGAACTTCAGTCCAATAGAGCAGAGTCCCAAGCCCTTTGGAAAGATGTTGGAGCAAACCAGCATTTCACCAGTGCTGTAATAGCCTGCTTATATGGCCTGCAAGCCATAATCTCTGCCCTGAATCCAGCATCAGATGGTATTTCCTAGAATCCAGCATCAGATGGTATTTCCGAGAACCCAGTGGGGGTAACTCTAGTCGGCTGGCTCCAAAACCCAGTGAAATTGCGACTCCAAAACCAGTTCCTTTAGCTCCTCCTGAGTGATTCTGTGGGGACCTGTAGAAGTATGAAATGTAGGAAAACCAGTGTGAACTACAAAATATGTCTAGGCTGCATGACCTCCCAAATGATTCCAGGAAGGTAGCGTTCATACCTTATCTAGGGAGAACGCGGCTACTTGGCCTGTTCCTCTAGTTACGAACCAGCATCTGGCACTGAAAGACTATCTGGGATTCAAGTGGGAAATGCAGAATCCCTTTGCCCCAAAGATTCATGCCCAGGCTCTTGACCATTAACTTATGGGACTAACCAGCAAGCAGTATCTCCTCTATTCTTTGTGCCAAAGAATGAAGGAGACCGATGTACCTTCATCGACCACAGACCGGTGAAGAAAATCGCAATCAAGAACAAGTACCCTTTGCACCAGTAATCCTGGGCCAAGTGGAGGCTGCTATAACATACACCAAACTGGATCTTCAGGGAGCATACCACCTTATTCGTGTGAAGTGGAAAACAGCCTCCTGAACAAATGATAGGTTATGTGAACACAGAGCAATGATATTTGGGCTTTATAATGCCCCAGCAGAATTTCAGTATTTCATCACTGAAGTGCTATGGGTGTTACTAGACATATGGGCCATTGTATATGTATAGGCCAGGGATCTCCAGA
Source organism: Ambystoma mexicanum (assembly GCF_040938575.1). Classification (NCBI taxonomy): domain Eukaryota; kingdom Metazoa; phylum Chordata; class Amphibia; order Caudata; family Ambystomatidae; genus Ambystoma; species Ambystoma mexicanum. The sequence goes on along the minus strand of NC_090924.1, from coordinate 119,641,827 downwards.
TGTTTTGGACTACAGTTACCATTATCCTTTAACGTAAGTTATAAAAGGGATGGTTTATGGTAGTTGTAGCCCAAAACATCTGATGTTTAGGACTACCCCTACCATGATTCTTTGCCGTCGAGAAGAACATGTGAAACACATCCAAACAGTCCTTACCCAGCTACGGAAAAACAGACTCTTTGTAAAACTGAAGAAACGTCACACACACATACAGCGTGTGGAGTTCTTCAACTTCATCCTAACTCCTGAAGGGGTGACTATAGATCCCAAAAAGGTCCAAGCACTCAAGCAAAGGGCTTCCCCAACCTTGTTTAAGGAAGTCAAGATCTTGCTAGGGTTGGCAAACATTTATCAACATTTCACTTCGGACGTCCCTGCTTTATTGCATCCCATCACAGACCCCCTGAAGAAAGGGAAAAGGTTTATCTGGACACCCATTGCTGAACAAGCCTTTTAGGACTTGAAGAAAAGTTTTGGTATTCTTCTCACAATATGGTTTTGTGAGGACTTTCTGACGTGGAGAAAGAAATGGAAAGGCAGATGGTCTTTCCCAGCTAGGAATTGAAGCAGATAGCTAGGAAGAAGAAAACCAGTCCCCATTGATTAAACCTTTGTGCTGCTTTAATGAAGCCTTGGCAGACAACAAATTCATTCTGGTCGTCATTTACAATTATTTCACTGATTACCTTATTATCAAGAAGTATTGTATCGACTGTCGAAGGACCTAAAATTCGAAGCACAACACCTAAATGGTGGTCACCCCGGGATCAAGAAAACCACTAAACCAGTGTTACATAATGGCTTGTGGCCTTCAGCCAGACAAGAGATTGAAACATATCTGCAAACACGCGACATTTGTCGCCCGCTGGAAAAACAAATACCATTGGCTTCAAGGGTTACTGCAATCGCTGCCAACACTACTAGTCCAATGGAATACAGTTTGTTAGACTTTATCACTGATTTACCGAAAAGCCGGGGTTATACAATCATCCTGGTAGTCATTGACCAACTCACAAAAATGATCCACTTCATAGCCCTTAAGAAGCTTTCGATGGCAGCAGAATTAGCCACCATATTCCTGTCACACATAGTCCGCTTGCATGGGGTTCCCTCAATCATCATCTCTGATAGAGGAAATATTTATGTCGGTTCACAGTTACAAGAGCCTCCCTGTGGTGCCCTTTGGTTTGTTTCTGCTGCGGGCTCTTTATCAAGCTTTGGTTTAATCTTCTCTTGTATGGACCTGCGGAATGGATGTAGTTTATTTGATTGGGTTCACAGTGGCGAAAACCTTCGTGTGACTCCCTTCGGTTTCTGTTCCATTCAGAGTCAATATAAGGTTGTCCACCGTTGGCTAACCAATGACAGTTGAACAAACAGAACGAACCAATAAGGCCCTAGAACAGTGTCTACTCTGTGAGACAGCTCAAGGGGATAAGGACTAGGCACATCTACTCTGGGCAGAGCAATTAGTATTTAACAATTCCACCCATGAACCAACAGGCTCCTCACTCTTATTCAGTTTATGGGGGTTTCATCCGCAGAACACAGAGCTGGTGATGTCTAAGTGATCTAGGTTCCAGCAGTAGACAAACACCATGCCCTCTTTAGGCACCTTTTACACCAGTTCAAGGTCAACCTAGACACAGCTCAGTCCTCATACGAAAGTCAAGGGGACAAGCGCTGATGACCTGTTAGAGACCAGGGGTGAGCTCTGGCTCTCCACAAGACACTTGCGGCCAAAAGGTATGTGTAAGTTCCAACCCGGGTGAAAAGGCCCTTTCACAGTCGAGAAAAAAGTGGGCCCAGGGGTATTACAGTTGGGATTGCACTCCTCGTTTTGTATCAACCCAGTCTTTCACATCTCTTTAGTTACTGGAGTACAACCGTGTGTCAGACAACAAGTCATATCCCTCTCGGATGCAATACATCTTGGTGAGGTCATTCTGGTCCTATATTCCTAGAGTGTTTGTGGGCAGGTTTATTGTCTCCTGGGCTGGAAAAACTACTGCCAGAATGTTATTCCTGGGGCCCAGATAAAATATTCAGGCTCCCACCTGGTACGCTCCTTTCATCAGAAATACCCAGGGAAACCCAGGGCCTGGCAGGGTGAATTCTTGAGGGGGGTTAGTGCCATAACTACCCTGGGACAGGTAGGAAAAGGCCTGTCTATGGGCCTCATCAGGGGTTGGGCAGAGCGGCAAAAATGCGGCGGTAACGCTATTACCGCTGCATTACCGCTCCGCCCAATCCCGAGTTTGGTATGGAAATCTCCAGCTTTGCGCCCATTTTTGGCACTATTATTGCCGGTGCTTTTACGGCCATTGGTAATAGCACTGCAAATCCCCATAGAGTCCTATGGACTCTAGTAAATGGGGAATTACTTCCTTACAAATAATCAGGATCTGGCGCTAATAGCGCTGGGATACTGCCATGGCTATGATGAGGCTCTATGCCTATTGTGAACCGTTTCAGGGCGCCAGTGGTGCCAAAACGTTCAAATAAGGATGAATGAGGGTGCAGAATCCATCAATATTGGCAAAAGGGCCGAAGGAACCCCAGCAATGACGTAGATACGGTAGGGCCTAAGTGGGCAAGGCCCAGATGTTAATGTCACTGTGTTTTGCCCAACCACATTAGCTTCAGGCCCAACTTGTTAGACACTCCTGGCTACGCCATTGGACCACAGCCCCCATAATTCCCAGGAATAGTCACAAGATTTTCAATGAACTCGAAATCCCGTGAGAATTCCCACAGCTTTGGCGGCGCTAGCCTGCACAAGGCTCCATGCGCATCGTCCTGTGCCAGTTGTTTCTGTTTGGACCTACCTGGATGGATTCATTCCGCCACCAACGCATGGCGTCTAGAAGAAGAGAAGAGAAGAAGTTACAAGGGAACAAGATGCTGGTCTCAAAATCTGAGAACAGGGACATAACAGATCTGAACAGCTCCAGCGAAGATCCATCAGCCTAGTCTTCACATTGGCTCAGTGTTTTGCAGTCTCCTGTTCAAGGTAGAGAAAAGGATAGAGGTTTGTTTACTGGACCGTTAAACTCCAAACTACTTGTGGCAACGACAACTATGGCTCAAAGCTTAAATAACGCCAAATGAACAATAAGTAATAGAACAGTGATGCAACTTCCACTACTCCTGCAGTGGAAACCGGACCACACACCAAGTGAAGGACATCCATGAAGCTATCCGGGGAGCACTATGGATCATACAGGCACAGCTGGGTGTAGGTGTAACCCTAGAAGGTTTGAGAGTAGCAACACCCTACTGTTCAGGTACTTGTTTTGCTAACTTGGCAGAAAGGGAAAGCGGGTATAGACAATAGATTCTGGAACCCAACCACCCATCACTTATGATTGTGGGTCCTTGAGGGGAAACACACACTAACCACGCCACAGAGAGGTGCCCCCCCCCCGTATGAAGCCTCCTTACTTCCAGCCAAACCCTCAACCCTTGCTGGTACCGCCATAGGCTGTACTCAGCCTCCGTCAGTGAGGGAGCTCCTAGGGAAGACAGGCCTGAGCATCAGGATAAAACTCTGATGCCTCCGGGAGCTGCTCAACCAGGCGGGACATTACATAGGAAGCGAGATAGGATGGTGGAGCAGACACTTAGGAGGCGTGAGAGAGAAGATCCAGAATGAGAGGAGGAGACACAATGAAGAGGTTGGAAGGAGAAAGAAGGCAGAGGCAAACCCAGTGACTTGTAAGGGTGAACCTGGCAAATGTGGATGCGTGATCATGTGGTTAAGCATTGAGGATGTGCCGGAGGAGAGGACAGGAAGTTTATGAAAAGTTCCCTTAGTCAGAAGACCATCGCTGCCCGTCGAGGAGGAACCTTAGTCTGTTAACCCCAAGGTTAAGCCATCCTGCTGTTTTTGAAGCTTTACTTTGCACAGTTTCTACTCTTGACCCAACATCTGTACATACCCCTAGTAACATTTATTGACAAATATCAACCTGTGCCTGCTTCGTGTTGATCTAATTCTACTCAGCTTTGTGACATCACTCGCCCTTCCAAACCTAGCTCTTCCGAAGTAAGCACTGGACCAGCTTTTCAAAACCTGTGACTTCTCGCAACCAAGCCAGTTGCCCACCATAGGTCGGCTTCTTATTAAATGGCATTTTGCTATTTAGGGTTACTGGATCAATACACAAATACATTCTCATGTAGACTAAATAGAACTTATGCCTTTTCATTGGTTGCATAAAATATTTTGGAAATGAGAGTTCATTTATTTTCCCATATGTGCTTACACAATCAGAAAGTTATCCAGAAAGTTATCCACACAGTGTATGTTGTGAATCAAGGTGTATTTCTACAGATTGTATGTTTTGAATCTGGGTGCATTCTCATACAGTGTATGTTTTGAATCTAGGTGAATTTTCCATGTAATGTATGTTTTGAATCTAGGTGCATTTTCAATATAGTGTATGTTTGTATCTAGGTGCATCTTCAGACAGTGTATGTTTTGAATATGAAGCCTTCGACATTAAAGATACTCGGATCCCAGTCATGGATCAGGTTAACACCCCCGGGATGATGGTCGAGGCTTCAGTAGGGGTAGAGGCACAGGTGAATTATCTACATAAAAATAATGCCTGCTACATACGCCTGTTGCGAGCTATTCCTCCATTCCTAAATGAGGAAAATACGGCCACCATTGCCAGGGCCATTATCCTGTCTCGCCTGGATTATGGCAATGCGCTGTTGCTTGGGGCCACTAAGAAGGGGATACAGAGATGCCAGGTCATGGAGAACAATGCTGTGCGCATTGTTAAAGGGATCAAGAAAAAAGAGCCTGTATCTGAGGGAAGGAAAGCTCTGAATTGGTTAAGGATTGAAGACAGGATATTCTTCTTCAAATCCATGAGCCTAGTGCACGGATGCCTACACGGCGTTGCACCAATGTATTTGAAGAAACAGTTTGTGAGATACATTCCGACTCGGTTGTTGAGATCAGAAACACAATGCAGGCTTAAAGTGCCCCCTTTTAGTAGAGCAACGGGCTCGGGTAGAGCCTTCCCAGTGCAGGCAGTACACCACTGGAATAGGCTTCCCCTCTCCCTTCAGCTTGAGGACAACCTCTTGAAATTCAGGAAACATTTGAAAACTCACTTGTTTAAATGAGTCTACTCTGAGCCAATAATACCTTTCCAATTCCTGCTGCTACTGTTCTGTCATTGGTGTATGTGTTTCACGTTGAAGCGCCCCGATGCCTGCGGGCTACCGGCGCTCTACGAGCATATAAATAAATAAAAAGGTGTATTTTTTCCACACAGTGTATGTTTTGAATCTAGGTGCATTTTGCACACAGGCCTCATCACAAGTTGGGCAGTATCCCGACTGGGATACAGCCCAACTCTATTTGCGTTACTGCGCACCCGTCCGGTGGTATTACTGCAGGATCATGGGTTGGGTGGTGAACGTATTCCCCATTCCCCATTGGTTCCATTGGACCAATTTTCAGCACAATTACCGCCAGCAGCATTACGGCGTGGTAATTGCACCAAAAATCAGCATTTTACGGTGCATTTATCCCCAGCTTAAAGCTGCCAGACATGTAATTGGGCGGACCCTTAAATGTGGCGGTAATAGCATTACCGCTGCATTTAAAGGCTACTGCCCAACTTGTGATGAGGCCCAGTGTATGTTTGAATCTAGGTCTACTTTACCCACAGTGTATGTTTTGGATCTTAGCCACTGCACTACCCAGACCAGAGACTAGAATTCAGCCTAGAGTGTAGCCAACAGAACCTACAAAGCATAGCCACTGCTAAACCCACATGGACCTCTCACCAACACTCCACCTGGTCAAGGTAAGTACCAGAGACTCTAGCAGCGGCGGGTTTCTCTGCATTTAAGTACTTTGCTCTCATGGCGTTCCCTCCCGCAGAACAATTCAAAGCACGATTGGTAACACCTATTAACCACCGAAAGCTGGTCAAGCGCAGCAAGGCCACCGCCGCTGGGGACAGGACAAAACAAAATCACGGGATCCCATAAGGAGAGGCAGACACATAGGATCAACAAGGAACTAAATTACCCTGTGCCCACAGTTCTCCAATTTCGCAAATCTCTCAAAACATGGCTTTTTCAACAAAACCTGACTTAGGACTAATTCCAATGGATGCACATACGGATGTACGTGATTATTTTGTATACGACACAAGAAAATAATCACGTACATCATGGCCGCCTGCTATCCCCCGACCCTCCTACCATCCAAATGTGCCTCTACGGCTCACTTTCAATGCTGTTCCTCACGGTTTCCCTGCAACACGAGTTCGCCTCCCCATTGCGAGGCGGAACCTTGGCCGCAGGGGGCCTTTTTTCCTTCTTTTTAAAAGAAAACTTTTTTTGTCCCCCGCCTTTCCTTTTTATGGATGTGGAGGATACCCCTGTAATCTCGATTTTTTCATTTAATACCGCAAATACTGATGCACAGACCCCAGCTCACAGTACCCGCTACTATTAAAACATTCCAGCACAAATGCTGGCTCCCTAAACTCTGTACAGCGCTCTGTTGCTCTTCAGCTAGGTCCACGCTTTAAACGATAGAATGCAAAAAAAGTGTGCACTGGGCTTGGTGCTCATTTTATGGGACACAACACACACCCTAACAGTAAAATGTCTGCAAAATTCGGGCCATATTTTGGAGGTCAGAAATGATAGAATGCAGGCACACTCATTTCGCATTGCTCATCGCTATCTTTTTAAGTATACTGCTCTTTCACGGGCACCCTGTGATCAATAAATAAAGCTCTGTGCAGCACGGGGCTCTGTGTGCTCGTTGCTCTGTGCAGCACTGGGCTCTGTGTGCTCTTTGCCCTGTGCAGCACTGGGCTCTGTGTGCACGTTGCTCTTTGCAATATGAGGCTCTGTGTGCTCTTTGCTCTGTGCAGCACTGGGCTCTGTGTACTCTTTGCAGCACGGGGCTCTGTGTGCTCGTTGCTCTGTGCAGCACTGAGCTCTGTGTGCTCTTTGCAGCATGGGGCTCTGTGTGCTCTTTGCCCTGTGTACCACTGGGCTCTGTGTGCTCTTTGCTCTGTGCAGCACGGGCTCTGTGTGCTCTTTGCCCTGTGCAGCACTGGGCTCTGTGTGCTCTTTGCCCTGTGCAGCACTGGGCTCTGTGTGCTCTTTGCAGCATGGGGCTCTGTGTGCTCTTTGCCCAGTGCAGCACTGGGCTCTGTGTGCTCTTTGCTCTGTACAGCATGGGGCTCTGTGTGCTCTTTGCCCTGTGCAGCACTGGGCTCTGTGTGCTCTTTGCCCTGTGCAGCACTGGGGATCTGTGTTGCAGCACGGGGCTCTGTGTGCTCTTTGCCCTGTGCAGTACTGGGCTCTGTGTGCTCTTTACCCTGTGCAGCACTGGGCTCTGTGTGCTCTTTGCTCTGTGCAGCACGGGGATCTGTGTGCTCGTTGCTCTGTGCAGCACTGGGCTCTGTGTGCTCTTTGCTCTGTGCAGCACAGGGCTCTGTGTGCTCTTTGCCCTGTGCAGCACTCTGCTCTGTGTGCTCTTTGCTCTGTGCAGCACGGGGCTCTGCGTGCTCGTTGCTTATGTCTCTCTCCACGCTGCCACCCCCCTCATGTCACATCCACATGAGCAAAGGGTAAACATGGCATGTGCTGTAACATGGCGGGGTCGAGGGCAACAGCCCTTGAAGGGGCCAATGGTACATACACATACTCAGTTGAACAGCCTGAGTTTAAAGAGAAGAGGCTTTGGCTGCTCTGCTTGAGTAGAAGATGACCTCTAATTTCCTTAAATGCATTCCTTTCACACCTTCCAAATCGATTGCTCCCTTGCATTTTTTAATTACTTCGTAAATGCCAGAAGCTCTCCTATTGGCTGCTTATCCATGGATGACTGGGGGTACCCCAGCACAGGAGTCATTTTTGGTGACTACCAGGGTTTTATCTATCCCACTTAAAGCCCAATGTGAACTGGAAGGGTGTTGATGCCTCAGTGAACCTCCCTCACCGGTTGTTAGGCAAGATTCTATGCAGTACCCCGTGGAAGACTGCACCAGCCTTGTCCTCTTGGCAATAGTTAACCCAACCTTTGGTATAAGCATGTACTTCACAAGTTGGTAGATTGACTGAGTAGCCAAGCGTATCTCAAGAGGGGTCACTGTGAGCTGTAGGGTTGTAACATAGACTTTCACAGTGACAAGTATCCAAATAACACTTAAACTCAAGGTTTCTTGATTAAACAATTATTTATTAATTTAACAATCAGTTGAATAAGCCTTCTTTAGAAGGGAGCAAAAAATATGTAACACAAAAATATACTTCAAAATACACACTCTCCGTTTCTTTAAATCAGTAGATACTCATTTGGGACGGCACACAGACACCTCCTGAGGTGACTTAAATAACCAGCACACTGTGGACATTGCTATATCACTGGTCTATTTAGAGCAATACTCAGTTTGTTGTCAGAGAAATGGTTTTAGGGAATAAGAAAATGGTTAACAAATATTCTTAAGCAGGGAAGAACTTTTGAACCCCCAATACAAAGTAAATTAACCCTTTACCAGATGCACAAGTTATAGAATGTGTGACTTATGCTGAGCAATAGGTAAAACACAAAGTCAGAGGATAGAAGAGTCTTTCAAGGAGCCAGGACAGCCAATGTTAATTGAGCAAAAGTCTAGGTGAGCTGAAGCACTTCTTGCCGGTGAGTAAAAAGTCTTGCACAATGTTTTACAAGTTTTTGTAGAAAATAAAATCACTGTAGGGCCACAAACTGGGTGGCTTGCGAGGGGCAAAGTTGCAAGCAACTCTGCAAAAGCAACTAAAACAAGTCTCAACTGAGAGCTAGAAAGGCTGCACAACAAGAGGTAGGTACACCTTATTTTTACAGTACTTTGGGTCTGAAGAAATTGGTTCCAGCTGGCTTCTGTTCCTGGGTAGGTCTGCAGATCCTGTTGTTCCTGGGCCACAGTTGTGGGGACAAGAAGGAGGACGTCTGGGGACTCCTGCACTACGAATTGAAGGTCAGCGGTAGCAATGGGCAAACTTCAGATCAGCTGCACTTCGCGGTTTCAGCTTCTCGCAAATAGCACTGCCGCGGTTCTCGTATACCTTACGGACTTTCCTCTCATCTGGGGTCCAGCACTCTGTTTAGGTGGCTCAGGCTTGGTCAGTCCTGCTTCATGGGAGTCCGGAGGCTCTTCCTGGAGTTTGGGTTTGACTTAAAAACGACACACTCGATTCTGGTATTCCTCTCCCTGGCAATCGATTCTGGTATTCCTCTCCCTGGCAATCAGTTCCTCAGCAGCAATGGAAGTACATCCAGCTCCGAGAGGATTTCCAGATGAGTTCGTCTTGGTGTCGATTGGTCCCACCAACCCAAGGGGAGAAGTCGTCCTGTGCAGGGCTTCTCTAGTCGAGGCGAATTCAGAGCTTCAGCACTGCAGCAGGGCTTCACCGGGCAATCCAACGGTCCAGGAGTTGTCTCTTCCAAGTTCTTCTTCGGATTCCTTCGTCCAGTGGTCGACTCTGCCTTCGAAGCAAAAGACTTTGGGCTTCATTACGGCCATGGCGCTCCCGTAATGAAGGGTGCCGGTATGGGACTGGCACCCTTCATTACGGGATGCCCTATTACAAGGTTCCCTTCCGGGACCCGGTAAGGACGCCTAGTAAAACCGTTCTTAATGGGCCCGTTATTAGCTCCCTCCCCATTCCCATTGAGTCCTGTAGAGGCTCAAATGGGGATGGGTTTTTCCAATGAGGACTTAACGGGTCCTCCATGGTTGGAATAGTCCTCATTGGAGGAACCCAGTACTGGATCCCGGTATGGAGGCAGCCATGCCCTTAATAAGGGCATGGCTACCTCCATTCTCGTAATGAGGCCCTTTGCCTTTTATGCAGGTTTCTCCCATTCATTCGCAGCCTCGCTGTCAATCACACAGCAGGGTGGCTATCCTCCGAGGACAGCCAGACAGCCAATCACCTTTGGGTGCATTCCTGTAACCAAGGAGACTAAGCACAGGGAGTTTCGGGCACCTCCCTCGCTTCCTGCACTGCTAGACACGCTGGAGTCTGAGGCGGGCTTCACCAGTGAATACCACCAAAAACAAAACAAACAAAGGGACCAAACCTGGTTTGGCATGCAGAGTAACTCTCAAGAAGGACCTTTCCAACAAGAAATGGCAAAAAAAGAAGACCGGGGCCATTTTTACAAAATGGGCATCCATGAGTGATTTACTGCAGCTGCAATTGCAGCCTGCGGTAGAAACACACAATGGTAGGAAAGAGTAAAGCACTGCCACCAGCCATTAATTGTAGAAAGTGCAACATAAATATGTTACATGAGAAACTAGACAAAGGGGATACTAAGTAGCCCCTCCAGCACCCTAAGGGAAGATATTGTGTGCTGGGTCTAGAAATTTACAAAATGTAAGTAAAGTCAATTTCACTTCACTACTCTTGGAAACAGTAGTTTCAGCAAGGGGAAGGTATTTAAACGTTTGGGAACTCTAAGAGACTTCCCTGTGCCACTGCACTGAAGGTGCTGTGTGTCAAAATGTAAAGATGATGCCTATGGAGTTTGTCAGACTCCAAAGTCAAAAGAAACACAGGGACCAAATCACAGAAAAATACATGAGAGTGGAAAAAATGTCTCACTCTCTCCAGGTTAGAAAGAAAAAATCCTAAAGTCCAGCCAAAAGGTGAAGGAAATTAGCTAATTTTGAGAGTTCTCCCTAACACCAGTTAATAGGGCGGACAGGAGATTCCCCCTTCAGGTGGATCAAGGCACGTCATGTTACCAATTCCACCCCAACCGTAGTAAACCTTCAGAGCTTTCACAATGTAATATATTCTACCCTATTCTCTTCTTCCACCGCAGACTAGTGTCTGGTAACATGGCTTGGGGCATAGTACGCAATTTTTGGGGGAAAGGTACTGGCTCTGTAAGACCACTACAGTAGTGACTGGCACAGTATAAAAACTTTATAACATACATTTTTCCAACCTACCCATTTGCGCGCCTTGAAACACTTGTGTATAGGCGCGTTACAAATGCCATATCATATCATATCATATCATATCATGGCCATATTTCGGCTCCATTAGAGCAAGTGATGGGATGAATAATTATTACATGCTTATGGCTGGAGCAGAGGGCGTGTGTCTCTGTGTGTGATGTTTTGCTATGTGCCTTGCACTAAGCTACATTACCTAAGCCCTGCCCTGTTTTGAAGTGCTACACTGAATTAGGTTTGGCATGCCACACTGTGTTATGTTATGTTATGTTACTGCGTGCCCTGTTGTAAACTGTAGAAATATGTTTGCAATCTCTTACTCTGCTGGTATCAATGTGTTATTTTCCCAAGGCTAAAAGCGCGTTAACTAGAATCTACCGGAGTCCTACTGTATGTACTCATTCACTCCTTTTGGGGGAGGGGGAGAATATGATGTCAGGTTCCTTTTAGATCATGTTATAGTATGTTGAAGTATGTTTTGCTTTAAATGTATACTTTTGAAGTGCCTTTGAAGTAGCCATAGGACTGCAGGTAGCAACCCCCTGAACAAGTAACAACAACAAAAACCAGAAGGTAGACCTGGAAATCTAATCTGTTAACTAGACCATACACCCCTGTTTTGACCTAACATTCGCATGATGCCCTCTATTAACAGTACACAGTAACTGCAGCCCAGGGTCAAAAGGCCAGTCAAAGGCTGGATTATGTAAATGAAGTGCACAGCCTAAAAGGATTCCCGCCATACACACCAGTATCGCCATTCCCTTAAAGGCCCTAGCGGGACTCAGGAACCTCCAGGAAGGCCAGACCGGGCTTCTGCTGCCATGGAAACCATGGTCGAAATCCCTTCCTTAGTCAAACGTGCCCATGTTTCCTTCCAGCATTTCCATTACAGAACATGGGTGTTCATGGCCGTTCGTGGCTTAGAGGAGTAGGTCGAGGCTCTTTGAGTATTGTGTTTTCTTGGGCATGGGTTCTACATGCCTTGTCTCACCAGGATACTGTGGAAGGCTTAGAAGTCTGGCCACAGACTTTGCATCCTTAAGCATTTTACACACAAGCCTAGAGTTTGGGTAACCATAACATACATGTGGAATCCAAAGCCAGTGATGTTTTTGGTTTGTTTTTCAGGGAGCTTTAGGAAACTGACACATTTGGATTTCTGACATACAGCCCCTCCCAAATGTTGTTGGGGGCTTAGTGAAGTAAGTGGAAGGGATTTTACGTCTGCGTTTTCTTGGGCATGGCTTCAACATGCCCAGGCTCACCATGCAGCGAGTACATTCCGGACATACCCTCCTGGCGAAGAGAACACCTCTTCTCCAGCTACCTCTCCTTTAGCGCTGCGCCCCATAGAGTACCGTTGAGTCCCACGATAATTTTGGTCTAATTGTACACGTAGCTCCTCCACCTTTTCCTTCTCAGGCCTTCCTGTGCATCTTATATATCCCTCAACCTCATCCCAACTATCTATCCAACTTTTCTTCTTCCTACCACTACTGAATGTTTTAGCATACTCCTTCTATGCCTCTCTGACAGGCAAAGCGCTTTGACGCCATAAACTATGGCTGGAGGTGCTATGCAAATGCAAGATAACATGACATGTGAACAGCTAATTAATTATTTCATGAAGTAGGTTGATTGAATTGTATGACAGTGTACAAAGCAGACAGTGGCAATTGTGACTTTTTGCAACAAACTGAATAGTGCCTGTAGGCAAACTAAGAATGTTACACTTTGTTAGCCCAGTAATATTTTCCAAAGCAAGCATTTATACAGTGCACTGCCATCAAACTAACCCACAAAAGCGTCTCACAACAGCCGTGTTGGACTGGCCCCTGAGCATTGCCTTGTGGGTAAGTCAGAGGCCGTGCAGATCACGAAGACAAGCAGCAAAGTGCCGTGGCGGCTGGTTAATGTTTTAGTTGGAGGGGTGTTAACATTCAACATTGGTATTGTCCAATGTGACCTAATGCTAATTTGACCTACTCCCATTTGACTGCATCTTTTTGACCTAATTCTGCAGGTCAAATGGTACACTTTAATAAAAAAAATAGTTGTTGGGTGGGGTAAGGGAATAGGTTGAGGTGGGGGAAAGTCGAGAGGTGCAGGGGGGGCTCTCCCCGCATGAGGGCCGGTTTCGTGGGTTTTCCGGCCCGCAGTTGGTCAAACAAAAGTAGGTCAAAAAATTAGGTCAAATGGGCAGTAGGGCAGGATTTTTGGGTCAAACAACCCATATCCGGGGGTGGGGGGAAAGGTGGGCTTTTTTAAATAATGGGTTAAAATTGTACATTTTACAGCACCCGTTCTGTGAACATTTGAGTACAAGGTCACACAGTTTGCAATCAGTTTTGTGGGGGTCAGGTTGAATATAAATGAGATGTCAAGTCACCAGCTGTGCACAGGAGCATTTTCCAACATATGTTTGCATGATGCCAAGGCTCTTGGTTTCTTGGATAGTAATTGCGCCTACTCTGCTGTATATATGTCTATTGATTTCTAGATGCACTAGTAACACATTGTTTTAACAAATCATTTTGCTGAGAAATATAATTAGTGATTCTTAAAACGTTTTGTTGGCATACATTTTTCATTTTGCCCACTATATGCTAGCATAAAAACATGTTCATGCTGACTGTGGGCATACATGTCCTGCACCAACACATAGCAGTATTTCCACATAAGAACATACTCATGTTTACTCTGCCCATAAACGTGTCCGGGATTTTAATTGCAGGCGCCAGCCCTCAAGACCTTCGTTTCCCTTTTAGAAAAAAGGGTCAATTTACAGTACTCTAGCCCTCGGCCCCTCCTCCAAAACAACCATTCCAGTCCTGTACACTTGAATGGAAAGTGCAGGTCTGGCCAGCCTTTTCATTTTAGAGCTATGAATTATTCACAGCCTTACTCCTTTTGCACGTATGGAAACAGCGTCGTTCCCATTTTAGGCAGCCGTCCCTTTGAGGCCAGACCTGAGCTGCAGACAGAGGCAGGGAAATGCGTTCCAGTCTGGATCCCCCTGATGGCCCCTCCCTCGCCGCGGCCCAGTATTGTCTTCCCACACAAGCAAACTTTCCCACACACTTGGCCTCATTCTCAAGCCTGTTTCCATTAGGGGAACATTCCGGGCTCAGGCCCGAGTATAACTCTAGCATGGACAGCCTAACAGGTGCTGTGAGCAGGCAGCAAGGTGGGGGTGACGGAAACTGCTGACAGATACAACTGAAAATGTGTGTGTGTGTACGTTAATTTAGGAATGTTTAAGCTCCATACAAGCACTATATTTCATACATGAAGGAAATGTGTAATATAAAAAATAAATACAGCAATTCTATAACACAAACATGTTACATTAAACGTGGAGAAAGCATCATGAGAAATAAATAAAATAGAGAGGAAACGTCAGCTTGAGTTCCAAGTTCCCCCGGCTTAACACCTGCCTAAGAAATGACTGAACCGCCCAACGGTCAGCACTGCAGCACTGCCTGGCAACATGAGGAGAAAGAGGAAGGCTGGTCTGCAGGGAGGCAGGGGCACAACATGTGGTGACGCCCCCTTACTATGGGACCAGTGGCAGCGGCGGCGCAAACAGGAGACGCGATAAATCTCCCCTTGAGTTTATGCACGCGGGAACCCGAATATGGTTCACCATTATGACTGCTAATCAATGAAAACAAAGTCATGTTTCTCTACTACAGAAATGTCTATTCAAGAGAGGTTTATTGTATCATATGCATACATAGATATATACTTAGGACTACATAAAGGCATGACAGCGTGAGGTGCATGATGACAGCATTAAAGCGCGCCCTGCCATTGTGTGCGCGTGAAAGCACCCATCATCATACACATTGGGCCTCATTGCATGTTTGCCAGTATCCGGCCGGTACCGGCAAACTGTAATACCGTTTCCGCCACTTGGTCTGCCAGAATTACCAGCAGATTCCAAGTGGCCAGAAACTCTGGTAAATCCCCATTCCATGGAGGGATTTGCCGATATTACTGGCGCCGGTGTTACTGGCAGTTTATTGCCAGCAGGGTGGCAGATATACCTTCAGCTCAGAGCGGGAGGTAAATCCTGCACCCTACTGGCAAACTTGCAGTGTGCCGTTGCGGTAACCTGCCAGTATGAGGTAATACCGGCACGCTATTACTGCACTGCCACACTCATAATGAGGCCCATTGACAGCTAGGTGATACAGCACTTTTTACGAAAAATTGTTTCGACAGCCATACACTTTGTAATCGGTTTTATACGGTAGCACATAAAAAACACTGTTTGCAAATCCCCAACAGAGCACAGGAGCATTTTCCAACGCATCTCCATGCCACCTTTGCCCACAACATATGCAAATATAAAATTGCTTGATTTTTTCTACGAAGCGAAACTGGCGCTCAATTGACACTATAGATATTCCGGCCCATATTAGCAAACACTGTGTGGCTTCTCAGAATTGCGATTTGTCTACTTGCACAGGCGTTTACCTTCAGGGCTTACTCACTAGCCCCTCTGAACATTTTTAATTCTTGTGGTCTTCCTTCAGAGCCTTGGTTTACTGAGCGCCTTAGGCCACACCGGCTCAAACATAGACCCACCGGAAGTGGCGACTGAGCTATTGTCTGTATGACATTTTATTCCGCCAAATCACAACTATTTATCATAAAGGAATTTGTGAGGCTAAAGGTAGTTTTTACACAAGTCGTGTTGAGACTGCTCTCAACCAACCTAGGGAACGTTTTAATCTAGAAGGTTCACTCTCGTCCAACTCAGCTTCTCATGAAGTCTGTCCTTCATCACAGACACTCTGGGATTTGTTGGCTAGCTACTTGATACAAAAGATTGTTGACATTCGTGCAAACATTTCTCTTTCTGGTCTTAAGAATGGTAAATTTGTCACGGGTGCCTTGGCTCCTAACTCGGATCACACTTGGTCTTCTTTCCCTCTACTTACACCTGCTGATATAGTTTCTGCCACGACTAAGATGAAATCCACTTCTCCTCTTGATCCGATCCTTTTGGGTTTATTGACGAATATTATGCCTTCTACTGCGCCAAGGGTTGCTCATGCAGTGAAACATTCATGCTCATCGAGCTCTATTCTTTCTGTGTTGAAACGTGCCTTAGTAATTCTTCCTTCTTTAAAAACCCTATTAGATCCTACTTTTCTGGCGAATTTTCATCCAATAGCTCTCTTACCTTCTTAAATAGGAAACTTCTTGAATCTCTGATCACCCCGTGGTTAGTATGTTTTAGGAGGAGTCTCATTTCTTTGACTCCTTTCAGTCAGGGTTTTGCCTTGGCCGTCGCACTGAAAGAGTACTTGTCTCTGTTGTGGATAATTCGGCCGGTCTTTCTGATCAGGATGGAGTAGGTGCGCTGATTTTATTAGATCTTTCGGCTGCATTTGACACCATCGATCACTCAATCCTGCTCAACCACTTGGCCACAGTGGGCCTTTCTGGTATGGACCTGTCCTAGTTTAAATTATTTCTGACTGATCAAGCTCAATCTCTTTCTCTTCCTTCTTTTTGTTCGCCTCCTTCTCCCTTGACATGCTGGGTTCCTCAGGGTTCTGCCCTGTCCCCGTCCTCTGCAACTTGGACATACAGCCTTTGGTCAAACCCATCCACTCCCACTGACTCCTCTGACTACTCCTATGCTGATGACATGCAGATTATCATTCGTCTTAATCTTTCTCAGCCTAATACTGCTTTCCAGCTATGGAGTGGCTTGGAGGCTGTGGGTTGGATGAGTGACATCTGGCTTAAGTTGAATGGAGGTAAAACGGAGGAGATGGTGATCGGCCCTCCATCGGCCACTTCCCATTGGAATCCTGCCTTTTGGCCGTGGGCAACTGGCCCCTTTCCTTCCCCGGTTCTGAAAAATTAAAGATCTAGTCGTTAAGATCTCTGCCTCTCTTCCTCTGAAGCACAGATTTGTATGGTTTGCCAATCTTGTCATTTTCAACTGAAGGCGCTATGGAAAGTCCTTAATTTTCTTCCACTTCATTTACGAGTGCCTGTTGTTGCATCGTTGGTTCTCAGTAACATGGATTATTGTAATTTTCTACAACCGGCAAGCCTGGTTATTTGGTTCATTGTCTTCAAATTTGACAAAACCTTAGCTGCTCGCTTTGCGACTCAATCACCATTTGGAATTCATATTTCTCCTGTTTTGCACTCCCTTCTAAATGGATCCAGTTTAGATCCCTCTGTTTAGTCCACCGTTGCCTCTATGGTACTTGTGCTAAGTATCTTCTATCGAAATTATGGTTTCATGTCATTTCATCGCCTGCCTTTTTATCCCCAGGCTTTAAAAAGTGCACATTCCATCAAATGTGCTTGTTTTTTTTTTGTTTTTTTTGGGGGGTAACCCCCCAAATCACCCTCCCACACTTATCTTTTACCATTGCCCACCCGCCCAAACCCTTATCTGCCCTTTCCCACCCCCCCCTAAAAAATTCGATGAGCACATTCGATGGAATGTGCACTTTCAAAAGCCTGGGGATGAAAAGGCAGACGATGAAAGTACGTCGTACCAAAATTCTGTACCTATGTCCCCCTACGACCACTTCGGTCACAAGAAACCTACCTTATTCGAGTGCCACGTTTTATGTACTCACAGATTGGGGGCCACACTTTTTCTGTGGCTGCAGTAAAGCTTTGGAATTTTCTTCCTCGCACTCTTCGTGCAAATGAGAATCCCCTACTGTTTACGCATCTTCTAAAAACAGTGGCGACTGGTGAATTTCTTAAGTGTAGGGGTATAAATATTTCCCCCAGATATGCCATAGTGACCGAGCGCAGAGAGGGAGCCGGGACCAATCAAAGAGACTTAGGGGGGTTCTCCCACCCAATCATTTTTTAAAAATAATGGGTTAAAATTGTGCATTTTAGAGCACACTTAAAAAGAATATGGGGTAAAAAAGGCAAACTGTTTGCAATTGGTTTCCTAGGGTAAGTTATGAAAAAATCCAATAGATGCAAATCACCAACAGTGCACAGGAGCCTTCCTCCAACACATTTCTATGATGCCTGTGCCCATAATATGTGCCAGATTAACCCATTTTCACACTGGCTGTGTCCATACATTTCCATGCTGACTGCACCATTATACCCTAGTATGGCTTGGTCACCCTGAGTTACCTGGGGGCAACCAGACGTGGACTCCCTGCTCACTGTGCTCAGAGAGGCACAGCTTCTCCTCACTGATGAGGCCCAACAAGGCTGAGACACGTGTATGGGGTTGCTATTGGTACTCTTGTTCAGAGAGGAATTGCCAAAGCATTTCGGTGCTGGACTGCCCATGTGGGCGGGACAAAGACTGATATGCAAATGGATCTTTCCCATCTGTGAAAGGTACAGTGAGCAAAAAGCGTGTGCTGCAAACTCTCATCTCAGAACAGGTTATCATGCCATGTTCTTTCTGGAGAGGAGCGCCTGCTACCTTTTTTAAAATGTTTGCCATATAAGAACATACTTGTGTTTGCTTTGCGCATAATGCCAGTAATGATACTATAAGAAAACATGTCCATGTTTGTTGTGCCAATATATGGCAGCATCCCCACATAAGAACATACTCCAGTTGGCTTTACCATTAAAAATGAATGAATGGATGAATTTATTTTTGTAATGTGCAAACACGCCCATAGGCCTCAGAGCGCAGCATAAAACAATTGAACAAACAATACACAAAGGGAGTCAAATATAGAATCCATAAGTAATTAAACAATTGGGCAGAGAAATCAACAACTATCTTCAAGTCTGATGAGAGTCTCGACAAGTCATTACAGATGGCCAAATAAGATGGGAGGTTACCGATACCGCAACCCACCAATATGCACTCCCTGCCGGCCTGGATGCACCATTGATTGATCTTAATCCTACGAATGAATTTCATGTCTGTCAGTCTCACAAAACCTGGTCCAGTCTTTTGGCGTAACCATGCCAGAACCTTAATGCCAGAAATGCATGCCACAGTAAGAAAACGTTCCAAACTGGCTGCACCAAAATGCCAGTCTAGCTACATAATACCACTAATCATGCTTGTTTTTTTTTTTTAATCAAAGATGCCCAATACAAAATGTCACAACACAGTAAGAAATGGCTAGACTGGCGTAATTTAAATGCCAGTCTAGGTACATAATAACCCTTATCAGGCTTGTTTTTTTTTTAATCAAAGATGCCCAATACAAAATGTCATGACACAGTAAGAACAATAACACTGATCATGCTTGCTTTATCAAAGATGCCCAATACAAAATGTCATACCACAATAGGAAATGGCTAGACTGGCTGCATTAAAATGCTAGTCTAGCTTCATAATAACACTTATCATGCATGTTTTGATCAAAGGTGCCCACTACAAAATGTCATGCCAGAGTAAGAATAACACCACTGATCATGCTTGTTTTACCAAACATACCATAATAAGAAATGGCTAGACTGGCTGCATTGAAATGCCAGTCTAGCTACATAATAACACTTATCATGCTTGTCTAAGCTGCCCAATAGAAAATGTCATACCACAATGAGAAATGGCTAGACTGACTGCATTAAAATGCCCATCTAGCTACATAATAACACTTATCATGCTTGCGTTATCATGCATGCCCAGTAAAACCTGCCATGCCTGCCCACTGGTGCGCCAGAGTCTTGCACTCAGACACAATCACATTAATTATGAATGTGATTATGTGAGTGCGAGGTGCTGTGTGTCCAGGGGGCAGATGTGTGCCCGGTGCTGGGGTCCCAGGGTACAGCTTGGCATTTTTTACTGGTCATAGATGCCCAGAAAGATCTGTCATGCTGCCCACTGCAGCCCTGAGCGCCTCGCAGGCACAGAATAAATTGTGTGCATGCAAGGTACTGGGGGTTCCAGGCATGCCATGCCTTCCCACTGAGCCCTCCAGCACCTCACATGCACAGATAATCAATTATGTGTGCATGCAAGGCGGTGCATGGCTTAAGGGTCAGGCATGACATTGCATGTGAGGTGCTAGGAATCCCAGGGCGGGGACTGGGATGGCATTCTTTACTGAGCATACCCAGTAGAAAATGCAGTGCCTGCCCCCTGGGTCCCAGTGCCTCACATGCACACGATGAATGTGATTGGGTCTATGCGAGGCGCAGGTCCAGGGGGCAGGCATGGTATTTTTTTTACAAGACATCTATCATAGATGTCCATTAAAAAAAATACCATCCCTGCTCCCTGGGCCCCACAGCGCCTCACAGACGCACACAATGAACATGATTATGTGTGCATGTGAAACGTTGGGGGGGGGGGGTCCCGGGGAAAAGCATGGTATTTTTTACTCGACATCTATCATAGATGTCCTGTTAAAAGATGCCATCCATTTTCCCTGGTCTCCACAGTGCCTCAGAAGGAGAGCTGATTTTAGCCTTTGGGGAGGGTGACTGTGCAGCAAAGGCATTTTTAAAATGCTTTTCTTGCACAATCCCTCCCCCCTCCCCGTCTCGCCAAAATTAGCTCCATGAACCAGCACAAACACACACACATTCACACAGCATTCACAAAGATAGCACTCGACACAAGCACCCATCATCAAACACTCACGCATAGCACAGGCATACACGCATCCATACACATATTTAAATGCTATTAAATTAACATAAACTTTCCTTCCGCCCCGGTCCTGAAGTTTTCTCCCTAGAGCTCCAGCTCCTGCACAGCATGAACAGGAATCAGAAAAAAAGAAGCAGCAAGGTGGTTCACCCCCAGACTATGATCCCCGAAGAAAACAAACGGGAAACTGAACTAAGCATGCAGGAAACATTGCAGATCAATCAGTGACAGACACTACGTTACAAAATAGCAGTCTCAAAGGTAAAGAAATTACACAAAGTGACCCAATAAATGCCAAATACTAAATGTTGAATACACAAGAAATGTGCATTTGGGTTCAAAGAAAATTATAGAGAACAGGGGTTGCGGGGGTGCTTTACAAATTACCTATGGCCCCACTCTAGTGATTCAACCAAAGGCACAGCCTCACTTGCCGCCACTATGCATAAGACCCACTAACCATTGTCAAAATGACAACCAGCAAAGGCACAGATGGCCCCCCTCACCGACTGCATCACTCAAGCAAATGAATAATGGTGAGAAACAACCAAAACCGAAATCCTAACACAACAGAGATCATTTATTTATGTATTTATTGGGCATTTGTATAGCGCCTACCCACACGTGTTTCCAGGTGCCACAAGACAAAAGGGGGGGGGCATAGGAAGAAGAAACAAACAATGACGGTTATATATTGGCCTTGTAACAATCCTATCATCCAAGTGCAAAGAATAGGACAAAAGTGCTGGGGAGGGAGGAGTAGGGGGCAGGGATGGGAGGGGCTGAGGAAGTGCAGGAGAAAGGGCGCCAGGGGGTTAGCAAGTGCTGAGGAGGGCCAACGAGGGCAAGTGCCAGGGGGAAAGGGGTGAGGGGCAGATAAGTGCGAGGGACATGTACGAGGATCAGGCTAGTCCGGTGAAGGGTGCCTGAGGGCAAGTGCTGGTGAGGGATGCTGGGGGAGACTGGTCGGGGTGGTCTGGCCCCTGTATGACTCAGAAGGGACCAGGCACCAGTCGTAGTGGCAATGGGACTTTAGCACGGGAGGGGGAGAGGGAAGGAAGAGGAGAAAAGGAACATCTTGAGGAGATTCCGGAACTTAAGAAGATCAAGTTCAAGTCTGATGGGGGGCAGGGAGGCTGTCCCAGAGGGAGAAACCTGTAGAGAAAAGCAATCTACCTCCCACCCTCTACTTGGAGAAATGTCTGACCTGCACAGAGTTGGAGCTAGAGGACCGAAGAACTATAGCAGGGAGTTATATAGAGAGTGAAAGCTGGATGAAGAGGGGTCCCAGGCACCAGACAGCCTTATAGATGATGCACAGGGTCTTGAATTTGATCATTGCGGTCACCAGGAGCCAGTGGAGAGATTTTAGGGCTGGAGAAATTCGGTCCATGTGCTTGAGGCCAAGGATAAGTCTTGCTGTCTTATTCTGGATTAGTTGAAGTGGGCGAAGGGAGGAAAGAGGCAGATTGAGGAAGAGGCTGTTGCAGTAGTCCAGCCTAGAGAGAACCAGAGCTCTAGCGATGTGGAGCTTCTGGGACAAGCTGAGGAAAGGGAGAAGGCCTCTGAGGAGACGGAGCTGAAAGTTGGACTTCTTGGCAAGGTCTGTCATGTGTGGCAAGAAGGAGAGTGAGGAGTCAAAGATGACCCCAAGGTTTTTTGCATCACAAGAGGGTGAGGGGAGGGGGCTCAAGTAGGGTGGGCAGAGAGTGGGAGGGAAAAGGAGTCCCAATGAGAAGGATCTCTGTCTTACTGGCTTTAAGGCAGAGATCATTGGCAGAGCACCACTCCTGAATAGCAGTCAGGTTTGAGAGAGGAAGAAGAGATGGCGGAGGATGGACGCTTAAAGGAGAGCTGTGTGTCATCAGCATAACACTGGAAATGAGGAGAGAAGGTGGAGATCAAGTGGGCCAGAGGGGCTAGTAGATGTTGAAGAGCCATGGTGATAGGATAGAGCCCTGGGGGATGCCACAGGTAGAGAGTGAGTTGGAGGAGAGGAAAGGACCCATTTGCACTTGGGATGGTCAGTTTCAGAGGAAGGAGGTCACCCCGCCAGTGATTCCTTAGGTCTCATGTAGACGATTTATGAGGATGGAGTGGTTGACTATGTTAAAGGCAGAAGAAAAATCGAGGAGGATCAGAACAGAGGGAGAGTTAGAGTCCAGGTTCAAGAGTAAGTCTTCATGGGTGTTCAGGAGAGCAATTTCCGTACCTCTGGATGCTCTTAAACCAGACTGGTGGTCATGGAGGCAGTCAGCTGCTTTGGTGTGGAGGGTCAGTTGAGGGATGACCAGCTTCTCCGTGAGTTTTCCAAATAAAAGGGTGATAGAGATAGAGCGATAGTTAGCTCACCAGTCCACACTCGCTTACAGTCAGCAATCCCATGGCCTGCAGAGATGGGTACCTATCCAGAGACTTCTAAAGTGATGAAGAATTTAGGGATTTGGATGGACAGCACACTAACCCTGGAACCACAAATGAATGCTCTTGAAAAGGGACAGTTTTACCACTTTTGCTCGATCAGCGCATAATGGCCTTCCTCATCTTCCCATACAGAAATGTTCCGATCATGTACCTGGTCTTAACAAGGATCTATGATGTCAGCAGCACATCTATCTCATTATGTAGGATCAGCATACTAAGAAACTACAATGCATCCAGAACACAGTGGCCAGATACATTTTCAGACTCAACAGGAGGAAACACATCACACCTGCTCTAAGGCCACAACATGGGCTACAAATCACAAAAAGAATGTATCTCCAGCCATGTGACACTGCACACCATGCTCTTGAGGATCTTGGAGCTGAATTAATCCAAGTAAAGATAATCTAAGACCACCATAGGAGAACACTGAGATTCAGTAACATGCACTGCCGGAAGCCCCTGAGATATATCAGAAGGATCCAATGAAGATCAGCCATCAGCAAGATCACAGCACCCAAAGGGAATTTGCATAATACAGGACCCCCTTACTTTCCAGAGAAAAAGTAAAAACCTGGCTCTTTAACACACCTTAACCAACCAAAACCCACTATTAAGTTACACCTGGCTACACTCCAATGCATCACCATTGCAGCAGCACAAAGGCCGGAGGTAGATATAGAACCAAAACATAAAGGAACTCACGCCGAGCCGCACTTCCCAGCACTGAGAGTACTGCTCTTGCCAGTCTTCAAACCAAGCAGCTGCACTCGCAGATCTTCCCACCAAGGCACCACCATTAGAGGAACACACCAACAGAAGCTACCAAGTGTGGCGGTTCAGAAGAAGGAGTCGAAAATTCAGAAGCCATGGCTCAGGTCCTTTTAATGTAAATTATAAATAGAAGGCCTACATTTCCCTATCACTAAATGGAATACAATAGCAATCTAAAGAAGCTAAAGGTGCTTGTCCATTGTCATGAAGTCCAAAAGAAAATATGTCTTCCATCCAAACTACCCTATCTAGCCCTGCTACAAATTCTAACTAACCTAAAATAGACCAAGGAAATGTTTTGTCTTCGCCTGGCCACTGCAGTTCATTCAATAATCTCTTGACTTATAACACCTCTCAGTGGGACAGATAGTCACTGCGATCAATTCTTGTAGCTCGTCAAGAGCACTTTTCTCTCTCGTACTTTGTGTCCCCTTTTTTGTATTGGTCTTCCACTGTAACCTGTCTTGATACTCCGATGGTTTTTCCTCTCAGGCCTCTCTGCAAGAGTACCCGAACAGGGTTGTATTGTTGCTTATAGTTCTCCCCCAGGCCTTCTCTTCAGGAGTACTTGGTCAGGGTTTTGTTTCTCCCTTTGTAAACTTCTATTATTTTCATTTTTCAGTCTTATAGTGTCTCTTTTCTTACTAGTTACACACCATTTGCATTGATTAAGCACCTCTCTTCTAGGCTTCTCCCCGCTGGTTTGAGCATCCCTTCTCTTATTGATTATACAATAGCTCTGTGGATTCAGCCCCTCTCTTCTAGGCTTTTCACCTCTGGTTTGAGTATATTTTCTCTTATTGGTTTTATGACAGCTGTGTGGATTCAGCCCTTTCTTCTAGGCTTTTCGCTTCTTGGTTAACTTTGTGGTTTATTTGATAACTCTTCCTGTGTACTGGGACGAGGTTCCAGCTTCTTGCAATAACTCTCTTCTTTCTCTGGATTACTCTGTTATTTGTCTCCCACTCCCATCACATAACTATAGCCCTGCTTTCTCGTTCTTGTGGCTGGGAAACGTGTTCTCTGATCGATAACCATATCCCGCTTCTCCTGGTCCCCCAGATACCTCTCTCTTGGTATGGGCCAGTGATAGGGCTCGGCTGTCGCTCAGGATGGTTTTCTCTATCTCTCTTTGATTCTCATCTTCATGTTCTCGGGTCTGCATTGGGACTCCTGCTTCATAGTGGTGCTGCAGATTGGAAGTAACCCAAGCTTCCAATACAGGCAGTATCGCCGTTGTTCTTGGGGTGTTCTGCCCACCATGTCCAGCTTGTGGTCATGCCACCACAGGGTTGCTTGTTCCTCTCTTGCCGACCTGAGACTCTTCTCGCGTATGCATAAGCCGGTTGTCCGGCATCTCTTACTTGCGTTCTCTCTCTCTCCAAGTCGTGGGCTCTGCGACTTACTTGTGCTCCACCTCCAGCTGCCGCAATGATGTCAGAGGGCATCCCCTGCGCATTATACTCTTCTCCTTTGTTCCTTCTCCTCGTCACAGTTAAATATGTATCTTGTCTTAAAGAGAAATGTTCCTTTTGTTGTGCAACTTGGTTTAGTCTTGCATTGCCTTCAGCCAAAGATAAGGATGCCACATTCTTCAGTTTACCAGGTAATCCCATGTATGCAACTAAATATGCTGGTCTAGGGAGTTTCTCACAGGAATGCGAGTCCTTGTCCCTAAAGGTGGAATCTCTCCTGTTGAGGTCCCGCTGGCCTCGACCTCTAGGGAGGGTTTTGCAGAGTGGACTCACCTCCCTAGCCCCACAAGGGGGAGGCTACCCCTTAGGTAGAAGGGGCGAATACCTGCGATTCGTCACATAAGCCACCATACTGAATCATATACCAACCATTAGACAACTAATAATGGAACTTCGATGATGGAAGCACTGGACGGAAAATAATGAATCACCAAACCTCTGGGGCGTGGCATGGAATTGTGTTCCACAACCAAGCTACTGAACTGACTGGAATGCAACGGTATTGCTACAGCACCCGCACTGAAGCAGACATAGCATCTAGTAACAGGCAGAGTTGAGGGTGTGCCTTTCAGAAGCAGTGCAAGAAAGGTCCTACAGTCACTCCACACTATGGGGAGTCTGCGTCTAGGTGTATGCAAGTCGTGCCCTATACGCTCCCATATGAGCTGCTTTAATTCATGTATATTACTCATAGATGCCCCACTGTGACCTTATCAATGCGAAGTCTCTTTAAAGGTCCCAAGATGGCTCTTACTCAACGGCTTGCTTCTGGCCCATGCCAACTGGGGGCTCTCCCATAGAGCCATCTTTCTCACAATGTGCCCAGTGTCCACAGCTACCTGATCCTATTTCTTCTGCTTCCCATCCCCCATATTCTCGCCCTCTTATCCAGGACCAGTCGCTGCACTCTGTCCACTGCCAAAGGCTCGAGCCCTCACCAGGTTACCTCAGGACGTTGCCATAGCCACACCGGATGGACACAGCAATTCTCCCCTGGGACCTCGACAAACCTCTCCTGACATTAGTATTCTGAGCCACTGCGTGCAAACACGTTCGAACACACTATATGCATACAAACTGAGCCACTCGCACATGGCAATTCAATACCTCTCCCTCCGGACATCAAACATCAGAACACTACCCCTCGCTAATCATCTCGAGTATCTCAGTCCTGGCCAAGGCACCCCAGCGTCAGGGCACACAAGGCTCCCCTTTGGCCACAAATGCTTTAATGCCCTTGACACAAAGCATCCAGACACAGACATACACACAGAACCTGTGAACTGCCCGCCTCAGCACAACAGCAACGCAATCTTGCATGTTTGCTCTGTTCCCACTAATGAAACCCAAAACCCCATTGAAGTCTATGGAAGACAGTTGAGTGTTGGGAGGTTGGCAATATATTGAAGGCGGGAGACACCCTCCAAAATGCGGATGAGTTTAGAGGTGTTCACGTATGCGCACACCACCTGGATTGCATCTGGCATGCACGTGTTATGAATACTGCATGCACATAACACACACCTATGACCAACAACCTGTTTTCTTCAGACATGGCCGTGGATACAGATATGTAAACGTATGTGCAAATACACACTTAAGCCTGCTTACTGGTTGCCTTCAGACATGTGCAGAAAGCGTGCAAAACCTGAATGGTCAAAACACACAGCCAGACATGCGAGACAGCGTTTGCGCAAGATGGCCATAACCAGGGGAGTTGCTAGGTCTGGAAAAGACCCGGGGCTAAGCTGTTGTGGGAGCTGTCGGGACTGGGGGCTAGCTAGTCTTTTGGCTGTAGATCCTGAGATTCTATCCGGGGCTACAACCAAAAGATCAGGGGCTATAGCCCCCTTAGCCCCCCCCTAGCAACGCCCCTGGCCATAACCACTAGACTCTTTGGCTTGAGGCTGCTTAGGGGCCTTTATTGCCATGTACTTACAGTTTTCAAATCCCGGGTTTTAGAGAAGAATTGTTTGTTGTGCATCAGAGCTTTACAGAGACCAATCTGTGTCCCTTGCGAGAAAGCGATCCCGCATTTTAGTGGAGAACTGAAGGTGGTGACATGTTAGAGGCCAGGGCCGTGAGGCCCTCAATTGGTGGATAACTACTGCACTGAACCCTACCTGCTTTGCCCTGCCCATCATATACCGGATTGGAAACAAAGTTGCAGTGACGGGCCACCTGGGAACTGTAAACTGCAAATATAGAGGCTCCCAGAAGCTCCTTCACACGCTCAAAGTATGTGGAAATGTAGTCACGAATGCTGGCATTGAGTTGTGGGACATGCCATTGGTGATTGTTCTGGTCCGTTCCTTGGATGAGTCCCAGGAGGCGGGGCCCTACCAAGCCCTTACTCAATAGCAATAGAAAGACACCTGCTTGGAATATGGCACCCATGTTGATACTGGCCCTCTCTACGAGTCCGGCGGTAACCGTGACCCAGATCTTCCTCCATGGATATTCTGACCGAGATCTGCCTCCAGGGGTATTCTGACCCTGATCTTCCTCTGTGGGTATTCTGACCCAGATCTTCCTCCATGGATATTCTGATGGCAGATCTTCCTCCATAGGTATTCTGACCCATATTTTCCTCCATGGGTATTCTGACCCTGATCTTCCTCTGTGGGTATTCTGACCCATATCTTCCTCCGTGGATATTCTGACCCAGATCTTCCTCCATGTGTATTTTGACCCAGATCTTCATCTGTGGGTATTCTGATGGCAGATCTTCCTCTGTGGGTATTCTGATGGCAGATCTTCCTCTCTGGGTATTCTGACCCAGATCTTCCTCCTATTCTGACCCAGATCTTCCTCCATGGGTATTCTGACCCAGATCTTCCTCCATGGGTCTTCTGATGGCAGATCTTACTCCATGGGTATTCTGACCCATATCTTCCATCATGGGTATTCTGACCCAGATCTTCCTCCTATTCTGACCCAGATCTTCCCAATCGGTATTCTGACCCAGATCTTCCTCCATGGGTCTTCTGATGGCAGATCTTCCTCCATAGGTAATCTGACCCATTGTCACGACCGCTGGGCGCTGGCGGCTGTGGAAGAGGTGGAAGCTGGGCCGCCATTAGATTGTGCCATCACGTCTTTTCACTGACAGCACCAACGTTCTAGTCTTTTTCAACATGGCCGCCTACGCGTATTTTCTTCCACACGCTAGGCGGTTCGGCGCGTTGCAACTTCAGATTTCCCTCTGTTGCTCTCGCTCCTCTACAGTTTTCTCCTTGGCGGTGCTCCGCCCGCTCTGTTCTTTTTTCTTCCCTGCCATTGCTCTCTTTTTCCCTGGCTCGCCTCTGCCTCCCTGCTTACCAGTTTTCCTTCCCCGGTTGGGTACCGGACGGTTCCTTTTCCTTGCTGTTATCGCCCTGCTCCATCTCTGCCTACGGAGCTTGCCTCTCTTTGTACTCTCTCATACTCACCTCGCATTGGATCGCCTGGTTGTGCTTCACCGAGTTGTTCCTGTTTCCGGTTTTCTGCTTGCTCCAGTACTCCGGAGGGGTTTTTACGCCGTTTGACTTTTCCCTTCACTCCGTTGTTAGTCCGTTGCAGAGGGGGGTCACCGTGCCTCCTGTGTGGAGCCGCGGTGGCTTCCTTTTCGAGGCCGACCTTACCTTCTAAATAAGAAAAGGCTTCCCGCTCTGCACGGCAGAAGAAAGAAGTTAAATTACTCTTCGAGTTCAGGTGAGGAGAAAAGGGAACAGGGGGACGAGTTGAGTTCTACTGATGAGGAAGACATTACCGATCTACCTGATAAAGGGGTGAGTCTACCAGCCCAGTTTGATACCCATATCTTCCTCCATGGGTATTCTGACACAGATCTTCCTCCATGTGTATTTTGACCCAGATCTTCACCTGTGGGTATTCCGATGGCAGATCTTCCTCTGTGGGTATTCTGATGGCAGATCTTCCTCTCTGGGTATTCTGACCCAGATCTTCCTCCATGGGTATTCTGACCCAGTTCTTCCTCCTATTCTGACCCAGATCTTCCTCCGTGGGTATTCTGACCCAGATCTTCCTCCATGGGTATTCTGGCCCAAATCTTCCTCCTATTCTGACCCAGATCTTCCCAATGGGTATTCTGACCCAGATCTTCCTCCATGGGTCTTCTGATGGCAGATCTTCCTCCATAGGTATTCTGACCCATATCTTCCTCCATGGGTATTCTGACCATGATCTTCCTCCATGTGTATTTTGACCCAGATCTTCATCTATGGGTATTCTGACCCAGATCTTCCTCCATGGGTATTCTGACCCAGATATTCCTTCATGGGTATTCTGACCCAGATCTTCCTCCTCTTCTGACCCAGATCTTCCTCCATGGGTATTCTGACCCAGATCTTCCTCCATGGGTCTTCTGACCCAGATCTTCCTCCATGGGTCTTCTGATGGCAGATCTTCCGTATTCTGACCCAGATCTTCCTCCATGTGTATTTTGACCCAGATCTTCATCTATGGGTATTCTGATGGCAGTTCTTCCTCTCTCTGTATTCTGACCCAGATCTTCCTCCATGGGTATTCTGACCCAGATCTTCCTTCATGGGTATTCTGACCCAGATCTTCCTCCTCTTCTGACCCAGATATTCCTCCATGGGTATTCTGACCCAGATCTTCCTCCATGTGTATTTTGACCCAGATCTTCATCTATGGGTATTCTGACCCAGATCTTCCTCCATGGGTATTCTGACCCAGATCTTCCTTCATGGGTATTCTGACCCAGATCTTCCTACATGTGTATTCTGACCCAGATCTTCCTCCATGGGTCTTCTGGTGGCAGATCTTCCTCTCTGGGTATTCTGACCCAGATCTTCCTCCATGGGTATTCTGACCCAGATATTCCTTCATGGGTATTCTGACCCAGATCTTCCTCCTATTCTGACCCAGATCTTCCTCAATGGGTATTCTCACTCAGATCTTCCTCCTATTCTGACCCAGTTCTTCCTCCATGGGTATTCTGACCCAAATCTTCCTCCTATTCTGACCCAGATCTTCCTCCATGGGTCTTCTGATGGCAGATCTTCCGCCATAGGTATTCTGACCCAGATCTTCCCTCCATGGGTATTCTGACCCAGATCTTCCTTCATGGGTATTCTGACCCAGATCTTCCTCCTCTTCTGACCCAGATCTTCCTCCATGGGTATTCTGACCCAGATCTTCCTCCATGGGTCTTCTGATGGCAGATCATCCTCTCTGGGTATTCTGACCCAGATCTTCCTCCATGGGTATTCTGACCCAGATCTTCCTCCATGTGTATTCTGACCCAGATCTTCCTCCATGGGTCTTCTGGTGGCAGATCTTCCTCCATGGGTATTCTGACCCAGATCTTCCTCCATGTGTATTTTGACCCAGATCTTCATCTATGGGTATTCTGAAGGCAGTTCTTCCTCTCTCTGTATTCTGACCCAGATCTTCCTCCATGGGTATTCTGACCCAGATCTTCCTTCATGGGTATTGTGGCCCAGATCTTCCTCCTCTTCTGACCCAGATCTTCCTCCATGTGTATTTTGACCCAGATCTTCATCTATGAGTATTCTGATGGCAGTTCTTCCTCTCTCTGTATTCTGACCCAGATCTTCCTCCATGGGTATTCTGACCCAGATCTTCCTCCATGTGTATTCTGACCCAGATCTTCCTCCATGGGTCTTCTGGTGGAAGATCTTCCTCTCTGGGTATTCTGACCCAGATCTTCCTCCATGGGTATTCTGACCCAAATATTCCTTCATGGGTATTCTGACCCAGATCTTCCTCCTATTCTGACCCAGATCTTCCTCCATGGGTATTCTCACTCAGATCTTCCTCCTATTCTCACCCAGATCTTCCTCCATGGGTATTCTGACCCAGGTCTTCCTCCTATTCTGACCCAGATCTTCCTCCATGGGTATTCTCACTCAGATCTTCCTCCTATTCTGACCCAGATCTTCCTCCATGGGTATTCTGACCCAAATCTTCCTCCATGGGTATTCTGACCCAAATCTTCCTCCATGGGTCTTCTGATGGCAGATCTTCCGCCATAGGTATTCTGACCCAGATCTTCCTCCTTGGGTATTCTGACCCAGATCTTCCTTCATGGGTATTCTGACCCAGATCTTCCTCCATGGGTATTCTGACCCAGATCTTCCTCCATGGGTATTCTGACCCAGATCTTCCTCCATGTGTATTTTGACCCAGATCTTCATCTATGGGTATTCTGATGGCAGATCTTCCTCTCTGGGTATTCTGACCCAGATCTTCCTCCATGGGTATTCTGACCCAGATCATCCTCCTATTCTGACCCAGATCTTCCCAATGGGTATTCTGACCCAGATCTTCCTCCATGGGTCTTCTGATGGCAGATCTTCCGCCATAGGTATTCTGACCCAGATCTTCCTTCATGTGTATTCTGACCCAGATCTCCCTCCTCTTCTGACCCAGATCTTCCTCCATGGGTATTCTGACCCAGATCTTCCTCCATGGGTATTCTGACCCAGATCTTCCTCCATGTGTATTCTGACCCAGATCTTCCTCCATGTGTATTCTGACCCAGATCCTCCATGGGTATTCTGACCCAGATCTTAATCTATGGGTATTCTGATGGCAGTTCTTCCTCTCTCTGTATTCTGACCCAGATCTTCCTCCATGGGTATTCTGACCCAGATCTTCCTCCATGGGTATTCTGACCCAGATCTTCCTTCATGGGTATTCTGACCCAGATCTTCCTCCTCATCTGACCCAGATCTTCCTCCATGTGTATTTTGACCCAGATCGTCATCTATGGGTATTCTGATGGCAGTTCTTCCTCTCTCTGTATTCTGACCCAGATCTTCCTCCATGGGTATTCTGACCCAGATCTTCCTTCATGGGTATTCTGACCCAGATCTTCCTCCATGTGTATTCTGACCCAGATCTTCCTCCATGGGTCTTCTGGTGGCAGATCTTCCTCTCTGGGTATTCTGACCCAGATCTTCCTCCATGGGTATTCTGACCCAG
Organism: Ambystoma mexicanum; assembly: GCF_040938575.1. Taxonomy (NCBI): domain Eukaryota; kingdom Metazoa; phylum Chordata; class Amphibia; order Caudata; family Ambystomatidae; genus Ambystoma; species Ambystoma mexicanum. The sequence goes on along the minus strand of NC_090924.1, from coordinate 119,609,590 downwards.
ATATTCCTTCATGGGTATTCTGACCCAGATCTTCCTCCTATTCTGACCCAGATCTTCCTCCATGGGTATTCTCACTCGGATCTTCCTCCTATTCTGACCCAGATCTTCCTCCATGGGTATTCTGACCCAAATCCTCCTCTTATTCTGACCCAGATCTTCCCAATGGGTATTCTGACCCAGATCTTCCTCCATGGGTCTTCTGATGGCAGATCTTCCTCCATAGGTATTCTGACCCATATCTTCCTCCATGGGTATTCTGACCCAGATCTTCCTCCATGTGTATTTTGACCCAGATCTTCATATATGGGTATTCTGATGGCAGATCTTCCTCCATGGGTATTCTGACCCAGATATTCCTTCATGGGTATTCTGACCCAGATCTTCCTCCTATTCTGACCCAGATCTTCCCAATGGGTATTCTGACCCAGATCTTCCTCCATGGGTCTTCTGATGGCAGATCTTCCGCCATAGGTATTCTGACCCATATCTTGCTCCATGGGTATTCTGACCCAGATCTTCCTTCATGGGTATTCTGACCCAGATCTTCCTCCTCTTCTGACCCAGATCTTCCTCCATGGGTCTTCTGATGGCAGATCTTCCGCCATAGGTATTCTGACCCAGATCTTCCTCCATGGGTATTCTTACCCAGATCTTCCTACATGGGTATTCTGACTCAGATCTTCCTACATGGGTATTCTGACCCAGATCTTCCTACATGGGTATTCTGACCCAGATCTTCCTCCTATTCTGACCCAGATCTTCCCAATGGGTATTCTGACCCAGATCTCCCCCCTGTGGGTATTTTGAAGCCAAGTCTTCCTCCCTGGGTATTCTGATGGTAGATCTTCCTCCGTGGGCACTGGCTGAAGATATGTGGGGGCTCATTTCAACATGATGGTTGGGGGCCCACTTGCTTAGAGCGGAAAGCAGACTGAGACACCCATAGGGGCATATATTATAATGGAGATAAAGATAATGTTAATAGCTGCTAATTATCACGAGACGGCGAGCCAGCAGGGAGCTGAATCTATGAGTGCCCGCTGAATAGCCATGAATCGGGCTATGAATCCTTCCTTGTAAGCAAGTGGCTGACATGAAGGAACCAGTGTTGAAAGTCAACGAGGTGATAACACTTCTGTTTTCCCCAATGAAAGTGACAGCCGGGCGTGCTACAGCAATCGCAGCTTGTAAGGCAAGCACTGCAAAGCACACAATGTAAGCCTCAGAACGTAAGTAATATGTAAAGGACTATATTGATGTGTTATTAGACTGCTGACTGGCAATATGGGGGCAGTTGCTGGGAGCCCCCTGTGGCTCGAGGCCCTGTTCATTTGAAACAACTGAAAGGCCCTGACACCGTTCCTGGTGGACATTCTGATGGCAGATCTGCAGACAAGGGTATCCTAGTGTCACTCTCTCTGGCTAAAAGCTGATATCCTGACATGGCTGTCCTAGTGTCAGCTAGTGCAGGTGGGACAGTGGCACCACTGTCGCTGTTTGTGACCGATATCGGCTCTCCAGGCACCACTGCCTTCAACTGAGGACTCCTTCCTCCCAGTGTCCCACCGTCACCCTTGGACCAAGGGCGGAGCCCCTCATTTATACACCTTTGCCCCACTGTCCCGGTGTGTTACCGAAAGCTGCTGTTTTTACAGCCTCGTCCGTCCCAAAGGAAGGGGTGCGTGGGAGATCGGGACTCCAGAAGGGACTATGGAAACACAACCCTGTCGTGGCGTGGGCCTGGCTCGCAGCGGGAGGCGCAGTCAGCAATACGCGGACACGGAGAGATGTTCAACACATCTGTCTTTATTGAAGTGGTACAGGAACTGCCCTTTACCCCGCCTCCCGCCACATCCCGCCCCCAGCGTCACTTCCCTTGGCCCAAGACCCCCCACCCCCCAACAATAGAGATGTCAACGTGACAAACCCTACCAGGGAAATGAATAACGGTGCCAGGCAGCCCTCAGTCACAGACATCAACCATGTGCCATAGGCCGCGACACTGAGGTGCACGAGCCTCAAAATATCACCTGTCGAAAATAATTCGCTTATTTTTAGATGACCTGTTCTCGCAAATACGCACGTCACCTTATTCACAAAAGTCATCGGGTGCAGTTCTAGGGGGGCTGTGTGCCAGCTGAAAAGATGTGCTGGCCATCTCGCTTGCATGCATTGCTGTACGCAGGAACATGTTATAGGCATCAGTGTATGATTCCCTCCCAGGCCTTTTCATAGTGAGGGCTTGCCATTGTGAAATAATAAAAAGTATCTTTAAAAACGCCTCTGCTATAATTAGCGTTTATAATTGGTTATTTATAACGCTCTCAATACGCAGAGGTTTCTAAGCGCGGATTCGGGGATCGAACCTGTGTTGCTCAGCGCCCTTCCAATGCGAGCCTTGCCACGTTTGAGGAAAGAAATGTAAGCCAGCAGTGGCTCCTCTTTACAGTGGCTGTTCCAGAAAAACAGAGGGGAAGGCTTTTATTTTATGATCATTTCAAAGCGCAACCTGTTTGTGAATTCAAGAAGCACTACCAAATGTACATACATGCTCCCTTCAATCCCTTACTATGGGCAGTTGCACACAGCTGAAGGCATCTGAATATGTTACATCATGCGCACCTGTTCTTTCTTTTTTATTATCAATTATGTGCACCTTTCAATGTCTCGGGAGGATAGCTCAGCGGCAACGTGCTCCCCTTGCAAGCAAGACGCCACGGAGCAACACAGGTTCGCTCCCCGGGTCCGCGCTTAGAAACCTCAAGCAGGTTATTAAATACATGACACACAAACTCCAGACACAGAGAAAACAGAAACAATGCATGGCCACACAATAGGTGTGTGGGCAACGTTTCTTTAGCGCAGTTGAAGTGGGCGTGCCAGCGTATCTCATCCCTTGCGCAGCACAAAAAAGTTTCCAGAATCGGGGTCTTGGAGTTCAGGCCTCCGTTGTACTCCCCGTGCGGTTCGGATTACATTTTCTTGTAGCAGACACACTCTAACACGGTTTACACCTGCTGCTGGCACTCTGCTGGGGAAGGACAGGCTCCAGCTGGGCCCCAGCCCCACCCTGGACCACCCACTGGTCGCTCTCTGCAAGACCTCGCCCACTGATGCCCTGCCACTACCTCTCTGCGTCATGGCGCTATGCCAGAGTGTGTTCACCACACAGACAGCAGATTGCCCTATATCACCCATTAATGATGGGTTGGCATGTGGGGCAACCCTGAAGTGGACGGCCCCAATTAAAGGGCCAGACTTTTCCAGTATTTCACACAATGAAATACTATACTGATCGGAGCCTCAAAGTGAGGCAGCCCAGATGACAACGCATGCGCGTATTCTTCTGAAGTATCACATCCGGCATAAGAGATGCCTGTTTAATTAAAACGCGTCCAAGGGGCAATGGGCAACATGCTACTCGGGGGCAAAGGAGCACCTGGCCATCTGCCAGGGGAGTTGCTAGGTCTGGAAAACACCAGGGGCTAAGCTGATGTTGGAACTGTTGGGACTGGGGGCTAGCTAGTCTTTTGGCTGTAGCTCCTGAGATTCTATCCGGCGCTACAACCAAAAGATCAGGGGCTATAGCCTCCTTAGCCCCCCCCTAGCAACGCCCCTGCCATCTGCCATGTAGCAGTGTGTCTGTTTGACTATTAAATAAGAGTTCCTGCCAAACCATTCATAAACAGTGCCTGCTTAACTATCCCTAGCGCCTGCCTAACTATCCCTAGCGCCTGCCTAACTATCCCTAGCGCCTGCCTAACTATCCCTAGCGCCTGCCTAACTATCCCTAGCGCCTGCCTAACTATCCCTAGCGCCTGCCTAGCTGTCAGTAAATGATCCATGTGTTGGATTTGTTCATGATTTGTTAGACATTGCCAGCAAGCTGCTTCATGGTGCTGAGGGCGGGGGTCAGGGGGGGGGCGTAGTGGGCAGGTATGAGTGGCCCTTGACCCATCAGTGAAAGTGACTGCTTCTTTGTCAATTTCAAACCTGCTGTCAACTCCAGTGACAGTATCAAAGAACTGGACACAGCAACAGAACTCAGGCGCAGGTGCTTTATGAGGGCGTCTTTGCTGGGTGGATCAAAGCAAGTAGGGCCTCATTATGAGTTTGGTGGTAATTCCGTAGTTTTTCCATGGAATTACCATTACTGCCACTTGTTCCAACAGATTTACCGCCAGACTATGAGTGGTGGTAACATCGTGTTCACGTCCATAGGACACTTGTAATTATAGTGGATTTGCCACAGGTGGACCTTCTGATGCTTTAAATATACTGGTTTTTGGATTACTCCTACACTTCAGCTCCAGTTTTGGAATTCAGCAGTTTTGTAAAATTGGTGGTCAATTGTTACCACCAAAAAAAAGTGGCGTTCAAGGAATTACTGTCAAAAATGTACTGCACCTGTGAATTCGTAGGGAGGCCCAATAACTCTCTTGGGTCTCTCTTATATTTACAACTTTGGTGTGAAGGTTTTCTGCACACTTATTCCCGGAGTCTCAGGTCCCTCTGGCTTCTGCGTGCCCTATTCTTGTCTCCCTCTGTGCTCTTGAAGACCATAGGGACTGTCCCTTTATTCTGCCCCTATCTCCTGGACTTGTAATATTTCCAGGCTTCTGTCCATTCACTCTTTGTCAGGCCTCAGAAATGTGTCTCTCGAAGATGAGAGACTCCTCGAGGTGCTCGGAATTCTGTGGCAACGGAAGCAGGGCCTTTGGTAGAGAGCGTGGCAGGTCCCAAAGGCCTGGATGTGAGCCGGGCAAGGTTGGCGTACTACTCCGACTCCCCTACCCCACGTCGACATGCTTATGCCTCGGCCCCACCGGTTGTTGTCTGTGGACAGCCATCTTGCTTCAATTCCACTCTTCTCTTTCTCCCTTCCAACTTCTGTATACTCGTATTAATTTGATATTATATACATGTGTATAAAGCACTAACAGGGCACAGGTGCATTAGAGCGCTGTACACATACAAATGGTATGCAGTGTTAATAACAAAAATAAATAAATAATGACACCATTTTCAATGACACCCGAATAACGACAAAAAGTCTAATTATTTAGTAAAAGTACATATGGGGGTGGGGTAAGGAATTAAAAGGGGAGGGGATAGTTGGGGGAGGGTAAACAATCTGGACAAACAGGGGGCTTGGGCCCCCCCTAATAAAAAAAAAAGGAATTTGACTTTTTTCGTTGTTAAACTGTCACTGACAATGTATGTGGTTATTTCGGTTGGCGTTACTGGCAAGGTTATCCAATGTGTTGCTTTCCAGGAGAGGCCACATGCCCACTAAGCCTCGTTCATCAGAGAAACACTGAGCTAGAGACTGAGTGACACTCAGGGGAGACCCAGACAGAGACTGTTTGAACCAGAGACATTACTTTGTTGGAAAGAGGAACACACTGAGTTGTAAGCTTGTCCCATATTTAGGACCTGCTCTCCACAGAGTAATGGGCAGACGGCAAGATCCCAAGAAGTGACCTTGGGAAGCATACTGCCAGTGAAATGTATTGCAAATTCCCCTTATTGGCCTGAAAGTTGTGTGTGGAGGGTGTTAGAATGGATTTCCAAACTCTGACCTGATGGGCAGAGGTTTAGAAGGCCACCCTTGTTGTGAAACAGGGGACACTTCTGGGAAGATAGCCAGACCAATTCACGGTAGCTTGGAGAGCACTCAAGGCTAAATCTCAGGAAGAGTGACAGTGATTAGAGGTCTTCAATGAGCACACACAGTGAAACACCAAGAATTACCATTAGACAGAAGTATAAGAAAATATACTATTTATTAGGCCCTAGAATTGATTAATGAAAGGCAAAAGCAAAAGCAAAATACCACACAAGCAACACACCATGTAAAATAAATACAGTCACTGCAGTCAAATGCGATCAAGTTAATAACTCCGCCAAAACCTACAAAGGAAAGGGCAAATAACTTTCAGATAGACGAACTCCAGAAAGGAAAACGGAAAACCCTAACTTTATAAGTCCAGCCCTATGATGAATGGAGCCTTGTGCTCCATGTTCGATGTGCCTGTAAAAAAAGCACTCAGTCATGGGTAAAAGTCACAAAGTACCTTTATAGAGGACTGGAAAAGTTAGATACAGAATTCTGAAGGGGGAAAACAGGTCCGAAGAGTCAGGGCAGGATGTGTTGCAATGAACAAAGATATTCCCAATTTCCAGAGGACTTTAGGAAGTGGAGGCTAGCCAAAGAGAGGACCACAAGGAACCCTTTGTGCATAAAACGTTATGGATGAACAAGGGGCCACCAGTAAGTGGTTTCAGTACTCACCGCCCATATATATCAGTTTTGGTCCAAACTTGGCAGGTCTGGAAGGGGTCGTCAGAGGTTCGATTTCCCGCCCTTGGCTCGGCTTCAAAGTGCGCAGGTGCTGCGGGCGCAGATGCAAGTCTGGTTTGCAACAGGAGCTATAACTCTTGTTTTGTGTGAAGAAGAAAGAGAACACTGATGCAACTGGTCTCAGGGCACAAGAAGGAACGCAGGAAAACTAGCTTCACGACAGTCACTACAGCACAGTGACGCACAGGCACCCAACTCTCATGATCTGATGCAGCCTTCTCTCTCGCGGCCTAAAGCAACTGGGATGATGAAATTCCGTGAAAAGGCGCTTTGCAGTACAAGTTTGGATTCCTCAGAGTTTCGAGTCAAAACTCGACACAGTGACACTCCTGCACCGTGGCCAAGATTTGATCTGGACAGTCCACTGGATGGCCCAGAGACACTTCCGAAGAAGCTCATTTGCAGGGCAACGAGGAGGCATCATGAATGACTAGTCCCACCACTCCAAAGGTTTGAAGCACCATCACAGGTCTTCTCAGATCGAGCTGAAAGCAGGGCTTTACAGGGAAAACAGTGAGCGCAGGTTGCCAACCTTCTTCACTGCGTCTCAGGATAGTCCTCTGTTCTGCACAGCTCTTCCGTATACTTGGATCTGTCAACAGGTTGATTCAGACATGTTGCTGATCAGCTGGTCTGCATTCAGGACCCCTCCTCATATCTAAAAATCTGATGAGTGCTCGCACCCGGTCAGCCAATTAGAAGATCTGCCTCTCTCATGCAAGCCAGCAGTGGTCCAATCAGGGACCACTCAGGTTCTCATGTCCTCATGTACACCAGACATTCTGGTACCAGTAGTGTGGATTGGGACCAGACAGTCCCAACCCACTTCCTGGGTACCCAGACACGTGACCTGCAAGAGCCCACAAATGAAGCGGCTCTCTCAGGCAACTTTCATGCCCAAATAAGGAATTCTCGGGTCATGAAGACCAGCAGAAGGCTAAAGGACAACATGATCAAAGGAACAGACAAAAGACCTCCTGGCACATCTATGACGGACACTAGCTAGAGCCATGAGCCAAATGCAGTAAGTGTGGTATGGCTCAGTAGAAAGTTGTAAAAATACAAGATAAAGCTTCTGCTGCCACCAGTCTGTCCCTAGGCACACTTTGCAATCACCAATAAATCCTTTGTGGATATCTAAGGCCAGAAAACACAAGGACCCCATTGCATGGTACAGTAATGTACTTTGCACAATGATAAGATGTTGGCAAAAATGGCAACAAAGTCAAAAGACTAAGAGAAACAAAGTTTCCCAGTACTGACAGCCCGAAGGACGTGTTTGTTTCCCCGTAACAATGAGCAAAATCCCAGTGGAGTGCAGCTGAAGGCTGTGCTCTCCTGGAAAATGTCAGGTCATGATTCTGTGACAAAAGCAAAAGGTTTGGGGGTCCACAAATATAGAGGGAAAGTTGCCTTTAGAGAAATGTTCCCTAACAGGGTGACTCAGGAAGCCAGTCCCCACACTCCTGCGTGAGTACAGAAATAGATGTTAAACAGTGAATGGAAGCGGGTGAAGTCTTGGGGTACACTGAAGAGACATGGACCGCAGACGTTAAAGGGGTTAACAAGGTTATTTGAGATTTGTCATCACGGAAGGAGGTGCTTCAGTTCAAGGCACAGAGTACCCCAATGAACAGATGATAGCTTACGAGCCACATTTATTTGCATTTTGGAAGATTTTATCGAGACACCCGATTAAATATGGGCCAGGGAGCAGCATATATATGTATTGTGTGTGTTTTTCCAGTGTGGCCTGCAGTGCCTCACATTCAGGGGGTTCAGCTCTTCATTTCTCTTGACTTCCAGTGACGCCATCACAGTGGTAATTTGATTGGACATCCACGGTGGGCGTTGCCTATTCCAGCAGTATTATGTTTCTTAGGAGGGCTTATGTGGATTGACACCTGTTAAAAGCAACAATAGAAAATCACTTTTGACTGTTGGTCTGACATTTTTTTCTCTAAAGGAGGTTGTGGAGTTGAAGCCTCAAGGAGCAGGTGTTCTGGGTCCTGCTAAAAATATCAGAGAACAATGAGTTTCATAGTAAAAGAAATACCCGGGGCGCCTTCCTCTTAGTTATGCAGCTCTATAATTACTTACATATGCAGATCATTCTAAAGTCTAAAAAGTATATTGTTCACTAAAAATCAGGATGGCCAATCAGGAGGGAGAGGTCCCAAATAGCCCCTTGTGAGTTGTGGCCACAGATTGGCAGTGATATGATCTGATATTTTATTTATATCGCGCTCATACACAGGGCGCGACGAGGCAAGGGGGGTACAAGTGAGCACAAAACAAAGCTCTTACTAGGCCCAGTGACATTGATAACGTGCAAGTGCAGGGGAAAGGGAAGGGGGAAGTACAAGTGGAAGGGGAGGAGTGGAAAGTGCTGAACACAAGATCAAAACAACAACTGAAAGTGCGGACAGCAGGAGGCAAGTGCAAGAATTAAGCGCAAACAACGGGTGTCACTGGCCGCACTACCTGTTGTTGTTTTTGATCACATGTTCAGCACTTTCCACTCCTCCCCTGCCCTTTGCACTTTCCCTCATCCATCTCTCCTGCACTTGCACGTTCTCAATGTCACTGAGCCTAGTAAGATCGTTGTTTTGTCCTCCCTTGTAGCCCTCCGTTGCCTCGTCACACCTTGAAACACTTGTGTATTGGCACCATATAAATCAAATAGTATATCATATCATAAATGATGTCAGGTTCAAACAAGGTCAAGTGCTTTGCTTTTTTCTGTGCGCCAGGATATTCCATTTGTGCAATTGTGTCCCTCATTTGAATTGCCCCACTTTTTAAACTCCTCAAGTTCATTGTGTCTAGCAAATTGGGTGTTACAGGAGGTGCACTCCTTTCCTGCCCTTGAAGTCATAGGTACACATTTTTTAATTGTAAATGTTCTCAAATGGCCTTTATCACTATTTTATGTATAGAGTGCACTATGTGACAGCCAAAATGGGCCAGACTCTCAAAAAAGTGTGCATCTGGATGAGATGCCCCATGGTGCAAAGATGTGCCGCCTCATGGGGCATCTTATTGGAGATAACAAATTCACAATGAAAACACGGAATAAAGCCCAGTGTGCAAAGGTGTGCAAATTGTGGTGCAAAAGAGGTGCAAATAAGTGGGCATTTAATGGTGCATCTGATGCGATGCACACATTTTTGGCACATCTAACAGGTGCCCACTTTTTATGTTCAAATGCTGACACCAAAGATGTGTGCATCCCTTTAGATGCCCCCAAAAGGGTGCATCTACCCTAAAAAGCACAAGAAATATTTCAGAGAGTTTGTTTAATGTTCATTCTCTTTTTTTTGTCTTATGTGCATAAGTCTGAGAATAAGACAATGCATAGGTTTTAACTTCAGCCTTGTGGTAAGTTTTCTTTGTGTAGTGGATCACTTCCGGTGGGAGTACGTGTATACCATTTAAAAGTCTCAGGTTGTGGTGATCTTGCCATGCCAACCAGGAATGTCGTAGAGAGATGTCTATGACTGTGTTGATGCCGAGTAGAATTAAATATTTAATTCATATCATTGTATAACAGCTGGCAGCGTGATTGCCAGACAGCCACGTGGAAAGTGTTCTACTTCCCATGTGCCCTCTCACTCCTGGGCAAGAGTTCTATGGCTGCAGAGGGAGGAGGGCCACTTGGGTGAAATCAATGGCAACACAGTACCCATCTATGTCGTAAAATGCCCTCACAAATCCTGCCTTATTACATGTATAAAGAGGCATGCCTATATATACCCTGGCAGATGTAAGGATCATGTTAATGACCTTGCATACGACCAGTGACTGTGAGGATTTTGATATTACCGCCATGACGCCACAGGTTTGCTGGAAGGAGCCTTTTGAAAGGAAATACAGGGCTGGAAGTGCATTGACTAGAGGTGGTATAGCATGGAGGGCCATGTGTATGCTAAGGGCCCCCTCTCACTGCATCACCATCTCACGTATGATACGCGGCGGGAAACGGCACCTCTGCTTGACCTCTTCGTCAGCCAGTTGAAATACAGCAATCTTCCTATATATCATCTCCCTCCTCGTCAGTCAGTCGGTACAGCAGCTGGGTGCCTACTGGACTGGCTACTTTGGGAATGTGTTGTTGGTTGTTGTTGGGATGCACGGTGTACATCTTTGGTTAGATAGGTCACTTGCACTCTTTTCTGAGCCACTTGCTCTGCTTTTAAATGGAGCAAGTGTCGAAGGCCATCTTTTGGAGCAAATTTTGGGTTCTGGTTTTGTGAATCCGGATTTTGGTGCATCTTTGCTCACTTTCTGTGGTCACTCCCCCTTTGCATGCTTAATTTGGAGCATTTTAATGCTTTCCTCCAAATTTGTGCATCTTTTGCCCACATTTTGCAGTCCTTTAATAAACCAGTGGCACATCTGTGAGATGCGCACTTCTGTGAATGTGGCATATCGATTTATGACGCATTTGTGGTGCATCTCAGTTTTGCCCACTTTTTTATTTTTGAGAATCTGGCCCAAATTTGTTTTATTTTTTATTATGCTTTAACGGTTAACAACATGAACATTTAACATTTATAGCACAAAATAAACCATCAATAAAAAGAGAAAAGAAGTATAATTAACATCAATAAAATATAATCATTAACCAGAATCAAATTTATGAGGTAAAATGTAAAAGATCAGTGTGCAATCATACATGTCACACACAGGGCCTCATTACACGGACGGCAGTAACCATGGGGCTATTAGCGCCATGGTTGCCGCCGGTATTTTACCGAGTCCGCCTTGGTGAATGGGGGAATTACCACCCCATTCCAAGGTTGGCGGGGCGGTAATTCCCCATTCACCAAGGCCCTTCCCCATTCGAGCCCCCATAGGGCTCAATGGGAATGGGGAAGGAGCTTTTAGCGGTACCGTTATTTGCCCTGAAGTCCCTCAGCGGGTCCCTTCCTTAACGTGTGGTCTGGCCACACGTTAAGGACGGGACCCGCTGAGGGACCTCGTAGTATGGCGCTAAGGGATTACCGGCACCGGTGCCCTTACCGGTGCCGGTAATCCCTTAGCGCCATTCGTGTAATGAGGCCCACATTGTATGCACACAATATCAATCACCCAATGGATTTAACTCCAAGTATTTTCTAAGTTGCGGGCCTTACAGAAAGACGTAACTGCTATGACCATAGAGGAAGTACGTCCAGAAAGACATTCCACCCAGACTTGGTCTCCCAACCCCTCTTCTACTGGTATTCAGAACTTTACTAAATAGTTCCATCTCAATCCCTGTATCGCTGGGCAATCTATCAAGAGATGTCTAAGGGTTTCCCCATCCCCTCCCGCGTTGCAAAAACGACAGTCCAGCTGGTCTGCTTCCAAGCGACCCTGCCTAATCAAAATGTTTCTTTTTTGGGAGGAGATTCCAGCGAAAACGCAAAAATGGGAGCCTAACCTCGATGACCAGGTAGATTGACAAAAAAGGTGCTAGGATGCCTTGTGTTTTATAGTCACCCCTAAGATGTTCTAAAGGGGGATAACCATGCATTTTATCGACTGTGCCGCTTCTAAATAGACCCCTCTTCACTCTACATGGGTTTTCTCTAAGGTCTTCCACTGAGCAAGTCATTTTCAATAAAAGAAGCTCACGGTAGACAAATATCTAATTTAGCCATGTACATTTCCCTGAAACCAAAATTGCCTTCACATCCTGAAAGGCCCAGGTTCCGGGCATAGGATTTTCCTAATGTTTAAAGATGTCACAAAGATCACAGCCAGTATTTTCCACTCTGCGCGCGCCTCAAGGGATATTATACCCAGCTCGTCGTGGATTAAATGGACAGGAACAGATGTAGGAACATGTAGTACACTACGCCACACCTCTCCTTTTATCCTTCCGCAAAAGAATGAGCAACGACAAAACTGCTGAATGATTTGGGCTCACTTTTGTTTAAAATGGCTGCCGTAATGACGCATTTCTTAGCAAGGTTGCTAGATTTGAATGTAATAAAATAGGTACTTGGAAGAAAAAACAGGTACTGTGACTATCGGCAATTCTTTTTTTCTCCAAGCACAGTTCTTTCTTTCCAAGGCTGTGCAAGGTGTTTGCACTCACACAGCGTGTATGAAAGCTCAGCTAGTCAAGTGCTTGCTTCAGACAAGCTCAGGGGCAACGCGTTTGTCTTGAAAGCAAGACAGCACAGCAACATAGGTTTGAATCCCGGTCCCGCACTTAGAAACTACTTGTTGGTATTAAGCGCTTTATAAATGTATAATTATAATGATCTATCTATATGCAGCCCGCAGTTGCGCGTTTGAATCCCAGCAGGGCTGACACGGTTCAATAATACTGAGTGCTGCTGTAGTGCACAACAAAACCATCAGTAGCGCCTAGAACTCAGGGGAATCCGGCATCTAGTAGTGTAAACAACTGTGATGTTAATTGAATTCTGAGGATTCGGATCAGTGAGCTTTAAAGTGCATTTAGTGGGTTAATGCGTCTGCTGCGGAAGCATTGAGCGGGTGCACGTTACCGCTGTAGGTGCTTATCGTGTTGCCCTTTGATAGAGGAAAAGCGGGGTCCACTGTGGTGACTCGTTCCTCCGGCTATCTGGGGTCCGATTACAGAAAATGTGCACGGGTGCAAGTGGAAAGTTGCACCGTATTAGCACTAGGGCAAAGTAGTGCAATAAACATTTGGGCCATATTTGAAAACATTTGCATTTTTCATGGTATAAGCACAAGCAAAGTTTGCCCTAGTGCTAACGCGGAATGATATTTTGAAACGTTGCCCTGTGTAAAAATGCATAGAAAGTGCATATTTTTCTTGCTAGAGCAATGTTTGCCTCAGTGCTTGTACCATGAAATATGGCCCCAGTGTTTTTGTTGCCCTAGTGCTAAAATGGTGCAACTTTGCACTTGCCCTGGTGCAGTTTCTATAATGTGACCCCAGATGTTAGGCAAACGAGCGCTGCTGTTATTACAGTGCCGAGTTACCCATTAGGCTAAGTGGGCACAGGGCTGTGGGCCCCACTCTTTTTAGGGGCCCCGCAACAACGGATCAAAATAAAGCGATTCAGAAAATTAAAAACGCATTAGGCGATAATTTTTGAGGGGGCGACATTTCGACTGCCTAGGGGCCTCCACAGGGTTTCATCCGGCACTGGCCACCGTGTAACATGCGTCTGGCTGTTATGAGCAAAATATACATGTTCGCTAGTTCTGTTAGTTGCACTCTGCGCAATACATGTTAAAGGGGGAGAGGTGGTGACAGACGCTCTCTCTGCGTGCCCCCGAAAATGAGCCTCTTTTTAGCTTTCTGTGGCTGGGGCACCTCTCTTTTCCCCCAAGAGACACTTCGCAGCGTTGCTGATCCAAAACGATGCAGGCGAGCTGGGCCTGTGGGGGGTGACATGGGAAGAAGAAGCCTGGGCTGTCAACACCCTTTCTCTCCGGCCACCCGCGGCGCGTGCCCTCAGCACCTGTCTCTGCGCCCTGAGCACCAGCGGACTCACTGTTGCACAGCGAGGCGGGGTGAGGACATAGAGCTTTACCATTCCAACAAAAAAGCAGCCACGTGCTACACAAAATGACAAGACCACGCATTGTTATCATTTCTGGGTGGCCCTTTGGCGCCACCTACTGAACGAAGGCGGGTGAAACACCATGATAGAGTAACCCTCCACGAGCGCCGCAGCGCGCCATGTCAGTTGTATCCTCTGAGGCAGGCAAGTCCCAGGGGTCGTTAAAGAAGGTGTTAAGACAGTTGCATACGTGTTACACCCCTTTTAACGCCCGCTTTAAGAACCCGTGGGATCTTCGTTTCTCTTTTGAGGCGGAGTGGGGGAACTTGGTGGTTTAATCGCGTCCACCAAGTTGCCCGCCTCAACGTGCCAAACAGTGTAAAGCCAGCACGTATTTTCATTCTCGCATTAAACACATGGATTATTATAGCACCCACCCGACCTGTACACCTGGTAAAGGCTGTCAGGTGAAATAGGGATCCATTGTAAATAGCTACTGCACTCGCTAATTACCAGAGGCTTTAGCGCTTTCTGAAATGGAGTGGAAAACAAAAGTATGAAACCTGAAACCGTCAGGGTTTACACATCTGTGTTCTACTATGTAGCAGAAATAAAAAAAAAATGCACACAGTGGACCTTTTTGCACGTCCACTATCCAATGTACATATAGATACGAAACGTAGTTCCCAACATTCCACAAACCCTCCAGCAGTTCCCCTCCTGTCACCCTTTCAACTTCCGGGAAATGGCCGCGGGTATTGAAGAACCTGGTCTCCACAATTCACTCCAGCTCGTGGCACCTGTGGTGTGAGTCGGTTCAGACGTGCGATCCAAGCCTTTTTCAGGGAATTCTGGTCCCAGTTCGTGCTGCCGTCATTCTCAGAGGTTCAATACTCTCCAGCAGAAGGAAACGGCTCCTCTGCCCGTTAAAAATGTTTGGTCTTATATATTGTGTCTGAGCTGCAAGTATTCATATTAGAGCGAGTGATTGTGGAGATCGGGAAATGCTTTTACGCCACTTTCTCTGAAAAAGCGCGAGATGACTAACCGGACTTGAGCTCCCCATGATTCTATTGTCTTATCCTGAGAGATGTCTTTTAGGTTGGGGTTCCCTATCAGGGGTTCTGCTGCTCAGCTTGCTGTTATTAGCCCCCACCCTCGCCCGCACACCAGAGTGCCATGTGAAACGAGTGGTCGCATGTTCTGGCTCGTGCTTTACGGCATTGGCGATATGGTGTGCTTCTTATGCTGTTTGAAGCATAGCAGTGTTCCTCCATCACTACTCGGGCCTTTTCCTCATGTTGCCCTGTAATAGAACGGACCTACTCGTAAACATAGCTGGAGGTCAAGAAGAGATAGGCCTCCCTACCTTTACAGCAGACAAGTGTGCATCTGTTTTCCTCCTTTTTTGCCAACCCAGAAGGATACTCACCTACATCAGCAGTGTCTTTTCAGGAGTACAGGATGGGCAAGCAGTGAAATACACAGAAATCATGTATTTATTTTATTGAATTCGATTCAGCGCCGGCTGGAGAGTAGATGGAGACTCAATCTTTCCAGGTCCCCTTGCATCTTGGTTAGAAGGGCCATGCACTTTTGTTTAAACAGGTCTTGTATCAGCTGTAATTCTGATTCCCGGGTATTTTATGGAGGTGTTAGGTCTGGTTCGAAATAGTCCATTCTCATGTGTCTGCACTATTTCTCACCAATACTCTATTCTCAAAGCCTCTGTGTTGATCTCATTAAGCGTGTAGCCCAATATGGCTCCATACACCTTTCTCATCTAGGGCTGGGAGAGTGGTGGCCGGACTTGGTAAGTAAAGAAGAACGTCGTCCACGAACAATAACATGTTGTTTTCCACACCCCAAACATGTATGTAGACCTGAACCTGGTGGGTCGCCCCAGATAATTTCCACAAGGCCCTCAATCGCAATCACAAACAGGATTGGGGTAGGGAGCACCCATGCCTCATCACTGTTCTCAAACCGAAAGGCCCTTATTGGACATGTTTGCCCCTATTTTGCACAATGGCTCCCGGTACAGTCATTTGAGATTTTGTGAAGTTTCCCAAATGAACTTCCACCACTCCACGTCAAAGGTTTTCTCCACATCGAAAGTCAAGACAAATGCCTTCCCAAATGGGATTTGTCCAAAGACTGGATCACCAGGAGTCTGCGTATGTTGTCACATCCCATCCTCCCCCTATAAATCCAGACAGGTGGCATGGCCCAAGGAATAGTAGTTGGGCTGAAGGGGAAGATGACGGGAAAAGGAAGTTTAAAAACCTGGTCCAGGTGGCGATTGGGCAGAAAAGCAACAAAGAGACCAATGTGTAAAGGGACATGACGGATATCATCAGCCAGGGTGTGAAAGTCTTAGCTTCTTTGATATTTATTAATATAACATGGTGTGGATAATTCTGTTTCTGAAAAGGAGGTCTGCTAGTCAGATCCCCTTTTCAAAATGCTCCATGCCAAAATTATAGTGCCCCCTTGCTGTTACCAGTTTCCTGACATCTACAGTGCCAGTTCTGCAGTGGCACAGTGCAGGGTCAAAGGTCACCTGTTCCTCCCTTGCAGCTGCTGGAACAAAGTCCGTGCAGAGTTGGCTTTTTTTAAACAATCTGCACCTCAGATTTAAATTCTGATAATGACATGCCTTAGTCCCCATTGATTCTCCTGCAGGAAGGGTAACGCCTTCCCCAGGGCATAGGAATTCCTCCAAGAGATCTTTTGGCAACTGGTACTTCAAAGGCAACACTGACATAATAAAGCCACACTGTCACACTGAGGGTAACTTTTGTTTGTTGTATATTGTCTCTTTTTGTCGCTATGGTTGGAATGCCTGGAAACGCTGGTTACTTGTGCAATGCATCTTGGAATGTGGAATGTGGAGGTCTGGATGTTCTAGGAGTTACTGTTAGGGATCAGGCAGGGTTGGGTCATTTACATGGTGGTTGTCTTTATTTTGGTCTCCTGTTAAACTGCCTACTACCTTGTGCAGTGGTGATGATGCGTTACTCCTCAAGGCTTCTGTACATTCTTGGTGATTGTGAGCTCTGTCTTGTTAAGATTGATTGGCTTTTGTTAAGGGTGTTTTAGGAAGGGACCTGTGTGGTATCTTGTCTTCCTAGATTGTTGTGGTTTGAGTGTGTGGAGGCTGGCTCAGGCTCCAGTATGCTGCCATTCTAGAGTGAATGGGGAGTTCGGTAATGTTGTCAGAGATGGTTGGGAAACGGGCTGTGGGTTATTGCTGTTGCTGCGGGGTCTTTGTAAAATAAAGGACTTACCTGACCTGTTGCTCACCTTGCCTCCAATACTTCATTTTGGTGACGAGAGCCATTGGATCTCGTGGCGAACCCGACTACGCAGGCTGCCGATAGGAGGTGAGCGGCTCGTAGCAAATGAAGGAGGCAGGCCGTGGATAAAAGTACCTTGCGGCATGCCTACTTGTGCCCATTGATGCATTTTGGCTTTTCGGTAAGACACGGTCTAAGGCGTGAGCTGCAGGAGGTGACTACAATATGGGGAGAAGGAGCGCAAGCTTGAAGGACAGTGCACAACAAGCGTTTGCAGGTTAGAGGAAGGAACCTCTGCGGGTGAAAAAGTGTGGCAGCCATCTTGGTTACTATGGTACCTTACAAACATTACTATTGGGGCTCGGTACGGCAATATTGACATTTCAAATATTGTGTAGCCTGCTAGTGGAAATCTTCATTGCTCTAGGCAGAATCTTCCTCGTTTCAGTGGAGGTTGCAACAACTCCCTAATGATGTCGGTGTGACCTGCAGGTGGAGGTCTTCATTACTACAGGTAGAATCTTCCTCGTCTCAGTGGTTGTGAATGCTGGTCCTGATCTGGAGAATTTCTTACTGAGGCAGCACTGTTGTGGACTTTTGACTGCAGAGCATTGCCTATTGCTGCATTTCTAAAGTTTAGCTCTATGGAGTTCGCACAGTAATAGATCCTGGACTGTAGAAGTGGTGAGAGGATGTCAGTCAATGTGCATTCTCCAGAAATCTTCCTGCTGAACCCAGGGGTGCGAACTACACCCTGGGGTGACTGGAAGCAATACTGGAATAATTACTTGGGTGCTGTGGAGTACGAAGGGATGTTCACCACAAAGAAGAACATTTTGCTTTTACACTCTCTTGGCCAAGAAGGTAAAGAAAATACAGAGAATTGCCACCAATAACTGATGCTCAAGGAGGCGGTGACTTAGATGAGTACCAGAAGTCTCTCTTTCAGTTGGGTGCTTATTATGCACCCAAGACGAATAAAGCTATAAACCGTTACAATTTCTACACTCGAAAGCAAGTGGAAAACGAGTCGGCAGAGGAGTATGTCAGTGCTCTAAGAACTCTGGAGAGCACATGTGAACGTACAGTGAGGATGGGGACAGATGATCTTATAAAGGATCAAATCATTATACACACAAATAATCCAATTGTTCAATAGAGGTTATGGATATGTGGTAATCTAACCCTCGAGGAAGCAATAGCGATTGTGGAGCACACACAGTTGTGCTTGCGGAATATAAAAGAGAAGAAGAAATGTGATGTGGCAGAGGCATGCAAAACTGACTTAAGTAAGGAGCAAGGTCAATTGATGGGAAGGCAAACCTATGGATAATTTCGGGCGCTGGGAGGATTCAATGATCCATGAATATAGCCGATTTGCTAGAGATTTAGGTTCATCATCAGGTCCGAGGAGTCTTGGTTGTCTTAGTCATTTATTGCTTTATTATTGTTGTAAAAGAACCAATACCAGCACAATTTCAAAACATTAAGTTGGACAGAAATTGCCAGATTTGTTCAACATAGGTAAGTGCACACAGCGGACGCGCGTTTCGACCTAAGTCTTTTTCAGGGCCAATGGAGTAGCGATAATGCTCTGGATAGAGCTGATGGGTGGTCCTCCCGAGTCAGGGTGCCACTGGGGATGGATAGCCAATTCTGGTGCCGTGTCGGCGTGTCAGCGCCAAGACAATTCGGTTACCCGGCGGAGTCAGGTGCATTTGGTCACAAAAAGTAGCAAGAAAAGCGGTGTGAAAAAGGAGGACCCAAAGAAGGATGCAGACGTTAGAAGGGAAAAAAAAGACCTTGGCATTCTTGGATGGTGAGAAAGGAGGTGCTACAGGTGTGGACGAGTGAGTCACTTTTCCCAGCTCCAAGCTGTGTCCCACTATCAATCAAAAGTGATCAAATTGTGGCCTTAACGGTCATTTTGCTGTCACGTGCCATAGGAAGAAGAAGGTGTCGTTGTCAAGAACCGAGGCTTCCTCCCCCAACTCCTCACCTGATTCTTCTGGGAAGGATTCTTTAGGATTGGCCTCAGTCTTCTTCTGATCCCTTCTTCTTGAGGGAGTTATGTCCTTTGGAGTTCGGACTTTCTTATCGTGTAGGTAGGATCTGGCCCCTCCGGAGGCCACCTTGGCAGAGATGTAACCCTGACCTCGGGGATCCCCAGACGGCCAGTCCTAATTTCCAGGGAAAAAGCACGAATGCAGAAAAAACCCTGTTTCCGAATGGGTTCAGAAGGGGGACAGTCGGTTCCTCTCAATCTTCAATGAAGGCGTTGTTTGCTCCACAACAGAAAGGAATGCCAGTTGTATAGATGTCTGATTCCACAACTGTCCAGACTATATGGAGTTGAATAGAAGAGCACACTAGTAGTTCTCCAAATAGAATGCTGAAATGAGCAAAAGATTATAAGAAGAAAAGGCAACACCACGTGATAAAAGACAGAAGAAGGAAATAAATGGGTTAGAACGAAAAGAATTATCCTGAGCAGGTCGTGAAAGGCGGACTGAAAGGAAATAGAAAGGTATACGGATATAGACTAATAATGCAAGAGAAAAAAGTTCCCAAGGTGTAGTCAGAGTAACAGGGACTCTGCAAGTGAAAGGCAAGGCAGCGCCGGTGGAAGAATTGGAATACCGGCGCCAACAATAAAAAAAAATAATACTAAACGAAAGGCTGCGCAGAGAAAGATCTAATGTAACACTAGAGAGACACAAGTGCACAAATCGAAAGGCTAAGTAGCGAGAGGTACGGAAGCTAAGAAAGTCTAACAAGGGGCAATGGCACAGAACCAGGCGGCGCCGAACACCGTGAGTAGAAGGAAAGGAACAGATAAGGCGGAGAGCAAAACGGAACAGACAAATGAGGCACGGGCTAAAAGGAGGGAGAGAATCCAAGGTAGGGTACAAGGCGGATGGGAAGTTCACTGTAGGCACGGAGGGATCCACGGAAGAAACTCCACCACACGAACCGAGCGTTGACTAACAGATACAACGCATCGGTTTGTGGGAGGAGCCAGCCTCTTAAAGGTACGGTGGCCATCTTGGGTGAGGACTGGAGCGCGCGCTGATCATAGCCTCCAGCGCTTCCACAATCTCCAGTTCCTGACAGTCGTGCATTCAGGAAGGTGAAGATGATGAGAGCTCAGATGACGAGGATCGTGTAGTAGTTCTGCAGGAGGGCAGCAACAACTATTCTCACATGAAGAGTCCCTGCTGCAGGATCAGGATTGATGGTTCCCAGGTGAAAGTAATGGTGGACAGTTGCTTGCCTTATTCAGTTTTGTCCGAGGACAGGTGGAAGAAACTACAAGAGGCAGGTCTGAAGGGTTCGCTCAAACGTTCCAACAACAAAGACCCTGGAGGATGCAAAGGGTCTAGGATTGCCTTGATGGGAATGTTTCAGGCTGTGGTCGAATATAAAGGAAGGCTGGCGGTGATTGACATGTATGTGGCAAAGAAAGGAGTGGACATTTTAGGGTGGAGAGATCAAGCAGTTTTGGGAATTAGACTCAACCCCAGGAGCATTGACCCAGTGCTGTTCGTACATAACAACGCCATGGAGGAAGAACAGTTTCCAAAGGTATTCAATAATAAGGTGGGGTGCTTCTGAGGATTTACTCACAGGATTGTGTTGAAGTCGGAAGCAAAGCCAGTGTGTCACAAGCTCAGGGACATTCCGATATCGATCAGGGGAGAGGTTAAAACTGAATTGGAGAAGCTTCTTGAAGGAGGGATAATTAAGTGAGTGGATGCTGCGGAGTGGGTCAGTTCCATTGTGGTGGCACGCAAGAAGAATGGAACAATCCAAATGTGTGTAGACCTCAGAGATGTTAATAAGAACATTGTGGTTGATAAGTTCCCGCTGCCCATGATTGCAGAGATGCTGAATAGTGTTAGAGACGCTGTGATGTTTACAAGCCTTGACTTATAGGGCGCATATCATCAGATGGTATCAGGTAATATTATACCCACCAATAATATCGCCAAGGTCGTTGGTAATGGCCATAGGCAATATTATTAGTGGGGATAATTTTTGGGGTAAATGGGAGCAGGGGTTGCGGATGTGTCCCCCTCTCCCTTTAAAAAAATATGGGGGTGTCCTCGCAGGTTCAATAGGTTAATATCGCCAGAAGAATATGGCACCATTATTGTATGGTGATATTTTTGCTGGGATATTAACACATGGAACCCATCAGATACCACTCACAGAGGATTGCCAGAGTTTGACGATGTTCATCACGCCATTTGGACTTTTCTGTTTTTGCAGATTGCCGTTCGGCTTAGTGTTGGATGCAGCTGTATTTCAAAGGGTGATGAACAGGATTTTTAAAGGGACTGAGGGTACTCTGGTGTTCCAAGATGACATGTTGGTGTCTGGCAATAACGCTTTAGAGCATTATTAGAGGTTACATGAGGTACTAAGCAAATTGAGGGACAAGGTGTTGATGATGGAACCGAGTAAATGTCATTTCGGAGTAAGAGAGGTAGAATATCTTGGGCATGTAGTGAGTGGAAAGGGGTATCGCCCCAAGGTGGATAGCATGAAAGCAGTAAGAAAGGCACCATCACCAGAGAACAAAGAGGAAGTCGGGGCATTAAATGGATATTGGGAGGTCACAGATCAACTGATGGTAGAAGATGACCTTCTTTTGAGAGGAGGTGTCTTGGTGGTGCCGATGTGTTTCAGGGAGAAATTGGTCAATAAGGCCCATGAGGGTAACTCAGGGATTACGAGTACCAGAAAGACATTGAGAGAGAGGTATTGGCCGCCTGCAATGGATGTTATGGTAGAGAGAGTGGTCAGGGAGTGTGGGCCATGTTGCAATTGTGATAAGGCACTGACACGAATTGTCACCAGTTTCTTTGCTGAGGGTGCGTGGTCATGAGTGGTGATTGATATTTGCAGACCATATGACATTTTAGGAAAGGAATGTCGTTTTTTGATGGTTTTGGTTGATCAATTTTCTAGCTGGGTGCAGGTGAAGTGTGTTAAGCAGATTTCTAGCAGTGAGGTGATCAGGTTCCTGGAGCAGGTATTCAGGAGAGGGGGCTATCCCTTGCAGGTGATGAGTGATAATGGCACGCAGTTCAGGAGTGCAGAAATGCAGTATTATGCGGATAAGAGAGGAATCAAGTGGAAATTCACATTGTTATATAGACCAGAGTGCAATGGTTTAGTTGAACATTTTAACATGGTATTGGTAGGCGTGATTGAGCAATTGGTGAGGAATGGTATAGAGGTCGGCGTGATTGATATAGAGGTCAAAGATGCTGATCAGAGAATGCTGTGGAAGGTGAGAGTTTCTCCCAATAGGGTCACAGGGGTGTCTCCATTCAAGATTATGAAGGGAAGGGAGGTAAACACTAGTCTCAATCCCACCTGGGTAAACAGTGTGGTTAAGGTTTTGGATGACAAGGAGGATATCGATGAGAGTGTGAGGAGGAAAATAAATTAGGCGCATGTGAAAAACAAAATGGATTATGATCCCAGATTGGAAAAAAGGACAAAGCCAGCTATCAAGGTGGCGAAGAATTTGTGGGTGAGGATCAGGAAGGGCACTGACATGGCAAAAGGTAGATCAAAGTTTTCAGAACCCAAGAAGGTCCTCAAATTGTTGACTAATGCATTGAGGGTGGAGGATGGGTCCATTTGAAATTTGGATAGAGTGGTTGCAGTGGAAGTTGTAAAGAATGCTAGGCCAGTAGTGGACTTGTCCGGTCTGGTCGATGTTTTTGGTGATGACAGTGGTACAGTGCTGCTGGGTAGCAGCACTGTACATGATGTGGGTGACTTGAGTTCTGCACGTACGAGTGAGGAAAGTGATTCACTTATGGGCTGTAGGGTGAGAATGATGAGAGAGCCAGTGTGGTTCAAGGATTATGTCAGATAGTACACTGTTTAGTGCTATGCCTCTTATGGTCAGACTATTTACTGTCTAGGTTGTGTCAGGTTATGCACTATTTAATGCTATGTTTTTTATGCACCAGACGTTTATCTTGTACATTGGGTTTCGTTGTTGGCTCTTTTCATTTTTTTTTCTTCCTTTCTTTTTGGTTTGAAGTGGGAAGGTGTGTGGAGGTTGGCAAGGGCTCCGGTCCGCCGCCATTCTAGAGTGGATGAGGAGTTCAGAAACGTTGCCAGAGACGATTGTGAAGGGGGTTGTGGGTTACTGCTGTTGCTGCAGGGTCTTTGTAAAATAAAGGATTTACCTGACCCGTCGCTTGCCTTGCGCCTCCAATACTTCAGAGTGCCCAGGGAAGCTGGTTGCTTGCAGAATGCATGATGGAATTAAGCAATAAGCCCTGAGCAGGGAGGCATTACCGCTTCAGGTAATGCCCTGGGGCCCATTGTTACAGACCTGAGTGAATTGAGGGCCTTAACGCAGGCTCCAGGGCATTGCCTGAAGTGGTAATGCCCCCTGTGAGGGGCTTATTGCTATTAGTACTCTGACCCGCAAGATGCCGTCTGCATTTCACAACTGAATAAAAGAAAGAAATGGCTGCCATGGAACGGGGAGAAGGGACTACATGTAGTCCCTTCTCCCCGTTCCATGGCGGCCATTGAAAATATAACATTTTAAAAAAACAAAGAAAATGGCCGCCATATAAAGAGATAAGGGACTACGAGTAGTCCCTTCTCCCTTTCCACGGTGGCCACTCCAAGAAGGAACCCAGGGTCGCGGCGGTGAGCGGAGCCTTGTTCGCCCGGTAAGGACCCGGCGAGTGCCAATCAGATTGTATGAGACAATCTGATTGTCCCTCGCCGGGTACTAATGTGGAATATGGAAGTGTTGAGGTTCTAGGTGGGACTATTACGGTACAGACAAGATGGGATCCTTTTCATGGTGCTTGTCTTTACCTTGGTCTCCTGCTATACTATCTACTTGTAACCTTTAACCAAATAAAGACTCACCTTTCATACAATGCTGGGTCCAGCCTTGTTCCTGCTTGTCACCTGACTTGCCTAGCTGCCCCTTGCCTAGATGCCCAGCATACCACACTGTTGGAGCAAGGCCTCACTGCTCGCTGCATTAGTGTCAGGTTCCTGTTCACTGTAGGTAAAGGATCCTCTGTATGGCCCGTCAAACAGTCTAGTCCACTTTTGCCGACCTACACTTTCACGTAATCACTTTCTACAGATTCTTGTCCACTTTCTTGCTGCAAAATGCAGATGGTAAGATGTGGTAAGGTATATATGGGGGTGCAGGTCTGAGGTGATGCAGCGGTCTCCCTCCACATTTTGCAGTAAAGAAGTGGAAGAATCGGTAAACAAAGAATTCTGTGAAAATCTACTTTAGCAAAAAAAAGTCACCAAACGTTCATAGAAACAGTCAAACTCTGTGGAGTGGGAGTGCAGGACAAAAGGGTATACCTTGTCCTGGGCAACCTGGATTTGGACACTCAGCAGCCTAGAGGACAAGGTACATCCCTGGGGCCCGATACCCACATTAAACCACCTGTGTGCTACACATACACAGTCATTGACTGCCCATCCGACGCTTCTTCTGGCCATGTGCCACTGCTTGGACCACACCATGTGTTGAACTTAGTCATCAAGCTCACCAACCTGACGCGGAATCACCACTTCACAAAGCTCCTAAAAACCTGGCTCAATGCTCTTTACCCCCCAAAGATAGGAATACGGTACTGTGAAGAGGCCTTGACACACCGTCCACTTATGAGCCTATAATTTAAGCTCGACTTCTCTAGCTTTCGCGTCCAAGAACATTGAACATTGACATCGTTGACCAATCTAATCACCCCAACATCCATGTTCATCTAACCAGGGTGCCCTTTCTCTAAAGTCTGCATTCTTTGTGTTACAGGAGTGGATCTGTCTAGTGTTTACTAGATAGTTGATTGCGTTTTTATTGTTTAATAAAAGGTCTATATTTGTATAGAACCTTGATTGGACATTTGTTAATTTTGGACCATTGTAGTATTACTCTTTGGGTTACTACTGTTATCAGCTCACTCCCCGTGAAGATAATGCATGTCCTCGGCCTGCACTAACCAAAGATATAAATAGGTATACCTTTCGGACTGTGTATGTTTCATCTTTGCGGTTGGCCCCACTTCTAGTTTAGTAGTAGTGTGGAGCTGAAAAGGCGGCTTATTCACTAGTTATCCCTGTTTTCCTGAAGAGCATTTTGTCACACTGTTAGGCAGCAGTTGGATTCGACACAGACTGCGGCTACAGTTTAGTCATCTAAAATAAAAGACTGTATTTTCAACTTTGGGACTACTGCCAGGCATACTTTTGATTTTGCACAATGGAGTTAGAGATGAGCTCAGTGAGAGAACTGAAATCCACTGCCTTTCTGCATATATGTCAACCACACAGACTCACCCAATGCATAAGGGCCTCCAAGGTTTTGAGGAAGCTGTTGTGGTGGAGGAGAACTACTGGGCCAGTACTGCCCTAGAGCCCCAAATCCAGATTCCCTTTCCACCTGGGGTGCTGGTAAGGAGGTGGACACAATAGTGACCATGTTCCTGCAATTCTTCCCAGGGGGCAGATAGTGGGGTGCCCCAGAGGTCAAAAATTTCAGTAAAGTCACACGCTTCGGTTAGGTCCCAAAGAGCAATCAGGTCCCAGGGGAGTGGCTCTATAGCGGAGACGACATCTAGGAGGATCCTTTTAGAGGGGAGGAAGGTGGCCTTAATGGCGAAGAAACAGGGATTTAGGAGCATCAGGGAAACAAAACCAGGGGAGTTTGGAGATGCTGCACAAGCTGAAACTAGAGGAACAGAGGGAGGCCCTCAAACAGATGTATAGTGGGGAGAAGAGTGTTTCCAGTGGTAGCACCCAAGGGAAGCTTAGGTGCCACATCCCGAAGGACTTAGTCCAACCATATGCGCTGGGGAAGAACATCTTCGACTGATTCGGAGCACTGAAACTAGCCGTCCAGCTCAAGCAGGTGGAAGCTGAATTGTGGTGAGCAGCTCTTAGGAGCCGCCTACCAAGGGATGCAACTGATGTAATCATTGAGTTCGCCCCTGAGGAGCGGCCCATTTATTCCCTAATGAAAACTGTCATCCGTAGGAAATTCTACAAGTCCCTAGAAGAATACCTTAGGTGCGTTAGAGAACTCCCAAAAAGCGGGAATCAGAATTTTAAGAAATGTACACATTTGTCCCTGAAGTGAAGTATCCTAATGGTTGGGTCACTGGTAACCCAGGAATGTTTAATTGACTTGCATGTGAGCATGTCCTTAAAATTGTGAGGCAGAGTTACACCATCATCTAGTGGACAAGCCTGTCACAGACCCTAGGGAGCTTGGAAGGGCTGCTGATAGGAAGGCTCGGGCGAACACACCCACAGTATAAGCAGAAGCATCTGATAATAGTAAACATAAGGAGGCTAAGCGCAGAGGGTATGACCCCGTCTTCCAAGAAAGGCCCCCAAAAACGTACATGGAAATCCCAGACACATGGCCTGTCAACCCCCACAGAAAAGAAGAGTGAGGGTACCTCTATCATTGAGGCATCCCTACCCATAAACACCCAGAGTTGTTTTCTTTGTGGAAACATGACACATAAGAAGGAAGATATGGCCTGTAAGGAAACACTCAAACATGCCTTTGTGGCTGTCGGTGGCATGGAAAATGCCACAGTCACTGTGGGCATCTTAACAGATGAAGTCCCACTATGCCTGGGGTGTGGTCGAATGCTCCCTAGCCACTTTGCGATGGAACGGTACCCTGTCCCAAGAGGGGGACCCAGTTCCCACCCATACTGGGACATTTTTGGAGTCTGTCTCTGTACAAGGGTAACACATCTCCCTCCTTCCTTCCTTATGTGACATGGGTGCTAGTATCACAGCTGTCAGGCAAACATTGATGCTGGAAAAGCAGTACATCCCAGGCCCAGACCAACAGGTGAGGAGTTTTGATGGTCTAAGCTACTGCCCATGGCAGTGGTAGAGCTCAAGGTTAAAGCACCCATGCACTGTGTTGCAGACAGAGACTCCATTCCAGGAGGGTGTATATTAGGTCATGACCTACCTGGTCCAGACATAGGTGTGGCAGTCACTAGAGTAAGATATCTGAGAGGAGCAATAGGAGAAGCTCTTGAGGACCTGAGGCTTTTCTGCAAGAAAGCATGGGGGACCAGTCTCACCAGTATCACCCAGTCCAGTCCTGAAGTCCCCTGAGGCATCTGCCCCTGTGAGAGAGGGCCCAGTGGCCACTGATATGTCTACAAATGTAGCACAAGATTCAGTGAGCTCAGGGTTGCCTAATGATGCACTAAAGGAACATAAAATGGAGGACTGGGTAGTTTCACACCTGAAGAGTTTGCCAGACCTGAGTGCATTGTCCTCAGCTGGAGGTCCAGGTCAGGTTGAATGTTGCCAAGAATGCAAGAATGTGTCACTCGGGTGGGTTTGCGGAATAAGACAGGGCAGCAGGTGCAATCTGAGGGCCAGGGCCTATTCTAAAAAGAAGGAGCCAATACAGGGTGAAAGCCCTGGACTATCCGGAGACAGGGAGCAAACTCAAAGCAGGAGCCCTGACCTGTTGAAAAACAGTGGACAGTGAGTCTGAGAATTCTGAGGCCAGTGCAGCAAGAGATGGGTTGTTCTTCCAGGCCCCATGAAGTTCCTACCATACTTGGCTCCTTAAATGCTGGCCGGATTCTTAGAGGTGACTGGGAAATTTGACAGTTTGTCAGATCATTTTTATATGCCTAAGCGGGGTGTAAAAATTAAAGATCCACTGCAATCATTCAAGTATTGCCAAGGTTCTGGCTAGACAGGAGGGGCGACCAAGACTCGCTTAAATCCACTATCTGTGGTTGGGGGGACTGTTAGGCAAGATTGTATGCAGCAACCCTGTAGGAGACTGCACCAGCCTTGTCCTCTTGGTGTTAGGTAACCCACCTATTGGTATAGGTCAGTGCTACACAAGTTGGTAGGGTATCTGGGCAGCCAGACTAATATCAAGAGGGGTAAATGGGAGCTGTAGAGCTGTAGCATTGAAATCCGCAAATAAAAGTATCCAAATAACATTTACACTCAAGGTTTTCTAGTAAAATAATGATGTATTTAACGGTCAGTTTTAAATAAGCCTCATTTATAAAGGGCAATATGCAATAACAGAAATACACTTCGTAACACATTCTCAGATTTAAAATGAGCAAGTAGATACTCATCAGAGATACCTTATACACACTTCCTGCACCCTGAGGTGACTTCAATTATTATGACAGTATTGGCATTTATATATCACTTTTTGCACTTAGTAAAATTCTGATGTTGTGGAAAAAGAATAGGTTAGGGCGGGAAAGGGTTAACAGGTTCTCAGAGCATGTGAGCACTTTTCAATCTCCCAATGAAGTCTAGATTAGATCTTTCCCAGCAATACAAGTTAAATGTAAGCACCACCTATTCGGGACAGTTAGAATCAAAGTCAATGGGTCAGAAGAGTCTGCAGGTGCCAGGACAACCAAAGTCGTCAATTTGAACAATGTCTGTGGAGCTGAGGCACTTCTTTAGATAGCACAAAAGTCTTACACAAAGTTATAGAGTTTGTAACAAAAAATTCTCTGTTGGGCCACAATCTGTTAGGCTTTTGAAAGTCAGAGCTGAGATCAACTCTGCAAAAGGCAGCTACTGCAAGACTCCAATCAGATAATGCAAGCTACAGACAAAAGAGGTAAGTACCCCTTAGTCAGGACATTACCTTAGGTTTGAATAAGAGGATCCAGCTGACTTCTGTTCTGGTTGCAGTCTTGCAGATCCAGGGTTCCTGGGCCTCAGTCGTGGGGACAAGAGAGAGGACGTCTGGAGGACTCCTGCACTGCAGTTTGACTTTTGGCGGCGGCTACGGGCTATTTTCAGTTCAGCGGCACATCGCAGTTTCAGCCACCAGCAAATAGCACCACTGCAGATCTTGGACACTAGATGGGCTTCCCTTGCTTCTGGGGTCCAGCACTCTGGTAAGGTGACTGAGGCTTGGGTCATCCTACTTCGGGAGGGTCCTCAGTATGTTCCTGGAGCTTCGGCTCAGCTTAAAGACAGTCCACTCGACTATGGATTTCTCGACCCCTGGCACAGGGTTCCAGCAGCAGCAAAGAAGTACAGACAGTCCTCCAGTAAAGTTCGTCTTGGGGTTAATTGGTCCCACTAACGCAAGGGAAGAAGGCGTCCTTTCAAGAGCTTCTCTAGTGGATTCGAATTGGAGCTTCAGCACTGCAGCAGGGCTTCACTGGGCAGTTCAACGGCCCAGGAGGATGCAACAAGCTTCTCTTCACGATTCCTTCGTCAGATGTTTCGTCCAGTGGTCGACTGTCTTCAATTCAAGAAGGCTCACCTTTTATGCAGGTTTTCCCATTCATGCACAGTCTAGCTGTCACTCACACAGCAGGGTGGCTGTCCTTCAAGGACAGCCAGCCAGCCAATCAGCACTGAGTGCATTCAGGTAAGGACAGGGAGTTTCGGCACCTCCCTCGCTTACTGCCCTGCCAGACACGCTGGAGCCAGAGGTGGGTTTCAATACTGAAGCCCGCCAAAGGCAAAATTAACTAAAGGGTTAAACCTGGTTTGGCGCACAGAGTAAAACAGAAGAAAAGACCTCACGAGCAAGAAATGGCAAAAACAGTAGAGCGGGCCATTTTGACAAAATGGGCACCAATGGGTGCACTACTGCAGCTGAGGATTCAGCCTGCAGTAGAAAGGCACAATGGTAGGAAAATTAAACCACTGCCACCAGCCATTTAAAGTAGTGAGGGTAACATAAAAAAGGTTACTTGAGTAAGTAGGAAAGGGGGCTACTAAGTTACCCCTCAGCACTTCCACATAAAATGGGGTGTACTGGACCTACATAGGAAAAAGGTAAGTAAAGTAAATTTCACTTTACTATTCTTGGGAACAGTAGTTCACCCAAGGGAAGATATTTAAACCTTATGAGAAATCCATACGACTTCTCTGTGACACTGCACTGAGGATGTTGTGTGTCACCATAAAAAAGTTGATGCCTTTGGAGTTTGTCAGACTCCAAAAACAAAGGAAACACAGAGTCCAAATCAGATCAAAAGACACGAGAGAGAGTGAATAAAAGGTCTCACTCACTCCAGGATAAAAATTAAAAGTCCTAAAGTCCAGCAAAAGAGCTGGGGGTCTCTAAGTTTGAAGGGAATTAGCACAGAAATGAGAATTCTCCCTAACAGGGTCTTGTGAGAGGAAAGGGAAATACTCTCAGTTGGGATCCCCTAGGAAGTCTTAGCTGACAGGTGGACACTAGTTCATGTCTGGGGCTATGCAGATACTGCAGAAAGGTCTGC
This sequence comes from Ambystoma mexicanum, assembly GCF_040938575.1. Taxonomy (NCBI): domain Eukaryota; kingdom Metazoa; phylum Chordata; class Amphibia; order Caudata; family Ambystomatidae; genus Ambystoma; species Ambystoma mexicanum. The sequence continues at coordinate 119,579,142 of NC_090924.1, read as the reverse complement.
TGTCTCTGCCTGCCAACACTTTTTTTTTTAATGCTGGAAAGATGGTTTGTGACGGTCCCTGGTCTAGAATTCTCAGACTCTTGGCAGGGATGTGTTTGCCAGCCACCTGTACACCTGCAATCAGAGCGGACATGGTGCAGCTGAGCTCAGAAGGGGTTGACCAGCTAACTGCCAACCTTAGCAGGTGATCGATGGGAATAGGGTGAAACTGGGCCACAGTTAAAAAGAATCCATGAATTTGGCATTGGGCCACATCTCTACAGACATCTACAGACATTCCATATGGACAGACTGCCTAAACTGGAATCTGAACACTTCAAGTGAGATGACCACAGTATACTTTTCTCATCTTGAACATGAGCCTGACACAGAGAAGGGTGGATCTCAACCTTTTTTGGCTGCGGAGTGTGAATGGATTCTGTCGGCTAGGGTCTGAAAGCATTAGCTTTCTCGATTTTCATTAACAAAAAACAATGCGTGTAGTTCTGTTAATCAGACCCCTTTCAAAATGTTCCATGACAAAATTATAGTGTTGCGCATGTGCCTTGCTGTAACCAGTCTCCTGATATTTGCAGAGCTTGCTATGCAGTGGCACAGGGCAAGTTCAAAGGTCACATGTGCATCTCTAACAGCTGCTGGAACACAAAGTCTCTGCAGGCAGAGGTGGCATTTTAACTGTTTGAACCTCTGATCTAAATACGGACTATCGTATGTCTTAGTCACTCTGGTGACAGGTAAAGCTTAATTTAAGCTATGCCTAGTTGTGGCATTGGGAATGATAATAGCACATAATAATAGAGTGACAGAAATGTACAACACTGGGCCTTGATTCCCGCATTGAAACGCTTGTGAGCTACACCAACCTGGACACCGCCACCACCACCAAGCATCTTCGTACAGACCACACCATGTGTTGGACCCAGTGGAAAAGCTCACCAACTAGAATCATGGTCTCAGGGAGCTCCTAAAAGCCTGGTCTAATGCTGTTGAGCCCCCATCTCCCCCAAAACAGGCAGGAATAAGGTACTGAGAAAAGGCCCTGGCCCCTGGGTCCACCTTTGAGACCATGGTGACTTTTAGGACCAACTTCTCTACCTGTGCGCCTTGAACATTGATGTTGTTAACCAATCTGATTGCCTGAACACCACTGTTCATCTACCTGTGCGCCTTGAACATTGATGTTGTTAACCAATCTGATTGCCTGAACACCACTGTTCATCTACACAGAGTGCCCTTTCACAAACATCTGCATTCTCTCTGTTTTCTTTCACATGGGTAGGTCTTTCTAGTGTTTTCTACTTCGTTGATTACATTTTTATTGTTTAATTAAATGTCTACAGGCAGGTTGTCAAATAGGAGCGCAAATTAAAGGAGCGCAGAGAGTGCGTTCATTTCATGTATGCTACTTTCTGAATTGCTCATGTCACCTTATTCTCACAGGTGACCTGAGTGCTTCAGGGTGGGCTGGACCGTGGCACAAAGATGCACTGTCCAGTGTATGACAGGCTCCCAGTAACCACGTGGTTGCTGGGAGCGCGGTTCAACGATTTCTCATGAAAAGCTAGGGAAAAAAGCATTTCTTTCCCTGTTTGGGGGATATGATAGGTTATTTATAACACTTGCTTAACACCCAGAGGTTTTTAAGCGCGGACCTGGGAATCAAACCTGTGGTGCTCCATGTCGTATTGCTTCCAAGGCGAGCACGTTGCACCTGAGCTATCCTCCAAGTGTGCAAGTTCAAGTGTGACAGCCGCAATTTAAACCTTAGCTATCACACTTAAAGAAGAAATCATGACAGTGGCCGAAAGGCGCTGGGATGACCATCCCTCCTGCACATTTAAAAGTGCATCCCATTTGTGAATTCGGGATACGCTTCCAAATGCCCAGAAGCACACCCTTATTTGCGTAAATACGTAAAGATGGAAAGGGACATCTGAATGAGCGCATTTAAGATGTGCTCATTCAGATGACCTTTGTGAATTGGGCTCCTCCTTTTTTTGGCGCAAGTGAGATCTGCTAGGTCATCTCATCACTTGCGCCAAAAACCATTTTGGAGAATCTTGTCCTATATTTTTATAGAACCTTAATTGGACATTCTTTTATATTGAATCATCGTACTATTACTGTTTGGGTTGCTACTGTTATCAGTTCACACCCTCCCATTGAAGATACGGCCTGGCCTGCCAAAAGAGACAAAGCAGGGGTACCTTTCAGCTGTGCATGTTTCCCTTTTATGATTTGAGGCCACCGGTGGTTCATTAGTGCTGTAGGACCACGTTGGTGGTTTAGCCACTGCTCATCCCTCAGAGAGCAGAAGCCATTTCGTCACAGGGCTCTTGTAGATTCGGGGTCGAAATTCTTGTACTTCAGTGCCCATACCAAGATGACACCCACATTAGACTTTAGTAAAAACATAGAAAAAAACACTAACCTGCTTGTTGCTTGGACATGGCTATAGATGACCAGGACTAGCTAGCACTAGTTCTTTGGTGGGTATTTCCATGTTCCCATTCCAGCCCCTTGAAGATTCTTTCGCGTGTTGCTTTGGGACTTTTGTTTGGCGGTCCAGGCCACCCCTTCATCCTTCATCCTTCTAGGTCTGAGCCTTGCTCTGCTTTCTGATCTAAAGATTCCATCCATCTCTAGGTTTGGCTGCCCCCTGGGCTCGACTCTAACCTTTCCTTAAGTGTCTACCTTGGCGGCCGTTCACCGTCCCTGGTGTCCCTCCGAGATGGCTCTCCTTTCCACCTTCAGTTCGGTACCACCCCTGCGGCCTCTCCTGTGCGCTCCTGTGTAGTTGCACTGCCACTCCATTCAAGCATGTTGTCTGGACCAGCTTGTAATCCCTTGCAGCGTGTCTGCTGCATGCATGCATCCTCTTTGCCCGCCCACTATTGGGTCACCTGAAACCTTACTATGTACTTGTTTCTGTAGTGTCCATGGGCCTCATTACGAATGTGGTGGTACAGTGACAACGGTGCTACCGGCACCGCTGTTACCGTACCACCACATTACGAGTTCTGCTCGTGGCTGCCACTCTGCACGCCTGGTCAGACCAGGCGTGCAGAGCAGCACCCGCGAGCAGAACTCGTGATTGCACCGGTGCCGGTGCAACCATGCTCCCCACCCCCATTCTGCCCTATGCCGGCAGAATGGGGATCGGGATCCCACCCACACCGGCACCTGAAAATGGGCAATTACCGGCTCATTCAACTCGTAATGGGCCGGTAATGGCCCATTTGCGGGTGCCAGTGCCGGTAGCGAGTTCGGTGGTAGCTGTGCCTGTAATAAGGGCACGGCTACCGCCAAACTCGTAATAGGGCCCAATGTTCCCACCTGTGTATATGCTGCATGGTATCTAGTCTTTGCATCGAATGCCAAAGCATTGGATGCCTTACCATAGAAGAAAAAGCATTGAATGCATTTTTTTCAATGGTAAATGGGTTCTTTTAATTATAATGGGTTTTTGAGGTAAAAAAAGGGGCTCGGGGGACCCCCCCCCATTAAAAAAAAAAAGAAAAGAAAAATGCATTCAATGCTTTTTTTTCTGTACTTTTTTTTCTATGGTAAGACATTCAATGCAAGGACCATGCTGTATTTCTCCTGAGGTTTTCCCCTGACATTGCAGGTTGAGTATGGGAACAGGCAGGTGGATGTGAAAGGGACCCCTAAGCTCTCTATTGGGTCAGTTCTCTGAATACAATCTCCTTTACTGTTGGTGCTTGCTAAGTGATGCTGACAGCTAACTTGTGTTTCTTTCTGCTTCATAGGGTTATTGTGACTAGCCTGCTCGTGACCTCCACTTTTTGGTCTCCCCTCATCCCCCCGGTCAGTGGAACCCCCAGGGGTGTGGCATTGATCGGGAACCTCTAGAGCCGGAGGGTTGCCGTCCGAGTCTCCAGAAACTACAATCCAGTCATGACGACCGGTTAGAGTCCATTTGTGATGTAATGTCACAGTTCAGTCGGTTGGCTTTTAGTTTTGTATACAATTTATAGTCGTCCAGTTTAAGTAGAGTAACGTGGATAGTGTTCCTATCCAGTTTTTTCTTTCTGGTTTAGAATGATAATATCAGAATGATCACTTAAAACTTTGGTCCTGGGGCCCCTGGATCCAAAGAGAGTTAGCAAGAGAGGAGCTATCGTTAATGTAAGTTCTTTTTATAGTACGGGGGGGGGGCGCGGGATATCCATCAGGACCTGGGCTTACTTTGGGGCCAGCCCTTTGATACCGGTATTTAGCTCTTCGTCTGAAAAGGGTGCACACAGTACCTCACTCCGGGCATTATCATCCTGTGGTGAGACTAGGTTATTGAAGAATTACGTTTTTGCTTGCTGCATAAGCTGCGTAGCGTGCTACATCAGGCCTCATCTCAGGACTAAGAACATTCAACCTTATCACTAACATCCTCACACAGCTGCACTGGCTCCCCCTTGAAGAACTTCTGCGTTCAAAGAAGCCTACATCACCTGCAAAGCAGTCACCACCAAAACGCCCCTCTATCTGGCTGAAAAACAAACCATCTCCGTAAGCCGGTAAAACCAGAAGCCACAATGGGGTGCACTTATCCACCCCCCTTGCACTTCCTGTTCTGCGCACTTGCATGACCTTGACCCTGACCCTGACCTCATCATACCTGAATGTTCTAGGCCTTGCAAGTCGGTCTGTCCCGTCCTCCCTCTGTCTCCCCCCCCCTAGCTTGGTCATGCTTGATATTCTCATGTACAAGCGCACTGGATGACCAAATACCTAGCAGTCTGAAATGTCACCAGACCAGTACTGTAGTTTATTGATCTGTATGCTCCCCTCCCCCCCACCCCTCTTTTCTCCTTTTTGTCAAGCACTTACTAGTAGATATGCCTCTGGCCTAGTATGCTAGCCATTGTTGTTAAATTCATCTTCAAGGCCTAAGAATAACAACTGTATCCCCTTGTTCCCTTCCCGCCTTGGAGCGCTTTGAAGCACTTCACTTGTGTATAAGCACTTTACAAATAAACAATTACCATTACAACATCACCAGGCAAGAAGCAAAGAACCACAAGAGGGAAAAACAGGAAACAATCCTTTTTCTGCAGCAAACAATATCTCTTTAACAAGTTACCAATGCAGATATGACTGGCCCTCTGGAAGCTGTTGGCGTTTGGCTCTACGTCCCTGGACTTAGATGAGCCACCGATGGTTCTTCACTGCAGCCGTCCGTGTGGCAATGGCCCAGGAGTTACAGCCATGCTAGGTGATATGGCGCGGAACGAATGGTGATTGGTTGGCAAGCGCAGGAGTGCTACAAGGTCGTTCAAGGATGATGTATGTCACCTTCCGAGGCGCATGTACACTCACCGACAAGCCCTGTGTTATGTCACGAAGGTAGGTATAGCTGCTGTTAATGTTAATGTTAAAGGATATTTGTACCGCGCACTATCACCACCGGAGTGGTCCCCTGGCGCTCTGCTGTTCAGGGACAGCAGTCACAGGAATGCTGAGCCTGTGGTTACGTACCACCAGGTTGTAATGGACGCTCCTCCAAAGGTGCTTTGTGTCATGCGGGTAGACAGAGCAGCATTGCACTGGACTCGGATGGTCCTGAAAAGCCATGCAACCATGATGCACAGTTAGAAAGTTCATTACTAAAGTAACAGACTAATTGTACTATACTGACGTTTCTGTATGAAGCACATTGTGTAACACTATATAAAAACCCAGAGGTTTCTATGCTAGGGCCATTTTCTGGGGGCAATGGTACTATCCGGGTTTCTAGGCACATGTCTGTTACAACTGTATGCAAATAAGCCTGGTCTCTGCCTTTGCTGCTTGTTTGTCTACTGAATTATTTGGTGATGAGCTGCGGGCGTCTACATTTGGCGCTGTCACACCTCGAATTCACCGTGCCCAGCTCAGAGGACAAAGCGAGTAGCCGACTGCTTTCCTTCGAATCCCTGTGTGCACACAAAGGACAGGTAAGAGGCCTAACTGGAACCTCCAAAAAGGGGTTTCGGAGGAGAGCTGCCTGTGAAGGCCGTTGTTTCCCCGTTGGGCTGCATGAACAACGAGATTATTTCATTGGATGACAGCATTGGTATATGGGATCACATTAAAGAGGGGAGGCAGTAATGAACGGGAAAAGCAATTAATAACATTCATACAAGGAAAACAGAATAATTTGTGTCGATTTAAAAAGCAGAACACAGTAGGTAAGAGAAATAATGGAGGCCGCAAAACTGGATAAATGGATGAAATAAAACTTTATAAACAAAAAATTAATTCGTCCGTGCCTATACAGTGTTTTTCTTTCTGTATCCTGATCCTTACTCTCATTCTGATATGGCTTGCATTCTGATCTTTTACCGTTATCCAGATGCCTTATTAAGGACTTTATTTCAAATGTTATGTTATCTATAGATTTGCCATCGTCCTATTGAGAATATTGGGCTGTAATTTGGGTTTGAATAAAATAAAACTTTACAAACTAATAAAAAACCCTCGGTAAATCGGTGCTGAGTGTGGAGCCAAGGGAGAAAAGGTGCAGAGGGCGGCAGACAGCGAAACCTCCAAGAATGTACACACTTTCATTTCAAAGTAAGAGATCGGAGATACGAAAGTCAGTAGACAAATGGCAATGCAAAAAGTATGAAATTAAAATGGAAAAAGAAAAACCAAAGAGCCAGAACCCCTCATCGGGGTAGGGCAGCAAACTGTATGTTTATAAGCTGCCGATCAGCAGAAACATCCCGGCTCCTGGAGCAATGGAATAGAATAGCTAAAGGGGATAGGCTTAGACAGTTCCCTATGAATGAGACATTTGACATAATAAAACTGTTCCCTTTAAGATGCATTTTAGAAGCTACAGGATCATCACTCAAACAGCAGAATGGGAAATATTTATAAATTGGTTCACATAAGCATTAAAATGTTAGCAGGTTCAAGATTAGGAAACTTAGAGGAGTCAGTCCAATATGAAACTGCATAACAAGCCAGCAAAAACTGAACAGCTTAAAAAGGAAAACTGAGCAGTTTAAGAAGGAAAAAAATGGAAGGGGAGAGACGTACCTCATCTGTCCCAAGTCTACGTCATGTCTGCAGCTGACCGGGACTAATAGAATGGAAGACACAGATGAACCTGGGACACAGGATGTTATCTAGACACACCACAGGGTGCAGAGGCAAGCGGTGTGACCAGAGCAAGCGATGCAAAGGCAATCCCTAGAAGCCCTTCTCAGAGTGCAGTGGGTCCATCACCCAAATCCCTTGTTCTGTCCAGCAGGTGGCTAGCACATCCACTACCATCCCATTCCATGCCTATGCAGGCGTGCTTTATAGTCCAGAAACTGCCAACCTACAAGCCCCACTGAGACCGTTCCCAGGACTGGGTGCGGATGGAACTGATAACATAGCCTGCCCAGTGGGCTCCTGGGAATTTGTGTACAGAATAGAGGAACCTAAGAAGGTTACTGAGAAGTTACAATATGATACCCCTTTAGGGGCTGATATGAACCCGCTCCTGAAAGTGGTTACGCCCACCAAAGTGCTGCACCATTTGCCTGGCCCACAGAGGATGTGCAGTATGGAGTCAGGTTGGCACAACCTAACGATGCTTTGGTTGAAAAGATTGTTGTGGTATACCCACGTAAGTCTGGTTCAGGCAAGATCTCGAATTGTAAACATAGGAAAGGTGAGCCTCCAGTACATTTTGTAGATTGTTTGAAGGTTGTTTTTATGCATAATTCAGGAATAAATAAGCCGGATAGACAGCACAGGAAGTGATAGCAGGTGGATTTGTGCAGGGGGCGTTGCCCAAGGTACATCAACAGCTTAAGATGGTGAGAGTTGGGTGGCAAACGACGCCCCTCTGAGTTGATATTGGTTGTGAATCATTGTGGTCATGTCGAGAACAAAGGAAAGTGGCCACTGAGAGTAAATGAGTAGCTCTTGAGGTACAGAATTTGACTCAGTGGCAGCCAACAGCTGAGCGGAGTGGGGGGTATCTGTGAATATGGGTGGTGTGGGGCCTGTACCAGGAGGAGGTGTAGGACGCACTCATGGCAGAGGAAAAGGGCAGTGGGCGTGGTTCTCGTAGCTAAAAAGGAAATTTAAATTGATGTGTAACCAATAGCATGCCTTGTCATTTGTGTAAACGGGAGAAGCATTGGAGGGACGAGTTGCCAAACTGGCCCTAGCTCCAAGTCACAGGGGGTGGGGGTGGGAGTAATACTCTTTCCACATCTCCTTTTGCAAAAGTGGCAACCGAATCAATTCTGAATATGCAAAAGAATAGAAGGGAAGATTGCCAAAGGGCAGCCCATTTCATGTTACAAACATTGGTGCCAGTGCACCAGGAAGGTCCTTACGTAAGCTGCAGAAGTAGTGGTAAAGAAGTGCAAGTACAAACCACACTGTGATGAAAGCTAAAGAACTCAAGGAAGTGCCATTACTGCTAGAAACAATGTGGGCCATCAGAAATTCCTGCTGAGTCCAAGCAGCCAACAGGTTCTATTGTCCCCCATGTCTGAGCGGCACACCTTTCTGTTAAGCCCCCTATCCTCTGTGTATTTACTAGGTTGGATTTATTGTGTCAATTGAGATGTGTTGTCTATTGTTCACCAGGCAGGGCCTTTTTAGATATCTCTATCGAGCATGAAAGCAAGGTAAACGACAGATTGCTTGATGAACAGAGAAAAGATGTGAGCCATGAGCAATACAGAGAAGAAAGAGATTTAGATGCGCTGTTAGCTCAGCTGCCCTGAGGACTGTGGGCGCAGCACGCAAATGATGTGGGTTTAATTAGCAATTGGGAACCAGTACAAATCCAAGTAGCCCCTAGTAAATCATGACTCAGAAAGCCACAATACTCACTGAAACCAGAAGCAGAAGGAGGAATGTCTGTAGTGATAAACTCATTGTTAGATCAGGAAATATTTGGTGCCCACGAGTAGCCAATGTAATACCCCAATCTTACCTACAAAGAAACCTGTCGGGATTTGTATAGATTTTTACAGGATTTAAGAGCGGTAAATGCAGTAGTGCTATTACCATTGTCTGCTGTTCCAAACCCGGCAAACCTATTGTGATGTATACCGCCCACTGCTACATGGGACACAGGAGATGACTTTTGCTCCGCTTTCTTCTCAGTTCCCATATCCCTAATAGCCAATGTCCTTGTGCATTTTCAAACTTAGTTCACCAAAAAACATGGACTCCTTTATCACAGGGGTACATGGAAGCCCCACCTATATTAAGCCGGGCTCTGAAGAGAGATAAGGATGATATTACATTTGCAGGGTGTTAACACCTGATGCAATATGTCAGCAACCTACTGGTCACGTCTCCCACAGAGGAAAGGTGTACGCAGGAGGAATGGGTGCCAGGTTGGGGGCATGAAGTATCCAAACATACATTGCATCTATATAAAGAAAAGGTGCATTATTTGGGTCATGATATATTGACAGGTAGGCAGAGCATATCAAAATCATTAGTAGAAGTCATACTGAAACTAGGTCCTTTTTGGGGGGCACTGAGTATTTCCACCAGTGGATAATAGGATATCTGAGTACAGTATAGCCGCTACAAGAATAAGTCACTTGGACAGAGGAAGCCGAAAAAGCATTTGTCAAGACAAAGCAAGTCCTAAAAGGCTTCCCTCTTCTTGTGTTACAAGATTATAGAAAGCAGTGCTAACGTAAAAAAGCATGGATTAACATCGCCCCATTGCATACTATAGTAAGACACTAGAACCAGTAGCAGCTTGGTTACCATCTTACCTTCTGTCGGTCAGTTGCAGCAGCTGCATTGGCTGTACACATAGTGGTACCACATGCTGTGACTACCATACTGATCAAAACTAAGACCCCAACACTTGTCCACATCGCAACTGGCCAAATATAACTGATATTGCTACATTCTGCAAATGTTACCTCACACATTGTTTAGTATTCAGTCCTGCATTCCTGTTGTCATTTCATGGTGGGGGCAAATGTGTCAAAACATCCTCACCTTCTCAATCAGCATTTAAATATCTGTGGGGACCGGCAATGTCGTTTTCTAGAGAGAAACTGATCCCGAAGACTGCAGACATTGTTACCAGGAGATGGGCATGCCTGCAGCCTGTATGGGGGGAAATGTCAGCCATGATAAAGCTGAACTATTCCCAGTGTCTCTGAAAAATAAGTTGGGCGTAGCAATCAAATGTAATGTGTATTAGCATATACAACAGTAATGAACATAAACGTGCAGAAAAATAAACAGGTTTTAATATGAACAACTTTTCATATACTTTCTTGACATCTATTTCACCCAATTTAAATGATGTTGCGCATGTGGTTTCCAAAATAATCCATTGATGGGGTGATACCTCCACGCTCTTTACTCGGCTCGTGATTGGCTCGGCCCTACCCATGAATTCCCTGGCTCTCCCAGCTCTCCATGAGTAAGGTGAGATCCCCTCACATGCCAGAGCTGTACTGTTTTGATAAGATATCAAGCACACAGTCATCACATACCAGAGATGCAGACATGACATTCCAGGTGTGTGCAGCCATCACATCTCAGGGGCACAGCCATAAATGGCAGGGCCTTTTGCCATCACATGACATCACTTGAGCCCTGACATGCCAGGGGAGCAACCATCCAATGTCAAAAAACAGCTATCAGTCCATGCTTGAGTGTGAGAAACCTAGAGACTGATTTAATTTTACCATGCAATATAAGGTAAAACAAAATGGTGAAAGGGTAGTTTGTTCAAGTTGCATGTGAAAAGTGAAACGTGCATGTCACTGGCTGGGCAAAGATTCGAGTGGTACTTCTGATGGTCCGAAGAACATGGGGTGGTGGGTGGTTCGTTAAAATGACTTTTTGCCTAGGCTGTCAAAAATACTTACATCGAACCTGCATTTTGGCTGATCGAGTGCCATGCTCCAAGAGAAACCGTGAGAGACATTGGCTGACACATGATGAGAATATGGTATTTGTTAGGTTAGATTTTCATTCAAAGGCCAATCACCTTCACGTGTGAGACCCTCAGCACTCTTTGCTGGATTTGTGGATTATTTTCCCCCACTCACCCTTTCTTTTACTCTTTTTATGGGTGTCATTTTTCTGACCCTCCATCCCTCCATCCTTGAATTTTGAATCTATACTTTTCTATAACATTTTGGCCATCTACATTTTACTATTACAGCACGCAGCACTTTATGTACAATGTTGCTGGGGAGCCCCTTTGGCTACCCTTTTCATTTTCTCTTGGGTTCCTTGTGTGAACTACTGTTCCCAAGGGCAGAAGGATACTTGTTATCCTTTCTACAATCCCCATTGTGAGACCAGCACCCCCACCTTATGTGGATTGATGGGGAGATGCACAGTATCCCCTTTCTCCCTGTTGCTGTAACTTTTCTCTTACAGTTACCTTGCAGAGTACATGTTCTCAAGGGTAGAGAGAGGTATTTGTCTCCCGCTGCATTTTATATTGTGAGACCAGCACGCCCCACCTTATGTGCTGGGGGGTTACTCTGTATCCCCTTTCTCACTGCTCCTGTAGCATTTATGTTACAGTGACAAGCTTACAATTATGGCTGGAGGCAGTGGATGTGTTCTACTGACTTTTGTGTACTTTTTACCCGTATGCTGTCATTACAGCTGCAGTAATGCACAGAAGGCTCACCATTCTTCTAGAATGGTAGCTTATTTCTTTTTACGCCATTTTCAGTGTGCTTGTCCTTTCTTGGTCCTTCTTCTTCCGTCCTGGGTGCGGGAGTTCCTGGTTTGACTTTTATCTTCGGCGGGAACTATTTGTGTAGCCCGCCAAGTCTCCAGAGTGTCTGTGAAGACAGGAAGTGGGGAAGGAGTCCAAAACTCTGCATTCCTTTGTCTTCTGGCATGCCTGCCTGAAACCAGTTCCAACTGGGAGGCTGGCTGCCCTGAAAGTTTGAAAGTAGCATGTGTGCTGATTGGCTGGGTTCCTGTATAAATGGGCTGGATCTGGAAGCTGAAGACAAGTCGACCACTGGAGCTGAAGCTGACGAAGAATAGGAGAAGACTGCTGTAGCTACTTCCAGCGGCCGGAAATGCCTGCTGGCCCTTCTTTCATGCAACCGAGGAGTCCCGAAGATGAAGACTCCAACCCATAGACTGGTGGTCTTAAGAAGACCTGCCTTTTGAGCCATCCCACGATGAGCTGTGACCTTCGTGGGATGCAAACCGCCAATACCGTGGCACCTCGAGCCTGAGTGCTGTGCATCATCTTCTGGGGAACAAATATCACTAAAACTGTGGGGGACTCCTGCTGGACCTCCAGAAGCAAGTTTCCCTCTTTGAAGTCCCCTCACCAGAGTCCTGGACGAAGATAGCGAAGCAAATCAATCAGACGAGAACAGCTCTTCATCTGGTGTCTTGAAAAGGGCACTGTTATGCGCTCAGGTTCCCGGAATGGGACACGTATTTTTCGTGTCCCCACAAAGAACACGGTACTCAATCGGGTTTCACGTTATGGGTCACAGAAAGGAAGATCCCGATCTACGGGCCTCCGAGGTGGCTGGAGGTTACCATGGAGACTTAGTGATACGTTGCTAAGAAGACGCAACGTACGCTTCCGTTCACGGCGGTGATCACGTGACACTGGATATATAACTCCGCTCCTTGGCTTGCTCAGTGCTTCTGATTTAGTTTTCTCAGAGCTACGTCTTGTTTCTCTTGCATCTAGTTTATCTAATTACCTGAACCTTTGCCTTCATAACGACCTTGCTTGTGGATTGTCCCAGTCTGTTTTGGAATTCAGTGGTCTCCCGGTATTTTGACCCGTGCCTTCTGATTTTGGAATTGGTTTTCGTATTTTCCTTGTGTTTAACTTTGCTCGCTTGGATTGACCCGGACTGTTAAAAGGACTGCTTTTGGTAATCATAGACTGCGCCGAGGGACAGCCTCCGCTGCACCGCGGGACTGCTTCATCCTCGCCGCGGGACAGCCTCGGCTGCATCGCGGGACAGCATCGGCTGCGCCGCGGGACAGCCTCCGCTGCACCGCGGGACTGCTTCATCCTCACCGCGGGACAGCCTCCGCTGCATCGCGGGACAGCATCGGCTGTGCCGTTTTCTTACATCACGAACATTTTCCACGAAGAGCTAAACCCTGGATTCCTTCTGGTAAGAGTCTTTGTGTCTTTTCTACTTATCCGATTGTTCATTGTAGAGAAAAGAAAAGGATTAAGTAACTAGAGAGGTTTATCTTTTGCAGAATACTTCCATTGTCTCCCGAAGCCTGCGAGATTGAGGCCAATCAACTCGATATCTGGTATATCGCTAAACAGCTACGTGGTCTCTGAGGGAATTCCAAATATCCTTGAAAACGTCTTTCAATTAATTGATCCCTCTGTATGTGAGTTATTACCGTTCAGAGGGATACATTGGTGGGAAGAATTCTTCTTCTACACTACGGGGTCAACCAGTGAAGAGGAATTCTGACAGGCACCAAAATCACAGAGACACGATAGGCAATGAGGAGTCCTTTGTTGGGAGCCTTCCCTGACAACTGCTGCTGCAAGTTCCCACCCAGCGTCCTTTTTTTCATTACAACGACCAGGAATCCGGAAACCGGGTCCTGTGCTGCTGCATTGTGATGACGTTCATCTGCAAGCTCTTCTACACTGCTGCGGTACTGTGTGCCTTGGGGTAATGCTTGCCTAATGTCTTGTGTTGCTCCAGTGTGGCTAGGGTGGTGATTCATGTGTTTGGGAGTTCGCCCATACCGTTCGCTCAGGCCTTACTCAGAAACGCCTATAGGGAGCCTTCTACGAAGTCCATGAACACTTAGACAGACTATAGAGTTAGTAGGTTACTTGTCTGATGAGAAATACTCTGGAACTCTGACTTTCCTTCAGTTCTGCCTTATCCGACCTGCCTATATAGCTGGCCCCTGGACTGCCAGGGTCCCCCTTCTGCCTCTAAGAACACTCGTGCTCTAGAATAGGGAAGGACTTCTAAAGTATATGGCCACTGTAAAGAAAATATAACAACTGTTGCAAAGTACTTACTTTCCAAAAAGTCTTACAAAGTTCCTGCTTACCTTTATAATTATGTTCCACTATTGTGAAAAGTAACATTAACTACATATTACTGAAATAGAATAAGTGTAAGACTGTATTACAGAGAGGGCTTTACTCACCTTAAATAGCTTACTGCCATTCTAAATGTGAGTTCTTACTTATCTTGGAAGTGCATACTGCTCTCCTGAAAGTAATTCATAAGTTCTTGCTTACCTTAAAATTGTGTTCCACAGTTCTGAAAAGTTAAGTTGGTCTAACTATATTATTCTAGAAACTGAATAAGTAGCATAGTGTACTGCCAATAGGATCTGCTTACCTTGGATTGCATACTGACATTCTAAAAGTCTACTAATGTGGTTTTAATCACCTTGACCTGCATACTGCTATTCTACTTACCATAAGCTTGTGTTGGTTTTTATAATGTGTTTATGACTTCTAATATGACTTACCTTTCTAAAAATATTCTCTTTACCTGTCTATATATAAATACACCTTTATGTTTACATCAGTGTGTAAGTGTTTCTTTGGGCCATTTGTATGCTACAAGTTCTTTGCACCCTCCTACAGCCCTCTCTCCCTCCTAAGATAAGCCTGACTGCTCTGTCATTATGAGGTGGTGCAGGTCTTTACTAAGAGTTGGAGTTCTGTTTTGCCCTAGGTATCGTTTTATAGAGTCCCTTGGGTGGACTTTAGAAAAACTATCCTAACAGTATTGTATGCCAAGCTAAGATTTTAGGTGGCACATATAGCCTGGGTCGGGTAGAGGCAGGTCCATCAGAGGTCGGTTAGGGGCAGGTCCATCAGGGCAAGTCTCTTCACAAAATGTCTGGCTAACGAGCGCTGTCATAGCGCTTTGTGTTCTCAGCTCAGGTATCAAAATGTGGCAGTATTTTGCCAACTAATCGTGTGCATTTAGTCTAAAATGCTTAGCTTGGGTCCAATCAATAGGCAGATTATATCTTCTGGAAGCTCTCAGTGAACAGTTTACCAATATAGTGCTAAGAGGCCATGCAAATGGCAGCATTGTGCTACATAAAACCCTTAACATACCATAGTAGGATGCATTGATCAGTAGATATTTTGTAGGTTACTCTCTGGTCTCCATGGTGCAAGAGGAGATTTCTATCGACCTGCTTGTCATCTTGATATGCAGTACTGTTTAATCTTATCTTTGACACACTCATCCTACCTCCATAGAAACACTGAAGGATGGCTTTGGTGGTTGGAGAACGGTACCCACATGTTCTTGAATACTACAAACCAAAAATATTATTTTGTCTAATAAAGGAGTCAACTGAAAAGAGTTTTTAAAAAAAATGAATCGAGCTTTATTATACAATTTAAGAGGCTCTTGGGTCCCACTGCCCTGCTACCTACAGGTTGCTAACGCCTGTCGCACTATAAAAGCCTAAGTGAATGATGTTAGGCCTGCTTTCAATTCCAGATATACAACATCTTGTCTTTTTCCCCCTCTGGTCACGTGTGCTGCTCTTGGAAAGGTCCCACGTGTGCCCTGGCTTGCCCAGGCAGGCTTATGGGAGCACAACAAGCACTCGGGCCTGCCCGGGCATGCCACTGCCATCTGTGCTTTGGTCAGGGCCCTGGAGCCAGGCTAAGGACACAGGGCGTTGGCTCTCTTTGTGACCTTTGACACTCGCGTAGGACGCCGCCACGAAGCAGACAACGAGGTTATCGCAACAGAAACATGTCGACATCTCTGTGCAACTAAAACGTATTACGTCAGTGTGCAACAGAGGTACAAAAATGTCCCCTGCACCAATATAAAAGTGGCCCAGAGTTGAGACAGACCGTTTCAGCAGTACCTATGGAGAAGATTTTTGTTCAAATGTGATGGAAACTGGCCATTTTAAAGAATATTTATTCAGTAACAGTGGTCAAAACTAGTAGCCACTTAGTGAAATAACCTATGAACCTGGCCCACATTGGACAACAAAGTGGCTCAATTTGACCCAAAAAAACGGGCGCACACCAGCATTTTGCGTTTTTGGTTCGAGCATTGCCCTATTTCCCTATAGGCCAGTCGAAGCCTGGTGGGCAACATACAAAATGACCCGGGCCCTGCGTCACAGGATTATCCACCTGTAGCAAACACGCTAAATGTGATTATCTTCTGCTGTTCTGCAAAGTGGTACAAAATACTGCTACAAGGTTACACAATTCAGCCCTGTTGCCACCTGACCCAGATTTGAATCAACCCGAAGGACAAAGGCCATCGCAACATATCATATAATAGCTGATTACTAAACTAACCAGGACAGAGGCAGGATTTGGCAGGAATCCCTCGTTAGGCCTTATTTTCTGTCAGGGGAGCACGGCGTGGGTGACCAGCACTGGAATTATTCTGCAACCTTCATAACTGCTGTGCCTTCTAAAGCCCCTAACGTGCCAAGGACGAGTTTGCTCCTTTTGCATAGACTTGCATAGTAGCCTGGCACTTAAGTTAGGCATGATTGTCTCAAAAATACAGATTTTTGTGACTCTACTTTTAACGTAACGTTTTGAAATCATAACCCTACTGGACAGAAGGGGGTCGGAGAAGGAGTCACCACATATTTCACATACCCTGAGTTCATCACTTTACATGGGCAATACGATAAGTTCTCTGAAAAAACGTACAATGATGACTGATAATGCCAGTGTGCCGCAAAGGGCGCGTTCGACACTGCAAGAAACATTGATTGTATTATCAGTGTGAAAAGAACAGTCTGCCCATCGGATGCACTTCTTTCTTGGGTTAGTGTAAGGGATGTACCTGTTACCTTATGCACAAAGATGGCCTGCGCATTCCTGGGGTGCTTCTTCTGGCATCAACGATACACTGGCCCCCAATTACTATATTGGTGCAGCGAGTACATTTCACCGAAAGGGCTACTCATTGTAAAATGCGGACACACAAAACAAGTATTTCTATTCCTGTTTCAGGGATAGAACTGTATTTGTTTGTGAGGTTTTTTCAGGCGTAATCTGTGAACGCGGTCACTTCATAGCACTCCAATGGGAAGATGAGGAGGAAACTGATCCTGCCTTGGAACATTACAAATCAGCTTATACTGCCACTGTCACACCTGACAATGAGCTTGAATGTGCATCATTTCATTTCTGCTCGAACAAACTTTTGAGAATCGAGCCTGAAAATCCTCCCTATTCCACAATCATGAATTCCCTCCTTCCCTCCTATCATACTAGTCCGGTATACTGACTCGCATTTCCTCTTGGACTGATATCATGTCTAGTCAAAAATAACCCTGTTCTTCTGCTTCTATATTTCCACTCCAAGAGTTGACCAATTCTGGATAGAGGTTTTCAACCAACCCACAAGAACCTGGTATCACTCGCAGGGCCCGATTCCCAGAACGTTTTCCTGTGGGATTGCACCATTATAAAACACTTCTGTGAATCAGGCCCACAGTCTCCTAACATGGCCATTTGTTGAAAACGAACAGGCCGCAAATGGAGCATATGAAACCACACCGAACAGGTGCTCAGACACCATCTGTAGTCTTCCGTGTCCCCCCCCCATGCCCTACTACTCAAGAGGCCCCACGAATAGTGCCTTTTGCTCCCCAACCATTGGTCTGGCATGCACCCATCCACCCCTCTGCTCTTTCACACCCCCTTCAACCCAAACCCAACCCCTTTATCCTGATTCAAATCTCCCACCATCCATCCACCCTGGACACCAAGACTCTGTCATTATGTACCCCTCTAACCTTCAATGGACACCCAACTCACACCCCCTCCACTGAACCTACTCATACCCTCCTCCATAAAACAAACCCCCTCCCCGTCAACTCCATCCAACACATCTCCCCCCACACACACACGATCGCTGCTCACCTATTCCCACCAACAACACCACACGCCCACCCCCACACACACCCGACTATCCCTGATAGCTCCCAAGCCCCCTTCTTTCCCAGAGGAGGAAATTGTTAGTGGAATTGGTTAGTTGGCATCTGTATCCTAAATTGAAGAGTTGGGATTGCGTATTCTCTGAATACCATAGATGGGGTGCGTGCGCAGCCTGTGCCCTAGGTTACGTCTGAGCCGTTCTGAATTCGTGGCCTATTTCACATCTCGTTGCCACCTCTACCAGCCTCCCCAACAACCCAACCTGTTCCTCACTCCCACTCACATAGCCGATACACCTGCCAGTGTCTACACCTCAGTTAGCCTCGACAATTCTGCAGTCCAGAGGTATCTAGATGCAGCTAGGGATGGTTGAATATGTTGGTTGGGGCTGTTGACTCATCTCCCTGTGTGTCGTCTGTGTTCCCCTCTGCCCTGTGTCCCTGTCTAGGTGCTGTCGGTGCTTCTCAGTTGGTTCTGGGCGGTTCTCGGTGTCCTTTGCGGTTTAGTCGTTCCTTTACTTTCTGCTGTTTCGGTTTTTTAGTCTGTGGTATTGAAAAGCCAAGTTTTAAGTAATTTCCTGTATTTTAGGTGATCTTTGGTGTTTCTTATTTCTTTTGGGATGTTCCAGGTTTTTGCGGCTAAGTGGTAGTTCCCATTTCCGTTGGCCACGGGATAGTGGTTTCGTTTTCTTGGTCTTTGGCTATGATCATGATTTCTGTTTGTCCTGGGTTGATTTTTAGGTTGTTGGCATTCATCCAGTTGAAGACTTCTTTTAGGCAGTCGGTTACGTTTGAATGATCGGTTTGGGTGGCTTCTTGCGTGCTTGCCCTTCCTCTTGCGCATCTGAAAATGAAGGGTACTCGGCTGGCTCTTCGGTGCTCATGCTCTCAGGCTTCAGACTTGGATTCCAAGATGATCCCAGTTCCATCCTGCATGACGGATCTACTATGGTGGTTCTCGAGCAACAACCTTTCCGTGGGGGCTTAATTTCAGGAGCCGTGCCCACAAGTGATGGTTACCACGGACTCCTCCCTTCTGGGGTGGGGCGCAATGCTGGATCATCTCCAGGTATTCGATCTCTGGACACTTCAGGACAGGCAGTTTCATAATCGATTTTCTGATGCTTTTTTATCTGCTTAGATTCACATGCTGTGCATATGGTCTGACATCCAGTGGTAACCGCAGAGTATTGCATCTTGTCTTTCGGGGACCGAAAGGGGATGTTGGCATAGGCGTGTCTGTAACACTCCCTATCGTGACGTGTAGTGTACCCAAAATCCCTCACGCGCCGAGGTCCCTCAGATTGTTTTTTCCGCCCAGATAACTGGTCACCCTATAGCACAGCTCTTACGTAAGACTTTGTTTATCCCAAACCGACTTGTCGGTTTTCCCCCTCAAGTCATTTCGACGCCAAGAACAAGTTTGACGAAGACTGCAGCGGGGCTTGTCTATGGCGGTGGATTTCGGCGCCTACGATCCGGCGGCTGAAGCATCCACGTGGTCAGGCCTTCTGGCCGGCCTTTACAGTAGGGAGCGTGGGTTCGGGGTGGCCATATTTCCAGTATGTCTTTCCTCTTTCCCCTTCTTTACCCTTTAGGTCTGGTCATCTTCCCCTTTTGCTATGGAAAGGACTCCTTTTAGGTTCTGCCCTAAGGGTAGGCCAGAGAAATCCGACGGTCCCGAAGGCTGCGGTAGGCCCAAAAATCACGACAAGGCTTCAAGGCGAAAAACTGATCGCTAGGCCATCTAACGCCGTGGAAGTCAGTAAGTCTACCGACAGACCTTCGGACCCACTAACTCAGCCGGTTCGGCGGTAATCGAACGCAGCATCCCGAGAATTATTTCGGCGGTTGGGCTTATTTCTGTTCCGCTGAAAAACATGGGGCAGGCCACCCGCACCCTCTTCCTGATTACTGTCAGGCTTTCTCAAATCTGATGTTGTCCCCGGAAGCTGCTGAACCCCCGCAGTCCCCTTTGGATGCTAACCTCTTAACTGGTATCAAACAGTTCAGTTGAGAGCACCCCCAAGGGAAAGGGGGAAAATGGGACAAAATAATAAACTTCAGGTTTTGCTCAGCTTCTTTATCTGTCAACCTGTTGGTGAAAATAACAATAAATTCACTTTAGTCACTAACCTTTGAATTCCTTGACTCTGACTTCTCGTTATAATATTAAGTAAATAAACACGCCACCATACCTGATTATCCTCTGTGAATAACTTAGAGGACGTGTGTGTGAATTCAAATGAAGAAAACAGAAAAATAGAGTCTCAGATGCTCTTACTAATTTCTTCAATTCGGTTGTGAAAAAGCTGCTAATCTCTCTCAGTTTAATGAGTTAATCTTCAAGCAGTTCCAATGTCATTTACCCAAACAACCCGCTGGAAATATTTTACATGTAGTTTGTATTGATGATTTCTAGCTGCTTCAATACCAATTCCAAAAATGACACTCTGGCTATTCAAGTTAAAATGGTTTGTTTCCTGAATATATAAAAGTGTTCATTAATTGGATCTTTTGCTGGCAAAGATGATCGCTCATAAAAGAAGCGTTCTTTTAACCAGAATATGCGCATGCGTGAAGATATTGTTTACTCCTTCTAAAATGGAAGCGCACAAAAACAAGGAAATGAGTTCAAAAATGAAACTGGCATGGGCGCATGCGTAAATGAATAGTATTCCACTCTTCTTAATATGAAGTGTTCAAACAGGAAGGAGAAAGTCCTCAGTTCCGGACACTAATCCTTGAAGAGGCAGCCCAGTGATGATCACGCGCCAGGTTAGAATGTTAGTAAATTAAACATAACGCTTCAGAGTCGCATGGCTACCACACTGTCACTTGCGCAGACAGTGTAAGATTTCTAACGCTAGTCCGACGCTAATAAAAGCACTGTTACCGAAAAAGGGTACAATACTCAATATTTTATACGGCCGAAAAAACACACAACGCTAAAATGATAAACAGACCTCCACACTCCAACTAGCCAATTGCAAAAAATGTGACGCAGTTCAGTAAATTTAAATACAGTTCTAGAAGTTCAAAAATAGATTCATGAAAGAACGAAATGAACTACTATTTTAACAAAAACTAATAAAAACAGGAACAAGTTAATTAATGGAATTAATATTTAACTCCTGCTTGAAAATCACAAAGATCCATAAAAGATAATTAATTCACTTAGCTTGCTTCTTTCTTTCACCGGAACGTTTTCTAAGTTTCTTCTTAAATCTCCAACACTTTCCAGAACCAAAATAACTAATTTTAGGCACAAGGGCCTAACTAAAGTTTTCTAAATCTTAAGAGCTTCAAACATAGGACCTTCCAGCTGGGCTTCTGACAATGAAAGGCGGTTTAGAATGTTCCAACAATGCCTTTCTGTTACTTCTGACCAATCACTGATCCTTTTGGAAGTCTCCATTTTGACTTGGGAAGCTCTCCACACTCTGCACAGAAAGTTAAGGCCCAAACCATACTTTATGTTAATCATATCCTCATTCTACCACATTCAACCAAATCCCACGAAACCTGACAGTTCCCGCCTCCCAACCCGCCCATCCCCGCTCTGATTGGGCCGTGAGCCCAGGTTGAAAGGGTCTAGCGACCCTCCTCGCACCGGCCCCTGCATTCACTGCAGGCAGCCGGCGCGAGGTGAGGAAGCCCATCCGGGCATGCCGCCTATTTTTCGGGCGCCAACTGGGCCCCCAGGCCCTCCGAGCGTCCCTCTCCCACCCCGCACCCTCTTCCTGATTCCCGCTCCCCTCCCGCCTCCCAACCCGCCCATCCCCGCTCTGATTGGGCCGTGAGCCCTTCATCACTTGTCCTCCCAGGGCAGCCCTCTGCCCGGCAGCCCCGAGGCCAAGGGCGGCTCCAACAGAGGCGGCTCCAGAAAGTGTCTGCAGGTGTCCGCAGGGGACGCCAAGGAAGCCAGCAACCAACTGACACCAACAAAAACCGTGAGTGTGGCATGGGTGGGGAGTAGAGCAATCACTCTACTCCAGAAAGTTCCTGCCACTCTAACTTACCTATCAATGGCCTAGACTGCTACAGACCTGCACCATGCATTATTAGAGAGATGTGACCACCAGCCCAAACCTATTAATGGCGGGACATCAAACACTGCCTGCAGTATAATGCTAACCATACCACGAGTGAACCACAAAGACGAGCCTGCGCCAAATCTAGACAGAAACATGATTGTTAGCATGGATTCTCAAGTTTTATGAATCCTAGCATGTCCACACTTAGATAGAATTGTGATTGTTAGCATGTCCACATTTGGATAGAATTGTGAATGTTAGCATGCCCGCTCTCAGATGGAATTGTGAATACTGGCATATCCACACCTAGATAGAATCGTGAATGTTGGCATGTCCACTCTTGGATGGAGTTGTGAAAGTTAGCATGTCCTCATTTGAATAGAATTGTGAAAGTTAGCATTGTCCACACTTGGATATAATTGTGAATGTTAGCATGTCCACACTTAGACACAATTGTGAATGTTAGCATGTCCACACTTAGACAGAATTGTGAATGTTGGCATGTCCACTCTTGGATGGAGTTGTGAAAGTTAGCATGTCCTCATTTGAATAGAATTGTGAAAGTTAGCATGTCCACACTTGGATAGAATTGTGAATGTTAGCATGCCCACTCTCAGATGGAATTGTGAATACTGGC
This sequence comes from Ambystoma mexicanum, assembly GCF_040938575.1. NCBI lineage: Eukaryota > Metazoa > Chordata > Amphibia > Caudata > Ambystomatidae > Ambystoma > Ambystoma mexicanum. The sequence continues at coordinate 119,556,573 of NC_090924.1, read as the reverse complement.
ATGTCCACACCTAGATAGAATTGTGAATGTTAGCATGTCCACACTTAGACAGAATTGTAAATGTTAGCATGCCCACTCTCAAATGGAATTGTAAATGTTAGCATGTCCACACTTGGATAGAATTGTGAATGTTAGCATATCCACACTTAGATGGAGTTGTTAATATCCGCCTGCGTCGCATCTAGATGGAATTATAAATGTTAACATGTGAAAGATGCATTAAGAAAGCGTGCCCTATAGCCTCTCCATAAATTTAGTAATGTGCCCAATAGCCTGTCTGGTAAACTGAATTTAGAAGTGTACCCAAGATCCTCTGTGACAGTTGCATTTAGAAGTGTGCCCAATAGACACTCTGGAAAGTTGCATCTAGAAGTGTGCCCAATAACCTCGCTATGAATTTAGTAGGGTTCCCAATAGACACTCTATGAAAGTTGCATTTAGAAGTATGTCCATTATCCCCTCAGTGAAATTTAGAAGTGTACCCATAGCCTCCCTGAGAGTTGCATTTAGAAATGTGCCCAATAGTCTCTCTAGTAAATTGAATTTAGAAGTGTTCCCAACACCCTCTCTGGAAAAGCCTCTCTGAAAAACTGACTTAATAGTGCGCCCAGTAGCCTCTCCGTAGAAAATGGAATTTAGAAATGCGCCCAATAGCATCGCTGTGAAGGTTGCATTTTAGAAGTGTAACCAATACCCTCTGTGAAAGTTGATTATAGAAGTGCATCCAATAGACGCTCTGTAAAGTTGAATTTAGAAGTATTCCCAATTACATCTATGAAAGTTGACTATAGAAATGTATCCTATAGACACTCTTGAAAGTTGCATTTAGAAGTGTGCCCAATAGTCTCTCTGTTAAATTGAATTTAGAAGTGTTCCCAACACCCTCTCTGGAAAAGCCTCTCTGAAAATTGACTTAATAGTGCGCCCAGAATCCACTACGTAGAAAATTGAATTTAGAATTGCGCCCAATAGCGTCGCTATGAAGGTTGCATTTAGAAGTGCAACCAATACCCTCTGTGAAAGTTGATTATAGAAGTGTATCCAATAGACGCTCTGTAAAGTTGAATTTAGAAGTGTCCCCAATAGCATCTGTGAAAGTTGACTATAGAACTGTATCCTATAGACACTCTGGAAAGTTTCATTTATAAGTGTGCCCAATAGCCTCTAGTAAACTGAATCTAGAAGTATGCCCAATAGCCTCTCTGTGGAAAACTGTATTTAGAAATACGCCCAGTACCCTCTCTGGGAAAGTTGCAATTAGAAGTGTGCTCAGTGAAAGAGCATATAACCGATCATACCACACCACCATGCTTACTCTCTCCTTACATCACCACTCAACTAGAACACAGAGATACTATGACACCATTTGGTATAACTGTTCTCATACCAACATTCCGCCGCTTACTCCACATCATTCTATGTAATCACTGCTGGTTCCACACCCCCAGCCAGGCGTTTTCCTCAGGCCTAACGCAGCCACATCCGTTCCGGATAAATCCTGCCAGAACGAACACATTCTCCTGATCTCTCAACCACCACACCTACCGCTAAGAAGCAGCTATTACACGAGTACCGCACGAGCTGCACACATACCCGGTGCTCACACGCACCTTTTGACTCTCCCTACTCTCTCTACTGATCTGAACTTCGGTTCCCAAGGGCGTTCAACCTACAAGCGCCTTCAGACCATACCAATGGTATATAAGGCGCTATATAAGTGCAAAATAACAATAACAACAATAACCCAGCCAGCTGCCCTTACAGAAACCACATATTCTGGCATGTGACCAGTATCACACCCTTGGGTACATCGCAACCTTTCCAAACCAATCTTCGCCCCACACACACACACACGTCACTAGTCACCTTCAATCAATTCTAGCCTCAAGCCCCCACTCAAGGGGCCCATCTACCCTTACTCACATAACTGGTTTTTAAAAGACTTCCTCCCACTAGGATAATAACTATTCGGCAGAGGTCGAAGGGGGCGGGAGCAGTGCTCCTATACTTTTTATTTTTAAGTTTCACCGTTCCTATACTTTTATTTTAGAAAGAAACCGTTCTAGAATGGTTTAGTTTTAAAATAAAAGTGTAGGAAGATGAAACTTGCACTTCAGGGCCCTGCACTGAACATTCCCTTAAATATCAGGTGTGTTTGTTTATGTGTCTGGATTGTGTGTGGGAGGGGGCGCAGTGATGGTGTTTGTGGAGAGCAGTGAACATAGTTCCACTACTTCTTTTAGTACACTTCGACCACTGCTATTCGGCCAGAAATGTGCCAGCAGGGCTGCTGGCATAGCCTTTCTCCACAAAGATTCTCACTCCTCCTCTCCTAAGGACACCCCCTCCCAAAGGCCAGACTCTGAATTCCTCCTAGTCAAATTCTTACTTTTGCCAACCTCATCTCACTCCTGTCTGTTTCTCTGTCGACCCCGGGATACAATCAAACCTTTGCCGAATCCCTCAGAGATTCAATCGTCGCCATCATGATGTCCCACCCACATATAACAGTATTATGAGACTTCAACATTTGGTTTGATATGGCCCTTAATTCCTTGGCATGCTCACTCCTGGACGACCTAGGATCAGTGCACATACCCCAACTAATCTCAGCCCCCGCCCACTAACCTGGCCACAATCTAGATGCAATCTTTGGATCCTCTGTATACATCTCCACCCCACCACCATGTCCGCTCAAATGGTCAGACCACTCCGCCCTCCTGTTCGACCTCTCCACATGTGGCCCTCCCACCCCTCGTGGTCTCTGGACCACAAAACCTATCCCGGAACTGGAAAGAGATCAATGTGATTCTGGGCCTTGCACAGATTCTGCTAGACTCACTCCCAGCTCAACTTCGCTCATTCCCCACGCAAGCCACAATTTCTACTTTTGATAACTCCCCTTTTCCCCCCAGATCCTTCTCAAACAGAATATACCATTCACTCCAAAACATTCAAATCATATTCTTGAGCACAGACCAATCAACACCTAACAGACTTGCCAATGCTTCTCAGCTCCAGCACTATCAGGCAGAAATCTGCTACACTAGAAAAATCGTATTACGGAGACAGAACCTTCAAAACCCTTCACCAACCAGAGAACTCTTTAAACTCATCTCTGAAGTCAACGCCCCGCCTCATTCACTGACTCACCTCCTCACACTCCCTCTGCGACTTTCTCTCTGACCGTGTACATCAGAAAGTCCTCGAGAGACACTCTTCTATCCTATCAAAATTCCCAACCCTGCCCTCATCTCCCCTGCTTTTCCTTCACTTATATCGCTGCCCCAGCAACCCATTCCTCTCTTCTTTGTTCTCTTCATTATCTCCCATGGATTTCTCAAGCCTCTGGCAAACAGGTGACCAGCAGGCTCCCCAGGAGATGCTTATTCCCTGTCATGCTAAAAGAAATCCTGTCCTCTACGTGTGCAGGTAATCTTGCACTTTCCAACCTCAACACTGCATTTTTGTCCGAGTCCTTACAGCAGAACCCAAAACCTCATCCATCAAGCTTCTCCTTCAAAAAGGCTTCACTTGACCACATCAACATGATAAATGACTGACCTACCTCAAATAACCGTTACACAGCCAAAGCAGGTCACCAAGCGGTGTAGTGTCAATGATGCCTTTTTCATAATTCCAACAACGTCCTATACGCTGCTCAATCAGGATTCAGAACCCTCCAGAGAATGGAATCATGCTTCGTTTCCATTTGGGATGAGCTTAAAAGACACACAGACTCAGATGGAAGCACTGCTCTCATTCTTCTTGAGCTCTCGGAAGCCTTCGACACCATAGACCACTGCATTCTCATATTCTCATCAACAGATTACACAATCTAGGCATTAGATATCTAGCTCTGGAATGGATCACCTTCATCCTCACTAACAGATCACAAATTGCACACCTAACACCGTGCTCCTCCTTCCGCTCGGTCCCTCACAGAGTACCACAAGGTGCCAGCCCTCACCTTACTCCTCTTTAGCCTCTACCTGAGCCCTCTACCAGCCCTCATATGATCCCATGGATGAATATGCTGCAACTACACAGATGACACCCAAAATATCTACAAAACTTGAAATAATCCTTCCTCCATCTCTCCCGAACTTGCAACCTCTCTCTCCAAGATTGAACGATAGATAACAGCCAACCACCTCCTCCTCAATCTGGGAAAAACTGAGCTCATGCTATGCGGAAAAATTGCACTCTTCCCTCAACCCTTTCGTTGGCCTCATCTCTAAGCTCTCCACCTTCTCATTCTAACATAATAAAACAATCTTGGTTGCCTCATGGACTCTGACCTGACCCTGACATACCACATCAACTCTGTGGCAAAAAGCTGCTTCCACCATATCCACATAGTTGAGTGAAGGCCACTGGAATGAGGAGGACAGTAAAGACCCCACCATGGTGAGACTCAGAGAGTCGGCCAGGAGTGGTTGGCCAGAAGAACGAGCCATCCCAGAAGGTATGAGGCCTTACTGGAAGGTGGCGGATGAAATATCAGAGGCAGAATGACTGATCATGAAAGGGGACCAGCTAATACCACCAGTGGGAATGAGAAGAGTCATCCTGTGCAGATCCCACTCACGTCTTTTAGGGAACACAATGATGCGCTGACGCGTGAGAGAAGCATACTGGTGGCCAGCTATGGATCAGGACATACACTCCATGATTGAGAGATGCCACGAGTGCATGAACAGTGATAAATGTTTGAAGACCAGACAATCCCCAATGTTTCCCTCAGAAATCCCCGAAGCAGTATGGCACAAAGTGGGATTGGATTTCATTGGTCCATTAGAAGCGATGGCTCCCAAGCATCGTTACGGCATAGTGATGGTAGATTATCTGTCAAAATAGGTGTAGGCGGAATTTGTCCCTAAAATTACCACCACAACAGTTATAGAAGTCCTCACATCTATTTTTCAGAGGAAGGCCTCCCCAAAGACATTGTAACAATGATACTATCACACGTAGACTATGCCAACACACTATATATTGGAGCTCCCACCACTCATCTTACCAAACTTCAACAGGTAACACGGCTCTACACTCATACACTTAGGACTTGGAGAGCACATTTCACCTGCTTTTCAGGTTCTCCACAGGCTTTCGATCAGTTGTCACACCACCTTCAAAGCAATATGCCTCACTCATAGAGCTTTCTACAATAAAGGACCGGAATACCTGCAGCAAAGGTTTTCTCACTACAGGCCCCCATAAAAGCATGGGTTAGAATGTATATATATTTGCCTTCTCTTTATAAACGATCCCCCGTTTGATGCAATGGTTTATGCAAGTCATTATTCTTTGCCTATAGCATAACAAAAGAGTTGATGGCTGGAAGGTTTAGAATAAATCTTGACCTCTGGCATTGCTCTGGGCAACCCTCCAGACCATCGTTCTTCGCCTGCCAAGCCATTACAAAAGGGGAAAAACCATATGCAAATCAGGCTTGGTCCCACCCCCAAAGGGGTAGTCCAGCCCGAACTGCTAGGTCACATCCCTTTTGCACGAGACCACAAGCATCCCGAGACATGTTTCAGCCTTGTTGGGCGTCATCAGTGAGGAGTAGCTTGGGTCTCTAGGCCCAGCAGGCAAGGGGCCCACGTCTGGGCATACCCTTCCCACTCGGGGTGACAATAGCATAACAAAAGAGTTGATGGCTGGAAGGTTTAGAATAAATCTTGACCTCTGGCATTGCTCTGGGCAACCCTCCAGACCATCGTTCTTCGCCTGCCAAGCCATTACAAAAGGGGAAAAACCATATGCAAATCAGGCTTGGTCCCACCCCCAAAGGGGTAGTCCAGCCCGAACTGCTAGGTCACATCCCTTTTGCACGAGACCACAAGCATCCCCAGACATGTTTCAGCCTTGTTGGGCGTCATCAGTGAGGAGTAGCTTGGGTCTCTAGGCCCAGCAGGCAAGGGGGCCCACGTCTGGGCATACCCTTCCCACTCGGGGTGACAATAGCATAACAAAAGAGTTGATGGCTGGAAGGTTTAGAATAAATCTTGACCTCTGGCATTGCTCTGGGCAACCCTCCAGACCATCGTTCTTCGCCTGCCAAGCCATTACAAAAGGGGAAAAACCATATGCAAATCAGGCTTGGTCCCACCCCCAAAGGGGTAGTCCAGCCCGAACTGCTAGGTCACATCCCTTTTGCACGAGACCACAAGCATCCCCAGACATTTTTCAGCCTTGTTGGGCGTCATCAGTGAGGAGTAGCTTGGGTCTCTAGGCCCAGCAGGCAAGGGGCCCACGTCTGGGCATACCCTTCCCACTCGGGGTGACAATAGCATAACAAAAGAGTTGATGGCTGGAAGGTTTAGAATAAATCTTGACCTCTGGCATTGCTCTGGGCAACCCTCCAGACCATCGTTCTTCGCCTGCCAAGCCATTACAAAAGGGGAAAAACCATATGCAAATCAGGCTTGGTCCCACCCCCAAAGGGGTAGTCCAGCCCGAACTGCTAGGTCACATCCCTTTTGCACGAGACCACAAGCATCCCCACACATGTTTCAGCCTTGTTGGGCGTCATCAGTGAGGAGTAGCTTGGGTCTCTAGGCCCAGCAGGCAAGGGGCCCACGTCTGGGCATACCCTTCCCACTCGGGGTGACAATAGCATAACAAAAGAGTTGATGGCTGGAAGGTTTAGAATAAATCTTGACCTCTTGCATTGCTCTGGGCTACCCTCCAGACCATCGTTCTTCGCCTGCCAAGCCATTACAAAAGGGGAAAAACCATATGCAAATCAGGCTTGGTCCCACCCCCAAAGGGGTAGTCCAGCCCGAACTGCTAGGTCACATCCCTTTTGCACGAGACCACAAGCATCCCCAGACATGTTTCAGCCTTGTTGGGCGTCATCAGTGAGGAGTAGCTTGGGTCTCTAGGCCCAGCAGGCAAGGGGCCCACGTCTGGGCATACCCTTCCCACTCGGGGTGACAATAGCATAACAAAAGAGTTGATGGCTGGAAGGTTTAGAATAAATCTTGACCTCTGGCATTGCTCTGGGCAACCCTCCAGACCATCGTTCTTCGCCTGCCAAGGGGATGGGCCAAGCCTGATTTGCATATGGTCTTTCCCCTTCTGTAATGGCTTGGCAGGCGAAGAACGGTGGTCTGGAGGGTTGCCCAGAGCATTGCCAGTGGTTAAGATTCATTCTAAACCTTCCAGCCATCACCTCTTTGTTTTTGCTTTGTCACCCCGAGTGGGACGGGTATGCCCAGACGTGGGTCCCGTGCCTGCTGGGCCTAGAGACCCAAGCTACTCCTCACTGATGAGCCCCAACAAGGGCGAAACATGTTTGGGGATGCTTGTGGTCTCGTGCAGAAGGGATGTGGCCTAGCAGTTCGGGCTGGACTGCCCCTTTTGGGGTGGGGCCAAGCCTGATTTGCATATGGTCTTTCCCCTTCTGTAATGGCTTGGCAGGCGAAGAACGGTGGTCTGGAGGGTTGCCCAGAGCATTGCCAGTGGTTAAGATTCATTCTAAACCTTCCAGCCATCACCTCTTTGTTTTTGCATTATTCTTTGCCTGCCAATCTCGGCAGTTTAGTTTAGTCAGATACAAAGTATATTATCTGTGTGAACCTCAATCGACCTTCACCCTGCGACAATGAGCGCAGCTGACCACGTGTATTGTGACTGATGGAAAGACTGCAGCCAATGGAACCCAGGCATCCCCTATGGAGTTGAGATTAGCATATGTGCATAGCCAACCATGTTTGTTAGACTGAACTATACGTATGACGTCATCTATGATGCTCAGTGCCTTCTTAATGTGCTACCAGTGTATCCGTTAGCAGAGCGCTCTCGGGCAGCAGAGTTATTTGCTTTCATTTATTTACTTATATAAATTTTGTTTCCCTTGCAATTACTCTCCTCGTCTCATTCCCTAGTGGGGTGTGTACTTTATTCTGTCTATTGGGACACGTGTATGATAAGGTGCCAGCCTCCAGGCGGTATACAAATGCACAATAACATAACATTAATTTCGTCAGCAAATTCTCTATTTAAATCCTACGAGCAAGAAATGAATAAGAACGGAGGCCAGATGCCGTGAAAGGAGTTTCTATATGACCAAAGCCAGCACTTCTCAGAGTGGTGGCAGGCTCTGCAAATGGAATGTCCCATGCTGCAATCCATATTGCGACGTCTCGGGAGTGGCAAAGTGTAGGATGCAGGAGTCGAACATTTCCAAAACCTTGCAACGCTCTCGGGAAGGAGGCATCGAGTGCCATTTGCATGTGCAGTGGCAAAGCATTGGACGGCTACCGCCCACCCAGGGAGAGCAGGAACCAATAGCAAAGTGGAAGCAGTGCCCATTAACTGAGTGGTCACTACACATGGATCAATGTTGGGCACTGTGCTGCAGGCACACCCATGAAGCCATCTTAAAAACATGCCACTTTCTCAGGGCCAGCTGAAGATGTGTCTGGGCTCATGGGGGGCCATTTCAAAATGATGCTTGGGGGTCCCCTTGCCTACAGCTGGGAAAACACATCTGAGGCACCCAAAGGATGCATAGATTATAATGGAGAGATGCAGGAATGCAAGGATGGGGGTTAATAGCTGCAGATTACCACAGGCCAGGCAGTCGGCAGGGTGCTGAAACACTAAATGTCCAGTGCAAAGCTAGTAATCACTCTTTGGCAGCAAGGTGCCAATGTAGCTAAAATCGCAGTAAAAAGGCAATGAGGTGATAAGAAAGTTGCTGAATTCCGCAAAGCCTGATGGAGAAGACGACGTGCAAGGCAGCCTGTAAAGTGCACGCTGCAAAGTACTCATTTCATGTTGTGTATTGAAGGATTATTTTGCTTTGTCATAAGACTGCCAACATGAGGGCAGCTGCTCGGTCCACCCTGACGCTCGAGGCCCATTTCAACTGAAAAGGCTGAAAGGTCCTTTCTCATTTCTTGGCAGCAAGACACCACCCCTATTCTCAAGTGCACCTGGACTTTCTGTTAATATGTAATGTTAATATGCTTTCATTCTGTACCAACTCAGCACTGTAGTGTTTCAGAGCGACTATAGACCCGGATTGGCGAACCCCGTCCCCTACCAGGGCTATCCAGGCCTTAGTTTGCCGGAGAAAAGAAAATGGGCAAGGGGAAGATAAGATGGTGGGTACGTTTCAGAGTACATCTTGCGCAGTCGCAGTAGGGCGTTGGTGATATTATCTAAGGCCATTGCAAACATTTAATGAATTTAATGTAAATTACCAAAATGTTGTGGACACTATTTGGAAGGGCCTAAGTGCCCAACACAGACAGCATACAGTGTAGGTGATGTATAGCAGACTAAAGCACTGATAAATGGAGAAATAAGGAGGGTTGGACAGTTCAATAGGGAGCAGTAATGGCTATTCCCCATGCCTGCACTATCCTTACCTTGTCAGTCGCTGCTGGTTGATGGCTGCGCTGCATGCTCCACCAGCGAACACACGCAAACACAGTCTGGGGCTGTTACTGAAGGAGCTGCCCTTTGCCTCAGGGCCCATCACCTCAGGGGCTGTATTGGCAGTGGGGCTGCCCTGGGGGCTGCACTAATGAGAAGGTCGAAAGCCAATGGGGGTAGGGAGGATGGCTATGGGGAAAGAAAGAAACAAGAAAAGGAAAGGAAAGGAAAGCCAGAGAGGAGGGGGGAGAAAGAGTGCAGAAACGCAAAAGTGAAAAGAAACATGCAGGAAAGCAGGCTGAAAAAGTGGGGGGACAACACAGGAGAAGGGAGTCGCCAACGCTCATCTGCACTCTGAGATGGTAGTGGAGTGCGGGTTGGCCTGCTGGAAGCCAGACCCTCGCCGAGGCAAGGTTGGCAGTCAATGGGGGGAGGAATAGGGCTATGGGAGAAGAAAGAAACAAGAAAGGAAAGTGGGAGAGCAGAGGGAGAAAGAGCGCAGGGGCGCACAAATGAAAAGAAACATGCAGACAAAAAGGCTGAAAAAAGGGGTAAGGGGGACTTATAGGCGAAGAGGGTCACCGCCGCTCACCTGCACTCCGAGATAGAAGTGGAGTGCAGGTGGGCCTGCCGGAAGCCAGACCCTCGCAGAGGCGAGGTCAGCAGCCAATGGGGAAGGGGGAGAGCTATGGGGAAAGAAAGAAACAAGAAAAGGAAAGTGGGAGAGGAGCGAGAGAAAGAGCACAGGAGCTCAAAAATTAAAAGAAATATGCAGGTAAACAGGCTGAAAAAGGGGGGAAGGGGAGACAGGAGAAGGGGGTCACCGCCGCTCACCTGCATTCTGAGATGAAAGCAACAATTAATATAGTATATAGCCAATGTAAGCCACTGCGAAACAATGCTGTATACTGCCATTCTCATATCTTTTCATCCTCTCAACTTACCCATTGCTTTGAGGATGATATAACATTGGATTTTTTGTGTTAAGGTAATTCTTTCTAAGAAATGTCCTAATTTCTTCTGAGTTGAATTGGACTCCATTATCTATTACTATGTACTTTGGGCTGCCTTTCCATCCGAATATTTCTTCAAAGTTTGTTTTCATCCTGATTTCCCTCATGGATTTTCTTCCATCCCGTTGGATGTTTAGTTCACCAAAACTGTGGCGTATTTTTGATCATCTGGCATCAGTGGTCGAAGTGGGCGGGAGCGATTGGGAGCAGCGCTTCTGTACTTTTTAAAAATAGGTTTTACTGTTCCTATACTTTTCTTTTTTAAAGGTATCATTTTAAAATAAAAGTGTAGGAAGTAGTTGAAACTTGCACTTTCAGTGCGTTGCACTGAATGTTCCCTTAAACAGCAGGGTGCGGGCTTCACAAAGAGCAGATCACGAGCATTGGAAAATGGAAGTCGGGGGCCTACAAGGGATACATTAGTCCTCACTTGTATTGCTGAGGGAGGAAGGCAGTAGCACCAGAGGGGGAGGGGGATCAGCAGGCTGGAGAAGTGGGGGGCCGAAGAGCATTGATGATAAGGAAGGATGTTTTCATGGCATAACGTGTTGATTTTCTTCCATTATTCATAGAGGATGTCGCCGGTGCGTGTGGTTTGGGTGATCGGTCACTCCATCATAAAGAGGATGTAGAGAAGAGCGAGGGAACTCCCTAGGGTGCTCGCAGTTTCAGAGGTGGCATTGCAATGGATCGGTAAAAGGTGGTTGCGGATAAAGGACGTGCGAGAATTGGCATCCAGGCACAGGGCAACGCATCAGCTGGCAGAACCAGACTTGGTCACCCTCCTCATGGGGGGGGGGCGGCGACCTGGTACCTTTGGGGCGGAAGCAGCTTCATTTGGCTATGGTATCGCTCTTTGGGTAGCTGGCCAATTTTTGCCCACAGGCATTGATCGCTTGGTCACCAATTATTTCAAGGACCGAGTGGAAGTGGCTGGTTCGGCAAGGCCTATGAACATATCAGCAAGGAAATTGAACAATGAGCTGGCTCGATTGTCAGGAGACCAGGGGTGGCTCCGGACATTGGCAAATGGCCTGATAAGAGGGCCAGAGAATAGGAACCAAGATGTCCAGTTATCAACCCAAAGAATTGACATATTACTTGAAAACGTTATGGCGTTAATACGCACGATACAGACTAATCGGGGCAGTGCCCCTGACCAGTTGGTCGAGGTCCCTGTGGCAGGTGGGGGAGGACCATGTGGTCACTGATTTGCCCCTCCCGGGGGACCCTGAGGCCAGTATGGTGCAGTGGTGAGGGCACGGCCTGCCTCTCACTGGGTGGATTCAAGCTGGTGGGGGTCCAACGGGGAAGGGACCGGGGGGTGGTGGACATGTCATACAAGAAAGGGTGCCTCCAGGATCGCCCCCCAAGATAGGGTATGGCAGGGAGGTCCACGCTGACACAAGGGTACCTCACTGCTGTACAGCGCCCAAAGAGGCGGCGTTGGTGGTTCCACCTGGACCACCTGTCACATGTGGAGAAATAATAAGGATGTATGTTTTCAACTTGATGTGTGTTTATGATGCCATGTTCTTAACTTCGGGTCACGTCTATATTACTGTGTGAATATTAGTAGTTTGGTTGTTAAAAAATAAATGTGGCCGGTTTCTTACCTAAGAACAAGTGTGGTGGGTTTCTACCTCGGCCCGGCACTGTCTCCCTGCTGCGCCCACATGCGTGCCATCATTTCTGTGAATCTGTGCTATTGCTAGCTGTGCCATTTTCATGTCTTGTCACAGCCTTTGCTCTGTTTTCATCCAATCTTTGTTTTCTTCGCTTTGCTTTTTTTGTTACGCAGCTTCACTTCTTTGGTTGTGTCCTCTTCAGATCCAGCCTTTCATCCGCGTTGTGGTATACGTATTATATTAAGTGCTGAGTAAAGGATAAAACTCATGTCACCTTTTCTGTCTTTCTTTCACAGGTGACAAATAACACATGCGCAGGCGCACGCGAACCTCAGGTGCTGGTAAGCTCTTCCAACAAAGACGGCCTCGCCGTAATTGCAACACTGCATTTGCAACACGTTTGGCCGTTTATTACACCGAATTCATAATTGGGGCCCGATGGCCTGGAGCAGTGTTACTCGCTCACATATTGAGCAGTCTGAAACGTGACTGGCTCTGCCCAGGTCCCACCTACGGCAGCGGGCTGCAACCTTTGGCTCACCAGATGTTTCGGCCTACAACTCCCATCAGCCCTAGCCAGAACAGTAGAGGGATCAGGGCGGTCATAGTCCCACACATCTGGATAGCTGCAGATTGCAGGCTAGGGTGTTCTTACGTCTAGGTTAACCCTTTGTGGCACCTGATATATGCTTTGGCCAGGCTGTGTTGCCAGTTGCGAGGACAGCAACGTCCCCTGGGTGCATCAGCCGTATGTGCCAGTCGGATCCCAGTCATGCCTGGGCATATCCCTTTCCCTTCTGTCCCTCTGAATACAGATGCCGTCAGATAGCCAGGCGCTCTGCGGGGAGGTAAACAGCCGCCATTGTGGCTGTGACGCAGGAATGTTTACTGATGTAGGGCTGGGGGCACTGGGCCACACAGATCCTTCCAAAGGTATTAATGCAATACAACTTCCTGTAACAATCCCCCCAGGGGGGCGAGCCAATGATCTGGGCTCTGCTGCTTTCTTCAGTCTGTATGAAAGAGATGTCATGTGTGCATGTCAACAAGAAGTCACACCCGTCTAAATCCTTTGCAATCACAAAGTTGCCTGTAGTGCCCCGTCACTTAACCCAGAAGCCCCCTCCCTCCGCCTGCCTTACATGTGCCTCTCCCAAAAAAAAGCCCTTAGTTTTAAAGGATGACCTGATGCGAATCAAGGTCCTTTGTTTTGCCGCCTGCAAAATTATCCCTTGAAGTCTTTGATTAAGTGCCGTTTCGTTTTTAAGACATGGGAACTGGGAGGCTAGTCAATGAAGCAAACCCTGCTGAGGATCACACAGTGTGGGGGGGGGGGGGGGGGAGCCGAGATTAGAACTCCACTCTCCAGGACCCATACATAGTCCACACGTTGGTCACTAGGCCACAGAGTCTACCACTGGGCAGATGAAACAAGTGCAAGCTGGCTAGAATGTAGAACTCGGGCGGCGGAATGGTTAGTTTGCGGGCCTCCGTGCACTTTTCAGCGGGAGGGGGCTCACAGACCAAGCGATTGAGATAACTCAGTGGGTTAATACACTGCCGCCAAACCGTACGCGTTACTTGTAGGTGACATCTTCCAATTCCAGCCAGGCCAAATGAGCCTGTTAGCTAACTGATGAATCCAATGCCGCTAAGCAGGATAAGAATAATAACAACACGTGTTATTACAGTGCTTAGAAGCTGCAGGAGGAGCCTGGCATGAAGCGCACTATACGTACACAGCATTATTATTATTAGCAACTGCAATTGCAGCGTCGGCAATACCCCAGTATTCTAAGTGCAATTAAAAGAAAATAATTCTGAGCTGGATATAGTTCACTGCTGTTCAAAGGAGGAACCCAAGGACTGAATACATGCGCTGTGGCACCCCAATGGGCCTTCTTTCTGATCTCAATCATGGAATGCACTGGGCCGGGTTACATTAGGGTGGCCAACTTTGTGAGATCCTTTTGCGGGACACAAGGCGGTGACGACGTCACGGCGTCATTCACCGGGCAGAATCAATGCATTGCACCCGCAGCTGCTGACGTGACAGGCCTATGCATTGCACCCGCAGCTGCTGACGTGACAGGCCTATGCATTGCACCCGCAGCTGCTGACGTGACAGGCCTATGCATTGCACCCGCAGCTGCTGACGTGACAGGCCTATGCAATGCACCCGCAGCTGCTGACGTGACAGGCCTATGCATTGCACCCGCAGCTGCTGACGTGACAGGCCTATGCAATGCACCCGCAGCTGCTGACGTGACAGGCCTATGCATTGCACCCGCAGCTGCTGACGTGACAGGCCTATGCATTGCACCCGCAGCTGCTGACGTGACAGGCCTATGCATTGCACCCGCAGCTGCTGACGTGACAGGCCTATGCATTGCACCCGCAGCTGCTGACGTGACAGGCCTATGCATTGCACCCGCAGCTGCTGACGTGAGCAGCTGCGGGTGCAATGAAATGCAATAGGACTCTTGTTCACAGATTAGCTGCACACTTGCCAGCCACTGTTATTCCCATTCGTGGGAAATGCATGTATATGACCCACTCCTATAGGAGCGGGGACGGGGTCATATACATACATTTCCCGAATGGGAATAACAGTGGCTGGCAAGTGGCAGCTAGTCTGAGAGACAACGCCCTGCAGCGGCCGGCCCCAGCCCCCAGCATGCCTAATTGGGACTCCTGACTTGCTCTGTTCGAGCACAAATTGTGCTCGAACAGAGCAAGTCGGGACAACCCGCGTCTTGCGGAGCCCTCGGCAAACTGCGGGTCACAGTCCCCAATTAAAGGACAATCCCGCAAATTACGGGACAGTTGACCACCCTAGGTTACATATAGTGAGCTCTCCCAGCATTGAATCACTCCCATGTTACCAGCTAGAGAAAATGGGGCACACAAAGATGAAGCGATGACCAGGATCAAAAAATAATAGCGGGGCTATCCCCTACCATGGCCCCCTACCCAGAAATACATCATATACTTTGTCCACACATAATGAGATGAGAACGAGACCTTTTCTGATTTGGAAAAACATATAACATTTTATCGAAAAACTCATGGTCGCTTTCTTAGGGTCATCATAACGGGAGGTCCTAGCCCTGCTCAGGCCAGAAGTATGCCTGCCCCAAAACATCCTTCCCTGGGTGGCTCTGCCAATCTCGTGTTACATAGTCCCATTCAAAACCGGTGATCGTCCTCGCTTCGGTTTCCGCTCTTGCGAGAACAGCCGGCCCTGGTATCCGACTGCAAGCTCAGTCGCGCCCGAATTGTTTCAATGGAGCGAACAAGGCCACGGCATCCAGGGGAGCCGGCTTATGAATTTCCCAGGGGGTGCCCAAATACAGGAAGTGATACCACTGGCGCTTATATGACCGCATTTGCATCTAGTCTCCCAGTTGGTGCACCGGGGTGGTGAGGTGGGTGCTCACAGAACAGTGGAAACATTGCCTAGGATGTACTGCACATACTAAAGTCAAGTAAGAAGGAGATTTAAGACAACACAACTAGGATGGGAGAATGATATGCTCCTTCTGATGCAGTCTAAAGCTGCTCATAGTTTTAGTACCACAAGGGAAAGTATAGATGGCTTAAACGACTCTCCTTTCAGCCTCAACATGTAAGAATATGTATAAACCACCCTGTTTAGTCATTAGGCTAGATTGCTTAGTGCGAAAAGTGCTATTGAATCCAGAAGACATCCCTACCCCCAGTCATGGACTACCTTATGGGACAGGAGGGGGCAACGAAAGACGAAGAAAACCAGAATGTGGCAGATAAGCTCCCGTATGGTGACTACTGCTAGGGAAAAAGTGAAAGAGTGAAAGAAAAGGACATTTAGAGTTTCCTATGTTCTCCTCAAAGAGAGCACCCACCATGGCAGCAGACACCCCCTATCAGAATCTAGGCATGATCAGTCAATTAGATCATCTTAAGCCAAAGGGTGAAAGGTAAGACAGTACTTCTAAGAAACCCCCACACCTGTGCCAAACAAAAGTGTGGAGAAGTTAGTTGCCTGACAGACTATTGTTTTCACGAGGTATGCAACCAGCAGCTAGTTTCGGCCTTGGAGAGGAGAGTTCAACACAAGGCACAGCATTTTAGCTATAATGAGTGGCCAGAATATGCACCCACAGGGATGATGCATTTCAGTGTCAGTAAGCAGAGCAAGGTCCAAGTATGTGTCTCGGAAGTGGGAAATTAAACTTGAACCTGGAAGGCCAGTGTAGGCTGCGAAAAGACTTAAGCTAGGGACGGCTAAAGAATGCAAGACAAAACCATCACCAAATATGAATTAAATTAAATGCACAGATGTAGAAGTACAATTGTTTTGGGTCGGGTGTATTTGTGTATCTGTGCACCCCTCTTGCCAAGGGGGTGCACAGATGTAAAAGTACACCAAACCCAAAACGAATTTAAAAATGGAGGCAAGGCAAGAGGGGTGCACAGATGTTCAAATACACCCAACCCAAAATAATGTTACCTCTACATCTGTGCACCCCTAGTGGCAAGAGGGGTGCACAGATGTAGCAGTATACCCAACATAAAATGGTTTTTAGAAACCGAGGCACAGATGTAGAAGAATGGAAAGGGGGTGTTGGGAAAATAAAATAAAGACAGTCAGGGGAGTACAGTGCACGAGGGCCAGGCATGGGGTGCAGTTATGTTTCTGCCTTGTGTCTTTTTCATTCATTTTTAGAAGCAGGGATTCAGGTGGTGGTTTAGTGCAACCAATATTTCCAGGCCATACAGGCATCGCTCTGAAACCCTTGGCTGCCTAGATGCTTTGAACTACTATTCTCATCAGACCTACAAGCATAATACATGGTGAAGGCTCTTGGGAGTCGAAGTCCATGACACCTGGAGAGCAGTGAGTTGCAGACCCCTGGTCCAGTACATATGCGTAGGTGCCTGGCTGGAATTGTTTGGTTGCAGTACGTCCTAAGTGGGCAGACAGTGGTGGGTTTCATGTATGAGGGCAAGATATGTGCTCCAATCATGCAGCTACATGAATGCTACTGCCAATTAGGAATACTTGAGTAGCAGATGAGAATGTCAAAGGGTCGATATTATATACGACAAATGACAAAATCTTTACATATACGACAAATCTGTAACAAGAAAAGAAGAAAAAAAACCTTACCTGATGCTGCTTCCCGAACGTACTGCGCTCTCTCTCTGCTTCGGCTGGTGGCTGGTGGTGTTGTCTCCCATGTGCTTGCTGCGACTTCCTCAAACACAGGCGAACCAGAAGTAAAATAACAGAAGCTTCCAGTAGCCCCTAAGCTGATGCAGCCAACGGTTAGAACTTGCGGCAAGACCACAGTGTGCCTCCTTCTCCAGGACCGCCCTTGTAACTCTGCCACGCTTTGGGGGTGGCCTTCCCGTGACCCCCAATGCTCCCACTACGTAGCAACTTGTCATCCTACTCCCTTAGGTATCATGAGCCTTCTTGCCTTTTCAGTGCTCCGAACATACCCCTTAGAAACCCATAGTTGTCCTTGTCATAATGGTGAAACACCAACCTTAGCGAGATCTAATGGATCTTCATCCCCAGTCTCCTGTCCGTAAAGCTCCAAGTGCGTCAAACTTTCCATACCTCTGCCGGGGACACCTGTTACTCCTGGTTTTACCACTTACTGGGTGGTCAATTGATATTTTCGGGAAGTCACTCTCAAACCATGTTGAGCCTAGCCCCTGACATCTTAACCTTCGATGAGCGGTCCGCCTGTGCTAAAATATTCTCCCGTACTTACTTCCGGGTGACCCACGGCCTTCACCGGGCATCCCGGGTAGCCGTTTGCCCTAACCGCTTACCCGTGCAAGTGGTCCATTGCCGGTCGTCGATAGCCATTCACCTTTAGGCATCTCTTCGCAGAACTTCATGTATCTCTGTTGCGACCTGGACCCGCTCCTGGCACCCGTGTCTGCTTGTGGAGGTCCCATAGAGTTGGGTCCAAGCTCCCCTCAACTGCTCCCTTTTCTCAACGACACTACGGATCGTCTTTCCGGGACATCCCCTCAGAAACCCTGCGTCTTACCTCACATGCACAAGCCCACTTTGCAGGTGGTGCTCTTACCAATCAACCACTCTGAGCTGTTGTCACACTGAATCACTTTTCCGTTGCCAAAATCCCACCTTCACTGCTCCCGTGTCTCCGGACCCTACAGACAGATCTTGTGTGAGTTCTCCTTGCACTTTGCATGTATTACCAGGAAATTGTCCGGCATATATTTCCTACGCCCTTCAAATGTTCTATCGATCTATTCCAATCCTTATGCATAGATAGTCCAAAATGCATGGAGTTAAAATCAAATGTGCGCCTAGTCATCAGTCAGCGTCCTGGTAGCTGCTCGTATGAATCTGCTAACTCGCACCCCGCTCCCCACAATTTTGATGCAGACCGCCTGGTGCCCAGGAGCAGTAATGTGTCAGTAAATGCTGCTCCTTTGTTATTGTTACTTCTTCCCTTTATATCGCCCTACGGCTGTGTCGAGCCGATATTCACATATAATTATCTAAAATCTAACTTCCACATAAGACGCCAACCTCTTACTTTGTCCACCATTTCTAACCCCTCCCCCTTTTAACTATTGAATGGATCTCTGTATATTGCAAATTCATTATCTCTTTCTGCACCCCTTCTATCCGTACTGCCATCCCTTGCGTCCCTCACATAAAATGTGCACCAATGTCAGTGCGTTATTCCTTATTGCTAGTCTGATTTCTCCTACAAGCCCTCCAGGGACCAGGGAACTTGGTGCTAGCCCATAGCGTTCAGTACATCCAACTTGCACACAAGATGCAAAACTATCAATGTGTCCACCATGTATTACCCTTCAACTTTTAAATGTTGTATGGCTCTGTCCTAATGTTATGCTTGAACCCAGTTGGTGTGGGGAGCCAAAAGTGGGCCCCGGTCGGTGTAAACCACCTGAGAGGACCCTATGCACCTCAACCCGTAGAAGTAATAATGTAGGGTGATAACTCATCATCTCATGGTAGCAACCTGACTAAACCGTGAAGCGGGTAGCTTTTGTACCGCAATGCGATGTACACACTTGCCCTACCTCTTACGCACGTTCCCTATAAAAAAGTTTTTTTCCGCCTCCCTTTCAAGCCCTGTCCCAATTCCCCTGAGATTGCATTGCATTCCCCCGCAGCAGTGTGCGAACAAGTAACCAGTATTAACAACATAGTGTACTACTATGCCCTTCAACTCGAAGTAGTAATGGAGCATCTCCAAACCTAATAAATCAGTACAGTTAAACATTGTAGGTCTACACAGGTACTCCCTTTTCAACCCTAGAGCTCAGAATGCAGTGGAGAACCAATGACAAATTCAGGCCCATTGAACACAACTTGATGTCAACCACACTTCCAACAGCCCTTCACGTGATGCCACCGCCTCCTTGTTGATGTAGTCTCGAAAACCTACCAGAGTATTGCCTGCTGGGGTCCCATGAGGTGTACCGCCAAGACAAACCAGCAATGGTCCTTTCCTCTTTTGCCCTCGAGCTTTTACCTGTGGCAGCACGTAAAAGAAATCAGTGTTATTTTATTACAATAATAACTCCCAACCGTTCGTACCCGCTGCTCAGCAGCCTGTGTGTAAAAACCTTTAATGTTACTAATTCCTTTTTCCGCCCCGGTTTTCTAAATCAATGCCGCTTCATGTAATTTATGGTGTGATAAACTGGCCCTTTTATTTTATCTTATTTCACACATGTCCATTCTTTTTCGTGCAAAATATACTCACCTTGTCCAATCGGTGAAATCTAAGCACAATATTCCAAAATCAACGAATTTACCTTTTAAAACAAAACAAGCCATTCCCATAAACTACTTTAACACACATCACGGAGTAAAACCGAGATGCAGTAAGTTGCCCAAACTTTAGGCAGACTCCACACCCATGTTTACTGTCAACTCATTAGCCCTACGTGTTGTATATATTGTGTCTTAGCATCATCACAAAACCTAGATACCCTTTTACAGACACCCTTCTGCAAGATACTTCCCATGCAAAATGAACTGTTATGTCAAACGCTGAGCCAATCACATCGAGGTGTGGGCAGAAATTAAGGATCTGCAACAGATCTGAACTGAAGGCTGGTGCCCAGTTAGCAGAATCTCCTGCACTGATGTGAAGAGTGACGCCCGGGGGTGGGTGGGGTCTTGGGGAAGATGGCGAGGCATCAGTGACGTCATCCCCCGGGTTTTGCTTTTGGGAATGTAGGCAGGTATAACCCCAATGGGCCTTCTTTCTGACCTAAATCAAGTCCGCTCGAGGTCATCAGCATCTGTACGGCTGTACTCACTCACACAGCTGTTCCTGGCATGCACAGGGCCAGGTCACATATAGTAAGTACTCCCAGCATTAAACCAGTCTCATTTTTCCAGCTAAAGGAAATGGGGCGCGCAAAGATGAAGCCATGCCTGGGATACAAAAAACAGATCAGCCGGTTGAGCGCTTGCTGCTGCGATCTGTGTGTGATCTGCAGGTAGAAGGTTCGAATCTCAGCAACGCCAACTCAGACTTTCATCCTTCTGAGGTCGACTTCGGTTGGGATGATTAATGTATGCAAATATGTTCAATGTACAGCGCTTAGACGTAAGTGCTATATAATTAAGAAATCATCATCTAGAATGCAGGTGTACCTGGCAATTTGCTTACGTATGTTCCATAAAGGTCAAATGTCCCCTAGTTATCATTAACACAACACATTGATTTAGAATCTTTCAGAAGCAGACCAATTTGAAGATAACCGCAGGTTGAAAAGCAACATGGACTGTTAGGGTTGAGCTTCACATCGCTGTGTTGGAGTACGGACGTCTGCGTAAGAGAAGGCATTAGGAATTCTCTTTGCACCTTGTTAGGACAAACTCCCAGGTAAGTTCGAGGGCTACTAGGAGTTCTCTGACTCACGACTCATGGAAGACCTAACTCCTTCCCCCAAAAAGGAACACAGGTCCAGAAAGACAGAAAGACAGCAATTTCAACTGCGGTTAATCACAGCCAAAACCAACAGGGATCAGTACAAGGATCGAAGAAAATCCCTGGACATCTCAGCGTTCTTTGGCTCACAGGCCAATTTTGACCTCGAATTACATAATAGCGACCCCACAACCTGGGCCTACTCCAGAAAACCTATCATAGTCTGGGATTGGCCATTGAGTGGTAGTCAACCTATAGTGGACACTATATATGTTCACTGGCTCTCGCATGTCAAGTGGCTGCCCTGGTCCATCCCCAAGTATCTAACTGTACACAATGTTGCAGTGTGAGGGTCTTACCATTGGTTCTTGCCCGTTACTACCGACCCTTAGGATACTGACCTGTGGTTGACTAGAGCTGATGTCCCCAGGCCTGGGATCCGAAATAGTTCTCAGCTCGAGGTGTACCTTTTCAAGATAACAAGAACAACTGGCTCTGTCAGGTCCCGTAGGTGCTCCTGCAGCTCCATAGGGGTAATTGCGTATAAGCTTCTGCAAGCTTGCTCAGGATCTCTTGTGGTTTCCAAGGAGTGTGAGAGAGGCGGCTACAGAGTCACAGAGGTTGTTGATGAAATATCTGACATAGCCAGGGGTTCTGTAGATGAGTAGGAAGAGAAAGTCGGAGGTAGTGAGAATTTAACTAGAAGGGATTCCAATCTCAGATTCGACGAGTGAGACAGAGAAATGAGAATTGAAAAGGACTGCTACTCCACCTCCTCTGGAGGGTCTATTGTGGGGGGTGAGTGAGTAGCCGGCAGGGCACCCTTTTTTCCTCCCCATTCCTACAGGCCTCATTTGCTCATCCCACCCTTTGCAATCCAGGGCCCTTTTTCCCCCATGGCAACCGCCACTCTCCAGGCCCCCCTTTTCTTGCTCTACCTCCAACCCACATGTGCCTCTTAGCCTACCTCCCCCTGGCCACCCTTACTCAACCAGTACCCCCTTTGCCATGCACCTGCTGCTCTCCTTTACCTATCTTCCCCACAGAACTCTTTTTATTAGCACTGAACCTAGATTAACCAATGACATGTGTAAATGGCAGGATTTGAACCGATGTAAAGATGGATTTCTGAACTCTGTCCTGGAGGGGCAGAGGTTCAGAAGGCCAGCCTAGTTTCTTGGAACAGGGTAACCTCTGGACAAGCCACACCAATCAAGGTAGCGATCGCGGCGGTCAAGACTAGGTCTCAAGAGGGATGAGGGTGACTGAAAGCCCGCAATGAGCACACAAAGCAAGGACACTTACAAATTACTCCAAGCAGGTGTTATATTAAAAATATAGACACATTTATTACAAGGCCTTTGTAACATTGACCGTAGCGAGAAATCACAATAAAACTCAAGTAAACCAACAAACACATCACAATCAAATGCAATATATATACAATTACCAACAAGTCTAATGAGTTAGACGCACGAAATGTGCAGACCACCTAGATGGGGAGGAAAACAGGCAGTGCGAATAATAGTTAGACCTAGTCCGCCTTCAGAGGCACCTAACTAGAAGGAAGTCCGAGCCCTACGACGAGTGGAGCCCTGTGCTCAAAAGTACCTGCACACACGGGTGCCAACGGGCAAAGGGTAGTCTCCTCGAGGGAATCAGGCCGTTCAGGTCGGTGAACAAATGAAGATGAACAGAGCTCCGCGACTCAAGCGCAGCCTCCACTGTGGGCAGAATCAGAGCGCGAGTACGGAAAGGCGTGCTGTTTGACACAGCGGGGAAAAGCTACGGCTACTGCAGGAGGGCGACCAGTTCCTAGCGATGCTACTCACCGATACCCGATGCAGGCAGACCCAGGCTTCGCCGCGTCAGTTTCAGTGCTGGCAAGTTCAGATACGAGCAGGGGACGTCTCGGCGTTGTGTAGATTCCGCGGCAGCAGAAGTAGAGTTGAGGATGTCCCAAACGCAGTGAACCCGCACAGTTTGTTACCACAGCAGGGCAATGGAGCGGCCGTGTGTATTTCAGCCCAATGTACACTTCTCACTTCAGACCTGGGAATGCCAAGTGTACGAATCGTGTGAGAGTGGCAAGGACTCGTAATGCAGCAGCAACCTGACGGCGGTTACAGAGCAAGCCTCCTGGCTAGGCTGCTCAGTTCACTGGATGGCCCAGAGACACTTCCAAAGGCTTACGTGCAGGAGATGGTGAAGATGCCGAGAATAGTTGTTCCCACTATTCCAAAGGGTTGAAGTACCAGTACAGGCCTTCTCGTCCGATCAGAGGTAGAAAGGGTTTCACAAAGCGACAGCAGTGCAGAGGAGCAGTCCTTCAGCGGGTCACCAGCGATTCCTCGGTTCAGCCTCGTGGTTGCAGGACGTTGGCTCCTGTATTCCATTGTTCGTGAGAACTCAGGAGATCGACATGGAAGTGGTGTTTCCAGCCTCCTCTTATCCACGGTTCCCGTCGCGCCAAAACGGAGAGGACCCAATGGGAGATCTGCTCACAAAACACTCACACCCTATGTGGACCTATCACGGACCACGGTGGTCCCAGGCATTCACGACACACTAGACTCTCTGGCACCCAGGATGTGTATTGGGACCAGACATCCCAGCCCACATCCTGGAGGCACACACAAGGCCTGTAGAAGCCCGCGAAAGCATCTGTGTTTCGCGGAAAAGTACATGCCCAAATAAGGAAGGCCCCGGGTCGGCTCGACCTGGGGAAGGTGAAGGGGGCAAGACGGTCAGCGGACAGGACAAAGAGCCTCGTGGTCTGGCCATTTTGGAAACCAGGCCACCATTTTGGGCTAAGCGCGAGAAACGCGCTTAAACAGCCAAAAGGAGCTCAGAACACAAAGAAACGATCGCTGCCACCAGTCCTGTCCGTGATTCACTTGCACCATTGGTTAACAATCCAAAGAGAGTGTCTAGGGCCTGTAGAAGACTAGAGACCCAAGAGAGCAGTAACTTAGCTTACAGTGCCCTCTTGTGTCATGTTGCGCGAAAGCTGCAACATGATAAAAGAACTACGGAAAACAACGTTCCCCGGTACTGACAGTCTTAAGGGCATGTCAGTTTCCCCGTAAGAATGGAGCGAAAGCCCAGAGGAGTGCGGCAGAAGGCTGCACTTCTCTGGCAAAGTCCAGATCATGGTGAAAACAACAGCAAAAAGTTTAGGGGTTGCCACATGGAAGGACAATTACCCACAATTAAGAATTCTTTCCTAACACTCGCCCCTCCCAGACTATGGACAGGGGGAACTAATCCACCCCTGGATGAGTCTCTTGTTCAGGTCGGTTAAACATTCTGGACAACCCATCAGCATTGCTATGTTGGACACCTGGCCTATGCTCAATAGTGAAGTCAAAGCCCTGTAGACTTATGGACCACCTAAGCAACTTTGGATTCTCTCCCTTCATGTTCATCATCCACTTTAAGGGTTTATGGTCAGTTTGCACAGTGAAGTGGGTCCCATAGAGGTAGTCCTCAGCTTCCGTAGGGCCCACACAACAGAGAAACATTCTTTCTCCACTGTGGACTATCTGAGGTCTCTGTCCTTAAACTGGCGACTAATAAAACCAATAGGCTGTTCCTTACCCTTCTCATCTACTTGCGATAGTACAGCTCCTATCCCAGTGTCAGAGGCGTCCGTCTGCACAATAAAAGGTCTTTGATAATCAGGGGCCCTGAGGACAGGGGCCTGGCACAAGGAGTCTTTTTTTCATTGTTGTAAATTTGGTTTTATTTACAAATACAAGTTATGCAGGAAAAGTATACAATAGGTACACAATTAAGAATTTCACTATAATAAAGCAAACCCCCCGAATCCCTTGTGTTTTGCGTCCCTCACATGTAAGCTTTCTGCGTGCATAATGTTCGCGCAACATCATAACTTTTTCCCCCTTCCCAATCCCCACCCCCCTCCCCCATGGTCAGAGCCTTTATCACAGATCATGCAGCATTCATCGTACAACAATCAGAATCAGAGTTTATTGTCGGGTTCACTTTATTCCTAAGAGCGTCCGTCGAATAGTTCAACTTAAACGTCGTTTAGTTTGTTCCTTGCTCCTCCGCCATCAGAGTAAGGACTGTGTTACGGGACAGATCGTCTGGTAGATATATGCTTTTGTATTCCATCCACAAGGTCTCAGTCTGTGAGAGTTTACCATGCAGCGATGCTGTTATGTGTTCCATTATACAAATGTTGGTGGATACATGGATCCATTCATTTTTCGTAGGGCTTGTGGGAGCCTTCACCTCATAACCAGTGTTGCCCTAGCAGCCAGGAGCAGTTGCGGGGCTATGTCTTTGATCTTGACCCAGTCGTCTTCATCTTTCTCGAGGCCGAACAGTATGAGGGAGGGCATGGATGTTCTGGCAATGCCATCGACCTCTTTGATCCAGCCTAGAACTTCTGACCAAAATACCTGTATCCGGGGACATCCCCACCACATGTGCCAGTAGTCTGCCCTCTGTCCGCATCCACGCCAGCAGTCCGGACTTGCGGTCTGAAACATTTTGGATAATCTGACAGGGTCATACTGCCATCTGTGTAATAATTTGATTGCATGTAGTTTGTACTGATTTGAAATGGATATCCGTGTGGCTGCTTGGCATACGGTGTCCCAAAGTTCGGGTGTGAACTGTTCAGCGAAATCTTTTTCCCATCTGTTTTTTAGTGCGTCAGTGTTCACACCTTCTCCCTCTATCAATGCCCTGTACATATCTGGTATTAGCCCCTTCATTACAGTTCTTGAGTCCAGTATTTTCTCAAAGGGGGTGAGTTCTCTCATCAGTTTGGGTCTCCACATGGTTCTTTTTCCCATCTGTTTTTAGTGCATCAGTGTTCACACCTTCTCCCTCTATCAATGCCCTGTACATATCTGGTATTAGCCCCTTCATTACAGTTCTTGAGTCCAGTATTTTCTCAAAGGGGGTGAGTTCTCTCATCAGTTTGGGTCTCCACATGGTTCTTGTCAAAACCCCTTTGAGTTGTAGATATTGAAATGTGGATAATGAGCCTATTCCCGGGGCCTCGGTCAGCTCAGGGAGTGAAATAAAGGCGTCTTTCCTTTGTAGTTGGCCTACTCTCTCTAAGCCTGCATCGTACCAGCTTTGGTACCTTCCTACATCCGGAATGTGTTCGTTGATTCCTGGGGACCATAAATGGCTCAAGGGGCTCGGCCAGGTGGTAATGCCTTGCATATTCGTGCCATGCATCCAGATGTCCCAGATGGTCATAAGTATCGGGTGATCTTTGAGTTTGACATATCTGTTTCCTGGGTGCCCAGAGCCATTCAGATACTGTGGCCGGCGAAAAGTAATGGCTATCCATATTGACCCACTGGATGTTTGTCTGGTCGCGCAGGTGCGGGATCAATACTCTGAGTTGTGAGGCTTCATAGTATTTTTGGAGGTTGGGCAGACCAACCCCTCCCTTGTCTTTGGGAAGTATTAAAGTCTTATATGGGATTCTCGCTTTCTTCCCCTGCCATAGAAAGTGGAGAATTACCTTTTTGATTTCAGTAAAGAAGCTTTTCGGAATCCTAACGGGTAATGTCTGGAAGGGGTATAAGAAGCGGGGAAGTGATACCATCTTTATTGCGTTTAGCCGACCTAGCCAGGAGATTGTGAGTTTATCCCACCTCGTTAAATCTAGTTTGAATTGTTTCAGTAGGGGGGAAAAGTTAGCTTCAAATAGGTCCTCTAAATTTCTCGTTATTTGTATCCCCAGATATTGCAGTTTTGAATGCTCAATATGTAGGCCGAGTGAGGAAAATTTGATGGTGTTGTCATCCTCTTGGCCCTGTAGAGGAAAGAGTGTCGACTTTGTTCTGTTTACTTTAAACCCAGAGAGTTTGCCGTATTCCTCTATTAAGGATAGAGCTCGGGGGACGGAAGAGGAGGGGTTTGTGATATGAAGGAGGATGTTGTCAGCATAGAGGGCAATTTTATATTCCGTTGTCCCCAGTCGGATACCCTCGAGCGTGGGGTCCGCTCTCATCGTTATTGCCAGGGGCTCAAGAGAGAGGGCAAAGAGAATCACCGAGAGGGGGGCACCCCTGCCGGGTCCCACGTTGGAGATTAAACCACTGTGAGTATTCACCATTCACAAATATAGATGCTTTGGGGTCTGTATACACCGCATGTATTGGTGTCTGAATTTATCGCCCAGTCCCACCTTTTGTGGTACCGCCTTTAGGAACCCCCACTCCACCCTGTCGAAAGCCTTTTCTGCATCAACAGAGAGTAAGATCGGGTCATTCTCCATATGCTGGGACGCGTGGATTAGGTGGAGGGTTTTGCGGATTGTGTCTGCCCCCTGTCTTCCTAATGTGAACCCAACTTGATCAGAGTGTATGAGTTGTGGGACAAGGGATTTGAGTCTCGCCGCCAAAACTCTATATAAATCTTTGCATCGAGGTTGAGTAGCGAGAAGGGGCGAGATGAGGCGCAATTCGTGGGGTCCCTCCCAGCCTTGGGGATGGCAGTAATCAGTGACCTGGTGAAAGAGTCCGGGGGTTTCCCTGTTTCCATTATGTCATTGAAGCGGAGTGTCAGCGAGGGAGCTAATATGGGCATGAAAGTTTTATAAAAGCCGGCTGTATAGCCGTCTTCGCCCGGGGACTTGCCCAAAGTCAGCCTCTTTATAGCAGCCTGGACCTCCAGTTCCGTGATTGGCGATTCTAGGGATTCGGCATCTGTGCCAGGAATGCAGGGTACATCTATTGAGGACAGGTATGACTCAATCTCTGATGGCCCTATGTCCACGTCGGAGGAGTATAATGTTTCATAAAAGTTGGCAAAGCATTCTGGAATAGTGGTGTGGGCGTATGGTGTAGGGGAGGAATCGTCTTTAATCTCTATTACTTTACGGTCAGCTCTTTGTTCACGCAGCCTGGCAGCAAGAAGTGCATCAGCCTTATCGCCTTTTTCGTAAAATTTCTGTTTTAACATTCTCAGTTTGCGCACAACCTGTTCATACTCCAGGAGTTTCAATTTGCTTCTTTTTTCTTTGGCCCTATTCATTTTCTGCTGGTCTAATTCTTCATCCACTTTAGATTTGCTTTCTAACTGGCAGATTTCGGCTCGTAGCCTTTGTTCAACGAGGGCACCTTCCCTCTTTTTCGATGCGCCTTCCCTTATCAGAATCCCTCTCCAGGTAGCCTTCCCAGCCTCCCGCACCGTTTGTCTGGACACTTCACCATTGTCGTTCGCTTTGAAAAATTCAGATATCTCTGTCTCCATTTCTGTTCTGAAGACAACATCTCTCCAGAGGCTCTCATTACAACGCCATTTTCCATTGTTTTTTGGCAAATCTGCCCACTGGATGTCCGTGAGGACCATGTCATGGTCAGACCAGGCGATCTGTATTATCTGTGCTTGTGATATCACCTGGGAGAGCTCCCTGGAGAGATATATATGATCGATACGGGTGAACGTATTGTGGGGAGCTGAATAGAAGGTGTAGCCTAGTTCTTCCAGATGGCGGACCCTCCATGCATCTATCATATTGTACAGTTCCATAATATGAGCCAGCTCGGAGAGTTCGGGCCTGTCTTGCTGCACCATATCGGGGTTCCCAGGTTTGCGATCTTTCGCCGGATTCGCACATTGGTTGAAATCCCCTCCCAAGATAATGTGCCATGTGGCTTCAAGTTGTATCTTAGGGATTGTTCTGGAAAGAAATCCAGATTGGGCTGTGTTTGGGGAATAAAGAGTAGCAATGGTGACACTCAGCTTACCCAACTGACCGTTCACCAGCATTGCACGTCCTTCTACATCCGACCATGTCCTGGTTAGTGTGAAGCCTGTACCTTTCTTGATGAGGATTCCCACCCCTCCCCTCCTGAACGGGCCCAACCCCCAAAACTCGAACCCAACTCATTTCCCCAGGACCTGTCGTTCCTCTCCTTTTATGTATTTTGTTTCCTGTAATAGTAGGATGTCGAGACCACTTCTACGAAATTCCCTGGCCACAAGGGACCGTTTTGTCGGTGAGTTGAGCCCTTTGACATTGAGTGTCCCGACTCTTAGGGAGGCGAGCTCCCTTATGTTAATGTTTGCCATGTGATCGATAACGTTCTTTTATCTCAGATTGTGAGCTGCATCGGTTGTTCTGAGGTGCATTTGATATTGCTCTGACCCGTTTCCCTTCTTTCGGCCCCTCCCGACCCTTCCCCCTCCCCTCCCTTCTCCCCTGTCGAAGGCGTTCGAGTGAACCCGGTTGCCGAGTCGGCATCGAACCACCTGTGGGGGCCGTTACTTCACGCTCCTCATTTTCCTCTTAACTGAGTTGAGCCCTTCCTTGGTTCCCCCCTAAATTTCTCCATTCTCATCTTGGAACGATATACATGTTAACGTCTTATTGTAGCATTGGTAGGTGAAACATGTGTGTTTGTCTTACCAGAGTCGATCAATTTCAGTTTTCCCCCTCCGGAGAGAGGTTACCTCTTCGGAACTTGAGAGATCCTTTTACTTTTTTCCTCCTGGGTCCCTGAATCAGCCATTCGCGGTCTCCTTTTTTCACCTCTCCCAGGCTTTCCCCGTCTAGTCGGGGCTCAAGAAGGTCTGAGATGCATTTCTGTATTTCTTTTTCAGATCGCAATCTAAATTTGGTTCCCTCATATTCAAACGTGAGAGAGAAAGGGTAACCCCATCTATATCGAACATTCTTCTCCTTGAGTTTCCTTGTGAGGGGGCCACACATTTTCCTTAGGGCCAATGTTAAGGGGGAGAGGTCCTGATATATCGAGATCCGGGCCCCTCCCAGTGTGATCTCATCGCTTTCCCTCGCTTTCTCGAGGATCCGGGCTTTGTCTCTGAACCGGTGGAACCGTGCGAGGACTGATCGTGGACCCCCTAGAGGGCCACCGGCTCTGTGAATTCTTTCCGTCATTGGTGCATCCACCGCGTCATCAGCTACAAGAAGTTTGATGATATTGTGGAGAGTATCCCTCAGGTCCGCTTCTGTTTCGCCCTCCCTTTCCGGAATTCCGAAAATGCGTAGATTGTTACGGCGCTCTCTGTTTTCCAAATCATCGAGTTTGAGTTTAAACTCTTCTTCTTTGTGCTCCAGTTCTGATAGTCTCTGATCGAGTTGGATCTCAAGGGTGTTAATGGAGGCCTGATTGTTCTCTACCCCTTCAAGCCTGTCTTCCATATTGTCCAGCCTTTGGGTGATTTTATCTATCTTCCCCCCTATGTTGGCGCCCAGATTTTTAATTTCTCCTAGCAGGGCAGCGATGTCGCCTTTTGTTGCTGCAGCCAGGTCATTCGCTGTGGTAACGTTGTTTGCCATTGTAGACCTTGTTGGTGTATGTGGGGTGGCGGTGTAGGCAAAAGGAGCCAACTTGTGCCTAATGTCCATGTAATCTCCTGGCAGTGTGGTCAGCCTGCCGGTCTTGCTGGTCAGGGTCGTGGGCTCTTTGTTCCGACAGGCTGGGCAGAGGAGGCACACGCCCCTGTGTTGGGGGCCTTACCCTCCGCGCTAGTTCGTCGTGAGTTTTCGCAGATTTTTTACCTCTTCAGCGGTGGCGGAACAACTTCAGCGCCAGGCTAGAGTGTTGAGGATATGTTGTCGAGGGGTTGAGGGCAGTGGTGGTCTTGGTCCGTCTAGTCGGAGGAGGCACTCGCCCTGTTTCCAGGGGTCGTACCCTCCGTTTGGTATGGCTTCTATTGCAACAGGTGGGGTGCCTTTCCAGATGCTTCACAGACGTTCCTTGCGTGTTCTCGGGGGGTTCAGCGTCGTTCAATTATTGATTTGCCGCCTGTGCAGGGTAGGTGTACACCCCCTGGTTAACCCGGGTGTTGCAGGGGCCCCCCTTTTTCCAAAATCCACATGTGCTGTCGGGGTGTCTCTTGAGGGGTACTTCGTGCCAGGCTGTAATGGGGGGCCTCTATTGTGCACAGAATTAGGGCACTGTCTGGTTTTCCAGTCCTCCTTGATCACCATTGCCGTGTGGATGTTCTCTACTGATGGGCCCACTGAATGTGCCAGGGGGTCTCTGGGGCCTCGTAAGTACCACTTTCAGAGGTCCGTGAGGGGAGGTGTTGATGGGGCACAAGATCTGGACAAATGGTGTCGCGTTCCCAGCCGCTACGGGCCCGCTTTGTGTCCAGGGCGGGATTGCGCGTATTATACGTGGGTGTCCCCTACGTGGCCCACTGAGTGCCCGTGCGGGTGGCCTCCTCTCGAATCCGCGCAGCATCCCCTGCTATGTCTCCACCACCACAATCAAGGCGAGTCACGCCGCAGGGTCGAGCCGCGACAGTGTGCCGGGGGTCTGGATTGGGCCAGGGAATAGGCCCGTGATTTGGCTCCAACACGGTCTGAGGGCTTCGGTGGGGCGGTTGTCTGATCGCGTGCTGCCTCTCACCTTATTTCAACAAACATGCCCCTGGAGCGCCGCGGGGCAGGGAGCGGGGTCACAACGGAGCACAGGCGGCAGCCCACGCGCTTCCGCGACGAGGTTCCTCGTTGCTCCGCAGGGCTTCTCCGTACTCCTCACTTTTGCGCGCCGAGGGAGGGGGGGGCCTCTGTGCACACGATGTTTTCACAGCGAAGGAAGGTCCGTTTTTCATCGGATTTTCGGCAGCCGGTGGGGGGCCGTGTCACACTGCCAGGTTCCAGTTTGTACGTGCAGGGGGCGGGGGGTCAAAAAGTGGGGGCTCAACACATTTCTTGGGGCTGCGTAACGGGAGCTCACACAGAGAGCTTCCACATCCGTGCGCCCCCTCACAAGGAGTCTTTTAAGTCATTGAAGGCCTTCTCACACTCGTCGGTCCAAGTTACCTTCTTGGGTTTCTTCGGAGTGGTGAGGGCAGTCAGAGGGGCAGCTATGGTGCCATAGTCTGCCATGAAGTTGCGGTAATACCCCGTGAGTCCTAAGAAGGCTCTCACTTGGGTCTGTGTAGTGGGGGTAGGCCAGTCTTGTACTGCTTGTACTTTACTGGGAAGAGGCTGTATCCTCCTTCCACCTACTTCATGTCCAAGGTAAACCACTGAGCCTTGTCCAATCTGGCATTTACTAGCCTTTATGGTCAAGTGTGCTTTCTGAAGAGCCTGGAGCACAATCCCGAGGTGTTTCACATGGTCTTCCCAGGTGGCACTGAAAAATGCTATATCATCCAGATATGCAAGACAGAATTCGTCCAACCCATTCAACACATGATTCACAAGCCTCTGGAAAGTGGCAGGTGCATTCTTCAACCTGAATGGCATTACCCTGAATTGGTAAAGACTGTCTGGAGTAGAAAAACGTTGTCTTCTCCTTGGCATGTTCTGCTAAAGCTATTTGCCAATAGCCAGTAGTGAGGTCAAACGTGCTGAGGTACTGGGAGGCACCCAAGGTATCCACCAGCTCATCTGTTTGAGGCAAGGGGTGTGCATCTGTCTTGGTGACAGCATTCAGAGCCCTGTAATCCACGCAGAACCTCAGTTCAGAAGTGCCTGCCTTTGTAACCAAAACCACAGGGCTGGACCAAGGACTACTAGAGGGTTCAATCACCCCAAGGTCTAACATCTTGTTGACCTCGATTTTAATGTAAGACCGTACTTTGTCTGGCATCCTGTATCCCCTACTTCTGGTAGGTACACTGTCTCCTGTGTCTATGTTATGTTTGCACCAAGGTGTCAAACCAGGCGACTGTGAAAACAGGGGGGAAAACTGCCTAAGCAAACTTTTCACCTCAGCCTGCTGATCAGAAGTCAGGTGAGGGGCCACTCGGATACCCTCAAATGAGCTATCTGAAGGACCGCTTTGGAACAGGTCGGGGAGAGGATCAGACTCCTCTTCCTCAACATCTGAAGCCAGTAGCAGTGCTGCGATTTCGACTCTTGGAACGAAAGCCTTCAGCCTTTTTACGTGGAACACTTTTGGAGCCTGTCCAGGCCTTCCAAGGTCCACTAAATAGTTAACCTCACCCAGGGGCTCCACCACTGTGTAAGGGCCTGACCATTTGTCCTGTAAAGCTCGAGGCATTATGGGATTCATGATCAGGACTTACTGACCAGGTGTAAAGTTGATGAGGGAAGCTTTCTGGTCGTACCAATGTTTCACCAGCGCTTGTCCTGCCTTCAATTTATCACTAGCCAAGCCCATCATAAGTACCATCCGTTTTCTGAGTCCCAGCACATAATCTACTACGTGGGTAGTAACAGCGGGAGTGGGCATCTCCCATCCCTCGTTGACTATGGCTAAGGGTCCCCGCACAGGATGACCAAACAGAAGTTCGAAGGGGCTGAAGCCAACACCCTCCTGTGGTACCTCTCGGTAGGCAAACAGTAAGCATGGTAAAAGAAGACCCCATTTTCTTCTCTGAGGTTCTTCCATAGCCCCAATCATGCTTTTTAACGTTCTGTTGAAACGTTCCACCAGACCATTGGTCTGGGGGTGGTATGCAGAAGAGAACTTGTAGGTGACCCCACATTCTTTCCACATAGCCTGCATATACTTAGACATAAAGTTGCTGCCTCTGTCAGACACAACTTCTCTAGGGAAGCCAACCCTAGTAAATATGCCAAGTAACGCTTTTGCAACTGACTTGGCATTTACAGTTTTCAATGGGATAGCCTCAGGATATCTGGTAGCATAGTCGACTAGCACCAAGATAAACCTATTGCCTGAGGATGTCTGCGGGTCAAGGGGACCAACGATGTCGATCCCTACCCTTCCGAATGGTATTCCCACAACTGGGAGTGGTACCAATGGAGCTTGGATTGTTGAGCCACTCTTACCAGATAACTGGCAGGAGGCACAACTCCTGCAGTGACTTTCTACTTGCACCCCCATCTTGGGCCAGTAGAAGTGCATGAATAACCTTTGCTTGGTCCTCTTAATACCAAGGTGACCAGCAAGGGGCACTTAATGCGCCAGCTGCAGGAGGAAGGGTCTTACAGCAAGGGGAACCACCAACCTCCTATGGTCTCCTTCTGTAGACTCTGTGGGCTCACTATACAGGAGTCCACCTTCCCAATAAATCTGATGCGTCCCAGGAGGTTCACCCTCAAGGTGGGAGCAGGCCTGTCTCCTTAGGCCTTCCAGAGATGGGCACTAACGTTGGCCTTTACTGAATTCTTCCCTGTCAGGACCACCTTCTACTAACAAGTCTTTTAGTTCAGGATGGTCGTTGGGGTCAAATACTTTAGGCATCGCCATCTCCTCGTCAGGTCCGGGCGATTGACCAACTTCCTCCACCGCAGTGGTAGGCGAGTTCGGGGGAATGTTCTCTTTCCCTCGTCTTGACTTTCTTACTCCTTTCGCCTTGGGTTTCCCGTTCGGCTGGGGCGGCGTATTGGTCTTGGCCAATGCTGCTCGTGTTTGAGACCGTGTGCAGGGTCTGTGGGCAGTGTCTCCTACGAGCCCTAAAGCTCTGAGATCGTTGCCTAACAAGACCTTTCCCGGGACGTTTCCCAGAATGCTCACTGGAATCCTGACTGCTATACCATTTAAAGTAAGATTTACAGGTATTACTGGAAACATGCGAGGTGGGCCGTCAGCCAACTTAGTGGGCATCAGAGTAGCTCTGGCAACTTCCTCTGAGTCTACCAAGGTAGAATCCACTACAGTTCGACTGCACCCACTATCCCTAAGAGCTGGAGTATCTACTCCATTGATCAGCACACTGTCTTTAAAGTAGTGCTTGGTATTATCTGGAATCCTAGCATAAGCCTCTGTGACTTTAGTCTCCCAGGAACCCAGGGAAACTAAAACTACCTCAGCTTCTACCCCGCTGGGGAAGGAGTCTCAGGAGAAGGATGCTCCTGTAATCTCTTCTTCCTCGTAGGAGGAGAAGGCCAGATTAGCGGAGTGGACCCCCAAAGGTTTAACCTTACACCGGGAATCCCCCTTCACGTGGTCAGTTGCTCCACAAGCAAAACAAGATCCATTGGGTCTGTTCACATAGGGAGGCTTATTGTAACCAGAGTTCTGTTTCGGAGGCGGACCTCCACTACCCTGTGAGTTCTCTTGTGTCTTACCCTTGTTTTTCTTTTTTTGGCCCTTATGGGAAGAAGATTTAGCAGATTCCCCACCCTCCATATCTTTGGACCTTTTCCCTTCCTCCTGCTTACCAGGATGAGTTTTGTCCTTATGGGACACTCGATGTGACACCCATAAGTCTGCTGCAATGGCAAGCTTCTTAGGATCTATCTCCTTCGAATCGGCCAAATGCTGCTTAAGCTCCGGGGAAGAAGATGCAAAAATATGTTCCAGCATGACAAGACTTATCATGCCTTCAAAGGTAGAAACCTTGTAACCTTCGACCCAGCCAGTCAAGTTTTTTAAGGATTCGGTTACATAAGATACCCAAGTACCACCTTCTTTTTTCTTTTAAATATTGGGCAGGAGTCTTTCCAAACTTTAAAATGAGAGTTTGCTTTAACATTGCAAAATCCGCTCGCTCAGCCTTCGACATTTCCATAATGGCACTACAGCCAGAATGGGGCAGTCTGCTGAGTAACCAGGCAATCTTATTAGCATTGTCAACTTGTTGAACTTCATATGCATACTCAAACGTATTCAGCCAGTCCATAATGTCATTCTTTTCCTCATACACACTGAGCAGATCTTTTGGAAACCGTGGATGAGAGGAGGCCCCAGACCCATGTCCAGGACCCTTGGACCCATTTGCAACCTGAAGCTTGGCCAGTTCCAACTGGTGATCCCTGTCTTTCTGTTTTTCTGCCTGTTCGATCTTTAGCTTGGCCATACTGAAATCAAGCTCCTTCTGCCTAAACAGCAGCTCTGGCATCTTGAATTCAAGCATGGCCTCCCCATCGACACTGGCAGAGGAAACATTAGACATCTCATCCTCCCTGTCCTCGTGGTCGCGGTGGACGAGTGCAGCGGCAGAACCGTCGGTTCTACCAGTGAGAGCAGCCCCACCTCCTTCCACACTGTCCTCAGAAGTTATAGCGTCAAGCTGCGCTGCTTGCCACGCCACGATTCTTTGGATCATATCCAAATTGGTGCCTTGAGAGGAGACACCTCTCTCCGCACACATATTTTTCAATGTTTCAGATTTAGAAGCATTTAAAGTTAACAAGGTATTTGTTTCCATACTGATAGATAGTACCATGGCCTTTTTAAAAGTTATACTACGACAATTCACGACGTGTCCTGGTAGGAATAACTTGAAATGCCTTCGCTCGTGCGCAACACTGGATACCTTCAGTCGTATCCCACCGCTGTACACCAATTTGTTAAGATGGATTTCTGAACTCTGTCCTTGAGGGGCAGAGGTTCAGAAGGCCAGCCTAGTTTCTTGGAACAGGGTAACCTCTGGACAAGCCAGACCAATCAAGGTAGCGATCGCGGCGGTCAAGACTAGGTCTCAAGAAGGGTGAGGGTGATTGAAAGCCCGCAATGAGCACACAAAGCAAGGACAATTACAAATTACTCCAAGCAGGTGTTCTATTAAAAATATAGACACATTTATTACAAGGCCTTTGTAATATTGACCATAGTAAAGAATCACGATAAAACTCAAGTAAACCAACACATCACAATCAAATACAATATATATACAATTACCGAAGGGTCTAAAGAGTTAGAAGCACGAAATATGCAGACCAACTAGATGGGGAGGAAAACAGGCAGTGCAAGTAATCGTTTAGACCCAGTTCGCCTGCAGAGGCCACCTAACTAGAAGGAAGTCCGAGCCCTACGAAGAGTGGAGCCTTGTGCTCAAAAGTACCTGCACACACTGGTGCCAATGGGCCAAGGGGAGTCTCTTCAAGGAAGTCAGGCAGTTCAGAGTGGTGAACAAAGGAGGGCAAACAGATTTCCGCTACTCAAGCGTGGCCTCCACTTGCGGGCAGAAGCAGAGCGCGAGTGCGAAAAAGGTGTGCTGTTTAACACAGTGAGGAAAAGCTACGGGCTACTGCAGGAGAGCGACCAGTTCCTAGCGTTGCTACTCACCGGTCCCCGATGCAGGCAGACCCAGGCTTCTTCGCATCAGTTTCAGTGCTGGCAGGTTCAGATGTGAGCCTTGGACGTCTCAGCGTCGTGTAGATTCTGCGGCAGCAGAAGTTAGAGTTGAGGCTGTCCCAAACGCAGTGAACCCACACAGATTGTTACCACAGCAGGGCAACGGAGCGGCCGTGTGTATTTGAGCCCAAGGTACACTTCTCACTTCAGACCTGGGAATGCCAAGTGTACGAATCGTGTGAGAGTGCTAAGGACTCGGAATACAACACAACCTGACGGCGGTAACAGAGCAAGACTCCTGTGTAGGCTGGTCAGTCCACTGGATGGCCCAGAGACACTTCTGAAGGCTTACGTGCAGGAGATGATGAAGATGCCGAGAATAGTTGTTCCCACTATTCCAAAGGGTCGAAGTACCAGTACAGGCCTTCTCGTTTGATCAGAGGCAGAATGGTTTCACAGAGCGACAGCAGTGCAGAGGAGCAGTCCTTCAGCGGGTCACCAGCGATTCCTCGGTTCAGCCTCATAGTTGCAGGATACTTGGCTCCTGTATCCGTCGTTCGTGAGAACTCAGGAGATCGACATGGTAATGGTGTTTCCAGCCTCCTCTTATCCAGAGTTCCCTTTGCGC
Organism: Ambystoma mexicanum; assembly: GCF_040938575.1. Taxonomy (NCBI): domain Eukaryota; kingdom Metazoa; phylum Chordata; class Amphibia; order Caudata; family Ambystomatidae; genus Ambystoma; species Ambystoma mexicanum. The sequence goes on along the minus strand of NC_090924.1, from coordinate 119,519,025 downwards.
CAAAACGGAGAGGACCCAATGGGAGATGTGCTCACAAAACACTCACACCATATGTGGACCTATCACGGACCACGGTGGTCTCAGGCATTCAAGACACACTAGACTCTCTGGCACCCAGGATGTGTATTGGGACCAGACATCCCAGCCCACATCCTGGAGGCACACACAAGGCCTGTAGAAGCCCACAAAAGCATCTGTGTTTCGTGGGAAAGTACATGCCCAAATAAGGAAGGCCCCGGGTCGGCTCGACCTGGGGAAGGTGAAGGGGGCAAGACGATCAGCGGGCAGGACAAAGAGCCTCGTGGTCTGGCCATTTTGGAAGCCAGGCCACCATTTTGGGCTAAGAGCGAGAAACGTGCTTAAATAGGCAAAAGGAGCTCGAAACACAAAGAAACGATTGCTGCCTCCAGTCCCGTCCGTGATTCACTTGCACCGTTCATTAACAATCCAAAGAGAGGGTCTAGGGCCTGTAGAGTGACTAGAGACCCAAGAGAGCAGTAACTTAGCTTACAGTGCCCTATTGCGTCATGTTGCGCGAAAGCTGCAACATGATAAAAGAACTATGGAAAACAACGTTTCCCGGAACTGACTGTCTTAAGGGCATGTCAGTTTTCCAGTAAGAATGGAGCGAAAGCCCAGAGGAGTGCAGCGGAGGGCTGCGCTTCTCTAGCAAAGTCTAGATCAGGGTGAAAACAACAGCAAAAAGGTTAGGGGTTGCCACATGAAAGGAAAATTACCCACAATTAAGAAATCTTTCCTAACACTCGCCCCTCCCAGACTATGGACAGGGGGAACTAATCCACCCCTGGATGAGACTCTTGATCAGGTCGGTTAAACATTCTGGACAACCCATCAGCATTGCTATGTTGGACACCTTGCCTATGCTCAATAGTGAAGTCAAAGCCCTGTAGACTTATGGACCACTTAAGAAACTTTGGATTCTCTCCCTTCATGTTCATCATCCACTTTAAGGGTTAAGAAATCTTTCCTAACAAAAATAATACACAAATACATTATGCCCTTGTATGTCAGGCGGCAGCATTTACTTCCAGAGAAACGTGGACGTCTTTCCTCCTGCGGGAGGACAAGGTTGCTGCTCTGGATCCCTATCTCGATCATTCGCCAAATGTACATTTTTACTATACTCCTTTAATCATTATCGTCTTTCGGATTCCTTGTTGTGAGTTTCAGGTGTTACACAATTGTCCCCCCTCTTGTGAATAATGAATTGTCTATTATCTCAGGATACAGTTCTTTACTACAATATGGGAAGATGTGGACTCCCTGCTCACTGTGCTTAGAGAGGCTCAGCTTCACCTCACTGATGATGCCCAACAAGGCTGAAACACGTGTATGGGGTTGCTGATGGAACTCTAGTTCAGAGAGGAATTGCCATAGCATTTCGGTGCTGGACTGCCTTTGTGGTCGGGACAAAGACTGATATGCAAATGGATATTTCCCATCTGTGAAGGTACTGTGAGCAAAAAGCAATGGCTGCGAACTCTCAATGTGGTTAATAACCACTGAACAGGTTATCATGCCTTGTTCTTTCGAGAGAGGGGCGCCTGCTACCTTTTTTGTATTTTTGAAAGGAACTTGGGGTTGGTCACCCTAGGTTACATGGGGGCAACCAGACGTGGACTCCCTGCTCACGGTGCTTAGAGAGGCTCAGCTTCACCTCACTGATGATGCCCAACAAGGCTGAAACACGTGTATGGGGTTGCTGATGGTACTCTTGTTCAGAGAGGAATTGCCATAGCATTTCGGTGCTGGACTGCCTTTGTGGGCAGGACAAAGACTGATATGCAAATGGATATTTCCCATCTGTGAAGGTACAGTGAGCAAAAAGCAATGGCTGCGAACTCTCAATGTGGTTAATAACCACTGAACATGGGATCATGCCTTGTTCTTTCGAGAGAGGGGCGCCAGCTACCTTTTTTGTACAATATGGGAAGTGTCAAAATTAAGTGATAATTCAGCAAATCTCTTTACTGTGCATGTTCAAAGTATGTCAGCTCCCAGTCCGTGCCCCTGATCTGCTTCAGTCCCGAAGACATGTTGCCTTTGTTAATGGAAAGTAAGCAAATCTTTGGCAATGCTCTCCTCAGATAGTTCTGCTGATGGTTAGAGAGTTCCACTTGTAGTATTATTCCATGCACGAGCATGCCCATTTGTGCAACATTAGCTGGGTCTCTGATGAATGTGAGGACGTCTACATCGATCGGTCTCCCCACTAGCTCTGGAAAATCAGTGACTAAACGAAAGAGAACGTTGTGGGCCAACCTGCTGTCTGCTGGTGACAGGGACATTTGTCCTGTTTTGCTGATGTTCAGGACTGTATGCTTTCACTTCAATGTAAACAATGTCTGCACTGTCCGTTTGCGTGGAGTGCAACTAAGATCACGATTTTATTTAGGAGTTGGCTTAGATGTTCTGTATTTGCTGGGTCTCGAAGAAACGTGAGTACATCAGTTGTTCTTCCGATAAGATTTGGACAGTCTTCAATTATTCAAAAGAACAATGTATTGACAAGCTCATTTACTTCCTTCTCTGCTTGGAACATTTGGCTTCTCCTCGCTGTATTCAGGAAGTAGGAGAAATTGTTCGGCGATTACAGTAAGCAATCTTCTTATTGTCTTTTCGTTTTCAGGATCTTGAAGAAAGTCAGTGACATGGTGACCCTTCCCACTAATGAAGGGTATGATTGTAGCACTAGGTTAAAATATGTTACCACATCTTTGGTAATGTCACTGATAGCAGTAAGTGATTCCGAATAGGGTCTCGGTGTGGAATGAGTCTGGATACTGTATTTTCTTCCAATTTACGTGTCCTTGATCAAAATTTGGCATGTTATTTCCTCGTCACAGTTTTAATGTGTCTCGATCCAAAGTTCAAGCGCAACAGACTAGGTTGTGGCTTATAAGTGCAATTTTTCTTATTCACATTGCAGCTAGGATGCACAGAGTGTCCTTTGTTTATGTCCTGATCCCCTTTTTTGCTCAGAGGAAGTGTCCAATTTGAAGCCACAATTTGCAAAAAAGTTCTTGGTCTTTGTCTGGCTGGTCATGCGTCCCTTTTCTTCATCAAGGAACTCGACTTCACGTGCTGTGGTTCTTCCCCGTCGCTCATAGTCTAGTCGCGCTGGGGTGCAGGCAGTGGGCCTTCTCCGATGTAGGGTTTCATATCGCCCAGGAAAATCCAAGCTCTCCTGCCTTGTAGTTTCACTGTGGAGGGAGTGCAGTCCTCCACCGTAAAGGGGCCGTTAAATCTTGGCTCCTCCCACCTTTTCCTCGTATGGTTCCTTACAAGGATGGTAACTCCAGGGAAAACAGATGGTACACAAAGTCCTCGAGCTGTGCCTGTAGTAGTATCTGCTTCTGTGTTCCCTGCTGCCCAGCACCCCTTTCGTCATCGCTGCAGCTGGTCTGAAATGACAGTAAGGCAAGATGTCATGCAATCCAGGTAATTTAGCAATTCAGACCCTAAGATTTCTCCTGTAGACTGGGCATCACATCTAGCTCCATCTCGGGATGTCAGGGGAGTGCGCATTCTTCTTCCTGTGGCTATCTTGTGTGGCGTAAAATGATGGTCAGAGCCAGGTTGGTTCCTGATAGCATACAGTGCCAAGGGAAGGCAGTGCAACCATCCCTTTCTTAGAGTAAGCTTCAACTTGGCTATCCTTTCCTTTAATAAGCCGTTGAGCTTCTCACAGATCCTGTTACCTTGCGGATGATACCCCGAAGAGAACTTGTGCTTTATACCAAGCAGCAAGCTAATCTGTTCGAAAATCTCGTTTACAAAGGGAGCTCCATTGTCTGATCTCATGACTTCACACACCCCCCACCTGGGAAACACCTCTGTCACAAAAAATGTGGCCGCACAGGTAGAGTCTGGGTGTGTACATGGACCTGCCTTTATCCATCTAGAGAATGGACACACCACAACAATTAAGTGCATGTACCTGTTACATACTTGAATCATGTCGACGTAATCAACGTGCAAGTGCTGAAAAGGCTCATTTGGCCTGGGAATGACTCCTCTCATTACTTTTAATGTGTGCCCAGTTGTGAATTGTTGGCAGATTATACAGTTCACTATAAAAAATGCAACGTGCTCGGTTAAATTCGGTATGGACCAGTCTTCTGCGAGTGTTGCCGCTAGATTCTCTTTTGTCATGTGTGCCGGATAATGTAGCTGCTCCAGTGCTAATTTTAACAGGGTTATAGGCATCACCGGTTTACCAGTGCTGTCTTGTCGCCACAAACTCTCAGAGGGGTTTAAAGAACACCGTTGTCGCTTCCATAGATTTTTCTCTTTCTCTGGTGCCTCTCCTTGGAGTTCCATCATCTGCGTTTGCCCTAGACTGTTATAGCTTTCAGGTGTAGTTCATCCAACCATCATTCTCTCATTTGTATGGGTGACTTCCACTTCCATGATCGTCTCATTCTTGGATGTCATACATTTGGCTTCCGTGTCTGCTGCTTGATTTCCACGTGAGATAAAATCTGTCCCTTTCGTGCGGGCGGCACATTTCACAACAGCTATGCCCACTGGGAGCTGTAGTGCCTTGATCAGCCTGTCCAATAAGGCTGCGTGCTACACTGGCGTGACGTCTGCTCGGAGGTAGCCCCTCCTTTTCCAGCACGCTAAGCCTGCGTGCACTGTTGACGTCACATAGGCGGAGGCACTGTACACCGTTAATTCCTGGTCTGCATGATTCTCAATGGCGAGTATCAATGCCAATAATTCTGCAGCCTGTGCTGAATAGTGAGATGATATACGCGCACTAAGCAGAACTCAAAATTCTCCATTTGCGGTGTGTTTCATTACAGCGACGCCTGTATATCTTTGCCCATTGTTTTGATCGATTCTTGAAGAACCATCATTAAAGACACTTTCTCCTTCTGCCAAAGCATTTTCTTTCACTCTGGGAATTTCATCATAGAATTCTTTATAGTTCGCACAGTCGTGTATTGGTTCTCCTTCAGTGTCTGGCTCTGCTATAAACATAGCTGGGTTCACTATCTTACATCGGACTACCTTAATCGATGGATTCGATATGATCACTTCATAAGCAGAAGCTCTCTGAGATGTCAACGTGCCCTTTGGTTTCTCTCGAATAGCAAATAGCGAGTGCTCGACGTACAACGTCATTGAGCAACCCAACACAATGGTTGTAGCCTTCTCTATGGCGAACGCTGCGGCAGCTAAAGTTTGTTGGCACGGAAAATGGCCTCTCATTACTGGGTCCAAGTTCCCACTGTAATATGCCAGGGGCTTGTACCCAAATGTCGTTCTCTGTGTGAGCACTGCCATCATAACGCTGCCATTCGTGTGTGAGAACAGGTAGAATTACTCTGCATAATTGGGAATCCCTAAAACTGGTGCAATGCAAATAGCTTTTTTTAGTTCAGCAAATCCTTCCTCCATGGTCTCAGAACATTCAATTTTTCCTTTCGTCACTTGGGCCTTCTTTAGGGCCTGAAGTAAAGGATTGGTGTAAGAGCTATAGTCAAAGACCCATGCCCTGACATAGTTGCACAGGCCTAAAAAGCTCTGCATCTGTTTTATCGTTGTGTGGCTTAGCTGTTTTCACTATGGCTTCAGCCCTTTCTGGGGTCACTCTTTTCCCCTCATGTGAGATCAGCTGGCCTATGTACAGCACTTCTTGTTGACAATATTGTAGCTTCTCCTTGTCAACCTTATATCCTTTCTCAGCCAGTATAGTCAATAGCTGAACAGAATCGCGTCTGCAGTGCTCCTCTGTCGTGCTGCAGATTAAGATGTCATCCACGTATTGCAGGACAATGCTTTCCAATGCAATATTGCTTAGGTCCATCTGCAGGACTCTGTTAAAAATAGAAGGAGACTCGCAGTGCCCCTGAGGAAGCCTTGTGCTTTTCAGACGCATCTGTCTGAACGTGAATGATGTCAGATCTTGTGAGACACGGTGCAACGGGATTGAAAAAAAATAATTTTTCAAATCAATCACCGTGAAATATTTTGCGTCAACAGGTATATTACATAGAATTGTAGCCGGGTTCGGGACTTGAGGGAACTCAGCCTCAACAATATCATTTATCGGCCTTAGATCTTGTACTAGACTCCAAGACCCCCCTTTACTTTTTTCACAGGGTAAACTGACGTATTGCATGACGACTCTGATGTCACTAAGATGCCCTGTTCCATCATAGCCGAAAATGTCTTGAAAATCCCTTCATCTGCCTCTCTGTACATGCGATATTGTCGTGCTTTGGGTAAAATTGCTCCTGGTTTCAGTTTAATTCTCACTTCTTCTACTCCTTTCAATAGGCCTACGTCATAGGGTCCTGTGGTCCACACTGAGACAGGCACCTGGGCCATGTCGTCATTAAAATACTCAGGACAGTTTCGGGCCAACATCATTCTCTGAGGCACTTCTCTTTTGATCATTCTCACCCAAAAGGTGAGGCTCACCTCCACTATGGTTTCTTCCATATCTGCTTGCTCTGCAAACAGATCATCATCAGTGACGTCAGTCAATCGGTATCCTTCTTCAATGGCGATTACTGCACACCATTGTCGGCCTTCGTCGTCATAACCATCTATCGCGCCCATTTTCCCTCGTACCGGAGCTGTGTGTATCACCAAGGGAAATACTTGTCCCTTCTCCTCGTGCATAGGTATTCTTGGTCTAAATAGAAACTCATCTGGGGTTCCCATGATTCTGCCTGCAAGGCCTGGCAGCCCTGCCATTAGCACAAGTATCCCATATGCAAACATTTCTGGCTCTAATGGTATAGCCCTCATAGCTGTGTATCCTGCGTATGCTCTAATCACTTTGCATACGTTTGAATAGTGCATTCCTGGAGTTGAACATACTATGCCCTCCCCCGTGAACGTGTTTGTCATATTTAACTTTGTCATTAGATCTCGACTCAAAATGTTTACTGGGGTCTGTCGTGAATATAATAGAGGCACATTCATCTCACATTTTCCTATAGAGACTGGAAGTGTGTTTGTAAAGGGAACACGACTTGTAGCTCCTGTGAAACTCTGAGTATTTATGGCCTCGCCGGACAAGGAAAACTTGCTTTCACGTACACACGAGCATGTTGCACCCGTGTCAACTAAGTAGGAATATTCTTTATCCCCTATAACGACATCCACCCTAGGTTCCTGGTGAGGGTCTGGTGTCGCTGATAGGATAGAACACATCAGGGTTCCCAGCGAGCTGTCTTAATCCATATATAGCTTGGGCCCACCGTGTGCTGATGGATTTCCCCCATTTGCAGTGTTATTTCACATTCCAGGGTTCATGGTCTGCCCTGAGCTCGTTGTTTGTGACAATTGCAGCGGTGACTGTTGGGACTGCCCTTGTGGAAAACTCACTACATTTTGGGGCTGTGGGTTTTGCTGAGCTCCTTGTCTTTACTGTTGAACCGTGTGATTCTGTGCAACTCCCTGCTGTAAAACTGCAGGTGGATTCACCATGCCTGCTCCCATACCCTGGCCGTTTTGCATCATGCCTTGGTTTCTGCATGTGCGTGCTAAATGCCCCGTCATCCCACACAACCAACATACTGGCGGTGGTCGGATCATTTGCCCATTTGACATATCTTGATTGCCATTTTGCACGTTTTGGAAACCTCCTTGATTATTCTGAAAACCTCCCTCATTACTCTGCCATCCTCTTCCCCTAAATCCTCTTCCCCTGGGGTAAAACCCAGTACTGCCCTGATTAGTCTGCTGCAGATTTTTGACCTGCTGCATGCTCGATCCAGCTGTGCAAGTTATCATGGCTCCCCCAAAAGCATATTTTGACAATTTCCTCTGCACCAATTTAGCTTCCTCACCCTTTCGTGTAGCTTCCTTTTTGCAATTCTTCTCTTGCAGTAGCCTGCAATAGTGTGCAATGGTCAGCTGTATTTCTGCCCAAGGTTTAGCCTCGATTCCTACCAATTTCTTGAGCTGTTTCTGTACCGGCTCTGGCAGCCCTTGGCACAATATGTGGTAGAACACAGGTATAGATTTCGTCCAGGATTCATGAGTATCGAGTACCCACGTGTCTTGAAAATTCTGTATGTAAATCAACAGATCCTCAGACTCCTTCATTTTATGCGTTATTATAGCTGCCATATCAGAAGTGTCTGGGTAGAGCACTCGTAGTGCCTTCCATACCGCGGCTCTGCAATTGTTAAATGGAGCTCCGTCATGCGCGGTATTAATTGTGGTCACACGAGGGTAACCTGCCCGTGTCCACACGTCGTCTGCTCTCTCACCAAGTATGGCAATTAGGAGACCCTTGATATCCCCTATAGCTAGCGTGTTCCCTCGTTATTTTTTCTAACTCGTGTATCCATTTTCCAGCTCCCGATGTCAGCATTGGAAGCTTTTTTTTTCAGATTTTCTCGATCCGTGTGTGGCCATGGAATATATTGTGGTCTTGCTCCCCCTTTCTCGAGTAACGGAAATTGGGATGCATAGTCCTCTCTCTCTTCTCTCATTGTTCTGCTGTCTATTGGAGGGGTAATATTCCTGCATCGCCGCCTGCCTGGCAATGACCTAGGCCTGTTCACAAAGGGTGGTGGCGACACCCCCCTCTGACCGTGAGATACATCTTCGTGTCAGTCTGACTGTGGGGCTGACTCTGATGCCCTTGGTGCAGACTCGCTAGTGTCTGACGACCTTATCCCTTTCTCTCTTGGGAGTCGTCTTTCGCTCCTTCTCTCTTCCTCCTTTTCCTTGCGCTCCTCCCTTTCTGAGTCAGACATTGTCTGTGCCCAACTAGTGCCACTTCTTGTGTCTTCTTTGTTCCTACTTATTTCGAGTCTATCCAGTGATAGTTCTCCATTACCACTACTTCGGGAAACATCCTCAGTGTCGTACAGCTGAGTACTCTCCAGGCGCTCGTCTTCCCCCTCCCCTTGGGGTATTTGTTCTAGCCCCAGTTTGTCATATATTCTATCGATCATTTCTCCGATGCTTCAGGTGTCGAAGTCATCCTCGATATTCGCCCTAGACGTGCCTGGTATTGAATCACATGCAGGGAAGAATTCTTCTATATCTTCCCAATCTACTACTGGATCAGGCTTTTTAACCTCTCTCTCCAGATATTCAAGATCGCGTGCTCTCTGTCTTCGCTTACGTTCTACATCGTCATCGAATTCTCTGCGCTTCCTCGCCTTTTCTCTAACCCCATCTTCTTCCTTTTTCTTTTTGTTTCCACATTCAACTTCCCTTCGGATTTCCTCATCCCTTTGTCTCTTTATTCTCTTCTCTCGTATTCTTTGCTCTTCCTCTGACCTGTGCTGCTTCTGTCTGTCTTGATCATTGGCTGCTCTGTTTGCGATCGAGTTGTCTTTCTTGCTCTGCGCGATATAGCTGTTCTCGTCTCTGTCTATCTTTTTTCCTTATTCTTTTGTATCTCAATTCCTTCTATTTCTCCTTTCTCTGTACATTGTCTAGTCTCTCCTTTTGTTTCGCATCATCAATGCCTTTTCCATCGAGTTTCAATAAAATTTGCCCTCCCATCCATTCGTCTTTTGCGAATGCTATCTCATCAGTTCTATCGTAGCTGCCTTTCAATCTTTTGCATTCTCTTTCCTTATCGAGAGATGCACTTGTCTGTGTCTGGTCCCTTCTCTCATCATCGCGTCTCTCCCTGTCCCTTGGGACTGTGAATGTGATATTTTTATCTCTACCTTGATTCTTGTCACTACTTTGCATAGGTCACTCATATGCTGGGTTGCTATACCCTGTAGCTGCTTTAAGTTCTCTCAGCCGGTATAACCCCTCGTCTTTATTTACTTCAATCTTCGTTTTTGATGGGGTGGGTGGTGCAGTAGGTGTCTCACCCCCCTCTGTGCATAGATCAAGTATCCAATCTATTGGCGGCTCCTCTTCCTTTCCATGTTCATACATTTTCCAAAGCTCTAGAACAGCTAGGCGTTTGTCTAACTTTTTGCCCGTATATGTGGCGTGCAAATATGTTGTCATGTGTTGCAAAACAGCTTTAGATAAGGACACGCCCTGTGGCCAAGGCATAAACATCTTGTGGGCAGTTCCTTTAACCCACTCTGTACTGTATTTCTTCAGTTTAGGTGCATGTTTCGTCCTTTCACTTTAAGTTCACGATATCCTTATTCATGGCATTTCGTCTCTTTGTGTCATTCTCGGGTCGTCATTTCTTCTATCTGTGAGTCTGTCCGGGCCCTCGTGATGTCACCATTCGTCTTGCATTAAGGCCTTTTTGGTTTCTTCAGGGACTGTACTCAGACGATCTTCATTTCGTTTCATTTGTTGGTAAAACTTTCTCAATGGATACCTTACTGTCCATGGTTTTCTGGGTATCAGTACTTCAATAGGTGCTGTTCTTCTAATAGGCACTGGGCAGAGTCCTACTGCGGCTCTCTGCTGGTTTATTTGCTCGTCATACATCACATATCTCGGTGTGAACTTTACTGGAACTTCAAAATGGATGACTGGAGTGCAGGTTTTATTTGGGACCTCCTCTACACTCCCTTCTCTGGGCGATTCATCAACCACTTTCACTTCCGTCTTTGGGTCCATTTTACTCGGTTCTTCTGCATTCATCTTCACTTCATTGCCTGGGTTCATTCCTTCTTCATCTTCTGGGTCTATACATGTTGATTTGAAGAAGTGTCTCTTTGGGGTCCATATTTTTATTACTCCTTTCAGGCTTCCTGCTGTCCTTACATGTTCCTCTTTATTCCAGTTGACACTGTCCATTTGGGCTGCAGTAAACCCATCTTCTCACATAGTTGACACTGTCCATTTGGGCTGCAGTAAACCCATCTTCTCACATAGTTTTGATGTTTCCTGGGATAGAGAAACGTTGTCCCTTCTGGTGCAGGAATGCTGGCCTTCACAAAGTCTCTTATTTCTTCATCAGGGAGGTATTTGGGCTTCCATCCTGGCTTGACATTAATCATGATCTTCACCCCTACGGCTTTCTTCCCAGTTTTCTGGCACTCTGAGATTATTATCTTGATAACGCAGAATCCTAGCAATATCATCACTAGCAGTGCTGCCAGGAACTTAAATGCATCTGCCATCCATTGCGGGACCCATGAGAATAGTGATCCAAACCAACTGTCATCCTCAACTTAGTCAGTTTCATCAATCATCTGGTTCTGCAGCTTTGTCAGCATACCTATGGCTTCGGTTAGGGTTCCATTCTCCTCATCGTGAGATGGTATAAATGTGCAACATGATTCTCTGATGTTTGCACAAACTCCTTCATCCATGGCTGTGATCATGTCAAGCACATATCTGTTCTGGAGAGTCGTCAGTCGGATGGCTCTTAACTCTTCCTTGATAGCATTGAATCCTTTAATTTTTGTGTTATGGTCTGCAATAACTCCCATCTGGTTATCTGCAACCCTTTAGTATTTGCTCCAACTTGGCATGAGGATTGTCGCAAACACTGATTAGGTGAGGCTAAACAGTCTGTGTTCATATGGGATTGCATGAAAGGCTTCTTCAGATTTGGCAGAGAAGTCATGTTCCATTTTCAATCGGGTCATCAGTTCCACAGATCTCCTTTTCCTCAGGTGAGCATCTGCTTTCGAAAAACTGTCAGTATTCAAGTCGCCTTTCGGGATCACCAAAGATGGAATTCACTATTGTCCTCCCCAGTCTGATGTATGCATCCACATGCCCAATAGTGATCCATAATTACTGCAGTAATGTGCTCCATGCCTGGGGCGTCAAAGATTTGTTCACAATTCTGATTCTCTCCCATCTTTCTTGTTCCATTGTTCCTCTCCACTGGGACCCATTCATCCAGTCCTACCTCCCCCTTCAGTCTGCCCTGCCACCTTCCTCGCTTCCACAGTCCCACCTCTCTGCTTTCTTCCACCCTCCACCCGGGAACTCTTTTCATAACCACTGAACCTTTTAGAAGGAGTGTGGGTACCCGCAATTTATGCGCCGAAAGCAGGACTCAAACCCAGACCACCTGCACTGTAACGCAAGCACTTAACCTCTAGGGCACTGCAGTTAGCTGATATTTGCTGGCGGGGGGGGGGGCAGATGTTCTATCCTGGTTGGCTTCAGTGAACATGTTTCACAATGCAAATGGCTATGCTGACAGGGGCATGCTGGAGAAAGAAATATACGCCGAAAAGCTATTCTCATAAGCACAGCCCTCCAGTGGCCGAAGTGGAACGTGCTTGGTCTCGGAGTGCTGGGGACCTGAGTTCTAACCCATACCTCATGGAGATTTTTTTTAAAAAAATGTTTTTATTGAAAACAGGTATGCATTGCCCTGCGCGATCAGGCAACAGCTAATGCCCCTTCAATACCTGCGTTCCCACTAACAGTTGTGCCTTTGTTTTCTGCACTCTGGCCTTGGTAACACACTCATACAAAAGCTTGTCTCTCTGGCCCCAACTGACTGGAAAAAACGAGGGGAAAAGGTATAATCTACGGGTCATGGTTGATACACTAATTGCACTGGGACTCAAACAGGACACCTTCTGGAGGAGCTCTGAGGTGACCACCGGCTCCTGCATAGCAAGCAAACCTGTATCAGCATCTCACCAGCAACTGAATGTGTCCCTTGCAGGCTACACATAGGAGGCTGCAGTAGGTGCATTAACCCATTGGGCTGTCGACCCTCCTTCCTCTGAGAGCAGGAACCTGAATTTCCGTTTTGCCTTCCTTTGGCACATCAGATCTAGCTTTCACCCCAATTCAGAGGATGTTTTGCTTCACGGAGAGATGATAATCATTGTGAGGTGTGAGCCACTAATAGCTAAGCAGGTCAGTTAAATCTGTGACTTTGTCATTGGGGTGTATTGATATGTGCAGGGCAGTCTTCTGTCCTCTGCTACTGTATGCTTTCTCATTGCTGCTTGTTCATGATTTTTTTTTTTTAAACTTTTCTTTATTGGCAAGAAACAGTAGTTGGCACGGTACATGTTACAGTAACAACACAGAGTTCATGTCAAAAGAGTAGGTGGCAATGCAAAGGCGCGGCAAAGAAAACACTCACGCACATAACAACAGGTATATTACAGCAGGACATTCATCTTATAGCATGATCCATCCCCTGCTCAGGAGATGGGGGAGAAGACAGAAGCTCCAAATCAACCCTTCTGTTCAGGTAGCTACAGAACTCAGTCCAAACATTTTTAGGTCTAGCATTCCCAGGCAACATGTTGATGTAGTCCTCCTCACACAATTGTGTCCAGGTGAGGGCTTTCAACCACATCTGTAGTGAAGGGGGGGATCGCCGTTTCCAACACTGCAGAATGCATTTCTTGGCCACAATCGCAGCCACATTCAGGAATCTAGCAGCCCTCTTCGCATCAGTCCCCTCCCAGAGCCCGAATAGTAGAGACAGGGGGTCAGGGTCAACGGGGAACCCCACCATCTCAGAGAGAGCCCCAAGCACCGCCTCCCAGAATGGATCCAGTGCCCCACAAGACCAGAACATGTGTGCGTGGTCCCGTGCAAATTTCCCAACCGCGTTAGGGGTGTAATATAGGCGATTGAGCAACTTGTATTGAACGCATCTGACCCTGGAATTGAGAGAACCCTTGCGTGTATGCATGCACATTTTGGGCCACATACCATCTGTGATGTCCAATCCCAGATCACGGCTCCAAGCATCCCGGACAGCATGGGAGGGTTCCGCAGCTCTCGCCATCAACATTTTATACAGGGCGGACACTATGCCCCTGCCCCCAGCGGAATTCGCAATATAGCAAATCTCGGGGGACTCGGGGGGTTCATCAGGATACGAGGGCCACATGTCCTGGACAGCCGCTGTGAGTCGAAAGTATTGCAGCAGTTCCAGAGAGGACTTGGAGTGCCCTGGCCTCCATGTGTGGGGGGGTGATAAATTTCCCATCGGGGAACAGGTCGGAGAATGATCTGTATCCCAGGTCCAACCAGTGACGCATCAGCAGCTTATCTTGTGTGGGGGTGAGGCCAGGGAACGACCATAAGGGAAGCCATTTATAGTACGGGGGGAGCCGGAGTGGGGCATCAGAACCTGTCGCCACGCTCTGATAGTGGAGGCCACCGGGTCAGCGTGGGCGTCCGAGTGATACGAGTGGAAAAGGATAAGAGACATGACATTTACTTCCGCAGTCGCGAGGATCTCAAGCTTAACATGGGGAGGAGGGTCCTGGTGCTGGTACCAGTATGTGGCGCGCTGAGCTTGTGCGGCTATCCAGTACTGAGTAAGATCAGGCGCATTGAAGCCCCCCTTCTCGTAGGGCAGAGTCATAAATTGCCACTTCCTACGCACGGCACCGGAATGCCACAGGAAGCGAGCGCAACCCGCGTGCAGGTCCGCAAAGTATTGTTTTCCGGGCCAGAGTGGGACATTAGCAAATATACATAGGAGCTTTGGGACTATGATCATCTTGATTAGGGACAGCCTCCCTGATAGTGAGAGTGGAAAGTTACACCATCTTTTCATCCTAGTCTCAGTGTATTGCGTGGCCGCCCCATAGTTGTCAGCCAATAGAGAGGACTTCGAGAGGGACACCTGGACCCCCAGGTATTTGATGCCCTCGGGGGCCCACTTGAGAGGGAATTCGCATGCAGGTTGGGAAGTTGCGGGTGTGAGGGGAAAGATTTCTGATTTGGTGTAATTTATAGTGAAGCCCGAGAAAGCGTCAATTTTGATTATTTCACGAATGATCGGGTCAAGATGGACCGATGGGTCTCTACTGTACAAGAGTACATCGTCCGCATAAAGTGATATGATCTTAGGGGTGTCCCGTAGCCGTATCCCTTTGCGGGTATGGTTGTCTCTGACACTATCCGCCATTGGGCTCGATAGCCATCGCAAAAAGGAGGAGAGAAAATGGGCAGCCCTGACGGGTCCCTCTATGGAGGGTGAAGGGAGCTGAAAGGTGAGAGTTAACCAGGACTCTGGCGACAGGGTTAGTATATAGGAGTTTAATGCAGGCCATCATGTATGGGCCGATCCCCATCCTCTCCAGCACCACCCGCAGGTATTGCCATGAGACCATGTCGAACGCCTTTTGGGCGTCTAGCGACACAGCAACCGCGTTGGCTTTGGGGTCTATCCTAGGGATAACGTTGAATAACCGCCGGATGTTTAAGGCAGTGGAGCGGGCAGGAACAAAACCACTTTGATCCGGGTGGATCAGATATTTTATGATGGGGAGGAACCTATTTGCTATGACCTTGGCGAAAATTTTGTTGTCGGTATTGATGAGGGCCAGGGGTCTGTAGGAGCCGCATTCATCAAGAGGCTTACCCGGCTTGGGGAGCACAGTGATGACAGCCTCACGCAGGATCTGGGGAAGGGTGGCAAGGTGCAGGGACTCGACCCAGACCTCATGAAGTCGCAGGGCAAGAAGGGCAATGTGCTCTTGATAGAACTCGGCAGTTAGGCCATCTGGGCCAGGAGCTTTCCCCTTAGGGAGGGCAGAGATGACCGAGGCGATCTTGTCGAGGGTGAAGGGTGCATCTAATTGTTCTTTAGTAGCTAAAGATATGAGGGACATTGGGATGCGATCGAGGAGAGCATTCAGGTCCTGCGGGCTGTGTTCCCGCTGTCGGGCATAGAGGGTAGCGTAAAAATCTGCGAAGGTCTCAAGAATGGTCCGATCGGACCAGTGCCGCACTCCGTTATTGTCGATGACACTATCAATCCGGGCTCTGCCTCGCTCGGACCGGACAAGACGGGCAAGGGTACGACCCAGCCTCTCCCCCTCCTCGTACCTCCGGGCCGCAAACGGTCGGGCAAGGTATCTTATCTTGCTGAGGGCAAGGGATTCAAATCTATCCAGTTCAGAACGTATCTCTGCCAGCTTCGGCGGGGAAGGGGAGGCAGCCTACTCACGCTCTAGCCCCCTAAGTCTGGACTCAGAGCGGCGTAAAGAGTTTCTAATATCTTTCAGGACCCCAGCCTCCCTGGAGATACACATGCCTCTAATGAAAGCATTGAATGCCTACCATCTCACCCCATCCGTTGTGTCATGTCGTTTGTTATTATCAAAAACGAGGTGATATCGGCGAGGATGTCGCCCCTGAAGACAATATCCTGAAGCGCCTCTGACTTAAAGCGCCAGTTAGAGTGATGGGGGAGGGCCGGGTGCAGAGCTATGTCCAATGTGATCGGGGAGTGGTCGGACAGCGTGCGTGGCAGGATCTGTGTGGTAAGTGTTTTGGCCATGAGCCCGGCAGAGAGAAGGAAGAGATCGATTCTGGAGTGACTGCCATGGGCAGAGAAGTAAAATGTGAACTCTTTAGACAATGGGTAGAATGCTCTCCAGGCATCGACCAGCCCAGCTGTTACCATGTGTGCATGGAGGCGGCGAGCAGTCCTGAACACCACCCTGGGTGCAGTTCCGGATCTGTCCAACTCGGAGTCCAGGATGGAATTCATGTCCCCCCCCAAATAATTGGAACCCCGACATATCTTAGGAGGATGTCAATAATGCGATCAAAGAAATCGGGTGTATCGATGCTCGGGGGGTATGTATTAACGAGCAGGCATTCAGTATTAGGGAGGAAACAGTGGAGGATCACGTGCCTGTCCTCAGTATCTATGTGGCTGGTGCGCAGGGAGAATTCCAAGGACTTGTGAATCAAGGTAAGGACCCCCCTGGACTGTGAGGAGTACACCGTGTAATATTTGTTGGGGCCCCATGCCGGGGCGAGAAAAGACGAGAGGTGAGCGAGGGCGTGGGTTTCTTGCAAGAGAAGTATTTTGACCCCATGTCGCTGGACATATGCAGTAATCCTGCGCGCCTTCGTGAAGTTGCTGGGCCCTCTGACATTCCATGATATTAACCTAACCGCCATTCAGTAGCGTTTTTAAGGGGGATTCCAGTAACACATGACAGTCAGTTAAATAAGTGTCGGTCACCCAAACAGTAA
Source organism: Ambystoma mexicanum (assembly GCF_040938575.1). Lineage (NCBI taxonomy): Eukaryota > Metazoa > Chordata > Amphibia > Caudata > Ambystomatidae > Ambystoma > Ambystoma mexicanum. The sequence continues at coordinate 119,502,150 of NC_090924.1, read as the reverse complement.
CACGCTGCATCGGGCCATGAGCCACTGCTATCTCGCCATTTTTACCATAACATCCCACAACTGAACCCCCCCCTCCCTCACTGCCACCCCCAACACAGCAGTGCCCGTGTACCCACCCAGACAACCAAGGCAAGCGTGCAAAACCCAACAGGGCACCACACGCTCACACGCCCAACTGGGGCGCAACCAGAAATCAAAACAAGCCAAACTCGGCGTTGCAGCTGCAGCGGGGGTCGCTGCTGCCGTGGGCCCAACTAAGATGACTGATCGGTGGTATACACCGTATACCGTACAGCGGTAAACATGGTAAGTTTCCAAGAGACACCACAACAGAGTGCGGTAAACAGAGGGTATAGAACTAGAAGTCCCCAATGGTCTGTGGAATATACCGTAGTTCATACTCCGGTGTCACATATTAAATTTCAGGAGACATTACAACAAGTTACAACAAACAAAGGATATGCAAGACAAGGATTCATGGGATTGCGAGGCAAATGCAGATGGCGAGGAGGCCATCAGTACAGTAAAGGATTCAAGCCTCGGGGCGAGACCGGCCAGCTCAACCCTCCTCCGATGGTTCGTCGACTGGGCCAGGGAGAGGAATATGGGACTCAATAAATGTCACCGCCTCCTCTGGGACTGTGAAAAAGTACAACTTATTGCGGTGGGTAAGCTTCAGCCTTTGCGGGGAACAACATGGCTTATTCCACCCTCCTCTCCCTGAGCAGTTTTTTCACACCATTGAATTGTCTGCGCTCCATTTGGACATTGACAGAGAAGTCGGGAAAAATACGGATTGTCTGGGACTCAAATTTCAGTTCACCCTTTTCTCGAGCCAGACGTAGAATGTGATCCCTATCTCTGAAGCTGAGAACCTTGGCGATGATCGGTCTGGGGAAATCGCCTGGCTTGGGGCGGGGGGCCAGTGCGCGAATAGCACGTTCAATAGTGAAAAACGGGGAGAGTTGAGGATTGCCCAAAAGGTCTTTCAGGAGATTTTCAACAGCATGTTCCATTTTGCCCTTGAGGGCCGCCTCCGGGTCCCCCACAATGCGAATATTGTTCCTGCGGGATCTGGACTCTAAGTCGTCGCACTTCGCCTTGACCTGTTTCATATCGCGCACCAGGTCAGACACCGTGCTCTGGAGCGCGTGCACCTCATCCTCATTGGCCCCGATCCTGGTCTCGGCCTCAACCAGCCTGGCACCATGCTCGTCCAATTTGGTGCGTAGTGGGGCGACACTGGCGTTGATGTCATCTAATTTTTCGTGAAACGACGCAAAGTTTTTGGCCATAGACTCCATCGATGTTGTAAGGTCTGGCTGAGGGGAAGGCGAGGGAGCATCAGGGTCATCCTGAGGCAAGGCGGTTCCTCCCCGCTCTTGTCTAGAGAGGTTTTTGGCATATTTGTCCATTGCCCCAGTTTTGTTGGCCCCGCGTGACTTGCCAGACATATTTGGCGACACACCAAGATCCAGAGGGCAGTTAAGCAGAATGCACGTACCAGGCCACAGGGCAGTCGATGGCAGGGGCTTCAGGGGGGGGGCAGGCCTCACAGCCCACGCAGGGCTAATCACCGTATAGGGATGAGAGCGAGGTGCACAGTAGGCAGGTGCGTTGCGGGCTGGAGGTATCACTGTAAGAGGAAGCAGTGGGTCCGGCTGGCAGGAGTGATAGGGGAATATAGCGGGGAGACCGCCGAGGCAGGCACAACAAAGATCAGGTCGAGTCGCTATCAGAGAGTGCTCGCCGTGCAGCGCAACCCGGGCCCAGGGTGCCAGGCGGGCGAGGGGCGCCGGGAGGAGGATGTTGTATCCGGGACAGCAGGCAAGGTGCCCCAGGCGGCGGAGTGAGAGGGCGGCAACGGGAATAGCAGGACCAGAGCAATGCCCCACGGGTCGTTCGTAGTGCAGGCGCAGCAAGGTTTCAGGGCTATAGTCTCACAGCAATCAGGCAAGAGTGGGGGGCGATAGTGCTCCGCAGGGGCGCCACCCCCAGGATTGGTAAGTTGGAGAGGGCGATAAGGAGTTGTGATGGTCCCCCTACTCCTCACCTGCGATCAGCAGCCCGATGGATATGGTGCCGGCAGCGGGCCAAGTCCAGCACGGCTACACCAGGATCCGCCGGCAGCCCAGAAGGGACCAGCCGCCCCCGGCAGCCAATGCCACCCCACGGGGTCGGGGAGCCTGGCGGAGAGTCGCAGGGGTCCTCCCCAGCGGGCGGGGGCCGCGGCCTTAGGAGTAGCAGGAGGAGGGATGCCGTGCAGGCGCCTGGGGGCAGGGAGAGCCGGTCGAGGAAATGAAGGCACCAGTTCCCAAAAGGATCACAGCACAGGTGGAGGAGCCGGGAAGCCCTCGATGTCTGGACGGCCGTCTCCGGGGACCACGGGTTGTCAGGGCCGCAGGTAGAGGATCCAATCGAGGAGGCCCGAGGGGGCCCAGCACTCCAGCAGCAGAAGGAAGAGCGGGGCGCCGAGCCCGCGCAAAGTCAGCGGTCAAGTGAGGGGAGCCGCTCCGACGGCTCCCGCCGGTAAGAGTCGGAGCGAGGCAGGCAGGCCGGGAAGAGGAGTCGGCCCCAGGTGGTGGGCAGCAGGGAGAACGGGGGCGGGAAGAGGAAGCCCAGCGGCGCGCGAGGCCCGCTCACGAAGCCGGATGGCCGGAAGAGACCTTGGGGCACCGCTCAAGCGCCAGGACCTCCAGGCAGCAGGCGGACAGGAGACCCAACTCCCGGAGAGCCTCAGCGGCCGGGGCCGCAGCCCGATCACGCGGCAATGAGGCCTCAGCCGCCCGACGAGCCTCCCAGCACCAGCGCAGCCCGCGCTCCAATCTTCCTTCAAAGGATATCGTAGTGTCGCCAACTACACCGGCAGCTCGATTCTCGCACTCTCAACCTCGGATGGGGTATAGATCCGCTGATATAGACGGATGAACAGCGACCGGACCACGGAGCAAGAAAGCTAAGCAGCCATCTTGCAGGCTGCTCAACAGCGCCCCCCCTGTTCATGATTTTTAAATGTAAACACTCGATTCAAAAAAGATTTCAAAGACTCTTGCTGTACTCTTGTTATCATCAGCCTGACAGAGATCCAACATTGATTCCACTGCCCCATAAACTCATCATTCACAATAGCTTACAGATTCCAGTATAGATTCAGCACAGTATGCTGCTTCAACGGGGGGAGACCTTTGGCTGAAGGCCTCCCTTTTTTACCTTTATTGACTGAAATCCAACCGAGTGCATGTTTTTCATATACTGGCGGATCAAGAAGCAAAGTTTCCTGAAACAAGTTAATTGTGTGGTGTTCGTATGCGATAGTAAATGAGAAATGCCTCTAGTGTTCCATGAGGCAAGTCATATATTGTGTTTTGTAGCAGTTGTTGGACATTACTTTCGCGAGGTATTTCTGTCCTTCCCTAAGGCACTTTGTAATCATGACCAATCAGTTTGATCCCTGATGTTTGTGGTATGTACAATAACAACGTATCTCACTAACTTGCACTGATCTCCTTGGCAAGATATTTGCATGGGTAAATACCTCAAATGAGGTTCCATAGTTGGGGATATTAACCTCTGCAAACATACATTTTTACAGTTAGGATCACACTTAACCTTCTCTAATTTGAAATCCTCGCTGCTTAAAATGATGTTTCGCCTCCCATAAGGCTTCCCTGAAAAGTGTTGATGGAACTACCAGCTTTACTTTGTCTAGGACATTTGGATCAACACATTGTATCTGGGTTATATCCCTAGACTGAATTGCTGCTAGGCTAGGACTGCTTCCATAAGTGCTAGAACAAATATTCTGTTAGGCTAGGGGTCTCACCTTTGCCTATCCTTCATATGTAGGTATAAGCAATGTTGATCATATTTTTGCTGTCCCATTACCCTGAATCAAGCCTTTCCTTTTTTCTAACCATAGGAGAGGAGCTTAGTCTTCTATTTTCTTCATACGATGTATGCCCTTCTCTCAGGGCGATGAAGCTCCTACTCCTAGACCTATTTAAATTCCTATGGTTCCCCTTAGCCTTAGGGGGGTATATTCAGGCTATTGGGTGGACCTTTCCTTGTCTTGTAATGAGTGGAGTCTTCTCTGTTCAAGTGTGGTGAATTTTTCAAATTAAATGCTGTCTTGTTTTCTAAATGCGTCGCCATACAATGCATATGGTGAGTTATAAATGGAACGGGTAGTTGATAATTCACTTGGTACTGAATAAGTAGAGAGGTTTTGCAGGTTCTTGTCCCCTTGCTTACAACCAAAGCCTGCTCCTGGACGTTGGTCTACCCTCCAATCTCTTCAGTCAGCAGTGTGGTGGTTTCTGTTTGTTTAAGTTTACTATCCTGATTTAGGATTTTTTTTATTACTTGGGTGGTTCCCTCATCCTGAGAGGGTATGGTGAATGCTCCTAGGAAATTACTGGAGTCAAAGTTTTATAAGCAAAGGTTGATTTTTAAATTATTTTAAAATGTTGACTTGATCTTGTTTTTTTCCTCTTGTTATTTGTAAATATATCGAAAAAATGTCTCTTGACGATTTATACTTTCTAAATTAAGAAATGTTCAAATGTTTTGATTTAATGGAGTTTGAGGTGTTTCAACTTTGTCACAGTCCTGTGGAATCAGTGTCATGTGCTCTTCCAAGACATCGCCACTGATACAGCCGGTCTGAATTGCTGCGGGTATAATATTGTTTACTGTGGGTATAGAAATGTTTTATTTGTGGTATTACCTCCTTTATACTCACTCTGTTGTAAAATTGAAGAAGAATTTGCATTTACACAATCTTTGTAATTACACTGTAATGTATACTTTGTAAACATCTGCATATGTTGTTCTTGCTGTTTTGATTATGTACTGTAACCGAAGATATGCGCCAAGATGCTTTCGGGCCAGGAGCGCTTTAAAAATAAAATAAATACAAATCAAATAAATACAAATACAAACAAAAGGCTAAATCATTTCCCAGTGGTGAACCAAACAGTTTACTCAGAAGCTGAGACGTGTTTTTCTAAAGGCAGGCAATCGCAGACAAAAGCAAACTGTCAAGGGGAAGGAGGGCTTTGTATCCTTAAATCTATCACACTGAGCAAGGCATATGCTAAAATACGTTCTCACCTATTGTTTCTAAAGGAGAAACGCACGCTATGGGAAACAGTCAGGCCACACAGTCCACACGGACGACACAGACTGCTCCGAGTGCCTCTCTTTGTCTCTCTGCGCCGCTAATGCGGGAGGACAGGACTTTTCTTGATTGGAATGCTGCCTCCACAATAAGCAGAAAAAACAGACTGAAAAAGTCAAAGAGCTTGCTCCGACTGCCTCTCTTCGCCTATCTTCTCTCACAATTCAAGAATCTTTTTTACATGTTAAAAGTCATGTAATAATCAGATAGGAGTCACAAAGGCGAATCATATACAGTTGTGATCAAACAGCTCCTCTGAGGATGAGCGATGTGTGGTTAGTGACTCGACTTTGTGTAACCCCTTTGTGACCCTGTTGCTGCGACTAGCAAAGACCATTGTCGGCATGAGATTAAAAATACGTCCCTGGTCAGGGCTTCTCTTTCAATGGTGGTACAAGTAGATCATGTATGAATGAGCTTGTCATCAGGAAGCAACATTACACCAATAACCACTTTGTCCATTTGTACAGCAGTAGAAAGGGCCCCATTGGTCAAAGAGTGTTTTCTGTCCTGTACGTGCTCTTAATGCCAGTGATGTGGGGTCAAAAGGCAGCCCGCTTGCTTGTGGTATGGATAAGAAGAAGCAGACATAGCAATCTTGAGTTCAATTGAATCTGTTCCTTTTCTTGAAGGAAGGACTAAGACTCCCTATATGGGAGAATCGTCTGGGCTTGGAAAGCAACAAGTGCTACGGAACAACTCTGTTTTTAATATTTTGAGAGGTATAGGAGGTCGGTATAAGTCTGCAAGTGGAAGGGACGACAAGCTTGTGGTCTCTAAAACCATCGAAAGCAGCCATTGCGGTCAGCAAATGATAATAAACCTCCTGTTAAGCCTCAGTCAAACAGGATTTTGGTGGAGACTGTATGATAAGTAATTAATCTTGTATTGGTTGAATAGTTTGGCCTGCTTTGCCGAAATTCTGAATCTTTGTGCTATCTGTACTAAGGACATCGACAGAGTGGAGTTTATTGACTCGATTACAACTGATTTGATGACGCTGGACATTGGTTCTAAGAGTGTTTTTGATACCATTATAAGAGTCTGCTCCTCCTAGGCAAGTTGGCTTTGATATCACTGAATATAAGCCTCGGAATGTTCACAATGATGTTATCAATAACCTACAAGGATTAAACTTGTAGAAGGATATTGTGAACTCTGTGTCTGAGGGAGGTAAGGAGCCTAGGGAAGTTCAAATGGTGCACGTTTCAGTTGTAAAGTCAAAGGAAAAGCATGATTGGTCCTGGTTAGCAGGAGCATTGTATAGCGGAGCCAGGGGGCACTAAGGGGATTATAGCCGTTAGTGAAAGTGTTCATTTTAATGTTTTATCCTGTAACTCTTGAGGACTCGCAGATCTCTTTACAAATCTTGACCTAGGATTAATATTAAAAAGGCACAAGGTCATCCTGATACAAGAAATCTGGTTGGTTGACTGCCCTGTTTTTGACGGATATAGCATCTGTTTTTAGCCAGCTGGTAAAGGTTCTGGTGGACGTCCGGCAGGTGGTTTAATGCTTATCATCAAATCCTGTCCAGATTTTACTAATATTAAGGAATATAACATTCACCGGGGGTGGGGGGCTTTAGCTGTGCAAGTTAGTATTTGTTTGCAAAAGGAGATGATCAAATTCTGTTTGTGAATATTTTTTGGCACACAGTGATGTGTCTACTAAGTACGATTGTAGACATTGACATTTTATTCAGAATTTGCATGGCTCGACTGACAATGGATTAGTGGTATTAGGACAGGATTTGAATTCACCAGGATATATGGGAATGATATTATTAAAACATGGTCTGGTTGCCTCCTGTGGATTCTAACTCTAAACAAATGTACATGGTTTAAAATGGAGTTCGTGCTGAGGATATTTCCGGTATGACGACCTGGCATAGAGAACAGTTTATCGGATTTGGATTATATTTCTGTTGATCATTTTTTATTCAATTGCTGTAGTCTCATGAACGTTGTGCAAAGTGTGTGGAGTGACCAAAATATTTTGACGGCTGCTTTCGATCTGCAACTGTCTAGGTGTAATATGGGTGGTCCTGTTCATCTAGAGCTTAATCCAGGTAATGACAGAGCTATCTGGAATGTTGAGGCAGTTACTCTCTTGAATAGGGGAATAGCATCTGTAATAAATGATACTACCCTCGATTTAAATACTTTTAATCTTACCCTTATGAATATTTTATAGATAGAAATTTAAAGGACACAATATTGAAAAACACGGTGACTAACATGCAATTGGGGAAGCACTGTCAATATACCCATGTTTTTGATTCTATTGTGGCGCAGAAGAAACGAGTGGTGAGGTAGTTAATAAGGGCAGTGAAAAATAATGAATTGGTGCTTGATGAAGAAGTAAAAGAAATAAAACTATTTAGGCAAAGATTTAAAAATTGCCACAGGCAACAGCATGCACATCTTCAAAAAGATGCTGAAACAATGTTTGACACTTTAAAAAGAGTGATGTGGGAAAACTTTGCGAGTGGTTAACTCTTTAGGCTGTGGGCAGTCAGAGAAACAAATTAATGCAGTACATGTGGCTGGTTCGGTCTGTCATTTTGAAATCGTTTATTCAATGGAGACAGTGCTTTCTCCTCCAATTAATCCAGTATTGGACTAATGTGTCAATTATGGGACAATTGTTTTTGATCAAGAGATGGTGCAGGATATTATTGGAAAAGTAAGTAATTCAATGGTCCTTGGACGTATTGATCTTTCCAACTGGTTATTCAAGGGTGATCCATTGGTATGGACAACCATTCTGACCATCTTATTTATATAGATGCCGTTGTCAAGGGGTGCTTTTCTACTTTCTGGCACACCTCATATTGTCCCAGTGTATAAAAGGGGTCTGAAAGGTGATTGAAGAATCTATCCCCCAATAATTATCCTTTATGTGGATAGTAAGCTTTTTGCCACCATCTTGCTACAACATCTTGAAGGATAGGCGGTAGGTGTGGACTGGTATAGGGAACCTCAAACAGGCTTTAGGAAGCTACATAGTGCCAACTTGAATGGCAACGTTCTGAGATGTCTGCAGGAATTGACCTGGTCTGGAAGTTATGAGTGTATATATGTGGCCTCAACTGATTTAACATCAGCCTTCAATCTCATGAATGGCAACCATCTCTCGACAAAGTTGTATAATTGGGGAATACCTGTGGGACTTAAACTGACTATTGGGTTGCACGAGCGCTCAAACATACAAGTGCATCTAGATCAATCAGGATCTCTCTCAAGGATAATCGGAACTAGGACAGGTTTGAGGCAGGGGTGCATCTTGGCCCCCTGCCTCTTTAAAATGTACATGTCGGATGTACACGAGTGTTTGGGATTGTGCTTGTTTGTTCCTCTAAAATTAGGGTTTTGTAGATTAGTGTGGCTTTCTTATGCTGAAGATTTTCTGTTATTTGATCACACCCCTATGGGTTTACAGCAGTTGATTACAGCTTTCTCGGAATAGGCTGAAGAGAATTCTTGAAACAAATAACACAAGGAATACTAAGGTTTTAAAGTTTACTAAGTATAGGAAAAAGTTTTTTTTTTTTGTACGATTAACCAGGATTGTATCAAGGTGGTTGACAGTTTAATTTATATTGGCTTCCCCATAATTGGTAAGACTAGCAAGCAATAAATACTAGAATATATGATGCATAAGGCAGCTCCTTTGGCATCTCAGATGTTACGCATCAAATCCAAGTATTGCAAATTCTCATGGACCCCTGTAGTGAAATACTATGCAGGGAAGGTTATTCCGAAATGAATTTATGGAACCAAAACTTTGCAGTTCTTTGTGCTTAAAAGCTCAATAAGTTATAACGTTTTATATGGAGCAAAGCACTGCATATCTCAAATGCAGTCCCCAGTGTCACAATTGGATTTGAGTTGAATTCTATAACATCTAGAACCCAGTGGAAGTACTTGCAACTTTATTTTAGAATGTTCAACCCACCTAGGGACTCGTCGTATGGGGATCTGGCAGTGGTCATGACTTCTGGATGGGAAACCATGTTGAATTTGCTTGGTGCATATCGTGAAAAGGTGTTGTCCGATTTGGACTAGCCTTCAGCTGATCTAAAGGCTAATCCAGGAAGAGGAAAAATAAGATTGTACCAACATGACTGGATCTGCACTCTAGGATTACATCATTGTTTTTGCGTCACTGTGACACTTCAACATGAACTCAAGTGACTTGGTGTACTTGCACCTTACATGAATATCTTTCCTAACCCACAAAAACGACTAGAATTTTTACGATTTCTATGCAATCTACATCCGACTAGAGAGATTTTGAAAAGACGTAATATAACTGACCACCGGGTATGTTATTGTTGATTTTGTGAAGATCAAAATTCGCTTTATTGTTTTTAATTCGTACCATGTATTGCAGTCATTGCGTTTATTAGGCATTTAATTTAGGAGATATGAACCCGTTAGCACTACTTTATTTGTGAAAACTTAGGAATACTGACTTAAGGGAGTGAAGAAGTGTTGAATTTTATTTTGCGCGATTATGTTTTATGAATTCAGATTTAGATATCTAAAATGGGAGAAAAAAAATGGAAGTTGGTATTATATTTTGTATAATGATTTTTTTACCTACTGTATATTTTATAACCAATGATTGTGTAATTGATTTTTTATCTGATGGGAAAATACATAATATTGATAAGGTTGAAACATGTATTTTAACCCCTTAAGTGCCAAGGACGAGCTATCTCATTCTTGACATTACATTTGTGGTGCCAAGGACGAGATAGCTCGTCCTTTTTGGCACGTCATTTTGATCACACAAAAGTAAAATCCAACTCCCGGGCTATGCGAGGAGGAGGTTCATCCTCACAGCCCAGGGGTTGGATTTCCTTCAGTTTCACGTCAGCACGATTAACGCGTGCGGACGTGAAACAGAAAGTAATTTTCCCTGCAGCAGCCATTGTGGCTGCCGCAGTGAAAACAGAAGGTGAGTTTTGTTCATTTTCTCCCTTGATCTGAGGTATTATTGTGACGTTCAGATCGAGGGAGGTGTCGTTGGAAAGGGGAGACTCTCCCCTTTCCAACGACACCTTTTTTGAAGCATTGCTGGTGTGAATCTGGCGCAGATCGCTCGATTCGCGCCCAGCAGTGCCACTAGACAATCAGGGATCTGTTTCTAAAGTGGGGGGGGGGGCTGCTTGCTATATAAGCAGCCCTCCCCCCCCCAAACCCCAAAGCATGTGGCAGCACATTTTGCACCCTCGCCCCCCAGGGCGGATAAGCACAGTAATGCCTAAGCAAGGGGCAAAACAAAAACCATAAATAAACACAAAACAAAATCAGTTTTGGGTGGGGGTGGGCCACTAGACCACCAGGAATTTTATACAGTGAAAGAATGGTGGACCGCAGAGACAAAAGGTACGAGTGAATAATACACACGTGCCAGATTGCTGCAGCGATAGACGGAAAGAGAGGACACTGTGATTCGCATTTCAAACTTGATGAATGGTAATGCCTTTTTAGTTGGTGTTCGACTTGTGCATAAAGAAACACTTTGATTGATAGGTTCCATCTAGAATGGAACCGGTTTTAGTTTTAAACTGTACCTTACGTCTAACTAGTGCCCCGGGTTCTTTGCAGAGGTCTGTTCACTGACGGTGCCCGAGTCGGAACAGCGCCAGCGCCATTGCACCGCACATTAGAACGCCGAATTAACGGTACGCGGCGAGGGCCACTTTCACACTAATCTTTGATGTGGGAAGAGCCCGCAACAATCCAGCCCCAGTCCCACCCACCCCACTGACAATGGGCCCTAACCGTAGAATAATAAAAAACAGTACTCGCATAACGTTGCAGCTGCTCGCGTAGAAAAAACTGTAAACTAAACAAAAAACATTTGTTACCTATGGTCACCCCAGCAAAAACAAATCATAACTACTACTCTCCGATCACGGCCCCCCTTTCAAGCCATCCCTGGTGGTCTACTGACTCTCACCCCCCCCTAGTAAAAACACATTTGCCAGCAAGATTGCACTAGCAATCTGCCTACAGGGAGGGCTACATGAGAGCCCCCCCATCTATTTGGGGTAGGGGGGAGTGCCACCCCCTTTTCATTACATAAGTTGCTGGTGGTTTAGGGTGCTCCCCCACCCCCACAACTTTTTGTTTTGTATATTTTTTGTTTTGTTTTGCCCGTACTCTATGGGCAGATGGCCTCATTAATCTGCCCATCTGCCCCCAGGGTGGGCAAATGTACTGCCCCATGCTTGGGGGGGGCTATGCCAAGATTTCTGGTGGCCCTCTCTCCCCCACCCCAATTGAATGGGGCGCATCTCATCTGGTAGGGAGGGCTACATGAGGTACCCGCCCATCCAGTTGGGGTGGGGGGGATTAGGCCACCTCCCTTTCATTGTATACAATTTCTGGTGGTTTAGTGGCACCCCCACCCCTACCCAAAACTGATTGTTTTGTTTGTTTTTGTTTTGTCCCTTGCCTAGGGGCAGATGGGCACATTACTGTGGGGTAGCAAAATGTGCTACCCCATGTTTTGGGGGTTGGGCGGAGAGGGCTGTTTACATAGTAAGCAGCCCCCTCCCACCACCACTTTAGAAACAGATCCCTGGTTGTCTAGTGGCATTGCTGGGCGCGGATCGAGCAATGCAGATTGAACAATCTGCGCCCGATCCGTGCCTAGCAATGCTTCAAAAAAAGGTGTAGTTGGAAAGGGGAGACACTCCCCTTTCCAACGATACCTCCCTCGATCTGAACGGCAAATATTGTCTCAGATCGCTGGAGGAAACAAAGGAAACGAAGGAAACTCACCTTCTGTTTTCACTGCGGCAGACGAAATGGCTGCCGCAGTGAAAATTACTTTCAGTTTCATGTCAGCACGCATTACGCATTCAACTTAGGGAAATCCAACCCACGGGCCAGTGAGGAGGACCCTCCTCCTCACATACCCCGGGGGTTGGATTTTACTTTTGTGTGATCCCTGCTTTCACACAGAATTACGTGCAAAAAAGGACAAACTATCTCGTCCGTGGCAACACAAATGTAAAGTCAAGGACGAGAGAGCTCGTCCTTGGCACATAAGGGGTTAAAATACATGTTTCAACCTTATCAATATTATGTATTTTCCCATCAGATAAAAAAATCAATTGCACAATTATCGATTATAAAATATACAGTAGGTAAAAAAATCACTATACAAAAAATAATACCTTCAAAAAAAAAAAAGAAAAAAAGAAATTGTTCCCATTTTAGATATCCAAATGTGAATTCATAAAACATAATCACGCAAAATAATATTCAACACTTCTTCATGTCTGAAAACTGTTTTTTTCCCAAATTTGGGACTTTGCCAGGGCTTGTGGGAAATAAATTCTGGGCCGATTCACGCAAGTCAAGACCTGTGTGGATTCCCACGGGTGTCTTATTTTCTGAAATGCATCGGGATCCCTGTTTTCCGTGGCTGCGACACCCCAGGCCAAAATCTGAAGGTTGTCCACAAGATTACATTGCCGCAAAATCTGCTCTGCCGCAAGACTTGGGGTTACCAGTGGTTTAGCCTTTTCCCTTTTCCCTTTGTGCCCAGGTAGGTGCACCCACACATGTGAGGCACCGTTTTCATCGGGACACCTGTGGGAAGGCGGGATGGTAGGACATTTGTTGTGTTTGCATGGTTTTCATAACGTTTTAGAACATTTGCTGGTGCACTTTGTCACACAACCCTTTAATTTCCCAGATGTGACCTACATTTAGTCGCTGCTTTAGGCACTATACACTTTTGTAACCTGCACAAGTCACCTGCCCTTCAAAAGTTCTACCCGTGCCGTTTCAAAAAATGTATGCGTTCCTTCCTCACCACATTTGTTTTCCTTATTTACACATGCTAAGTACCTCTGTTTTTTCTTATGAAGTTAAGAACCTTGTTTCCATCTGACAGTCGAACCTGAAATGTAATTTACAAGTCAGCGAAATTGGAAAATCAATTTATTTTTGACTTCAACTGTTACAGCCTATTCTTTCTCTCATCGCAGAAAAAGATCATCCAGTTGTTATTGGGACACTGGCGAACTCAAAACTGGACTATTGCAATGCTCTTCTCATTGGCATTCTGGCTGGCCAAACGCATCATCTTCAAGTCCCACAAAATGCAGCCATCAGCCTCCTTTACAATCTCCCAAGACCCATATCACTATCCCCTTTTCCTAGAAGTCTTCATTGGCTCGCAGCACAACAGAAGATCCTTTTAAAGATCCTCTGTCTTGTTTTCAAGTGCCTCGATGGCCTAGCTCCCAGCTATTTTGTTTCCAAGATTTCTTCACATTGTCCAACTCGTATAGTAAGAGCCACTAGTCAAAATCTTCTTAAGAGCCTCTCTTCTCGCATTACACATCGTGGAGACAGACGTTTTTCCTGTATGTGATCCTCGAGCCTGGAACTAGCTGCCTCCTGATCTTCCGAAACTCAACTCCCTATCATTATTTAGGAAGAAGTTAAAAACTTGTCTTCCAATAACTCACTCACTTTATGATCATCCCTGTGTTTTCCATTGTTTACCATATTGTTAACATCTGAGCCTAAATGGAGTTTCTGCTTGGTTCCCATGAGGATCTGCGCATTATAAAAAAATCAAATATTCCTGTAGTAAAGTCCTGGAACTACTGCTCACCACACCAAACACACTTTCCACCTAGATGTCTCACCAAGTGCTCATACCTAATGGAAGCTAGTTTCTCTCCTTTATTACACCTTGTGTTTTAACTGCACCTCTTCTACATTACAACAAATGCTCACTTCTCCACCTGTTGCAGGCTCAACCTTTGCATGCTCCAGGTTGGCTCCATGCCTTTACCAACTTGGTCCTCTATGGGCCAAACATGACCTTTACTCCAATCTCACTTTCTCTTATAGCACCCCCTCTCTTTTACAGTGTTCCTTTCACTTTCCTCCTTTTCGCAGACAGATGTTTCACATTCCCTCTTTTCACCTGGTATTCGTACTTTCCTCCTCTTACACTCTCCTTTCTCCATCTGCTCTCCCCCGGATTGTTCTGAATGCACTCTCTCAAAACAACCGCAATGTCTGGTAAAAAAAACCTGCCCCTTAAAGATGGGCCTCATTTGACCTACGCAGGATTCAGGTGTTTCTCTGTGTAACTTGTATCATGACTGATTTTCATTGTAACCTCTCAATGGCTGCCTTAGCCCTGTCTCCATTTTGTATGGATCTGCAGTGTGAGCCGATAAAGCACTGCACAATCCATGGACCATCTTGGTCGTCTGCAGGTGAGGCTGTGGGACAGGGATTCTCAAAGTGCACATGTCCTGCTGTGGTCTGTGTTTTCTGCATAATGTCTATTGCATATTTCTAGTTTCCGCAATGATTGTGTCTTTGTGTGGACTGTATCCTGTGATGTATGAAAGTCTATGTACTGATTCTCTGTGGCGGGAATCAACAAGTGGGTTAACGTGTGCATGTGAAACTCTGCCCTAAATGCCTTAAAGTGATATCACCATTTTGATATATTCGGTGGTGCACCCCTGCCTTCAGCACTCGGTTTGAAGGAGTTGGCCATGGGATCCTCCCCGTACCACCACCTGGTGTTTAGCATCATGGTTTGAGTGGTGTCACCAGACAGCCTGTGCCGCCCCTACCATCACACCAATGGGCAGGCGGGGACTTTGTCACACCTCATTCATTGACTTCTCCCGCCCCAGCTCTACCTCTGTCGCCTGCTTTAAGGGGAAAGTGGCTGCATTTCAGACAGGAGAGGAGGGCAGAATATCAAGATGCTGCTGATAAACAGTTAAAATGTGTATAACTGCACAAGATGTTTTTGAAAGAATAATTGTTTACACAGTAGGAGTGAACGGCAGACAGCTGAGAATCCCCACCAGCAAGTAGGAATCTGTCACATGGCAGTCTCCTCTTAAAAACTGCATCTGTGTCAGGCACAGGTGAAGCTCATGTGGCACGTGCAATACTCTCACACTCATGTGCTTCTTGCTTCCTGATTCAATGTGCCTGGGCCAGAGTTTACAATAGCTAGTGAAAGCAAGCCCAATGCTACACAAATGATGAATGTGCATTGGAGTGACATTTTAGCCCTGAAAAGAAGATAATCCAGCAAATATTGGTTATCCATGCTGTCTGTGTGGCCAGCCGTGCTTGTCTGTGAAGATATTGACATCCTAAGATGCCCCCATCTACAATGAAATCTGAACATATTTTCAGTGCTGCTGGTGGAATTTTCTCTAACAGAAGAAGCCTCCCTGTACCTTTGACAATTAGCTGCTATTCATCAAAATGAATCAACACCAGCAGACTACGGCAAGACACTGCTTCTCCTACAAGAACCGCAACAGTATGCTGAGAGCAAGCAACCGATCATGGTGGAGTCAGAGAGTGACCTTTGTCCCAGTGAAAAACAGGTCGGCAGAGCAGTGGACTGTAGGAGTTGGTTATTCTTGTTTTCATGGTTACCACTAGCCCAAATTCTGAAGAATATTATTCTGTGAAGATGTTGAAGGTGACGAGTACTAACAATGCTGATGATGCCCTAACATGTAAAATATCAAGCATGCTACGTTTTATATGTCTAGGATCAAAATGTAGCAGAGAGGAACATTAGACATTGTGTTGCTTGGAAACACCACCAGGTCACCCGAGTCTCCTTCACACAATTTCTGCAATACTCCATCAAGGAAGGGGATGCAAGCATACATATTTTATTTCCACAGCATAGGCAGCACACACACATTGTATGTCTCTCTCAGGAGGCTTAAGGCTGGATGGAGACACTCTGATGCTTGATGAACATACTCTCAAGTCTGGGATGAATTCACCCATCACATGAACCTAGGTAATAAAGTTGGAGGTACACTGGGGCCAAGACTGTACACACTACGTCTGTGAAATGTACCCTGCAGGCGATACAAGAAGGATTTCCTAGAACACTTTTCAATTCCCTGCAGGTCGTAAGTAATTGGCCTACACATTTTCCCCAGATTATAGCATCATCAAAACAGGGAAGAGAATTTGCAAACCACATCTTTTGTAATGCATTACAATATCAGCAAAAAAACGTGTAGAGGATCTTAAAACTTACGG
Source organism: Ambystoma mexicanum (assembly GCF_040938575.1). Lineage (NCBI taxonomy): Eukaryota > Metazoa > Chordata > Amphibia > Caudata > Ambystomatidae > Ambystoma > Ambystoma mexicanum. The sequence goes on along the minus strand of NC_090924.1, from coordinate 119,485,875 downwards.
ACAAGATTCAAATGGTGAAAACCTGCCAAGAATCCCAAGGGGCCAGAGGAGTTCACTCTCGCCACTTCGAGTGGAGTCCAAAACACTTGGTCTCATTTCACAAAAAACACATCAGATCACAAAACATCTCGCAGCATGCAACATTCTCAATCCCAAAAGCTGGGCCAGAATTCACACTAATTGAGATGCACGCCATAGCCCACACATACATCATTTTTGAGAAACCAAACCTAGACCTGATTTTCAAAATGAGTATCGGAAGTCATGAGCAGGTGTGGAAAATCGCCAGGGGCACGAAGAGCAGATAAGAACCTTAATAAACACTTTCATAGTGTTCTCTTACAGACTTTACAAAACCCCAAGTCAGACCCCAACATAGGAGAGGGCAGCCTGCTGGCATCAGGCACACAGACTTTAACACTGCATGAGCATCTTACCACACAACTAACTGACAACACAGAAAGGAACTCTCCAACCAATTTTATACTCACCCACAGTAAAAACAGTGCTTCCAAGAGACAAAGATTTTCAGACAAGTAGGATCTCAAACATTCAAACCTCCCATAAAGCGGGCCAGGAACCCCAGCAAATCTGGTCAGATGACAGGCCACGAACAACATGAAGTACAATGGACAGCACCATGATACAGCCACTGGCCCTGCAAGTTGACGGCTTGGAGGGAGTCAAAGCATAAGGAGAGGAGAATGAAAATGACCAGCAGTTTTCAGATGGTGGGGGGTGGAGGAGTGACTTACACACAACAGCTCAATATCTTACAGCTACACCTCAAAATGGCACACCTATGGGGCAGAGGCTGTGGACACAGTTTGGGGTTTCCCACCGAGGAGCTGAGAGGAGACTCTGGTGGTCCATTCTGCCCATGCACCAGTCCCTACATCTTCAGCCCATGCACCACCGAACATCAAAGAGAAGCAAACAGCACCACCCTACAGTAAATTTACCAGATCGCTAACAACATTTTTTTTTATCAGAGAGGGACGCACCACGTCACCATTAAGGGGAAATGAGGAACCTCTACACATGTTACTACATGAAGCAGGGGTAGGCTGATTAGAAGATGGGTGTGTGTACACACACACACACAAGAACCCTTACAGATTTTAAGAATAAAAATCATGACGCACCTCTTTAACATGGCATAACAGAACCTCCTCTATCTGATCTTTCTGACCCAATATTTTGTTTGTCCCCTTTATGTGCGCCCTGAGACCTACAGGTGAGTGTCGCGTTATAAAAATTAAAATAAATAAACCAATCCTATGGGCCGGACCAGCCATAGAGCTCCAGGGGTGAGGCTGAGAGGCATCCAATCAAAAGAAAAGGAAAGGAAGCAATCAGGATATAATAGAACAGACCACAGGAATCCGTTTGTCTGTCCTTGCGCCTGCAGGAGGACCTAGAGGAGGGCGAAGACAACACCTGGGCTTACTAAGCCCAATTCTGCTGTAACACCACCAGACCAAGTGCCTCAGCAGCATTGCTATTCTTACCAGAGGACCAAGGTACCAACGATAGACTTGGCAGAATGATTAATACAAACATTAAAGAAAAACCAAAAGGCATTTTCCTTTCCAGTTTTCATACAGAAACCTGTGGACGCATCATTAAAACTGCAAGAATTTCCAAACAAAGTGACAATCTTGAAGAGGGCAAGGGGTTGGGGGGGAGACAAGATACCTATTGTAAAGCATCTATCTAAAGCACCAATTGAGAATCCAATATGGCTATCCCATGTCTTCAGACCTTTCCTATGCCTGCACAACTTGCCAATCAGGATACAGACATGTCTCCTCTCATTGATTGACAGATAGCCTCAACTCACCCATAAAAAGAGCAGAGGCTTCCATTGTTTGTCACAGACACGGGGAAGCAGACCTGTCAAGAGTGGTGAAAAGCATAAGGGGAAGATACTAACTGGTGCAAGTTAATGTTGTTGCTGTCAATTATATAGCAGACCCTATGGCTGATACAGGCTTCAGAAGATGACACCAAGAAGAAACCTGTGAGAATCTTAAGCAGGACCATGGCCTGAGGAACATGCCTCAATATTGTGGGAACAGCGGCTACATCTCTGGCTGCAGCTACGTCTCTGGCTTGCTTTGAAATAAACCTGTGATGGCCTTAAATTGTCAGTGTTGAGAAAAATGGGTGTTATTAAGCTTTCTGCTCACACAACTTTAATTAGTTAGTCGACTGTTTATTCCAAGTAAAATATGAAAAATATAAATACTCTTCAATGTAATATGCCAACGGGAAAGGCTTTGCATTACATGTAGGAAAAACACGGCTCAGACTTGTAGATTATAAGCTTCTCCCTCGAAGTAATACATCAACCTATCTACAGTAAGAGTCAAGCTTGTGGAACCCTCCAAACTCACTATTTTTAGATCCGGACATTTAAAACCTCCTTTCAAAGCTAGTGTAAAAGCAGTAATCTTAACAGCAGCAACAAGACTGAATTCACTCCACCAAACAAACATTTAAAGGGCATGCAAGTTAGGAATTGTTTGACACCATAAATTCCGAAAAGGTAAAATGCATCATATGGGTGGAGCAGGGACGTCATTCAGGGGTCGCAACTGTGACCCCTGTGGTCTCCCTTGCTACCCCTAAAAAAATTGTACAAAATTGAATACTTTTTCTTTTTAAAATGCAAGCTCATGGGCTGTTGCCAGCGCCATGTGGCTCTTTGCTTCTGGAGTGGCTGGCTTTCTTGTATAGGTATCTAAAAAAAAAAAAAAGACAACAAAAAGAACAGGGGTTCCATAGGTCTAACTCTTTCAGCAGTGACCCTAAATAAAAAAAGAATAGGAATACCAACTAATTTGTCTTTCTGGAATGCTATACAATAATTGCTAGACTCATTAAAGGTTTATTTCGGGCACACTTCAGGGGGTGAGTCACTGATTTAGTCTGTTCTTAAACACCTCAATTCAGTCTTTCATCCTCCTGAGGTCGATAAATGAGTATCAACACAGGTTGGGTGATATTGTATGTATTATATATAAATCGTTTAAGCCTAAGTGCTATATAATAACACAGCATTATCATTTGGCCATGGACCTCTGCTTGCATTTACAGTAATTTAGTAATACGGCTTATACACACTGATCTTAACGATACATATGGCGATCGCTCTTGTATGAAATGTATATCACATTATAGTGATATCGTAGCCATACTTTCCATACTGTACTTGGGAACAATACTATGTGATACCACTTCCTGTTTTGTTAAGGGCTGAAAGGTTGTTTTCCATCGCATCCCGTGATATCACTTTAGCCTGGTTTCAAATAACATCACTTCCTGTGATGTCATCAGAGTTCAAGGGTCATATGATGCCACTTCCACTACCCCTGGCATTTTGGTGAAATGATGTCCCTGGGGGGGATGCTTTAAGGTGTGGAGATTTTGTTAATTAAGAATATCCATCATCAGGTATGAAACACTCAGTTTTAACGTTTTAACCATCTAACACCCTACAAAGGCATTTTATATCTGCATTAAATGTTAAGACACAATTCAAATAGCACTGCCACAACCGTCACATTCCCATCAAAGTATATGCTAATTGAGTCTCACAAAATCTTTCCCACGTGCCTAAATTCAGGTTTTGTTTCCCAACTCAATTGAAAAGGCATAGTATACAATTTGCACTTTGCAGCAAGACAGCATCGGCTGATGATGCTTGGGAGTCTCTTGGGGGCACATTTAAAAAGGATGTATGGGGAGCCCTTCACTTCAGCAATGCAAAATCCAATGAACGATTCGTCAGCTTTTAATATGGAGGGTGAATTACAGGAAGCCCACCTTTAACTTCATCCCCAAGCCTATCCACTACCCATCCCTCAATAAAAAAACAGCAGGCAATCACGTGCCTGTGATAAGTGAACAGCTTTGAAAGAGGTCTGTCTTTGGCTGGTAAGTACACATTTAAAGGCACACAACCTTTTGCTTGTTAGATTGATGCTTCTTTGGAGAATGTGTGCATACCAACATCCACACATTGCAGCTTCTCTGCAAAACCCTAGAAAAAGCAATAGAGGGAAAGAGTAGATCAAGATGATCACAGGGCATGTTTACTGACCTCTGCACATGATCAAAAACAAAAGGCAGCAAACGAAGGAGCTGAAACCCTACATGACAACTTAAAGGCCCTGACAGGGGCGTGGTGGGGCAGTGGCAGTAAGATGCAAGGAATGATCCTCAGCCGCAACAACTCATTCAGAAGAGTCTATACAGCTGAATTACAAACCTGCAAACTCTAGGAGCAATGATCAAACATGCTGTAACTGTAGATGACGAGAGCAAGTGACATGAATGCCAAACTGACATTCATAGATACACTGAACATGAAGCAGATATGCACTCACCATGAAGAAATACAGACAATAGGTCAAACTTGCATTTAGACATGAAGAATATAACCTGCACCAATAGACATGAGTAACATAATGTATATGCTGAAACACAAGATACATATAAAGCTTGCTAAACATGGAAACGCAACAGTAATGAGTGGCCGTCCTGAATAAAATGGACAGTGAAGCCATTTTAAAGTAAATCGGAAGCCTTGAAGCTGCAGGGAGATTTAACGTGCTGAAATTAGCTAAAATACAGACTTGTGCAGGCCAGACAGTGGCTGCACAGCCCCCTCCAAAGTTACTGCGAAAAGTGAAAAAGTAAAATAACAATTCACAACTCCAATTCACAATTCATGAACTCCAGGCACTGATAGACACCTGCCTCAACTCCCCACAGATTCTCAGAACAAGAGACGCTAGACAAGGTCAAGTACAGAGCTAGATACCCTGGCATGTAGCCTAGAAAATCAAGGATCCTGTCTTATTCAATTGGAAGAGGCAGCTCCCTGATGTCACATCTCCTACAATTATGTTTGCTCATGTGCTGATGACCTGCCAAATATCCAAGGTTGGTAAGACCAATGCCAAACCAATTAGCTCTCAAAACGAGGCTGCTGTATAGTTGTTGCATTAGCCAATTATCTGTTGCTAACATGATATCTTTCTTACTTGTATCAATTTAGCTGTGATGCACTCAGATAGTTAAATCCAATGAAAACACTAAAACATATGTAGACAATTCCCCCAACCAATCCCTGCAACTCAGATTTTATAACCAAGAATGCAGCGTGATGTGTGAAAAACTGAGGATAGTCTCACTCCTACTCCCCTTGGATCCTCAGCGCAAGTGGTCAGGGAAAGGCTGTCGTTATTGGATCCTGACCCTGTGGGTGGACAAGCGAGGGAAGATCACCTGGGTGGAGCGTCCTTGGGTATTGGTAGTAAGGTACCTCTAGGCGAGGCATGGTATTCCCTTTATCCTCGTGACAACTAGCCTAACCCTCCCCCGACCTTTATGCGCCATTATAGAGCAGTTCCCCTTCATTCCCTTCTTGGGGTCCCTAGCAGTACTGAGATGAAGAAGAGACAACAAGAGAGTTATGAACATTACACACTTTCCCCACTCTAGTACTGAGACGAGGAAGAAGCAACAGAGTAATAGACACCACTTACTCTCACCACGTTCATACTGGGACGAAGAAGATGCATTAAGGTCAGGCATGTCATGGTAATCAGGGTCAGGCTACCTTAATTAATAGAGTATACCTGCAGCCCATTGAAGGACCACAGGTGTACAAAAGGTGGCTGCAGGCACTGCCAGCTAGCAGAGCCAGACCTACACACACGAGCCAGTGAGTGCTGAATGAAGCACCCAGCGAAGGTCTTTCCCGCTCGGGGAGAAACCGGCAAAAGGAGCTGCTGAGTCCTGAAAAGTGTTGTGGACACTGGAGTTACCCGGGTGCTCCAAGCGACAGTGAATGGAGTAGCAGTCCATGGAAGTAAGCCAAGTTACACTTATTGAATACCAAATTGAATGAAACAAGCAAAGTTGAACTTATGGAATACCGAATTGAATGAAACAGGCAAAGTTACATTTATTAAAATACTGAATTGAAGGAAACCAGTAAAACCTGCATATATTAAATACTGAAGTGAGAAGTAGGCAAAGACTATTCATTTTGAATAGGGAATTACGTGAAACAGCAGAACTGCTAACATTGAACCTTAAATTGAGTGCAAATGACCAACTTGCTAAGACAGAACTTTGAATTGAAAGATAATTGAAAACCAAGCTAAATGAAAGACCCTGATTGCAGAGTTCAAGTAATGGCTGAATAAGTGCTTGCTGTGGAATTGCATTTAAGACACCATTGGTTCAGCCGCAATATTAAACTACTCAAACAGAGCTTGAAGTTCCTGGTTGCTTGACCTGTAATGGGTGGACAGTTTTGGTCTAACAACGGCGCCAAGACCAGACAAACCCTATATGCTAACACGGAAGGTTGCTGTTGCGAAAAGAGGAAAACTACCATTGGCGCATATAAGACTTGGGGAAAAGAATCCTGAGCTTTAAAGAACTATTCTAAACAAAATTTAAAGAGAAAGCTTCAATATACTTCTTTTTGTGACATTGATTTTGAGGAAGGGAACCCTGAGACCTGCTGCCCTGGAATTATATGTCACCCTGACATTTACAAAGGTGTGTGGAACTTTGTTAATTCAAATCCAGAAGAAGGTAAATTGAACATTGTGATAAACCGGTTGACATTTGGGGAAAAGAGGCTGCAGAATAAGCCTGAGCTGGAAATAGCTCTGAACTTTACTTTTGGAACACTGTTTAGTTTATGGTTGATATCCCTACACAATGATTTATCTTAGTTATGAGGTTTGAGACCGGCATGGTATCAAGAGAGACACAGATTCAAAGATCTTAGTTTCAAAACCTTTATGTACTAAGGTTCCTGGGCTGGTGCAATGCCTAAGTGGCCCTAACTCTAAAGGGGCGGGGGGTTCCCTTAACTCAGGGGGTACCCAACCTTTTGTGGGCAATGAGCAATAATTGCTTATCAAATGAAATGGTGAGCAACAGCCGTACCGTGACGGAACATATTGTTTTTCAGGTGGTGGCAAAATGATTGCAACCCAAATTGCAATGGTAGTAAATGGAATTTTACAAATAGAACATGCTAATGTGCAGCAATTTAATAGTAAGTCGAGGTCCAAATCTAGGCCAAGCGATTTAGCAATAGTTATTACCTGCATTTGAGTTAAGCTGATGTTTTCAAGCGGTGCAAGCAACAAATGGAGCATTTGTAATCACAAAACACCATTAACACTGGTCAAAACATATAGGATTTAAAGTGTACATTACTGGGGCTTTATGGTTGTTGTGCAAGAAATATTTGGGAAACAGTGGCAAATGATGCATTTGTGATCAAGTTAGGCCAGTCATTTTGGTCAAATAGTGGAGTATTCAAATACTGCTGTACAGAGTGGTTTGGTAGTTCTACCTTTGCCATTTGGAGAAACATATTGGCATTTTCATTAGAGATTATTAACAAGAAATGAATTTTCATATGCAATATATTCAATCATGGACAATTTGGTAAGCCCCTTGCTTATTGTGCATTATCTAAATGCCAGATGGGCAAAGTATCAGATCACAGTTTTTTCACAGGAACACTGCAATGAGCACTGGTGGCTATTGAATTTTTGAATTGGAGGGACATAAATATTTGCTCCGAATATGTGGGTGTCACCGAGCATAGAGACGGAGCTCGAACCAAACAACAAATAATGGGTTAAAATGTTGCATTTTACAGCACGGGAAATTGGGTAAAAAGCAACACAGTTTATACTCGGGTTTTGTATGAATTACATGAATAAGCCCTCTAGATGCAAGTCCCCAACAGTGCACAGAACATTTTACAACATGTTTTCATGAAGCCTTTACGGACAATGTAATGCCAGTATACGAACCCTTTTCATGCTAGCCCTTCCCTTACATGTTCAAGCAGGCTTCCCCAATATATGCCAGTGTTACCACATCAGAACACCCAACTAGGAAAGAAATTCCATTCCACAGAAAGAGGTATATCCAGACTGGCTATAACAATGTAGGCCAGTTTAGCCACATAATGACTTAAGCTTGCTTTTTATCCTAGACACCCAGTACAAAAACACCATGCCACACTGGAAATATATGACCAGACAGGCACCACCAATGTAGGGCCGTCTAGCTACCTAATGACACTTAGTACGTTCGGTTTTACCCTTGATGGCTAGTAAAAAATGGCATAACACATTAAGAAAGTGAATGTCGAGTGGCACCACCAATTTATGGCAGGCAGGCCTTGTAATAACATGAATCATGTTTGCTTTACCCTTGATGCACCCTTACGAAAAATGACTGTGCATCAAGGGTAAAGCAAACAACTATTCCACATCCCCAGCATCCCCAAACCTAAATTTGGTGGTGCTTCCCATTCATACATGCAGACACACATGCTTTCATACACACGCATTCATACAACATACACTCTCTCATTCACCCGAAAATTCAGACAGCATTCAAACAACTAATTGCATGCATGCATACATAAAAACAAGCACTCAAACATGCACGCACACACACATCAATTTCAATACATTCCACACACAAAAGTACCTTCACTCACACACACAGCATGCCCCAGCATGGAGGACCGGATGGCACGTCCCTCTTCTCTGTAGGGTGAACACTTTATTCAGAATTAGGTGGTTTGCTGACTGTACCAAAGGCAGGTACATAACATGGAGTGGGCGCTCCTTTCCAGTACAAACAGCCAAACTGTGGAAGCATCTACCCATTCACATCTGAAACCAGAGTGTTGTCATGATATCAAAACACTTGTATTTCAACTGTAATTAGATTGGTATGTGTATCTAGTTTGAGCTTTTTCTTTTACAGTGCCAATATGCCTTTGCAAGTGGCTGTATGAAAACCAATTATCATACAACAGCATACAATTTCATTGCAGAATGGAACATTTCTAATAAATGATGTGAATGATGGGTACAAACCCAAAACCCCCATGTACAAAAATGGCCAATTGGAACTTGTGTAATTTTCACTCATTTGTCCATTATGCACCTGCCCAGCATCTGTTAGCATCTCTACTTCCCCAAAACATGGTATGAAAAGGAAAGGCCAAGTTGGTTAAAGTGCTTCCTGGACAAATGAAGTACCTTCTCCAGCCAGTGCTCCTGTTCCAAGTCATGTAGCGATGGTGGAGAGGCCAAGATAGCCAGGCCTTGTAAATGCAGGTTAAATGGATGATTTTACTGATGTTTACAGCAGCAGGAGCATTGTTCATCCCTGTCTTAACAGTTTGGCCTAGGTTTGGCACCCGGGTTCAACTGATTGTCCACCTCATTGGGTCAATGCAAACTGCACACCCAAATGGCCCAGGCAATGTGGGTGCAGGAGGAGGTGGTTATGGCTTCTGATTTTAATAGTTAGATCTTCATGCGGCTGTCCTTATCTTCAGCCTCAACATTCTCTTCATGAGCTTCCTACCATGCTCTCCGTACTATGTAAACCTATGTGCCACCCATCCCCTAGCCTTAAGCCTACTGTGATGCCTCCACAACATGTAATATGTGCTCCTTCTGCTAGCCTTCCCTCACTTTCCTAGTTCATCCTACGATGACATTCCTTTTGCATTACTGTAGCACCTCCTCCTTCTTGGCCTCCATTCAGCAGTCCAGAGCAACTGGCCAGCAACATTTTAGTGTTCTGCAAGCAACATGTTGCTCCCGAGCTACACGTTGGGGATCACTACCTAACTGATATTTCTAATGGCCGCCAATGTCTGATAGTCCAAACTAAAAGTCTATCGGTGTCTAAACCTATGCTTGCCCTCACTCTAAACACAAATGTGATAGGAAGTCTTTATTTGCAGCGTGAGTTTAGCAGCGACAATTGCCGCCACTGCAAACAATCAGAGTAAGCACACAAATATGATATTCATGTGAGAATTAAAAAATTGGAGATAAATGAAAATGAGGTGTTCAATTAATTAGTGAAATCAACATGGATCACATTTTACCTTTGTGGCAAACAACAATATTTGTTCTTTTTTTTCGGTGTAATATGAAATAAAATCTGGGAATGGACATCCCCTTAGGCTAGTAAAAATGTAGTTGACAAGGCTCGAGATGAATATTTCCAAGTACTAAAAGGTATCATTGCTCAATCTAAGATGAAAAGGACAGCATTAACGATATGCCTTGGACAGAACTTTGATCAGCAAAGGCAATGCTATAGTGTTGTTCTGTTTTAAAGTGACTATTAACACATGGAGAATAAAAAGACTTTTAAATGCTACATTTCTGAATTAAGCACTAGCTATAGGTTTGATATGACGTATGGTATTCCTCCCTCCCACAACCCCTGCAACGAGGTGGAAAGGAATATCATTACTTTCTCAAGGGAATGAAACTCTTTTGAAGTGGAGAAATGAAAACTGTCAGAATGCCAGGTCTGGCAATAAAGTCCAATTTTGACATTTACGGCAGGCATATGTCTATGTGCTTGGGCTTAAAATGTTCAATTAACAAGGATTTTAGCTTAGCCAGTGGTTCCCTCATCCAATATGTGATTGCAATCAGCCAGGCCTTTCATGAATGAAGGAATAAACATGTTTTCGGACTGGAGGTCTGCTTCAAAAGGCCAGACAGGCCCTGCGACTCCTCTAAGAGGGCAGGGCTAAAGTCATATATGGCCCAGCAGCTTAAAAAACAAAGGACTTTGCCATGGCGGCATGCCCCTGGGTCATAAATACATGGAACTAACAACTTGGAACTAACAACATAGATGCCAGATGGTTTGGTTACCGGGCAGAAAAACCAAAGACTTACATGTAATGTTGTGCAAAGTGGAAGAGAAAAAAATGCATCTCCCAGGGGTTATTCGCCCAAGAACAGGTCATTGGGCTGTGTTCGTGCTGGTAGAGAGATTCCCAGACCCCCCTTTGTTTGCATACATTAACTTTGGGTTTCACCCTAAGTTAACAGGGCAATCCAGACGTGGACCCCTTGCTCACTGTTCTTAGAGAGGCAACAGTTTCACCTCACTGATGATGCCCAACAAGGCTGAAACACGTGTATGGGGTTACTGATGGTACTCTTGTTCAGAGGAGAATTGCCTAGCATTTCGGCGCTGGACTGCCCCTGGGCAGGACAAAGGCTGATATGCGGGGAAATTTCTTCTCTGTGAAAAGGACAGTGAGCTAAAGACTTGGTAGAGTCTCTCCCAGGGGTTATTCGCCCAAGAACAGGTCATTGGGCTGTGTTCGTGCTGGTAGAGAGATTCCCAGACCCCCCTTTGTTTGCATACATTAACTTTGGGTTTCACCCTAAGTTAACAGGGCAATCCAGACGTGGACCCCTTGCTCACTGTTCTTAGAGAGGCAACAGTTTCACCTCACTGATGATGCCCAACAAGGCTGAAACACGTGTATGGGGTTACTGATGGTACTCTTGTTCAGAGGAGAATTGCCTAGCATTTCGGCGCTGGACTGCCCCTGGGCAGGACAAAGGCTGATATGCGGGGAAATTTCTTCTCTGTGAAAAGGACAGTGAGCTAAAGACTTGGTAGAGTCTCTCCCAGGGGTTATTCGCCCAAGAACAGGTCATTGGGCTGTGTTCGTGCTGGTAGAGAGATTCCCAGACCCCCCTATGTTTGCATCATTGAAATTATATTGGATTTGTATGTCTAGCGATAGCTTTTAAGCGAAATCTCGTAGAAGGCCAAGTGTTTTTTTAAATGTTCAGCTTGAAAGTCCTCATTAGATAGACCCAATACGAAATTGTGATAAGTTCATTATGTAAATTAGGCACATGCATATTTAATTGCAAAGAAACAGCACACACCAGTGATTTACATATCTTAGCATCTGTATTTGTGAGCCTGCTATTTTGAGATGGAAAAATAAAGTGTGCATGAATGTATAAGTGAGTTAAAAGCCAACATGTGTACGTCAGTCACCATAAGTGGTGGAGATGAAAATTGCATCATTTAATTCATGACAGAGAGAGAAATCTGATGACCCAATTGGTAACATGATTACGTATGTGTAATATACTGTTTCAGAAAGTTACTAATTTAGAAATCTCCAACATTACATCACATCAAATGGGAGGGAAACATGCTTTAGAAGTTACCCTCATCAGACTGCCCCCTTCATTCATATGCCCAATGACCACAGGGGGGGGTCACCTTTGGAACACTATCCTAATTGGTCAATTTTTGTGATTGGACAGAGACATTTAACACACCTCAAAAGGGAGTGGTCTCTGTTCTATAAAAGATCAACCCCATAGACTCTGGGGAGAGACTCACTTGCTCACTAAATGGGTAGAAGGATAGAAAGCAGAATTGATAACAGTAGGGAGATGGAATAGATTGATTTGCTTTTGAAGCCATTGATGGATTTTCAGAAGAACACTGTAGCGAGGCCTACCAGGAGTTAGGTCCCAGGCAATGTTCCCTCTAAGCTGTGCGCATGTGCGCTTGCCCAGCTACCTTCTGGGTGCCGCTCAGAAGATTTTTATCAGCGCACACAAGCAATTCTCACCTACGCAAAAAGATGCAATAAGGCACAAGCCACAGCAATTAACTGGCATTTGCTTTCTCCTAAAATAACTAACTATTCATGATAATCTGGTGTAGCTCATTTGCATTACCCTACTATCCAAGCGTAACCTTAAAAACCTAAAAACAGAATGCAGCCATAAGACGTAAAAACGAATATGAAAAAGTGGCACCATGAACAGAAAAATCTAAAGATTTGCTTGCACACATTAACCAACTACGGTTGCCTCCCTACCCATAAATCCTATGCTTTAGTCCACCACGCACTTACTCTAACTTCTACCCCAAAACATTTATAGATATTACCAGAAAACCTTGACTCTTCCTCTCTTGGCTCTGCAAAAGGTTACCAGACATGCACCTACATCCACTTATTTTATGTTTGTTGTAATTAGCATGCAAGTACCAGAACAGCTGTTATTCATTGTGCCTTATAAAAAGTCCCTTTATGGAAGTATTTCCAGCGACTACCCTGGCACCCCTCAGATGTGTCCTGCATGCTGCAACATGACTCATGAAAGGACTCTGGAAATTCAACCCTGAACCGCCTCTAACAGCACTATCTCCCGCTGTAAGTCTGTATCATCTTCAAATCCTGTTGCATCATCTACAAGGCTGTCACCCTGAAGTCCCCAAGCTACCTCAGTGAGAAACTCAGCATCTCCAGAGGTCTACGATCAACCAGAAGTAAGCAAATATGCAGACTTTAATTACGATGGTGCAGGAAGGAAAAAACAAGAAGAACAGCCGTCTCTGACTATGCTCCAAGACTCTCGAACCTCCTACCATCAACATCAGGCTTAGCCCATTGCTGCTACAGTTCAGGAAAGAGTTCAAGACCTTCCTCTTCAAGGAATGGCTCCTCTGTAACACATGATATGATATGATAATTTATTTATATGGCGCCTATACACAATGTGTTTCAAGCACAAGGTACATGGGTCCACACACCCTCCACTCCCCTTTGTACCTGAGACTCTGATCTGCCCCCCACCGTCTCCTCCCCTGGTTGCTTGTAGATCTCTGGCTGCAAATTGGCCGTCGTTGCCCTCCCCTGTTAGCTCCCAAACCCTTGTCTCGGTTTCCCTCACTGTGCAAATATCCCAGTGAGTGTTTCACTTCTACACTCTCATGTTTTACAGTGCCCTGTCAACTAGTATTGGAGGCGAGCACAGGAGCTGGGAAAGGGTACGGGTGAAAGGGCAGAGGAGAACACTCCTTGTGGGTGATGAACAAATCAGTAACTTTCAGAAACCAAGTAAGTTGTTTTGGCAGTAAAGTACAGTGTAGAAAATGTGTGTGTTTGCTGAAGGAAAGGAAACTAGTAACAGTCCAGAGAACTGCACTCTGTTTCTTTCTATGCTCAGCTGCTGAGGGCATTTCAATTTAAACATGTGTTCTGTGTTTACTTACTGTAGCATACCCCTGCATCGTGTTTAACTGATAACAATTAATTACAGAGGGACGCCTAGTTACAGAAGAAGGCTCTCAAGCTGTTGTACATCTGAACATTGATGCTATTAACCTAAAAGGCATAAATATGTGATTTACTTCAACAGCGCTCTATAAGAAACCTCAGTAGGTCTTGTTGAATTTTGTCTAGGCTGTTGTGGGAATGGGTGAGCACCACTATAGGCTGTATGTGCGCAGTCATTTAACTTCCTATGTCAGGGTTACAAGCAAGGCTCTGATAAGAATTTGCTTCCTACTTAGAGTGAAACAGGAATACTTTATGCTTATTAAAAGATTTTCTTTGCCCTTAAAATTCATCTTGAGATCGGTCAGAAATATTATTGGAGTTCCTTCCTATGCCACTGCTCTGCTGATCACCGATTCGAAAAAGATATCAGTGGAGCTTTGTGGGCAGAAGCCAGGGGTTGGTACCTATGTGTTCATAGTGTTCATTGTTTCCCCTTTTTGTTGGGCACATTTTTCTTTTTTTAGGGATTAGAAATGGATGGTGTATAGGTCTATTAGCTGTAAGGCTCGTTTTCAGTAACTCACAGGACAACATAATGTGGGTAGTAAGTAGAAGCAAGGGAATTTTCACCATCATATACTGTGGTGCTGTTATTCTGATGGAATTATCATCCTTACACAAATTATGAGAAGCATGTTCTCATGTGGGCCTTGAATTACTTCATTAAATGTGCCACATGAACTATTGGCATGTGTTCTGACACATTCCTTTTAGTTGCCTTTATTCCATCTGCAAATATTGTATCCGGTCTGATTTTTGATATCCACATCAATTATGAAAAGCAATATTTGTTTTTTTGTAATACACATGAGTGTTTTTCCAGTGACATAAAGCACCCATTTCTGTCTGCACAGGAGTACTTTTGCTAGCTACTGTAGCACATCGTGAGGTCTTGAACTTGTTGACGAGTTCTCTTTATTATCAGATATATATATATTTTTTACCTATTTGTTCGGAAAAAGTGTTGTAAAATGCACCTTTTATGCAGATTAGTAAAGAATTGCAATGGTTTGGAGGGGGCAATTCCTTTATAAATTCTCTTCGGCGATGGTAGCTCGCTAACTACGCATGCTCACAAAGTGGCTTACATCGTGAATCAAATGCGCACATGGAAAATAAAGTGCGCACGAAAAGGCAACCAGTTCCGCACATAGAGAAAAATAATTAGAGGGAACATTGGTCCCAGGTCTTCTTCAATTGAAGAGACAGCAGACAGCTTGTAAACGGAAGCTGACCCCATCTTGCTGACTGATGTCCACCCTTTCCTAGAGGGGGAGGTGGAACCAGTCCTTAAGAGGGTGCCCACCTGTCTGAGAGAAAGCCAAAAGAATATCATATACAAATATGATATCATGGGGAAACAGTCCTGAGAGGGCTGATACTATGAAGGGAAATAGTACATGTGTAAGTCCTCACGGGCAGGAATATATACATTGATTGTACATCCTGATAAGATAGGGAACATTTCAGAAGTGTATGTGCTTCTGGAATTATACATTTGATAGACTAGGTCTGATGGTGTGTATACAACAAAATCCCCTCACTCGTCATCGGGCAAAGACATTTAGCACAGAATAAGTATTTTGGGAGTCAAATATTATAATTTAAGTAATTCCTGGCAACACCATCAATCAGAATATTATTAATGCTGAGTTGCTCAAGATAAAAGGAGAAATGTGGTTATTTGCTACCCATTTTCCCACTTTTAAGTGGCCAATCGAACGTGAGAAATGTATGTTTTTTCACATTAATGAAATAGAAGCACCACTGAAAGGAATTTAGCCAATGCACATGTTGAACATAAATGTCCATTTGTACAAGCAATTTATAGGCAGGAAGGTCCAGTAGCTTGTTGCAACAGAGGTTTCTAGAATGTAAGGGAGGGGGGGGGTATCGTTTTTCAATAAAGGGTAAGTAGAGAGAATTATGTAGTGAGGGATGATTTGAACTAATTTGCTTTTTAACAAATGAAAGTCCTACCCTGGATCCTCATGTAGTTGTCAATCAATGATACATAAGGTGATATGTGTTTTACAAAAGTGTCTATTTCTATAATTGTAGTATAACAGAACAGAAAACAGAGGGGACTGGTGAATTTAACATTTTTCATCATTGATGCATATTTAAATTGATTCAACTGTTTCTATTTTATTAAT
Source organism: Ambystoma mexicanum (assembly GCF_040938575.1). Lineage (NCBI taxonomy): Eukaryota > Metazoa > Chordata > Amphibia > Caudata > Ambystomatidae > Ambystoma > Ambystoma mexicanum. The sequence goes on along the minus strand of NC_090924.1, from coordinate 119,469,717 downwards.
AAAAAGAACTTCTGTGCAATCCTGTTTTTCTTGTACAGAATGGAGAGTTCGGCGGTTAAATTAGGGGGCCAGGTTTAAAAAAAAAACACTTTATTAAATAAAGGAAAATTGTGCACGCCTGGTTTGGGGTGGGTGGAAAATTCTGCCGAATTTGATGTCACCCGATTAAACATACCCTTCCATAGTCCTAATCAAGAGTGGAGCCACAGACCACAGAATATGCAAAACTTAACCTCAATCTCAAGTTGCTTATTTTTCTGTTATTTCCTGCTCCGTCTCCCCTGCTCTCCAAATAAAATGAGCAGAACAGGTTTTATTTTCTGCAGGAAGGCATTTACTGATCAATGTCTCTTAAGTGGAGGATTAGTGTGGGTGTCTCTGGTTCCTTGGAATTACATGTATATTCCACAGACTCCTCCATATGCCCCAGATTGTCACAGTGTAGAGCTATGCTGTCCTATTGGTTAAATTTGAGGAAATCAGAAAAACCATGGACAGTATTAGTACTGATGCCTGCTGTACAAAGGACACTAGAAGGGTAGTGATTTTAAATCTCTCCTCAAATATGTTCAGTGGAGGTGGAGAACGAATCCCATGAAGTTCCTGGGGCATTGTTAGCTATAACCGCTCTCCATCTAATAACTAATGTGGTCAACGCTACGAGCGAGGATGCTGCCACAGATCCTTGCATCTGAAATTGAAGTGAGGTACTACTCGGCCGCATTTGAAAGTCGGCTTTGGTTTCTCTGTGAACATTTGCCCGTGGAAGTTGTGTGAAGTCATGAAGACATATTCCCAGGTTATAGTAATTCGGTCCCCATTTGGGATGTTATAAAGAAGGATGGCAGGTCCAGATAATTCAAAATGCTGATGCAGGGTTCTTAAGGGATTGGTGGCATTTCCCTACATCCCCCAACCTCTCCCCACAGTCCTTGGTTTCACAGTTCATTAGCTGAGCCCCCTGTCACTTCTTTGGCTATACCGATGGTCATAGACCACAGCTCACTTCTTGACTTCACAGTCTCTGTAAAACAACATTCAGCTTGCATTGTACTTGGCAGTTTCAAGACTATAGGCCAATCTTGCTTTTTATCTTTACCTACTAGCAAGTACTTCTCCCCTATTGCTTTAGTGTAGGTGTCTCCTGCCAAAATGGTCTGGACTAAAATTCCCCTGATGCCTTTCCACTGACTGATGGCTACGGATGATGGGAGTTGTTTTTCAGAATATCTGGAGAGCCAAAGGTTGCATATCCCTGCTAGGTATGGGTTTGGCATAACTGTTCTCAGCTTATAGTTACGGGTTGTCGTCCTGGGCCGACGTCCCCTTTTATACTCTACTACCAGCAAATACATCTTCCCCCAATAGGGATTTTGTAAGGCTGTGTTTTTATAACTCAACAGACATAGGTCACCGCCTTGGACACATGTCGCTTCCCATTCTTGTTAAGCCTATTCTCAATTGCAAATATTAGCATATGCCACATTAAGATAGATTTGCGAACATTAGTCTCTAATATCATACTAACGTGAACAATAGCCTGCGTCGCATCCACTCTGCAGGATTCTCAAATCTAAGTGTAGCCTCCATCTCTGTCTACTATATGTTAAAACTCACTCATTGCGGAACCTAAGCCTTTTTCCCGCTATACAGGACACACAAATCCAGGTATAGCCTCCATCTCTGTCTGTCATATGCGGAAACCCACTTACTGTGGAACCAGTGCCTTTGCCCCACTGTACACAACTCTCAACTCTAGATATAGCCTCCATCTTTGTCTATTATATGGTGAAACGCAGTGGATAGTGAGACCTGGGCCTCTGCCCCACCATACAGGATTATTAACCCTAGGCATTTAGCCAAACTGCGAAGGTCAGCCGCGAGACATATAACCCACTAACCAAAAAGCTCATAAATTCTGCATACCCAACTCATACAACCACCTCTCGCACAGCAAGTCGCACGCACTTCACCACACCGCAACAACAAACAAACAACACATAAGCCGCACCAACAGCACACAAGGCCTGTCATCGATCCGATACTCGCACCAAAGCTCAGCGCCCTGTGTATACCGAACTGAAGCCGCCAACAGGGCACCACCTCTCTCACTGCCCTAACTCCCTCTCCACCTTACTAACCCAGCCAACCTTCTCGTTTACAGATCTGCTTGAGCGCCTGGGGACCAATTCCATTGGTGACGGTGCACGATACAAATACCTTTAACATTAACATTGGAGACTCTTGTGGGTCCACGATGTCCCTTCATGAAGTTGGGGAGACATTCTTTATGGTATCAAGGAATAACATGTGGGTAATAGCTAAAACAATATGTGATGATTGGGTTGCAATTACAAGCATTTTTTACGTCCATTGTGTGTTGTATTTTCTGAATACAGATAATATGTTCGATTGCCTTTGGAAGCAGCAAAAGGATGTGTACACAGCCCACTGCAGTGCAGGATGCTGGGGCTGCTCCCAGCAATGGCACATAGAAGAAAGGCTTCATTACACTAATGCTTTGCTTGCCTGTGGGGAAGTAATGTATTTCATGATGCAGCATCCTGAAACCTGAGATATGTTTTGTTCTAATAAGCAGTAAACAAAAGGGTACACTTAGTCAAGACGAAAGCATGCTATCCAATGCTAGTGGGAGGTGATGGGTGACACATTATGGAAAGCATGATCTGGAACTCTGTGCAAGCTTACCATTGGGTATAGATCATTCCAAGTGAAGGTCACTCTCGCACTACAACACTACCATGCCTTCTCAAATGTCAGTCCTCTGACAAATTCTTTAGACATTGAATAGGTTTAGAGACATCCCTATAGACACAGGAAATGACATGTATCTTTCCAGGCAAAGGATCAAAGAATTTAGATTAGGGAAACACTAACCCAGCTCACAATTATTATGAACCACATCAGGTGGTCACTTGTGTTTCCCCAACCTATTCTTGACAACCAAATGAGCCACCCCAGATCCACAACCTGGGCCCTTTTCCAGGAGGTCCTCAAGGCCCCTCTGCAGCCAACGCTGAACTGTGTTGAGAAGTGGTGCCGATCATTAAGCGTCTGGCCTGGCTTGAAGAATCTGGAGGGCATCTTGAAGTCACCCCAACAAAGAGCTTAGAAAGAGGATTGAAACCTAGAGTGCACAACAGACATTCATATGTGTATCAGTTGTTTTGGTTTCCTTTTGGAGCTTTGTGATTTTGACACACTGATGACCTTAATTGACCTTTCCAGGCGATTCATATTTTTAAATTGTACTTTCATTAATTTTGAGTTTCCTCTTTTCTCTCTTCAGCCGGACTTTCTATGGAGGGCCTAGTAGACACAACACACCTTGGTGCATATACAGTTTTGCTTAATTTTTGGTTGCATTTTTCATGGGGGGCAAGCCCCCATAAACCATTGCCACACCTCCCCACTTCTCGCCCACTGCCTTAAAAATCCATAAACATTTTTTACATACCCATCTGCATCACAAATTGCATCAAAATGGCAGCTTCACCAAGTGTGATGCAATGGGTGCGACTAGAGGAGCGGGTTCAAAGCCAGGAACCCTGCAAACCCCTCCCTCGAATTTTCCCATCACACAGCATCCTGCTCATCTTTCTCGGCCGTTAGTTGCTGTCTCCATTGCTCCCCTCCAATGCATACATGCATTGATCTGCCAATGTCTCTGGAGGATAGCTCAGGGGCAACGTGCTCGCCTTGGAAGCAAGACGACACAGAGCATCACAGGTTCGATCCCCGGTTCCACGCTTAGAAACCTCTGGGAATTAAGCGTGTTATAAATAACCAATCATATCATATATCAAACCCCTGCTCACAACCCCTCCCTCTTTCCGAGGACCCCACTCAGTGCTCAATCTTTCTGCTTGTCCTCTAATCCACATGGAAGGAAATGCTAATAAATGCTAGTTTCTATGCATAATATTCTATTTAAGCGCAAAAAGGAGGAAACTGCACCGGATGAATTTAACATTTTTCTCTTCAGCCCTGCAGTTTGAATCTCGGTAAAAGGCACAAAGGAAATCACATGCTAATTAATGGACTGTTTCGTCAAGGGGAGGTGTCTTTGAATGACACATGAGTTTGAGAAGAAGGCTTGAGGCAGAGAGGGCTGGGTCATTCACTCACTGGCGAAGGGAGCAGAAGGACTGGCGGAGAGAGAGAGCTGACTACAGGGCCCTTATGTCTGGCTGACTTCAGGGAGTTGAAAGCCTGACTCGCTCGTTTCAGGAAGAAAAGGAATGGACGTGATAGGAATTATCCTGTCCTATCCTGTCTGAGCTGAGTCGGGGAATATCGTCAACAAATTTTGCAATTATATAGTAATTGAGGAGCATGTAATGTACGTGAGAAATGCTTACAGGTTGTGTGATAGAAATATGTTTGCTTTTTTAAAGTAATTCACAATCTATATTTTACATGGCCTCCCATTTATGAAGTGGGCTTTTGTTAGGATAACAGTCTTTTAACTGCCAAGGATTGTGGGAGAAACATTCAAGGTTCCCTCATCAGATTGTGCGCTGGCCAGCCATCAACAAATGTGTAACTGAAGCTTATTATTAGAAAAGGTATGTATGGTGTGCGAGCTCATTATAATGAAATGCATTTTATCCATGTTCAAGTATACATCACTGTAAAGGAGTACAGTATAATGTAACTGTTTGGTTATTTTCTGAAAGTTTACATTTTAGAAAGCCACAAAGGAGAATAATAAATTGGAGCAGCATTCTTATTATCTGTCTAAGTTATTGTTAGCTCACAGACTGAGGTCCAACAGGTGGTAAACTTATTTTACTGCCGGCAGTAATTAACATTACCACATGTGGTAAAACATACAATATATTTTTTCTTTTTTCTGAGTTGAGTTTTCAGAAGTGCTGGCAGTGCGTGTGAGTACAACTATTTGGTTGTGAAATGATCAATATATTTTGAAAAATAGCCAAAAAGGCATAATGTGGTATTGTACATAAGATACCAAAGGAGGGCATGAGCTTATTATTCAGAGTGTACTAAGTCCAGTATTTGTTTACTGTTAGTGACTTTGGTAAAATATTTATTAGGCATTATTTTGAAGTTAGACTCACCACCAAAAAAGGTATCCCAATAAATTTACCATAATATATTACCAAGAGTTGACAGAAATACCACTATACCAGAATACCACAAGATACCATCAGATGCGAAAGAATATAGCCCAAAAATATCTCTAACAAGCGCCCGCAGAGTGCACGAGTGCTGTTTGCCCTGCTTGGAATCTTGCTACTTTGTTTTTGTCTCTTTCTGTTTGGACCGCTTCTAGTGTGACACCTATTCTCTATAAAACACCATTTGGCGCAGAGCACCTGTAGAGTGCACAACAAGTGCTGTTTGCACTGCTTGGAGTGTTCCTACTTTATTTTTGTGTTGCTGGGCAGATTGCTTCTAGTGTGACACCTATTCTCTACAAAACACCCTGGTTGGCGTGGAGTGCACATGGAGTGCATGATGAGTGTTGTTTGCAGTGCGGGGGATAGGCACAGACTGAAGGTGTCTCAGCAGAGCTTCTGTGAGTTTCTCCACCAGGTGTGTTGTATCATGTATGCATTAAGAAGCCTCTCACAGTCGAGTAATATACTGCTAAATGAACCGATGTTTGAGATAGTTTGTGCCCTTCCTGTCCCGGTGTTTCTGGAGGAGGGCGGTAGTGAACTAGGTATCAACATCCTGCCAGTGGGGATCTCTAAGCTGGGCAGGTGTCTAAAAACGAAAAGATGGAAAAAGAAACCACACATTTTTTTAATACTGTGGGAAAGGATAGGTCGATCGATTCCAACCCATGTGCTGAAGTACAGGTTGTGGAGGACTTGAAGGGAAAGGGGGTGTTTCAAATGATACCTGTGACAACACTCCTCCAATTCCTTCAGAAGATGACAGTAACAATGATGATAGCTCTCTGTCCTCTTAAATATCTGCTCCTCGTCCTGGTCAGTTTGGGAGCCACACTACTCCACTTAAGCCAACAGATATGAAAATGGATGCTCAAAAAGCTCTGGTGGTGCTAAATTACGTGCTTTTGATGTTGATTTCTTTATATGAGAATATGTAATCTGGGGTAAAGGTGTATATTATACTGCTCAATTTGATCCTAAAATAATTGGAGAACGCAGCAAATGAGTTGGATTTGAAAAAAGGATCCTACCTTTGCGACTTGCTTCAAGGCATTTCTTTACTGCAGAACTCATCATGTTTGTCTCAACCCATACAATCAGAGCAACAAGGTAGTGCAAGTAATTCCTGCGATTCACTGGACATAATAAATGTGCCTGAATCCCTGCAGGTTTTGGCTCCGGTGGAGGATGCTGGGAATCCTCCTATAACCTCAAAAGCAGTTGATATTTTTGAGCCTCTGGGAAAGAAGTTGGTCCAGAAGAGTAAGAATGGAAGATTGTGTCAAAAGAAAAAGTCTAAAAACCTTAAAATGAAAAATGCAACTAGAAAATCCTTCAGGAAATGTTTGAGATATCTCTTCCAATTTCTTTACTTTAATTGTTTGGCTGAAAATGTTCAGCCTTTCAATATTCTATTCTACATAAAATGACAAATTTATAAACAATTTGATCGAATGGGTAAAGAATTTCATAAATCCTTCACCAATTTCTAAAAACAAAGCCATTGATTTTCACAATTTCCCAGCATCAAATAGAAAACCCTTCTTCACTTTTACTCGGTAAAATCTTCAAGAACAGCAAATAATTCACTGCAGCTAGAATTATTGACACAAATTGACCTAAAAATGATGTGCCATATTTTATCCCCAGTCAGCAATTTATAATCAAAAAAGTTTCTGTGGAAAAATTGCCTTCTTTGTATCAGTAGATTGGGACAAGTGACAATGTGTCTTAATGTTTCAAGCTTGTCCTTGTATTGGCAGAATCTACAAGATTTCTGGCCATTTGACCATTTTGAATGGGTTCATAAAATCTCTCTGGTCAGCCATAAGTTAAAAGGTAGCCTTAAAAACAAATTGGAATATCTAGGGTTCAGATATTTCTGTAAGTATATAGGAATTTGATGGAGCAGTTTAATACTGGTAGGTTTGGTATTGAACAATTTATATTTATTATTGTCGTTCTAGGACTTCCTCCAATCATAATAAAAAAATGTTTTCACCCGCTCCGAATTATTTAGTAATAATCTAGAACAAAATCGGCCTTTAGCATAATTTCCAAACATTCCTTTACCCAAGATTCTAAGTATTTGTCTGTCTGTATAGTTAATATATGAGATAAAACCGGTAGCAAGTAGGTAGTAGTATAGCGATTCATGAAACATTACCTATGCAGTACCAGCATACGCCAGGTTACCATGCCTCTCAATGATGGAAGACCAAACCGAAGCAGATTATCTGTATAGGAAAACGTTTTGGAAGTAGTACTACCCTTTTGCAATACAGTCCCTCTAATTTTGTCTACGCCCCGTAGCAAAAAAGAAGTCCCTATGGTAATCACTGGAATAGCTGAGAATTTCCCATATTTTTTATGGACAATGGTGCTTGAGCCACCATTGTTTCCATCTTACGTCTCACCACCAGTTTTTAAGGACTTTTGTGGATATTAGTACTTATATTCACTCCCAAATAACAGAATACAGGCAGAAACTGGAGAGGCTGATTAAATATTTGCCATCGGAATGAAGGCTTCCCATGCATTTTCTTGTTGGAAACATCAACATTTTGTATTTTCCTACATTAATATTTAACGAGTTTTCCGCAGCATGTTGTTCTAAAGCCTGAAGCTTTCTTTGAAGTCCCATCAGCGTTTTATCCAATATGACTAAATGCTCTGCGTATAGTAACCATGACATTAATACTGACCCTACTTTTGGTGGGAATTAATTTACTTTGCACGGACGTGACCTTAAGTCTTTAATAAAGAAGTTGAAAAGAGCGCAGGCTAAAATACAGCCTTGTTTTAGACCTGGATGAGTTGGAATCAGCCCCGATAATAGTCCTTCCCTGTTTAACTTGAGTTGTATAAAAGTCTCCACGTATAGTTGAATAATGAAAATAAAAATATAGTTCGGGCAACCTGCCTCTTGCATCCTAGTCCACAATAATTCCCTATGCACTGAGTTGAACGCCATTTTAAAGTCTACAAATGCTATGTACAGACAGGTTGGCCAGATTTAACTACTGTTTTTTATTGTTGTCCATATTAGGAGATTTAGCATTGTCCCAATTCCTGACACAAACCTGATTGACAAGCGTCAAATTGGAGATGACTTATTACCCATTTCTTTAGGTCTTCCACTATCAGGCGTGGGGATAGCTTGCCCGGGGAGTCCAGAAAGGCTATTGGGCAATAATTTACCAGATAATTCTGATTTATAAAAAGGGAGACAGAAATAATCACAGAATATTTCCATGACAAAGGAATCTTTTTATTCTGCAATTCCTGCATCAAAATTAGATATAGTATTGTGGCCCATTGCTCTGGGTGGGTTTTCAGCATTAAGTTTAGGCCATCTGGCACTGGGGCTCGCAAAGTACTTAATCTCTCAATTTCATACAGGATATCTTCCTAATCAAATAGTAGTTCCCCTAGACCATCAGGGGGAGTCTGTATCCTCGAGACTTGATCATATATTTTGGCTTATAGTTAGCCAAAATAATCTCTCCATTCATCGTCCTGAATTAAGTTTATCATTAATGGCAAGGGCAGATCATTGGATCATTGGAGGCTAATTTAAAAAAAGAACCGATTTGGAGTTTTGGAGTTTATTGCAAGGAACATAGCTCCCCCATCTTGTTGGAGCATTTTGACCTTGTGCATTCTGGCCCAATTTCTGTATTTCTGTTTTACCTTTTTTATCAGGGGCCATTTAAATTTAGAGTGGACCTTGAGCAGAATTCTTAGCGCTTTCCTGCATTGCGTTTTTCTTTGTTTTAGCTCCTCATCTAAAACGTGTCTGTTTTTAAAAGTGCTCTGCTGCCCGTACTGCTTGTTTTCCATAAGTAAGTTTAGGACCGACACATATCTCTCTTCAATTCCATCACCACTTATTTGATATTTTTTTTGAGACACCCCTTTAATCTTCCTAGACTAGGTTCCGTCCACTTGAATCTATTTCTCCCACTTTCAATCTCCATCTTGTGCTTACAGAAACTTCTCAGGGGGGTGTTGGAGGGGTGGGGGGGGGTTAACTGGTAGTTCCCAGTATACTGTGAGCATGTCATAGTCTCTTAGATGTTGAGTGGAACTGTAAAGCTCAACCATTTCATTAAAGGAGTGTCTGGAAACAAATAGGTAGTCAATTATTGCTATCTGAGAGAGGTGCCTCCAGGTTGGATGCAGAGGAATCTGTCACGCTTACCTGAGTCTCTGCAGGAGCAATGGAGTCCTCCGGTTCCTTCTCTGGTTCTACATCACCCCTCAGTTAGTGGGAAGTCAGGCCTGCCAAAAGAGTGAATGGTTAGGATTAATTTAAAGGAGTTGCCTGACCCTCCTCCTCCAGCAATCCACATAGATACCTAATTCACTACAATGCGTGTCTCATCTGTGTGTTTATTTTGGTGCGCACTCCATCCTGCTCGTGCAGGGGCGCTATTTTCTGGGTGATGCCTCAGGTGTTGCTGTTCTTGAGAACTGCCTCCCGCAGTTCGCTGCTTTCGTTCCAAGAGTTCGTGGATACCCAGTTTCTGCAGTAGGATTGTCAGTTTAGGTAAGTTCAGGTAAATTCAAGTAAGTGGCCTTGTAACACCACTAGTGCTAGATTTGTAGAGTCACCAAGTCCGTAACTGCCCAGTTACCTCACTGGGGTTATTCAGTGCAATATTTCAGATCTGCCGTAGAACTTGCTGACTGGCGTGCCAGTTACAGCACTGGACTGCACCAATGGCGGTGAGCGGAGATGGTGAAAGAGTTCTAATTGCTTTTCTCTTTCCTTGCAGGGTTCCCGGAGTCGGTAAATGATGGGAAAGCGGGTTCCTGCTCCGAGCGATATGCAAGGTAAGTTTTACAGTTCTACCTTAAAGCGCACTGAAGCAGAGATTTGCATGCGCGCGAATCTCACTGCAAAACTAACTGCTTTCTCTCTCTTCTTCTCGTTCCAGGCTTGGATCCGATGATGCAAGCACTGACTCCGGCCGCGGAAAAGAAACTGGATCGGGAAACTGAAGGCTGAAGACCGAGCATCATTAAACGTGTGCTCTAAGCTTACAGGAAGCACACGAAGCACGGGCTGATCTCCGGCCGTGGCTTTTAAAGGCAGCCACGCCCGAAGACTAGAATGCACTGTAGCTTCAGGATGTCACACAATGTCCATATTGGAGTGGCAGGAAGTGAAGTAAAACTATGATTGAACAGGAAACAAGGTGTGCAACTTCCTATGTGATGGGAGTGTCAGTTCTAAGTAACTGATGTGAGTGTTTTAACTGCCAGGCCTTCACCCACAATGCCCCTTCCTGATTTCCCCACCTGCCTCCACTTGCCTGTGCTAAAAAGGGAGAGGGGTTTATATGGGAGCCCGAGGTTAGTAATCATGACAGGAATATCTCCTTTAAGGCCCTCATTCAACATTATAAAACCTCTTTTTTTCATTAGATGTAGCCATCGTCGTGCTCTGGGGAATACTTTAGGTATCTCCAGTCTGAAAACACTTTATGTTCAGGTCATCTGCTATAAAGACAATGCCAATGTTATCATCAGCCTGACAGAGATCCAACATTGATTCCGCTGCCCCTATAAACTCGTCATCCACAATAGCTTGCAGATTCCAGTATAGATTCAGCAAAGCATGCTGGTTCAAGGGGGAGACCTTTGTCTTAGGGCCATACAGTCTTGTCAGTTAGATACATGGATTAGGAGCCACCCAAGCTTCCAGGGCTAGTCAATTAACCAGCTGAAGGCCTTCCTGCTTTACCTTTAATGGCTAAAATCCAACCAAGCGCATGATTTTCCCATACTGGCAGATCAAGAAGCCAAGTTTCCCGAAACAAGAAAATAGTGTGGTGTTCATATGCGATAGTAAATGAGAAAAGCCGCTAGTGTTCCGTGAGGCAAGTCATATATTGTGTTTTGTAGTAGTTGTTGGACATTACTTTTGCGAGGTATTTCTGTCCTTCCCTAAGGCACTTTGTAATCATGACCAATCAGTTTGATCCCTGATGATTGGGGTATGTGCAATAGCAACTTATCTCACTAACTTTCCCTGATCTCCTTGGCAAGAAATTTGCAAGGGTAAATATCCCAAATGAGGTTGCACAGTTGGGGATATTAACCTCTGCGAATGTGAATGTTTACGGATAGGATCACACTTATGCTTCTATAATCTAAATCCTTGCTGCTTAAAATGATGTTTTGCCTCCCATAAGGCTTCACTGAAAAGTGTTGATGGAACTACCAGCTTTACTTTGTCTAGGACATTTTGATCAACAAATTGTATCTGGGTTATATTGCTACACTGATTTGCTGCTAGGCCCGGGATTGCTTCCATAAGTGCTACAACGTATGTTCTGTTAGGCTAGGGGTCTAACCTTTGCCTATCCTTCATATGTAGGTATGAGCAATGTTGATCATCCTTTTGCTCTCCCCTACCATTAATCAAGCCTTTGTTTCTTTGTTTGTTTATTTATATAGTGCTCCAAACTCGGGGGTATCTGGGCGTGTTACAGGTGATTTTTCAGTTTACAAGTTACATACAGTCAAGTACAAGGTAGAGTAGTTACAGGACATTATTACATTGTTTACAAGAAAAAAAGGAATATGAAACATAAGATATATACAAGAGTACATTTACATAGATAACAACCAAATGTTAATGAGGCAGGTCTTAAGTGGGGCAAGCTTAAGTTAAAATTGTGTCTTTTGCGATCAGCCAACTTTTGGTACTTTTTCTAAAGCTGAAGAAAAACTGATTCACTCTCAAGGCTGAAGGCAGGGAATTCCATTACTGGGACGTCAGAACGGGAAAACTGCTACGCACTGCTTTTTTTAGTTTGAATCTGGGGACTTTTAGGCAGAAGGAGTGGACAGTCCTCGTAGGGCGTGTTGAAGAATTTTTGACAATCTTTTCCATTAAGTATTTAGGAGCTGATTATGGTTAGACATTTCAGGGTGAGGGAGACCATTTTGAAGTGAACTCTATCCTTGACTGAGAGTCAATTGTTCTTTCGTATAGCCTCACATATATGTTGTCTTCTCGGAAAGCTAAGAGGCATTCTAAGTGCATAGCAGAGGAGCTTAGTCTATTATTTGCTTCATAGTTCTATTGGTGGCATTACCTAATTGATACTTATTCTGTTGTAAAATTGAAGATGAAATTGTATTTACATTATTTTTTTCCATCATTGTCACCTTATCTAAAAGTGAGTTTAATAGTATTGAATTAGTATCTTTTTTGTCTCCACTATTTCAAATATTTTTGTTAAAGCCATGATACCATTTATTCATAGATGTCAGTGTTATTTCTTACAATTGAGCCCCCTGGAGATTCAGACCGAAAGATCGTTTTGCAGTCGGAATTTAGTGATTCAGGATATAAAATTAGGGAGCGTATAGATTTAAGGAGATAGCCAACAAGGGTACTTGCGATTGTGTTTCACCTTGTACTAAAATTATTTCATCTTGGGGTGCTACCTCCGAAAAGGTTTTTCTAGTCGGTAGACACAAGGCCTGGTCAGGGGCTATTGATAGCTGTTGGTTTCCATGCTCCTTTCTTTATGATCTAGCCAAAATCTGAAAAAGTTTGGTATGAAGTGTGATTCTTACTGAGGGCTGATCAAAATGAAACTGTACCTGAGTTGTAGGAAAAAATTGAGGTTGAAGTTGTTCCTCCATAGTTGCCTCTATGGTCTGGCCAGAGAGTCCATCCAATTGAGAATTTATAATTATGTCCCATTTTGTTCCATTTGTCAGACTTCCTCAGCCAGGGCAGAGTCTGGAATTTCTTCAAAGTTTATTAAAGGATCTCCCAGTTCTCTCCCTTTTCTAAAGTGGGTTTTTGAGGCGGACAGGGAAGCAATTCACTTGGAGTTGGGTTAGGAACCTGTTTTTCCTGTTCCTCTTTATTTGTCCAATAAGATCTAATGTCGGCCGAAGTAATTTTAGGACAGATTTCAAGTGGCTCTTTATAGTTGAGCGAGTGGGTAATTTCTTTCTTTGCCCTGAGCTCTTTGAGTTTGCAGAGAGCCCTATCAGACCTTGTCCTGCTCCTTGGGATTTCTTCTGTAGCATTGATAATGTTAACATATATGCATAAGACATAAGATTGACCGCAATGTAGTCTACTTTATGCAAAAATCTTGCTCTAAAATTCAGAACACAGAACCAAATGTAAACCAAAGATGACAAAATTAATAAAACCTTGGTACAAAAGCACCTATGTATAACAACAATAAGATCCGCTCAAAGGCTCAGTGGCCCGCAGACACCGACCAAAGACTGATAAAATCAAATACATGTTCAATAATAAAACCAGAGTATAACAGTACCATCAGCTCAAAGCCTCCAACAACCTACAGTTACCTATTAAATGTATTAATGTGTCAGCTCAAAGGCTTCAAGGCTCGCAGCCACCGCCTGAAATTAAAAGCAAGGACGTTGCAGAACAGAGGCCACAGTGTGTAATTCCAAAATCGTCTCCAAGGCTTCAAAGGCCCACAGTTACTAATTAGAAAATAGTATTCGGCAAGTTATTTCCAGTTCTCGATATTCAAGGCAAACACAGGTATTGGTTAAATAGGTCACTGGGTCGGCTCAAAGGCTCCAAGGCCTGCAGTCACCACCGGAAACTAAACGCAAGAAGGTTTCAGTGCTGAAGCCACAGTCTATAATACCAAAATCAGCTCCAAGGCTCCAGCTGACCGCAGTTTCTGATTTAAGAGCAACAAAAGGTCAGTTATTTCCAGTTATCAATAACAGTAAGTCCAATCAAGGCAAATGCCTCATAAGAAACACTGAGGAAAGGAAAAGCGCACCAGAGGCTGACATAAGGCTCAATCAATTCCCACTGGTGAGCCAAACAGTTTTCTCAGAAGCTGAAACGTGTGTTTCCAAAGGCAGGCAGTCGCGGACAAAAGCAAACTGTAAAGGAAGGAGTGCTTTGTATCCTTAAATCTATCACGTTGAGCAAGGCATATGCTAAAATACGTTCTCACCTTTAGTTTCTAAAGGAGAAACCCACGCTAGGGGAGACAGTCTGGCCACACAGTCCACACGGACGACTCAGAGTGCTCCGACTGCCTCTCTTTGCCTCTCTGTGCCGCTACACGGGTACGAAGGGGTTTATGTTGATTAGAATGCTGCTTCCACAATGAGCAGAAAAAACAGACTGAAAAAGTCAAAGAGCTTGCTCCGACTGCCTCTCTTCGCCTCTCCTCTCTCACAATTCAAGAATCTTTTTTACATGTTAAAAGTCATGCTAATAATCAGATAGGAGTCACAAAGGTGAATCATATACAGTTGGGATCAAACATCGCCTCTGAGGATGAGCGATGTCTGGTTAGTAACTCGACTTTGTGCAACCCCTTTGTGACCCTGTTGCTGCGACTAGCTATGACCATTGTCGGCAGGCGATTAAAAATACGTTCCACGTCAGGGCTTCTCTTTCGATCGTGGTACAAGTAGATCATGTACGAATGAGCTTGTCATCAGGAAGCAACATTACACCAATAACCACTTTGACCAATGGAGCCCTTTCTACTGCTGTACAAACGGACAAAGAGTGTATTCTGTCCTGTAAGTGCTCTTCATACCAAAGATGTGGGGTCAAAAAGTAGCCCTCTTGCTTGTGGTATGGATAAGAAGAAGCCGATATAGCAGTCTTGAGTTCAATTTAATCTGTTACTTTTCTTGAAGGAAGGACTAAGACTCCCTGTATGGGAGAATTGTCTGGGCTTGGAAAGCAGCAAGTGCTAGGGAACAACTATGTTTTTAATATTTTGAGAGGTATAGGAGGTCCGTATAAGTCTGCATGTGCAAGGGACGACAAGCTTCTGGTCTCTAAAACCAGCGAAGGCAGCAATCGCGGTCAGCAAATGATAATAAACCTCCTGTTAAGCCTCAGTCAAACAGGATTTTGGTGGAGAGTGTATGTAGAGAAGATAAGTAATTGAGCTTGTATTGGTTGAATATTTTGTCCTCTTTGCCGAAGTTCTGAATCTTTGTGCTATCTGTACTAAGGACATTGACAGAGTGGATTTTATTGACTCGATTAGAACCGATTTGATGATGCTGGACATTGGTTCCAAGATTGTTTTTGATACCATTATAATCAAATCTGCTCCTCTTAGGCAGGGTGGCTTTGATATCACTGAATATAAGTCTAGGAATTTTCACAATGATATTATCAATAGCCTACAAGGATCTAACTTGTAGAAGGATATTGTGATCTCTGTGTCTGAGGGGGGTAAGGAGCCTAGGGAAGTTCAAATTGTGCACGTTTCAGTTGTACAGTCAAATGAAAAGCCTGATTGGTCCTGGTTAGCAGGTGCATTGTATAGCAGAGCCAGGGGCCCCAAGGGGATTATAGCCTTTAGTGAAAGTGTTCATTTTAATGTTTTATCCTGGAACTCTCGAGGACTCGCAGATCTCTTTACAAATCTTGACCTAGGATTCATATTAAAAAGGCACAAGGTCATCCTGATACAAGAAACCTGGTTGGTTGACTGCCCTGTTTTTGACGGATACGAGATCTGTTTATAGCCAGCACGTAAAGGTTCTGGTGGACGTCCGGCAGGTGGTTTAATGCTCATCATCAAATCCCGTCCAGACTTTACTAATATTAAGGAATATAACATTCAGCAGGGGGGTGCCTTAGCTGTGGAAGTGAGTTTTTGTATGCAAAAGGAGATGATAAAGGTTCTGTTTGTGAATATTTTTTGGCACACAGTGATGTGTCTACTAAGTACGTTTTTAGACACTCACATTTTATTCAGAATTTGCATGGCTCGACTGACAATGGATTAGTGCTATTAGGACAGGATTTGAATTCCACCAGGCTCTATGGGAATGATATTATTAAAACATGGGGCCTCATTACAACTCTGGCAGTAGCTGTGCCGTTAAAAACGTTAAAAACGGCACGGCTGCCGCCGAAGTTGCATTTTTTCCAACACCCGTGAATGGGCAAGAACCTGGTAATGCTGAGCTCGGCGGACCCGGTATTTGGCCATTTGTGGATGCCGGTAACATGGGACTCCCCCATCCCCATTCGGCCCCATAGGGCTGAATGGGAATGGAGACGTCGGATCCACCGGCACATGCAGAGCTGTGCCGGTGCATCTGACATGCTGTGCTCACGGGTGCCGGTCAGCCCGCCAGAAAAAACCTGGTGGGCTGTCAGGCACCCGCGAGCACAGCCTGTAGTATGGGGGTCCGGGAACTACGGTACCGGCATGCTTACAGGTACCGTAGTTCCCGGAGCGCCATGCTTGTAACTAGGCCCATGGTCTGGTTGCTTCATGTGAATTCTAACTCTAAACAAATGTACATGGTTTAAAATGGAGTTCGTGCTGAGGATATTTCCGGTATGACGACCTGGCATAGAGAACAGTTTTTCGGATTTGGATTATATTTCTGTTGATCATTTTTTATTCAATTGCTGTAGTCTCATGAACGTTGTGCAAAGTGTGTGGAGTGACCACAATATTTTGACAGCTGCTTTCGATCTGCAACTGTCTAGGTGTAATATGGGTGGTCCTGTTAATCTAGAGCTTAATCCAGGTAATGACAGAGCTATCTGGAATGTTGGGGCAGTTACTCTCTTGAATAAGGGAATAGCATCTGTAATAAATGATACTACCTTCGATTTAAATACTTTTAATCTTACCAATTATGAATATTTTATAGATAGAAATTTAAAGGACACAATATTGAAAAACAAGGTGACTAACATGCAATTGGGGAAGCACTGTCAATATACCCATGTGTTTGATTCTATTGTGGCGCATAGGAAACTAGTGGTGAGGTAGTTAATAAGGGGAGTGAAGAATAATGAATTGGTACTTGACGAAGAAGTAAAATAAATAAAACTATTTAGGCAAAGTTTTAAAAATTGGCACAAGCAACAGCGTGCACATCTTCAAAAAGATGCTGACACAATGTTTGACATTAAAAAAGAGTGACGTGGGAAACCTCTGGCGAGTGGTTAACTCTTTAGGCTGTGGGCAGTCAGAGAAACTAATTAATGCAGTACATGTGGCCGATTTGGTCTGTCATTTTGAAACCGTTTATTCAATGGAGACAGTGCTTTCTCCTCCAATTAATCCTTTATTGGACTAATGTGTCAATTATGGGATCATTGTTTTTCATCAAGAGATGGTGCAGGATATTATTCGGAAAGTAAGTAATTCAATGGTCCTTGGACGTATTGATCTTTCCAACTGGTTATTTAAGGGTGATCCATTGGTATGGACAACCATTCTGACAATCTTATTTATATAGATGCTGTTGACAAAGGCTGCTTTTCTACTTTCTGGCACACCTCATATTGTCCCAGTGTATAAAAGGGGTCTGAAAAGTGATTGTAGAATCTATGCCCTAATTATTTTACTTTATGTGGTATTAAGCTTTTTACCACTATCTTGCTACAACATCTTGAAGACTGGGCGGTAGGCAGTGGACTGGTATAGGGAATCTCAAAAAGGCTTTAGGAAGCTACATAGTACCAACTTGAATGGCAAAGTTCTGAGATGTCTGCAGGAATTAACCTGGTCTGGAAGGTATGAGTGTATATATGTGGCCTCAACTGATTTAACATCAGCCTTCGATCTCATGAAGGGCAACCATCTCTCGACAAAGTTGTATAATTGGGGAATACCTGTGGGACTTAAGACTGATTATTGGGTTGCACGAGCACTCAAACATACAGGTGCACCTAGATCAATAAGGATCTCGCTCAACGAAAATCCTAACTAGGACAGGTTTGAGGCAGGGGTGCATCTTGGCCCCCTGCCTCTTTAAAATGTACATGTCGGATGTACTTGAGTGTTTGGAACTGTGCTTGTTTGTTCCTCTAAAATTAGGGTTGTGTAGATTACTCTGGCTTTCTTATGCTGATGATTTTCTGTTATTTGTTCGCACCCCTATGGGTTTAAAGCAGTTGATTACAGCTTTCTCAGAATAGGCTGAAGAGAATTCTTGAAACAAATAACACAAGGAATACTAAGGTTTTAAAGTTTACAAAGTATAGGAAAAAGTATGTTTTTTATTGGAAGATTAATCAGGATTGCATCAAGGTGGTTGACAATTTAATTTATATTGGCTTCCCCATAATTGGTAAGACTAGCAAGCAATACATACTTGAATATATGATGCATAAAGCCGCTGCCTTGGCATCTCAGATGTTACGCATCAAATCCAAGTATTGCAAATTCTCATGGACCCCTGTAGTGAAACATTATGCAGGGAAGGTTATTCCGAAATGAATTTATGGAACCAAAACTTTGCAGTTCTGGGTGCTTAAAAGCTCAATAAGTTAGAACGTTTTATATGGAGCAAAGCACTGCATATCTCAAATGCAGTCCCGAGTGTCACAATTGGATTGGAGTTTAATTCTATAACATCTAGAAATCAGTGGAAGTACTTGCAACTTTATTTTAGAATGTTGAACCCACCTAGGGACTCGTCAGTGGTCATGACTTCTGGATGGGAAACCATGTTAAATTCACTTGGTGCATATCGTGAAAAGATGTCCGATTTGGAGTTGTCTTCAGGTAATTTAAAGGCTAATCCAGGAAGAGTCAAAATAATATTGTACCAATAGGATTGGATCTGCACTCTGGGATTACATCATGATTTTGCGTCACTGTGTCACATCAAACACAAACACAAGCGACTTGGTGTACTTGCACCTTATATGAAATTCTTTCCTAAACCACAAGAACGACTGGAATTTTTACGATTTCTATGGAATCTGCATCCGACTAGAGAATTGAAAAGACATAATATAACTGACCACTGGGTATGTTATTGTTGATTTTGTGAAGATCAAAATTCGCTTGATTGTTTTTAATTCGTACAATGTATTGCAGTCATTGGGTTTATTAAGAGTTTGAATTTAGGAGATGTGAACCCGTTAGCACTACTTTATTTGTGAAAACTTAGGAATACTGACTTAAGGGAGTGAAGAAGTGTTGAATTTTATTTCGCATGATTATGTTTTAGGAATTCACATTTAGATATCTAAAATGGGAACAATTTCTTTTTTTTCGTGTTGGTATTATATTTTGTATAGTGATTTTTTACCTACTGTATATTTTATAACCAATGATTGTGTAATTGATTTTTTATCTGATGGGAAAATACATAATATTGAAATACATAAATCACCAAAAAAGGCCTTGGCACTGGGGTGGCGGGGGACGAGGGAGCCTTGGCAGTTAAGGGATTCAACTATATATAATAGAAAAACATTCGGATTCCTTGCTTGTCCTTTGTGAAGTTCAACAAGGGTCCTCAATTTCCCTGTTACTATTCAACATTTACATTCGGCCACTATTAGACATCTTTTCCCCATTTTATTCTAAGATACCACTCATATGCCGACGTTACCCAAATCTACGTCATGCTAAAAAAAAAACTAGATGCAGTTAATCGAATATTTTTACGTGCCCAACACATAAAAAGATGGAATTAAATCCAACTAAAACCAAGATTATTCTGTTTGACCCAAGAAACTGGTTTGGCAGACTCACATTCCTGTATCCCCTACCCCGCTCTATTCAAATTACCTGCTGTTTTTTCTTATGAAGTTCAGAGCCTTGGTTCCCTCTGACAGTCGAACCTGAACTGTAATTTACATGTCAGCGAAATTGGTAAATCAATTTATTTTCGTCTTCAACTGTTGCAGGCTATTCAAAATGTCTGCACTTCCTTGCACGTGCCACCACCTGGCTGTTTTACGTGTTTTATTTATCTTATTTATTCCACTTTCCCATGTACTGCACTTTCCCCTCTACCTTCCCCCCGTGCACTTTTCCTTTCCCCCCTTCCCATGCACTTGCGCGATCTGAATGACACCTGGCCTAGTAGGATCGTTGTCTGTCCTCCCTTTGCTCCCCCCCTTGCCTCATCGCGCCCTGAAACACTTGTGTGTAGGCGCGTTATGAATATCATATCATCATATCATCTCATTTGAATTACACAGGATTCAGGTGTTTCTCTGTGTAACTTGTATCATGACTGATTTTCATTGTAACTTCTCAATTACTGTCTTAGCCCTGTCTAATAGAAGCAATAGATAATGGAAGCAGGCCCAATGCTACACAAATGATGAATGTGCATTGGAGTGTCATTTTAGCACTGAAAAGAAGATAATCCAGCCAATATTGGTTATCCAAGCTGTCTGTGTGGCGAGCCGTGCTCGTCTGGGAAGACATCGACATCCTAAATTGCCCCCATCTACAAAGAAAGAAGCCTCCCTGTACCTTTGACAATTAGCTGCTATACATCAACAGCAGCAGACTACAGCAAGGCACTGCTTCTCCTACAAGAACCGCAACAGTATGCTGAGAGCAAGCAACCGATCATGGTGGAGTCAGAGAGTACCTTTGTCCCGGTGAAAAACAGGTCGGCAGAGCAGTGGACTGTAGGAGTTGGTTATTCTTGTTTTCATGGTTACCACTAGCCCAAATTCTGAAGAAAATTATACTGTGAAGCTGTTGAAGGTGACGAGTACTAACAATGCTGATGATGCCCTAACATGTAAAATATCAAGCATGCTACGTTTTGTATGTCTAGGATCAAAATGTAGCAGAGAGGAACATTAGACATTTTGTTGCTTGGAATCACTACCAGGTCAACTGAGTCTCCGTCACACAATTTCTGCAATACTCCATCAAGGAAAGGGATGCAAGCATATATGTTTAATTCCACAGCATAGGCAGCACACACACTTTGTATGTCTCTCTCTCCATTCAGACTTAAGTCTCCTGAAACTCAGATGCTTGATGAACATACTCTCAAGTCTGGGATGAATTCACCCATCACATGAACCTAGGTAATAAAGTTGGAGGTACACTGGGGACAAGAGTGTACACACTACTTCTGTGAAGTGTACCCTGTAGGCGATACAAGAAGGATTTCCTAGAACTCTTTTCAATTCCCTGCAGGTCGTAAGTAATTGGCCTACACATTTTCCCCAGATTATAGCATCAGCAACACAGGGAAGAGAATTTGCAAACCACATCTTACAATATCAGCAATACAACGCGAGAGGATCTTAAAACTTACGGACAAGATTCAAATGGTGAAAACTTGCCAAGAATCCCAAGGGGCCAGAGGCGTTCCCTCTCGCAACTTCGAACCAGCGGAGTCTAACATTTGGCCTCATTTCACAAAAAACACATGAGATCACAAAACATCTTGCAGCATGCAGCATTCTCAATCCCATAACCTGGGCCAGAATTCACACTAATTGAGATGAACTCCATAGCCCCCACATACATCGTTTTTGAGAAACCAAACCCAGACCTGATTTTCAAAACGAGTATTGGAAGTTATGAGCAGGTGGGGAAAATCGGCAGGGCCACAATGAGCAAAAAAGAACCTTAATAAAAACTTTCATAGTGTTCTCCTACAAACCCCAAGTCAGACCCCAACATAGGAGGCAGCCTGCTGGCGTCAGGCACAGGGCCTTTAACACTGCATGAGCATATTACCAGACAACTAACGGACAAAACATTAAGGAACTCTCCAACCAATGTTATACTCACCCACAGTAAAAACAGAGCTTTTAAGAGACAAAGATTTTCAGACCAGTAGGATCTCAAAAATTCAAACCGACCATAAAGCAGGCCAGGAACCCCAGCAAACCTGGTCAGATGACAGGCCACAAACAACAGGAAGTACAATGGACAGCACCATGATACAGCCACTGGCCCTGCAAGTTGACGGCTTGGAGGGAGTCAAAGCAGAAGGAGAGGAGAATGAAAATGACCAGCAGTTTTCAGGTGGGTGTGGGGTGGAGGAGTGACTTGCACACAACAGCTCAATATCTTACAGCTACACCTCAAAACGGCATACCTGTGGTGCAGAGACTGTGAAGACAGTTTGGGGTTTTCCCACGGAGGAGCTGACAGGAGACTCTGGTGTTCCATTTTGCCCATGCGCCAGTCCCTATATTTTCAGCGGATGCACCACCGAACATCAAAGAGAAGCAAACAGCACCACCCTACAGTAAATTTACCATATTGCTAACAAACATTTTTATCAGAGAGGGAAGCACCACGTCACCAGGAAGGAGAAAGGAGGAACCTATACAAATGTTACTACATGAAGCAGTGGTAGGCTGATTAGAAGATGGGTTCACCGACACGCACGCACATGGAGGAGTGTTAGGCAGAATCCTGTGCAGTTCCCTTGGGGAACACTTCAAAAAGATTAAGACTACAGGAGTAAGTAGTAGACCCAATTGGTAGCAGCCTGCACCACCCAGATTTACCTGGTATCTGTGGCTGAGCAGTCAGACTTCTCTCAAGATGAGTAGGGCAGTATACAGAGGATACACAATAGGGCTAAAAACACAGTAGAGCAAGAAAACACTGACCAGAGCTTGGTATCAAAAGTATATAATTATTTATTTAAAAACACACTTTAAGAAATACACTAGCACTATATAGCAAAGCAAGTTCAAAACACAATCAACAAAGGATACACACCTCCCTTAATAATTATTAGACAAGTCTAGATCAAAACACCACTATTTGTCAAAACAGATGTGAGCGCGTAACTTAGATGGCACTCCAATAATTAAGTAAAAGGGAGAGAAAAAGGCAGGTCATAAAAATAAAACAGTTCCCAACACTTTTATAAGACCACAGCAAGTTAGTGGATGCAGAGTCTACTGTAGAGTTAAAGTTCATAGGCCAGGCCCACTTTAAATGGAGCAAAGCGAAATGTGTCCAAGATCACACAGTTGAAAACTGCATTCAAGTCTTTGTTAAATGTTCAGAAGAGGTTGGTTCGAGGCGAAAGATAAAGTTAGGAGGTCTGGGGCCAACCCAGTTGGAAAGCCAAGGATTTAAGGGTCACCTTTAGCAATCCGTAGAAAGGGAGGCCAGGTGGAACACAGTACCTTAAAGAGAGAGGAAGCTCCAGCGGTGGCAGTTGTTCCTGGCAGTGGATGCAAGTCATGGTTTCGACCAGGGGAAGAGAAGATCACGTCGAGGAGGAAACTTGTAGTGGCTGCACTGCCCAGGGAAGAGGCCAGCCGTGGAGTTCGTCGGTTAAAAGGTGCGTTCCTTTTATTCGTGGTCACAGTGTGTTATGCTCACCTGGCTCCCACATGGGCGTCGATCTGAACTGGACAGCTGCGGCCTCCATCAATGTGACGCGTAGTGCTGAGATGACGGACTGGACTGGCCCACCAAGCTTCGTTTGCTTGGCCCGTAGGAATATTCTTCTGATGGTTTGGAAAGATGAGCTCTCCATCTTGCATTGAGCGCAGGGGCGCGTTGATAACCAGTTGCTTCACTGGCTCGAAGGAATTGGTGAGTTCCAGAACAATATTGACTCTGAGATTCCCGGCAAGACGCCGTAAGTATATAGTTCGTAAGAGTTCAAATGTCTGACTTTCACTCTTGTCCGATTCCTTGCAGGTTGCAGCTTGACCCTAGCGAAGAGTTCCTCGTGGCAACCGGTAATATTCAGGTAAGGATTTGTATTATCCAACACAGTTTGATAAAATAATGTCAATATGTAACCTGTTGCTTTCTCCCTTATTTAGGCCCTGAGAGAAAATATGAAGTCTCGGCGAATAATGCCTCCGGCGGTAAAATCAGGTATGTCTATTGTGGTGAGGAGGTTTCCCCTTGTTTGTCCTTTTGTTTCACCTTGCTGTCGTTTTGTTTCCCCTTAGGGGCTGGGGTTCGGCGAGGATGCAGTGGAAGCTGCGCCGATCCGTGAAGAGGAATAGTACCCCCAGTGGCAAAATCAGGTAAGTATATGGGGGTAACTAATATTGCCTCTGTGTATTCCCTTGGCTCACCTTGCTGTTATTGTCTTCCCCTTAGGCGCCGGAGTGCGGCGGGAGCATGCAGAAGGATGCGGTGGAATGTGAAGATGCTGCGAAGGCCGGTGAGTTCAGCGCGGCGCTGCTGCAGGCGAGGCGAGGCGACGCGCATAAAATAACTTCTTTCTTCCAGCTCGAAAGCAAGATGGATCGGGAATTCAGGTAAGGATCAAAAGGTATTGCTCTTGTTCTAACCTTTTCTCCTTGTCTCCTCTTTTTCTAGGAGCTCCAGACTCGAGGCGGGCGTTGCAGAAGACTGGATGCAGACTTGCAGGCACGGTGAGCGTTACGCTGCTGGATGCAGAATAACGCAAAGCATGTGCTGCTCTTCGGGCGTGGTTTAAATAGCCTCCAAAGTAGTCCCAGGTAAGTATTCCTTCCCAGCCCCACCCGAGTAAAAAATAGTTCCTTAGGTAAAGTAGTCCCTTCCAAGCCTCCTTTGGCTTCGAGCTCTTGCAGCATGGTCTGCATCAGGTGAGTTTGCAGCATGGTCTGCATCAGGTAAGTTTTAATCTATGAGCCTGGCACCTATGGTGCCAGGACTGACTCTCCATATGAGCCTGATGCCATAGGCACCAGGACTGCACCCAAATAGCCCCTAGCAGGGGTTGTTGGGTTTGCTTAGTATAACTTGATGCCTGCTTCCGGGGTTGCTGGACTTGGTCTGGGTCCCCGGGGGTAGGCATCATGACACAGTGGTGAAGGTTGGTTATCCGGCCGCCGGGGTGCTTGGCACGGGCTATTCCACCAAGAGATGTCCTGGAAGGCAAATGGCGAACTGGTTGTTCCCACCAGCTCAAAGGGAGAAGACTCTTCCAGCAGAAGATGATCTCTTGTCGTCGGGAAAGTGGTGAGGTCGTTTCAGCAGGGCTCCACCGGTGGTGTCGTCGTTGCAGATGGCTCAGCTTCTCCCCTCTTCGGATTTCTTAGGTCATGTGGCGACTTCTGAATTTCAGTCCCCAAAGCCCTGCTTTTATGCAGAAAAACCCCCATTCAACAGCCTAGCTGTCACTCATACATGCTAAGTGGTGAGCCGGGCGGCTCACCACTGGGCCAATCAGAATAGAGTGCGACTTGAGTTGCTACAGCAACGCAGTCCAGGGTGCCAATTCGCCACCCACCCCTCCTGTGGAACCCAGACAGAGTGGCACAATTTGGAGGGCTTCTGTGGAGAAGCCCGCCAAAAAGTGGAACAAAGGGCCCGACCTTGGTTGGAGTTACAGAGACAGACAAAAACGCCATTTTGGAAAAGAGTTCTGGCGAAAAGACCCAACCGGTGATTTTATTTTAAATAAATAAACCGGCGGTATCTTTAACATTGCACCAAAAAGTGGTGCGTTTAAAACCAATGGGACAATCCCATATAAAATATTCTGGTGGAATATTTCACGTGGTAACCACTGCCATCAGCCAGAAACTCGACAAGGGGGGACTGGACAGTGCCCCCTTGGAAACAGACCCAGGGGCAATCGAATTAACCCCTTCCAGTACTTCCACAATATGATGGTTTGTACTGGTTCTGTTCACAATTTTGGACTAGTAAAGCCAATGGTGACTTTACATGCCCTGGGAGACAGTAGTCAGTCGCAGGGTATGGAGTCTATGTTTGGGGGTCACTATGACACCCCTGTGTTACTGCATTGAGGGTTCTGTGTAACACACACAAAAACAGATGATGCCCTATGGAGTAAATGACCCCATAGCCCATAAGCACACAATAAGTCAAAGACATACCTCAAATCATGCTTAAGAGTGGGAGGAAAAGAGTCTCACTCTTAGCAGGAGAAAAAAAACAAACCCCAAAAATCCAGCAAAGCTGCTGGGGGACTCAATAGGTTGGGGAAATTAGCCTTATAAGAGAATTCTCCCTAACAAGGAGAACCCTTACAGATTTTAAGAATAAAAATCATGAAGCACCTCTTTAACATGGCATAACAGAACCTCCTCTATCTGCTCTTTCTGACCCAATCTTTTGTTTGTCCCCTTTTTGTGCGCATTGAGACCTACGGGTGAGTGGCACGTTATGAAAATTAAAATAAATAAATAAACCAATCCTCTTAGGGCTCCAGGGATGAGGCTCAGAGGCATCCAACCAAAAGACAAGGAAAGGAAGAAATCAAGACATAATAGAACAGACCCTAGGAATCAGTTTGTCTTTCCTTGCGCCTGCAGGAGGACCTAGAGGAGGGTGAAGACTACACCTGGGCTTGCTAAGCCCAATTCTGCAGTAATACCACCACACCAAGTGCCTCAGCAGCATTGCTACTCTTACCAGAGGACCAAGGTGCCAACTATAGACTTGGCAGAATGATTAATACAAAAAGAAAAGAAAAAACAAAAGGCATTTTCCTGTTCTGTTTTCATACAAAATCCTGTGGAAGCATCATTAAAACAGCAAGAATTTCCATACAAAGTGACAATCTTGAAGAGGGCAAGGGGTTGGGGGGAGACAAGATACCTATTGGAAAGCATCTATCCAAAAAACTAATTGAGAATCCAAGATGACTATCCCATGTCTTCAGACCTTTACTTCTCCTAAGCCTGTACAACTAACCAATCAGGATACAGACATGTCTCCTCTCATTGATAGACAGATAGCCTCAACTCACCCATAAAAAGAGCAGAGGCATCCATTGTTTGTCACAGACACAGGGGAAGCAGACATGCTTTTCACCACTCTTGACATAAGGGGAAGATACTAACTGGTGCAAGTTAATGTTGTTGCTGTCAATTACATAACAGACCCTATGGCTGATACAGGCTTGAGAAGATGACACCAAGAAGAAACCTGTGAGAATCTTAAGCAGGACCATGGCCTGAGGAACATGCCTCAATATTGTGGGAACAGCGGCTACATCTCTGGCTGCAGCTACGTCTATGGCTTGCTTTGAAATAAACCTGTGATGGCCTTAAATTGTCATTGTTAAGAAAAATGGGTGTTATCAAGCTTTCTGCTCACAAAACTTTAATTAGTTAGTTAACTCTTTATTACAAGTAAAATATGAAAAATATAAATACTCTTCAATGTAATATACCAACGGGAAAGGCTTTGCATTACATGTAGGAAGAACAAGGCTCAGACTTGTAGATTATAAGCTTCTTATCGAAGCAGTACATCAACCTATCTACAGTAAGAGTCAAGCTTGTGGAACCCTCCAAACTCACTATTTTTAGATCCGGACATTTAAAAACTCCTTTCAAAGCTGGTGTAAAAGCAGTAATCCTAGCAGCAGCAACAAGACTGAATTCACCCTACCAAACAAACATTTAAAGGGCATATAAATTAGGAATTGTTTGACACCATAAATTCCAAAAAGGTAAAATGCATCATATGGGTGGAGCAGGGACGTCATTCAGGGGGACGTTTTATTTATTTATTTATTTATTTATTTATTTATTTAAAATGCAAGCTCGTGGGCTGTTGCCAGCGCCATGTGGCTCTTTGCTTCTGGAGTGGCTGGGTTTCTTGTTTGGGCATCTAAAAAAAAATACAACAAAAAGAACAGCTGTTCCCATAGGTCAGCTTTCTTATTTAGGGTCACTGCTGAAAGAATAGGAATACCAAATAATGTGTCTTTCTGGAATTCTATACAATAATTGCTAGACTCATTAAAGGTTTATTTCGGGCACACTTCAGGGGGAGAGTCACTGATTTAGTCTGTTCTTAAACACCTCAACCTTTCATCCTTCGGAGGTCGATAAATGAGTACCAACACAGGTTGGATGATATTGTATGTATTATATATAAAGCGCTTAAGCGTAAGTGCTATATAATAACACAGTATTATCATTTGGCCATGGACCTCTGCTTGCATTTACAGTATTTTGGTAATATGGCCTATACACACTGATCTTAACGATAATATGACGATCGATTCTTGTATGAAATGTATATCACATTATAGTGATATCATAGCCATATTTTCCGTAATGTACTTAGGAAGTGGAATCACATAGCATTGTTCTTGTTTTTTTAAGGGGTGAAAGGTTGTGTTCCATCGCTTCCCGTGATATCATTTTAGCGTGGTGTCAAATGACATCACTTCCTGCGATGTCATCAGAGGTCAAGGGTCATATGATGCCACTTCCGCTACCCATGGCATTTTGGTGAAATGACGTCCCTGGGGTGGAGGCTTTAAGTTGTGGGGATTTTGTGAATTAATAATATCCATCATCAGGTATGAAACACTCAGATGGTTAAAACATTAAAACTAACACCCTACAAATGCATTTTATATCTTCATTAAATGTGAAGACACAATTCAAATAGGACTGCCACAACCGTCACATTCCCATCAAAGAATACGCTAATTGAGGCTTGCAAAATCTTTCCCACGTGCCTAAATTCAGGTTTTGTTTCCCAACTCAATTGAAAAGGCATAGTATACAATTCGCACTTCGCAGCAAGACAGTGTTGGCTGTTGATGCTTGGGAGTCTTTTGGGGGCACATTTAAAAAGGATGTATGGGGAACCCTTCACTTCAGCTGAGAAAACCCATCTGAAGCTTCCCAATGCAAAATCCAATGAACGATTTGTCAGCTTTTATTATGGAGAGTGAATTACAGGAAGCCAACCTTTAACTTCATCCCCAAGCCTATCCACGCCCCATCCCTCAAAACAAAAAAGCAGGGAATCACGTGCCTGTGATAAGTGAACAGCTTTGAAAGCGATCTGTTTTAGGCTGGCAAGTACAAATTTAAAGGCACACAGCCTTTCGCTTGTGAGATTGATGCTTCTTTGGAGAATGTGTGCATACCAACATCCACACATTGTGCCTTCTCTGGCAAAATCCTAGAAAAAGCAATAGAGGGAAAGAGTAGATCAAGATGATCACAGGGCATGTTTACTGACCTCTGCACATGAGCAAAAACAAAAGGCAGCAAACGAAGGAGCTGAAACCCTACATGACAACTTAAAGGCCCTGACACTCGGCCTTGTGGGGCAGTGGCAGTAAGGTGCAAGGAATGACCCTCAGCCGCAACAACTCATTCAGAAGAGTCTATACCGCTGAATTACAAACCTGCAAACTCTAGGAGAAATGAACATGCTGTAACTGAAGATGATGGGAGCAAGTTACATCACTGCCAAACTGACATTTGTAGATACACTGAACATGAAGCAGATGTGCACTCACCATGAAGAAACACAGACACTAGGTCAAACTTGCATTTAGACATGACGAGCCTGTCGCCACGACCTCTATAACATCCGCAAGATCCGCTCCTCTCTCACATTCTATGCTTCCAAACTCCTAATCTCCTCCCATATTTTCTCCCGCCTCTTCTGCTGCTCCTCTCTCCTCTTTGGACTCCCTGTCTCTCACCTAACTCCCCTAAAATCCATCTACCACTCCTCTATCCGTACTCTATGTCTCCTCGGCCCTCGAGACACTATTTCTTCCTCTCTCTCTCAACTTGACTGGCTTCCCTTCCTCTCAACTGAAATTTCAATTCCTCTGTCTTGTCTACAAATCTCTCCATGACCTGGCGCCCCCCTACCTTTCCTCCCTCCTCTCATTTTACTCCCCCTCCCGCTCTCTCCACTCAGCAAACCTCTAGCTCCTCACTGTACCCCCAGACCCATGTGCCTCCTCACGCTTCCGCTCCTTCCAACTCTTGGCCCCCCTACACTGGAACTCCCTCCCGCTCTCTATCCGCTCCACGCCTATCTACTCATCCTTCCGCCACTCCCTGAAAGCCCATCTTCTTCACCTCCCCCCCTGACTTCCCTTCCCTAACCCTCCCCTCCTACTCTTGCCCCCTCCTTTGCCCCCATCCTCTATCCTTCCCCTCCGACCTTAAATTGGTAACAAATACTACTTAAGGGCAATGAGGAAACCAGATCACTCCCCCTTCCCTTCCCTCCCCTACCTCTCCGTCCCTCAAATCCTACACCGTAACTGCCTTCACCTACCCCCTCCTCTACCCTCCCCACACTCCCTACCCCCCTTGTAAATAGTTCTACTTATTGTTCTAATGACCTGTTCATGTTTGTAAATATGCTTCTCTCACTTTTGTACCTGTTATGTTGTAAAGCGCTTTTGCTTAAAGCGCTATATAAATTCAATAAACAAACAAACAAACATTACCTGCACCAATAGACATGAGTAACATAACAATCAATGTATATATTGAAACACAAGACAAACAAGATACATATAAAGCTTGCCAAGCGTAGAAACGCAACAGTAATGAGTGTACATTCCGAATAAAATGGACAGCAAAGCCATGTTAGAGTAAACTCGAAGCCTCAAAGCTGCAGGGAGATTCAACGTGCTGAAGTTAGCTAATATACAGACCTGTGCAGGCCAGACAGTGGCTGCACAGCCCCCT
This sequence comes from Ambystoma mexicanum, assembly GCF_040938575.1. Classification (NCBI taxonomy): domain Eukaryota; kingdom Metazoa; phylum Chordata; class Amphibia; order Caudata; family Ambystomatidae; genus Ambystoma; species Ambystoma mexicanum. The sequence goes on along the minus strand of NC_090924.1, from coordinate 119,439,375 downwards.
CCAAGGTTACTGCGAAAAGGGAGGATTGGATGGCTCTGAGAAGAACATTAAATAACAATTCACATGCGTTAGGCATATTTCTCTTAGAATCAACAGCCTTTCAATGCCAGGTGTCCATTAATTAGAAGCTCAATACTGCATGGGCAGTAGCTCAACCAAGTCTCCAGTGGCTAGGGAAAGTAATAGCACTTGTATTAATTTGAGCTAAATTCATAATGAAGTAGAGTAGAGTCATTCAAAACATGGTCTCCTCACACGTGATTTATAATAGAAGAACAGTGTCCATTCATGAACTCCAGGCACTGATAGAACCTGCCTCAACTCCCCACAGATTCCCAGAACGAGAGACGCTAGACAAGGTCAAGTACAAAGCTAGATGCCCTGGTATGTAGCCTAGAAAATCAAGGATCCTGTCTTATTCAATTAGAAGAGGCAGCTCCCTGATGTCACATCTCCTACAATTTTTTTGCTCATGTGCTAATGACCTGCCAAATATCCAAGGTTGGTAAAACCAATCAGCTCTTAAAACGAGGCTGCCATTTAGTTGTTACATTAACCAATTATCGCTTGCTAAAATGCTATCTTTCTTACTTGTATCAATTTAGCTGTGATGCCGTCATATAGTTAAATCCAATGAAAACACTAAACCATATGTATCCTATATGTAGACAATTCCCCCAACCAATCCCTGCAACTCATAGATTTTATAACCAAGAATGCAGTGTGATGTGTGAGAAACCTGAGGGTATTCTCACTCCTTCTCCCCTTAGATCCTCTACACAGATTGCCAGGGAAAGGCTATCTCTATTGGATCCTGACCAAGGGGGTGGACAAGCGAGGGATGATCACCTGGGTGGAGGGTCCTTGGGTATTGGTAGTAAGGTAGCTCTATGCGAGGCATGGTATCCCCCTTTTCCTCGTGAGAACTAGCCTAAACCTCACCCGACCTTTATGGGTCATTATAGAATAGTTCCCCTTCATTCCCTTCTTGGGGTCCCTAGCAGTACTGAGAAGAAGAGACAACTGAGAGTTATGAACATTAAACACATTCCCCACTCTAGTACTGAGACGAGGAAGAAGCAACAGAGTAATAGACACCACTTACTCTCACCACTTTCGTACTGGGATGAAGAAGATGCATGAAGGTCAGGCATGTCATGGTAATCAGGGTCAGGCAACCTTAATTAATAGAGTACACCTGCAGCCCATTGAAGGACCACAGGTGTATAAAAAGTGGCCTGTAGGCACTGCCAGCGATCGCGGGCGAGCCGGTGAGTGCTGAATGAAGCATCCAGAGAAAGTCTTTCCCACTCGGGGAGAAGCTGGTAAAAGGAGCTGGTGGGTCTGGAAAGGTGTTGTGGGCTCTGGAGTTACCCAGGTGCTCGAAGAGACAGTGAAGGGAGTAGCAGTCTACAGAAGTAAACCAAGTTACACTTATTAAATACCAAATTGAATGAAACAAGCAAAGTTAAGTTGAATTTATGGCATACCGAATTAAATGAAACAAGCAAAGTTACATTTATTGAAATACTGAATTGAAGGAAACATGTAAAACCTACATATGTTAAATACTGAATTGTGAAGAAGGCAAAGACTATTTATTTTGAATAGGGAGTTACGTGAAACAGCAGAACTGCCAACATTGAACATTAAAGTGAGTGCAAATAACCAGCTTTCTAAAACTGAATTTTGAATTTAAAGATAATTGAAAACCAAGCTAAATGAAAGACCCTGATTGCAGAGTTTAAGTAAAGGCTGAATAATTGCTTGTTGTGGATTTGCATTTAAGACCCCATTGGTTCAGCTGCAATATTTAAGTACTCAAAGAGAGCTTGAAGTTTCTGGTTGCGTGACCTGTAATGGGGGGATGGTATGATCTAAGAACTGCATCTAGACCAGAGAACTACTACTTGATGAATAACGAACTGTTGAAAGCAAATGCAAGGTTCCTGGTTGCATGACCTGTAATGGGTGGACCGTTTTGGTCTAACAACGGTGCCAAGACCAGAGAAACCCTATATGCTAACACAGAAGGTTGCTGTTGCGTAAAGAGGAAAACTACCATTCGTGCATATAAGACTTGGAGAAGAGAACACTGAGCTGTAAAGAACTATTCTAAACAAAATTTAAAGAGAAAGCTTCAAGATACTTCTTTTTTGTGACATTGATCTTGGGGAAGGGAACCCTGAGACGTGCTGCCCTGGAACTATATTGAACTTGGGGAAGGGCAACCTGACATTTACAAAGGGGTGTGGAACTTAGTTAATTCAAGTGCAGAAGAAGGTAAACTGAACATTGTGATAAACTGGTTGACATTTGGGGCAAAGAGGTTGAAGAATAAGCCTGAGCTGAAAATAGCTCTGAACTTTACTTTTGGAACACCGTTTAGTTTATGGTTGATATCCCTACAAATTATTTTGTCTTAGTTGTGAGGTGTGAGGTGTGAGACAGGCATGGTATCAAGATAGACACAGACTAAAAGATCTTAGTTTAAAAACCTCCATGTACTAAGGTTCCTGGCCTGATGCACTGCCTAACTGGCCCTAACTCTAAAGGGGGGTCCCCTTAACAGGGACCCCAACCTTTTGTGGACAATGAGCAATATTTACTTATCAAATGAAATGGTGAGCAACAGCCGTACCGTGACGGAACATATTGTCTTTCAGGTGGTGGCAAAATGATTGCAACCCAAATTGCAATGGTAGTAAATGGAATTTTACAAATAGAACATGCTAATGTGCAGCAATTTAATAGTAAGTTGAGGTCCAAATCTAGGCCAAGCGATTTAGCAATAGTTAGTTTACACTACAATTCAGTAAATGATGTTTTCAAGGCGTGCAAGCGACAAATGGAGCATTTGTAATCACAAAAGACCATTAACACTGGTCAAAACATATAGGATTTGAAGTGTACATTACTTTGGATTTAGGGTTATTGTCCAATAAATATTTGGGAAACAGTGGGAAATGATGCATTTGTGATCAAGTTCGGCCAGTCATTTTGGACAAATAGTGGAGCATTCAAATGCCGCTGTACAGAGTGGTTTGGTAGTTCTACCTTTGCTATTTGGAGAAACGTATTGGCATTTTCACTAGAGATTATTAACAAGAAATGATTTTCATATGCAATGTAATCAATCATGGACAATTTGGGAAGCCCCTGGCATATTTGTGCATTATCTAAATGCCTGATGGGCAAAGTATCAGATGACAGTTTTTTCACAGGAACACTGCAATGAGTAGTGGCGGCTATTGAGTTTTTGAATTGGAGAGATTTGCTCCGAATACATGGTTGCACTGAGCATAGAGAGGGAGCCCAACCAACCAACAGGCGGTTAGTGTGGTTTGTCCACTCCAAGAACCTTTTTAAAATAATGGGTTAAAATGGTTCATTTTACAGCACACTTTCTTTGGGAAATTGGGTAAAAAGCAACACAGTTTATACTCGGGTTTTGTATAAAGTACATGAATAAGCCCACTAGATGCAAGTCCCCAACAGTGCACAGGAACATTTTCCAACACGTTTTCATGATGCCTTTATGGAAAACGTAATGCCAGTATAAGAACCCTTTTCATGCTGGCCCTTCCCTTACATGTTCATGCAGGCTTCACCAATATATGCCAGTGTTACCACACCAGAACTCTCAGCTAGGAAAGAAATTCCATGCCACAGAAATAGGTATATCCAGAACAATAGATAACAATGTAACAAGATAACAATGTGGGCCAGTCAAGCCACATAATTAATTAAGCTTGCTTTTTATCCTTGACACCCAGTACAAAAACACCATGCCACACTAGAAATATATGACCAGACAAGCACCACCAATGTAGAGCAGTCTAGCCACCTAATAACACTTAGTACGTTGGGTTTTACCCTTGATGCCTAGTAAAAAATGCCATGACACATTAAGAAAGTGAATGTAGACTGGCACCACCAATGTATGCCCGATAAGCCATGTAATAATATTTATCATGTTTGCTTTACCCTTGATGCACCCTTAAGAATCATTACTGTGCATCAAGGGTAAAGCAAAAAACAATCCCACGCCCCCAGTATCCCCAAATCTAAATAAGGTGGTGCTTCCCCTTCATACATGCAGACACACATGCTCTCATACACATGCATTAATACACCATACACTCTCATTCACCCGCAATTTCAGACATCATTCAAACAACTACTTGCATGCATCCATACATATAAACAAGCACTCAAACATGCATGCACACATACATCAATTCCAATAAATGTCATACACAAAAGTACCTTCACTCACACACACAGCACGCACCAGCATGGAGGACCGGACGGCACGTCCCTCTTCTCTGTGGGGTGAACACTTTATTCAGAATTAGAAGGTTTGCTGACTGTACCAAAGGCAGGTACATAACATGGGGTGTCCACTCCTTTTTAGCACAAGCAGCCAAACTGTGGAAGCATCTACCCATTCACATCTGAAACCAGATTGTTGTCATGATATCAAAACCCTTGTATTTCAACTGTAATTAGATTGGTATGTGTATCTAGTTTGAGTTGTTTTTTTTTTTACAGTACCAATATGCCTTTGCAAAGTGTACATTGGCTGTATGAAAACCAATTATCATACAACCAGCATACAATTTCATTGCAGTATGGAACATTTCTAACAAATGATGTGAATGATGGGTACAAACCCAAAACCTCCATGTGCAAAAATGCCAATTGGAACTTGTGTAATTTTCACTCATTTGCCCATTATGCACCTGCCCAACATCTGTTATACTTCCCCAAAACATGGTATGAAAAGGAAAGGCCCAGTTGGTTAAAGTGCTTCCTGGACTAATGAAGTACCTTCTCCAGCCATTGCTCCTGTTCCAATTCATGTAGCCATGATGGAGAAACCAAGATAGCCAGGCCTTGTAAATGCAGGTTAAATGGATGGTTTTACTGATGCTTACAGCAGCAGGAGCATTGTTCATCCCTGTCTTAACAGGTTGGCCTAGGTTTGGCACCGGGGTTCAACTAATTGCCCACCTCATTGGGTCAATGCAAACTGCACACCCAAATGGCCCAGGCAATGTGGGTGCAGGAGGAGGTGGTTATGTCTTCTGATTTTAATAGTTAGATCTTCATGCGGTTATCCTTATCTTCAGCCTCAACATTCACTTCATGAGCTTCCTACCATGCTCTCCGTACTATGTAAACCTATGCCACCCATCCCCTGTACCTTACGCCTACTGTGATGCCTCCACAACATGTAATATGTCCTCCTTCTGCTAGCCTTCCCTCGCTTTCCTAGTTCATCCTACGATGACATTCCTTTTGCATTAATGTAGCACCTCCTCATTCTTGGCCTCCATACAGCAGTCCAGAGCAACTGGCCAGCAACATTTTAGTGTTCTGCGGGCAACATGTTGCTCCCGAGCTACTAGTTGGGGATCACTACCTTAACTGATGTTTCTAAAGGCCGTCAATGTCTGATAGTCCAAACTAAAAGTCTATCAGTGTCTAAACCTATGCTTGCCCTCACTCTAAACACAAATGTGATAGGAAGTCTTTATTTGCAGCGTGAGTTTAGCAGCGACAATTGCCGCCACTGCAAACAATCAGAGTAAGCACACAAATATGATATTCATGTGAGAATTAAAAAATTGGAGATAAATGAAAATGAGGTGTTCAATTAATTAGTGAAATCAACATGGATCACATTTTACCTTTGTGGCAAACAACAATATTTGTTCATCTTTTTCGGTGGAATATGAAATAATATCTGAGAATGGACATCCCCTTAGGCTAGTAAAAATATAGTTGACAAGGCTCGAGATAAATATTTCCAAGTACTAAAAAGTATCCTGCAACTTGTATTAAAATTGAACTTTGCTCAAACTAAGATTAAAAGAACAATATTAAAGATATGTCTTGGACAGAACTTTGATCAGCAAAGGCAATGCTATAGTGTTGTTCTGTTTTAAACTGACTATTAACACATGGAATAAAAATACTTTTAAATGCGCTTGGCCTTGAAATCTTAAATTAACAATGATTTCAGCTTGGCCAGTGGTTCCCTCAGATAATATGTGATTGCAATCAGCCAGGCCTTTCATGAATGAAGGAATAAACACATTTCCGTACTGGAGGTCTTCGTCAAAAGGCCAGCCAGGCCCTGCGACTCGTCTAAGAAGTTAGGGCTAAAGTCATATATGGCCCAGCAGCTTAAAAAACAAAGGAATTTGCCATGGCAGCAGGCCTCTGGGTCATAAATACTCCAGCTATGAACTAACAGCATAGACACCAGATGTTTTGGTTACTGGGCAGAAAACCCAAAGACTTACATGTAATGTTATGCAAAGTGGAAGAGAAAAAAATGTATCATTAAAATTACATTGGATTCGTATGTCTAGTGATAGCTTTTAAGCAAAATCTCGTAGAGAGCTAATTGTTTTTTTTAATTTTCAGCTTGAAAGTCCCCATTAGATAGACCCAAAACGGAATTGTGCTATTTTCATTATGTAAATTAGGCACATGCATATTTTGTTGCAAAGAAACAGCACACACCAGTGATTCACATATCTTAGCATCTGTATTTGTGAGCCTGCTACTTTGCGATGGAAAAATAATGTGTGCATAAATGTATAAGTGAGTTAAAAGCCAAAATGTATAAGTCAGTCACCATAAGTGGTGGAGATGAAAACTGCATCATTCAATTGACGACAGAGAGAGAAATCTGATGACCCGATTGGTAAAATGATTACATTTGTGGAATATACAATTTCAGAAAGTTACTAATAGAGAAATATCCAAGATTACATCACATCAAATGGGAGGGAAACATGCTTTAGAAGTTACCCCCATCAGACTGCCCCCTTCATTCATATGCCCAATGACCACACAGGGGGAGTTCACTTTTGGAACACACTCCAATCACACACATTGACCAATTAGGATAGACATTTCACACACCTCAAAAGGCAGTGGTTTCTGTTCTATAAAAGATGCACCCCTTAGATTCTGGGTAGAGACTTGATCACTCACTGACTAATTGGGTAGAAGGATAGAAAGCAGAATTGATAACAGTAAGGAGATGGAATAGATTGCTTTGCTTTTGAAGCCATTGATGGATTTTCAGAAGAACACTGTACAGAGGCCTACCAGGAGTTAGGTCCCAGGCCTTCTTCAATTGAAGAGACAGCAGACAGGCTGTAAACGGAAGCTGACCCCATCTTGCTGACTGATGTCCACCCTTTCCTAGAGGGGGAGGTGGAACCAGTCCTTAAGCCGGTGCCCACCTGTCTGAGAGAAAGCCAAAAGAGAATCATATACAAATAGGACTGTTTCCCCATTATATCATGAGGGGACTGATACAAATGTACTATTTCCCTTTAGAGTAAGTACTGAGGGGCAGGAATATATACATTGATTGTACATCCTGATAAGTTAGGGAACATTTCAGAAGTGTAAGTGTTTCTGGAATTAAACATTTGTTAGACTAGGTCTGATGGTGTGTATACAGCAAGATCCCCTCACTCGTTCATTGCGCAAAGACATCTAGCACAAAATAAGTATTTTGGGAGTCAAATGTTATAATTTAAGTGTTTCCTGGGAACACAATCAATCAGAATATTATCAATGCTGAGTTACTCAAAATAAAAGGGGAAAGGTGGTTATTTGCTACCCATTTTTCCACCTTTAAAGTGGCCAATTGAAAGTAAGAAATGTATGTTATATCACATTAATGAAATAGAAGCACCACTGAAAGGAATTTAGCCAATGCACATGTTGAACATACATTTTCCTTTGTACAAACAATGTATAGGCAGGAAGGTCCAGTAGCTTGTTGCAACTGAGTTTTCTAGAATACTGCTGAAAGTCTTACAGGTCTATTGAATAGGTGGTGGCGGGTATCGTTTTTCAATAAAGGGTAAGCAGAGAGAATTAGGTAGTCAGGGAGGATTTTAACTAATTTGCTTTTTGACAAATGATAATTTTCTTTTTAACAAAAGAACGTCCTACCCTGGACCTTCATGCATTGGTCAATGAATGATGCATATGTGCCCAGGGTAAACAACATATGCATAAGATGATGTGTGTGTTTACAAAAATCTCTATTTCTAGAATTGTAGCATTGAAAATGGAGGGGACTGGTGAATTGATCATTTTTCATCATTGACATTTCATTGATGCATAACTCGGTTGATATTTAAATTGATTCAACTGTTTCTATTTAATAAACAGACCTTCTGTGCAATCCTGTGTTTTTCTTGTACAGACTGGAGAGGTTGGCTGTTAAATTAGGGGCCTCTGTTTAAAAAATAAATAACTTTATTAAATAAAGGAAAATGATGCATGCCTGGTTTGGGCTGGGTGGAAAATTCTGCCGAATTTGATGTCAACCGATTAAAACATCCTACCCTTCCATAGTCCTAACCAACAGTGGGGCCACAGACCATAGAATATGCAAAACTTAACCTGAATCTCAAGTTGCTTATTTTTTCTATTTCCTGCTCCGTCTCCCCTGCTCTCCAACTAAAGTGAGCAGAGCAGGTTTTATCTTCTGCAGGAAGGCATTTACTGATCAATGTCTCTTAAGTGGCGGATTAGTGTGGGTGTCTCTGGGGCATATGGAGTCTGTAGAATATGCATGTAATTCCAAGGAACCAGATTGTCACAGTGCAGAGCTATGCTGTCCTTTTGGTTAACGTTGAGGAAATCCGAAAAACCATGGACAGTATTAGTACAGATGCCTGCCGTACAAAGGACACTAGAAGGGTAGTGATTTTAAATCCCTCCTCAAAGATGTTCAGTGGAGGTGGAGAACGAATCTCAAGACATTCCTGGGGCATTGTTACCTATATCCGGTCTCCATCTAAGAACTAATGTGGTCAAACCTCCAAGCGAAGAGGCTGCCACAGATCCTTGCATCTGAAATTGAAGAAAGTCGGCTTTGGTTTCTCTGTGAACATTTGCCCATGGAAGTTGTGTGAAGTCGTGGAGAAATATTGTTTCCCAGGTTATAGTAATTCTGTCCCCATTTGGGATGTTCTAAAGAAGAATGGCAGGAACAGATAATTCAAAATGCTGATGTAGTGTTGTTAATGGATTGGGGGCATTTCTCTACTGCCCTCAACCTCTCCCCCACTGTACTTGGTTTCACAGTTCATTAGCTGAGCCCCCTGTCACTTCTTTGGCTATACCGATGGTCATGGACCGCAGCTCACTTCTTGACGTCACAGTCTCTGTAAAACAACATTCAGCTTTCATTGTGCTTGACAGTTTCAAGACTATAGGCCAATCTTGCTTCTTATCTTCACCTACTAGCAAGTACTTCTCCCCTATTGCTTTGGTGTAGGTGTCTGCTGCCAAAATAGTCTGGACTAAAATTCCCCTGATGCCTTCCACTGACTGATGGCTACGAATGATGGGGCTTGTTTTTCAGAATATCTGGAGAGCCAAAGGTTGCATACCCCTGCTAGGTATGGGTTTGGCATACATTTTCTCAGCTTATAGGTACGGGTTGTCGTCCTGGGCCGACGTCACCTTTTATACTCTACTACCAGCAAATACGTCTTCCCCCAATAGGGATTATTTCAGGCTGTGTTTTTATAACTCAACAGCATAGGTTACCGTCTTGGGCACAAGTCACTTCCCATTCTTGTTTAGCCAATTCTCCATTGCAAATATTAGCATATGCCACATTAAGATAGATTTGTGAACATTAGCCTGCGTTGCATCCACTCTGCAGGATTCTCAAATCTAAGTGTAGCCTCCATCTCTGTCTACTATATGTTAAAACCCACTCATTGCAGAACCAATGCCTTTCTCCCGCTATAGAGGACACACAAATCCAGGTATAGCGCCTATCGAGATCTAATGCATGGTGTAATGTATTGTGAAACCTAGGCCTCTCCTCCACTGTACAGAATCATTGAATCCAGGTGTAGCCTCCATCTCTGTCCATCATATGCATACACCCACTTACTGTGGAACCAGTGCCTTTTCCCCACTGTACAGGTCTCTCAACTCTAGGTATAGCCTCCATCTTTGTCTATTGTATGGTGAAACGCAGTGTATTGAGAGACGTGGGTCTCTGCCCCACCATACAGGATTCTTAACACTAGGCACTTAGCCAAACTGCGGAGGTCAGCGGCGAGACATATAACCCACTAACCAAAACGCAAACAAATTCTGCATTCACAACTCATAAAAACCTACACAACAAGCTCACGCACAGCAAGCCGCATGCACTTCACCACACCGCAACAACAAACAAACAACACATAAGCTGCACCAACAGCACACAGGGCCAGTCATCGATCCGATACTCGCACCAAAGCACAGCGCACAGTGTATACCGAACTGAAGCCGCCAACAGGACACCACTTCTCTCACTATCCTACTCCCTCTCCACCTTACTAACCCACCCCGCCTTCTCGTTTACAGATCTGCCTGAGCGCCTGGGGACAAGTTCCGTTGGTGATGGTGCGCAATACAAATACTGTTAACATTCAAATTAGAGACTCTTGTGGGTCCATGGTGTTCCTCCATGAAGGTAGGGAGACATTTTGTACAGTATCAAAGAATAACATTTGGGGAATAGCCAAAACAATATGTGATGATTGAGTTGCAATTACAAGCATTTTTTACATCCATTGTGTGTTGCGTTTTCTGAATACAGATAATATGTTTGATTGCCTTTGGAAGCAGCAAAAGGATGTGTATTCAGCCCACTGCAGTGCAGAATGCTGGGGCTGCTCCCGGCAGTGGCACATAGAGGATAGCCTCCATTACACTAATGCTTTGCTTGCCTGTGGGGAAGTAATCTATTTCATGATGCAGCATCCTGAAACCTGAGATATGTTTTGTTCGCATAAGCAGTAAACAAAAGAGTACACTTAGTCAAGACAGAAGCATGGTATCCAATGCTAATGAAACCAAGGGGAGGTGATGGGCGACACATTATGGAAAGCATGATCGGGAACTCTGTGTAAGCTTACCATTGGGTATAGATCCTTCCAAGTGAAGGGCACTACAACACTACCATGCCATCTCAAATGTCAGTCCTCTGGCAATTTCTTTAGACATTGAATAGGTTTAGTGCCATCCCTAAAGACACAGGAAATGACATGTAACTTTCCAGTCAACAGATTAAAGAATTTAGATTAGGGAAACACTAAACCAGCTCACAATTATTATGAACCACATCCGGTGGTCACTTATGTTTCCCCAACCTATTCTTGACAACCAAACGAGCCACCCCACATCCACATTCTGGACCCTTTTCCAGGAGGTCCTCAAGGCACTTCTGCAGCCAACGCTGAACTGTGTTAAAAGTGGTGCCCCTCATTAAGCGTCTGGACTGGCTTTAAAAACCTGGGGGGGATCTTGCAGTCATCCCAACAAAGAGCTAGAGTGCACAACAGACATTCAATATTTGTATCAGTTGTTTAGTTTTCGAGGAGAATCATTTTTTTAAATTGTACTTTCATTAATTTTGTTGTCGGGCTAGAGCCTGGAAATGTTACTAGGGACAGTTAAGTTAATTTTTGATGTAACGTGGCTTCAGATAATTATGATTTAGTTCCTGACCTTAGTGGGGAGAGTTGAACATGACTATGGGGAGAGTTGAACATGACTAGACCAATGGAGATCACTGTTACGAGGGCAAGGGGTGGGGAAGCTTGGGCAACAGTATTGCCATTTCCTGCTGACCTGAATTGATGGTGTTGACTTCTAATGGAAGCATTGCATTGATGGAAATGATATAAGGGAAAAACGATGGGAAGGGGTAGGAGAAAGATATAACATATGACACAGACTGGCTAAACATATTTTGGACCATTTTTACATTGGGATGAAGCTAATATGCAGCACAATCCGATGCTTAGGTGGATCATAATTTGGCTGATTCACTTTAAAATTCCAAATTTGTTTGGACTTTTTTTGACAACACAATAGGATCCAGACTACGGTCAGTGGAAAGGTGGAATTGGATATGTGACAGCTGTTTGTGAGCTAACGCACAGCGTGTCCAACTCAATGCTTGCATCTTGCTGCAAGCCGCCTCTGCAGTTTTGCACTATTCTATCTGTCACTCTATGCTGGCTATTTAACAGTGGCCAGCTGCAAATAACCGGGTCAATGATCACCCCTTCATGTTTTCTTATTCTCATTTCTTCTCATTCTGTTTCCTCTTTTATCTCCTCAGCCTGACTTTCTATGGAGGGCCTAGTAGACACCAGACACCTTGGTGCATTTACAGTTTTGCTTAATTTTTGGTTTCATTTTTCATGGAGGGCAAGCCCCCATAAACCATTGGCATGCCTCCCCACTTCTCACCCACTGACCTAAAAATCCATTAAAAAAGTTTCCATACCCGTCTGCATCAGAAATTGCATCAAAATGGCAGCTTCACCAAGTGTGATGCAATGGGCGCGACGAGATGAGTGGTTTCAAAGCAAGGAACCCTGCAAACCCCTCCCTCGAATGTTCCCGTTACACAGCATCCTGTTTATCTTTCTCGGTCGTTAGTTGCTGTCTCCATTGCTACACTCCAATGCATACATACATTTATCTGCCAATGTCTTGGGAAGATAGCTCCGGGGCAACGTGCTCGCCTTGGAAGCAAGACGACACGGAGCATCACAGGTTTGAAACCTCTGGGTATTAAGCGTGTTATAAATAACCTATCATATTATATCAAACCGCTTCTCACAGCCCCTCTCCCCCTTTCCGAGGACCCCACTCAGTGCTCTATCTTTCTGCTTGTCCTCTAATCCAGATGGAAGGAAATCCTAATGAATGCGAGTTACTATGCATAATATTCTGTTTAAGCGCAAGTAGTACATTTTCATTGTCCCGCTGAGATGTACCTTTTTCTTTCTGGAGTCAGAGTGAGAAATTACCTGGAACTTGGTTCACAACTGTCTTAACAGTCTGTCCAACCTCCCTAAGCAATATACTCCTCATCAGGAACTGGATAGACATAACCAGTATCTTGATGACATGCAACTGGCCCAGCAAATGCAAATAGATAGCAGATTAGCTATATTTTTGGACTTTTCTGACTTGTGGATGACACTAAGGGTCAGACCTAAACTGGAAAATGTCGATCTATAACTATCAATCTCTATCACTTGCTCGCTCTCTCCCTGTTTAGATCGGGGAAAATAATTGTGGCCTTCCTCAGTATCACCCGACTTTTCAATGTATTCAGGATCGGCCCATGAGGTGTACCTTTTGCAAGATTTGGGTAATCATGTGCAGGCTGCCAGACTAACTTGTCTATGCCAGAACCTTGCTTCTGGAGCATTTGAGCATTCACTCGGAATCTCTCGGAGAGGTAGAAGGGTGAGGTTTGTTTGCTACCTGGTACATTGTACACTAAGCAAGGATTTTAGGGATTATTTTTTGGCATTACTCAATAGAATATTTTGTTTTCATTTTTGCAAAAATCTTGAAAAGGCGTTTTCCATATTTCACAGAAAGACAGGCTAGGCCGAGGTCTTTGACCATGTCTACTTTGTGACAGATGTCAATCATGGGACAGACAGCCAGATCTAGTTAAACATGCATTTATTTGGGGACGTTTCCGTATTTCACAGAAAGACAGGCTAAATTTAACCTTCGTAGCCCTTTTGGATTTTCAGGCAGATATCACTTAGTTTGCCAAGCCCATGACCTACTTGGTTGAATATTGTGTGCTTTGATGGCTTTGTCGAGTCTTTGCTCATCAGAACTTAACATAGCACAGTAGCCACAGACACTTGAATTCAGTGTTGGCGATCAGGCAACGGCATTAGTGGTAGGATGATTCGATGTGTGATGTACTCAACAAACGGCCCGTCTGCCTGGATGGAGGATGAATTTGCTCTGGTGTGACCTTATTGAGGCACTGCAGATTGCCCCAGACGTTAAGTCAAGGTGTGCAATCCCACAGCACAGCACTATCTTTAACAGAGCTACAAGCATAGGAGATATATGAGGTAATAAGCAGCACCAAACAGAAGGTCCTCAATAACAGGTGTGAAACATAGGTGAGGGAAAGGAAGGCATGGGGACGTTATCTGTGCATGTTAGCAACAGTTGCAATTTTTGGGGATGCAAGAAACAGAGGTTGCAGCCCTGCACTGCTCTTGGCAACAACTACAATTAGCACACCAACCCTGTCTACAAGTACTCCAAGCATAGTAACACTGGTTGAGGTGGCAACTAGTGCTCCTACTGTTATCTTTAGTTTAGCTTTGGCTGACATGCCACTGCTGCCAGCCCATAGTCCATCTTCCCCAACAACTGAGTGTAGCAATTAAGCACATCCTCCCATGTTGCCACAGACCAAGGATCCCTCCTCTATAATATGCTTGCCATGGAACACAAGATCTGTTCTAATTTAGGCTGCTTACCACTACCATAAATGGTTTGCATGCGCAACACAAACTCCCACCCCACCAGTTGGAAAGCTATATGCTAGACTTCACCTTCAACACTGCATATCCTTGACTGGCGGTGTGAGCAAAGCACTGGTACAACTAGAGTTGCAGTCACCGCTGGAATGTTGACAAACCTTCTTCAAATGACTCAGTGGCAGATCATGAACAATGTTTGCTTTGCGCTTGGACCCGTTGAGGGGAGCACAGTGTATAAGACATACTTCTGTGTCACATAGTGAAATACCTCCATTGATATGCTTTTTGGAAATTAAAATACCAAAATAGACAATGGAACATGAATACACAAGCAACAGGGATTGTACAACAGGTAAGACAAGTGATGATGATCCTATGATGGTTTAAGCATAAAAAAGCATGAAAGACAACCTATTATCCTTTGCGATCCGTCACAAACCAGACATGGATCGATCATAGGCCAGACAGCTAGACATTTTCAAACATGTATTTATTTGGGGATAAATATGCAGAGGAAAAAATAATGACTGAGATGCAAAATGAAAGTAATTGGTAGGTTGGTCAGGATATCTCCACAATATGATCAGCTCCAACCACAGGTCCCCGACCCAGGTGCCTTATCATTTCAAAATAAATAACAAAAAGTTGTGGAACACTAAGCAAGCCCAGGCCACAGTGCTTCCAGACTGACTGGCACAACAGAACAAAAAGACAATTATAAGGCCAGGCTTGCAGTGTTGCCCGCTATGATGAATTGCCATCTGGCAAGTGTGTGAAAGCCCTGGATTTTTGGATTCTTATTAAATAATAAAATGGTGCAGGTAATTCTATCTCTGAAAGGGAAATCTGCTAATAAGATTCCCTTTTCATATGCTCCACGCCAAAAGCATACTGTGTACTTGTGACTTGCTGCATCAGTATCTTGATTCGCAGCACCTGCTTTACCAGTGGCACAGAGCAGTTTCAGAAGTTACAGATGCCCACTTTACAGCTGCAGTGACAGCCAAGCAACACAGGGGCTGCATATAAAATATGCACCCCTGTTCCAAAAACGACACAACTGAAGACGTTGTCCTGGTGGCAAATACAACTGTAAGAGATCCACCAGGGGGCGCAGAGATGTGCTGAAGCATCTCAGCTCATCTCCTCCGAAGGGCACAGTTTGAGGGTCTTGAGCCCCCCCCCCCCCAACACCCCCAGAGTGAGGAGCAAACCATACCCCACCTTGCCAACGTTGGTGGGCACATCACCCCGAAATTTGGACTTCCGCGGTGGAGCCGCTGCGAAGCCGCGACCCGTTGAAGTATGGAGGGAGAGTGACCCCTCCCCCCTTCGGCGCCACGGCTCCACAAGAAACTACGCGGAGCCCGGGCTAGAGAGCGGCCTGTGACTAGGCCGAGCGACGCTGGCTGGCGCCTTCCCCCTTGTCCCCGGAGGGAGGTAGTGGTGGCAGGGCGCACCCTGGTTGTAGCTGGACCCGCGCCCCCTCGGGCAGACGCAAGCCCCCTGCAACGTCCAGGGAGGGCCCGGAGCGGCACCGCTGGGTCCCCTTGTGCCTGGAGAGCCGCCGCAAGGCCCGTGGAGAGCGGGATCGGGCAGAATTAGAGAGCCCCGCCGAGGGCTTACTGTGCCGTGAGAGGCACGAAAATGGAGAACTTGGACCTGGCCCCGAGGCGTGGGGACGGCCGGTGGGGCCCTTCCCCTGGCCCGCTTAGATTGGTTGCGGCATCAACCCCACAGGGTGGCACCAGCGGGCCCATGAGGTGAGGAGACCAAGAACGGCACCCTGAGAACCCCCATGATCGAGGTAGGAAACGGAGCAACACAGGGGGTGGTCCACTACCCCTCCCATTGAACCTGAACGGGTATTGGGGGAGTATCCTTGCATCTCCCGCCTGGCTGGGGTGGAGAGCCCATTTGCAGGACAAGGAAAGACGTGGGTACGAGGTGGTATACCAGTGGCGGTGCATTCTGCACCTATGAGGGGAAGCCGGCGGTGAGGCCCCCTGAACACATGCTTTTTGGAGGCAGACCCCTCGAGTCAGAGATGTCCGGGGGGGGGCCTATGAGCTGGAAGGAGGCACTACAGAGATTTCGCCGTCCGTCCCCGGGCCCCCAAATACGTCCTGAAATGGCAGCACAGACACACCAGGAAGCGGCGGACACCAGCACCGTCACCAGGGGCATGGCGGCCCTCCTGGAGGAAATCAGAGGCTTCAGGGCAGATATAGCGGTGTGACTGGACACCCTGGACAAGAAAGTTGACAAAATAGACGATAGAGTTCTTGCGCTCGAGAATAACACTGCTTCCAACGATATCTTCGAGACCCAATTCGATATGCGCCTTGCGGAGCTTGAAAGGAGGGAAGAGAAATGCTCCTTGAAGTTGGATGACCTAGAGAACAGGGAACGTCGGTGTAACTTGCGCTTTCTAGGTTTCCCAGAGCACGAAGGTGAAACGCAAGCGGACATCAATAAAGCTGTTAGCGCAGTGTTCGGTCTGCTGTTCGGAGGGGCCAACACGAATGTGCCCACCATCGACAGGGCCCACAGAGCGGGCGCATCCTCCAGAGGCCCCAGGTCCATTCTTGTTCGCTTTCACTATTTTGCCGAGAAAAGCAAGATTCTCGAACTGGCTCGCAAGACAGGCCCAGTGGAGTGGGAAGGGGCCCAAATTTCAATCTATCAGGATCTGTCAGCTTTTACTTTGGCAAGGCGCCGATTATGCTCTCTGCTGACAAAAATGCTCCAGTCTAAGGGGGTCCGGTACAGGTGGGGATACCCCTTCTCACTCTCTTTCGAGCTTGAAGGCTACAAGTATGCCCTGGTGACGGAGGACGACATCCAGAGAGTGTCAGGCAAACTATTGGCCGGTCTCAATATGGAGCTGGTTGACCAGGAAAGTGAGCAAGCTCCGACAGGCCCAAAAGGGACCAGGGCCCCAAGGGAAAGACGCAGGGTTCAAGGCCAAAGGAAATGCAGGAGACTGGCCCCGGCATCCCCGGGGCTCCCGGACACATGAAACGGACCGTGGTGTTTAATGAAAAAGCCTGCAATCGACTTTGTGAGTGGATGGGGGAGACAATTGTTTATACCCGAGGACGACCTTGGGGGCGGGGGGGGGCTCGAGTTGTTGTTAATCAAGAGTTATTGAGCCCGGAGGGGGAGACAATGGTGGCCTGGTTGGCGATAGAATGACACCAACGACCTGCCAGGCGATCAGGGGGGAGGGGGGAGGAGGGGGGAAAGTAAGGGGGTTGGGATGTTGGGGTTACAGTTATGGAATGCCAAGTTTTGGGGTCTACTACGCACCCCCAGGGCTTTCACGAGCCTCTAATGGGGTAGGCATGCACTGTGGGAGTAGGAACTGTTGCTGTTTGTCGAGGGGAGCTACGAGCTTTTATCAGTGTATTAATGGGTGATCAGCTCCAATACTTGATAGTGGGATCGCTAAATGTGCGGGGGCTCAACTCGCCTACAAAGAGGTCGTTGTTGGTGCAGGAATTTGCAAGGCTCCTGCTTCATTTCTTATTTGTACAGGAAACTCACTGGGTTCAGGGCAAGGAACCAAAGCTCAGGGCTAAAACTATTGATCAGGTATTCACAGCATCTTCTCAGGCAAAAAAGCGAGGAGTAGCCTTGGTGGTATCCCCCGGGGCCCATTTTGTGCTTAAAGCTTTGAAATCAGATCCAGATGAACGATATCTCATGGTTAAGGGGGAGGTGCGGGGTCGGCTGTTTACACTGGTGTGCATTTATGCCCCGAATGAAGCACAAGATGCCTTCTGGGTTGGAATGAAAGAAATAATAATATCATTCTCGGAGGGTACCCTGTTGGTTGGGGGAGATTTTAATATGGTTCTATGCCCCGAGAGGGATAGGAAATCTGCTAGACCCTGCCCAAACATGCGCCTTCACGAGAGACTTGCTGTGGCCTTTCGCGAAGTGAACAGGGAACTGGGCCTGAGTGACACATGCACCTGCAAGCAGGGTCGGAATCCCGACTATACCTTTTACTCAAGGCCTCACGCAGCTTTCTCTCGTATTGACTACATTCTGGTTGAGACTTCGCTTCTGAGGGAGGTCACTGACTCGGGAGTGGAGACTGTCCCCTGGACTGACCATGACATGGTGAAAATTAGACTGGGTCTCCCCCCTGCTGCAGCAGTAGGTTCCCGGTGGAGGTGTAATGACCTTCTTCTGCAGGACAAAGAGGTCCGCCAATCCCTTCTGGTGGCCATTGAGGACTATTTTTCCCTCAATGATAACGGTGAGGTTGGGGTCATGGGAGTATGGGAGGCATTTAAGGCTACTATTAGAGGCACCCTCATTGGGATAGGGTCGAGGGAAAAAGAGGGAAAGAGCACGGGAGGAGAAATCACTAAGGGAAAAGATAGAGGCAATACAACCAGGGGGGAAATTAAAAACACAGATGTTCCCTGGGAAATGGGAGGAATTGCAGAGGTTACAAACCAAATTAGCAGACCTCCTTGTGGGACAGACGGGGAAGAAACTCTCATTCTTAAAACAGAAATATATGGAAAAGGGGGAAAAGGCGGATAGGATACTGGCTTGGAGGCTTCGTGAGTTCAGAAACAGCAGAAGGGTTAACTCCATCCACACCTCGGAGGGGGACTCGACTGTCCGGGATAGTAAAATTGCGGAACAATTTAGGCAATATTATGAAAGGCTGTACAGCTCGGAATGCGTGGGTGATGTAGACTAGGTTGACAGCTTTCTCGACTCCCTCCCTATACCGGGCCTCCACCCCGACAAAGCTGAGCTACTGGAGCTACCCATAACCCCACAAGAAATAATAGATACCATATCCTCGCTGAAAAGCGGAACAGCCCCAGGGGACGATGGCTACACAGTCAAGTTTTATAAAACATATCGGTCCACGCTTGCCCCATTCATGGCCAAGATGTTCAACGCCGCACTGAATCAGGGCTCCCTCCCACCCACGATGATGTCGGCTTTGATTGTAGTGCTCCCTAAGGAGGGAAAAGATCCCGCCCATTGCCAATCATATCGCCCCATTTCCCTTCTCAACACTGATGTTAAAATCCTGGCTAAACTCCTAGCAAATAGATTAGCGAAACACCTTCCTTCCCTAGTACATGGCGATCAGGTGGGTTTTGTTTTGCGGCGCCAGGGATCAGACAACATTAGGAAAACCCTCGATCTCATGCATGAAGCTTCAAAACAAGAGGTGGAAGGCTATCTTCTTTCGTTAGATTCAGAAAAGGCCTTCGACCGTGTCGAGTGGCCTTACATGGGCAGAGTTCTCCGCAAGATGGGGTTGGGAGACAACTTCTGTGGGTGGATCGCAGCACTTTACAACGGCCCCTCAGCGAGAGTATTGGTCAACGGAGGCACCTCTGAGCCGTTCTCCCTTTCCAGGGGCACCCGACAGGGATGTCCCCTCTCTCCCCTTTTATATGCCTTGGCGATGGAACCCCTGACTATAGCAGTCAGGACAGACCAAGAGATCACGGGGATAAGGTGTGGCGACTGCGACTTTAAACTATCCTTGTTCGCAGATGATATCCTGGGCTACCTAACCAACATCCGGGTCTCCTTACCACGATTATTTGATCTCATACACTACTTCGGCTCCTTCTCGGGGCTGAAGGTAAACACGTCCAAGTCTAGCATAATGCCCATGGGTGCAGGGGAACATGAGATCGAGGGCAGCACCGAAATACTGGGGGTAAGAATAGAGCGGGAATCCACCAGATACCTGGGCACCATCATCCCCAGAGACCTCTCCCAACTATACCAATGCAATTTCCCGGGGATTTTGGCTCAGGTTAGTAGCGACCTTAAACGATGGGCTCCCCTTACACTCTCTTGGCTGGGGCGCATGGTTACGGTGAAGATGAATATCTTGCCCCGCCTCCTTTATCTCTTCGCGCGCTCCCTGTGGTGATACCCGAGGCCTTTTTTGAGGTACTCCAATCCCGGGTCCTCCAACTTATCTGGAATGGCAGAAGGCGAGAGTCAAGACTTCTACCTTGACCCTTCCAAAGTCAGATGGTGGATTCGGTCTCCCGGACTTCAGGCTTTACTATAAAGCAGCCCAGCTCTCAGTAATGTTGGAACATATGAGGGATGACATGGGAACATATTGGACATATATTGAGGACATTCATGCCCACCCGAGAAAAGTCAGAGACCTTTTGTGGGCCCCCCCTAGGGTTCTCCCCCCACATCTCAGAACTCATCCCACTTTGGTGGCCCTCTGGGCAGTTTGGAAGCCCAACGGTGCTAACAAACAACTATCCTCTTGGCCATCCCCCCTGACTTCGCTCTGGGGCCCCCCTATTGATCTGGGCTCCAAGGGATATCGAGACAGCCAATCTTGGTCAGACATGGGCCTGGAGAGAATCTCTCAATTGTATCGTGAGGAGGGTTTTATAGAATATGACAAACTGACCGAAGAATTGGCGGACAACCCTCCCTCAGTCTTCGAATACCTACGCTTGAAGGGGATCTTGACCCACCCTCGCTGGGCCGATCGTCTCAAACGCCCCCTCACCCCTTTCGAGACTATCCTGGCCAAAAGCACAACTCGGAGGGGCTCCTTATCTTTATTCTATAGCGTCTTGATAACAGCGGACTTGGAGGGTAGACAACCTTTCAAAAAGATCTGGGAAACTAGGCTGGGCATGCCTCTGGATGATCATACGTGGAGGGCAATTTTTAAAGGCATTTTCACGGGTTACCTGTATATGGCTGCTATGGAACATAACTTCAAAATTCTCCATTCATGGCACCGCCCCCCGGCCACCCTGTCCAAAATGTTTAGGGACGTGTCCTCCTTTTGCCCCAGAGGGTGTCAACAACGGGGCACATGGTTTCATATGTGGTGGGAATGCCCAGTCATTCAGGTTTATTGGTCGGAACTACTTAGCTGGATTAAGGAAATTGAGGGGTTCTGCCCGACCTTACTGCCATTGGAAATCCTCCTGGGCACCCCTGCACCGGAGACAGAACTGAATGCGTTCCCTAAGGTCATTGGGGCCATGTTGAGAGCGGGGAGGCTAGCGCTCGCCCAAAAGTGGAAAAGTGCATTGGCCCCGTCAAAAGAGGAATGGCTCTGCAAACTCAGGTCGATTTTCATATATGAAAAGCTTACCGCAATAACGAGCGACACCATGACGGACTTTGTGCAAGAATGGACTGCAGTTCTTCTCCACGAGGATTGTATTTCTATGCGCCTGTAGATTGTATCTTAGGTTGCCTCCACAAGATGCCTATCTCAATTCCTCCCTTGAGACTGTGATTGGTTCCCTCCGGTCAATTCACAAGCTGAACCCACTGTATCAAGTGATTTGTCTAATTGGTACTTGGCAAACAATCGTTCTCCCCAGAGCTATTATTGTTCCCGAACTCTCAAAACTTGGTATGTTGACATTGGGTTAGGGTGGGAGGGAGGAGGGTGGTGGGAAGGGAGTTAATATTGGAAAAACTGACAACCTGTTTCTCTTATTCTTCTGTGTCTTACTGGTGGAACGGACCGTTTCGTTCAGCCCTATATGTATGTTGTCAATAAAACAAATTGTTAAAAAAAAAATACAACTGTAAATATAAGACATAAACGAGTTAGGGTACGGTGGGCAGCATCTTAGAGTTATCCCAGCCACATTAAATTGATATTGAACATGTGTCAGCCCTGTCGGCCCAGTCCAGTTTTGGAAGGATTATGAGTATTCCCCCTGACAGCCTGGACTCTTCTCCGACTTGCAGGAAGGTAGCCTGGTGGGGTGCCTCTCTTTGATCCTTTGTATGGGCAGGTAACATCCTTCTCCCTGGCACAGCAACTCAGAAACCAAAAGGCACACCCATTGACAGAAAGTCAGGCCTCACACCAGGGTGCTGTCTTTCTTAAGGAATTTGATCCTGTTGGAAAGGGGAGGGGCAGAGTTAGGATAGCCAGAGGCATCAGTACAGGTTGGGAGGGTTTTGCCATCTTGATTCCCTCTGCCTCTCTTTCCCTTTCCTGTCCGCTCTACTTCCTCTGGAGAAAGTCACTTTGAGTGTGATATCATAAAAGTCCACACATTTCAAGAGCAGGGATTGGACCCCGAAAGCAGGCTAGTTTTAGTCCAATCACCTGGAGACCTTTGACTATAAAAAAGGTGTCTCCCACCATTTCTTTGAATCAACTGTACTCATCTTGAACCATCCTGACGATTTTATTGGACCCTGCTGAGAATGCAGTCCTTTCTAAAGTCCTCCAGTTGTGGGTTGAAGGCAGAGGTACCAAAGGCAGAAGCAAGATCTGTCTCCTAACCATCCCCAGGGACCATTGGAGGTGAACGCTGCTGGATCCTAAGCCTACCTCTCTGCCAGCTGTGACGATCCTTCAGATTATGTCACTTCCCCCGAGGAGAGAAGCCCTCTCCAAGAGGCTAGGGAGGTGAGGCTGCTAACCAATAGTCCCCCTGTGAGTGTTATCATGCAGGAGGATCTCATCGAGAGATAGTTCTCTCCTGGGGATAAGGACATTATTGGGAAGTTCAACCCCCTTAAACCCCAACCCGGTAGGCCTACGATAGAACCTAAACATTGTGGGTCTAAGCGGTATCTGGTCATTGCATCTAATGCCATTGCATTGACATTTTTCCATCTAACAAATTTCCATCGAATGCATATTTTTGGGGGGTAAAGGGTTAATTTTTGTTTAGGTGCATTATAAAGGGTAAAAAACAGAGGTTGGAGGGACACCCCCCAAATAAAAAAAAAACTAAAAAATAATAATAATTAGATGCACATTTTTTAGATGGAAAAATTCGATGCAAATGCATGTCGATGCAAGGAATTCGATGCAATGACCATAAACCGGCCTAAGCTCATGACTAAAACCATATGTTACTGTGAAACATCGACCCACCTGACGGTTTGGGTACCGACACGAATAAGCTTTTGAGAACGCTACAGGCGACTGGAAAAAATACCAGCCCAGTTCTAGTTCATGAAATGGATGGTACGTTAGGGTGGGCCCTACTATATCAGGGCATCAGGAACAAACAAAGGCGGAAGAGTACCAATAAGGGTACAGAGGAGAGTACCAGAGTGAGAAAGAATGAAGAGGACGAAGAGGAAGAGAAAGAGCGAGAAGACACTGGATTGACAAACTTGTGCATTACAACAGAGCCGAGGAGAATGCAGAGGTTGAGAGACTGAAAATGAAAAAAAAGGGTTTGGCAATCAAGGCCAAGCATATTGCAGAAGGTAGAATAGGATGGCCCGAGAGAGGGGTGCGATTCAGGAGAACGCACAAGGACGCCCAGCAGGCTGCCCTGTTAGGGGCAGAAGTAGAAGCAGAGACTGGAGCACGCATTCTGTAAGAAGACAGAATGCCAAACCTTTCCAGAATTACACTTTGTGGTCTTATTTTTACCTGTCGGCCACTACCAAGAACGAGTGGCCTTTCACCCCAGTTAGACTAATTCACCTGATGAGTGAAAGGTTTCTAAGAAGGCCGGCAGAGTCCCTAACAGAAAGAGAAAGAGTGTACAGCAGTGACGTGACCTGTATTGGGTGAACGGTCGGGTCCAAGAACTATGCTGAGACCGCTATCCCAGGCTTGCTACAGAGAAGGGAGAATGAGCCAGGGACAACTACAGTGCTGGTGGTGCCCGGACCTATATGAGAAGGACAGTCGAAGCCACTATTGATATCTGAGGAATAAGCAGGGTGATGCTGCAAGAATTGGCACCCCCTCACCCTCCAACAGAGAAGGTGATGGCATCATCCAAAATCCTACCGACCCGGTGTAGTATCTGGCCCCAATACAGGTAATGGGAGTTAACGAAAGTGTTGGAGAGAGTGGACGAGCTATTTAAGAAACTCTTTAAACATTCCATGAAACTTAAAGCAACAAGGGAGAACAGTGAAGATTATGAACTGAGAGAACCAACCTCAGTAATTGAGAAGACACATTATCGGTGAACCCGAGACCCCAACTCCCTGAAACGCCATAAAAGGGGGTTATCTATCAACCCTGGAAAGTACAAAGGGGCCTAAAAGGGTTGGATAGTTCATGCTCTCCTTCTAAACATTGAATAGCTGGGGGTACCCCTGTCAAAGGAGAGAAGGGCCTGTTTTACCTTTATCATTGTGTTGGCTCTTGGTTTGTAGATGTTTGAGGGATGAGTGGAAATGTTAGCCTCTACTTATCCTTGTACTCTTGCAGGGCAGAAGTCAATTTGCCACACCCGCACATCTTTCTGGGTGTTCTAGCTTTCTCATCATCCTTGGGTCTATAGCATTTTAGAGAAGCAGGTGAATGCATTATTCTTAGCCATCACCCCCTGAACCCTTTTCTATTGGAATGACAGACTTGGAGTTACAATTGGAAGCCCATGCACAAGTTTCTGCAATATGTAAATACCCTGTCAACTATATGAAAGATGATATGCACTCAGGCAGCCATTCAGAAGATAACCTCACGTTGACACGGTGGAAGAAAACTGCCAAGAAGGATGTCCCTTGCTGAGCTGTCGAAATGCAGCCATGGATAAAATGATGCGCAACATGGATGTACGTCAAACAAAGTCAAATGCCAGCAAAAAAGTGTCCTAAAGAAGATATATGAACCTATGGTGAAACAATATGAAAATACTTAAGAATGACAATGCAATCGGAGCACTAAGAGCAACATGTACTCCATTATGCAGTGTTTATGAATACAAAGAAGAATGAAGTGACTCACTGGTCAATAACTGGAAATATGCTAAAAAGCAAGGTAGAAAGAATACATAGAAGTTTGCTTATAAGAGTTAATATTCAATCTTTAGGGCTACCATCAGAACAATATGGATGACAGCGTGTGTCAATCAACCCAACTACCTTAAAATACGAGCCCAGTATCTTAACATGGAAAGATGAAAAAGCTGTTTTTCTTGAGAAATAGAGGAGGAGGCATTAACCTAGGATGCTATTTTGAGAGATGAAGGGGAAAGCAAGAAGGGAGTCTAATGAGCAGACCATGTGCAAGGACATATTTCCCAAAGATTATGGGGGAGGGAATAAGAACATTTACTGATGCCAAAAATTGGATAATTACAAGGTAATAAAGTCAATATGGGATAGAATGAGCAAGTATCTAAAGGCTAAAAGGAGAAATGCACCCAGCATAATTGAATTAAATGGTGTTAAATGCACTGTTGAAATGAACAAATTGATGGTCTTGCAACACGTGATGAGGAGCTTGCAAATAAGGGCTATTCAT
Organism: Ambystoma mexicanum; assembly: GCF_040938575.1. Taxonomy (NCBI): domain Eukaryota; kingdom Metazoa; phylum Chordata; class Amphibia; order Caudata; family Ambystomatidae; genus Ambystoma; species Ambystoma mexicanum. The sequence goes on along the minus strand of NC_090924.1, from coordinate 119,413,752 downwards.
TAGGCCTGGAACTAAGATAGCAGTGCACCTATACTCACTTGAATGTCCCGAGACAGTGCAGACTGGCAAGGTCAGTCTTCAAATAGAAGACACTGGCATGATGCCTACCGATGAGAGATAGTGGCCTAATTGGGAAACAAGGGGAGAGCTGACGCATCGCCAAACACCTGGGTTTCATTTCTATGTACGTCCTGCTAACAAGCCGAATGTCCAAGGTTGGATTTGGATTACCAACTAATTAGAATAGCCTGCTATGAAATTTTACATACAATGTTGCAAAATATTATTCCGCTGCCACATTTCCTGCTATGACGAGTACACTACACCAAGTGTTTAGAAGTTTAGAAGTAGCTCAGGGCGTGTCTCACAGATAAGAGACCACCAATGAGAGACTAACACACACATTTCTATAAGTAGATTTGATCTGCTAATCCAATCCACCCCTCGATAGGTTTCTACTGTTTGGCACATAGGATGATGTCATAGATGACGCATCTAGCATTATAGAAGCTCAAAACTAATGATAAAACCGTGTGATCTTGCATAAGTCAATTTGATGAGTGTTTATTTGCCTTGCTTTACTTCATGAGATTAAAGCAGTATTTTAGCATCTCCTTTGAATCTGTCTTGTTATTTGGTCTAAAATATTTTACTGGTAATTCCATCTAGCACAACAGATGCTTCAAGGTGCTGGAGCACAACATTGAGTCTACCTCCTCGGTCCTTTGTTGGGTTATTAGCTTCAAGTTAGGATACACTACAGAGAAGGGCAAGCAGGCGATACCATGCTCTGTTTTCTGGGGTTATCTTGTGAGTTTCGTCATCTTGTTTACTTGCATTTACTATATCCATCGTTATATATCATCAAAGTACTATTTTCAAATATACAAAAAACAAGCTTCTGGAATTAAATAAAGGACACGGTTCCTTTTACTTGCGTGCCCTTTATAAACTTAAATCCACGAGCACCAAGATATGTATCAATCAAAGCCTGCTTTGTGTGCTGGCCTGATTAATGCAAGATTGGTTGTTAAGAATGCAGCTGCACTTAATGACCTTATTGAGTCTCAAAAATTAAATGTGCTTTTCCTTACTGACATCTGGTTTACTACCAGTGCTGTTACTCATTTTCATCTCTGGTAACGGGGTAAATTCCAAATCAAATGGCTCGAACGTGAAACCCAGAAGGGGCGGGGGTAGTGGGGATTGCCATTATCGTCAGGCCGTCTTTGGTACTGTATCATTTGCATTCTTTGGACTGGGATGAGATTTTCCAAATATATGCTTGCACTCTGTCTATCATCTACCTACTCCTATCAGTTAGTCCTTTGCTACCAGCATCCCGACCCTAGTGTTGCTTCTTTTTACAAAATCGAGAGCTTTTCCTTGGCACAGAAGCCCTTCATTGCTCTAACTTGATTATTCTTAGAAATTTCAATATCTGTTGTGACATCCTTGATGACCTAGACTGCGTCAAACTTAATGAATGAAATTCTCCAGTCCCACAATCTTTCGCTGTTCATGACCTCTGCCTATCATAAATGTGGTCACTGTTTAGATTTAGTATTTTTTAATGGTCATACTATATCCTATCAGCACACTATCCCAGTCGTGTGGTATGATCCTCATATCATAAACTTCTGTATTCAGACAGATCAGGCAAGACATCACAAAGCTTCCCTGTCCACTGATATTATTTGTATACATAAAAGTTCTTAACATGATTACAGGTATGCAAATATTATCCAGACCGATTCCTTTTAACCCTCATTTTAATTGTGAAGACTTTTCACTCCAACATGTTGATTCTACATCAAGTCTGTGACTTGAATGAGCTTCTTAAATCCAGAAGCAATAAGTGGTACGCTGAATCAATAAGGGCCCTACAGAAAGTATTGAAAGAAGGAAAAAACCTGGCTTGAATCTAGAGATCCTCTTGACCACTAGGCTGCCAAAAGAAGCATTGAACCTATATAAAAAGGGCATTCTATGAGCTAAGTCCTTTTTCCTTCAGAACCAGATAGACATTGCCGATAATAGACAGAAGGAACATTTTGAAGTAATAAATGACATGCATTTCACCCAGCCTATCCCCCTCTCTTGACTTGGACAATGATTTTAATGAGTTCCTCATCAAGAAAGTTAACTATATTTGATTGAATATGGACTCTCAACTCCCCAACATTCAATCCTCTATGCCAGATTCCAACTTCATGACACCCACCGAAGTGACATCAGCAAAATTCATCTTTACCTCGGTTAACCCTGAGGAAATAAGAATTGCCATTTTAAAACTAAAACCCACAAACAATTATGATTATACTCTGGAATGTCTTGCCAAACAGCATGCCCACATACTGTGCGATTTTATCACTGCTTTATTTAACATTTCGTTGGTGCAACGCATTGTGCCAAAGTATCTCAAAAGATCACAACTCCTTTGCTCAAATAAAACCCTCATTGGACCTTAATTTGCTCTCTAATGTCTGCCCTATTGCAGGCCTGTTATGATACTTGATAGGATAGTCACTTCATAACTCCAAAACCTTCTTGAAGAACATGGTGTTCTTGACACATTCCAGCCTGGCTTCAGGCGCTACCATGGCACTGAAACAGCTCTTGGGGCTCTTTGGGATTTCATTTTGAGGTCTGCCGATTAAGGTGACATTAGTGTGCTCGTAATGCTTGACGTAGCCACAGCGTTTGATAGTTGATTTTGATATCCTTATTTCCTGATTTGCCAAAGTTTCTCTGGTGTCTGAAGATTCGCTGAAGTGGTTTATTTTCTTTTGAATCGAACCCAAAAAGTACAAATGGGAACATACTATTTTGATTCCAGACAGTGTGCACAATGAGTGCTGTTTGGTCTGCTTGAAATGTTGTTACTTTGTTTTTGTGTCTTTCTGAGTAGACCGCTTCTAGTGTGACACCTATTCTCTACAAAACACTGTAGTTGGCACGGAGCACACAACGAGTGCTGTTTGCACTGCTTAGAATTGTGCTACTTTGTTTTTGTGTCTTTCTGAGTAGAACACTTCTAGTGTCAACTGTTTGGTCATTTTGTGAATATTAACATTTTTTAAAGCCACAAAAAAAGATTTATCTTACACTTTACCACATGTGGTAATGTGAATTACTGCCTGCAGTAAAATAGGCGTACCACCTGTTGGACCTCATTATATGAACTAACAATAACTAAGATACCTAATAAGAATGTTAATCCAATTTGTTTTTCTCTTTTGTGGTTTTATAAAATGTTAACATTCAGAAAATGACCCAACAGTTCCATTATACTGTACTCCTTTACAGTAGCTTACACTTGAACATGGATAAAATGCATTTCATTAGAGGGCTCGCACACATTAAATAGTTTTTCTAATAATAAGCTTCAGTTACACATTTGTTACTGGCTGGCAAGCGCACAATCTGATGAGGGAACCTCGAATGTTTCTCTCACAATGCTTGCCAGTTAGGAGACATTTATCTTAACAAAAGGTCACTTTATAAATGGGAGTCCAAGTAAAATATAGATTGTGAATTACTTTAAAAAAACAAACATCTATTTCTATCACATAACCTGTAAGCATTTCTCACATATATTACACACTCCTCAATTACTGTATAATTACCTGAATCGGTTGGCGATATTCCCCGACTCAGCTCGGACAGGATAGGACAACAGAATTCTTATCACGTCCACTCCTTTTCTTCCTGGAACAAGCGAGTCAGCCTTTCAACTACCCACAGTCAGCCAGAGATAAGTGCCCTGTAGTCAACTCTCTTTCTCTGCCAGTCCTTCTGCTACCTTCATCAGTAAGTGAGTGAATGACCCAGCCCTCTCTGCCTCAAGCCTTTTTCTCAAACGCATGTGTCATTCAAAGAGAACCTCCCCTTGACAAAACAGCCCATTAAATAGCACAAGATTTCCTTTGTGCCTTTGACAGAGTTTCAAACTGTAGTGCTGAAGAGAAAAAGGTTACATTCATCCGGCGCTGTTTCCTCCTTCATAAATGAACAATGGAGGCAGTTTGAATAAATCAACTTGCATCTTCACCCTGTCATGTATTCACTGCAGAACAAATGTAAATCTACATTTCCAGTTTGCTTCGCGCAGTTCATGGGGCTGATTCATGGAATTATTTGCGCCGCAAAACAGGGATTTGTGTGCCATTCTGCCGCAAATCCCTGTTTAACAAATGGGGATTTGCAGGCAGAATGGCGCACAAATCCCCGTTTTTCGGCGCAAAACATTCCATGAATCAGCCCCTATATATCTTTACATTTTATGTAATGGCACACTTTGCCCCTATGCACCAACATTTTGCATTCATAAGCAATGGTCTAAATTGCATTGAATATTAGTAGGGGAGTATGTTATTGGGTCCTGGAATGTTAGTAGAATTAGTATGTTATTTTACTTTCATTGCATTTAGTCCATTGCTGTGATGTGGTGCAAATGATAAACCTGTTGTGCAGGGAAAAATTCAAATTGGTTGGCATGTGCTTTTTGAGTTATAATACTGACATCTATTAGACACAGCTTGAGCCTCACACGAGTCTCACACCCTTGGCCCTAGTAAATATTCAGACCTTTGCTAAACTGTGGATGATGAAATGTGGAGCTACCTTGTTGAAATTCAGAATAGGTAAAAGTATTTAACTATACTTCCCTACACTTCATTCTTCATTTATGAAAAAGGAGGAAACGGCGGGGGATGAATGTAACATTTTTCTCTTCAGCCCTGCAGTTTGAATCTCGGTCAAAGGCACAAAGGAAATCACATGCAATTTAATGGGCTGTTTCGTCAAGGGGAGATTGTCTTTGAAGGACACATGAGTTTGAGAAAAAGGCTTGAGGCAGAGAGGGCTGGGTCATTCACTCACTCACTGGCGAAGGAAACAGAAGGACTGGCGGAGAGAGAGAGCTGACTACAGGGCCCTTATGGCTGGCTCACTTCACGGAGTTGAAAGCCTGACTTGTTTGTTCCAGGCAGAAAGTGAGTGGTTGTTATAAGAATTCTCCTATCCTATCCTGTCCGAGCTGAGTCAGAGAATATCGCCAACCGATTCAGGTAATTATACAGTAATTGAGGAGAGTGTAATGTATGTGAGAAATGCTTACAGGTTGTGTGATAGAAAATGTTTGCTTTTTTAAAGTAATTCACAATCCATATTTTACATGGACTCCCATTTATGAAGTGGGCTTTGTTAAAATAGCCTCCTAACTGCCAAGGATTTTGAGAGAAACATTCAAGTTTCCCTCATCAGACTGTGCGCTGGCCAGCCCGCAACAAATGTGGAACTGAAGCTTATTATTAGAAAAAATATTTAAGGTGTGCAAGCTCTCTAATGAAATGCATTTTATCCATGTTCAAGTATAAGCCACGGTAAAGGAGTACAGTATAATGCAACTGTTTGGTCATTTTCTGAATGTTAACATTTTAGAAAGCCACAAAGGAGAATAATGAATTGGATCAGCATTCTTATTATGTGTCTAAGTTATTGTTAGCTCATAGACGGAGGTCCAACAGGTGGTAAGCTTATTTTACTGCCGGCAGTAATAAAAATAGCCACATGTGGTAAAACGTACGATATCTTTTTTTCTTTTTTCTGATTTGAGTTCTCAGAAGTGCTGGGCGTGCGTGTGAGTACAACTATTTGGTTGTGAAATGATCGATGTATTTTGAAAGATAGCCAAAAAGGCATCATGTTTTATCCTACATAAGACACCAAAAGGAGGGCATGAGCTGATTATTCAGAGTGTACTAAGTCCAGTACTTGTTTACTGTTAGTGACCCTGGTAAAATATTTTTTAGGCATTATTTTGAAGTTAGACTCACAGCTAAAAAGGTACCCCAATAAATGTACCACAATATATTACCAGGAGCTGACAGAAATACCACTATACCAAAATACCACAAGATACCATGAGATGCGAAAGAATATAGCCCAAAAAGATCTCTAACAAGCGCCCGCAGAGTGTAGAACGAGTGCTGTTTGCCCTGCTTGGAATTATTCTACTTTGTTTTTGTGTCTTTCTGTTTGGACTGCTTCTAGTGCGACACCTATTCTCTACAAAACACTGTTTGGCGTGGAGCACCTGTAGAGTGCACAACAAGTGCTGTTTGCACTGCTTGGAGTGTTCCTACTTTATTTTTGTGTTGGTGGGCAGATTGCTTCTAGTGTGACACCTATTCTTTACAAAACACCCTTGTTGGCGTGGAGCGGACATGGAGGGCATGATGAGTGTTATTTGCAAAGCAGGAGATAGGCACGGACTGAAGGTGACTCAGACTGTATAAGGACAGCAGAACTTCTGTAAGTTTCGCCACCAGGTGTGTTGTATGCATTAAGAAGCCTCTCACGGTCAAGTAATATACTGCTAAATGAACCGATGTTTGAGATGGCTTCTGCCCTTCCTGTTACAGTGTTTCTGGGGGAGGGCGGAAGTGAACTAGGCATCAACATCCTACCAGTGGGGATCTCTAAGCTGGGCAGGTGTCTAAAAATGAAAAGATGGAAAAAGAAATCACATCCTTTTTTAATACTGTGGGAAAGGATAGGTCCATCTATTCCAACCCATGTGCTGAAGTACAGGTTACGGAGGACTTGAAGGGCAACGGGGTGTTTCAAATGATACTTGTGACAACACTCCTCCAATTCCTTCAGAAGATGACAGTAACAACAATGATACCTCTGTCCTCTTAAATAGCTGCTCCTCGTCCTGGTCAGTTTGGGAGGCACACTACTCCACTTAAGCAAACATATATGGAAATGGATGGCAGTGCTTAAAAAGCTCTGGTGGTGCTGAATTACGTGCTTTTGATGTTAATTTCTTTTTATGAGAATATGAAATCTGAGGTAAAGGTGTATATTATACTGCTCAATTCAATCCTAAAATAATTAGAGAACGGAGCAAATGAGTTGGATTTGAAAAAAGGACCCCACAATTGCGACTTGCTTCAAGTCATTTCATTACTGCAGAACTCATCATGTTTGTCTGAACCCATACAATCTGAGCAACCAGGTTGTGCAAGTAATTCCTGTGATTCACTGGACATAATATACGTGCCCGAATCCCTGCAGGTTTTGGCTCCGGTGGAGGATGTTGGGAATCCTCCTATATCCTCAAAAGCAGTTAACATTTTTGAGCCTCTCGGAAATAAGTTGGTCCAGAAGAGTAAGAATGTAAGATTCTCCCTTGACACAAAGTCTAAAAACATTAAAATGAAAAATGCAACTAGGAAATCCTTCAGGAAATGTTTGAGATACCTCTCCCAATTTTTGTACTTTGTTTGGCTAAAAATGTTCAACCTTTCAATATTCTATTCTACATAAAATGACCCAAATTTATAAACAATTAGATCAAATGGATAAAGAATTTCATAAATCTTACACCAATTTCTAAAAACAAAGCCATTTATTTTCACAATTTCCCAGCATCAAATGGAAAACCCTTCTTGACTTTTACTCGGTAAGATCTTCAAGAACAGCAAATAATTCACTGCAGCTAGAATTATTGACACAAATTGACCATTAAAAATGATGTCCCATATTTTATCTCTAGTCGGCAACTTATAATCGAAGAAGTGAAGTGTAGATTTGTGTCTTAATGTTTCAAGCGTGTCCTTGTATTGGCGGAATCTACAAGATTTCCGGTCATTTGACCATTTTGAATGGGTTCATAAAACCTCTCTGGTCCGCCATAAGTAAAAAAGTAGCCTTAAAACAAATTGGAATATCTAGGGCTCGGATAGTTCTACAAGTATATAGGAAGTTGATGGAGCACTTTAATACTGGTATGTTTGTTATTGAACAATATATATTTATTACTGTCCTTCCAGGACTTCCTCCAATCATAATAAAAAAAATGTTTTCACTCGCTCCGAATTATTTAATAATAATCTAGGTCAAAAGCGGCCTTTAGCATAATTTCCAAACATTCCTTTACCCAAGATTCTAAGGATTTGTCTGTCTGTATAGTTAATATATGAGCTAAAACCATTAGCAAGTAGGTAGTAGTATAGCGATTAATGAAACATGCAATACCAGAATACACCAGGTTAGCATGCATCACAAAGACGGAAGACCAAACCGAAGCACATTATCTGTATAGGAAAACTTTTTGGAAGTAGTAATACTCTTTCAATACAGTCCCTCTAATTTCTCCGAATAGGGTCTATGCTCCTCTAATTTTGTCTACACCCTGTAGATTACCATAGGAACTTCTTTTTGCTTATAAAAGGTCATCACTGGAATAGCTGAGAATTTCCCATATTTTTTATGGACAATGTTGCTCGAGCCACCATTGTTTCCATTTTACGTCTCACCACCAGGTTTTAAGGACTTTTGTTGGTATTATTACTTATATTCACTCCCAAATAACAGTATACTGGCACAAACTGGAGAGGCTGATCACATATTTGCCATCGGAATAAAGGCTTCCCATGTATTTTTTGTTGGAAACATTAACATTTTGGATTTTCCTAAATTCATATTTAACACGTTTTCTGTAACATGTTGTTCTAAAGCCTGAAGCTTTCTTTGAAGTCCCATCAGCGTTTTATCCAATAGGACTAAATCATCTGCGTATAGTAACCATGACATTAATACTGACCCTACTTTTGGTGGGAATTCAATTTACTTTGCACAGACGTGCCCCTAAGTCTTTAATAAAGAAGTTGAAAAGAGAGGGGGTTAAAATACAGCCTTGTTTTAGACCTCGATGGCTTGGAATCAGCCCTGATAATAGGAATTGTACGATCCAACCGAAAACAAAGGTCCGACCGTACAAAAAGACCAAAACATGCTACCACCAAAGGTTCGAACACCAAGAGTTCGAACCTTTGGTGATAGCATTGTAGGTAAGTATAAAAAAAAAAGATTGCAGGGGCAGCGGGTGTGTCCCCCGCAACACCCCGCTCACAATACTGTGTGGTAAAGTGAGCGGGCGAAAACCCTGCATCTCCCGAATAAAAAAAAAAAAAATGAAAAAGAAAAAGAAAGGACCCTGTAGCGTCAGTACCCGATCACGGAAGTGAAAGGGAACTGGCAACACAGGGACACAGCATGACGCAATGACAGGCAAGTGGGGTATGAGTATGGTGGGGGAGTGTGGGTGGGTTGTGGGTATGCAGGGGTTTTCAACGTGGGTTCACATGGGAAATGTATGAACCTTTTGTGGTTCGTACATTTCACATGTGAACATTTCGGCCGCAGCAAAATCAGCCGCGGTCGGATCAGGTAGATCCCAATAATAGTCCTTCTCCGTTTAACTTGAGTTGTCTATAGGTCTCCCTGTACAGTTGAAAAATGTAATTAAAAATATAGTTCTGGCAACTTGCCTCTTTCATCCTAGTCCACAATAATTCCCTATGCACTGAGTTGAACACCATTTTAAAGTCTACAAATACTATGTACAGGCAGGATGGTCAGATTGAACTACTATTTTTAATTGATGACAATATTAGAAGATTTAGCGTTGTTCCAATTCCTGACACAAACCTGATTGACAAGCAGCATTTCTTTAGGTCTTCCACTATCAGGCGTGGGAGTAGCATGCCTGGTGAGTCCAGAAAGGCTATTGGGCAATAACTTACCAGATAATTATTGCTATCTGAGAGAGGTGCCTCCAGGTTGGATGCAGGGGAATATCTCCTTTAAGGGCCACATTCAACATTATAAAACCTCTTTTTTCATTAGGTGTAGCCATCGTTGTGCTCTGGGGGATACTAAGGTATCTCCAGTCTGAAAACACTTTATGTTCAGTTCACCCACTATAAAGACAGTGCCATTGTTATCATCAGCTGACAGAGATCCAACATTGATTCCACTGCCACTATAAACTCGTCATTCCGGACTCCGGTCCATTCTCTGCATTCCGATTGGCCAGCAGAACATATTTCTGCACCAATCAATAACCGGCAGGCGAAGCCGGCCCACACTCAGGAAGGCCCGCAAAAGAAGGCTGACTTCCTGTCCGTAGCCTGTCCATGCCTGAACAGCCATCAGCCAGAAACCCTGCAAGTCGCCCATGATCATCTTGTGCTCACCCAGTGTGGCGCACTCAAGGTACATTATCTCCCGACAGCCGAGCGCTTTCACGCTCACGGCCCCCATGACCGTGCCTAAGTACATTACACCCTTCCACGACCTAATGTGTACCCGGCTGTTAGCAGCACCTGCAGACTCGTAGTTGTAGGCCCTCATTGTCTGATGTTTCTATGTGCATCACAGTGTATCATGTCTCACCCTGCCAGCGCACATTCTGATTTAAATATCTCATAGCCTACGTACGAACTGTTAGCACAGGTGCTTAGCCTACCTTTGTTCATCTCGCTATTGCTTAATCATCTCTGCCTGTATGTGCAAACCCACTCTCACTATGCTCTCTCTCACTAGTAGTGATTGGTTACCATCCCTACTTGCACAGTGACCTTAAGAACTGAGCTGACTCTATGTAACTATATCTGCCACCTCTCTCCTCTAGCCCAATGTGAATCAGGAAACATAGATGAATCCTCTACCTACTGCACCCTTATACATAGGTATACTCATCCCCAGTACTAACTCTAAATCTAGGTGAACCTCAGATTGCACATGCACTGTAGCTATGCTTTTGAATTCGAATCTAGATGTACCTTGTTTGCTTATCTATCTTAGCCATACTTTTGAATTTTGAATCTAGATGTACCCTGTTTGCACATGCATTTTAGCCATATTTCTGATTTTTGAATCTAGGTGTACCCCGTTTGCACATGCATTTTAGCCATATTTTCGAATTTTGAATCTCGGTGTACCCTGTTTGCACATGCATTTTAGCCATATTTTTAAATCTTGAATCTAGATGTACCCTGTCTGCACATGCATTTTAGCCATATTTATGATTTTTGAATCTAGGCGTACCATGTTTGCACATGCATTTTAGCCATATTTTCGAATTTTGAATCTAGGTGTACCCTGTTTGCACATGCATTTTAGCCATATTTTTAAATCTTGAATCTAGGTGTACCCTGTTTGCACATGCATCTTAGCCCTAAGCTGAACCCTAAATCTAGGTGAAATTGCTTGCTCATGCATTCTTAGCACAGACCCTAACCTGCTTCCAGCGTGCCTGCTTTAGCAATGAGTGCTTAAGTTGCCAAACCCAGACTAGCCTACCACTTTGTATCTTCCACTACTTTACACAGTTCTACTTAGAACCATCCTCCACCTGACTACCTCTTACAACATGAACTTAGCTCAACCACATATTCAGCCACTTCCTGGTAACGTACCCCCAGAGCTAGCTAACATGCCTATCCAACCATGCAGCCTCCAACAGCGGAACTGTAGACTCCGTGCCAGACTCCCAAGAATTTATGACCCACTAGCCAATAGCCAACCTGCCACTATTCACAATACACACACTCTGCTTACCACCAACACCCCTTCACATACACTCAACACTGGCCAACACCGACTACAACTCAACAGTCGAATCTTTAGAGATGCCCCCTCTAAATGCCAACACAAAGCCCAACCGCCTTCTAACTCACCCGCCCTTGCTGGAATAAAAGGCGCCCTATTAAACGCCTGCTCTATGGTAACCCATGCCACCGAAATAGCGGACACTATCCTAAATGAGAAATTGGACTTCCTGGCCATCACGGAATCCTGACTCCATCCCGCAGCAGGACCAGCCATTATGCTAGCCACCCCTGACAACTACACTCTTATACGCATGGATCGTACCACTTCTAGAGGTGGCGGCCTGGCTACAATTGTTAAAAATAACCTAATCCTTAGACTCTCCTCACCCCACAAAACCAACTCATGTGAATCCCTCAGAGCTAAACTCACTATTGCTAATAATCAAACCATCATTATCCACCTGATATATCACCCACCAGGCCCCACGAACCTTTTATCTGATAATCTAAAAAATTCCACTCAAAGCCTCATCCTAGGCGACTTCAACCTTGGATTTAATGACCCATGTGGCCCTAATGACTTACAAATCAATAACACCCTGGAGGAACTAGGATTCTCCCAAAAGATCACAGCTCCCACACACATCAAAGGAAGAACCCTTGATTGGACTGCCGAACACAACTGCCCAATCACTATCCCATCTATAATGCCGCAGCTATGTTCCGACCACCACATGGTATCCTTTACCTTAGAAGCTACCACACCTACGAACAACAGTACCCTAGCCCCCTCCGCACCCACTAGAAACACAAAATTTATCACCCCCGAAAATCTCATCCTCCCCACCTTAAATTCCATCTCAGATCAGTCTGACCCAGCCTCTATGGTAGAAACTTACAATGAAGTGATGCTCGCCTCTCTGGACATTATCGCACCACTAAAAATTAGGAAGAGCAAACCCCGCCAACACCTAAATACCTGGTTTACACCCCTATTGAAAGACATCAGACAAAAGAAACGAATAAGCGAAAAAACCTGGAGATTAGACCCTTCGGATACCAACAAAAACAACCTCAAGAAAATAGCCTCCCTCTACAAAAAAGAAATTATTTTAGCGAAACAAACTTCCTACAACACTCGTATCACACAAGCCAAATCCAACACAAAAGAACTTTTCACCATCCTGAAGGAAGTAGAATCCCCCACCCAAGTTCCCGATTCCTGCCTTAAGGACAAGAACTGGTGCACAGGCATCCAAAACGCCCTTGCCAACAAGATGTCCTTGCTTCAGCCGAAGATTAACAACAAAAAAGTGTCCATAACTGCCCCTAACACTGTTAGCAGAGGCCCCTCATCTAAGGCCACCACAAACCCACCACCACCGACTCGGAAACCACTGGACACCCCTCCTTCTACTTTCACAAAGTCTCCACCAAAGAAGTCGAGAAAGTCATCCTCACCCTCAAACCCTCCAATTGCCAGGGTGACCCATGTCCAGCACAAATTATAAAAGACGCCGCCCATGAACTTTCACCTTTTATTACTAAACTTATAAACGCCTCTTTCACATCAGGCACCATACCCAGTAACCTGAAACATTCCTGGGTCCAACCCCTCCTCAAAAAACAAACCTTCGACCGGACCATTCCAACCAACTACCGCCCTATAACTACTGTGTCGTTCCTATTGAAAATCCTAGACAAAGTGGCCTACCAACAAATTCAACACCACCTGGAACTAAACCACCTCCTAGGAGTCCGACAGTCCGGCTTCAGACCACAACATGGCACCGAGACTGCACTCCTAGACCTTAAAACACAAATAGACTTACTAAGAGATAATGGCACAACCTCACTCTTACTACTACTGGACCTGTCTGCCGCATTCGATTTGGTAGACCATGCAATACTATGCAATCATCTGGTCACGGCAGCCGGTTCTCCCAGGAAGCTGTCGCATGGATCCAGTCTTTCCTGGATAACAGGACAATGCGAGTCTTCTCTCCCCTAGCAGCTGCTGACCCCGCACCCATTACTTGCGGTGTACCCCAAGGATCCTGCGTATCGCCCACCCTCTATAATATTTTCACAAAGCCCCTTTTCGATGATCTAGACCTACACTAACTATGCAGACGATACCCAGATCCTCATCCCGTTGACGGGAGATTATGACAAGGATTTGGCCTTTGTGAACAGAGTCTACCTCATCATCCAGGCATGGATGGCCGCTCACGGTCTATGCCTGAATGATGACAAAACCGAACTCCTCATTCTAGGCACCTCTTCCAACATTAAAAAACTGGGCACCATCATAATCGATAACACCACCATCACTGTAGCTAAAGTAGTTAAAACCCTCGGTTTTTATATAGACTCCACAATTACCTTTGGCAAACAAGTGAATTCCATGGCCTCAGCCACCTCTTATACCTGCAAGCTAATTAGAGCAGCCAAACCTTTCCTTTCACCTAATAACTGCGTCACTATAGCAAGAGCACTAATCCTGTCGAAACTAGATTACTGCAACGCCCTCTACATAGGCAGTAATCAATACATCATCTCCCAAATTCAAACATTGCAAAATAACGCCCTAAGAGCCGCCCTAAACTTCCCGCAAAAATGCCCACATATCAGACCTTACGAGATCCACCAACTGGTTTTCTACTAAAGACAAAATCTGCCTCAAAACATCCTCCCTCACACACAAATGCCTTAACCAGGCAGCCCCTTGTTAGGAAAGATTTCTTAATTGTGGGTAATTTTCCTTCCATGTGGCAACCCCTAATCTTTTTGCTGTTGTTTTCACCATGATCTAGACTTTGCCAGAGAAGTGCAGCCTTCTGCCGCACTCCTCTGGGCTTTCGCTCCATTCTTACGGGGAAACTGACATGCCCTTAAGACAGTCAGTACCGGGAAACGTTGTTTTCCGTAGTTCTTTTATCATGTTGCAGCTTTCGCGCAACATGACAAAAGAGGGCACTGTAAGCTAAGTACCGCTCTCTTGGGTCTCTAGTCATCTACAGGCCCTAGAAACTCTCTTTGGATTGTTAACGAACGGTGCAAGTGAATCACGGACGGGACTGGTGGCAGCGATCGTTTTTGTGTGTTTTGAGCTGCTTTTGGCTGTTTAAGCGCGTTTCTCGCGCTTAGCCCAAAATGGTGGCCTGGCTCCCAAAATGGCAGACCACGAGGCTTGTTGTCCTGCCCGCTGACCGTCTTGCCCCCTTCACCTTCCCCAGGTCGAGCCGACCCGGGGCCTTCCTTATTTGGGCATGTACTTTCCTGCGAAACACAGATGCTTTTGCGGGCTTTTACAGGCCTTGTGTGCGCCTCCAGGATGTGGGCTGGGATGTCTGGTCCCAATACACATCCTGGGTGCCAGAGAGTCTAGTGTGTCGTGAATGCCTGGAACCAGCGTGGTCCGTGATAGGTCCACGTATGGCGCGAGTGTTTTGTGAGCAGATCTCCCATTGGGTCCCCTCCGTTTTGGTGCGAAGGGAACTCTGGATAAGAGGAGGCTGGAAACACCACTACCAGGTCGATCTCCCGAGTTCTCACGAACGACGGATACAGGAGCCAAGTATCCTGCAACCAAGAGACTGAACCGAGGAATCGCTGGTGACCCACTGAAGGACTGCTCCTCTGCACTGCTGTCGCTCTGTGAAACCATTCTGCCTCTGATCGAACGAGAAGGCCTGTACTGGTACTTCAACCCTTTGGAATAGTGGGAACAACTATTTTCGGCATCTTCATCATCTCCTGCACGTAAGCTTTGGGAAGCGTCTCTGGGCCATACAGTGGACTAACCAGCTTACCCAGGAGTCTTGTTCTGTAACCGCCGTCAGGTTGTGCTGTATTCTGAGTCCTTAGCACTCTCACACGATTCGTAATCTTGGCATTCCCAGGTCTGAAGTGAGAAGTGTACCTTGGGCTGAAATACACACGGCCGCTTTGTTGCCCTGCTGTGGTAACAAACTTTGCGGGTTCACTGCGTTTGGGACATCCTCAACTCTAACTTCTGCTGCCGCGGAATCTACACGACGCTGAGACGTTCCCTGCTCGTATCTGAACCTGCCAGCACTGAAACCGACGCGGAGAAGCCTGGGTCTGCCTGCATCGGGGACTGGTGAGTAGCAACGCTAGGAACTGGTCACCCTCCTATAGTATCCCGTAGCTTTTCCTCGCTGTGTTAAACAGTACACCTTTTTTCGCACTCGCGCTCTGCTTCTGCCCGCAAGTGGAGGCCGCGCTTGAGTAGCGGAGATCTGTTCGCCCTCCTTTGTTCACTGCTCTGAACTGCCTGACTTCCTTGAAGAGACTCCCCTTGGCCCATTGGCACCAGCGTGTGAAGGTACTTTTGAGCACAAGGCTCCACTCTTCGTAGGGCTCGGACTTCCTTCTAGTTAGGTGGCCTCTGAAGGCGAACTGGGTCCAACGATTACTTGCACTGCCTGTTTTCCTCCCCATCTAGGTGGTCTGCATATTTCGTGCTTCCAACTCTTTAGACCCTTCGGTAATTGTATATATATTGTATTTGATTGTGATGTGTTGGTTTACTTGAATTTTATCGTGATTCTTTGCTACAAAGGCCTTGTAATAAATGTGTCTATATTTTTAATATAACACCTGCTTGGAGTAATTTGTAAGTGTCCTTGCTTTGTGTGCTCATTGCGAGCTTTCAGTCACCCTCACCCCTCTTGAGACCTAGTCTTGACCGCCACGATCGCTATCTTGATTGGTCTGGCTTGTCCAGAGGTTACCCTGTTCCAAGAAACTAGGCTGGCCTTCTGAACCTCTGCCCCTGCAGGACAGAGTTCAGAAATCCATTTTAACACCCCTCAATACCTTGTAGAAGATTCACCAGACAGACAGCCTCGCGCCCCTTACGAAAAGCCAATTCTAACCTACTGCTAGTACCCAGATTTAAACGTACTAAATCTGGCGGGAGTAGCTTTGCTGTCAAAGCGGCACAACTGTGGAACTCCCTTCCAATTGATCTAAGGGAAGGTCCCTCTACCAGCAATTCAGATCCAAACTTGTCCAATGGCTAAAAGACCACGATTTGTGTGACCTCACGCTCATGGCATTTGGGATCTCATGTATATTCTGTATATTTGTTCTGTTCTATTTATCTGTCACATCTGCATTTTGGTAAATTTACTGTGCATACTTTTATGATTCTTTGACACTACATGTTTACAGCACTGTAACCATAAGCTGTATTTCATGATTATCTGCAACATGTAACCTAAGTTGAACAACCGTCTTTCTGCCTTCGCGCCCGCATACCCCCAGGTCTGGTTGCGCAATATAAATAAACAAACAAACAAACAATAGCTTGCAGATTCCAGTATAGATTCAGCAAAGCATGCTGCTTCAAGGGGGAGACCTTTGCCTTAGGGCCATACAGTCTCGTCAGTTAGATAAATGGATTAGGAGCCACCCAAGCTTCCAGGACTAGTCAATAAAACAGCGGAAGGCCTCCCTTTTTTACCTTTAATGGCTGAAATCCAACCGAGCGCATGATTTTTTTCATACTGGCGGATCAAGAAGCCAAGTTTCCTGAAACAAGAAAAAAGTGTGGCGTTCATTTGCAATAGTAAATGAGAAAAGCCGCTAGTGTTCCATGAGGCAAGTCATATATTGTGTTTTATAGTAGTTGTTGGACATTACTTTCGCGAGGTATTTCTGTCCTTCCCTAATGCACCTTGTAATCATGACCAATCAGTTTGATCCCTGATGTTTGGGGTATGTGCAATAACAACTTATCTCACTAACTTTCCCTGATCTCCTTGGAAAGAAATTTGCAAGAGTAAATACCCCAAATGAGGTTCCATAGTTGGGGATATTAACCTCAGTGAATGTGAATGTTTACGGTTAGGATCACACTTATCCTTCTCTAATCTAAATCCTCGCTGCTTAAAATGATGTTTCGCCTCCCATAAGGCTTCCCTGAAAAGTGTTGATGGAACTACCAGCTTTACTTTGTCTAGGACATTTTGATCAACAAATTGTATCTGGGTTATATACTTAGACTAAATTGCTGCTAGGCCCGGGATTGCTTCCATAAGTGCTAGAACATATGTTCTGTTAGGCTAGGGGTTTCACCTTTGCCAATCCTTCATATGTAGGTATAGGCAATGTTGATAATCCTTTTGCTGTCCCCTATGGTGAATTAAGCCTTTGTTTGTTTGTTTGTTTGTTTATTTATATAGCGCTCCAAACCCGGGGGTATCTGGGAGCGTTACAGGTGATTTTTCAGTTTACAAGTTACATACAGTCAAGTACAAGGTAGAGTAGTTACAGGACATTATAACGTTGTTTACAAGAAAAAAGCAATATGATACATAAGATATATACACGAGTCCATTTACATAGATAACAACTGAATGTTAATGAGGCAGGTCTTAAGTGGGGCAAGCTTAAGTTAAAATTGTGTCTTTTGCGATCAGCCAACTTTTGGTACTTTTTCTAAAGCTGAAGAAAAACTGATTCTCTCTCAACACTGTAGGTAGGGAGTTCCATAACTGGGACGCCAAAACGGGAAACCTGCTACTCCATGCTTTTTTTTGTTTGAATCTGGGGACTTTTAGGCAGAAGGAGTTGACAGTCCTCCTTGTGCGTGTTGAAGAATTTTTGACAATATTTTTCATTAAGTATTTAGGAGCTGAATTGGTTAGACATTTGAGGGTGAGGGAGACCAATTTGAAGTGAACCCTATCCTTGACTGAGAGTCAATTGTTCTTCCCTATAACCTCACAGATATGTTGTCTTCTTGGAAAGCTAAGAGCCGTTCTAAGTGCATTGTTTTTTTAAGATTTGAAGTTTGTTGATAACCATAGCAGAAGAGCTTAGTCTATTATTTTCTTCATATGATGTATGCCTTCTCTCAGGGCACTAAAGCTCCAACTCCTAGACTTATTTAAATTCCTATGGCTCCGCTTAGCCTTATGGGGGTATGTTCAGGCTATTGAGTGGACCTTTGCTGGTCTTGTAATGAGTGGAGTCTTCTCTGTTTGAGTGTGGTGAATTGGTCCAAATTAAACGCTCTCTTGTTTTCTAAATGCGTTGCCATACAATGCATATGGCGTGTTATCATAATTGGATCAGGGGTGTTGATAATTCACTTGGTATTGAATAAGTATATAGATTTTGCAGGTTCTTGTTCCCTGGAGATTTATGTGTTCCCTTGCTTACAACCAAAGCTTGCTCCTGAATGTTGGTCTTCCGTCTGATCCCTTCAGTCAGCAGTGTGGTGGTTTCTGTAGTTTAAGTTTACTAAAATATATTCTTTATTACTACTTTTGTGGTTCTCTGGTCCTGGGAGGGTATGGTCAATGCTCCTAGTAATTTCCTGTAACCAAAGTTTGTTGATTTTATTAGCAAGGGTTGTTTTTTTGATTGTTTTCAAAATGTTGACCTGACCTTGTTTTTTTCCTCTTTTTATTTGTAAATATCGAAAAATGTCTCTTGACGATTTATACTTTCTAAATTGTCATGCAACGCATTCCTACTTGGCGTCTGTGGCCCGATTCCGATTACGCACTTCCTAATTCCTGTCACGTTTTTCGCGTCATGTCCACTTAGCGGTCTAGTCTTTTTCCGCTTAAGCGAACGTGGCGTTATTTAAGCCACACCCTATCTTCCTTCTGTGCGTTGCAACCCTTTCCGGTCAGCTGTGCTTTCTTTAGCTGCCGCGGTTTGCTATACACTGTATTTCTGGCTCCGCTGAGCTTTCCACTCTCTGCTCCTCCTCGTCCTTTCGGGTTCCGATTCCCGGGACCTCCTTCTCTCTCTATTTTTTCTTCTTTTTCTTTTGTATAAAACCGTCCTGTTTGCCTGCAGTTTTCCGTTTTCCTGTAGTAGGAGCTATTTGTATTTCCTACACTTCCTGTTTCTTGGTTATTCTTTCCTCGCTTTCCATTTCTGAGATTTGTTGATTTCCGCTGAGTTCTGCTGCTACTACCTCCATCAGGATACCCACTTGCCGTTGTGATTCCCTGGGGTTTTTGCCTACACTTGGCTTTTTTTCCCTTCGCGGTCCCTCCCGGGAGGGGGTCACGGTCAGGGCATTTCTATCGCTTTCACTGTGGCTTCTTCTTGTGGGAGATATCCTCAACAAAGAAAAAAAGAAAAGGACTACAGAGCACATCGAACTCTCAGCTGTATCGAAGAAGACTCTGATTCAACAGGTGAGGAAGTGGAGGAGGGAAGCAGGGATATTGACGTCCTATCAGTGGAGACTGCTGACAGTTTGCAACGCCACCAAACATCAAGAATGGCTACTCCTGAGCAAGTGCAAGAGTTAATAGCTGCGGTTCAAAATCTTTCTCTCGAAATGCAAAACATAAAAGCAGAAAATAACCTTTTGAAACAAATGGTGACGGCACGCGAACCACCCACAACAGATCTACCTCCCATGTCTTTGTCCTCTGGGAAGTACGATGGGTCTCCTAAGACCCTAAAAGAATTCCTTGATGCTTGCAGGGTGTATTTTTCATTTAGAACTCACACCTATGCATCAGATCATGCCAAAGTCGGGTTTCTAATATCTAACATGACAGGGAATGCTCTTGCTTGGGCTTCCCCTCTAGTTACAGGAACCGACCCAGTTCTCCAAAATTTCGATGCCTTTGTGGACCTAGTAAAACGCACATTCAAGAGACCCGAAGTATCTATGGCAGCAGGGGAAAACCTGATGGACATTCGCCAGGGCCAAGCCGATGTGTTGTCTTACATTTCCTCTTTCAAAAGACTGGTTGGTCGGAGCAATCTCAATTCATATTATTTCGCCGAGGCCTCAGAGAGGAACTTAAAGACGAATTGGCTCATTTTCCTCGTCCTGCCTCACGACAGGACCTGATGACTGCTGCGCTTCAGATAGAATTCAGGATGCAAGAAAGGCGGCAGGAGAGACGCAAGACACGCCTCTCCTTTACAAGAACCTCCTCACCTCCTTCAGCTACACTCAAACATAATGACAAACCCATGCAAATCGGAGCTACTCGTCGGCCCCTGACCCCTGAAGAAAGGAAAAGGAGAAGGGAACTTGGCCTATGTGCATATTGTGCTTCGGATCGTCATTCAGTACATAATTGTACAGAACTGCCTCATAAACCGGCGGCAAACGCGAACCCTCGTACCTAAAAGGGACGAGTTATCGAGGGCAATCTTCCAGTCCCTATGTGACTTTGTCAATTGATTATGTCAATTGATTCTTCAGATCCCTTGGAAGACTCACGTCTTATGGTATTAACAGTAAAAGTTACCATTCATGGTAATCAAGTGGAAACCCTGGCACTTTTAGATTGTGGTGCAGCAGGGAAATTTTGCTGATACACTCTGGGTGGACAAAGTTGGAGCAAAGC
Organism: Ambystoma mexicanum; assembly: GCF_040938575.1. Classification (NCBI taxonomy): domain Eukaryota; kingdom Metazoa; phylum Chordata; class Amphibia; order Caudata; family Ambystomatidae; genus Ambystoma; species Ambystoma mexicanum. The sequence continues at coordinate 119,392,973 of NC_090924.1, read as the reverse complement.
GTATTGATCGCAGACACGGCCAAAAGGTTGAGGGGTGGATGGTACACCTTTGAGTTCTGGAATCATTGTACAGACAGTGAACCTCTGCCACTCACCATATTTCAGCATTCAGAAGTCATCACATTCGACATTATCAGGGCAGCTCATTTTCCTCTGATCTTAGGGATCTCCTGGTTGCGTCAACATAATCCCAACATTGACTGGAAATCAAACAGTTTGCATTCCAATTCCAATTATTGCCAAACCCATTGTTTCAAAGACACACCTTATCAGGAGGTAAAGATCCATCCCACCACTCTTCACATGACCATTGGAGTACACTCTCTTGACAAAGTCTTGGAGGATTATCAATCAGTATTTGCAGAAATTGCTCCCATGTCGTTACCTCCTCACAGACCTGAGGACTGCGCCATTGACTTGGCTCCAAACGTTCTAGTACCCTTTGACAGGATGTTTGCGTTATCAAAAACTGAAAAGGAAGTACTACGGAAATACTTGGATGATAACCTGTGTAATGGTCTCATTAGACCTTCTAAGTCCCCGGCAGGTGCTCCGTTTTTTTTATCCCCAAATGGGATTCCAAAGACCTCCGGCCATGCATTGATTATAGGAGACTTAACAAAGTAACTCTTAAGGACAGATACCCCATGCCGCTGATCCCAGACATCTTGGAATCCGTACAAGAAGCAACGGTTTTCTCAAAGATGGATCTGCGTAACGCTTATCATTTACTCAGAGTATGTTCCGGTGATGAATGGAAAACTGCGTTCAGAACACCATTTGGCCTATACGAATACTATGTGATGCCCTTCGGACTAGTGAACGCTCCCGCCATTTTTCAAAGATTTATCGACCGATTCTTCTCAGATTTGTTATTTGTGTCTGTTGTCGTTTACCTTGACGATATACTGTTTTTTTCCCAAACTACGCCAGAACATCTAATACATCTCAAAGAAGTACTGGAGCGACCAAAAAGGCATCAACTTTTGGTCAAAAGGGAAAAGTGTATTTTTGGAGCTTCTACTGTACCCTACTTGGGATTTATTCTTTCATCTCAAGGGATTCAAATGGACCAAAAGAAGGTCGATGCCATTCTACAATGGCCAGCTCCTTCATCTGTTTAGGAAATACAGCGATTCCTGGGCTTGGCACATTTTTACAGACGATATGTACCAGGGTTCTCAAACATCGTTCTAACCATCACCAATTTACTAAAGAAGTCATCCCCGCCTTTTTTCTGGAACACTCAGGCTGAAGACAGCTTTTAACTCTTGAAGAAAAGTTTCTGTAGTGCTCCCATCCTACGTTAGCCAGATCAAAGGAAACCTTTTATCCTCGAGACTGATGCTTCAGCTGCAGCCATATGAGCGGTTTTACTACAAGAACATGACAACACAGAACATCCGATAGCCTATCTGTCAAACACCCTTACAACAAGTCAATGGAATTATTCTGTCATCGAAAGAGAACTCTTAGCCATGAAAAAGGCTTGTGAAGTTTGGAGGCATCTGCTACAGGGGAGTTGCCACCCCTTCATAATTCGAACTGATCACAAAAATGTACAGGTGTTACAGTCAATGGATTGCATAAATTCCAGACAAGCAAGATAGGCACATTTTTTTTTCACAATACGATTTCCAGATTACTTACATCCCTAGAAGTCAGAATACCTTGGCTGATGCTCTATCCAGAAAGACCCTTACCTCCCAGACAGCTTCTTCCTACCCTGAAAAACTGTTCCCAAGGAATCGAATAGTGGCTAACATCACTTCATTTTTTCAACAGATCAGAGAAGCTGCCTCCTCTCAACCGGAGCCCCATGGCATAACTGAACGAGATGGCCTGTTTTTCAAAGGTCAAAAAATATGGGTACCATCGAAGACCCTCAAGAAAGACATCTTGTCTTGGTGCCATGATCACAAGACAGCAGGTCATAGAGGGCAAGCCAGAACCCTGGACTTGTTAAGAAGAGCCTTCTATTGGCAGAGTTTTCCTGAGGATGTTAAAGGGTATGTCAGGACCTGCAAAGTCTGTTGTCGGAGCAAAAACAGTACCAAGAGGCCCATTGGATTGTTGCAACAAGACACCATTCCTGATCGCCCGTGGAGTCATATATCCACAGATTTCATTGTGGACTTACCACCCTCACAGGGACACACATGTATAATGGTGACTATCGATTCTCTCACCAAGATGGCCCATTTGTCTCCGCTTCCAGGTCTCCCAACTGCTGACAGCATGGCATTGGTTTTCATAAAAGACGTTTTTAGACTCCATGGTCTCCCAGAGAAAATCATATCTGACCGGGGGAGTCAATATGTCTCTAAATTTTGGAAATCACTTTGCGCTGCTCTTAACATCCAGCGTGCTTTATCGTCTGGATATCATCCCCACACAAATGGCCAGACGGAACGCTTGAATGCCACTTTGGAGCAGTACTTACGCAGCTACACGAACCTGGAACAAGATAACTGGGTGGACCTGTTGCCAACGGTGGAATTCGCATACAACAACGCCAGCCATTCAGCAAGTGGGATGTCTCCCTTCTACTGTTCATATAGTTTTCATCCCCAAGCCATTATTCCTCTCTCTCCCTTTCAACCTACCCTTCCGGCGGTTGCTGAAACACTGTCCAGGATAAAAGATACTCAAGAAAAAGCAAAGGTAAACTTGAATGACAGTTTACAAGTCTATAAGACAGGCCGATCGACACCGGCAGGTGGTACCTGATTGGAAAGTGGGCTCTAATGTGTGGTTATCCACTAAATACCTCCCAAGATGGTCTCGACCATCTAAACTCTCCCATTTGGTTCATTGGTCCCTATCCTATCACTGAGAAAATCAATCCAGTGGCATTCCGCCTTAAATTGCCACATGCATTGAGGCGGATTCATCCAGTGTTTCATGCTTCACTTCTTAAGAGTGCCGATCAGTCTCACAAGGCTCGACCTTTACCTATTCTTTCTCACTCCCCTGATTCATCTGAATACGAGGTTTCCCAGTTGTTGGATTCTAGGTACCGCAAAGGGTGCCTGGAATACCTGGTGCAATGGAAGGGTTTTTCTCATACGGAGGACTCTTGGGAACCCCGTTCACATATTCGTGCTCCAATACTTCTCAGAAAGTTTAATCGATCACATCCCGGTAAACCGGGGGGTCTGTGTCTTGGAAGGGGGCATACTGTCATGCGACGCATTCCTACTTGGCGTCTGTGGCCCCGATTCCGATTACGCACTTCCTAATTCCTGTCATGTTTTTCGCGTCACGTCCACTTAGCGATCTAGTCTTTTTTCCGCTTAAGCGAACGTGGCATTATTTAAGCCACACCCTATCTTCTTTCTGTGCGTTGCAACCCTTTCCAGTCAGCTGTGCTTTCTTTAGCTGCCGCGGTTTGCTATACGCTGTATTTCTGGCTCCGCTGAGCTTTCCTCTCTCTGCTCCTCCTCGTCCTTTCGGGTTCCGATTCCCGGGACCTCCTTCTCTCTCTATTTTTTCTTCTTTTTCTTTTGTATAAAACCGTCCTGTTAGCCTGCAGTTTTCCGTTTTCCTGTAGTAGGAGATATTTGTATTTCCTACACTTCCTGTTTCTTGGTTATTCTTTCCTCGCTTTCCATTTCTGAGATTTGTTGATTTCCGCTGAGTTCTGCTGCTACTACCTCCATCAGGATACCCACCTGCCGTTGTGATTCCCTGGGGTTTTTGCCTACACTTGGCTTTTTTCCCCTTTCCGGTCCCTCCCAGGACGGGGTCACGGTCAGTGCGTTTCTATCGCTCTCACTGTAGCTTCTTCTCGTGGGAGATATCCGCAACAAAGAGAAAAAGAAAAGGACTACAGAGCACATCGAACTCTCAGCTCTATAGAAGAAGACTCTGATTCAACAGGTGAGGATTTGGAGGAGGGAAGCGGGGTTATTGACGTCTTATCAGTGGAGACTGCTGACATAAATAAGGAGATTTTAAAAGGTTTTGATTTAAAAGAGTTTGATGCATTTCAACTTTGTCACAGTCCCGTGGAATAAGTGTAATGTGCTCTTCCAAGACTCCATCATCAATGATACAGCTGGTCTGAATTGCCTCTGGTATAATATTGTTTAATGTGGGTATAGAAAGGTTTTATTGGTGGTATTGCCTCCTTGATACTCATTCTGTTGTAAAATTGAAGATGAAATTGTATTTACATTGTTTTTTCCATCATTGTCAACTTATCTAAAAGTGATTTTAATAGTATAGTATTGAATTAGTATCTTTTTTTGTCTCCATTATATCAAATATTTTTGTTAAAGCCATGATACCATTATTCATAGAACTTAGTGTTATTTCTTACAATTGAGTCCCGTGGATATTCAGACCGAAAGATCGTCTTGGAGTCGGATTTACAAAGGAAACTGCAGTGGATGATGAGTTCAGCGTGGAATTTAGTGATTCAGTATATAAAATTGGGGCGCGTATAGATTTAAGGGGATAGCCAACAAGGGTGCTTGCGATTGTTTTTCTCTTGTACTAAAATTATCTCATCTTGGGGTGCTACCTCCGAACAGGTTTCCCTAGTCGGTAGACACAAGGCCTGGTCCAGGGCAATTGGTAGCTGTTGGTTTCCATGCTCCTTTCTTTATGAGCTAGCCAAAATCTGAGAAGGTTGGGTATGAAGTGTCATTCTTACTGGGGACTGATCAAAATTAAACTGTACTTCAGTCGTAGGAAAATATTTAGGTTGAAGTTGTTCCTCCATAGTTGCCTCTTTGGTCTGATCAGAGAGTCTGTCCAATTGAGAATTTATAATTATTTCCCCATTTTGTTCCATTTGTCAGTCGTACTCTGCCAGGGCAGAGTGTGGAATTTCTTCAAAGTGTATTAAAGTATCTCCCGGTTCTCCCTCTTTTATAAAGTGGGTTTTTGAGGCGGACAGGCAAGCATTTCACTTGGAGTTTGGTTAGGAACCTGTTTTTCCTGTTCCTCTTTATTTGTCCAATAAGATCTAATGTTGGCTGAAGTACTTTTAGGACAGAGTTCAAGGGGCTCTTTAGTTGAGCGAGTGGGTAATTTCTATCTTTGCCCTGAGCTCTTTCAGTTTGCAGAGAGCCCTATCAGACCTTGTCCTGCTCCTTGGGATTTCTTGTGTGGCATTGATGATATTAACGTATATGCATAACACATAAGACTCACCTCAATGTAGTCTACTTTATGCAAAAACTTACTCTAGAATGCAGAACACAGAACCAAATATAAACCAAAGATGACAAAATTAATAAAACCTTGGTACAAAAGCACCTATGTATAACAACAATATGATCTGCTCAAAGGCTCAGTGGCCCGCAGACACCAACCAAAGACTGATAAAATCAAATACATGTTCAATAATAAAATCAAAGTATAATAGTACCATCAGCTCAAAGCCTCCAACAACCTACAGTTACCTATTAAATGTATTAATGGGTCAGCTCAAAGGCTTCAAGGCCTGCAGTCACCACCTGAAATTAAAAGCAAGGACGTTGCAGAACAGAGGCCACAGTGTGCAATTCCAAAATCGCCTCCAAGGATCCAAAGGCCCACAGTTACCGATTAGAAAATAGTACTTGGTAAGTTATTTCCAGTTCTCAATATTCAAGCCAAACACAGGTATTGGTTAAATAGGTCACTGGGTCGGCTCAAAGGCTCCAAGGCCTGCAGTCACCACCCAAAACTAAACGCAAGAAGGTTTCAGTGCTGAAGCCACAGTGTATAATACCAAAATCAGCTCCAAGGCTCCAGTGGCCCACGGTTTCTGATTTAAGAGCGACACTAGGTCAGTTATTTCCAGTTATCAATAACAGTAAGTTCAATCAAGGCAAATGCCTGATAAGAAACACTGAGGAAAGGTAACGCGCACCAGAGGCAGATCATTGTAAATAAACTGTAAAGTATGCTGTAATTACATTGTGATGCATATTTCGTAAACACCTGCATATGTTGTTCTTGCTGTTTTGATTATGTACTGTAATTGAAGATATGCGCCACAATGCCTTCGGGCCAGGAGCGCTTTACAAATAAAATAAACACAAATAAAATAAATACAAATACAGACATTAGGCGCAATCAATTCCGGTGAACCAAACAGTTTACTCAGAAGCTGAGACATGTGTTTCCAAAGGCAGGCAGTCGCGGACAAAAGTAAACTGTCAAGGGGAAGGAGTGCTTTGTATCCTTAAACCTATCACCCTGAGCAAGGCATATGCAAAAATACGTTCTCACCTTTAGTTTCTAAAGGAGAAACCCACGCTTTGGGAGACAGTCTGGCCACACAGTCCACCCGGACGACTCAGACTGCCTCTCTTCGCCTCTATGCGTCATTACCAAAAGGAAGGCGTTTTTGTTGATTAGAATGCTGCCTCCACAATGAGCAGAAAAAACAGACTGAAAAAGTCAAAGAGCTTGCTCCAACTGCCTCTGTTCGCCTCTCCTCTCTACAATTCAAGAATCTTTTTTACATATTAAAAGTCATGCTAATAATCAAGTAAGAGTCACAAAGATGAATCATATACAGTTGGAATCAAACACCTCCTCTGAGGATGAGCGATGTCTGGTTAGTGACTCGACTTAGTGCAACCCCTTTGTGACCCTGTTGCTGCGACTAGCTATGACCATTGTTGGCATGAGAATAAAAATACATCCCTGGTCAGGGTTTCTCTTTCGATCGTGGTACAAGTAGATCATGTATGAATGACCTTGTCATCAGGAAGCAACATTACACCAATAACCACTTTGACCAATGGGGACCTTTCTACTGCTGTACAAACGGACAAAGAGTGTATTCTGTCCTGTAAGTGCTCTTAATACCAGGGATGTGGTGTCAAAAAGTAGCCCTCTTGCTTGTGATATGGATAAGAAGAAGTCGATATAGCAGTCTTGAGTTCAATTGAATCTGTTACTATTCTTGAAGGAAGGACTAACACTCCCTGTATGGGAGAATCGTCTGGGCTTGGAAAGCAGCAAGTGCTAGGGAACAACTCTGTTTTTAATATTTTGAGAGATATAGGAGGTCTGTATAATATGCATGTGCAAGGGACGACAAGCTTCTGGTCTCTAAAACCAGCGAAGGCAGCAATTGCGGTCAGCAAATGATAATAAACATCCTGTTAAGCCTCAGTCAAACAGGATTTTGGTGCAGTGTGTATGTAGAGAAGATAAGAAATTGATCTTGTATTGGTTGAATGTTTTGGCCCTCTTTGCCGAAGTTCTGAATCTTTGTGCTATCTGTACTAAGGACCTCGATAGAGTGGAGTTTATTGACTCGATTAGAAACAATTTGATGATTCTGGACATTGGTTCTAAGATTGTTTTTGATACAAGTATAAGAGAGTCTGCTCCTCCTAGGCAAGTTGGCTTTGATATCACTGAATATAAGCCCAGGAATTCTCACAATGATGTTATCAATAACCTACAAGGATCAAACTTGTAGAAGGATATTGTGATCTCTGTGTCTGAGGAGGGGTAAGGAGCCTAGGGAAGTTCAAATGGTGCATGTTTCAGTGGAAAGTCAAATGAAAAGCCCGATTGGTCCTGGTTAGCAGGTGCACTGTATAGGGGAGCCAGGGGGCCCGAAGGGGATTATAGCCTTTAGTGAAAGTGTTCATTTTAATGTTTTATCCTGGAACTCTCTAGGACTCGCAGATCTCTTTACAAATCTTGACCTAGGATTAAATATTAAAAAGGCACACAGTCATCCTGATACAAGAAACCTGGTTGGTTGACTGCCCTGTTTTTGACGGATATAGGATCTGTTTCTAGCCAGCTCGTAAAGGTTCTGGTGGACGTCCGGCAGGTGGTTTAATGCTCATCATCAAATCCCGTCCAGAGTTTACTAATATTAAGGAATATAACATTCAGCAGGGGGCTGGAGGGGCCTTAGTTGTGGAAGTGAGTATTATGCAAAAGGAGGTGATAAAGGTTCAGTTTGTGAATATTTTTTGGCACACAGTGATGTGCTTACTAAGTTCATTTTAAGACACTCAAATTTTATTCAGAATTTGCATGGCTCGACTGACAATGGATTAGTGCTATTAGGACAGGATTTGAATTCCACCAGGCTCTATGGGAATTATATTAAAACTTGGTCTGGTTGCCTCCTGTGGATTCTAACTCTAAAAAAGTGTACATGGTTTAAAATGGACTTTGTGCGGAGGATATTCCCGGTATGACGACCTGGCATAGAGTTAACAGTTTTTCAGTTTTGGATCATACTTTTGCTGATCATTTTTTATTCAATGAATGTAGTCTCATGAATGTTGTACAAAGTGTGTGGAGTGACCACAATATTTTGACGGCTGCTTTCGATCTGCAACTGTCTAGGTGTAATATGGGTGGTCCTGTTAATCTAGAGCTTAGTCCAGGTAATACCAGAGCTATCTGGAATGTTGGGGCAGTTACTTGCTTTAATAGGCAAATGGCATCTGTTTTAAATGATACTACGCAGGATTTAAATTCTTTTAATCTTACCAATTATGAATATTTTATAGATAGAAATGTATAGGACACAATATTGAAAAACAAGATGACTAACATGCAATTGGGGAAGCCTTGTCAATATACCCATGTTTTTGATTCTATTGCGGCGCAGAAGAAACGAGTGGTGAGGACGTTAATAAGGAGAGTGAATTGGTGCTTGATGAAGAAGTAACAGAAATAAAACTATTTAGGCAAAGTTTTAAAAATTGGCACAAGCAACAGTGTGCACATCTTCAAAAAGATGCTGAAACAATGTCTGACATAAAAAAGAGTGATGTGGGAAACCTCTGGCGACTGGTTAACTCTTAAGGCTGTGGGCAGTCAGAGAAACAAATCAATGCAGTTCCATTGGCTGATTGGGTCTGTCATTTTGAAACCGTTTATTAAATGGAGACAGTGCTTTCTCCTCCAATTAAATCCCGTATTGGACTAATGTGTCAATGATGGGACTATTGTTTTTGATCAAGAGATGGTGCAGGATATTATTGGAAAAGTAAGTAATTCAATGGTCCTTGGACGTATTGATCTTTCCAACTGGTTATTCAAGGGTGATCCATTGGTATGGACAACCATTCTGACCATCTTATTTATATAGCTGTTGTTGACAAGGGCTGCTTTTCTACTTTCTGACACACCTCATATTGTCCCAGTGTATAAAAGGGGTCTGAAAAGTGATTGAAGAATCTATCCCCCAATTATTATCCTTTATGCGGATAGTAAGCTTTTTGCCACTATCTTGCTACAACATCTTGAAGGATGGGCGGCAGGTGTGGACAGGTATAGGAAACCTCAAACAGGCTTTAGGAAGCTACATAGTACCAACTTGAATGGCAAAGTTTTGAGATGTCTGCAGGAATTAACCTTGTCTGGAAGTTATGAGTGTATATATGTGGCCTCAACTGATTTAACATCAGCCTTCGATCTCATGAATGGACACCAACGCTCAACAAAGTTGTATAATTGGGGAATTGCTGTGAGTCTTAGACTGATTATTGGGTTGCACGAGCACTCAAACATACAGGTGCATTTAGGTCAATCAGGATCTCTCTCAAGGAAAATCGGAACTAGGAAAGATTTGAGGCAGGGGTGCATCTTGGCCCCCTGCCTCTTTAAAATGTACATGTCGGATGTACACGAATTTTTGGAATTGTGCTTGTTTGTTCCTCTAAAATTAGGGTTGTGTAGATTAGTCTGGCTTTCTTATGTTGATGATTTTCTGTTATTTGATCGCACCCCTATGGGTTTACAGCAGTTGATTACAGCTTTTTTGGAATAGGCTGAAGAGAATTCTTTAAAAAAATAATACAAGGAATACTAAGGTTTTAAAGTTTACTAAGTATAGGAAAAAGTAGGTTTTTAATTCTAAGATTAACCAGGATTGTATCAAGGTGGTTGACAATTTAATTTATCTTGGCGTCCCCATAACTGGTAAGACTAGCAAGCAATAAATACTTGAATATGAGATGCATAAGGCCGCTGCTTTGGCATCTCAGATGTTATACATCAAATCCAAGTATTGCAAATTCTCATGGACCCCTGTAGTGAAATACTATGCAGGGAAGGTTATTCCGAAATTAATTTATGGAACCAAAAATGTGCAGTTCTGGGTGCTTAAATGCTCAATAAGTTAGAAAGTTCTATATGGAGCAAAGCACTGCATATCTCAAATGCAGCCCTGAGATGGAGTTGAATTCTATAACATCTAGAACCCAGTGGAAGTACGTGCAACTTTATTTTAGAATGTTGAACCCACCTAGGGACTCGTTGTATGGGGATCTGGCAGTGGTCATGACTTCTGGATGGGAAACCATGTTGAATTAGCTTGGTGCATATCGTGAAAAGGTGTTGTCCGATTTGGAGTTGTCTTCATCTGATTTAAAGACTAATCCAGGAAGAGTTAAAATAAGATTGTACCAACATGATTGGATCTGCACTCTGAGTCAAAACCATGATGTAATGCCACTGTGTCAAATCAAACACGAACACAAGCAACTTGGTGTACTTGCACCTTCTATGGCAATCTTTCCTAACCCACAAGAACGACTGGAATTTTTACGATTTCTATGGAATCTGCATCCGACTAGAGAGATTTTGAAAATACTTAAAATAACTGACCACCGGGTATGTTATTGTTGATTTTGTGAAGCTCAAAATTTGCTTGATTGTTTTTAATTCATACCATATTTTGCAGTGATTGGGTTTGTGAAGAGTTTGAATTTAGGAGATATGAACCCGTTAGCACTACTTTATTTGTGAAAACTTAGTAATACTGACTTAAGGGAGTGAAGAAGTGTTGAATTTTATTTCGAGTGATTATGTTTTATGAATTCACATTTAGATATCTAAAATGGGAACAATTTTTTTTTTAAGTTGGTATTATATTTTGTATAGTGATTTTTTACCAACTGTATATTTTATAACCGATGATTGTGTAATTGATTTTTTATCTGATGGGAAAATACATAATGTTGATAAGGATTGAAACATGCATTTTAACCCCTTAATGTGACATTACATTTGTATTGCCAAGGACGAGATAGCTTGTCCTTTTTTGGCATGTCATTTTGTGTGATCCCTGCAAAGCAGGGTTCACACCAAAGTACAATCCAATGCAGGGGCTATGTGAGGAGGAGGTTCCTCCTCACGGCCCGGGGGTTGGATATCCTTCAGTTTCACGTCAGCAGATTAATGCGTGTGGATGTGAAACTGAAAGTAATTTTTGCAGAGAAAACAGAAGGTGAGTTTCCTTCGTTTTCTCCCTCGATCTGAAGCATTATTGTGCCTTTCAGATCGAGGGAGGTGTCATTGGAAAGGGGAGACTCTCCCTTTTCCAACGACACCTTTCTTGAAGCATTGCTGGGTCAGAGCTGGCGCAGACCGCTCGATCCGCGCCCAGCAATGCCACTAGACAACCAGGGATCTGTTTCTAAAGTGGGGGGGTGATGCTTACTATGTGAGCAGCCCTCTCCCCACCAGCTCCCAAAGCATGGAATAGCATGTTTTGACCCCCCCCACCACCACCCCCGAGGGCGGATAGGCACAGTAATGTGCCCATCTGCCCCTAGGCAAGGGGCAAAACAAAAACCATACACACAAAACATCAGTTTTGGATGGGGTGGGCCATTAGACCACCAGGAATTTTATACAGTGAAAGGGTGGTGGACCGCGGAGACGAAAGGTACGCATGAATAATACACACATGCCAGATTGCTGCAGTGATAGATGGAAAGAGAGGACACCGTGATTCGTGTTTCAAACTTGATGAATGGTAAGCCTTTGTAGTTGCTGTTCGGCTTGCACATAAAGAAACACTTTGATAGGTTCCATCTAGAATGGAACCGGTTTTAGTTTTAAACTGTACCTTACGTCTAACTAATGCCCCGCGTTATTTGCAGAGGTCTGCTCACTGACGGCACCTGAGTCAGAACAGCGCCAGTGCCATTGCACCGCAAATTAGAATGCCGAATTGACAGTATGCAGTGAGGGCCACTTTCCCACTAATCTTTGATGTGGGAAGAGCACGCAACAATCCAGAGCCAGTTGCAGCTGCTTGTGTAGAAAAAGCTGTAAACTAAACAAAAAAGATTTGTTACCTATGGTCACCCCAGCAAAAACAAACCATAACTACTACTCTCCGATCACGGCCCCCCTTTCAAGCCATCCCTGGTGGTATACTGACCCTCACCACACCAGTAAAAACACATTTGCCCCTTCCTAGGGGCAAATTGCAAGATTGCACTAGCAATATGCCCCCAGGGAGGGCTACATGAAAGCCCCCCCCTATCCATTTGGGGTAGGGGGGAGGAACACCCCCTTTTCATTACATACGTCGCTGGTGGTTTGGGGTGCTCCCCCACCCCCACAATGTTTTTGTTCTGGATATTTTTTGTTTTCCCCGTACCCTACGGGCAGATGTCCTCATTAATCTGCCCATCTACCCCAGGGTGGGCAAACCTACTGCCCCATGTTTGAGGGAGCCTATGCCAAGATTTCTGGTGGCCCTCTCTCCCCCACCCCAAATGGATGGGGGGCATCTCATCTGCCATGGAGGGATACATGAGGTGCCCGCCCATCCAGTTGGGGTGGGGAGGAGAAGGCCACCCCCTTTCATTGTATAAAATTCTTGGTGGTCTAGTGCCCCCCCCCCACTCCTACCCAAAACTGATTTGTTTGTTTGTTTTTTTGTTTTTGTTATGTCCATTGCCTAGGGGCAGATGGGCACATTACTGTGGGGTAGCAAAATGTGCTACCCCATGTTTTGGGGGCAGGGGGGTGAGAGGGCTGCTTACATAGTAAGCAGCCCCCCCACTTTAGAAACAGATCCCTTGTTGTCTAGTGGCATTGCTGGGCGCGGATCGAGCGATCCACACCCAGCAATGCTTCAAAAAAGGTGTTGTTGGAAAGGGGAGGGACTCCCCTTTCCAACGATACCTCCCTCGATCTGAACGGCAAAATAATGTCTCGTATCGAGGGGTGAAACAAAGGAAATTCACCTTCTGTTTTCATAATGTCTGAGATCGAGGGAGGAAATGATGGAAACTCACCTTCTGTTTTCACTGCGGCAGCGGAAATGGCTGCCGCAGTAAAAATTACCTTCAGTTTCATGTCAGCATGCATTAAGCGTGCTGACGTGAAACTGAAGGAAATTCAACCCCGGGCCCGTAAGGGGGAACTTCCTCCTCACACAGCCCACGGTTGGATTTTACTTTTGTGTGATCCCTACTTTCACACAAAATGACAAGCTATCTCGTCCTTGGCAACACAAACGTAAAGTCAAGGACGAGATAGCTTGTCCTTGGCACTTAAGGGGTTAAAATACACGTTTCAACCTTATCAATATTATGTATTTTCCCATCAGATAAAAAATCAGTTACACAATCATCGGTTATAAAATATACAGTAGGTAAAAAATCACTATACAAAATATAATCCCAACTTCCCAAAACATTTTTTTTTCACCTTTTAGATATCTAAATGTGAATTCATAAAACATAATCACGCAAAATAAAATTCAAAACTTCTTCACTCCCTTAAGTCAGTATTCCGAAGTTTTCACAAATAAAGTAGTGCTAACAGGTTCATATCACCTAAATTCAAACTCTTAATAAACCCATTGACTGCAATATATGGTACGAATTAAAAACAATCAAGCTAATTTTGGTCTTCACAAAATCAACAATAACATACCCAGTGGTCAGTTATATTACGTCTTTTCAAAATATCTCTAGTCAGATGCAGGTTCTATCGAAATTGTAAAAATTCCAGTCGTTCTTGTGGGTTAGGAAAGATTTTCATATAAAGTGCAAGTACACCAAGTCGCTTGTGTTCGTGTTTGATGTGACACAGTGACGCAAAACCATGATGTAATCCCATGTGGGTCGACCATCCCTAAGCCCAGCCTGGAGTTCTGGCTGGGCTGCGCTACACCTTCTCCCTCTGGGAAAGGACGGGGAGCCCGCTGAGGGTCCCTGAAACCGCTGCTGGACTTGTGGATGGTCAACCCGCATGTGGGACAACCACTCAAGGCCAGGGACATCACCCCCAACCAGCCTGAAGCTCTGGCTAGGCTGTGTTACACCTTCTTCCTCTGGGAACGGACGGGGACCATCCTGGGGCTCCCTGGGACTGCCGTTGGACTTGTGGACGGTCGACACTTTTTCCTCTTCCACCCAAGTAGGTGCACCCACACATGATGAGATACTGTTTTCATCCGGACATCTGTGGGAATGTGGGAAGGTAGGACATGTGTTTGTCAGCGTGTTTCAGTAGTTTCCAGGTGGGAAATGTCTGAAAATTGTGTTTTTTCTTCAAATTTGGGACTTTGCCAGGGCTTGTAGGTAATACAATCAGGGGCGATTCACGCACGTCAGACCTCTGTCGATTCCCACGGGTGTCTTATTTTCTGAAATGCATGGGGATCCCTGTTTTCCTTGGTGGCTCCGACACCCCGGGCCCAAATCTGTAGGTTGTCCACAAGAGCAAATTGCCGCAGAATCTGCTCTGCCGAAAGACTTGGGGTTACCAGTGGTTTAGCCTTTTCCCTTTCCGCCCAGGTAGGTGCGCCCACACACGTGAGGTACCGTTTTCGTCAGGACACCTGTTGGAACGCGGGAAGGTAGGACATTTGTTGTGTTTGCATGGTTTTCATAAAGTTTTCAAAAATTTGCTGGTGCACTTTTTCACACAACCCTTTCAGTTCCCAAATGGTACCTACATTTAGTCGCTGCTTTAGGCACTATACACTTTTGTAACCTTCACAAGTCACCTGCCCTTCAAAAGGTCTGCCTGTGCTCTTTCAAAAAATGCGTGCGTTCCTTCCTCGCCACATTTGTTTTCCTTACTTACACATGCTAAGTACCTCTGTTTAGGCCGTAAGCATACAAATCTTGTGTACCATGTCTCAGTTTTTGCTTTGTGAAACATTACGGAAAATTTGTGATTTCCTAGCTGGCAGAGTCGGGGGAATGTAGCGGAGCATTGCTTTTCTAAAAATTCGCAGATGCCATTGAATTACTGGATCAACCATGTCCACCATATACCTTTTTTTCTGTCATTTTTCCCCAAACTATGGAATTCTTCCCTACATAGTTGTTGCCTAACCTGCACACATCACCCCTTCCTAAACCTGGAATTTTGTCTACTTTTCCAAAATGTATGCCTTTCTGTCTTCCCATTCAGCTTTCCTACCCTACTCTTCCATTCCGTTCCCACATGTCCTATTGGAAAAAAGGCCAACATCGCCTACCCCTCAAAAACCAGCTGGTAACCATATCAAAATATGTTTTTTTGGTTTCCCTTCAACCTGTTCTTGAAAGCCTGGAAAATGACAAATTAAGCACAGCAAACCATTTTTGTTCCTAGCTCTTACAAGGAAAAAAACCACAGGTGTCTTTGTACATCATTTTATAGGCATTTTCTAAAAATAAAAACGATATCTTCTCCCTTTTTGGTTATTTTCTCTCACCCCCTACAGCAAACTAGGATTCCTTGGTGGTCAAATTTCTCATAGATATCTCATGTAACACAAAAGTTACAAGGGATTGAATGGCGACATACAGAAATCACCAAAAAAGGCCTTGGCACCAGGGTGGCGGGGGACGAGGGAGCCTTGGCGGTTAAGGGATTCAACTATATATAATAGAAAATAAAAAAACATTCGGATTCCTTGCTTGTCCTTTGTGAAGTTCAACAAGGGTCCTCAATTTCCCTGTTACTATTCAACATTTACATTCGTCCACTATTAGACATCTTTTCACAATTTAATCTAAGATACCACTCATATGCCGACGTTACCCAAATCTACGTCATGCTAAAAAAAATCTAGATGCAGTTAATCGAATATATTTATGTGCCCAACACATAAAAAGATGGAATTAAATCCCACTAAAACCAAAATTATTCTGTTTGACCCAAGAAACTGGTTTGGCAGACTCACATTCCTGTATCCCCTACCCCGCTCTATTCAAATTACCTGCTGTTTTTTCTTATGAAGTTAAGAGCCTTGGTTCCCTCTGACAGTCGAACCTGAACTGTAATTTACATGTCAGCGAAATTGGGAAATCAATTTATTTTCGTCTTCAACTGTTGCAGGTTATTCAAACTGTTGCAGCCTATTCTTTACTGGGACACTGGCAAACTCAAAACTGGACTATTGCAATGCTCTTCTCATGGGCATTCTGGCTGGCCAAATGTATCATCTTCAAGTCCCACAAAATGCAGCCGTCTGGCCTCCTTTACAATCTCCCAAGAACCATATCACTATCCGGTTTTCTTAGAAGTCTTCATTGGCTCGCAGTACAACTGAAGATCCTTTTTAAGATCCTCTGTCTTGTTTTCAAGTGCCTCAATGGCCTAGTTCCCAGCTATCTTGTTTCCAAGATTTCCTCACATTGTCCAACTCGTATAGTAAGATTCACTAGTCAAAATCTTCTGAAGATCCTCTCTTCTCACTTCAAACATCGTGGAGACAGACGTTTTTCTGTAAGAGGTCCACAAGCCTTGAACTCGCTGCCTCCTGATACTCAGCTCCCTATCATTATTTCGGAAGAAGTTAAAAACTTCTCTTCCAATAACTCACTCACTTTATGATCATCCTTGTGTTTTCCATTGTTTACCATATTGTTAACATCTGAGCCTAGACTGAGTTTCTGCTTCGTTCCCATGAGGATCTGCACATTATAAATAATCAAATATTCCTGTAGTGAAGTCCTGGAACTACTGCTCACCACACCAAACACACTTTCCTCCAAGATGCCTTACCACTGCTCATACCTAATGGAAGCTAGTTGGCTCTCCTTTATTACACCTTGTGTTTTGCCTGCACCTCCTTGACATTACAACAAATGCTCACTTCTCTACTTGTTCCAGGCCCAATCTTTGCATGCTCCAGGTTGGCTCCATGCCTTTACCAACTTGGTCCTCTTTGGTCAAACATGACCTTTACTCCAATCTCACTTTCTCTTATAGCACCCCCTGTCTTTTACAGTGTTCCTTTCACTTTCCTCCTTTTCGCATGACAGATGTTTCACATTCCCTCTTTTCACCTGGTATTCGTACTCTCCTCCTCTTACATTCTCCTTTCTCCATCTGCTCTCCTCCAGATTGTTCTGAATGCACTCTCTCATAACAACCGCAAAACCTGCCCCTTAAATATGGGCCTCATTTGACTTACACAGGATTCAGGTGTTTCTCCGTGTACCTTCTACCATGAATGATTTTCTTTGTAACCTCTCAATGACTGCCTTAGCCCTGTCTCCACTTTATATGGATCTGTAGTGTGAGCCGATAAAGCACTGCAACACCTTCTTGCTTTGATTTGCATGCTTTTGCCATGAGTGTTGTGCAGTCCAAAGACTGTAATCCATGGACCAGCTTGGCCTTCTCTATGTGACATTGTGGGACAGGGATTCTCCAGGTGCACATGTCCTGCTGTGGTCTGTGTTTCCTGCACAATGTCTATTGCATATTTCTAGTTTCCGCAATGATTGTGTCCGTGTTGACTGCGTCCTGTGATGTATGAAAGTCTATGTACTGATTCTCTGTGGTGGGAATCACCAAGTGGGTTAACGTGTGCGTGTGAAACTCTGCCCTAAATACCTTAAAGTGATATCACCATTATGATATATTCTGTGGTGCACCCCTGCCTTCAGCACTTGGTTTGAAGGAGTTGGCCATGGGATCCTCCCCGTACCACCACCTGGTGTTAGCATCATGGTTTGAGTGGTGTCACCAGACACCCTGTGTTACCCCTACCATCACACCAATGGCCAGGCAGGGGAATTTGTCACACCTCATCCTTGGACCACCCCCCCTCCCCAGCTCTACCTCCGCCGTCTGCTTTAAGAGGACAGTGGCTGCATTTCAGACTGGCGAGGAGGGCAGCATATCAAGATGCTGCTAATAAACAGTTAAAATGTGTATAACTGCACAAGATGTTTTTGAAAGAATAATTGTTTACACAGTAGGAGTGAATGACAGATAACTACTAGCTGGTTAGAATTCTCAGCTGTCTGTCATATGTCAGTCCCCTCTTAAAAACTGCATCTGTGTCAGGCACAGGTGAACCTCATGTGGCACATGCAATACTCTCACACACTCATGTGCTTCTTGCTTCCTGATTCTTCAATGTGCCTGGGCCACAGTGTACAATAGATAATGGAAGCAAGCCCAATGCTACACAAATGATGAATGTGCATTGGAGTGACATTTTAGCACTGAAAAGAAGATAATCCAGCCAATATTGGTTATCCAAGCTGTCTTTGTGGCCAGCCGTGCTTGTCTGTGAAAACATCGACATCCTAAGATGCCCCCATCTACAAAGAAAGAAACCTCCCTGTACCTTTGACAATTAGCTGCTTTTCATCAAAATGAATCAACACCAGCATGGCAAGGCACTGCTTCTCCTACAAGAACCGCAACAGTATGCTGAGAGCAAGCAACCGATCAGAGTAGAGTCAGAGAGTGACCCTTGTCCCAGTGAAAATCAGGTCGGCAGAGCAGTGGACTGTAGGAGTTGGTTATTCTTGTTTTCATGGTTACCACTAGCCCAAATTCTGAAGAATATTATTCTGTGAAGATGTTGAAGGTGATGATTACTAACAATGCTGATGATGCCCTAACCTGTAAAATATCAAGCATGCTACGTTTTGTATGTCTAGGATCAAAATGTAGCAGAGAGGAACATTAGACAATTTGTTGCTTGGAAACACCACCAGGTCACCCGAGTCTCCTTCACACAATTTCTGCAATACTCCATCAAGGAAAAGGATGCAAGCATACATGTTTATTTCCACAGCATAGGCAGCACACACATTTTGTATGTCTCTCTCAGGAGACTTAAGGCTGGATGGAGACACTCAGATGCTTGATGAATATACTCTCAAGTCTGGGATGAATTTACCCATCACATTAACCTAGGTAATAAAGTTGGAGGTACACTGGGGCCAAGACTGTACGCACCTCTTCTGTGAAGTGTACCCTGTAGGCGATACAAGAAGGATTTCCTAGAACTCTTTTCAATTCCCTGCAGGTCCTAAGTAATTGGCCTACACATTTTCCCCAGATTATATCAACAACACAGTGAAGAGAATTTGCAAACCACATCTTGCATAATGCATTAAAATATCAGCAATAAAACCTGTGGAGGATCTTAAAACTTCCAGACAAGATTCAAATGGTGAAAACTTGCCAAGAATCCCAAGGGGCCAAAGGAGTTCCCTCTCGCTCCTTCGAACCAGTGGAGTCTAAAACACTTGACCTCATTTCACAAAAAACACATCAGATCACAAAACATCTCCCAGCATGCAACATTCTCAATCCCAAAACCTGGGCCAGAATTCACAAAAATTAGATGCACACCATAGCCCACATATACAGACCTGATTTTCAAAATGAGTATTGGAAGTTATGCGCAGGTGGGGAAAATGAGCAGGACCACGAAGAGCAGATAAGAACCTTAATAAACACTTTCATAGTGTTCTCTTACAGACTTTACAAAACCCCAAGTCAGACCCCAACATAGGAGAGGGCAGCCTGCTGGCGTCAGGCACAGGGCCTTTAACACTGCATGAGCATCTTACCACACATCTAACTTGTATGCAAACCTGGCCAGATGACAGGCAAGGAACAACAGGAAGTACAATGGACAGCACCACGTTATGGCCACTGGCCCTGCAAGTTGACGGGTTGGAGGGAGTCAAAGCAGAAGGAGAGGAGATTGAAAAAGACCAGCAGTTTTCAGGTGGGGAGGAGGAGAGACTTGCACACAACAGCTCAATATCTTACAGCTACACCTTAAAACCGCTTACCTGTGGTGCAGAGGCTGTGAAGACAGTTTGGGGTTTTCCCACCAAGGAGCAGAGAGGAGACTCTAGTGGTCCATTCTGCCCATGTGCCAGTCCCTATATCTTCAGCCCATGCACCACCGAACATCAAAGAGCAGCAAACAGCACCAGCCTATGATATGATATATGATATGGCATTCATAACGGGCCTATACACAAGTGTTTCAAGGTGCGACGAGGCAATGGAGGGGAACAGAGGAAGGCAGACAACGATCCTACTAGGCCAGGGGTCATTCAGATCGTGCAAGTGCATGGGAAGGGGGAGGGGACAGTGCAGTACATGGGATAATAAAATAAATAACAGTATGTAAAAGTAAGGCCAGCAGGTGGCAAGGGTAAGTTCAGGCAACAGGTGTAAAGTGCTGGTAGTGGGACTATAGGGATACAGAAAAACAGTCCCTAAGTGGGGGTGGGGGGGTTGCCAGGACGGAAGTCCAGGTGTGAGACTGGTGGGGGCGGGGGGCCTGGGCCCGTTATCAGAGGGTGGCCAGGTAACCAGTGCAGGTTCGGTTGCAACCAGGAGGTCAGCACGGGAGAGGAGGAGAAAAAGCAGATGCAAAGAGAAAGGTTTTGAGGTGCTTCCAGAACCGGAGATGATTCTCCTCAAGTTTCAGGGAGGCATGGAGGCTGTTCCAGAGGGAGGCCCCAGCTGAGGAAAGAGATCTACCACCAACTTATTGCTTGGAGAAGTGACTGACCCTGAGGGAGTTGAAGGCGGATGAGCGAAGAGCTCGAGAAGGAAGATATTTAGGAAGAGAGAGTTGAAGGTATTGAGGCCCCAAGTCCCAGAAGGCCTTGTGGACAATGCAGATGGTTTTGAACTTAATCCTCGCTGCCACTGTGAGCCAGTGCAGTTATTTCAGTCCTGGAGAGATGCGATCCCTGGGCTTGAGGCAAAGGACAAGTCTCGCAGTCCTGTTCTGGATGAATTGCAAAGGGCAGAAAGTAGAAGGAGGCAGACTAAGAAAGAGGTTTTTACAATAGTCCAGCCTAGAGAGAACCAGAGCTCTCGAGACAGTGAGCTTCTGGGGGAAGGAGAGGAAAGGAAGAATACCTCTGAGGAGGTGCAGCTGGTAGTGTGACTTCTTAGAGGCAACGGAGATGTGAGGAGAGAAGGAGAGTGTGGAGTCGAAGATGACCCCAAGGCTTCTGGTCTCACAGGTGGGAGCAGGAAGAGGGCCAAGAGAGGCCGGCCAGAGAGTGACAGGAAACGAGGGTGTGGGTGTGCTGATGAGGAGAATCTCAGTCTTACTGGCATTAAGGCAGAGTTCATTGGCGGCACACCACTCCTGGATGGCGGACAGACAGTCAGAAATGAGAGAGGGAGAAGAGGTGGCTGGGGGGTAGCCTGAAAATGAGCTCAGTGTCATCCACATAGCACAGGAAGTTGGGGCAGAGCGCAGCAATGCGGTGGGCCAGAAGTGCAAGGTATTGGTTGAACAGCCAGAGAGAGAGGTTAGACCCTACAGTAAATTGACCAGATCGCCCACAAACATTTTTATCAGAGAGGGAAGCACCACATCACCAGGAAAGAGAAAGGAGGAGCGTCTACAAATGTTATTACATGAAGCAGGGGTAGGCTAATTAGAAGATGACACACGCACAAACATTGAGGAGAACCCTTTGAGATTTTAAGAATAAAAATCATGACGCACCTCTTTAACATGGCATAACGGAGCCTCCTCTATCCGATCTTTCTGACCCAATCTTTTGTTTGTCCCCTTTATGTGCGCCCTGAGACCTACGGGTGAGTGGCGCATTATAAAAATTAAAATAAATAAATAAACCAATCCTATGAGCCAGAGCAGCTTTAGAGCTCCAGGGGTGAGGACGAGAGGCATCCATTCAAAAGACAAGGACAAAAAGAAAGCAGGACATAATAGAACAGACCACGGGAATCAGTTTGTCTTTCTCTCCTTGCGTCTGCAGGAGGACCTAGAGGAGGTTGAACACTACACCTGGGCTTACTAAGCCCAATTCTGCAGTAATACCACCACACCAAGTGCCTCAGCAGCATTGCTACTCTTACCAGAGGACCAAGGTACCAACGATAGACTTGGCAGAATGATTAATACAAGAATTAAAGAAAAAACAAAAGGCATTTTCTTTTCCTGTTTTCATACAAAAACCTGTGGAAGCATCCTTAAAACTGCAAGAATTTCCAAACAAGTGACAATCTTGAAGAGGGCAAGGAGTTGGGGGAGACAATATACCTAATGGACAGCATCTATCCAAAGCACTAATTGAGAATCCCAGATGTCTATGCCATGTCTTCAGACCTTTACTTCTCCTATGCCCGTACAACTAACCAATCAGGATACAGACATGTATCCTCTCATTGATAGACAGATAGCCACAACTCACCAATAAAAAGAGCAGAGGCTTCCATTGTTTGTCACAGACATGGGGGAAGCAGACATGCTTTTCACCACTCTTGACATAAGGGGAAGATACTAACTGGTGCAAGTTAATGTTGTTGCTGTCAATTATATAGCAGACCCTGTGGCTGCTCAGAAAGCTTTAATTAGTTAGTCGACTGTTTATTCCAAGTAAAATATGAAAAATGTAAATACTCTTCAATGTAATATACCAACGGTAAAGGCTTTGCATTAAATGTATGAAGTACAAGGCTTAGAGCGAGAAGCTTATAATATACATCAATCTATCTACAGTAAGGGTCAAGCTTGTGGAACCCTTTAAACTCACTATTTTTAGATCCGGACATTTAAAAACTCCTTTCAAAGCTAGTGTTAAAGACGTAATCCTAGCTGCAGCAAAAGACTGAATTCACCCTACTAAACAAACATGTATAGGGCATGTAAGTTAGGAATTGTTTGACACCATGAATTCCAAAAAGGTCAAATGCATCATATGCACCTGCGACCCCTGAGATCTCCCTTGCTACCCCTGTGGTCTCCCTTGCTACCGCTAAAAAAGATTTTTTTAAATAAAATAAGTTCAAGGGCTGTTGCCAGCACCATGTGGCTCTTTGCTTCTGGGGTGGCTGGTTTTCTTGTCCAGGCCTCTAAAAAAAAAATAAATAAATAAAAAAAAAAAAAAGAACAGGGGTTCCACAGGTCTAACACTTTCAGCAGTGACCCTAAATTAGAAAGAATATAAATACCTAATTTGTCTTTCTGGAATTCTATACAATAATTGCTAGACTAATTAAAGTTTTATTTCGGGCACACTTCAAGGGGTGAGTCAATGATTTAGTCTGTTCTTAAATACCTCATCTCAGCCTTTCATCTTTCTGGGGTCGATAAATCAGTACCAACACAGGTTGGGTGATATTGTATTTATTATACATGAAGCGCTTAAGCCTAAGTGCTATATAATAACACAGCATTATCATTTGGCCATGGCCGTCTGCTTGCATTTACAGTAATTTGGTAATATGGGCCTATACACAATGATCTTAACGATACATATGGCGATCTATTCTTGTATGAAATGTATATCACATTATAATTATATCGTAGCCATATTTTCCATACTGTACTTAGGAAGTGGTATCACATAGCATTGTTCCTGTTTTGTCAAGGGGTGAAAGGTTGTGTTCCATCGCTTCCCAGATATCACTCCGGCATGGGGTCAAATGACATAACTTCCTTTGATGTCATCAGAGGTCAAGGGTCATATGATGTCACTTCCGCTACCCCAGGAATTTTTGGGAAATGACGTCCCTGTGGTGGAGGCTTTAAGGTGTGGGGATTTTGTGAATTAGACTATCCATCATCAGGTATGAAACACTCAGATGGTTCTAACGTTAAAACAAACACCCTACAAATGCATTTTATATCAGCATTAAATGTGAAGACACAATTCAAATAGCACTGCCACAACCGTCACATTCCCATCAAAGTATATGATAATTGAGGCTCACAAAATCGTTCCCACGTGCCTAGATTCAGGTGTTGTTTCCAAACTCAATTGAAAAGGCATAGTATACAATTCGCATTTGGCAGCAAGACAGCATTGGCTGTTGATGCTTGGGAGTCTCTTGGGGGCACATTTCAAAAGGATCTATGGGGAGGCTTTGACTTCAGCTGGGAAAACCCATCTAAAACAGCGTAGATAATGGAGAAGTTTTCCAATGCACAATCCACTGAACGATTTGTCAGCTTTTATCACGGAGGGTAAATTACAGGAAGCCAAACTTTAACTTCATTCCCAAGCCTATCCACTCCCCATTCCTCAAAACAAAAAAGGCAGGGAATCACGTACCAGTGATAAGTGAACAGCTTTGAAAGAGGTCTGTCTTTGGCTGGCAAGTACACATTTAAAGGCACACAACCTTTTGCTTGTTAGACTGATGCTTCTTTGGAGAGTGTGTGTATACCAACATCCACACATTGCAGCTTCTCTGCAAAAATCCTAGAAAAAGCAATATAGTGAAAGAGTAGATCAAGATGATCACAGGGCATGTTTACTGACCTCTGCACATGATCAAAAACAAAAGGCAGCAAACGAAGGAGCTGAAAACCTACATGACAACTTAAAGGCCCTGACAAAGGCGTGGTGGGGCAGTGGCAGTAAGATGCAAGGAATGATCCTCAGCCGCAACAACTCATTCAGAAGAGTCTATACAGCTGAATTACAAACCTGCAAACTCTAGGAGCAATGATCAAACATGCTGTAACTGTAGATGACGAGAGCAAGTGACATCACTGCCAAACTGACATTCATAGATACACTGAACATGAAGCAGATATGCACTCACCATGAAGAAATACAGACAATAGGTCAAACTTGCATTTAGACATGAAGAATATAACCTGCACCAATAGACATGAGTAACATAATCAATGAACATGCTGAAACACAAGATACATATAAAGCTTGCTAAACATGGAAACGCAACAGCAATCAGCGTACATTCTGAATAAAATGGACAGTGAAGCCATGTTAGAGTAAATGGGAAGCCTCGGAGAAGCCTCGAAGCTGCAGGCAGATTTAACGTGCTGAGATTAGCTAAAATACAGACCTGTGCAGGCCAGACAGTGGCTGCACAGCCCCCTCCAAAGTTACTGCGAAAAGGGAGGATTGGATGGCTCGGAGAAGAATATAAAATAACAATTCACATGCGTTAGGCATATTTCTCTTAGATTGGGTAAAAGAATCAACAGCTTTTCAATGCCAGATGTCCATTAATTAGAAGCTCAATACTGCGTGGGCAGTAGCTCGACCAAGTCTCCAGTGGCCAGTGAAAGTAATAGCACTCATATTAATTTGAGCTAAAATCATAATAAAGTAGAGTAGAATCATTCAAAACATGGTCTCCTCACATGTGATTTATAATTGAACAACAGTGTCCATTCATGAACTCCAGGCACTGGGAGACACCTGCCTCAACTCCCCACAGATTCCCAGAACGAGAGACGCTAGACAAGGTCAAGTACAAAGCTAGATACCCTGGCATGTGGCCTAGAAAATCAAGGATCATGTCTCATTCAATTAGAAGAGGCAGCTTCCTGATGTCACTTCTACAATTATTTTTGTTCATGTGCTGATGACCTGCCAAATATCCAAGGTTGGTAAGACAAACGCCAAACCATTCAGCTCTCAAAAACTAGGCAGCTGTATAGTTGTTGCATTGGCCAATTATCTGTTGCTAAGATGATATCTTTCTTGTATCAATTTAGCTGTGATGACCTCAGATAGTTAATATCCAATGATATGATATGATATATGGCATTTGTAACGCGCCTATACATAAGTGTTTCAAGGCACGACGAGGCAGGGAGGGGGGAACAAGGGGAGACAGACAACGATCCTACTAGGCCAGGTGTCATTCAGATCGCGCAAGTGCATTGGTAGGGGGGACGGGAAAAGTACAAGGGGGAAAGGGAGAGGGGAAAGTGCAGTACAGGGTTAGTAATGAACAAGATAAATAATAAGGGCCAGCTGGTGCCAAGTGCAAGATAAGTACAGACAAGTGCTGGGAGGGGGGGGCTGTAGGGATACAGAGACAGTCCCGCAGTGCAGGGGTTGCCAGGAAGGCAGTGCAGGGGAGAGTGGCTGGGCCAAGGACCGAGATTTGTGAGTGGCCCAGTTGCTGATTCAGTACAGTTTCAGTGATTTAGCAGGGGAGAGGGAGAGAGGAAGCAGAAGCAAAGAGGAAGGTTTTGAGGTGCTTCCGGAACCGGAGATGGTTCTCCTCAAGTTTCAGGGAGGCAGGAAGGCTGTTCCAGAGGGAGGCCCCTGCTGCGGAGAGAGATCTCCCCCCAACTCGTTGCTTGGAGAAGCGGCTGACCCTGAGGGAGTTGGAGGCGGAAGAGCAAAGTGCTCGAGAAGGAAGATATTTAGGAAGGGAGAGTTGAAGGTAATTTGGACCCAGGCCCCAGAAGGCCTTGTGGACAATGCAGAGGGTTTTGAACTTAATCCTTGCAGCCACAGGGAGCCAGTGAAGCGATTTCAGTCCTGAAGAGATACGGTCCCTGGGCTTGAGGCCAAGGACAAGTCTCGCAGTCCTGTTCTGGATGAGTTGCAGAGGGCGGAGAGTAGAGGCAGGCAGATTTAGATAGAGGCTGTTACAGTAGTCCAGCTTCGAGAGAACCAGGGCTATGGAGACAGTGAGCTTCTGGGGGAAGGAGAGGAAAGGAAGGATACCTCTGAGGAGGTGCAGCTGGTAGTGTGACTTCTTAGAAACGTCAGAAATGTGAGGAGAGAACGAGAGTGTGGAGTCGAAGATGACCCAGAGGTTTTTTGCCTTGCAGGTAGGAGCAGGAAGAGTGCCAAGAGAGGCCGGCCAGAGAGCTGCAGGGAAGGAGGGAGTGGGTGTGCCGATGAGTAGAATCTCGGTCTTACTGGCATTAAGGCAGAGGTCGTTGGCGGCACACCATTCCTGGATAGCAGAAAGACAGTCAGAGATGAGGGAAGGAGAAGAGGAGGCCGAGGGTAGCCTGAAAATGAGCTGGGTATCATCCGCATAGCACTGAAAGTTGGGGCAGAGAGCAGCGATGCGGTGGGCGAGAAGTGCCAGATACTGGTTGAAAAGCCAGGGAGAGAGGTTAGAACCCTGGGGGACACCACAGGTAGAGAAAAAGATGTCAGATAGGAAAGACCCCAGTTGGACCTGGGAGGGTCGATTTGAGAGGAAAGAGGTCAGCCAAGCCAGAGCCTGACCAGTGATACCCAGGTTATCACGGAGACGGATAAGCAGGATGGGATGGTTGACAGTATCAAAGGCAGAAGAGAGATCAAGCAAAATGAGAACACATGGAATGTTAGAGTCAAGGTTCGAGAGCAGGTCCTCATGGATGTTCAGGAGAGCAGTTTCCGTGCTTCTGGCAGCTCTGAAGCCAGACTGATGGCCATGAAGGCTACCGACAGATTCAGCATGGAGATTGCAAGTTTCTCCAGGTGCTTGCCCAAGAAAGGAGTGATAGAGATAGGGCGATAGTTAGCTGGGCAGGACGGGTCGGAAGAGGGTTTCTTTAGAAGGGGGTGCACAAGGGAGTGCTTAAAAGGGATGGGAAGACTCCAGAGGTGAAGGAGTGATTGCAGAAGTCCGCAAGGGTAGGAGCCAAGGAGTCGATGTGGTCCTTAATAGTTTTGGAGGAGCAGGGGTGGACCTGTGTTGACGAAACTTTCATAGATCGGACTTGTCTCGAAACCTCATCAGCAGAAAAAAGGGGAAAGGCAGAGAAAGAGAGAGGAGGGGTGGCTGCAGAAGGGCCAGAGGATGGGCAGGGAATAGGGGGGGGAGGTGATGGGAGGAGAGTGAGGACAAGATGTCCTGAGTTTTTGAAATTAAGTGAGAGGCCAGTGCCGTACAGAGGGCCTGGGAGGGGACAGGAGAGGTAGAGACTGCAGCAGGGTTGGCCAGCTCCTTGCAGATTTTAAAGAGTTCAGCCGAATTGTTAGATGCCGCAGTGATGCGGGCTTGGATAAGGGCTCTCTTCTTGGTGAGAACGGAGAGCCGGTATTGCCTTAGGAGCAGGCGACAGGCCAGTTTGTCAGAGGATGAACATGAAGCACGCCATTTTCTCTCTGCCACCCTGCACAAGCGTTTAAGGGTGACGAGATCCGAGTCATACCAGGAGTTACATTTGGCTTTGGGCTTCAGGCGGATTCTCATAACAGGGGCAAGGATATCAAGAGTATCAGATATAGAAGAGTAGAGAGTGGAGAAGGCTGTGTCAGGGTGGGAGTCAGCCGAGGGGGGGAAGAGGGGGCGAGAAGGTGGCAGCGAAAGCCTCAACTGACACACGCTTCATGGGTCGGATGACCGAGAAGGAAGATGGCAGTGATGAGGGTGGCTTTGCCTGAGGGGTCGGGAGGGTGAGGTGAGAGGAGAGGAGAAAGTGATCACTCCAGGAGAGAGGGGTGGAGAGAAGGACAGAGAGGGGAAGGTCAGAAGAGATCAGGGCATCAAGAGTGTGCCCAGCAGAATGGGTTGGCCCAGACGGGAGAATAGAGAGTGAGAGAGAGTCGCAGAGGTCGCGAAAGAGTCCAGAAGGGGGACAGGAGGCATCCAGGTGGATGTTGAAGTCTCCAAGAAAGAGGAGTTGAGTGGTTGAGGACAGGAGTGAGGAGGAGAGGTCCGCCCACTCGGAGAGGAAGGAGTAAATTTGACCAGGTGGCCGATAGATAGTAGCCACTGTAAGGGAATGGCCAGGAGAGAGAGAGAGTCGGCAGACTAGACATTCAAAAGAGGAGTAGGTCTGCGTGGGAATAGCAGTGGCAGGAATCCACTCAGGGAAGATAAGGGCCACACCCCCAGTACGGTTGGGCCTGGGCACGGAGAGGATCTTGTAGCCGTCAGGTAGGAGTGTGTCAAAGCTGGTGATAGAGCTGGCCGTGAACCATGTCTCAGTGAGACAGAGTAGGTCAAGGTCCAATTCCTCAAGAAGGCGGCAGATATCAGAGGAATGTTTGACTGTAGAGCGAGAGTTAAGAGTGGCAATGTGGAGAAGGTTGCCATCTTTGAAGGACTTCCGGGGAGGGGTACAGATCAGAGGTACGCCCTGCGGAGGAGAAAAAGGAGCACGGGACGGGGCAGGGAGGGAGGGTAGAGGCAAGGTAGCCGAGGACAGAGGAGGGGGGACAACAGGCGCGGAAAGGAAGTTGATGAGGCGCGGGAAGCGTCTATCAAAGAGGTGAAGATTGGCCTGAGGGCCTTGGACCAAGACGGTCCCATTAGCGTAGACATTAATGATGGCCTTAGAGGAGTGGAAGGAGGCCAAGAGGACGTCCAAGCGGGTGCCACCATTAATGGGAGAAGAGGAGAAAGGAGAGAGCACAGAGACCATATGAAGGGTCCATAGGTCAGGTGAAGGCACGAAAAAGAGGATGTCAGTGAGAGTTTCCTTAGAGGAGGCACTGGTGTAGGTGTCAGCGATAGGCAGGCCTGGGTTGGAGACCAGGATGTCCTTTTTAAACTTTTTCCTACCAGATTTAGTGAGGAGAGCAGGATAGTCAATGGAGAAGCAGTTAGAAAAGATAGGTGAGATAGAGAGCACCATGGGATAGGAGGGAGTGGGGGGGTTGGACAAGCAAGAGCGGGCAGGGAGAGAGCAGCAGGCCCTAGTTTACCACAAATTCAGGGCACGGTGAACACAGTAACGCATATCAGGTACCCAGTGGAGAGGCCACCTAAGTTTGAAAACACAAACCATATGTCTCCTATATGTAGACAATTCCCCCAACCAATCCTGGCAACTCATAGGCTTTTGTAACCAAGAATGCAGTGTGATGTGTGAGAAGCCTCAAGGTATTCTCACTCCTACTCCCCTTGGATCTTCTACGCAGGTGGTCAGGGAAAGGCTATCGCTATTGGATCCTGACACTGGGGGTGGACAAGCGAGGGAGGATCACCTGGGTGGAGGTTCCTTGGGTATTGGTAGTAAGGTACCTCTAGGCAAGGCATGGTATTCCCTTTATCCTCGTGACAACTAGCCTAACTCGCCCCCGACCTTTATGGGTCATTATAGAGCAGTTCCCCTTCATTCCCTTCTAGGGGTCCCTAGCAGTATTGAGATGAAGAAGAGACAACAAGAGAGTTATGAACATTACACACTTTCCCCACTCTAGTACTGAGACGAAGAAGAAGCAACAGAGTAATAGACACAACTTACTCTCACCACTTTCGCACTGGGACGACGAAGATGCATGAACGTCAGGCATGTCATGGTAATCAGGGTCAGGCTACCTTAATTAATAGAGTACACCTGCAGTGCATTGAAGGACCACCGGTGCATAAAAGGTGCCCTGCAGGCACTGCCAGCGAGCAGAGCCAGAGCTACACATGAGAGCCCGTGAGTGCTGAATGAAGCAAATGACCAACTTGCTAAGACAGAACTTTGAATTGAAAGATAATTGAAACCCAAGCTAAATGAAAGACCCTGATTGCAGAGTTGAAGTAAAGGCTGAATACGTGCTTGTTGTGGAATTGCATTTAAGACACCATTGGTTAAGCTGCAATATTAAACTACTCAAAGAGAGTTTGAAGTTCCAGGTTGCGTGAACTGCACATAGACCAGAGAACAACAACTTGATGAATAAAGAACTGTTGAAAGCAAATGCAAGGTTCCTGATTGCATGACCTGTAAGGGTGGACCGTTTTGGTCTAACAACGGCGCCAAGACCAGAGAAACCCTATATTCTAACACGGAAGGTTGCTGTTGCGTAAAGAGGAAAACTACCATTGGTGCACATAAGACTTGGGGAAGAGAACCCTGGGCTGTAAAGAACTAGTCTAAACAAAATGTACAGTGAAAGCTTCAAGATACTTCTTTTTGTGACCAGTGGAGAAACTTTGCTGAAAATGTTGGGGGGGACATGACCTCTGAAGAAAAGGTGCCCCCATTCAAATGAATGGGGACAAAAAAGTGTGCCATGAAAGTTGGGGGGACAAACACCCCCGTCCCTCCCTAAAATTACACCCATGTTTGTGACATTGAACTTGGGGAAGGGTACCCTGACATTTACAAAGGTTTGTGGAACTTTGTTAATTCAAGTCCAGAAGAAGGTAAATTGAACATTGTGATAAACAGGTTGCCATTTGGGAAAATGAGGTTGAAGAATAAGCCTGAGCTGGAAATAGCTCTGAACTTTACTTGTGGAACACTGTTTAGTTTATGGTTGATATGCCTATACATTGTTTTGTCTTAGTTGTGAGGAGTGAGACAGGCATGGTATCAAGATCTTATTTTCAAAATTTTATTTACTAAGGTTCCTGGACTGGTGCAATGCCTAACTGGCCCTAACTCTAAAGGGGGGTCCCCTTAACTCAGGGGTCCCCAACTTTTTGTGGGCAATGAGCAATATTTGCTTATCAAATGAAATGGTGAGCAACAGCCGTACCGTGACGGAATAGATTGTCTTTCATGTGGTGGCAACATTATTGCAACCCAAATTCCAATAGTAGTAAATGGAATTTTACAAATTAAAACATGTTAATATGCAGCAATTTAATAGTAAGTCGAGGACCAAATCTAGGCCATAACATGGGGTGGCCGCTCCTTTTCAGCACAAGCAGCCAAACTGTGGAAGCATCTACCCATTCACATCTGTTGTCACGCTATCAAAACACTTGTGTTTCAACTGTAATTAGCTGGTATGTGTATCTAGTTTGAGGTTTTTTTTTTTTCAACAGTGCCAATATGCCTTTGCAAAGTGCACATTGGCTGTATGAAAACCAATTATCATTGCAGTATGAAACATTTCTAACACATGATGTGAATGATGGGTACAAACCCAAAACCTCCATGTGCAAAATGGCCAATTGGCACTTGTGCAATTTTCACTCATTGGTCCATTATGCACCTGCCCAGCATCTGTTAGCATCTGTACTTCCCCTAAACATGGTATGAAAAAGAAAGGCCCAGTTGGTTGAAGTGCTTCCTGGACAAATGAAGTACCTTCTACAGCCAGTGCTCCTGTTTCAAGTAATGCAGCGATGGTGGAGAGGCCAAGATAGCCAGGCCTTGTAAATGCAGGTTAAATGGATGGTTTTACTGATGCTTACAGCAGCAGGAGCATTGTTCATCCCTGTCTTAACAGTTTGGTCTAGGTTTGGCACCGGGTTCAACTGATTGCCCACCTCATTGGGTCAATGAAAACTGCACACCCAAATGGCCCAGGCAATGTGGGTGCAAGAGAAGGTGGTTATGGCTTCTGATTTCAATACTTATATCTTAATGCGGCTGTCCTTATCTACAGCTTCGACATTCACCTCATGAGCTTCCTACCATGCTCTCTGTGCTTTGTAAACCTATGTGGCACCCATCCCCTGGCCTTAAGCCTACTGTGATGCCTCTACAACATGTAATATGTCCTCCTTCTGCTAGCCTTCCCTCGCTTTCCTAGTTCACCCTACACTGACATTCTTTTTGCATTACTGTAGTACCTCCTCATTCTTGGCCTCCATACAACAGTCCAGAGCAACTGGCCAGCAACATTTTAGTGTTCTGCGGGCAACATGTTGTTCCCGAGCTACACGTTGGGGAGCACTACTAGTGTTCTGCGAGCAACATGTTGTTCCCGAGCTACACGTTGGGGAGCACTACCTTAAGTGATGTTTCTAAAGGCCGTCAATGTCTGATAGTCCAAACTAAAAGTCTGTGTCTAAACCTATGCTTGCCCTCACTCTCAACACAAATGTGATAGGAAGTCTTTATTTGCAGTGTGTGTTTAGCAGTGACAATTGCCACCACTGCAAATAATCATTAAGCACAGAAATATGATATTCATGAGAGAATTTAAAATCAGAGATAAATGAAAATGAGGTGTTCAATTAATTAGTGAAATTAACATGGATCACATTTTACCTTTATGGCAAACAACAATATTTGTTCCTCTTATTCGGTGTAATATGAAATAAAAATTAGAAATGGTATCCCCTTAGGCTAGTAAAAATATAATTGACAAGGCTCGAGATAAATATTTCCAAGTACTAAAAAGTATCCTGCAACTTGTATTGAAGTGGAACATTTCTCAAACTAAGATTAAAAGAACAGCATTAAAGATATGTCTTAGACAGAACTTGGATCAGCAAAGGCAATGCTAGTGTTGTTCTGTTTTAAAGTGACTATGAACACATGGAGAATAAAAATACTTTTAAATGCTACATTTCTGAATAAAGCACTAGCGAAAGGTTTGACCTGACGTATGGTATTCCTCCCTCCCACAACCCCTGCAACAAGATGGGAAGTAAGATCCTTACTTTCTCAAGGGAATGAAACTCTTTTGAAGTGGAGAAATGAAAACTGTCAGAAAGCCAGGCCTGGCAAAGTCCAATTTTGACATTTGCGGCATGCATATGTCTATGTGCTAGGACTTAAAATATTAAATTAAGAATGATTCCAACTTGGCCAGTGGTTCCCTCAGCTAATATGTGATTGCAATCAGCCAGGCCTTTCATGAATGAAGGAATAAACTCGTTTCCGGACAGGAAGTCTGCTTCAAAAGGCCAGCCAGGCCCTGCGACTCCTCTAGGAAGGTAGTGCCAAAGTAATATATAGACCAGCAGCTTAAAAAACAAATGACTTTGCCATGGCGGCATGCCTCTGGGTCATAAATACTCCTGTTTGGAACTAACAGCATAGACACCAGATGTTTTGGTTACCGACAGAAAACCAAAGACTTACATGTAATGTTGTGCAAAGTGGAAGAGAACAAAATGCATCATTGAAAATACATTGGATTCATATGTCTAGTGATAGCTTTTAAGCAAAATCTCAGAGGGCTAACTGTCTTTTTTTATGTTCAGCTTGAAAGTCCCCATTAGATAGAACCAAAACAAAATTGTGATATTTTCATTATGTAAATTACGCACATATGTATTTCGTTGCGAAGAAACAGCACACAACAGTGATTCATATATCTTAGCATCCATATTTGTGAGCACGATACTTTGAGATGGAAAAATAATGTATGCATATATGTATGAATGAGTTAAAAGCCAAAATGGGTAAGTCAGTCACCATAAGTGGTGGAGATGAAAATTGCATCATTTAATTCACGACAGAGAGAGAAATTTGATGACCCGATTGGTAACATGATTACATCTGTGGAAATACGGTTTTAGAAAGTTACTAATTGAAAAGTCTCCAAGATTACATCACATCAAATGGGAGGGAAACATGCTTAAGAAGTTACCCCCATCAGACTGCCACCTTCATTCATATGCCCAATGACCACAGAGGGAGAGGTCACTTTTGGAACACTGTCCAACCACATACATTGACCAATTAGGCTAGTGACATTTTACACACCTCAAAGGGTAGTGGTTAAAATTCTATTAAAAAATAAAATCAACCCCATAGATTATGGGGAGAGACTCACTTGCTCACTCACTCACTCACTCACTCACTCACTCACTCACTCACTCATTGAGCAGAAGGATAGAAAGCAGAATTGATAACAGTAAGGAGATGGAATAGATTGCTTTGCTTTTGAAGCCATTGATGGATTTTCAGTAGAACACTGTAGGGAGACCTACCAGGAGTTAGGGAAGCTGACCCCATCTTGCTGACTGATGTCCACAAGTTTCTAGAGGGAGTGGGGGTGGAAGCAGTCCTTAAGAGGGTGCCCACCTGTCTGAGAGACAAACAAAAGAATATCATATATAAATATGATATAATGGGGAAATAGTCCTGAGGGGACTGATACTATAAAGAGAAATAAACATCCTGTTATTTGTAAGTCCTGAGGGGCAGGAATATATACACTGTACATCCTGATAAGTTAGGGAACATTTCAGAAGTGTATGTTCTTCTGGAATTATACATTTGATAGCCTAGGTCTGATGGTGTGTATTGAGCAATACCCCCTCACTCCTTTATTAGACAAAGACATCTAGCACAGAAGTAGTATTTTGGGAGTCAAATATTATAATTTAAGTAATTCCTCTGAACACCATCAATCAGAAAAATATTAATGCTGAATTGCTCAAAATAAAAGGGCAAAGGTGGTTATTTGCTACCCATTTTCCCACTTTTAAGTGGCCAATTGAAAGTGAGGAATGTATGTTTTTTCACATTAATGAAATAGAAGCACCACTGAAAGGAATTTAGCCAAAGCACATGTTGAACATACATGTTCCGTTGTACAAGCAATTTACAGATAGAAAGGACCAATAGCTTGTTGCAACTGAGTTTTCTAGAACGCTGCTGAAAATCTTTCAGGTCATTGAGTAAGTGGTGGTGTTGTTTTTCAACAAAGGGTAAGTAGAGAGAATTAGGTAGGCAGGGATGATTTGAACTAATTTGATTTTTAACAAATTAAAATCTTACCCAGGACCCTCAAGTAATTGTCAATCAATGATGCATGTGCCCAGGGTAAGCAAAATATATATAAGGGGATGTGTGTTTTAGAAATTTCTAGATTTCTATAATTGTAGCTTTGAAAACTGAGGTGACTAGTGTAATAATCATTTTTCATCTTTGACATTTCATTGATGCATAACTTGGTTGATATTTAAATTGATTCAACTATTTCTATTTTATTAATAAAAAGACCTGTGCAATGCTGTGTTTTTCTTGTACAGAATGGAGACGTTGGCTGTTGAATTTGGGGTCCCAGGTTAAAAAGCAAATTGAACACACATGGTTTGCGGTGGGTGGAAAATTCTGCCGAATTTGATGTCACTCGATTAAAACATCCTACCCTTCCATAGTCCTAACCAACACTAGGGCCACAGACCATAGAATATGCAAAACTTAACCTCAATCTCAAGTTGCTTATTTTTCTGCTATTCTCTGCTCCTCACCCCCTGCTCTCTGACTAAAGTGAGCAGTGTGGGTGTAATCTTCTGCAGTAAGGCATTTACTGATGAAGGTCTCTTAAGTGGTGGATTAGTGGGGGTGTCTTTGGAACCAGATTCCTCCATATGCCTCAGATTGTCACAGTGCAGAGCTATGCTTTCCTTTTGGTTAACGTTGAGGAAATCTGAAAAACCATGACCAGTGTTACTACAGCTGCATGCTGTACAAAGGACACTAGAAGGGTAGTGATTTTAAATCTCTCCTCAAAGATGTTTAGTGGAGCTGGAGACCGAATCTCAAGACATTCCTGGGGCATTGTTACCTATACCCGGTCTCCATCTAAGAACTAATGTGGTCAACGCTCCAAGCGAGGATGCTGCCACAGATCCTTGCATCCGCAATTGAAGTGAGGTACTGCTTGGCTGCATTTGAAAGTCGTCTTTGGGTTCTCTATGAGCGTTTGCCACTGGAAGTTGTGTGAAGTCATGGAGAAATATTTTTAACATGGTCAATAATGTTTCCCAGGTGATAGTAATTCTGTCTCAGTTTGGGATGTGCTAAAGAAGGAAGGCAGGACCAGATAATTCAAAATTCTGATGTAGTCGTCTTAAGAGATTGGGGGTATTACCCTACTGCCCCAACCTCTTACACACAGTCTTTAGTTTCACAGTTCATTAGCTGAGCCCCCTGTCACTTCTTTGGCTACACTGATGGTCATAGGCCGTAGTTCACTTCTTGACTTCACAGTCTCTGTATAACAACATTCAGCTTGCATTGTGCTTGGCAGTTTCAAGACTATAGGCCAGTCGTGCTTCTCATCTTCACCTAATAGGAAGTACTTCTCCCCTATTGCTTTAGTGTAGGTGTCTTCTGCCAAAATGGTCTGGACTAAAATTCCCCTGATGCCTTTCCACTGACTGATGGTTAGGGATGATGGGAGTTGTTTTTCAGACTGTCTGGAGAGCCCAAGGTTGTATACCGCTGCTAGGTATGGGTTTGGCATGAATGTTCTCAGCTTAGATACGGGTTGTCGTCCTGGGCCAACATCACATTTTATACTCTCCTACCAGCAAATAAGTCTTCCCCCATTATTCATTATTTAGGGATTTTGTCAGTCTGTGTTTTTATAACTCAACAGACATAGGTCACTCTCTTGGGCACAAGTCTCTTCCAATTCATGTTAACCATATTCTCCACTAGAGACTCTTGTGGGTCCATGGTGTCCCTCCATGAAGTTGGGAGATATTTTTCACAGTATTAAAGAATCACATGTGGGGAATAGCTAAAACAATATGTGATGCTTGGGTGTCAATTACAAGCATTTTTAACATTCATTGAGTGGTGTTCTTTCTGAATACAGATAACATGTTCTATTGCCTTTGGAAGCAGAAAAAGGATGTGTATTCAGCCCACTGCAGTGCAGAATGCTGGGTCTGCATCCACTAATGACACAT
This sequence comes from Ambystoma mexicanum, assembly GCF_040938575.1. Classification (NCBI taxonomy): domain Eukaryota; kingdom Metazoa; phylum Chordata; class Amphibia; order Caudata; family Ambystomatidae; genus Ambystoma; species Ambystoma mexicanum. The sequence continues at coordinate 119,355,983 of NC_090924.1, read as the reverse complement.
AGAAGATAGCCTTCATTACCCTAGTGCTGTGCTTGTCTGTGGGGGCAGTAATGTATTTCATGATGCAGTATCCTGAAACCTAACCCGAGATATGTTTTGTTTAAGCAGTAAACAAAAGAGTACACTTAGTCAAGACAGAAGCATGGTATCCAATGCTACTGAAAACAAAGGGAGGTGGTGAGCGACACATTATGGAAAGCATGATATGGAACTCTGTGTAAGCTTTCCATTGGTATAGATCATTCCAAGTGAAGGTCACTCTCACACTACAACACTACCATGCCTTCTCAAATGTCAGTTCTCTGGCAAATTCTTAGGTTTAGTGCCATCCCTATAGACAAAGGAAATGACATGCACCTTTCCAGGCAAAGGATCAAAGAATTTAGAAACACTAACCCATCTCACAATTATTATGAACCACATCAGGTGGTCACCTGTGTTTCCCTAACCTATTCTTGACAACCAAATGAGCCACCCCAGATCCACAGCCTGGACCCTTTTTCCAGGGGTCCTCAAGGCCCATCTGCAGCCAACCTTGAACTGTGTTGAGAAGTGGTGCCCATCATTAAGCATCTGGCCTGGCTTCAAGAACATGGGGGGGATATTGAAGTCACCCCAACAAAGAGCTTAGAAAGAGGATTGAAACCTGGAATGCACAACAGATATTCATATGTGTATCAGTTGTTCAGGTTTCCTTTTGGAGCTTTGTGATTTTAAACACAGATTACCTTAATTGACCTTTCGAGGCGATTCATTTTTTTAAATTGTACTTGCATTAGTTTTAAGTTAACATTTGATGTACCATGGCTTCAGATAATTATGATTTAGTTCCCGTCATTAGTGGGGAGAGTTGAACATGACTAGACGAATGGAGATAACTGTTATGAGGGCAAGGGGTGGGGAAGCTTGGGCAACAGTATTGTCATTTCTTGTTGACCTGAATTGATGGTGTTGAGTTCTAATGGAAGCATTGCAATGATGTAAATGATATAAGGAAAAAAAAGATGGGGGAGGAGAAAGATATAACATCTGACACATACTGGCTAAAATTGATGAGATTACACATAATTTGGACCATTTTCACGAGTTAGGGTACAACAGAACAAAAAGACAATTATGCCAGGTTTGCGGTGTTGTACGCTGTGATGAATTGCCATCTGGCAAGTGTGTGAAAGCCCTGGCTTTTTGGATTCTTATTAAATAATAAAATGATTCGGGTAATTCGATCTCTGAAAGGGAAATCTGCTAATCAGATTCCCTTTTCATATGCTCCAATGCAAAAGCATATTGTGTAGTTGTGACTTGCTGCATCAGTATCTTGATTCGCAGCACCTGCTTTACCAGTGGCATAGAGCAGTTTCAGAAGTAGCAGATGCCCACTTTACAGCTGCAGTGACAGCCAAGCAACACAGGGGCTGCACATAAAATATGCACCCCTGTTCCAAAAAATGAAAACTCTGAAGACGTTGTCCAGGTGGCACATACAACTGTAAATATAAGACAAACTAGTTAGGGTACGGTGGTCAGCATCTTAGAGTTATCCCAGCCACATTAAATTGATATCGCACATGTGTCAGCCCTGTCGGCCCAGCCCAGCTTTGGAAGGGTTTTGAGTATTCCCCCTAACAGGCTGAACTCTTCCCCGGCTTGCAGGAAGGTAGCCTGCCTTGTACCTCTCTTTGAACCTTTGTAAGGGCAGGTAACATCCTTCTCCCTGGCACAGCAACTCCACAGGTCGCTGGCCTGGGAGCAGAAAACAAAAGGCACACCCATTGACAGAAAGTCAGCACTCACCCCAGGGTACTGTCTTTCTTAAGGACTTTGATACTATTGAGAAGGGGAGGGGCCGAGTTAGGATAGCATCAGAGGCATCTGTACTGTTTGGGCGGGCTTTGCCATCTTGATTCTCTCTGCCTCGCTTTCTCTTTCCTGTGCTCTCCACTTCCTCTCGAGAAAAGCACTTTGCTCTTATAATGTCACACCTAAAGTCCACAGGCGTTAGACACCCAAAGCAGGCTAGATTTAGTTCAAACACCTGGGGACTTTTGACTATAAAAAAAAGGTGTCTCCCACCACTTCTTTGAATCAACTGTACTCATCTTGAACCATTCTGAAGACTGTGCTGGACCCTGGTGAGAATGCAGTCCTTTCTAAAGTCCTCCAGTTGTGGGGTGAAGGCAGAGAATCCAAAGGCAGAAGCAAGATCTGTCTCTTAAACATCCCCAGGCACCATTGGAGGTGAACACTGCTGCTGGACCTTAAGCTTGCCTCTCTGCCAGCTGTGACGATCCTTCAGATTATGTCACTTTCCCCCAGGTGAGAAGCCCTCTCCAAGAGGCTAGGTAGGTGAGGCTGCAAACCAATGGTCCTACTGTGAGTGGTAACATGCAGGAGGATCGCATCAAGAGATACTCCTTTCCTGGGGATAATGACATGATTGGGAGGCGCAACCCCCTTGAGCCCCAACCCAGTAGGCCTACAATAGAACCTAAATATTGTGGGTCTAAGCTCATGACTAAAACCATGTGTTACTTTGAACCATCGAACCACCTGACGGTTTGGGTACTGAGACGAATAAGCTTTTGAGAACACTACAAGCGACTGGAAAAAATACCAGACCATTTCTATTTAATGAAATTACCGGACATCAGGGTGGGCCCTATTATATCAGGGCATCAGAAACAAACAAAGACGGAAGAGTACCAAGAAGGGTAAAGAGGAGAGTACTCGCTCTCACTCTTCCTCTTCGCTCTTTCTCACTCTCTCTAGTAGAGACTGGATTCAACATCTTGTGGATGAGAACGGAGAGAGGAGAAGGAAGAGGTTGAGAGACTGAAAAAAGGGTTTGGCAATCAAGGCATATTGCAGAAGGTAGAAAAGGATGGTCCCCGAGAGGGGGTGAGGGTGTAGTTCAGGAGAACGCACAAGGACGCCCAGCAGGTTGCCTTGTTGTAGTGGGCAGAAGTATAAGCAGCGACTGGAGCATGCGTTCTGTATGAAGACAGAATGCCAAACCTTTCCAGAATTACACTTTGTGGTCTTATTTTTACCTGTTGGCCACTACCAAGAACGAGTGACCTTACGGCCCAGTGAGACTAATTCCCCTGATGAGTGGAAAGCATCTCAGAGGGCTGGCTGAGTGCCTAACAGAAAGCGAGAGAGTGTAAAGCTATGGCGTGACCTCTATTGGGTGAACGGCCGGGTCTGACATTTATGCTGAGATCACTATCCCTGGCTTGCTACAGAGAAGGGAGAATGAGCCGGTGATAACTACAGAGTGATGTGAGAAGGACAGTCGAAGTCACTATCGATATCCGAGGAATAAGAAGGGTGAGGCTGCAAGAATTGGCGCCCCGCCCAACAGAGAAGCTGATGGCATCATCCGAAATCCCACCCACCCAGTGAAGTATCCTGGCCCCAATACAGGTAATGGGAGTTATTGATAGTCTGGGAGGGAGTGGTCAAGCTATTTAAGAAACTCTTTAGACATTCCATGAAACTTAAAGCAACAAGGGAGAAAAGTGAAGATTATGAACTGAGAGCACCTACCTCAGTAATTGAGAAGGCACATTATCTGTGAACCCGAGACCCCAACTCTCTGAAACACCATAAAAGGGGGGTTATCCATCAACCCTGGAAAGTACAAAGGGGCCTAAAAGGGTTGGAGATCCGGGATAGCTCATGCTCTCCTTCTCCATCTAAACATTGAATAGCTGGAGGGAGCCCTGTCGAAGGAGAGAAGGGCCTGTTTTACTTTTATCAATGTGTTGGCTCTTGGTTTGTAGATGAGTGGGAATTTAGCCTCTACTCATGGTTGTACTCCATTACGGCAGAAGTCAATTTGTCACACCTGCAAATCTTTCTTGTTGTTCTAGCTTTCTCATCAGCTTCTCATTATCCTTGGGTTTATAGCATTGTAGAGGAGCAGGCAGATGCATTCTTCTTAGTCACCGCCCTCTCATCCCCGTCCTATTGGAATGACAGAGTAGAAGTTACAATTGGGAACCGATGCACAAGTTTATGCAATAGGTAAATACCCTGTTGACTATGAAAGACGATATGCACTTAGGCAGCCATTCAGAAGATATCCTGACGTTGACACAGTGGAAGAAAACTACCAAGAAGGACGTCCCTTTACAAGTTGTCGAAATGCAGCCATGGATAAAATGATGCACGACATGGATGTACGTTAAACAAAGTCTAATGCCAGCTAAAGAGTGTCCTAAAGTAGATATGAACCTATGTTGAAACAATATGAAAATACATATGGATTACATGTTTCTCTTAGTGCTCAGATTATATTGTCATTCTTAATGCATTGTTTAAGAATACAAAGAAGAATGAAGTGACTCACTGGTCAATTACTCTAAATAAGCTGAAACGCAAGGTAGAAAGAATATATAGAAGTTTGCTTATAAGCGGTAATATTCAATGTTTAGGACTACCATCAGAACAATATGGACGACGGCGTATATCAATCAACCCAACTACCTCAAAATAGGAGCCCATAATCTTAACATGGAAAGATTAAAAAGCTGTTTTCGTTGCGAACCAGAGGAGCACATTGGCTTTAACCAAGGATACTATTTTGAGAGATGAAGGGAAAACCACAAAGGGAGTCTAATGAGCAGACCATGTGCAAGAACATATTTCCCAAAGATTAGGAGGGAACAAGAACATTTGCTGATGCCAAATATTAGATAATGAAAAGGGAATCAAGTCAACACGGGATAAAGTGAGCAAGACTTTAAAAACTAAACAGTGAACTGCACCCAGCATAATTGAATCATATGTACTGTCGAAATGAACAAACTGATATGATAAATGATATTTTATTTATAGCGCACCTATACACAAATGTTTCAAGGCGCGACTGATGGTCTTGCAACATGACACGTGATGAGGAGCTCGCAAGTAAGGGCTATTCATTAGTCCTGGAGGTAAGATAACAGTGTGCCTATACTCACTCGAATTATATAGATGATATAATAGTTTATTTATAACGCGCTTAATACCCAGAGGTTTCTAAGTGCGGACCTGGGCATCGAACATGTGTTGCTCCGCATCGTCTTGCTTCCAAGTCGAGCATGTTGCCCCTGAGCTATCCTCCCGAGACAGTTCAGAATGGCAATGTCAGTCTTCACACAGAAGACACTGGCATGAGGCCTACCGATGAGAGAGGGTGGCCTAATTGGGAAACAAGAGGAGAGCTGACGCATCGCCAACCACCTGGGTTTCATTTCTATGTACATGCTGCTAACAAACCAAATGTCCAAGGTTGGATTTGGGTTGTCAACTAATTAAAATAGCCTTATATGCAATTTTACATACAATGTTGCAAAATATTATTCTGCTGCCACATTTTCTGCGATGAGTACCCTACACCACGTGTTTAGAATTAGTTCAGGGTGCGTCTCACAGATAAGAGACCATCAATGAAAGAATAATGCACACATTTTAAATAAATAAATATGATCTGCTTATACAATCCCACCCCTCGATGGGTTTCTGTTTGCAACGTACTATGACATCATAGATGACGCATCTAGCATTATAGAAGCTCAAAATGAATGATAAAGACAGTGTGATCTTGCATGATTCGATTTAATGAGTGTTTATTTGCCCTGCTTTACTTCTTGAGATTAAAGCAGTATTTTACCATCTCCTTTGAATCTGTCCCGTCATTTGGTCTAAAATATTTTACTGGTTATTCCATCTAGCACAACAGATGCTTCGAGGTGCTAGCGCACAGCATCAAGTCTACCTCCTCGTCCTTGGTTAGATTATTAGCCTCAAATTGGCATACACTACAGAGGAGGTGGACAAGCAGGCGATACCATGCTCATTAATCTGGGGTTGTCTTGTGAGTTTCATCATCTTGTTTACTTGCATTTACCATATCCATCGTTATATATCATCCACGTACCATTTTCAAATATACAAAAAACAAGCTTCTGGAATTAAATGATGGACATTGTTCCTTTACATCTCTGGTACCCGGTAACTTCAAAATCAAATGGCTCAACTGTGAAACCCAGAAAGGGTGGGGGGAGGGGGGACTGTCATTATTGCCAGCCCTTCGTTGGTACTATCCAATTTGCATTCTTTGGACTGGGATGAGACTTTCCAAATATATGCTTGCACTCTGTCTATCATCTACCTACTCCTATCAGTTCTTTGCTAACAGCATCCTGACCCTTGCAGTGCTATTTTTTAGAAAATCGAGAGCTTTTCCTTGGCACAGAAGCCCTTCATTACTCTAACTTGATTATTCTTATAAGTTTCAATATATGGTGTGACATCCTTGATGACCTAGACTGCGTCAAACTTAATGAATCAAATTCTCCAGTCCCACAATCTTTCGCTGCTCATGAACTATGCCTCTCATAAATGTGGTCACTGTTTAGATTTAGTATTGTTTAAAGGTCAAACTATATCCTATGAGGACACTATCCCAGTCGTGTTTTCTGATCATCACATCATAACCTTCTGTATTCAGACAGATCATGCAAGACAACACAAAGCTTCCCTGTCCACTGATATTATTTGCATAGCATAAAATACCTTAACATCATTACAGGCACGCAAATATCATCCAGACTGATTCCTTTTAACCCTCATTTTAATTGTGAAGACTTTTCACTCCAACATGTCGATTCTACATCAAGTCTGTGACTTGAATGCACTTCTTAAATCCAGGAGCAAGTCAACAAAACAAGAGTAATAAGTGGTACACTGAATCATTAAGGGCCCTAAAGTAAGTATCGAAAGAAGGAATAAACCTGGCTTGAGTCTAGAGATCCTCTTGACCACCAGGCTGCTGAAAGAAGCATTGAACCTGTATAAAATGGGCGTTCTATTAGCTAAGTCCTTTTTCCTTCAGAACCAGATAGACATTGCCGATAACAGACTGAAGGAACTTTTTGAAGTAATAAATAACTTAGTTAAATCCCCATGCATTTCACCAAGCTTATCCCCCTCTCTTCAATTGGCCAATGATTTTAATTAGTTCATCAAGAAAGTGAACTCTATTCAATTGAATACGGACTCTCAACTCCCCAACATTCAATCCCCTATGCCAGATTCCAACTTCCTGACACCCACCGTACTGACATCACCAGAAGTCATCTTTACCTTGGTTACCCCTGAGGAAATAAGCATTCTAATTTTTAAACTAAAACCCACAAACAACTATGATCATATTCTGGCCTGTCCTGCCAAACAGCATGCTCACTTACTGTGCAAGTTGATCACTGCTTTTTTCAATGTTTCCTTGGCGCAAGGCATTGTGCCAAAAAATCTCAAAAGATCAAATATCCTTTGCTCAAAGAAAACTCTCATTGGACCTTAACTTGCACTCTAATTGCAGGGCTGTTACAATACTTGAGAACATAGTCACTTCACAACTCCAAAACCTTCCTGAAGAACATGGTATTCTTGACACATTCCAGTCTGGCTTCAGGCCTCGTCATGGCACTGAAACAGCTCTTGTGGCTCTGTGGGATTTCATTTTGAAGTCTGCCGATTTAGGTGATCTTAGAATGCTCCTAATGCTTGACCTATCGGCAGCGTTCGACAGTTGATCTTGATATTCTTATTTCCTGATTAGCCAAAGTTTCTCTGGTGTCTTAAGTTTCGGTGAAGTGGTTTATTTTCTTTTGAATCGAACCCAACAAAGTACAAATGGGAACATATTATTCTGATTCCAGACGGAGTGCATGACGAGTGCTGATTGTACCGCTTGGAATGTTGCTATTTTGTTTTTGTGTTGCTGGTTGGACCGCTTGTAGTGACACCTATTCTCTACAAAACACTGCAGCTGGCACGGAGCACCTGCGGACTGCACAACGAGTGCTGTTTGCACTGCTTCGAATTTTGCTACTTTGTTTTTGTGTCTTTCTGAGCAGACCGCTTCTAGTGTCAACTTTTTTTTGTGGCTTTATAAAATGTTAAAATTCAGAAAATAACCAATTTATCTTACATTTTAGCACATGTGGTAATGTGAATTACCACCCACATTAAAATAGGCTTACCACTGTTGGACCTCAATCAATCAGCAAACAATAACTAAGACACCTAATAAGAATGATAATCCAATTCGTTTTTCTCTTTTGTGGCTTTATAAAATGTAAAAATGCAGAAAATGTCCGAACAGTTGCATTATACTGTACCCCTTTACAGTGGCTTATACTTTAACACAGATAAAATGCATTTCATTAGCGAGCTCGTACACATTAAATAGCTTTTCTAATAATAAGCTTCAGTGACACATGTATTACTGGCTGGCCAGTGCACAGTCTGAAAAGGGAACCTTGAATGTTTCTCTCACAATGCTCAGCAGTTAGGAGACATTTTTGTAAACAAAAAGGTCACTTTATAAACGGGAATCCATGTAAAATATAGATTGTGAATTACTTTAAAAAAACAAACATATTTCTATCACACAACCTGGAAGCATTTCTCACACATTACATGCTCAATTACTGTATAATTGCTAAATATGTTGGCGATATTCCCGACTCAGCTCGGACAGGATAGGACAGCAGAATTCTTTTCACGTCCACTCCTTTTCTTCCTGGAACGAGCGAGTCAGCCTTTCAACTCCCCACAGTCAGCCAGCGATAAGTGCCCTGTAGTCCGCTCTCTTTCTCTGCCAGTCCTTCTGCTACCTTCGCGAGTAAGTGAGTGAGAATAAGGCTTGAGACGGAGAGGGCTGGGTCATTCAAACTCATGTGTCATTCAAAGAGAACCTCCCCTTGACAAAACAGCCCATTAAATAGCACATGATTTCCTTTGTGCCTTTGACAGAGATTCAAACTGCAGGGCTGAAGAGAAAAAGGTTACATTCATCTGGTTTCCTCCTTCATAAATATAATATACAGCATTTGCTGGGCGTGTAATGTATGTGAGAAATGCTTACAGGTTGTGTGATAGAAATATGTTTGCTTTTTTAAAGTAATTCACAATCTATATTTTACATGGACTCCCATTTATGAAGTGGGCTTTGCTAAAATAGTCTCCTAACTGCCAAGGATTGTGAGAGAAACATTCAAGGTTCCCTCATCAGACTGTGCGCTGGCCAGCCAGCAACAAAAGTGTAACTGAAGCTTATTATTGGAAAAGATATTTAAGGTGTGCAAGCTCTCTAATGAAATGCATTTTATCCATGTTCAAGTATAAGCCACTGTAAACGAGTACAGTATAATGCAACTGTTTGGTCATTTTCTGAAAGTTAACATTTTAGAAAGCCACAAAGGAGAATAATGAATTGGATCAGCATTCTTATTATGTTATTGTTAGCTCATAGACTGAGGTCCAACAGGTGGTAAGGTTATTTTACTACAGGCAGTAATTAACATAACCACATGTGGTAAAACATACAATATATTTTTTTTCTTTTTTCTGAGTTGAGTTTTCAGAAGTGCTGGGCGTGCGCGAGTACAACTATTTGGCTGTGAAATTATCAATGTATTTCGAAAGATAGACAAAAAGGCATAATGTGGAATCGTACATAGGATACCAAAGGAGGGCATGAGATGATTATTCAGAGTGTACTAAGTAAAGTACTTGTTTACTGTTAGTGACCTTGGTAAAATATTTAATAGGCATTATTTTGAAGTTAGACTCACCACTAAAAAGGTACCCCAATAAATGTACCACAATATATTACCAGGAGCTGACAGAAATACCACAAGATACCATGAAATGCGAAAGAATATAGCCCAAAAAGACCTAAAAAGTGCCTGCAGAGTGTACAATGAGTGCTGTTTGCCCTGCTTGCTACTTTGTTTTCGTGTCTTTCTGTTTGTACAGCTTCTAGTGTGACACCTGTTCTCTTCAAAACACTCTGGTTGGCGTGGAGCGCACATGGAGTGCATGATAAGTGTTGTTTGCAGTGCGGGAGATAGATACGGACTGAAGGTGACTCAGACTGCATCAAGAAGCCTCTCACGATCAAGCAATATACTGCTAAATGAACAGATGTATGAGGTGGCTTGTGCCCTTCCTGTTCCTGTGTTTCTGGGGGAGGGCGGTAGTGAACTAGGTATCAACATCCTGCCAGTGGGGATCTCTAAGCTGGACAGGTGTTAAAAAAAATATGTGATTTCTTTTTCCATCTTTTCGTTTTTAAATACTTTGGGAAAGGATAGGTCCATCGATTCCAACCCATGTGCTGAAGTACAGGTTGCAGAGGACTTGAAGGGCAAGGAGGTGTTTCAAATGATACCTGTGACAACACTCCTCCAGAAGAGGACAGTAACACCAATACCACCTCTCTGTCCTCTTAAATATCTGCACCTCTTCCTGGTCAGTTTTGGTGGCACACTACTCTACTTAAGCAAACAGATATGGAAATGGATGGCACTGCTCAAAAAGCTCTGGCATGCTCAATTATGTGCTTTTATATTAATTTATTTATATGAGAATATGAAATCTGAGGTAAAGGTGTATATTATACTGCTCAATTCGATCCTAAAATAATTGGCGAACGCAGCAAATGAGTTGGATTTGAAAAAAAAACACCTTTGCGACTTGCTTCAAGGCATTTCTTTACTGCAGAACTCATCATGTTTGTTTCAACCCATACAATCTGAGCAACAAGGTAGTCCAAGTAATTCCTGTGATTCACTGGACATAATAAACGTGCCTGAATCCCTGCAGGTTTTGCCTCCGGTAGAGGATGCTGGGAATCCTCCTATAACCTAAAAAGCAGTTCACATTTTTGAGCCTCTGGGAAAGAAGTTGGTCTAGAAGAGTAAGAATGTAAGATTGTGTCAAAAGAAAAAGTCTAAAAACATTAAAATGAAAAAAGCAACTAGGAAATCCTTCAGGAAATGTTTGAGATATTGCTCACAATTTTTTTACTTTAATGGCTTGGCTAAAAATGTTCAACCTTTCAATATTCTATTTTACATAAAATGACACAAATTTATAAACAATTAGATCGAATGGATAAATAATTTAATAAATCTTTCACCAATTTCTAAAAACAAGGCCATTGATTTTAACAATTTCCCAGCATCAAATTGAAAACCCTTCTTCACTTTTACTAGGTAAGATCATATTTTATCCCTGGTCAGCAACTTATATCCGAAGAAGTGTTTGTGTAAAAATTGCCTCCCTTGCATCAGTAGATTTTTACAAGTGACAATAATGTGTCTTAATGTTTCAAGCTTGTCCTTGTATTGGCAGAATCTACAAGATTTCTGGTCATTTGACCATTTTGAATGGGTTCATAAAACCTCTCTGGTCAGCCATAAGTTAAAAAGTAGCCTTAAAAACAAATTGGAATATCTATGGCTTGGATATTTCTGCAAGTATATAGGAATTTGATGGAGCAGTTTAATACTGGTATGTTTGTTATTGAACAATGTATATGTATTACTTTCCTTCCAGGACTTCCTCAAATCATAATTAAAAAGAAATTCACTGGCTCAGACTTATTTAATAATAATCTAGGTCAAAATCGGCCTTTAGCATAATTTCCAAACATTCCTTTACCCAAGATTCTAAGAATTTGTCCGTAAAATCCGTAGCAAGTAGGTAGTAGTATAGCGATTCATGGAACATTACCTATGCAGTACCAGAATACGCCAGGTTACCATGCCACTCAAAGAGGGAAGACCAAACCGAAGCAGATTATCTGTATAGGAATACTTTTTGGATGTAGTAATACTCTTTTTCAATACAGTCCCTCCAATTTCTCTGAATAGGGTCTAAACACCTCTAATTGTGTCTACGCCCCGTAGATTACCATAGGAAATTCTTTTTGCTTATAAAAGCTAATCATTGGAATAACTGAGAATTTCCCATATTTTTTATGGACAATAGTGCTTGAGCCACTATTGTTTCCATCTTACGGCTCACCAGCAGTTTTTAAGGACTTTTGTGGATATTAGTACTTATATTCACTCCCAAATAACAGTATACTGGCACAAACTGGAGCGGCTGATTACATATTTGCCATTGGAATGAAGGCTTCCCATGCATTTTCTCGTTGGAAACATTAACATTTTGGATTTTCCTACAATAATATTTAACAAGTTTTCCGCAGCATGTTGTTCTATAGCCCGAAGCTTTCTTTGAAGTCCTATCAACGTTTTATCCAATAGGATTAAATCATCTGCGTATAGTAACCATGACATTAATACTGACCCTACTTTTGGTGGTACTTAATTTACTTTCCACAGACGTGCCCCTAAGTCTTTAATAAAGAAGTTGAAAAGCGTGGGGGCTAAAATACAGCCTTGTTTTAGACCTCGATGGATTGGAATCAGCCCCAATAATAGTCCTTCCCTGTTTAACTTGAGTTGCATAAAGGTCTCTGTGTATAGTTGAATAATCACATTAAAAATATAGTTTGGGCAACCTACCTCTTGCATCCTAGACCACAATAATTCCCTATGCACTGAGTTGAACGCCATTTTAAAGTCTACAAATGCTATGTACAGACAGGTTGGTCAGATTGAACTACTGGTTTTTATTGATGACAATATTAGGAGATTTAGCATTGTCCCAATTCCTGACACAAACCTGATTGACAAGCGTCAAATTGGAGATGACTAATTACCCATTTCTTTAGGTCTTCCTCTATCAGGCATGGGAATAGCTTGCCCGGGGAGTCCAGAAAGGCTATTTATTAAAAGGGAGACAGAAATAATCACAAAATATTTCCATGACAAAGGAATCATTTTATTCTGCAATACTTGCATAAAATTTGATGTAGTATTGTGGCCTATTTCTCTGGGTGGGTTTTCAGCATTAAGTTTAGGCCATGTTGCACTGGGGGGGGGGTCGCAAAGTACTTAATCTCTAAATTTCAAACAGGATATCTTCCTCATCAAATAGTAGCTCCCCTAGACCATCAGGGGAAGTCTGTATCAACGAGACATGATCATATAATTTTGGCATATTTTAAGCCAAAATAAGCTCTCCATCCATCGTCCTGAATTAAGTTTATCATTAATGGCAAGGGCAGATCATTGGAGGCTGATTTTAAAAAAAAGACCCGATTTGGGCACTTGATTTGGAGTTTATGCCAAGGAGCACAATTCCCCCATCTTGTTGGAGCATTTGGACCTTGTGCATTCTTGCCCAATTTCTGTAATTCTTTTTTACCTTTTTTATCAGGGGCCATTTAAATTAAGAGTGGACCTTGAGCAGAATTCTTAGCGATTTCCTGCATTGAGTTTTTCTTTGTTTTAGCTCCTCATCTAAAACATATCAATGTTTAAAAGTGCTCTGCTGCCCGTACTGCTTGTTTTCCATAAATAGGTTTAGGACCGACACATATCTCTTTTCAATTCCATCACCACTTCTTTGTTATTTTGTTTTGAGACACCCCCTTCAATCTTCCTAAACTAGGTTCTGTCCACTTGAATCTATTTCTCTCACTTTCAATCTTGTGCTTATAAATACTTCTCGGTGGTGCTGGGGAGAGTAACTGGTAGTTCCCAGGATACTGTGAGCATGTCATGGTCACTTAGATGTTGAGTGGAACTGCAAAGTTCAACCATTTCTTTAAAGGAGTGTCTGGATAAAATATGCAGTCAATTATTGCTATCTGCGAGAGGTGCCTCCAGGTTGGATGCAGGGGAATATCTCCTTTAAAGGCCAAATTCAACATTACAAAACCTCTGTTTTTCATTAGGTGTAGCCATCGTTGTGCTCTGGGCAATACTAAGGTATCTCCAGTCTGAAAACACTTTATGTTCAGGTCACCCGCTATAAAGACATTGCCAATGTTATCATCAGCTGACAGAGATCCAACATTGATTCCACTGCCCCTATAAACACGTCATCCACAACAGCTTGCAGATACTAGTATAGATTCAGCAAAGCATGCTGCTTCACGGGGAAGACCTTTGTTTTAGGGCCATACAGTCTTGTCAGTTAGATAAATGGATTAGGAGCCACCCAAGCTTCCAGGGCTAGTCAATAAACCAGCTGAAGGCCTCCCTTTTTTCAACTTTAATGGCTAAAATCCAACAGAGCGCATGATTTTTGCATACTGTGGGATCAAGAAGCCAAGTTTCCTGAAACAAGATAATAGTGTGGTGTTCATATGTGATAGTAAATGAGAAAAGCCGCTAGTGTTCCATGAGGCAAGTCATATATTGTGTTTTGTAGTAGTTGTTGGACATTACCTTCACGAGGTATTTCTGTCCTTCCCTAAGGCACCTTGTTATCATGACCAATCAGTTTGATCCCTGATGTTTGGGGTATGTGCAATAACAACCTATCTCACTAACTTTCCCTGATCTCCTTGGGAAGAAATTTGCAAGGGTAAATACCCCAAATGAGGTTCCATAGTTGGGGATATTAACCTCTGCAAACGTGAATGTTTACGGTTAGGATCACACTTATCCTTCTCTAATCTAAAACCTCGCTCCTTAAAATGATGTTTCGCCTCCCATGAGGCTTCCCTGAAAAGAGTTGTTGGAACGACCAGCTTTACTTTGTCTAGGATATTTTGATCAACAAATTGTATCTGGGTTATATCCCTAGACTGAATTGCTGCTAGGCCCGAGATGGCTTCCATAAGTGCTAGAACGTATGTTCTGTTAGGGTAGGGGTCTCACCTTTGACTATCCTTCATATGTAGGTATGAGCAATGTTGATCATCCTTTTGCTGTCCCCTACCCTGGATCAAGCCTTCGTTTGTTTGTTTGTTTATTTATTTATTTATATAGTGCTCCAAACCCAGGGGTATCGGGTGTGTTACAGGTGATTTTTCAGTTTACAAGTTACATACAGTCAAGTACAAGGTAGAGTAGTTACATGACATTATTACATGGTTTACAAGAAAAAAAGGAATATGATACAAAAGATATCCACAAGAGCCATTTACATAGATAATAACCAAATGTTAATGAGGCAGATCTAAAATTGTGTCTTTTGCAATCAGCCAACTTTTGGTACTTTTTCTAAAGCTGAAGAAAAACTGATTTGCTCTCAAGAGTGTAGGTAGGGAGTTCCATAACTTGGACGCCAGAACGGGAAAACTGCTACCCCCTGCTTTCCTTAGTTTTATTCTGGGGACTTTTATGGAGTAGGAGTCGACAGTCCTCGTAGGACGTGTTGAACATTTTTTGACTATCTTTTCCATTAAGTATTTAGGAGCTGAATTGGTTAGACATTTGAGGGTGAGGGAGACCATTTTGAAGTGAACTCTATCCTTGACTGAGAGTCAATTGTTCTTCCGTATAGCCTCAAAGATATGTTGTCTTCTTGGAAAGCTAAGAGCCGTTCTAAGTGCATTATTTTTTAAGATTTGAAGATTGTTGATAACTATAGCAGAGGAGCTTAGTATATTATTTTCTAAATAGGATGTATGCCCTTCTCTCAGGGCACTAAAGCTCCTAATCCTAGACCTATTTAAACTCCTATGTCCCCCCCTTAGCCTTATGAGGGGTATTTTCAGGCAATTGAGTGGACTTTTCCTTGTCTTGTAATGAGTGGAGTCTTCTCCGTTCTAGAGTGGTGAATTGGTCCAAATTAAACTCTCCTTTGTTTTCTAAATGCGTCGCCATACAATGCATATGGCGAGTTATCATAATTGGATCAGGGGAGTTGATAATTTACTTAGTATTGAATAAGTAGATAGATTTTGCAGGTTTTTGTCCCCTGGAGATTTATGTGTTCCCTTGATTACAACCAAAGCCTGCTCCTGAACGTTGGTCCTCCCTCCGATCCCTTCAGTCAGCAATGTGATAGTTATTGTTTAACTTTACAAAAATAATTGTTTTTATTATTACTTTTGTGCTTCTCTGGTCCTGAGAGGGTATGGTCAATGATCCCAGGAATTTCCTGGAGCCAAAGTTTTTGATTTTATTAGCAAGTGTTGGTTTTTTGATGTTTTTCTAAATGATGACCTGACATTTTTTTTCCTCTTTTTATTTGTAAATATATAAAAAATGTCTCTTAACGATTAAGGAGATTTTAAAAGGTTTTGATTTAATAGTGTTCGATGCATTTCAACTTTGTCACAGTCCCGTGGAATAAGTGTAATGTGCTCTCCCAAGACTCAATCATCAATGATACAGCTGGTCTGAATTGCCTCTGGTATAATATTGTTTACTGTGGGTATAGAAAAGTTTTCTTGGTGGTATTACCTCCTTGATACTCATCCTCTTGTAAAATTGAAGATGAAATTGTATTTACATCATTTTTTTCCATCATTGTCACCTTATCTAAACGTGAGTTTAATAGTATTGAATTAGTATCTTTTTTTGCCTCCATTATTTCAAATATTTTTGTTAAAGCCAGGATACCATTATTCATAGATGTTAGTGTTATTTCTTACAATGGACTCCCCTGGAGATTCAGACCAAAAGATCGTCTTGGAGTCATATTTTAAAAAGAAACTGCAGTAGATGATGAAGAGTTCAGCTTGGAATTTAGTGATTCAGGATATAAAATTGGGGAGCATATAAATTTAAGGGGATAGCCAACAAGGATGCTTGCGATTGTGTTTCTATTGTACTCAAATTATTTCATCTTGGGGTGCTTCCTCTGAACAGGTTTCCCTAGTCGGTAGACACAAGGGCTGGTCCAGGGCAATTGATAGCTGTTGGTTTCCATGCTCCTTTCTTTATGAGCTAGCCAGAATCTGAGAAGTTCGAGTATGAAGTGTCAATCTTATTGAGGGCTGATCAAAATGAAACTGTACATCAGTCGCATGAAAAATTGGAGGTTGAAGTTGTTCCTCCATAGTTGCCTCTATGGTCTGGCCAGAGAGTACTCCGTCCAATTGAGAATGTATAATTATGTCCCCATTTTGTTCCATTTGTCAGACTTCCTCCGGCAGGGCAGAGTCTGGAATTTCTTCAACGTTTATTAAAAGGATCTCCCGGTTCTCCCCCTTTTCTAAAGTGGGTTTTTGAGGCAGACAGGGAAGCAATTCACTTGGAGTTTGGTTAGGAACCTGTTTTTCCTGTTCCTCCTTATTTGTCCAATAGGATCTAATGTCAGCTGAAGTAATTTTAGGACAGAGTTCAAGGGGCTCTTTAGTTGAGCGAGTGGGTAATTTCTTTCTTTGCCCTGAGCTCCTTGAGTTTGCAGAGGGCCCTATCAGACCTTGTCCTGCTCCTTGGGATTTCTTCTGTGGCATTGATGATGTTAACGTATATGCATAAGACAAAAGACTGACCGCAATGTAGTCTACTTTATGCAAAAATCTTACTCTAGAATGCAGAACACAGAACCAAATGTAAACCAAGATGACAAAACTAATAAAACCTTGGTACAAAAGCACCAATGTATAACAATATGATCCGCTCAAAGGCTCAGTGGCCCGCAGACACCGGCCAAAGATTGATCAAATCAAATACATGTTCAATAATAAAACCAGACTATAATAGTACCTTAGGCTCAAAGCCTCCAACAACCTACAGTTACCTATTAAATGTATTAATGGATCAGCTCAAAGGCTTCAAGGCCTGCAGTCACCGCCTGAAATTAAAAGCAAGGACGCTGCAGAACAGAAGCCACAGTGTGTAATTCAAAAATCGTCTCCAAGGCTTCAAAGGTCCATAGTTACTGATTAGAAAATAGTACTGGTAAGTTATTTCCAGTTCTCAATATTCCAGGCAAACACAGGTATTGGTTAAATAGGTCACTGGTTCGGCTCAAAGGCTCCAAGGCCTGCAGTCACCACCCGAAACTAAACGCAAGAAAGTTACAGTGCTGAGGCCACAGTGTATACCAAAATCAGCTCCAGTGGCCTGCAGTTTTCGATTTAAGAGCAACACTAGGTTATTTCCAGTTATCAATAACAGTTTAAGTTCAATCAAGGCAAATGCCCGATAAGCACTGAGGAAAGGTAAAGCGCACCAGAGGCAGATCATTGTAAATAAACTGTAAAGTATGCTGTAACTATATTGTAATGTATATTTTGTAAACACCTGCATATGTTGTCCTTGCTGTTTTGATTATGTACTGTAACTGAAGATATGTGCCCAGATGTCTTCGGGCCAGGAGCGCTTTACAAATAAAATAAATACAAATAAAATAAATACAAATAAAATACAGACATATAATCAATTCCCACTGTTGAGCCAAACAGTTTCCTCAGAAGCTGACATGTGTGTTTCCAAAGGTAGGCAATCGCGGACAAAAGCAAACTGCCAAGGGGAAGGAGGGCTTTGTATCCTTAAATCTATCACACTGATCAAGGCATATGGTAAAATACGTTCTCACCTTTAGTTTCTAAAAGAGAAACCCACGCTATGGGAGACAGTCTGACCACACAGTCCACACAGTAGACTCCGACTGCTCAGACTGTCTCTCTTTGCCTCTCTGCGCCGCTACCGCAGGAGGAAGGGGTATTTGTTGATTAAAATGCTGCCTCCACAATGAGCAGAAAAAACAGACTGAAAATGTCAAAGAGCTTGCTCCCATTGCCTCTCTTTGCCTCTCCTCTCTCACAATTCAAGAATCTTTTTTATATGTTAAAAGTCATGCTAATAATCAGATAGGACTCACAAAGGCGAATCATATACAGTTGGGATCAAACAGCTCCTATGAGGATGAGCAATGTCTGGTCAGTGACTCGACTTTGTGCAAGCCCTTTGTGCCCCTGTTGCTGCGACTAGCTATGACCATTGTCGGCATGAGATTAAAAATACGTCCCTGGTCAGGGCTTCTTTTTCGATCGTTATACAAGTAGATCATGTATGAATGAGCTTGTCATCAGGAAGCAACATTACACCAATAACCACGTTGACCAATAGGGCCCTTTCTACTGCTGTACAAACGGACAAAGCTTGTATTATGTCCTGCAAGTGCTCTTGATACCAGGTATGTGGGGTCAAAAAGTAGCCCTCTTGCTTGTGGTATGGAAAAGAAGAAGCCGATATAGCAGTCTTGATTTCAATTGAATCTGTTACTTTTCTTGAAGGAAGGACTAAGACTCCCTCTATGGGAGAATCGTCTGGGCTTGGAAAGCAGCAAGTGCTACGGAACAACTCCGTTTTTCATATTTTCAGACGTATAGGAGGTCTGTATAAATCTGCATGTGCAAGGGTCGACAAGCTTCTGGTCTCTAAAACAAGCGAAGGCAGCAATCGCAGTCAGCAAATGATAATAAACGTCCTGTTAAGCCTCAATCAAACAGGATTTTGGTGGAGAGCGTATGAAGAGAAGATAAGTAATTGATCTTGTATTGGTTGAATATTTTGGCCCTCTTTGCCAAAGTTCTGAATCTTTGTGCTATCTGTACTAAGTACATCGACAGACTGGAGTTTATTGACTCGATCAGAACCGATTTGATGACCCTGGACATCGGTTCTAAGATTTCTTTTGATACCATTATAAGAGAGTCTGCTCCTCCTAGGCAAGTTGGTGTTACGCTCACCTGGGCTCCACAGGGGCACCGAACAAAGCTGGACTGCAACCGTCTCCACCAGTGTGACTTGTAGTGAAGTGATGAGCGACTGCACCTGCCCACTTAGTTTCGTCTGTCTGGCACGTAGGAAGATTTTCCTAGAGTGGCAAAAATGGCAAGTTAGCTGACCGATAGGAAGAGGTTTAACTTCTACTTCCGTAACTACCTTGTGTTCTCTTTACTGTGTCTCACCTTATTGTTAAGAAGGATGGGTTCTCCATCCTGCGTTGGAATGCAGGGGTTCGTTGAGACTTGGGTATCCAGTTAACTTCACTGATCCCGTAATCTTAAGGCAGGTTCCAGACAACAATGACTCAGAGGTAAGTCTCATGTCAATCCTAGGTAGAATTCAATGCTTTAGAGTTCTGGTTGTCTTATAGTCCACTCTTGTACCATTTCTTTATAGTTTTTTCCCCTTGCAGAATTGCCGAAGACAGATGTCTCTTCTCCGAGTGAAACGAAGTAAGTGCCAAGGTAAGATTCAGGATTTGCACCAAACGAAGAAAAAGACTTAGCATGCGATATTGTTCGTTCGCGTGAATAATCAATTGTCTTCTCTTTATTCTGCAGGTGCGGCACTTCCCTGGAGCGAAGTACGTGTGATGGTGATTCGCGAGACCACGAGTGAATATTGCCTCGGGTAAGTATCTTGCCGCGAGGTTGGATGTCTTAACGAGTCGCAGCTCACCTGTTATCTTTTCTTGTCTCTTGCAGATGCGGCTGCTCTGGGCGGTGATCACGTTAGAGTGCCTCGCTGGATCGCATGGACGAACGGAACAGGCACTTATGCCACTGTGTATAGCGCGGGTAACTGGTGTTCCTTTTCTTGCAGGTGCGGCGAATCCCAGGTGAATGCAATGGAACAACAATACGGGTGTGACTGAAGACTGGTCTGGAGCTGCAGGCACGGTGAGCGTTAGGCTGCAGGAGTGCAGAATAACACTAAGCGTGTTCTGTTCTCCGGGCGTGGTTTAAATAGTCTCTCAGAAGTAGTTCCCAGGTAAAGTAGTCCCTGTACCACACCCAAAGAAATAGTCCCTTAAATAAAGTTATCACTTCAAACAGCCTCAAGGTGGCCCGTGCATGGTTTTAACACTTGATAACTTGATTTGCCTGAAAGGCAATATGAGTCTGGTGCCAACGGCACCAGGATTGAGTCCAGGAAGCCTTTGGGGCCTTACAGGTCCCCATGGGGTGCCAGTACTCTGGGCAGACTGGTCTGCTCTTGAGGTCTGGGGGCAGGCAATGTGACAGTTGGCTTTGATATTACTGAATATAAGCCTAAGAATTTTCACAATGATGTTATCAATAACCTACAAGCATCAAACTTGTAGAAGGATATTGTGATATCTGTGTCTGAGAGGGGGTGAGGACTTGCAGATCTTTTTACAAATCTTGACCTAGGAAAATAGGCACAAGGTCATCCTGATACAAGAAACCTGGTTGGTTGACTGCCCTGTTTTTGACAGATATAGGACCTGTTTAAAGCTAGCTCGTAAAGGTTCTGGTGGACGTCCGGCAGGTGGTTTAATGCTTATCACCAAATCCCGTCCAGATTTTACTAATATTATGTAATATAACATTCAGCAGGGGGGGGCTTAGCTGTGGAAGTGAGTATTTGTATGCAAAAAGAGATGATTAAGGTTCTGTTTGTGAATATGTTTTGGCACACAGTGATGTGTCTACTAAGTACGTTTTTAGACACTCACATTTTTTTCAGAATTTGCATGGCTCGACTGACAATGGATTAGTGCTATTAGGACAGGATTTGAATTCGACCAGGCTCTATGGGAATCACATTATTAAAACATTGTCTGGCTACCTCCTGTGGATTCTAACTCTAAACAAATGTACATGGTTTAAAATTGAGTTCGTGCTCAGGATTTTTCCAGCATGACGGCCTGGCATAGAGAACAGTTTTCGGATTTGGATTATATTTCTGTTGATCATTTTATATTCAATTGCTGTAGTCTCATGAATGTTGTACAAAGTGTGTGGAGTGACCACAATATTTTGACGGCTGCTTTCGATCTGCAACTGTCTAGGTTTAATATGGGTGGTCCTGTTAATCTAGAGCTTAATCCAGGTAATAACAGAGCTATCTGGAATGTTGGGGCCGTTATTCTCTTTAATAGGCGAATAGCATCTGTTCTAGATGATACCACCCACGATTTAAATACTTTTAATCTTAGCAATAATTAATATTTTATAGATAGAAATTTAAAGGACACAATATTGAAAAACAAGGTGACTAACATGCAATTGGGGAAGCACTGTCAATATACCCAGGTGTTTGATTTTATTGTGGTGCATAGGAAACGAGTGGCGAGGTAGTTAATAAGGGGAGTGAAGAATAATGAATTGGTGCTTTATGAAGAAGTAAAAGAAATAAAACTACATAGGCAAAGTTTTAAAAATTGGAACAAGCAACAGCGTGCACATCTTCAAAAAGATGCTGAAACAATGATTGCCATCAAAAAAGAGTGATGTGGGAAACTTCTGGCGAGTGGTTAACTCTTTAGACTGTGGGCAGTCAGAGAAAATAATTAATGCCGTACATGTGGCTGATTGGGTCTGTCATTTTGAAACCGTTTAGTCCAATACAGGATCAATTGAAGGAAAAAGCACTGTCTCCATTGAATAATGTGTCAATTATGGGACTATTGTTTTTGATCAAGAGATGGTGCAGGATATTATTGGGAAAGTAAGTAATTCAATGGTCCCAAGACGTATTGATCTTTCCAACTGGTTATTCAAAGGTGATCGATTGGTATGGACAACCATTCTGGCCATCTTATATATATAGATTTCGTCGACAAGGGCTGCTTTTCTACTTTCTGGCACACCTCATATTGTCCCAGTGTGTAAAAGGGGTCTGAAAAGTGATTGTAGAATTTATCCCCCAATAATTATCCTTTATGCGGATAGCAAGCTTTTTGCCATTATCTTGCTACAACATCTTGAAGGATGGGCGGTAGGTGTGGACTTGTATAGGGAACATCAAACTGGCTTTAGGAAGCTACATAGTAACAACTTGAATGGCAACGTTCTGAGATGTCTGCAGGAATTAACCTGGTCTGGAAGGTATGAGTGTATATATGTGGCCTCAACTGATTTAACATCAGCTTTCGATCTCATGAATGGCAACCATCTCTCGACAAAGTTGTATAATTGCAGAATACCTGTAGGATTTAGACTAATTATTGGGTTGCACAAGCACCCAAACATACAGGTGCATCTAGATCAATCAGGAGCTCTCTCAAGGAAAATCGTAACTAGGAAATGTTTGAGGCAGGGGTGCATCTTGGCCCCCTGCCACTTTAAAATGTACATGTCGGATGTACACTAGTGTTTAGAATTGTGCTTGTTTGTTCCTCTAAAATTAGGGTTGTGTAGATTAGTCTGGCTTTCTTATGCTGATGATTTTCTGTTATTTGTTCGCACCCCTATGGGTTTAAAGCAGTTGATTACAGCTTTCTCAGAATAGGCTGAAGAGAATTCTTTAAAAAAATACAAGGAATACTAAGGTTTTAAAGTTTACAAAGTATAGGAAAAAGTATGTTTTTAATTGTAAGATTAACCAGGATTGTATCAAGGTGGTTGACAATTTAATTTATATTGGCTTCCCCATAATTGGTAAGACTAGCAAGCCATAAATACTTGCGTAACATCTGAGATGCCAATGCATCAGCCATATGCATCATATATTCATCAAATCCAAGTATTGCAAATTCTGATGGCCCCATGCAGTGAAACACTCTGCAGGGAAGGTTACTCCGAAATTAACTCATGGAACCAAAACTTTGCAGTTCTGGGTGCTTAAATGCTCAATAAATGAGAACGTTTTATATGCAGCAAAGGACGGCATATCTCCAATGCAGTCCCCAGTGTCACAATTTGATTTGAGTTTGAGTTGAATTCTATAACATCTAGAACCCAGTGGAAGTACTTGCAACTTTATTATAGAATGTTGAAGCCACCTAGGGACTCGTATGGAGATCTGCCAGCGGTCATGTCTTCTGGATGGGAAACCATGTTGAATTCGCTTGGTGCATATCGTGAAAAGGTGTTGTCCGATTTGGAGTCGTCTTCAGCTGATTTAAAGGCTAATCCAGGAAGAGTAAAAATAAGATTGTACCAACATGATTGGAGCTGCACTCTGGAATTACATCATGGTTTTGCCTCACTGTGTCACATCAAACACGAACACAAGCGACTTGGTGTACTTGCACCTTATATGAAATTCTTTCCTAACCCACAAGAACGACTGGAATTATTTTACGATTTCTATGGAATCTGCATCCGACTAGAGAATTGAAAAGACATAATATAACTGACCACTGGGTATGTTATTGTTGATTTTGTGAAGATCAAAATTCGCTTGATTGTTTTTAATTCGTACCATATATTGCAGTCCTTCGGTTTATTAAGAGTTTGAATATAGGGGATGTGAATATAGGGGATATGAACCCGTTAGCACTACTTTATTTGTGAAAACTTAGGAATACTGACTTAAGGGAGTGAAGAAGTGATGAATTTTTTTTCGCGCGATTATGTTTTATGAATTCACATTTAGATATCTAAAATGGGAACTATTTCTTTTTTGGTATCATATTTTGTATAGTGATTTTTTAGCTACTGTATATTTTACAACCAATGATTGTGTAATTGATTTTTTATCCGATGGGAAAATACATAATATTGATATGGTTGAAACATGTATTTTAACCCCTTAAGTGCCAATGATGAGCTATCTCATCCTTGACATCATATGTGTGTTGCCAAGGACGAGATAGCTTGTCCTTTTTGCACATCAATGTGTGTGATCCTTGCAAAGCAGGGAACACACAAAAGTACAATCCAACCCCCGGGCTATGTGAAGAGATTACTCCTCACGGCCTGGGGTCGGATTTCCTTCAGTTTGACGTCTGCACGATTAACAGAAGGTGAGTTTCCTTTGTCTTTTATCCCTCCATCAGAGGCATTATTGTGCTGTTCAGATCGAGGGAGGCGTCGTTGGAAAGGGGAGGCTCTCCCCTTTCCAACAACACCTTGTTTGAAGCATTGCTGGGGCGGATCTGGCACAGATCGCTCGATCCGTGCCTACCCAGGCCACTAGACAACCAGGGATCTGTTTCTAAAGTGGGGGGGGGGGCTTTTTACTATGCAGCACATATTGCCCCCCTATACACGCATGCCAGATTGCTGCAGCGATAGACGGAAAGAGAGGACACCGTGATTTGCGTTTCGAACTTGATGAATGGTAAGCCTTTGTAGTTGCTGTTCGACTTGCGCATAAAGAAACACTTTGATTGATAGGTTCCATCTAGAATGGAACTGGTTTTACTTTTAAACTGCGCCTTATGGCTAACAAGTGCCGCGGGTTATTTGCAGAGGTCTGCTCACTGATGGCGCTGGAGTCGGAACAGCGCCAGTGCCATTGCACCGCACATTAGAACGCTGAATTGACAGTAAGCAGTGGGGGCCACTTTCCCACACATTTTTGATGTGGGAAGAGCATGCAACAATCCAGTCCCAGTCCCACCCACCCCACTGACAATGGGCCCTAATTGTAGGATAAAAAACAGTACTCACATAACGTTGCAGTTGCTCACGTAACCAAAGTTGTGAACTAAACAAAAAACATTATCTATGGTCATCCAAGCAAAAACAAATCATTACTACTCTCCGATCACAGCCACCCTTTCAAGCCATCCCTGGTGGTCTAATGACCCTCACCCCCCAGTAAAAACACATTTGCCCCTTCGTAGGGGAATATTGCAAGACTGCACTAGCAATCTGCCCCCAGGGTGGGCTACATGAGCGCCCCCCATCCATTTGGGGTGGGGGAAGGCCACCCCCTTTTCATTACATTAGTCGCTGGTGGTTTAGGGTGCTCCCTCAGCCCCCACAACAACTTTTTTGTTTTGGATATTTTTTGTTTTGTTTTGCCCGTACCCTACAGGCAGATGGCCTCATTAATCTGCCCATCTGCCCCCATGGTGGGTAAACGTACTGCATTATTTCTGGTGGCCCTCTCTCTCGCACCCCAAATGGATGGAGGGCATTTTATCTGCCAGGGAGGGCTACATGAGGTGCCCACCCACCCAGTTGGGGTGGGGGGGAGAAGGTCAACGAGATAGCTCGTCTTTGGCAATTAATGGGTTAAAATACATGTTTCAACCTTATCAATATTATATATTTTCCCATCAGATAAAAAATGAATTACACAATCATCGGTTATAAAATATACAGTAGGCAAAAAATCACTATAAAAAATATGCCAACTTCCCAAAAAAAATCTAAAATTGCTCCCATTTTAGATATCTAAATGTGAATTCATAAAACATTCAATCGAAATAAAATGACACACTTCTTCACTCCCTTAAGTCAGTATTCCTAAGTTTTCACAAATAAAGTTGTGCTAACAGGGTCATATCGCCTAAATTCAAACTCTTAATAAACCTGATGACTGCAATACATGGTACAAATTAAAAACAATCAAGTTAATTTTAATCTTCACAAAATCAACAATAACATACCCGGTGGTCAGTTATATTACGTGTTTTCAAAATCTCTCTAGTCAGATGCAGGTTCCATCAAAAATGTGGGTTAAGAAAGATTTTCATATAAAGTGCAAGTACACCAATTTGCTTGTGTTCGTGTACGATGTGACACAGTGACGCAAAACCATGATGTAATCCCATGTCGGACGACCATCCCCAAACCCAGCCTGGAGCTCTGGCTGGGCTGCGTTAGACCCTCTCCCTCTGTGAAAGGATGGGGACCCTCCCGAGGCTCCCTGGGACTTCCGTAGGACTTTTGGATGGTCGACACCTTTTCTGCCCAGGTAGGTGCACCCAAACATGGTGAGGTACTGTTTTCATCCGGACATCTGTGGGAATGTGGGAAGGTAGGACATGTGTTGTTTGTCAGCCTGTTTCAGTTGTTTCCAGGTGGGAAATGTCTGAAAATGAGTTTTTTTCCCAGATTTGGGAATTTGCCAGGGCGTGTGGGTAATAAATTATGGGGCGATTTGTGCAAGTCAGACCTCTGTGGATTCCCACGGGTGTCTTGTTTTCCGAAATGCATGGGGCTCCCTGTTTTTCTTGGTGGCTGCGACACCCCATGCGCAAATCTGTAGGTTGTCCACAAGAGTAAATTGCAGCAAAATCTGCTCTGCTGAACCAGTGGTTTACTCTTTTCCCTTTGCGCCCAGCTATGTGCACGCACACACGTGAAGTACCGTTTTCGTCGGGACACCTGTGGGAACGCGGGAAGGTAGGACATTTGTTGTGTTTGCATGGTTTTCATAATGTTTTTGAACATTTGCTGGTGCACTTGGTCACATTTGGGAAATTAAAGGTTTGTGTGGCAAACATTTAGTTGCTGATTTAGGCACTATACACTTTTGGAACCTGTACAAGTCACTTGCTCTTCAAAAGGTCTGTCTGTGCTCTTTCAAAAAATCTATGCGTTCCTTCCTCACCACATTTGTTTTCCTTACTTACACATGCTAAGTACCTCTGTTTAGCCGTAAGCATAACAATCTTGTGTACCATGGCTCTGTTTTTGGCTTGTGGTATTGCTTATTTTGTGAAACATTACGGAAAATGTGTGATTTCCTAACTGGAAGAGTTGGAAGAATGTAGCGGAGCATTGCTTTTCTCAAAATTCACAGATGCCAGTGCCTTACTGGGCCAACCATGTCCACCACATTCCTTTTTTCCTGTCATTTTTCTCCCCAAACTATGGAATACTTCCATACATAGTTGTTGCCTAACCTGCATGCATCACCCCTTCCTAAACTTGGAATGTTGTCTAGTTTTCAGAAATGTATGCCTTTCTGTCTTCCCATTCAGCTTTCCTACCCTCCTCTTCCATTCCGTCCCACCATGTCCGATTGGAAAAGAGGCCAACATACCCTACCCCTCAAAAAACGGCTGGTAATCATATCAAAATATGTTTTTTTGGTTTCCCCTCAAACTATTCTTGAAAGACTGGAAAATGGCAAATTCAGCACAGCAAACCATTTGTTCCTAGATCTTACAAGGAAAAAAAAACACAGGCTTCTTTGCACATAATTTTATAGGCATTTTCAGAAAAATAAAATCTTCTCCCTTTTTAGTTATTTTCTTTCATCCCCCTACATAAAACTAGGATTCCTTGGTGGACAAATTTCTTTCTGGAGAGGAGCGCCTGCTACCTTTTTTTGAAATATTTCCAAGGAATTTAGGGTTGGTCACCCTGAGTTATCTGGGGGCAACCAGACGTGGACTCCCCGCTCACTGTGCTCAGAGAGGCGCAGCTTCACCTCACTGATGAGACCCAACAAGGCTGAAACACGTGTATGGGGTTGTTGTTGGTACTCTTGTTCAGAGAGGAATTGCCATAGCATTTCGCTGCTGGACAGCCCATGCGGGCGGGACAAAGACGATATGCAAATTTATATTTCCCATCTGTGAAAGGCACAGTGAGAAAAAAGCATGTGCTGCAAACTCCCATCTCAGAACAGGTTATCATGCCATGTTCAGAACAGGTTATCATGCCATGTTCTTTCTGGAGAGGAGCGCCTGCTACCTTTTTTTTTTAAACGTCTGAGCCTAGACAGTTTCTGATTCGTTCCCATGAGGATCTGCACATTATAAATAATTAAATCTTCCTGTAGTGAAGTCCTGGAAATACTGCTCACTACACCAAACACACGTTCTTCCTACATGCCTTACCAAGTGCTCATACCTAATGGAAGCTAGTTGCTCTCCTTTATTACACCTTGTGTTTTGCCTGCACCTCCTCGACACTACAACAAATGCTCACGTCTCCACTTGTTCCAGGCTCAACCGTCGCATGCTTCAGGTTGGCTCCATGTCTTTACCAACTTGGTACTCTATACGCCAAAAATGACCTTTACTCCAATCTCACTTTCTCTATATCACCCCTCTTTTGTTCTGCGGTCTTATTCAATTAGAAGAGGGTGCTACCTGATGTCACCTCTCCTACAATTATTTTTGCTCATGTGCTGATGACCTGCCAAATATCCAAGGTTGGTAAGACCAATACCAAACCAATCAGCTCTTAAAACGAGGCCGCCGTATAGTTGCTACATTAGCCAATTATCTGTTGCAAAGATATCTTTCTTACTTGTATCAATTTAGGTGTAATACCCTCACATAGTGAAATCCAATGAAAACACTAAACCATATGTCTCCTATATGTAGACAATTCCCCCAACCAATCCCTGCAACTCATAGGCTTTTGTAACCAAGAATGCAGTGATGTGTGAGAAATCTGAGGGTATTTTCGCTCCTACTCCCCTTCGATCCTCTACAAAGGTGGCCAGGGAAAGGCTATCACTATTGCATCCTGACCCTGGGGGTGGACACGTGAGGGAGGATCACCTGGGTGGAAGGTCCTTGGGTATTGTTTGTAAGGTACCTCTGGGCGAGGCATGGTATCCCCCTCATCCTCGTGACAACTAGCCTAACCCTCTCCTGACCTTTATGTGTCATTATATATATGAGATTTATGAACCCTTTCCTCATTCTAGTACTGAGACAAGGAAGAAGCAACAGAGCAATAGACACCACTTACTCTCACCACTTTCGTACTGGTACGAATAAGATGCATGAAGGTCAGGCATGCCATGGTAATCAGGGTCAGGCAACATTAATTAATAGAGTACACCTGCAGCCCATTGAAAGACCACAGGTGTCCAAAAGGTGTCTAAAAGGTGGCCTACAGGCACTGCCAGCGGGCAGAGCCAGAGCTATGCACGAGAGCCAGTGAGTGCTGAATGAAGCACCCAGAAAAAGTCTTTCCCACTCAGGGAGAAGCCGGCAAAAGGAGCTGGTGGGTCCGGAAGAGTGTTGTGTGCTCTGGAGTTACCCAGGTGCTCGAAGAGATAGTGAATGGAGTAGCAGTCCATGGAAGTAAACCAAGTTACACTTATTAAATAGCAAATTGAATGACACAATCAAAGTTGAACTTATTGAATACCAAATTAAATGAAACAAGCAAAGTTACATTTATTAAAATACTGAATTGAAGGAAACAAGTAAAACCTGCATATGTTAAATACTGAAGTGTGCAGAAGGCAAAGACTATTTAGTTTGAAGATGGAGTTACGTGAAACAGCAGAACTTCCAACATTGAAAATTAAAGTGACTGCAAATAACCAACTTCCTAAAACATAACTTTGAAAGATAATTGAAAACCAAGCTAAATGAAAGACCCTGATTGCAGAGTTGATGTAAAGGCTGAATAAGTGCTTGTTGTGGAATTGCATTTAAGACACCATTGGCTGCAATATTAAACTACTCAAAGAGAGCTTGATGTTCCTGGTTGCGTGACCTGTAATGGGTGGATCGTGTGATCTAAGAACTGCACCTAGACCAGCGAACTACTACTTGATGAATAAAGAACTGTTGAACGCAAATGCAAGGTTCCTGGTTTCATGACCTGTAATGGGTGGACTGTTTTGGTCTAACAACGGCGCCAAGACCAGAAAAACCCTATATTCTAACACGGAAGGTTGCTGTTGCGTAAAGAGGAAAACTACCATTGGTGCATATAAGACTTGGGGAAGAAAACACCGAGCTATAAAGAACTATTCTAAAGAAAATTTAAAGAGAAAGCTTCAAGATACTTCTTTTTGTGACATTGATCTTGGCAAGGGAACCCTGAGACCTGCTGCCCTTGAACTATATTGAACTTGGAGAAGGGCACCCTGACATTTACAAAAGGTGTGAGGAACTTCGTTCATTCAAGTCCAGAAGAAGGTAACGGAGACTCAAAGATCTTAGTTTCAAAACCTTAATTTACTAACGTTCCTGGGCTGGTGCAATGCCTAAGTGGCCCTAACTCTAAGGGGGGAGGGGGGTCCCCAACCTTTTGTGGGCAATGAGCAATATTTGCTTATTAATTGAAATGGTGAGCAACAGCTGTACCGTGACGGAATATATTGTCTTTCAGGTGGTGGCAAAATTATTGCAACCCAAACTGCAATGGTAGTAAATTGAATTTTAAGAATAGAACATGTTAATGTGCAGTAATTTAATAGTAAGTCGAGGTCCATATCTAGGCCAAGCGATTTTGCAATAGTTAACTGAATTTGAGATTAAAATGAGGTTTTCAAGGAGTGCAAGCGGCAAATGGTGCATTTGTAATCACAAAAGAACATTAACACTGTTCAAAACATATAGGATTTAAATTGTACATTACTGGGGCTTTAGTATTATTGTCCAAGAAATATTTGGGAAACAGTGGCAAAGAATGCATTTGTGATCAAGTTAGGCCAGTCATTTTGGTCAAATAGTGGAGCATTCAAATACCGCTGTACAGAGTGGTTTGGTAGTTCTACCTTTGCTATTTGGAGAAATGTATTGGAAGTTTCACTAGAGATTATTAACAAGAAATACATTTTGATATGCAATGTATTCAATCATGGAAAATTTGGTAAGACCCTTGCTTATTTGTGCATTATCTAAATGCCAAATGGGCAAAGTATCAGATGACAGTTTTTTCACAGTAACACTGCAATGAGTACTGGCGGCTATTGAGTTTTTGAATTGCAGTGACATAAAAATTTGCTCTGAATATGTGTGTGTCACGGAGCATAGAGAGGGAGCCTGAACCAACTAACAGGTGGCTAGTGTGGTTTGTTGACTCCAAGAACATTTTTTAAAAAATGGGTTAAAATGGTGCATTTTACAGCACACTTTCTTTTGGAAAATTGGGTAAAAAGCAACACAGTTTATATTGAGGTTTTGTATTAAGTACATGAATAAACCCATTAGATGCAAGTCCCCAACAGTGCACAGGAACATTTTCCAACACGTTTTCTTAATGCCATTTTGGACAACTTAATGCGAGTATAAGAACCCTTTTCATGCTGACCCTTCCCATACATGCTCATGCAGGCTTCACCAATATATGCCAGTGTTACCACATCAGAACTCTCAGCTAGGAAAGAAATTCCATGCCACAGAAAGAGGTATATCCAGACTGGCTATAACAATGTAGGTCAGTCTAGTCACATACTGACTTAAGCTTGCTTTGTATCCTTGACACCCAGTATAAAAACACCATGCCACATGAGAAATATATGACCAGACAGGCACCACCAATGTAGGGCTGTCTAGCCACCTAATAACACTTAGTACGTTCGGTTATACCCTTGATGCCTAGTAAAAAATGCCATGACACATTAAAAAAGTGAATGTAGACTGGCACCACCAATTTATGCCAGACAAGCCATGTAATAACATTTATCATGTTTGCTTTACCCTTGATGCACCCTTAAGAATCCTTACTGTGCATCAAGGGTAATGCAAAAAACAATTCCACGCCCTCAGCATCCGCAAACTTAAATTTGGTGGTGCTTCTCCTTCATACATGCAGACACACATGATCTCATACACACGCATTCATACAATATACACTCTCTAATTTACCCTCAAATTCCTGTTAACACCATCAATCAGAATACTATTAATGCTGAGTTGCTCAAGATAAAAGGGGAAAGGTGGATATTTGCTACCCATATTCCCACTTTTAAGTGGCCAATTGAAAGTGAGAAATGTATGTTTTTTCACATTAATGAAATAGAAGCACCACTGAAAGGAATTTAGCCAATGCACATGTTGAACATACATTTTCCTTTGTACAAGCAATGTATAGGCAGGAAGGTCCAGTAGCTTGTTGCAACTGAGTTTTCTAGAAAGCTGCTGAAAGTCTTACAGGTCTATTGAGTAAGTGGGGGGTATCGTTTTTCAATAAAGGGTAAGAAGAGAGAATTAGGTCGTCAGGGATGATTTGAATTAATTTGCTCTTTAACAAATGAAAGTCCTACCCTGGACCCTCATGTATTTGTGAATCAATGATGCATATGTGCCCAGGGTAAACAACATATACATAAGGTGATGTGTGTTTTACAAAAGTCTCTATTTCTATAATTGTAGCATTGAAAACAGAGGAGACTAGTGAATTGATCATTTTTCATCATTGACATTTCATTGATGCATAACTCGGTTGATATTTAAATTGATTCAACTGTTTCTATTTTATAGACATTCTGTGCAATCCTAACTTTATTAAATAAAGGAAAATTGTGCACGCCTGGTTTGGGTGCGTGGAAAATTCAGCCGAATTTGCTGTCATCCGATTAAAACATCCTACCCTTCCATAGTCCTAACCAACAGTGGAGCCACAGACCATAGAATATATAAAACTTAACCTCAATCTCAAGTTGCTTATTTTTCAATTATTTTCTGCTCCTAACCCCCTGCTCTCTGACTAAAGTGAGCAGTGCGGGTGTAATCTTCTGCAGTAAGGCATTTACTGATGAATGTCTCTTAAGTGGAGGATTAGTGGGGCTGTCTTTGGAACCAGACTCCTCCATATGCCCCAGATTGTCACAGTGCCGTGCTATGCTCTCCTTTTGGTTAACATTGAGGAAATCTGAAAAACCATGACCAGTGTTACTACAGCTGCATGCTGTACAAAGGACACTAGAAGGGTAGTGATTTTAAATCTCTCCTCTAAGATGTTTAGAGGAGGTGGAGACCGAATCTCAAGACATTCCTGGGGCATTGTTACCTATACCCGGTCTCCATCAAAGAACTAAAGTGGTCAACGCTTCAAGCGAGGATGCTGCCACAGATCCTTGCACCTGAAATTGAAGTGAGGTACTGCTCGGCTGCATTTCAAAGTCGGCTTTGGTGTCTCTGTTAACATTTGCCCATGGAAGTTGTGTGAAGTCATGGAGAAATATTGTTTCCCAGGTTATAGTAATTCTGTCCCCATTTGGGATGTTCTAAAGAAGGATGGCAGGACCAGATAATTCAAAATGCTGATGTAGTGTTCTTAAGGGATTGGGGGCATTTCTCTACTGCCCCCAACCTCTCCCCCACTGTACTTGGTTTCACAGTTCATTAGCTGAGCCCCCTGTCACTTTATTGGCTATACCGATGATCATAGACCACAGCTCACTTCTTGACTCCACAGTCTTCACCTACTAGTAAGTACTTCTCCCCTATTGCTTTAGTGAAGGTGTCTGCTGCCAAAATGATCGGGACTAAAGCTCCCCTGATGCCTTTCCACTGACTGATGGCTACGGATGATGAGAGTTGTTTTTCAGAATATCTGAAGAGTCAAAGGTTGCATTCGCCATGCTAGGTATGGGTTTGGCATTAATGTTCTCAGCTTAAGTTACAGGTTGTCATTCTGGGCCAACGTCACCTTTTATACTCTACTACCAGCAAATATGTCTTCCCCCAATAGGGATTTGGTCAGACTGTGTTTTTATAACTCAACAGACATAGGTCACCGTCTTGGGCTCAAGTCACTTCCCATTCTTGTTAAGCCAATTCTCCATTATGAATATTAGCATGTCCACATTTAGACAGATTTGTGAACATTAGCCTCCAATATCATACTAATGTGAACATTAGCCTGCGTCACATCCACTCTGCAGGATTCTCAAATCTAAGTGTAGCCTCCATCTCTGTCTACTATGTGTTAAAACCCACTCATTGCGGAACCTAGGCCTTTCTCCCGCTATACAAGACACACAAATCCAGGTATAGCCTCCATCTCTGTCTCTCATATGCGGAAACCCACTTA
Source organism: Ambystoma mexicanum (assembly GCF_040938575.1). Classification (NCBI taxonomy): domain Eukaryota; kingdom Metazoa; phylum Chordata; class Amphibia; order Caudata; family Ambystomatidae; genus Ambystoma; species Ambystoma mexicanum. The sequence goes on along the minus strand of NC_090924.1, from coordinate 119,321,974 downwards.
CTGTGGAACCAGTGCCTTTGCCCCACTGTACAGGACTCTCAACTCTAGGTATAGCCTCCATCTTTGTCTATTGTATAGTGAAACGCAGTGTATTGTGAGACTTGGGCCTCTGCCCCACCATACAGGATTATTAACCCTAGGCATTTAGCTAAACTGTGAAGGTCAGCCGCGAGACATATAACCAGCTAACCAAAAAAGCTCAAAAATTCTGCATACCTAACTCATACAAAAACCTACACAACCACCTCTCGCACAGCAAGCAGCACACACTTCACCACACCGCAACAACAAACAAACAACACTTAAGCTGCACCAACAGCACACAAGGCCTGTCATCGATCCGATACTTGCACCAAGGCTCAGCGCACAGTGTATACCGAACTGAAGCCGCCAACAGGACACCACTTCTCTCACTATCCTACTCCCTCTCCACCTTACTAACCCACCCAGTCTTCTCGTTTACAGATCTGCCTGAGCGCTTGGGGACCAATTCCGTTGGTGACGGTGCACGATAAAAAAACCTTAAACATTAACATTAGAGACTCTTGTCCCTTCATTAAGTTGGGGAGACATTCTTTATGGTATCAAAGAATAACATGTGGGGGAATATCTAAAACAATATGTGATTGGGTTGCAATCCCGTCAATTGTGTGTTGTATTTTCTGAATACAGATAATATGTGTGATTGCCTTTGGAAGCAGCAAAAGGATGTGTACACAGCCCACTGCAGTGCAGAATGCTGGGGCTGCTCCCAGCAATGGCACATAGAAGAAAGGCTTCATTACACTAATGCTTTGCTTGCCTGTGGGGAAGTAATGTATTTCGTGATGCAGCATCCTGAAACCTGAGATATGTTTTGTTCCCATAAGCAGTCAACAAAAGAGTACACTTCGTCAAGACGAAAGCATGGTATCCAATGCTAATGAAACCAAAGGGAGGTGATGGGCGAAACATTATGGAAAGCATGATCGGGAACTCTGTGTAAGCTTACCATTGGGTATAGATCATTCCAAGTGAAGGTCACACTCACACTACAGCACTACCATGCCTTCTCAAATGTCAGTCCTCTGGCAAATTCTTTAGACATTGAATAGGTTTATGATATGATATGGCATTTGTAACGCGCCTATACACAAGTGTTTCAAGGCGCGAGGCCATCCCTATAGACACAGGAAATGACATGTACCTTTCCAGGCAAAGGAACAAATAATTTAGATTAGGGAAACACTAACCCATCTCACAATTATTATGAACCACATCCGGTGGTCACTTGTGTTTCCCTAACCTATTCTTGACAACCAAATGAGCCACCCCAGATCCACAGGAGGTCCAGGAGGTCCTCAAGGCCCCTCTGCTGCCAACGCTAAACTGTGTTGAGAAGTGGTGCCGATCATTAAGCGTCTGGCCTGGCTTGAAGAATCTGGGGGGCATCTTGAAGTCACCCCAACAAAGAGCTTAGATAGAGGATTGAAACCTAGAGTGCACAACAGACATTCATATGTGTATCAGTTGTTTAGGTTTCCTTTTGGAGCTCTGTGATATTTAACACATTTTACCTTAATTGACCCTTTGAGGCGATTAATTTTTTTAATTTGTACTTTCATAGGTTTTAAGTTAACATTTGATGTACCATGACTTCAGATAATTATGATTTAGTTCCCGACATTAGTGGGGAAAGTTGAACATGACTAGACAAATGGAGATAACTTATGAGGGCAAGGGGTGGGGAAGCTTGGGCAACAGTATTGACATTGCTTGTTGACCAGAATTGATGGTGTTGACGTCTAATGGAAGCATTGCAATGATGGAAATGATATAAGGGGAAAAAAAGATGGGGAAGAGGTAGGAGAAAGATATAACATATGACACAGACTGGCTAAACATATTTTGGACCATTTTCACATTGGGTTGAAGCTAATATGCAGCACAATCCGATGCTTAGGTGAAACATAATTTGGCTGATTCACTTTAAAATTCCAAATTTGTTTTGACTTTTTTTGACAACAAGATAGGATCCAGACTACGGTCAGTGGAAAGGTGGACTTAGATATGTGACAGCTGTTTGTGAGCTAACGCACAGCGTGTCCAACTCAATGCTTGCATCTTGCTGCAAGCCGCCTCTGCAGTTTTGCGCCATTCTAACTGTCACTCTATGATGGCTATTTAATAGTGGCCAGCTACACATTTGCCGCTCTCACATAACAGGGTTAATGCAATAATCACACCTTCATTTATTCTCATTCTGTTTGCTCTCCTATCTCCTCAGTCTGACTTTCTATGGCGGGCCTAGTAGACACCAGACACCTTGGTGAATTTGCAGTTTTCCTTAATATTGAGATGCATTTTTCATGGGGGCAAGCTCCCATAAACCATTCCCACGCCTCCCCACTTCTCACCCACTGCCCTAAAAATCCATACTTTTTTTTCCATGCGCACCGCATCAAGAATTGCATCAAAATGGCAGCTATACCAAGTGTGATGCAATGGGCGCAATGAGATGAGCGGGTTCAAAGCCAAGAATCCTGCAAACCCCTCTTTCGACTGATCCCCTCACACAGCATCCTGCTTATCTGTCTTGTTCGTTAGTTGCTGTCTCCATTGCTACCCTCCAATGCAAACATACATTGTTCTGCCAAACCCCTTCTCACAACCCCTCCAACCCTTTCCAAGGACCCCACACAGTGCACTATCTTTCTGCCTGTCCTCTAATCCACATGGAAAGAAATCCTAATGAATGCTAGTTTATATGCAAAATATTCTGTTTAAGCACAAGTAGTCCATTTTCATGGTCCCGCTGAGATGTACCTTTTTCTTTCTGGAGTCAGAGTGTGAAATTACCCTGACCTTCGTTCACAACTGACTTAACAGTCTGTCCAAACTCCGTAAGCACTATATTCCTTATCAGGAATCGGAGAGACATAACCAGTATCTTGATGACATGCAACTTGCCCAGCAAATGGATATAGCAACTAAATACATCCTCCCATGTTGCCACAGACCAGGGATCCCTCCTCTGTCATATGCTTGCCATGGAAAACAAGTTCTGCCACAACACAAGCTCCCACCCCACCAGTTGGAAAGATATATGCTATTAAGGTGGACTTCAGCTTCAGCATTGCATATCCTTGATTGGCGGTTTGAGCAAAGCACTGATACGACTAGAGTTGCAATCACCGCTGGAATTTTGACAAACCTTCTTCAAATGACTCAGTGGCAGATCATGAACAAAATGTACTTTGTGACACAGAAGTATGTCTTATACACTGTGCACCCCTCAAAGGGTCCAAGCTCAAAGTGAAATACCTCCATTGATATGCTTGTTGGAAATTAAAATACCAAAATAGACAATGGAACATGAATACACAAGTGACAAGCATTGTACAACAGGTACGACAAGTGATGATAATCTTATGATGATTTAAGCATAAAAAAGCATGAAAGACAACCTATTATCCTTTGCAATCGGTCACAAACTAGACATGGATCAATCATAGGCCAGAAAGCTAGATATTTTCAAACATGTATTTATTTGGGGAGAAATATGCAGAGAGGGAACAAATAATGACTGAGATGCAAAATGAAAGTAAATGGCAGGTTGGTCAGGATATCTCCACAATATGATCAGCTCCAACCACAGGTCCCCGACCCAGGTGCCTTATTTCTAAAGAAATAACAAAAAATTGTCCAACACAAGCAAGCCTAGACCACAGTGCTTCAGGGCTGATTGGCACAACAGAACAAAAAGACAATTATAATGCCAGGTTTGCGGTGTTGTACGCTGTGATGAATTGCCATCTGGCAAGTGTGTGAAAGCCCTGGCTTTTTGGATTCTTATTAAATAATAAAATGATTCGGGTAATTCGATCTCTGAAAGGGAAATCTGCTAATCAGATTCACTTTTCGTACGCTCCAATGCAAAAGCATACTGTGTACTTGTGACTTGCTGCATCAGTATCTTGATTCGCAGCACCTGCTCTACCAGTGGCACAGAGCAGGTTCAGAAGTTACAAATGCCCTCTTTACAGCTGCAGTGACAGCCAAGCAACACAGGGGCTGCACATAAAATATGCACCCCTGTTCCAAAAAATGAAAACTCTGAAGACGTTGTCCAGGTGGCACATACAACTGTAAATATAAGACAAACTAGTTAGGGTACGGTGGCCAGCATCTTAGAGTTATCCCCCCACATTAAATTGATTTCGCACGTGTCAGCCCTGTCGGCCCAGTCCAGATTTGGGAGGGTTATGAGTATTCCCCCCGACAGGCTGGACTCTTCCCCGACTTTCAGGAAGGTAGCCTTGTGGGGTGCCTCTCGTTGATGCTTTGTAAGGGCAGGCAACATCCTTCTCCCTTGCATAGCAACTCCACAGGACACTGGCCTGGGAGCAGAAACCAAAAGGCACACCCATTGACAGAAAGTCAGGCCTCACACCAGGGTGCTGTCTTTCTTAAGGACTTTGATCCTATTGAGATGGGGAGGGTCAGAGTAAGGATAGCCAGAGGCATCTGTACTGTTTGCGAGGGTTTTGCCATCTTGATTCTCTATGGTTATCTTTCTCTTTCCTATCCTCTCCACTTCCGTTGGAGGTGAACACTGCTGCTGGGCCTCAAGCTTTTCTCTCTTCCAGCTGTGATGATCCTTCAGATTATGTCACTCCCCCCCAGGTGAGATGCCCTCTGCAAGAGGCTAGGGAGGTGAGGCTGCTAAACAATAGTCCCACTCTGAGTGGTAAGATGCAGGAGGATCTCTTCGAGAGATACTCCTCTCCTGGGGATAAGGACATGATTGGGAGGCACAGCCCCCTTAAATACCAGCCTAGTAGGCCTACGATAGAACGTAAACCTTGCGGGTCTAGGTTCATGGCTAAAACCATGTGTTACTGTGAAACATCAAACCACCTGATGGTTTGGGTACTGAGACAAATACGCTTTCAGGAACGCTACAAGCGACTGGAAAAAATACCTGCCCAGTTCTAGTTAATGAAATAGATGGTACTTCAGGGTGGGCCCTACTATATTAGGGCATCAGAAACAAAGCCAGAAGAGTACCAAGAAGGGTACAGAGGAGAGTACTAGAGTGTGAGAAAGAACGAAGAGGAAGAAGAGGAAGAGCGAGTTGAGAATGGAGTGACAGACTTGTGGATGACAACGGAACCTGGGGAGAAGGCAGAGGTTGAGAGACTGAAAAAGAACAAAAAGGGTTTGGCAATCAGGGCCGAGCATATTGCAGTGGGTAGAATAGGACGGCCTGCGAGAGGAGTGTGAGGGTGTGGTTCAGGAGAACGCACGAGGACACCCAGCGTGCTGCCCTGGTGTTTGGGGCAGAAGTAGAAGCACAGACTGGAGTACACGTTCTGTATGAAGACAGAATTCCAAACCTTTCCAGAATTACACTTAGTGGAGGCAGGTAAAAATAAGGCCATAACCAAGAACGAGTGGCATTTCGGCCCACTGAGACTAATTCCCCTGATGAGTGGAAAACATCTCAGAGGGCCTGCAGAGTTCCCAACAGAAAGACAGAGTGTACAGCAGTGGAGTGACCTGTAGTGGATGAACCGTCACGTCCGACAACTATGCAGAGACCACTATCCCAGGCTTGCTACAGAGAAGGGCGAAAGAGCCGTGGGCAACTACAGAGTGCTGGTGGTGCCCGGACCTATATGAGAGGGACAGTCAAAGCCACTATCAATATCCGAGGAATAAGAAGGGTGAGGCTGCAAGAATTGTCACCCCCCCAACAGAGGCTGGTTGCATCATCCGAAATCCTACAAACCCGGTGAAGCATTGTGGCCCCAATACAGGTAACGGGAGTTAACAAAAGTCTGGGAGAGAGTGAACAAGCTATTTCAGAAACTCTTTAAACATTCCCTGAAACTTAAAGCAACAAGGGAGAACAGTGAATATTATGAACTGAGAGCACCTACCTCAGTAATTGAGAAGACACATTATTTGTGAACCCGAGACCCCAACTCCCTGAAATGCCATAAAATGGGCTGATCTATCAACCCTGTAAAGTACAAAGCGTACTTAAAGGGTGGGAGATCCGGGAAAGTTCATGCTCTCCTTCTGTAGCTAAACATTGAATAGCTGGGGGTACCCCCGTCAAAGGAGAGAAGGGCCTGTTTACCTTTATCATTGTGTTGGCTCTTGGTTTGTAGATGTTTGAGGGATGAGTGGGAATTTTAGCCTCTACTCATCCTTGTACACTTGCAGGGCATAAGTCAATTTGTCACACCTGCACATCTTTCTTGTTGTTCTAGCTTTCTCATCAGCTTCTCGTCATCCTCGGGTTTATAGCATTGTAGAGGAGCAGGTGGATGCATTCTTCTTAGTCACTGCCCCCTCACACCCGTTCTGTTGGAATGACATACTAGGAGTTACAATTGGGAACCCATGGACAAGTTTATGCAATATGTAAATTCCCCCGTCGACTATTTGAAAGACGATATGCACTCAGGCAGGCATTCAGAAGATACCCTCACGTTGACAGTGGAAGAAACTACCAAGAAGGAAGTGCCTTGCCGAGCTGTCGAAATGCAGTCATGGATAAAATGATGCGTGACATGGATGTAATTTAAACGAAAACTAATGCCAGCAAAAAGTGCCCTAAAGAAGATTTATGAACCTATGTTGAAACAATATGAAAATACTTAAGAATCACAATGCAATTGGAGCACTAAGAGAAACATGTGCTCCATGATGCAGTGTTTATGTATACAAAGAAGAATGAAGTGACTCACTGGTGAATAACTGTAAATATGCTGAAACGCAAGGAAGCTTGCTTATAGGTGTAATATTTAACATTTAGGACTACCATCAGAACAATTTGGATAACAGCATACGTCAATCAACCCAACTACCTCAAAATACAACCCCAGAATCTTAACATGGAAAGATTAAAAGAAAAAGCTGTTTTCCTTACAAATATTGGAGTACATTAGCTTTAACCAAGAATGCTATTTTGAGAGATGAAGGGAAAAACACGAAGGGAGTCTAATGAGCAGACCATGTGCAAGGACATATTTCCCAAAGATTAGGAGGGAACAAGGACATTTACTGAGGCCAAATGTTGGAAAATTAAAAGGGAATAAAGTCAATATGGGATAGATTGAGCAAGTCTTTAAAGGCTAAAAGGCAAACTGCACCCAGCATAATTGACTCAAATGGTGTTAAATGCACTGTCGAAATGAACAAATTGATATGATATATGATATTTCATTGATAGCACGCCTATACACAAGTGTTTCAAGGCGTGACTGAAGGTTTTGCAAAACGTGATAAGCTCACAAATAAGGGCTATTCATTAGGCCTGGAGGTAAGATAGGGGTGCATGTGTACTCACTCAAATGTCCCGAGACAGTGCAGACTGGCAAGGTCAGTCTTCAAACAGAAGACACTGGTATGAGGCCTACCGATGAGAGAGAGTGGCCTAATTGGGAAACAAGGGGAGAGCTGATGCATGGCCAACCACCTGGGTTTCATTTCGATGTACATGCTGCTAACAAACCGAATGTCCAAGGTTGGATTTGGGTTGCCAACTAATTAAAATAGCCTGCTATGCAATTTTACATACAATGTTACAAAATATTATTCTGCTGCCACATGTACCCTATAACACGTGTTCAGAATTAGCTCAGGGTGTGTCTCACAGATTAGAGGCCACCAATTAGAGACTAACACACATTTTCTATAAGTAGATATGATTCGGTAATCCAATCCCACCCGTCGATAGGTTTCTGTTTGCCACGTAGGATGACATCATAGATGACGCATCTAGCATTATATAAGCTCAAAACGTAGGCTAAGACAGTGTGATCTTGCATGAATCGATTTGATGAGTGTTTATTTGCCCTGCTTTATTTCTTGAGATTAAAGTAGTATTTTACCATCTGGTTTGAATCTGTCGGGTTATTTGCTCTGAAATAGTTTACTGGTAATTCCATCTAGCACAACAGATGCTTCAAGGTGATACAGCACAACATTGAGTCCACCTTCTCGGTCCTTGGTTGGGTTATTAGCCTCAAATTGGAATACACTACAGAGGAGGTCAACAAGTAGGTGATACCATGCTCATTTTTCTGGGGTTATCATATCAGTTTCATCATCTTGTTTACTTGGAATTTACCATATCCATCGTTATATATCATCCTAGTACTATTTTCAAATTTACAATAAACAAGCTGCTGGAATTAAATAATGGACATGGTTCCTTTCACTTGCATACCCTTTATAAACTTAAATCCACGAACACCAAGATATTTATCAATCAAAGCCTGCTTTGTGTGCTGGCCTAATTAATGCAAGATCGGTTGTTAAGAATGCAGCTGCACTTAATGACCTTATTGAGACTCAAAAATTAGATGTGATTTTCCGTTCTCAAATCTGGTTTACTACCAGTGCTGTTACTCATTTTTATCTCTGGAACACGGGAACTTCCAAATCAAATCACTCAACCGTGAAACCCAGAATGGGTGGGGGGGAGGGTTGAACTGCCATTATCGCCAGGCCTTCATTGGTACTGTCCAATTTGCATTTTTCGGACTGGGATGAGACTTCCCAAATATATGCTTGCAATATGTCTCTATCATCTACCTACTCCTATCAGTTCTTATCTACAGGCATCCCGACCCTAGCAGTTCCTTTTTTTTTTTTAAATCGAGAACCCTTCATTAATTAACTTGATTATTCTTAGAAGTTTCATTTTCTGGTGTGACATCCTTCATGAACCAGATTGCGTCAAACTTAATGAATGAAATTCTCCAGTCCCACAATCCTTCGCGGCTAATGACCTCTGCCTATCATAAATGTGGTCACTGTTTGACCTTTAAACAATTTTAAATCTAAACTATATCCTATCAGGACACTATCCCAGTCATGTGGTCTGATCATCACATCACAACCTGTAATCAGACAGATGAGGCCAGACAACACAAAGCTTCCCTGTCCACTGATATTATTTGCATAGCATGAAAGACCTTAACATGATTACAGGCATGCAAATACCATCCAAACTGATTCCTTTTAACCCTCATTTTAATTGTGAAGACTTTTCACTCCAACATGTCGATTCTACATCAAGTCTGTGACTTGAATGCGATCTTAAATCCAGGAGCAAGTAAAAAAACAAGAATAATAAGTGGTACAGAGAATCATTAAAGGCCCTAAAGTAAGTATCGAAAGAAGGAATAAATCAAGCTTGAATCTAGACATCCTCCTGACCACCAACCAGGCTGCCAAAAGAAGCATTGAACCTATATAAAAAGGGCATTATATCAGCTAAGTCCTTTTTCCTTCAGAACCAGATACACATTGCCGATAAGAGACTAAAGGAACATTTTGAAGTAATAAATTACTTAGTTAACACCCCAATGTATATCGCACAGCCTATTCCCCGCTCTTGAATTGGCCAATGATTTGAATTAGTTCTTCAACAAGAAAGTTAACTCTATTCCATTGAATATGGACTCAACTCCCCAACATTCAATCCTCTATGCCAGATTCCAACTTCATGACACGCACCGTTCTGACATCACCAGAATTCATTTTTACCTCGCTTACCCCTGAGGAAATAAGCATTCTAATTTTTAAACTAAAACCCACAAACAAGTATGATCATATTCCGGCCTGTCTTGCCCAACAGCATGGCCACTTACTGTCCGAATTTGACACTGCTGTTTTCAACGTTTCCTTAGCACAAGGCATTGTGCCAAAGGATCTCAAAAGACCCCAACTTCTTTGCTCAAAGAAAACCCTTATTGGACCTTAACTTGCTCTGTAATATCTGCCCTATTGCAGGCCTGTTATGATACTTGAGAACATAGTCACTTCACAACTCCAAAACCTTCTTGAAGAACATGGTATTCTCGACACATGCCAGTCTGGCTTCAGGCCCTGTCATGGCACTGAAACAGCTCTTGTGGCTCTGTGGGATTTCATTTTGAGGTCTGCCAATTAGGGTGATCTTAGCATGCTCCTAATGCTTGACCTATTGGCAGCATTCGATAGTTCATTTTGATATTCATATTTCCTGATTAGCCAAAGTTTCTCTGCTGTCTGAAGATTCGCTGAAGTACAAATGGAAACGTATTGTTCTGATTCCAGAAGGAGTGCACGACAAGTGCTGTTTGGACTGCTTGGAATGTTGCTACTTTGTTTTTGTGTTGCTGGGCGGACCACTTCTCGGGTGACACCTATTCTATAAAAAACATGGAATGGAGCGCCTGCGGAGTGCACGAGTGCTGTTTGCACTGCTTGGAATTTTGCTACTTTGTTTTTGTGTCTTTCTGAGCAGACCGCTTCTAGTGTCAACTGTTTGGTCAGTTTCAGAAATTTCACATTTTATAAAGCCACAAAAAAAATCCGATTTGTCTTACATTTTACCACATGTCATAATGTGAATTACCGCCTGCAGTAAAATAGCCTTAGCACCTGTTAGCTCATTGAGGTCCAATAACTAATACACCTAATAAGAATGCTAATTCAATTTGTTTTTCTCGTTTATGGCTTTATAAAATGTTACATTCAGAAAATGACCAAACAGTTGCATTATATTGTATTCCTTTATAGTGGCTTATACTTCAACATGGATAAAATGCATTTCATTAGAGAGCTTGCACACATTAAATAGCTTTTCTAATAATAAGCTTCAGTTACACATGTGTTGCTGGCTGGCCAGCCCAGAGTCTGATGAGGTCACCATGGATGTTACTCTTACAATCCTTGGCAGTTAGGAGACTTATCTTAACAAAAGCTCATTTCATAAATGGGAGTCCATGTAAAATATAGATTGTGAAATACTTTAAAAAAGCAAACCTATTTGTTTCACAAAAGCTGTAAGCATTTCTCGCATACATTACACGCTCCTTAACTACTGTATAATTACCTAAATCTGTTGGCGATATTCCCCGACTCAGATAGGACAGGAGAATTCTTATCACGTCCACTTCCTTTGTGCCTGGAATGAACGAGTCAGCCTTTCAACTCCCCCAACCTCAGCCAGAGATAAGGGCCCTGTACTCAGCTCTCTCTCTCTCTCTGCCAGTACTTCTGCTACCTTCCCCAGTGAGTGGGTGAATGACCCAGCCCCCTCTGCCTCAAGCCTTTTTCTCAAACTCATGTGCCATTCTAAGAGAACCTCCCCTTGACATAACAGCCCATTAAATAGCACGTGATTTCCTTTGTGCCTTTGACAGAGATTCAAACTGCAGCACTGAACAGAAAAATATTACATCCATCCAACGCTATTTCCTCCTTCATAAATGAACAATGGAGGCAGTTTGAATAAAACAACCTGTATCTCAACCATGTAACGTATTTACTGCAGAACAAACCTAATTCTACATTTCCAGTTGGCTTTGCAGAGATCAAATATCTTAACATTTTATGAAATGGGCCACTTTGCCCCTATGCACCAATGTTTTGCACTCATAAGCAATAGCCTAAATTGCATTGAATATTAGTAGGGGAATATGTTATTGGGTCCTGGAATGTTAGTAGAATTAGTATGTTATTTTACTTTCAATGCATTTGGTCCATTATTGTGGTGCAAATGATAAAACATGTGGTGCAGGGTCAAAATCAAATTGGCTGGCATGTGCTTTTTGCGTTATAATACTGACATCTATTAGACACAGCTTGAGGCTCACACATGAGTCTCACACACTTGGCGCTAGTTAAAATACAGACCTTTGCTAAACTGTGGATGTTGAAATTTGGAGCTACCTTGTTAAAATTCAGGATAGGGAAAAGTATTTCCCTATACTTCCCTACATTCCATTGTTCATTTATGAAAAAGGAGGAAGAGAGCTGGATGAATCTAACATTTTTCTCTTCAGCGCTGCAGTTTGAATCTTGGTCAAAGGCACAAAGGAAATCACGTGCTATTTAATGGGCTGAATTGTCAAGGGGAGGTTCTCTGTGAATGACACATGAGTTTGAGAAAAAGGCTTGAGGCAGAGAGAGCTGGGTCATTCACTCACTCACTCACTCACTCACTGGCGAAAGTAGCAGAAGGACTGGCAGAGAGAGAGAGAGGACTACAGGGCCCTTATCTCTGGCTGACTTTGGGAGGTTGAAAGGCTGACTTATTCGTTCCAGGCAGAAAGTGAGGAGATGTGATAAGAATTCACCTGTCCTATCCTGTCCGAGCTGAGTCATGGAATATCGCCAACAGATTTAGGTAATTATACAGCAATTGAGGCGTGTGTAATATACGTGAGAAATGCTTACAGGTTGTGTGATAGAAATAAGTTTGTTTTTTAAAGTAATTCACAATCTATATTTTACATGGACTTCCATTTATGAAGTGGGCTTTTGTTAAGATAACAGTCTAACTGCCAAGGATCGTGAGAGAAACATTCAAGGTTCCCTCATCAGACTGTGCGCTGGCCAGCCAGCAACAAATATGTAACTGAAGCTTATTATTAGAAAAGATATTTAATGTGTGCGAGCTCTCTAACGAAATGCATTTTATCCATGTTCAAGTATAAGCCACTGTAAAGGAGTACAGTATAATGCAACAGTTTGGTCATTTTCTGAATGTAAACATTTTATAAAGCCACAAAGGAGAAAAACAAATTGGATCATCATTCTTATTATGTGTCTTAGTTCAGAGACTGAGGACAAACAGGTTGTAAGCCTATTTTACTGCAGGTGGTAAATAACATTACCACATGTGGTAAAACGTAAGATAAATCTTTTTTTTTTGTGGCTTTATACAATGTTAAAATTATGAAAAATGACCAAACTGTTGACACTAGATGTGGTCTGCTCAGAAAGACACAAAAACAAAGTAGCAAAATTCAAGCAGTGCAAACAGCACTCGTTGTGCACTCTGTCTGGAATCAAAATAATATGTTCCCATTTGTACTTTTTTGGTTCTATTCAAAAGAAAATAAACAAACCACTTCAGCGAATCTTCAGACAGAGAAACTTTGGCTAATCAGGAAATATGAATATCAAAATCAACTATCGAACGCTGCCAATTGGTGAAGCATTACGAGCATACTAAGATCACCTTAATCGGCAGACCTCAAAATGAAATCCGACAGAGCCCCAAGAGCTGTTTCAGTGCCATGACTGGGCCTGAAGCCAGACTGGAATGTGTCAAGAATACCATGTTCTTCAAGAAGGTTTTGGAGTTGTGAAGTGGCTATCTTATCAAGAATCATAACAGGCCTGCAATTAGAGAGCATGTTAAGGTCCAATGAGGGTTTTCGATGAGCAAAGGAGTTGGGATCTTTTGAGATCCTTTGGCACAATGCCTTGCACCAAGGAAACATAGAAAAAATAATTGTTAAAATCGCACAGTAAGTGGCATGCTGTTTGGCAAAACAGGCCGGAATATGATCCTAATTTTTTGTGGGTTTTAGTTTAAAAATTTGAATGCTTATTTCCTCAGGGCTAACCGAAGTAATGAAGAATTCTGGTGATGTCAGTACGGTGGGTGTCATGAAGTTGGAATCCTGCATAGAGGATTGAATGTTGGGAAGTTGAGCGTCCATATTCAATAGAATAGAGTTAACTTTCTTCATGAAGAACTCAATCAAATCATTGGCCAATTAAAGAGAGGGGGATGAAATAAATGGGGGGGGTTAACCAAGTTATTTATTACTTCAAAAGGTTCCTTCAGTCTATTATCAGCAATGTCTGTCTGGTTCTGAAGGAAAAAGGACTTAGCTGATAGAATGCCCATTTTATACAGGTTCAATGCTTCTTTCAGCAGCCTGGTGGTCAAGAGGATCTCTAGATTCAAGCCAGGTTTTTTCCTTCTTTCGATACTTACTTTAGGGCTCTTAGCGATTCAGTGTACCACTTATTACTCTTGTTTGTTTTACTTGCTCCTTTATTTAAGAAGCTCATTCAAGTCACAGACTTGATGTAGAATCGACATGTCGGAGTGAAAAGTCTTCACAATTAAAATGACGGTTAAAAGGAATCAGTCTGGATGATATTTACATGCCTGTAATCATGTTAAGGTCCTTCATGCTATGCAAATATTATCAGTGGCCAGAGTAGCTTTTTGTTGTCTTGCGTGATCTGTCTGAATACAGAAGGTTATGATGTGATGATCAGACCACGCGACTGGGATAGTGTCCTGATAGGATATAGTTTGACCTTTAAACAATACTAAATCTAAACAGTGACTACATTTATGAGAGGCATAGTTCATGAAGAGCGAAAGATTGTGGGACTGGAGAATTTAATTAATTAAGTTTGATGCAGTCTGTGTCATCAAGGATGTCATAACAGTTATTAGTATCCGGCGAGAGTCAAGCAGAATGCAACACGTATTCTGATTGGCTCTCGCCGGGTCCTTACCCGGCCGAGAATCCTCCGATTCTCGGCTGGGACTCCAGCTGCCTTGTCCTCGGCGGGTGGGCGTGGCAGCCACTAAGCCAATGAGGAGGCTCGAAGCGGGGCCATCACCGCTCCGAGCCTCCCCAAGGCTGAGAGGCTGCCTCCGCCCCCCGCTGGGGACTCGGGTAAGCTATTTTTTTTCCCCCTTCCCTCCCTCCTCCCTGCCCCACCCCACTTACCTTCTTGCTCCTGCGTCCCTGGTGGGGGATGATGGCAGCCTCCAGCAGTGTGGAGACTCTGCGCCTCCACACAGCTGGAGGCTTCCATCGTCCCCTGGCAGGGACGAAGGTACTTTTTTTTTCTCCGCCCCGCCCTCCCAACCCCACTTACCTTCTGCTTCTTTTTTTTTCGGGAGCGGACGCGCTGGGAACACTTGTGTTCCCAGCGCGTCCGCTCCCGAAGGCCGCCATGGAAAGAGAAAACTGACTCCCTTTTTCCCTTTCCCGGCGGCCATTTTCTTGTTTGTTTTTTTTTTGTCCCGAAACGCTGCGGCTTTTCGGGACAGAAAAAAATGCTTTTAGTGCCCCGGTCACGCATATAATGCGGGCCGGGGTACTAATAGCAATATGACCCTCGCAGCGGGGGGCATTACCGACTCTGGCAATGCCCCGGGGCCTTCGTTAACTATGGGCCCCGGGGCATTACCTGAGTCGGTAATGCCCCCCGCTGCTCGGATCATATTGCTTAATTTAAACTTCTAAGAATAATGAAGGGCTTCTGTGCCAAGGAAAAGCTAACTTGATTAATCTATCGATTTACTAAAAAAAGAACCGCCAGGGTCGGGATGCTGGTAGGAAAGAACTAACTGATAGGAGTAGGTAGGTGATAGAGAGAGATTGCAAGCCTATATTTAGGAAGTCTCATCCCAGTCCAAAGAATGCAAATTGGACAGTACCAAAGAAGGGCTGACGATAATGGCGGTAGCCTCCTGCCCCCACCCCTTCTGGGTTTCACGGCTCAGCGATTCAATTTGGAAGTTGCCGGGTACCAAAGATGAAAATGAGTAACAGCACTGGTAGTAAACCAGATTTCAGTAAGGAAAAACATATTTAATTTTTGAGACTCAATAAGGTCATTAAGTGGAGCTGCATTCTAAACAACCGATCTTGCATTAATCAGGCCAGCACACAGAGCAGGCTTTGATTGATAAATGTCTTGGTGTTTGTCGATACAAGTTTATAAAGAGCACACAAGTAAAAGGAACCGTGTCCATTATTTAATTCCAGAAGCTTGTTTTTTGTATATTTGAAAATAGTACTTGATATAGAACGATGGATATGGTAAATGCAAGTAGAAAAGATGACGAAACTAGCAAGATAACCCCAGAAAAATGAGCATGGTATCACCTGCTTGTCCACCTCCTCTGTTGTGCATCCCAATTTGAGGCTAATAACCCAACCAAGGACCGAGGAGGTGGACTCAATGCTGTGCTGTAGCACCTTGAAGCATCTGTTGTGCTAGATGCAATTACCAGTAAAATATTTCAGATCAAATAACCAGACAGATTCAAAGGATATGGTAAAATACTGCTATAATCTGAAGAAGTAAAGCAGGGCAAATAAACACTCATCAAATCGACTCATTCAAGATCACACTGTCTTACTATTCGTTTTGAGCGTATTTAATGGTAGATGCGCCATCTATGTCGTCATCCTACGTGACAAACAGAAACCTATCAATGGGTGCGATTGGATTAGCTGATCATCTCTACTTATAGAAATGAGTGTGTATTAGCTCAGGGTGTGTCTCACAGATAAGAGACCACAAATGAGTCTAATTCTATACACGTGGTGTAGGGTACTCGTCATAGCAGGAAATGTGGCAGCAAAATAATATTTTGCAAAATTGTATGTAAAATTGCATAGCTGGCTATTCTAATTAGTTGGCAACCCAAATCCAACCTGGAATATGCGGCTTGTTAGCAGTACTTACATAGAAACGAAACCCAGGTGGGTGGCGATGCGTCAGCTCTCCCCTTGTTTCCAAATTAGGCCACCCTCTCTCATCCATAGGCCTCACGCCAGTGTCTTCTGTTTGAAGTCTGCACTGTCTCGGGCCATTCGAGTGAGTATAGGTGCACTGCTGTTTTACCTCCAGGCCTAGCGAATAGCCCTTATTTGAGAGCTCCTCATAACCTGTTGCAAGACCATCAGTCGCACCTTGAAACACTAGTGTATAGGCGCGCTATAAATAAAATATCATGGATCATATCAATTTGTTCATTTCGATAGTGCATTTAATACCATTTGATTCAATTATGCTGGGTGCAGTTCACCTTTTAGCCTTTAGAGACTTGCTCACTCTATCCCATGTTGACTTTATTCCCTTTAAATTATCCAATATTTGGCATCAGTCAATGTTTTTGTTCCCTCCTAATCTTTGGGAAATATGTCCTTGCACATGGTCTGCTGATTAGTCTCCCTTCGTGCTTCTCCATTCATCTCTCAAAATAGCATCCTTGGTTAAAGCCTATGTGCTCCTCAATTTCGCAAGGAAAATAGCTTTTTTATCTTTCCATGTTAAGATTCTGGGCTCCTATGTTGTGGTAGTTGGGTTGATTGACATATAAGAGGTAATATTCAACGTTTAGGACTACCATCAGAACAATATGGATGACGGCATAAGCAAACTGCTATGTATTCTTTCCACCTTGCGTTTCAGCATATTTACAGTTATTGACCAGTGAGTCACTTCATTCTTCTTTGTATTCATAAACACTGCATCATGGAGTACATGTTTCTCTTAGTGCTCCGATTACATTGTCATTCTTATGTATTTTCATATTGTTTCAACATAGGTTCATATATCTTCTTTAGGAAACTTTTTTGTTGGTATTAGACTTTGTTTAACGTACATCCATGTCGCGCATCATTTTATCCATGGCTGAATTTCGACAGCCGGCAAAGGACGTCCTTCTTGGTAGTTTTGCATATCGTCTTTCATATATTCGACGGGGTATTTACATATTGCATAAACCTGTGCATGGGTTCCCAATTGTATCTCCTAGTCTGTCATTCCAATAGGACGGGGCTGAGGGGGCGGGGACTAAGAAGAATGCATCCACCTGCTCCTCTACAATGCTATAAACCCAAGGATGATGAGAAGCTGATTAGAAAGCTAGAACAAGAAAGATGTGCAGGTGTGACAAATTGACTTCTGCCCTACAAGGATGAGCAGAGGCTAAAATTCTCACTCATCCCTCAAACATCTACTAACCAAGAGCCAACACAATGTTAAAGATAAAACAGGCCCTTATCTCCTTTGACAGGGGTACCCCCAGCTATTCAATGTTTAGATAGAGAAGGAGAGCATGAACTATCTCGGATCTCCAACCCTTTTAGGACCCTTTGTACTTTCCAGAATTGATAGATAACCCACTTTTATGAAGTTTCAGGGAATTCGGGTCTCGGGTTCACAGATAACTTGTCTTCTCAATTACTGAGGTAGGTACTCGCAGTTCATAATAATTAAAGAGTTTCTTAAATAGCTCGTCCACTCTCTCCCAGACTTTTGTTAACTCCTGTTACCTGTATTGGGGCCAAGATTCTTCGCCGGGTCCGTAGGATTTCGTATGATGCAACCAGCCTTCTCTGTTGTGGGAAGGGGGGCATTCTTGCAGCCTCACCCTTCTTATCCCTCGAAGTGTTTCAGAGCGTGACCAAGCAAAGGGAGGGGGAACAAGGGATCATAAAAACAAACGATCTTACTAGGACCAGTGACATTCAGAACGTGCAAGTGTATGGAAAAGGGAGAAAGTGCGAGGAAGGGGGAGAAATGGAAAGTGCGGCACAAAGGAGAGAACATAATAAATAATAAGTGCAATAAAAATAAAAAAAATAAAAAATGCAATAAATAAATAATAAATGAAGACAAAGGCAAGTGCGTGATTTGTCAGATAAGGTATATCTGATAAGTGCAAGAGAAGTATGGGGGACTGTCGTCCTCATATAGGTCTGTGCACCACCAGCACTCTCTAGTTGTCCCCGGCTCTTTCTCCCTTCTCTGTAGCAAGCCTGGTATAGCGGTCTCGGCATAGTTGTCAGACCCGACGGTTCACACACCACAGGTCACGCCGGGGGGGGCGTGGCCAGCGCGCATGGCGTGAGGACGTGCTTTCCTTGCGCTCCTGCCCGAGATCCTGCAACGGACCGAATCGTTCGGTTAACTCATGTTGAATAAGCATACTTGAAGTAGCAACGAGAAGAAGAACCGTTTTCCTACCCTCAACGAAGTTTCTGCAAGAAAATCGGACCAAGATAACTGTTACTCGAGGCGAGCAGAGAGGAGACCCCCCCCCGCCCAGCAAGATGGCGGCGCCCGCGGTCCCCATCTGAACCGCACTGCTGGGGAGTGGATAGCCTCCGGAAGGAAGAGAGTGAGGGCCGCCGCATCTGGCCCGGCAATCCGGCGACACCCCAAGGAGGGCCGACCCCCGCTGCTGGCTGCGACCTGAGTCTCTGCCTCTGGGACCGCGAGCCGCGGTCACCGCCGCCGTGAGGTGGGGAGCTGCACGACTGCAGAGAAGAGGAGACAGAAGAGAGAACCCTCTGTGCATGGCCGCTGGGTGCGCCGTCCGCCGGGACCCCTCGTACGCAGCGAGGAAGAGAGGCCCCGAACGGTGCCGGCTGACGGGAGGTCATGGGACGCCTGCCTGAGGAGGCTACGAAAGACACAGAGAGACACGGAGAAGGCTCTGAGGAAGTGGACGGCGGCCGGCTCCCTCTGGGAGCCGCGTCTGCAGCATCCACGAGTTGACGACTCCCCATTGGCGGTGGTCACCGGGCGACGTGACAGCGTCCCTCGGGGTTGGCCTGGAAACCCGGGGCAGCACAAAAGGACCTGCTGGACGCAACGAACAGTAAGACACTACGCCTGCTTAACACACCGCAACTTGCGCACTTGAATTTAAGCTCTGGGCCAAAACCCAAAGGATAACCTTGGCCGCGGGCAGGAGTGTAAAAGAGTCACAAGGGACAATTGCCACGGAACCAGTAGCATGCAGAATATGAGAGGACCCACGAACACCCACCGATCAACACGCTGCAGAGCTACAGGGTACTAGGACTACACCACCAGGAATCTACCTAGGCCGGAGCTGAAACCTGGATACAGGCAAGGAACGAAGCCATAACTGCCCTGTGACACGACACTGCAGACATACAGGAGGACAAGGCTGCCACTGCCTTCGCAATCAACTCGACATAAACATCCCCGCAAAACGGGAATAGGTCGTGGAGTAAACCCAAAGGCAAGAGATGTCGCCCCCCAAAGGTAAACTTAAAACCGCGACCATGGACTCCTTCACCACGGTCAGGGCCAAACAACAACAGGGAACAGAAGCAGCAGACGACCCAAGGGCACAAATATGCAAGTGCTACAAGCTATAGCAGCGCTACGAACGTCCATTGAAACCAGGATCGATGAAATCAAGTCGGACATGCAGCTGATGAGACAAGACGCCCGTAACCTTACTGAAAGGGTGACTACAGTGGAGGCAACGCTGCAAGACAATGTCAACAACACAACAGAACTTAAATCTAAGGTCCAAGAACTTGAATTGCAAGTAGCGCGACTAGAATCGCGATCAGAAGACGCAGAAGGGCGCGCCCGCCGCGGCAACATTTGAATCCTGGGGGTACCAGAAGATATGGAGGGCCCAGACCCAACTGAATTTGTAGAAAAGATGCTATTGCAAGAAATTGGGGCCGGCAAACTGACCCAGGGCTTTTCGATAGAGCGGGCCCACAGGTCACTACGGAAAAGACCTGCCCCGGGCTCCCGACCGCGCCCAATAATTGCAAAAGTCTTAAACTTCTGCGACAGAGAGACTATATTGAGATTCTCGAGAGAAGGAGGGGAAATCGAGAAACGTGGTGCCAAAATAGTCATCTATCCAGACTATACCCCCGCGATACAGCGGGCACGGAACTCATTCGTACTGGTGAAAGCTAGGCTACGCAAACTAAACCTTAAGTACATGCTAATGTACCCGTCCCGCCTTAAGGTACTATAGAAAGGGAAAGCTATCTTCCTTGAGACCCCGGCAGCGGCAAATATGTGGCTTGAGGACAACAACCTTGCAGATGATAAGGAAAGCACTGCGCAGGAAGTCACAGGTCACTGAATGCACCAAGCAACAGGAAAGAATCAAGGTTCGCACAACTGCCGAATGAACACCGGACCGCTTGAGATTTACAACTCCACGAATGCTACGACGGGCAGGAGCGCACCGACCCATGCGTACAACGACGAAGCCAACGAACCCCCCTGAAACAAGTGAAGGCCGACTGCCGACACACCACCCGCACCAGGAGACCCGGAAATGCCTGGAAGGTTCGGGTGCCCCCGAGCACTGCAAGTTTGAGGCAACTGCTGGGGGCAGTTCTGAGTTGAAAGGTTTGTTGCCTTCATTCACTAGAATGAAGATTGTTAATGTTAATAAGTCTCCAAGTGATACCGATGGAGGAGGAAGGGAAGGAGGAAAGGAGGTGGCTCGTGCCCCAACCCAAACGCAGGCCAACACCTGGATAGTAGATCCAAGCACAGGGGCGGGGAGATGGGGGGACAACGGATCCGTTACTGAACCCCTATGGCCGCGACCACCATAAAAATAATGACATGGAATGTAAGGGGTTTGAGGACTTACCTCAGTAGAAACAGAATTAAAACCTACCTGCACAGAAAAGGGGTGATGATAGCATTATTGCAGGAGACCTACTGTAAGGCGGACTCTGTGACCAAACTACAAACGCATTGGGGAGGACAGGGATTTGGCGCCACCTACTCTAAATACGCAAGAGGGGTCTACACCTGGATCCACCCACAGCTCCCGTTCCGGGTGGGCAAAACAGAGATAGACCCGGAAGGTAGGTTTGTCGTAATTTGGGGATTTATTGAACAGGAAGCAGTATGCATCATGAACTCCTATCTCCCTAATAATAATATACTGTCCTACCTGAACACACTGTACCCCAGAGTTACACAGTATAGGAATAACCTTTTTATTTGGGGGGGAGATTTTAACTGTGTGCACGACCCAATGCTAGACAGGTCCACACCAAAGTTGGGAGGCCCATCGACTGCTACGGCAGCACTGACCGCCATGTTGGGGAGGCTGGACATGGCGGATGTCTGGCGGGAAAAGCATCCTGAAGCACGTGGATACTCATACTACTCATCTCCGCATAAGCTACACACAAGACTAGATTATATACTCATAGACAGGGAGCACTTGCCCCGGGTGGAGGGAGCACAATACCTGGGAGGACTATCTCGGATCACTCCCCGCTCCTAGTAACATGGAATCACAAAGTGCCCAGACCCCCCCATTCCCATGTGGAAAATGCCTACCGACGCCCTGAAGGACCCCAGCCTTCCAGGAGGAATTACGAGATTCTTTTGATGCCTACCTGGAGGTTAACACTGGTAGTGTAGCACACAATAGCATAGTGTGGGAGGCTCTAAAGGTAGTGACCAGGGGGGAAATCATCGCAAAGGCGGGAGGTATCAAGAAGCTGCTCAGGAAAAAAATAGACCTAGTGGAGCAGCAAATTGAGCGACTCGAAGCGACCCCCATAGATACCCAACATAGGGAGGAGGAGCTTGTAAAACTAAGAGAGAGAAATATAACTGCGTGGAACAGGCTGGAAAAGTTTGACTATACTGCCAGGACGAACAGAGCACATGTTGAGGCGGACAAACCGGGCAGGTTACTGGCCTGGCTCTGCCGAAAAGAACATCCCAAACACCCCACCACCTCACTACAAGATGAAGGAGGGAACACACACCACACACAGCAGGGTATAAATGATACTTTCACCCGTTTTTACACACACCTATACTCGCACGAGGAGCTGGTCCCCCATGAACGGTTGGTAGAAACATTAGAGGAGATAGGGCTCCCTAGGCTGTCCCCTGAACAAGCCGACTCCCTTGAAACAGAAATCACGCCCGAAGACATTACTGAAGCAATTAGATCCTAGGCCGCAGGTAAGGCACCTGGTACTGACGGGTTACCCACAGAGTTTTATAAAACGTACGAGTCCTCCCTGACCCCCCTACTACACGCTGTATACCAGGAGGCATACGAAGAAGGGATATTACCCGAAAGTATGAGGGAGACGCTTGTGATCCCGATCCTCAAGCCCAACAAGCCGGCAGACCAATGTGACTCATATCGCCCGATTGCAATGTTAAACTATGATATTAAAATCCTGAATACGATTTTGGCAAAGCGGCTGTCTAGAATAATAGGGGATATAGTATACCCAGACCAGTGTGGCTTCGTTCTGGGCCGCAACACCTCCATGAACCTACACAGGCTACAACATATTATAGCGCAAACCGATAAGGACAAGGACTCATACGCACAGCTGTCTGTGGATGCAGTTAAAGCGTTTGACTCCATCTACTGGGAGTGGCTTGTGGCGGTGCTCAGGGAGTTTGGCTTTGGCCCCAGGTTTATCAGATGGATTAGCATCTTATATGCTAAGCCTAAGGCAAGGGTGAAATCTGGGAAGCACGTGTCGGAGGCCTGCGATATATGCAGGGAGACTAGACAAGGCTGTCCACTATCCCCAATGCTTTACATTTTGGGACTAGAACCCATAGCTGTCTACTTTAGGAAGCAGTTCTTCGATGCAGGCATAAGGCTGGGAGACGTGGACCATGTCATCTCACTCTATGCGGTTGATGTTCTTATATACGTGATGGGACCCACACCTCAACGTACCAACCATGCTAGAAGTATTGGACAATTATTCCAAGGTTTCTGGGATACGCTTTAGTAAGTTGAAGTTCTGCATGTTCCCCCTGGCGGCCCTGAAAGATGTGAATTTGGAGGCACTCCCTAAGGTGGGGATCCAGTGGCAGAATACGTCATTCCGCTACCTTGGAGTGCACATAATGCATACCCCCGAGTTAATGCACAAACTCAACACAAAGGCAGCACTCCCAGCTTTACGCAAATCACTGACGTTTTGGGCGAAACTCCCCCTTTTGATGATGGGCAGAGCTTCGATAATCAAAATGATCGTTCTCCCGCGATTCCTTTATGGGTTCCAAAATGTACACCACTGTATACACAAACCCTTCTTCCGACTGCTTGAGACCATACTGCGAGAGTTCTTATGGGGGAAAGGTAGGCACAGGATAGCATTGCAGCTGCTGACCCTACCATATAGTCAAGGCGGTATTCAACTTGGAAAGGTACTACCTAGTAGCACAGCTTAGTTTTGTGACCAAATGGCTAGAAGATGAACACACATCTGAAACGCCACTGCTACAGGCCATGCTGCCCCAATTCCATCTGAAAGAGCTGGCCTGGGCGCCGTCCAAACTGCTAGGAACTTTAGCCTTTTTGGCTGATCTAGGGAGAAAAATTTGGCGCAGGGTGAAAACGCTCACTAACTCACGGAACCTCTATACCCCAGAAGTACCCTTGATCGCAGACTCATGCACAACACCTTCTGACTTGAAACACATCAGGCTGTGGGAGAGGGAAGGGGTCTACACCTGGGGAGATCTGTATAACGAGAGCACTTTTAGGGAGTTCACCTCGCTACAGGAGACGGAGGGCATACATACCGGCCAATTTCTATGGTATCAAAGAAACCGTGCTGTGGCCCGACACAAATGGGACTCGTGGCCTGAAGAACCAGCCACAGACCCATTCCTCACTCCGATGTACAATTTATGAGAGGGCGGTAGACCCATATCGCAAATATATTGCCACCTGAGCGACATGCCAAATCCTCAGAGTATGGAAATGAAAAGCAAATGGGAGGTGGACATAGGCCGGGAAATGTCTGAGGGGGAATGGAACAGAGCTCTTACATTCCCCAAAGCGGTATCCAGGAATCATAGATTCAGACAGATTCAGCTAAACATTCTGCATAGAACTCACCTAACCCTGTGCCGAACAGCTAAGTTCAATCACCAGGCACAATCAACCTGCAACTGGTGCATGGGGGAAAAAGCAGAGTTGATCCCTATGCTATGGGAATGCCCCAAAACAAGGTCTCTGTGGGATAAAGTACAACAAACCTGCGAAAAAGCAGGCCTGAGCAAATATAACTGGACTCCCGATGAGTGCCTCTTGGGAACCTACCCCAGACCAACCAAGCTCAAGCATGCGACAAGACTCATGGACATATCGTGCATACTGGCCAAAAGAACTATCGCAATGGCTTGGAAAAAACCTATGGGCCCACAGTTCAAGCTATGGCACAAAGAGACTGAATGATGGGTGCTAGCCGAGACCGTGGCATGGGAGGACTGTGTGGCCAGATCCACGTATGACTCCAGTATGACACTCGAGGCATGGAAGGAACTCACCAGACACATGTTTCACCCTTCGGATGACAAACCCCCCTGAATTGGAACTCAAGCTGGGCCCACGAGGGACCTACCATAAAGCCAGCAACAGCTGAAGAGCTGCGGACGATGGAGACCTTTCGGAAGTCCTCCCCCTTTTAAGTTACCAGATGGTTCCCCTTTGCTCCCACCCTCCCCCGTAGCAGATGACGCTATATGATACGAACAGAATATGGAGACAGTTATGGTTGTTTTGTTTTGTATTTGTATATTCTTGACGTTAAGTTACACACATGGCTATTGCTATTTGAGTAAGGCATTACTGCACATAATTTGTTTGATACTAATGAAAATGCCAATATACAAATTTGAAAATATATACAGGTCACGCCACTGCTGTATACTCTTTGACCTTCTGTTTGGCACTCTGCCGGCCCTCTGAGATGCTTTCCACACATCAGGGGAATTAGTCTCACTGGGGAGAAAGGCCAATCGTTCTTGGTTATTGTCTTATTTTTACCTGCCGGCCACTAAGTGTAATTCTGTAAAGGTTTGGCATTCTGTCTTTGGGGCAGAAGTAGAAGCCCAGACTGGAGCACGCGTTCTGTACAAACACCAGGGCATCAAGCTGGCCGTTATTGTGCGTTCTCCTGAATCACACCTTCAGACCCCTCTCGCAGGCTGTCCTATTTTACCTCCTGCAATATGCTCGGCCTTGATTGTCAAACCCTTTTTGTTCTTTTTCAGTCTCTGAACCTCTGCCTTCTCCTCGGGCTCCATTCTCATCCACAAGTCAGTCACTCGAGTCTCGACTCGCTCTTCCTCTTTGTTCTTTCTGACTATATCTAGTACTCTCCTCTGTAACTTTCTTGGTACTCTTCCGCCTCCGTTTGTTTCTGATGCCCTGATACAGTAGGGCCCACACTGACGTACCATCCATTTAACCAAAATGGGCTGGTATTTTTTCCAGTCGCTTGTAGCGTTCTCGAAAGCTTATTTGTCTCCGTACCCAAACCGTCAGGTGGTTTGATGTTTCACAATAACACATCGTTTTAGTCATGATGAGATCCTCCTGCATGTTACCACAAACAGTGGGACTATTGGTTAGCAGACTCAACTCTCTAGCCTCCTAGAGAGGGCTTCTCATCTGGGGGAAGTGACATAATCTGAAGTATCGTCACGCTGGCAGAGAGGCAGGCTTAAGGTCCAGCGGCAGTGTTCACCTCCAACGGTCCCTGGGGATGGTTAGGAAACAGATCTTGATTCTGCCTTTGGAACCTCTTCCTTCACCCCACAACTCGAGGACTTTAGAAAGGACTGCATTCTCAGCATGGTCCATCAAAATCTTCAGGATGGTTCAAGATGAGTACAGTTGATTCAAAGAAGAGGTGGGAGGCGCCTTTTTTATAGTCAACAGTCCCCAGGTGATTGGACTAAAGCTACCCTGCTTTAGGGGTCTAATCCCTGCTCTTGAAATATGTGGACTTTGGGTGTGACATCATAAGAGCAAAGTGCTTTTCTCCAGAGGGAAGAGAAAAGGACAGGAAAGAAGGATAGGAAAGAGAAAGAGGCAGAGAAAATCAAGATGGCAAAACCCTCCCAAACAGTAGAAGCCTCTGGCTATCCTTACTCTGCCCCTCCCCTTCTCAATAGGATCAAAGTCCTTAAGAAAGACAGCACCCTGGGGTGAGTCCAGACTTTCTGTCAATGGGTGTGCCTTTCGGTTTCTGCTCCCAGGCCAGCGTCCTGTGGAGTTGCTGTGCCTGGTAGTAGGATGTTACCTACCCTTTCAAAGGATCAAAAAGAGGCAACCCGCCATGCTACCTTCCTGCAAGTCGGGGAAGAGTCTAGCCTGTCGGGGGGGAATACTCATAACCTCCTTCATACATACAGACACACATGCTCTCATACACACGCATTCATACAATATACACTCTCTAATTCACCCTCAAATTCAGACATCATTCAAACAACTACTTGCATGCATCAATACATAAAAACAAGCACTCAAACATGCACGCACACATACATAAATTCAAATACATTTCATACACAAAAGTACCTTAACTCACACACACAGCACGCACCAGCATGGAGGACCGGATGGCACATCCCTCTTCTCTGTTGGGTGAACACTTTATTCAGAATTAGGTTTGCTGACTTTACCAAAGGCAGGTACATAACATGGGGTGGCTGCTCCTTTTCAGTACAAGCAGCCAAACTGTGGAAGCATCTACCAATTCACATCTGAAACCAGAGTGTTGTCATGATATCAAAACACTTGTATTTCAACTGTAGCACCTCCTCATTCTTGGCTTCAATACAGCAGTCCAGAGCAACTGGCGAGCAACATTTTAGTGTGCTGCGAGCAAAATGTTGCTCCAGAGCTACACGTTGGGGATCACTACCTTAACTATGTTTCTAAAGGCCGCCAATGTCTGATAGTCCAAACTAAAAGTCTATCAGTGTCTAAACCTATGCTTGCCCTCACTCTAAACACAAATGTGATAGGAAGTCTTTATTTGCAGCGTGAGTTTAGCAGCAACAATTGGCAACACTGCAAACAATCAGAGTAAGCACACAAATATGATATTCATGAGCATCTCAGAAAGGGATCATCTCTTTCACATTATTCATTTTGTGTATGTCTGCTTCCCCACAGGGGCCAGTTATTGTGTGTTATCTCGCCCTGAGGAAGACAACTTTAACTATGTCAAGGAACTATTGGCCAGACAGGTGGCTTTTTTGCCGAAACGTGCATTAAGATGTCAATTTAAATTTGTTGTTCATGTTATTACTTTGTGACACGTACACATCGGCAGACCTGTCAACAAATTGAAGGACATAGAACAATTCTAATTCTGCCAATCCTTTGAAAAAACGTGTGTAGTGGCTAAATACAAGCCAAATCTAGGAACGTTGGCTTAGGTTTAGGTCATCATTCAGCATTGGCAGTCTTTTGTCCAGTTTTTTTCAGTTTTTTCCTTTGTCTGTTCTGTTCAAAACTTTGAAGGAAAACCAATATTTGTGTTCTTGTGTTTTCAACTTTTCAATCAATAGACAAATGCATCTATAGGTTGATCACATTGTTTTTCTTTAGTTGTTTGTTTATTTAACAAGAAGATATAAGTAATACATACTTTTATTGTTTTTTAACACAAGACTACCCTGATTGCTTTCTGAGTTTGTAATAGCCCACAACTTACTTGGTTTAGTGATACCCTTGCGGTACACTCATTATAAATAACTTACTATTTGAACAAACCATCAATTGAATTTACAGCAGTATGTACCCCATTCGTTTTTTATAGTTCTTAGTCCCTTTCCCTTACTGCTCCCGGGACACGTCCCCCCCTCCTTTTGTGTTACAGTGTTACTACAGCTGCATGCTGTACAAAAAACACTAGAATGGTAGTGATTTTAAATCTCTCCTCTAAGATGTTTAGTGGAGGTGGAGACCGAATCTCAAGACATTCCTGGGGCATTGTTACCTATACCCGGTCTCCATCAAAGAACTAATGTGGTCAACGCTCCAAGCGAGGATGCTGCCACAGATCCTTGCATCTGAAATTGAAGTGAGGTACTGCTCGGCTGCATTTCAAAGTCGGCTTTGGTTTCTCTGTGAACATTTGCCCATGGAAGTTGTGTGAAGTCATGGAGAAATATTGTTTCCCAGGTTATAGTAATTCTGTCCCCATTTGGGATGTTCTAAAGAAGGATGGCAGGACCAGATAATTCAAAATGCTGATGTAGTGTTCTTAAGGGATTGGGGGCATTTCTCTACTGCCCCCAACCTCTCCCCCACTGTACTTGGTTTCACAGTTCATTAGCTGAGCCCCCTGTCACTTTATTGGCTATACCGATGATCATAGACCATAGCTCACTTCTTGACTCCACAGTCTTCACCTACTAGTAAGTACTTCTCCCCTATTGCTTTAGTGAAGGTGTCTGCTGCCAAAATGGTCGGGACTAAAGCTCCCCTGATGCCTTTCCACGGACTGATGGCTACGGATGATGAGAGTTGTTTTTCAGAATATCTGAAGAGCCAAAGGTTGCATTCGTCATGCTAGGTATGGGTTTGGCATTAATGTTCTCAGCTTAAGTTATGGGTTGTCGTTCTGGGCCAACGTCACCTTTTATACTCTACTACCAGCAAATACGTCTTCCCCCAATAGGGATTTGGTCAGATTGTGTTTTTATAACTCAACAGACATAGGTCACCGTCTTGGGCTCAAGTCGCTTCCCATTCTTGTTAAGCCAATTCTCCATTATGAATATTAGCATGTCCACATTTAGACATATTTGTGAACATTACCCTCCAATATCATACTAATGTGAACATTAGCCTGCGTCACATCCACTCTGCAGGATTCTCAAATCTGAGTGTAGCCTCCATCTCTGTCTACTATATGTTAAAACCCACTCATTGCGGAACCTAGGCCTTTCTCCCGCTATACAGGACACACAAATCCAGGTATAGCCTCCATCTCTGTCTATCATATGCGGAAACACACTTACTGTGGAACCAGTGCCTTTGCCCCACTGTACAGGACTCTCAACTCTAGGTATAGCCTCGATCTTTGTCTATTGTGTAGTGAAACGCAGTGTATTGTGAGACCTGGGCCTCTGCCCCACCATACAGGATTATTAACCATAGGCATTTAGCCAAACTGTGAAAGTCAGCCGCGAGACATATAACCAGCTAACCAAAAAAGCTGAAAAATTCTTTATACCTAACTCATACAAAAACCTACACAACCACCTCTCGCACAGCAAGCAGCGCACACTTCACCACACCGCAACAACAAACAAACATCACTTAAGCTGCACCAACAGCACACAAGGCCTGTCATCGATCCGATACTCGCACCAAGGCTCAGCGCACAGTGTATACCGAACTGAAGCCGCCAACAGGACACCACTTCTCTCACTATCCTACTCCCTCTCCACCTTACTAACCCACCCAGTCTTCTCGTTTACAGATCTGCCTGAGCGCTTGGGGACCAATTCCGTTGGTGACGGTGCACGATAAAAAAAACCTTAAACATTAACATTAGAGACTCTTGTCCCTTCATTAAGTTGGGGAGACATTCTTTACGGTATCAAAGAATAACATGTGGGGGAATAGCTAAAACAATATGTGATTGGGTTGCAATCCCGTCAATTGTGTGTTGTATTTTCTGGATACAGATAATATGTGTCATTGCCTTTGGAAGCAGCAAAAGGATGTGTACACAGCCCACTGCAGTGCAGAATGCTGGGGCTGCTCCCAGCAATGGCACATAGAAGAAAGGCTTCATTACACTAATGCTTTGCTTGCCTGTGGGGAAGTAATGTATTTCATGATGCAGCATCCTGAAACCTGAGATATGTTTTGTTCCCATAAGCAGTCAACAGAAGAGTACACTTCATCAAGACGAAAGCATGGTATCCAATGCTAATGAAACCAAAGGGAGGTGATGGGCGACACATTATGGAAAGCATGATCGGGAACTCTGTGTAAGCTTACCATTGGGTATAGATCATTCCAAGTGAAGGTCACACTCACACTACAACACTACCATGCCTTCTCAAATGTCAGTCCTCTGGCAAATTCTTTAGACATTGAATAGGTTTATGATATGACATGGCATTTGTAACGCGCCTATACACAAGTGTTTCAAGGCGCGAGTGCCATCCCTATAGACACAGGAAATGACATGTACCTTTCCAGGCAAATGAACAAAGAATTTAGATTAAGGAAACACTAACCCATCTCACAATTATTATGAACCACATCCGGTGGTCACTTGTGTTTCCCTAACCTATTCTTGACAACCAAATGAGCCACCCCAGATCCACAGCCTGGGCCCTTTTCCAGGAGGTCCTCAAGGCCCCTCTGCTGCCAACGCTAAACTGTGTTGAGAAGTGGTGCCGATCATTAAGCGTCTGGCCTGGCTTGAAGAATCTGGGGGGCATCTTGAAGTCACCCCAACAAAGAGCTTAGAAAGAGGATTGAAACCTAGAGTGCACAACAGACATTCATATGTGTATCAGTTGTTTAGGTTTCCTTTTGGAGCTCTGTGATATTAAACACAGATTACCTTAATTGACCCTTTGAGGCGATTAATTTTTTTAATTTGTAATTTCATAAGTTTTAAGTTAACATTTGATGTACCATGGCTTCCGATAATTATAATTGAGTTCCCGACATTAGTGGGGAAAGTTGAACATGACTAGACGAATGGAGATAACTGTTATGAGGGCAAGGGGTGGGGAAGCTTGAGCAACAGTATTAACATTGCTTGTTGACCAGAATTGATGGTGTTGAGTTCTAATGGAAGCATTGCAATGATGGAAATGATATAAGGGGAAAAAAAGATGGGGAAGAGGTAGGAGAAAGATATAACATATGACACAGACTGGCTAAACATATTTTGGACCATTTTCACATTGGGATGAAGCTAATATGCAGCACAATCCGATGCTTAGGTGAGTCATAATTTGGCTGATTCACTTTAAAATTCCAAATTTGTTTTGACTTTTTTTAACAACAAGATAGGATCCAGACTACGGTCAGTGGAAAGGTGGAATTGGATATGTGACAGCTGTTTGTGAGCTAACGCACAGCGTGTCCAACTCAATGCTTGCATCTTGCTGCAAGCCGCCTCTGCAGTTTTGCGCCATTCTAACTGTCACTCTATGATGGCTATTTAATAGTGGCCAGCTACACATTTGCCGCTCTCACATAACAGGGTTAATGCAATAATCACACCTTCATTTATTCCCATTCTGTTTCCTCTCCTATCTCCTCAGTCTGACTTTCTATGGCGGTGAATTTGCAGTTTTGCTTAATATTGAGATGCATTTTTCATGGGGGCAAGCTCCCATAAACCGTTCCTACGCCTCCCCACTTCTCACCCACTGCCCTAAAAATCCATACTTTTTTATTTCCACGCGCACTGCATCAAGTATTGCATAAAAATGGCAGCTATACCAAGTGTGATACAATGGGCGCAATGAGGGGTTTGCAGGATTCCTGGTTCAAAGCTAGGAATCCTGCAAACCCCTCTCAACTAATCCCCTCAAACAGCACCCTGCTTATCTGTCTCGTTCGTTAATTGCTGTCTCCATTGCTACCCTCCAATGCAAACATACATTGTTCTGCCAAACCCCTTCTCGCAACCCCTACACCCCTTTCCAAGGACCCCACATAGTGCACTATCTTTCTGCTTGTCCTCTAATCCACATGGAAAGAAATCCTAATGAATGCTAGTTTCTATGCAAAATATTCTGTTTAAGCACAAGTAGTCCATTTTCATGGTCCCGCTGAGATGTACCTTTTTCTTTCTGGAGTCAGAGTGAGAAATTACCCTGACCTTCGTTCACAACTGACTTAACAGTCTGTCCAACCTCCCTAAGCAATATATTCCTTATCAGGAATTGGAGAGACATAACCAGTATCTTGATGACATGCAACTTGCCCAGCAAATGGATATAGCAACTAAGTACATCCTCCCATGTTGCCACAGACCTAGGATCCCTCCTCTGTC
Organism: Ambystoma mexicanum; assembly: GCF_040938575.1. Taxonomy (NCBI): domain Eukaryota; kingdom Metazoa; phylum Chordata; class Amphibia; order Caudata; family Ambystomatidae; genus Ambystoma; species Ambystoma mexicanum. Next base: position 119,289,770 of record NC_090924.1, on the reverse strand, counting down.
ATATGCGTGCCATGGAAAACAAGTTCTGGCGCAACACAAACTCCCACCCCACCAGTTGGAAAGATCTATGCTATTGAGGTGGACTTCAGCTTCAGCATTGCATATACTTGACTGGCGGTGTGAGCAAAGCACTGGTATGACTAGAGTTGCAGTCACCACTGAAATGTTGACAAACCTTCTTCAAATGACTCAGTGGCAGATCATGAACAATGTTTGCTTTGCACTTGGACCCTTTGAGGGGTGCACAGTGTATAAGACATACTTCTGTGTCACATGGTGAAATACCTCCATTGATATGCTTTTTGGAAATTAAAATACCAAAATAGACAATGGAACATGAATACACAAGTGACAAGCATTGTACGACAGGTAAGACAAGTGATGATAATCTTATGATGATTTAAGCATAAAAAAGCATGAAAGACAACCTATTATCCTTTGCGATCGGTCACAAACCAGACATGGATCAATCATAGGCCAGAAAGCTAGATATTTTCAAACATGTATTTATTTGGGGAGAAATATGCAGAGAGGGAACAAATAATGACTGAGATGCAACATGAAAGTGAATGGCAGGTTGCTCAGGATATCTCCACAATATGATCAGCTCCAACCACAGGTCCCCGACCCAGGTGCCTTATCATTTCTAAAGAAATAACAAAAAGTTGTCCAACACTAAGCAAGCCCAGACCACAGTGCTTCAGGGCTGATTGGCACAACAGAACAAAAAGACAATTATAATGCCAGGTTTGCGGTGTTGTACGCTGTGATGAATTGCCATCTGGCAAGTGTGTGAAAACCCTGGCTTTTTGGATTCTTATTAAATAATAAAATGATTCGGGTAATTCGATCTCTGAAAGGGAAATCTGCTAATATTATTCCCTTCTCGTATGCTCCAATGCAAAAGCATATTGTGTAGTTGTGACTTGCTGCATCAGTATCTTGATTCGCAGCACCTGCTCTACCAGTGGCACAGAGCAGGTTCAGAAGTTACAGATGCCCACTTTACAGCTGCAGTGACAGCCAAGCAACACAGGGGCTGCACATAAAATATGCACCCCTGTTCCAAAAACGACAACTCTGAAGATGATGTCCAGGTGGCACATACAACTGTAAATATAAGACAAACTAGTTAGGGTACAGTGGCCAGCATCTTAGAGTTATCCCCCCACATTAAATTGATATCGCACATGTGTCAGCCCTGTCCAGATTTGGAAGGGTTATGAGTATTCCCCCTGACAGGCTGGACTCTTCCCCGACTTGCAGGAAGGTAGCCAGGTGGGGTGCCTCTCGTTGATGCTTTGTAAGGGCAGGTAACAGCCTTCTCCCTGGCATAGCAACTCCACAGGACACTGGCCTGGGAGAAGAAACCAAAAGGCACACCCATTGACAGAAAGTCAGGCCTCACACCAGGGTGCTGTCTTTCTTAAGGACTTTGATCCTATTGAGAAGGGGAGGGTCAGAGTAAGGATAGCCAGAGGCATCTGTACTGTTTGCAAGGGTTTTGCCATCTTGATTCTCTATGGTTCTCTTTCTCTTTCCTATCCTCTCCACTTCCTCTGGAGAAAAACACTTTGGGTGTGACATTATAAGCAAAGTCCACACATTTCAAGAGCAGGGATTAGATCCCTAAAGCAGGCTACCTATAGTGCAATCACCAGGGGACTTTTGGCTATAAAAACAGCGTCCCCCACCATTTATTTGAATCAACTGTACTCATCTTGAACCATCCTGAAGGTTTTGTTGGACCCTGCTGAGAATGCAGTCCTTTCTAAAGTCCTACAGTTGTGGGGTGAAGGCAGAGATTCCAAAGGCAGAAGCAAGATCTATCTCCAAACCATCCCCAGGGACCATTGGAGGTGGATACTGCTGCTGGACCTCAAGCTTGTCTCGCTTCCAGCTGTGATGATCCTTCAGATTATGTCACTTCCCCCCCAGGTGAGAAGCCCTCTCCAAGAGTCTAGGGAGGTGAGGCTGCTAACCAATAGTCCCACTGTGAGCGGTAAGATGCAGGAGGATCTCTTCGAGAGATACTCCTCTCCTGGGGATAAGGACATGATTCAGAGGCACAGCCCCCTTAAATACCAGCCTGGTAGGCCTACGATAGAACTTAAACCTTGCGGGTCTAGGCTCATGGCTAAAACCATTTGTTACTGTGAAACATCAAACCACCTGATGGTTTGGGTACTGAGACAAAAACGCTTTCAGGAACGCTACAAGCGACTGGAAAAAATACCTGCCCAGTTCTAGTTAATGAAATGGATGGTACTTCAGGGTGGGCCCTACTATATTAGGGTATCAGAAACAAAGGCAGAAGAGTACCAAGAAGGGTACAGAGGAGAGTACTAGAGTGTGAGAAAGAATGAAGAGGAAGAGCGAGTCGAGACTGGAGTGACAGACTTGTGGATGACAACAGAACCCGGGAGAAGGCAGAGGTTGAGAGACTGAAAAAGAACAAAAAGGGTTTGGCAATCAGGGCCGGGCATATTGCAGTGGGTAGAATAGGACAGCCTGCGAGAGGAGTGTGAGGGTGTGGTTCAGGAGAACGCACGAGGACACCCAGCGTGCGGCCCTGGTGTTTGGGGAAGAAGTAGAAGCACAGACTGGAGTACACGTTCTGTATGAAGACAGAATTCCAAACCTTTCCAGAATTACACTTAGTGGCGGCAGGTAACGAGTGGCATTTTGCCCCAGTGAGACTAATTCCCCTGATGAGTGGAAAGCATCTCAGAGGGCCTGCAGAGTGCCCAACAGAAAGACAAAGAGTGTACAGCAGTGGCGTGACCTGTAGTGGGTTAACCGTCACGTCAGACAACTATGCAGAGACCACTATCCCAGGATTGCTTCAGAGAAGGACGAAAGAGCAGTGGACAACTACAGAGTGCTGGTGGTGCCCGGACCTATATGAGAGGGACAGTCAAAGCCACTATCGATATCAAAGGAATAAGAAGGGTGAGGCGGCAAGAATTGTCACACCCCCAACAGAGGCTGGTTGCATCATCCGAAATCCTACAAACCCGGTGAAGCATTGTGGCCCCAATACAGGTAACGGGAGTTAACAAAAGTCTGGGAGAGAGTGAACAAGCTATTTCAGAAACTCTTTAAACATTCCCTGAAACTTAAAGCAACAAGGGAGAACAGTGAATATTATGAACTGAGAGCACCTACCTCAGTAATTGAGAAGACATTATTTGTGAACCCGAGACGCCAACTCCATAAAATGCCATAAATGGGGGCTGATGTATCAACCCTGTAAAGTACAAAGCGGCCTAAAAGGGTTGGAGATCCGGGATATTTCATGCTCTCCTTCTCTAGCTAAACATTGAATAGCTGGGGGTACCCCTGTCAAAGGAGAGAAGGAGAGAAGGGCCTGTTTACCTTTATCATTGTGTTGGCTCTTGGTTTGTAGATGTTTGAGGGATGAGTGGGAATTTTAGCCTCTACTCATCCTTGTACACTTGCAGGGCATAAGTCAATTTGTCACACCTGCACATCTTTCTTGTTGTTCTAGCTTTCTCATCAGCTTCTCGTCATCCTCGGGTTTATAGCATTGTAGAGGAGCAGGCGGATGCATTCTTCTTAGTCACTGCCCCTTCACACCCGTTCTGTTGGAATGACATACTAGAAGTTACAATTGGGAACCCATGGACAAGTTTATGCAATATGTAAATTCCCCCGTCGACTATATGAAAGACGATATGCACTCAGGCAGGCATTCAGAAGATACCCTCACGTTGACAGTGGAAGAAACTACCAAGAAGGACGTCCCTTGCCGAGCTGTCGAAATGCAGTCATGGATAAAATGATGCGTGACATGGATGTACTTCAAACGAAAACTAATGCCAGCAAAAAGTGCCCTAAAGAAGATATATGAACCTATGTTGAAACAATATGAAAATACTTAAGAATCACAATGCAATTGGAGCACTAAGAGAAACATGTACTCCATGATGCAGTGTTTATGTATACAAAGTAGAATGAAGTGACTTACTGGTGAATAAATATGCTGAAACGCAAGGAAGCTTGCTTATAGGTGTAATATTTAACATTTAGGACTACCATCAGAACAATTTGGATGACAGCATGTGTCAATCAACCCAACTACCTCAAAATACAACCCCAGAATCTTAACATGGAAAGATTAAAAGAAAAAGCTGTTTTCCTTACAAATATTGGAGTACATTAGCTTTAACCAAGGATGCTATTTTGAGAGATGACGGGAAAAACATGAAGGGAGTCTAATGAGCAGACCATGTGCAAGGACATATTTCCCAAAGATTAGGAGGGAACAAGGACATATACTGAGGCCAAATATTGGAAAATTAAAAGGGAAAAAAGTCAATATGGGATAGATTGAGTCTTTAAAGGCTAAAAGGCGAACTGCACCCAGCATAATTGACTCAAATGGTGTTAAATGCACTGTCGAAATGAACAAATTGATTTGATATATGATATTTAATTTATAGCGCGCCTATACACAAGTGTTTCAAGGCGTGACTGATGGTTTTGCAAAACGTGATATGCTCACAAATAAGGGCTATTCATTAGGCCTGGAGGTAAGATAGGGGTGCATGTGTACTCACTCAAATGTCCCGAGACAGTGCAGACTGGCAAGGTCAGTCTTCAAACAGAAGACACTGGCATGAGGCCTACCGATGAGAGAGGGGATGAGAGAGGGTGGCCTAATTGGGAAACAAGGGGAGAGCTGACGCATGGCCAACCAACTGGGTTTCGTTTCGATGTACGTGCTGCTAACAAACCGAATGTCCAAGGTTGGATTTGGGTTGCCAACTAATTAAAATAGCCTGCTATGCAATTTTACATACAATTTTACAAAATATTATTCTGCTGCCACATGTACCCTATAACACGTGTTCAGAATTAGCTCAGGGTGTGTCTCACAGATTAGAGACCACCAATTAGAGACTAACACACACATTTTCTATAAGTAGATATGATTCGGTAATCCAATCCCACCCCTCGATAGGTTTCTGTTTGCCACGTAGGATGACATCATAGATGACGCATCTAGCATTATATAAGCTCAAAACGTAGGCTAAAACAGTGTGATCTTGCATGAATCGATTTGATGAGTGTTTATTTGCCCTGCTTTATTTCTTGAGATTAAGGTAGTATTTTACCATCTGCTTTGAATCTGTCCGGTTATTTGCTCTGAAATAGTTTACTGGTAATTCCATCTAGCACAACAGATGCTTCAAGGTGATACAGCACAGCATTGAGTCCACCTTCTCGGTCCTTGGTTGGGTTATTAGCCTCAAATTGGAATACACTACAGAGGAGGTCAACAAGTAGGTGATACCATGCTCATTTTTCTGGGGTTATCATATCAGTTTCATCATCTTGTTTACTTGGAATTTACCATATCCATCGTTATATATCATCCTAGTACTATTTTCAAATTTACAATAAACAAGCTGCTGGAATTAAATATTGGACATGGTTCCTTTCACTTGCATACCCTTTATAAACTTAAATCCACGAACACCAAGATATTTAACAATCAAAGCCTGCTTTGTGTGCTGGCCTAATTAATGCAAGATCGGTTGTTAAGAATGCAGCTGCACTTAATGACCTTATTGAGACTCAAAAATTAGATGCGATTTTCCGTTCTCAAATCTGGTTTACTACCAGTGCTGTTACTCATTTTTATCTCTGGAACACGGGAACTTCCAAATCAAATCACTCAACCGTGAAACCCAGAATGGGTGGGGGGGAGGGTTGAACTGCCATTATCGCTAGGCCTTCATTGGTACTGTCCAATTTGCATTTTTCGGACTGGGATGAGACTTCCCAAATATATGCTTGCAATATGTCTCTATCATCTACCTACTCCTATCAGTTCTTATCTACAGGCATCCCGACTCTAGCAGTTCCTTTTTTTTTTTTTAAATCGAGAACCCTTCATTTCTTAACTTGATTATTCTTAGAAGTTTCATTATCTGGTGTGACATCCTTCATGACCCAGATTGCGTCAAACTTAATGAATGAAATTCTCCAGTCCCACAATCTTTTGCGGCTAATGACCTCTGCCTATCATAAATGTGGTCACTGTTTGACCTTTAAACCATTTTAAATCTAAACTATATCCTATCAGGACACTATCCCAGTCATGTGGTCTGATCATCACATCACAACCTGTAATCAGACAGATGAGGCCAGACAACACAAAGCTTCCCTGTCCACTGATATTATTTGCATAGCATGAAAGACCTTAACATGATTACAGGCATGCAAATACCGTCCAAACTGATTCCTTTTAACCCTCATTTTAATTGTGAAGACTTTTCACTCCAACATGTCGATTCTACATCAAGTCTGTGACTTGAATGCGATCTTAAATCCAGGAGCAAGTAAAATAAAGAGTAATAAGTGGTATACTGAATCATTAAGGGCCCTAAAGTAAGTATCGAAAGAAGGAATAAATCAGGCTTGAATCTAGAGATCCTCTTGACCACCAACCAGGCTGCCAAAAGAAGCATTGAACCTATATAAAAAGGGCATTATATCAGCTAAGTCCTTTTTCCTTCAGAACCAGATACACATTGCCGATAATAGACTAAAGGAACATTTTGAAGTAATAAATAACTTAGTTAACACCCCAATGTATATCGCACAGCCTATTCCCCGCTCTTGAATTGGCCAATGATTTGAATTAGTTCTTCAACAAGAAAGTTAACTCTATTCCATTGAATATGGACTCAACTCCCCAACATTCAATCCTCTATGCCAGATTCCAACTTCATGACACGCACCGTTCTGACATCACCAGAATTCATGTTTACCTCGCTTACCCCTGAGGAAATAAGCATTCTAATTTTTAAACTAAAACCCACAAACAAGTATGATCATATTCCGGCCTGTCTTGCCAAACAGCATGGCCAATTACTGTCCGAATTTGACACTGCTGTTTTCAACGTTTCCTTAGCACAAGGCATTGTGCCAAAGGATCTCAAAAGATCCCAACTCCTTTGCTCAAAGAAAACCCTTATTGGACCTTAACTTGCTCTGTAATTTCTGCCCTATTGCAGGCCTGTTATGATACTTGAGAACATAGTCACCTCACAACTCCAAAACCTTCTTGAAGAACATGGTATTCTCGACACATGCCAGTCTGGCTTTAGGCCCTGTCATGGCACTGAAACAGCTCTTGTGGCTCTGTGGGATTTCATTTTGAGGTCTGCCAATTAGGGTGATCTTAGCATGCTCCTAATGCTTGACCTATCGGCAGCATTCGATAGTTGATTTTGATATTCATATTTCCTGATTAGCCAAAGTTTCTCTGGTGTCTGAAGATTCGCTGAAGTACAAATGGAAACGTATTGTTCTGATTCCAGAAGGAGTGCACGACAAGTGCTGTTTGGACTGCTTGGAATGTTGCTACTTTGTTTTTGTGTTGCTGGGCGGACCACTTCTCGGGTGATACCTATTCTATAAAAAACACTCTAGTTGGAATGGAGCGCCCGCGGAGTGCACGAGTGCTGTTTGCACTGCTTGGAATTTTGCTACTTTGTTTTTGTGTCTTTCTGAGCAGACCGCTTCCAGTGTCAACTGTTTGGTCAGTTTCAGAATTTTCACATTTTATAAAGCCACCAAAAAAATCCGATTTGTCTTACATTTTACCACATGTGATAATGTGAATTAACGCCTGCAGTAAAATAGCCTTAGCACCTGTTAGCTCATTGAGGTCCAATAACTAATACACCTAAATAAGAATGCTAATTCAATTTGTTTTTCTCGTTTATGGCTTTATAAAATGTTACATTCAGAAAATGACCAAACAGTTGCATTATATTGTATTCCTTTATAGTGGCTTATACTTCAACATGGATAAAATGCATTTCATTAGAGAGCTTGCACACATTAAATAGCTTTTCTAATAATAAGCTTCAGTTACACATGTGTTGCTGGCTGGCCAGCCCAGAGTCTGATGAGGTCACCATGGATGTTACTCTCACAATCCTTGGCAGTTAGGAGACTTATCTTAACAAAAGCTCATTTCATAAATGGGAGTTCATGTAAAATATAGATTGTGAATTACTTTAAAAAAGCAAACCTATTTGTTTCACAAAATCTGTAAGCATTTCTCGCATACATTACACACTAATCTGATGGCGATATTCCCCGACTCAGATAGGACAGGAGAATTCTTATCACGTCCACTGCCTTTTTGCCTGGAATGAACGAGTCAGCCTTTCAACCTTTTCAACCCAACCTCAGCCAGAGATAAGGGCCCTGTAGTCAGCTCTCTCTCTCTCTGCCAGTACTTCTGCTACCTGCCCCAGTGAGTGGGTGAATGACCCAGCCCCCTCTGCCTCAAGCCTTTTTCTCAAACTCATGTGCCATTCTAAGAGAACCTCCCCTTGACATAACAGCCCATTAAATAGCACGTGATTTCCTTTGTGCCTTTGACAGAGATTCAAACTGCAGCACTGAAGAGAAAAATATTACATCCATCCAACGCTATTTCCTCCTTCATAAATGAACAATGGAGGCAGTTTGAATGAATCAACCTGTATCTCAACCATGTCACGTATTTACTGCAGAACAAACCTAATTCTACATTTCCAGTTGGCTTTGCAGAGATCAAATATCTTAACATTTTATGAAATGGGCCACTTTGCCCCTATGCACCAATGTTTTGCACTCATAAGCAATATCCTAAATTGCATTGAATATTAGTAGGGGAATATGTTATTGGGTCCTGGAATGTTAGTAGAATTAGTATGTTATTTTACTTTCAATGCATTTGGTCCATTATTGTGGTGCAAATGATAAAACATGTGGTGCAGGGTCAAAATCAAATTGGCTGGCATGTGCTTTTTAATACTGACATCTATTAGACACAGCTTGAGGCTCATACATGAGTCTCACAAACTTGGCGCTAGTTATAATTCAGACCTTTGCTAAACTGTGGAGGATGAAATTGGGAGCTACCTTGTTAAAATTCAGGATAGGGAAAAGTGTTTCCCTATACTTTACTTCCCTACATTCCATTGTTCATTTATGAAAAAGGAGGAACAGAGCTGGATGAATGTAACATTTTTCTCTTCAGCGCTGCAGTTTGAATCTTGGTCAAAGGCACAAAGGAAATCACGTGCTATTTAATGGGCTGAATTGTCAAGCGGAGGTTCTCTGTGAATGACACATGAGTTTGAGAAAAAGGCTTGAGGCAGAGAGAGCTGGGTCATTCACTCACTCACTCACTCACTGGTGAAAGTAGCAGAAGGACTGGCAGAGAGAGAGAGCTGACTACATGGCCCTTATCTCTGGCTGACTTTGGGAGGTTGAAAGGCTGACTTATTCGTTCCAGGCAGAAAGTGAGGAGATGTGATAAGAATTCACCTGTCCTATCCTGTCCGAGCTGAGTCATGGAATATCGCCAACAGATTTAGGTAATTATACAGTAATTGAGGCGTGTGTAATATACGTGAGAAATGCTTACAGGTTGTGTGATAGAAATAAGTTTGTTTTTTTAAAGTAATTCACAATCTATATTTTACATGGACTTCCATTTATGAAGTGGGCTTTTGTTAAGATAACAGTCTAACTGCCAAGGATTGTGAGAGAAACATTCAAGGTTCCCTCATCAGACTGTGCGCTGGCCAGCCAGCAACAAATATGTAACTGAAGCTTATTATTAGAAAAGATATTTAATGTGTGCAAGCTCTCTAATGAAATGCATGTTATTTATGTTCAAGTATAAGCCACTGTAAAGGAGTACAGTATAATGCAACAGTTTGGTCATTTTCTGAATGTTAACATTTTATAAAGCCACAAAGGAGAAAAACAAATTGGATCATCATTCTTATTATGTGTCTTAGTTCATAGACTGAGGACAAACAGGTTGTAAGCCTATTTTACTACAGGTGGTAAAAACCATTACCACATGAGGTAAAGCGTAAGATAAATCTTTTTATGTGGCTTTATAAAATGTTAAAATTATGAAAAATGACCAAACCGTTGACACTAGAAGTGGTCTGCTCAGAAAGACACAAAAACAAAGTTGCAGAATTCAAGCAGTGCAAACAGCACTCGTTGTGCACTCTGTCTGGAATCAGAATAATATGTTCCCATTTGTACTTTTTTGGTTCTATTCAAAAGAAAATAAACAAACCACTTCAGCGAATCTTCAGACAGAGAAACTTTGGTTAATAAGGAAATATGAATATCAAAATCAACTATCGAACGCTGCCAATTGGTCAAGCATTACGAGCATACTAAGATCACCTTAATTGGCAGACCTCCAAATGAAATCCCACAGAGCCCCAAGAGCTGTTTCAGTGCCATGACTGGGCCTAAAGCCAGACTGGAATGTGTCAAGAATACCATGTTCTTCAAGAAGGTTTTGTAGTTGTGAAGTGGCTATTTTATCAAGTATCATAACAGGCCTGCAATTAGAGAGCATGTTAAGGTCCAATGAGGGTTTTCTTTGAGCAAAGGAGTTGGGATCTTTTGAGATCCTTTGGCACAATGCCTTGCACCAAGGAAACATTGAAAAAAGCATTGTTAAAATCGCACAGTAGGTGGCATGCTGTTTGGCAAAACAGGCCGGAATATGATCCTAATTTTTTGTGGGTTTTAGTTTAAAAATTTGAATGCTTATTTCCTCAGGGCTAACCGAAGTAATGAAATATTCTGGTGATGTCAGTACGGTGGGTGTCATGAAGTTGGAATCCTGCATAGAGGATTGAATGTTGGGAAGTTGAGCATCCATATTCAATAGAATAGAGTTAACTTTCTTCATGAAGAACTCAATCAAATCATTGGCCAATTAAAGAGAGGGGGATGAAATAAATGGGGGGGGTTAACCAAGTTATTTATTACTTCAAAAGTTTCCTTCAGTCTATGATCAGCAATGTCTGTCTGGTTCTGAAGGAAAAAGGACTTAGCTGATAGAATGCCCATTTTATACAGGTTCAATGCTTCTTTCAGCAGCCTGGTGGTCAAGAGGATCTCTAGATTCAAACCAGGTTTTTTCCTTCTTTCGATACTTACTTTAGGGCTCTTAGCGATTCAGTGTACCACTTATTACTCTTGTTTGTTTTACTTGCTCCTTCATTTAAGAAGCTCATTCAAGTCACAGACTTGATGTAGAATCGACATGTCTTAGTGAAAAGTCTTCACAATTAAAATGACGATTAAAAGGAATCAGTCTGGATGATATTTACATGCCTGTAATCATGTTAAGGTCCTTCATGCTTTGCAAATATTATCAGTGGCCAGAGTAGCTTTTTGTTGTCTTGCGTGATCTGTCTGAATACAGAAGGTTATGATGTGATGATCAGACCACGCGACTGGGATAGTGATTCAATTTGGAAGTTGCCGGGTACCAAAGATGAAAATGAGTAACAGCACTGGTAGTAAACCAGATTTCAGTAAGGAAAAACATATTTAATTTCTGAGACTCAATAAGGTCATTAAGTGCAGCTGCATTCTTAACAACCGATCTTGCATTAATTAGGCCAGCACACAAAGCAGGCTTTGATTGATAAATATCTTGGTGTTTGTGGATTTAAGTTTATAAAGAGCACGCAAGTAAAAGGAACCGTGTCCATTATTTAATTCCAGAAGCTTGTTTTTTGTATATTTGAAAATAGTACTTGGATGATATAGAACGACGGATATCGTAAATGCAAGTAGAAAAGATGACGAAACTCACAAGATAACCCCAGAAAAATGAGCATGGTATCACCTGCTTATCCACCTCCTCTGTCGTGCATCCCAATTTGAGGCTAATAACCCAACCAAGGACCGAGGAGGTGGACTCAATGCTGTGCTGTAGCACCTTGAAGCATCTGTTGTGCTAGATGGAATTACCAGTAAAATATTTCAGATCAAATAACCGGACAGATTTAAAGGATATGGTAAAATACTGCTTTAATCTCAAAGTAAAGCAGGGCAAATAAACACTCATCAAATCGACTAATTCAAGATCACACTGTTTTACCATTCGTTTTGAGCTTATATAATGCTAGATGCGCCATCTATGTCGTCATCCTACGTGACAAACAGAAACCTATCGATGGGTGGGATTGGATTAGCTGATCATCTCTACTTATAGAAATCGTGTGTATTAGCTCAGAGTGTGTCTCACAGATAAGAGACCACAAATGAATCTAATTCTATACACCTGGTGTCGGGTACTCGTCATAGCAGGATATGTGGCAGCAAAATAATATTTTGCAAAATTGTATGTAAAATTGCATAGCTGGCTATTCTAATTAGTTGGCAACACAAATCCAACCTTGGATATGCGGCTTGTTAGCAGTACTTACATAGAAACAAAACCCAGGTGGTTGGCGATGCGTCAGCTCTCCCCTTGTTTCCAAATTAGGCCACCCTCTCTCATCCGTAGGCCTCATGCCAGTGTCTTCTGTTTGAAGTCTGCACTGTCTCGGGCCATTCGAGTGAGTATAGGTGCACTGCTGTTTTACCTCCAGGCCTAGCGAATAGCCCTTATTTGAGAGCTCCTCATAACCTGTTGCAAGACCATCAGTCGCATCTTGAAACACTAGTGTATAGGCGCGCTATAAATAAAATATCATAGATCATATCAATTTTTTCATTTCGATAGTGCATTTAATACCATTTGATTCAATTATGCTGGGTGCAGTTCACCTTTTAGCCTTTAGAGACTTGCTCACTCTATCCCATGTTGACTTTATTCCCTTTAAATTATCCAATATTTGGCATCAGTCAATGTTTTTGTTCCCTCCTAATCTTTGGGAAATATGTCCTTGCACATGGTCTGCTGATTAGTCTCCCTTCGTGCTTCTCCATTCATCTCTCAAAATAGCATCCTTGGTTAAAGCCTATGTGCTCCTCAATTTCGCAAGGAAAATAGCTTTTTTATCTTTCCATGTTAAGATTCTGGGCTCCTATGTTGTGGTAGTTGGGTTGATTGACATATAAGAGGTAATATTCAACGTTTAGGACTACCATCAGAACAATATGGATGACGGCATAAGCAAACTGCTATGTATTCTTTCCACCTTGCGTTTCAGCATATTTACAGTTATTGACCAGTGAGTCACTTCATTCTTCTTTGTATTCATAAACACTGCATCATGGAGTACATGTTTCTCTTAGTGCTCCAATTACATTGTCATTCTTATGTATTTTCATATTGTTTCAACATAGGTTCATATATCTTCTTTAGGAAACTTTTTTTGTTGTTATTAGACTTTTTTTAACGTACATCCATGTCGCGCATCATTTTATCCAGGCTGCATTTTCGACAGCCGGCAAAGGACGTCCTTTTTGGTAGTTTTTCATATCGTCTTTCATATAGTCGACGGGGTATTTACATATTGCATAAACTTGTGCATGGGTTCCCAATTGTATCTCCTAGTCTGTCATTCCAATAGGACGGGGCTGAGGGGGCGGGGACTAAGAAGAATGCATCCACCTGCTCCTCTACAATGCTATGAACCCAAGGATGATGAGAAGCTGATTAGAAAGCTAGAACAACAAGAAAGATGCGCAGGTGTGACAAATTGACTTCTGCCCTACAAGGATGAGCAGAGGCTAAAATTCTCACTCATCCCTCAAACATCTACTAACCAAGAGCCAACACAATGTTAAAGATAAAACAGGCCCTTCTCTCCTTTGACAGGGGTACCCCCAGCTATTCAATGTTTAGCTACAGAAGGAGAGCATGAACTATCTCGGATTGCCAACCCTTTTAGGCCCCTTTGTACTTTCCAGGGTTGATAGATAACCCACTTTTATGAAGTTTCAGGGAGTTCGGGTCTCGGGTTCACAGATAACTTGTCTTCTCAATTACTGAGGTAGGTACTCGCAGTTCATAATAATTACTGTTCTCCCTTGTTGATTTAAGTTTCATGGAATGGAATTAAGAGTTTCTTAAATAACTCGTCCACTCTCTCCCAGACTTTCGTTAACTCCTGTTACCTGTATTGGGGCCAAGATGCTTCGCCGGGTCCGTAGAATTTCGTATGATGCAACCAGCCTTCTCTGTTGTGGGAAGGGGAGCATTCTTGCAGCCTCACCCTTCTTATTCCTCGAATATCGATAGTGATATGATATATGATATTTTATTTATATCGTGCACATACACAAGTGTTTCAGAGCGTGACCAAGCAAAGGGAGCGGGAACAAGGGATAATAGAAACAAACAATCTTACTAGGACCAGTGACATTAAGAACGCGCAAGTGCATGGAAAAGGGAGAAAGTTCGAGGAAGGGGGAGAAATGGAAAGTGCGGCACAAAGGAGAGAACATAATAAATAATAAGTGCAATAAAAAATAAGGCAAGTGCGTGATTTTTCAGATAAGGTATATCTGATAAGTGCAAGAGAAGTATGGTGGACTGTCCTTCTCATATAGGTCCGGGCACCACCAGCACTCTAGTTGTCCCCGGCTCTTTCTCCCTTCTCTGTAGAAAGCCTGGGATAGCAGTCTCGGCATAGTTGTCAGACCCCGACGGTGCACACACTACAGGTCACGCCACTGCTGTATACTCTTTGACCTTCTGTTGGGCACTCTGCCGGCCCTCTGAGATGCTTTCCACATATCATGGGAATTAGTCTCACTGGGGAGATAGGCCAATCGTTCTTGGTTATGGTCTTATTTTTACCTGCTGGCCCCTAAGTGTAATTCTGTAAAGGTTTGGCATTCTGTCTTTGGGGCAGAAGTAGAAGCCCAGACTGGAGCACGCGTTCTGTACAAACACCAGGGCATCAAGCTGGCCGTCATTGTGCGTTCTCCTGAATCACACCCTCAAACCCCTCTAGCAGGCCTTCCTATTCTACCTCCTGCAATATGCTTGGCCTTGATTGCCAAACCCTTTTTGTTCTTTTTCAGTCTCTCAACCTCTGCCTTCTCCTCGGGCTCCATTCTCATCCACAAGTCAGTCACTCCAGTCTCGACTCGCTCTTCCTCTTTGTTCTTTCTGACTATCTCTAGTACTCTCCTCTGTAACTTTCTTGGTACTCTTCCGCCTTCGTTTGTTTCTGATGCCCTGATACGATAGGGCCCACCCTGACGTACCATCCATTTAACCAAACTGGGCTGGTTTTTTTTTTCCAGTAACTTGTAGCGTTCTCGAAAGCTTATTTGTCTCCGTACCCAAACAGTCAGGTGGTTTGATGTTTCACAATAACACATCGTTTTAGTCATGAGTTTAGTTTTAGGTTCTATCATAGGCCTACTGGGTTGAGTTTTAAGGGGGTGTACCTCCCAATCATATCCTTATCCCCGGGAGTAGAGTATCTCTCGATGAGATCCTCCTGCATGTTACCACAAACAGTGGGACTATTGGTTAGCAGACTCAACTCTCTAGCCTCCTAGAGAGGGCTTCTCATCTGGCGGAAGTGACATAATCTGAAGGATCGTCACAGCTGGCAGAGAGGCAGGCTTAAGGTCCAGCAGCAGTGTTCACCTCCAACGGTCCCTGGCGATGGTTAGGAAACAGATCTTGATTCTGCCTTTGGAACCTCTTCCTTCACCCCACAACTAGAGGACTTTAGAAAGGACTGCATTCTCAGCATGGTCCATCAAAATCTTCAGGATGGTTCAAGATGAGTACAGTTAATTCAAAGAAGAGGTGGGAGACGCCTTTTTTATAGTCAACAGTGCCCAGGTGATTGGACTAAAGCTACCCTGCTTTAGGAGTCTAATCCCTGCTCTTGAAATATGTGGACGTTGCTCTTATGATGTCACACCCAAAGTGCTTTTCTCCAGAGGGAAGAGAAGAGGGCAGGAAGGAAGGATAGGAAAGAGAGGCAGAGAAAATCAAGATGGCAAAACCCTCCCAAACAGTAAATGCCTCTGGCTATCCTTACTCTGCCCCTCCCCTTCTCAATAAGATCAAAGTCCTTAAGAAAGACAGCACCCTGGGGTGAGTCCTGACTTTCTGTCAATGGGTGTGCCTTTCGGTTTCTGCTCCCAGGCCAGCGTCCTGTGGAGTTGCTGTGCCTGGTAGTAGGATGTTACCTGCCCTTTGAAAGGATCAAAAAGAGGCACCCCGCCATGCTACCTTCCTGCAAGTCGGGGAAGAGTCTAGCCTGTCAGGGGGGAATACTCATAACCCTTCCAAAGCTTAACTGGGCTGACAGGGCTGACATGTGCAATATCAATTTAATCTGGCTGGGATAACTAAAATGCTGGCCACCGTACCCTAACTCGTTTATGTCTTATATTCACAGTTGTATGTGCCACCAGGACGTCTTCAGAGTTATGTCGTTTTTGGAACAGGGTGCATATTTTATGTGCAGCCCCTGTGTTGCTTGGCTGTCACTGCAGCTGTAACGTGGACATCTGTTACTTCTGAACCTGCTCTGTGCCACTGGTAGAGCAGGTGCTGCGAATCAAGATGCTGATGCAGCAAGTCACAAGTACACAATATGCTTTTGGCGTGAAGCATATGAAAAGTGAATCTGATTAGCAGATTTCCCTTTCAGAGCTAGAATTACCTGCATCATTTTATTATTTAATAAGAATCAAAAGAGCCAGGGCTTTCACTCACTTGCCAGATGGCAATTCATCACAGATGGCAACACTGTAAGCCTGGCATTATAATTGTCTTTTTAATCTGTTGTGCCAATCAGCCTGGAAGCACTGTGGCCTGGACTTGCTTAGTGTTGGACAACTTTTTGTTATTTCTTTTGAAATTATAAAGGCACCTGGGTCGGGGACCTGTGGTTGGAGCTGATCATATTGTGGAGATATATCCTGGCCAACCTACCATTTACTTTCATTTTGCATCTCAGTTATTATTTTTTCCTTCTCTGCATTTATCCCCAAATAAATGCATGTTTGAAAATATCTAGCTGTTGTCCTATGACTGATCCATGTCTGGTTTGTGACCGATCGCAAAGGACAATATGATGATATAAGCATAAAGAAGCATGAAAGAAAACCTAAGATCATCATCACTTGTCTTACCAGTTGTACAATGATTGTCGCTTGTGTATTCATGTTCCATTGTCTATTTTGGTATTTTAATTTCCAACAAGCATATCAATGGAGGTATCTCACTATGTGACACAGAATTATGTCTTATACACTGTGTTCCCCTCAAAGGGTCCAAGCGCAAAGCAAACATTGTTCATGATCTGCCACTGAGTCATTTGAAGAAGGTTTGTCCAAATTCCAGCTGTGACTGCAACTCTAGTCGTATCAGTGCTTTGCTCACACCGCCAGTCAAGGATATGCAGTGTTGAAGGTGCAGTCCAGCATAGATCTTTCCAACTGGTGGGAGTTTGCTCGTGGCAGCAACTACAAATAGCACACCAACCCTGTCTACAAGTATTGCAGGCGCAACACAGTGCAGGGTTGCCATGCTGCCAAGAACAGTGCAGGGTTGCCACCTCCCGATTCTTGCATCCCCAAATATTGCAACTCTTCCTACCATGAACAGATAACATCCCCATGCCTTCCTCTCCCTAGCCTTTGTTTGACACCTGTTCTTGAGGACTTTCTGTTTGGATCTGCTTATTACCTCATATACCTCCTATGCTGGTAGCCCTGTTAAAGATAGCGCTGTGCTGTGGGATTGTGCACTTTGCCTTAACGTCTGGGGCACTCTGCAGTACTTCAATAAGGTCACACCAGAGCAAATTCATCCTCCATGCAGGCAGGCGGGCTGTTTGTTGAGTACATCAGAGTACCTACCAAGGTTAAGTTTAGCTTATCTTTCTGTGAAATACGGAAAACTCCCCAAATAAAAACATGTTTAAATAGATCTGGCTGTCTGTCCTATGATTGACATCTGTCACAAAGCAGACATGGACCAAATACCTAAACCTAGCCTGTCCTTCTGTGAAACATGGAAAACGCCTTTTCAAGATTTTTGCAAAAATGAAAACAAAACATTCTATTGAGCAATGCCAAAAACCAATCTTTAAAATCCTTGCTTAGAGTAAAATGTTCCAGATAGCAAACAAACCTCATCCTTCTACCTCTCGGAAAGATTCCTAGTGAATGCTCAAATGCTCCAGAAACAAGGTTCTGGGATAGACAGGTTAATCTGGCTGCCTGCACCTGATTACCCAAATCTTGCAAAAGTTCCACCTCCTGGGCCAATCCTGAAAACATTAAAAGGTCGGGTGATACTGAGGAAGACCACACTTATTTTCCCAGACTCAAACAGAGAGAGAGCGAGCAAGTGATAGAGATAGATTGTTATAGATAGACATTTTCAAGTTTAGGTCTGACCCTTAGACATCCACAAGTTAGAAAAGTCCAAAAATATAGCTAATCTGCTATCCATTTGCTGGGCCTGTTGCATGTCATCAAGATACTGGTTATGTCTATCCAATTCCTGATAAGGGATATATTGCTTAGGGAGGTTGGACAGGCTGTTAAAACAGTTGTGAAGGAAGGTCCAGGTAATTTCTCACGCTGACTCCAGAAAGAAAAGTTACATCTCAGCGGGACCATTAAAATGTACTACTTACGCTTAAACAGAATATTATGCATAGAAACTAGCATTCATTAGGATTTCTTTCCATGTGAATTAGAGGACAAGCAGAAAGATAGTGCATTGTGTGGTGTCCTTGGAAAGGGGTGGAGGGGGTGTGAGAAGGGATTTGGCAGATCAATGTATGTATGCATTGGAGGGTAGCAATGGAGACAGCACCTAACGACCGAGAAAGAGAAGCAGGATGCTGTGTGGGGGGTTCAGTCGAGGGAGGGGTTTGCAGGGTTCCTGGCTTTGAATCCGCTCATCTCGTCGCACTCATTGCATCACTCCTGGTGAAGCTGCCATTTTGATACAATTTACTGACAGTTAGGAGACTATTATCTAAACAAAAGCTCACTTCATAAATGGGAGTCCATGTAAAATATAGATCGTGAATTACTTTAAAAAAAACAAACATATTTCTATCACACAACCCATAAGCAGCATTTCTCACATATATTACACGCTCCTAAATTATTGTATAATTACTAAATTTGTTGGCGATATTCCTCGACTCAGCTCGGACAGGATAGGACAGCAGTATTCTTATCACGTCCACTCCCTTTCTTCCTGGAACAAACAAGTCAGCTATTTAACTCCCCAAAGCCAGCCAGAGATAGGTGCCCTGCAGTCAGCTCTCTTTCTATGCCAGTCCTTCTGCTACCTTCGCCAGTAAGTGAGTGAATGACCCAGCCCTCTCTGCCTCAAGCCTTTTTCTCAAACTCATGTGTCATTCAAAGAGAACCTCCCCTTGACAAAACGGCCTATTAAATAGCACATGATTTCCCTTGCGACTTTGACAGAGATTCAAACTGCAGTGCTGAAGAGAAAAATGTTACGCTGCTTCCTCCTTCGAGTGTGGTGACTTAAGGAAGTGAAGAAGTGTTGAATTTTATTTCGTGTGATTATGTTTTATGAATTCACATTTAGATATCTAAAATGGGAACAATCTCTGTTTTTTTAAGTTGGTATTATATTTTGTAAAGTGATTTTTTAAATATCGTATATTTTACAACCGGAATGGCTGCTGCAGGGAAAATTACTTTGTTTCACATCCGCACACATTAATCGTGCTGGCGTGAAACTGAAACACAAAAGTAAAGTCAAGGACGAGATAGCTCATCCTTGGCACTTAAGGGGTTAAAATACATGTTTCAACCTTATCAATATCATGTATTTTCCCACCAGATAAAAAAATCAATTACACAATCCCCGGTTATAAAACATACAGTAGGTTAAAAATCACTATACAAAATATAATGCCAACTTCCAAAAAAAAAAAAAAGAAATAGCTCCCATTTTAGATATCTAAATGTGAATTCATAAAACATAATCACGCAAAATAAAATTCAACACTTCTTCACTACCTTAAGTCAGTATTCCTAAGTTTTCACAAATAAATTAGTGCTAACAGGTTTACACCTTCTGCCTCTGGGAAATAACAGGGAGCCTGCCAAGACTCCCTGAAACCACAACTGGACTTGTGGATGGTCAACCCACATGAGGGATAACCACCCAAGGCCAGGGACATCATCCCCAACCAGCCTGGAGCTCTGTCTGGGCTGCGTTACACCTTCTCCCTCAGGGAACGGACGGGGACCCTCCCGGGGCTCCCTGGGACTGCCGTTGGACTTGTGGATGGTCGACACCTTTTCTGCCCAGGTAGGTGCACCCACACATGGTGAGGTACTGTTTTCATCCGGACATCTGTGGGAATGTGGGAAGGTAGAACATGTGTTTGTCAGCGTGTTTCAGTAGTTTCCAGGTGGGAAATGTCTGAAAATTGTGTTTTTGTCCAAAATTTGGGACTTTGCCAGGGCTTGTGGGTAATACATTCTGGGGCGATTTGCGCAAGGCAGCCCTCTGTGAATTCCCACGGTTGTCTTCTTTTTTGGAAATGCATGGGGTTCCCAGTTTTCCTTGATGGCTGCGACACCCCCACGCCCAAAGTTGTAGGTTGTCCACAAGAACAAATTGCTGCAAAATCTGCTCTGCCGAAAGACTTGGGGTTACCAGTGGTTTAACCTTTTCCCTTTGCGCACAGGTAGGTGCACCTACACACGTGAGGTACCGTTTTTGTTGGGACACCTGTGGGAACGCGGAAGGTAGGACATTTGTTGTGGTTGCATGGTTTTCATAACGTTTTCAAACATTTGCTGGTGCACTTCGTCACACAACCCTTTAATTTCCCTAATGTGACCTACATTTAGTCGCTGCTTAAGGCACTATACACTTTTGTAACCTGCACAAGTCTCCTGCCCTTCAAAAGGTCTGCCTGTGCCGTTTCAAAAAATGTATGCGTTCCTTCCTTACCCCATTTGTTTTCCTTACTTACACATGCTAAGCACCTCTGATTAGGCCGTAAGCAAAAAAATCTTGTGTACCATGGCTCAGTTTTTGGCTTGTGGTATTGCTTGTTTTGTAAAACATTACGGAAAATGTGTGATTTCCTAACTGGAAGAGTCGGGGGAATGTAGCAGAGCATTGTTTTTCTCAAAATACACAGATGCCATTGCCTTACTGGGCCGACCATGTCCACCACATACCTTTTTTTCTGTCATTTTTCCCCAAACTATGGAATTCTTCCCTACATAGTTGTTGCCTAACCTGCACAAATAACCCCTTGCTAAACTTGGAATGTTGTCTACTTTTCAGAAATGTATGCCTTTCTGTCATCTCATTCAGCTTTCCTACCCTCCTCTTCCATTCCGTCCCCACATGTACTATTGGGAAAAAAAAAATTATCGCCTACCCCTCAAAAAACAGCTGGTAACCATATCAAAATATGTTTTTTTGGTATCCCCTCAACCTGTTCTTGAAAGCCTGGAAAATGAAAAATTCAGCACAGCAAACCATTTGTTCCTACCTCTTAGAAGGAAAAAAAAACACAGGCCTCTTTGTACATCATTTTATAGGCATTTTGTGAAAAAGCCAAGATCTTCTCAATTTTTAGTTATATTCTCTCACCCCCCCTACAGCAAACTAGGATTCCTTGGTGGCCAAATTTGGCCGAGATATCTCATGTAACAAAAAGGTTACAATGGATTGAATGGTGACATACAGAAATCACCAAAAAGGCCTTGGCACTTGGGGGGATGCAGAAGCCTTGGCAGATAAGCGATGAAACTATATAACAATAGAAAATAAAAAAAACATTCTGATTCCTTGCTTGTCCTTTGTGAAGTTCCACAAGGGTCCTCAATATCCCTGTTATTATTCAACATTTACATTTGGCCACTATTAGACATCTTTTCACAATTTAACTTAAGATGAGACTCATGAGCCGACGTTACCCAAATCTACGTCATGCTGAAAAAAACCTAGATGCAGTTAATCGAATATATGTATGTGCCCAACCCATAAAAAGATGGAATTAAATCCCTCTAAGACCAAGATTATTCCGTTTGACCCAAGAAACCTGTTTGGCAGTCTCACATTCCTGTATCCCCTGGCCCGCTATATTCAAAGTACCTACTGTTTTTTCTTATGCAGTTAAGAACCTTGGTTCCCTCTGACAGTCGAACCTGAATCGTGATTTACATGTCAGCGAAATTGGGAAATCAATTCATTTTCGACGAAAACTGTTCCAGGCTATTCCAACTGTTGCAGCCTATTCTTTCTCTCATTGCAGAAAAATATCATCCAATTGTTATTGGGACACTGGCAAACCCAAAACTGGACTATTGCAATGCTCTTGACATGGGCATTCTGGCTGGCCAAATGCACCCGTCAGCCTCCTTTACAATCTCCCAAGAACCATTTCACTATCCCCTTTTCTTAGAAGTCTTCATCGGCTCGCAGTACAATAGAAGATCCTTTTAAATATCCTGTGTCTTGTTTTTCAAGTTTTCAAGTGCCTCAATGGGCCAGTTCCCAGCTATCTTGTTCCCAAGATTTCTTCACATAGTCCAACTCGTGTAGTCAAAATCTTCTGAAGATCCTCTTCTCATTTTTCTGTATTTGGTCCACAAGCCTTGAAAAGTCTGCCTCCTGATCTTCTGAAACTCTGCTCCCTATCATTATTTCAGAAGAAGTTAAAAACTTCTCTTAAAATAACTAACTTTATGATCATCCCTGTATTTTCCCTTGTTTACCATATTGTTAACATCTGAGCCTAGACTGAGTTTCTGCTTCATTCCAGTGAGGATCAGCACATTATAAATAATCAAATCTTTCTGTAGTGAAGTTCTGGCTCTACTGCTCACCACAACAAACACACTTTCCTCCTAGATGCCTTACCAATTGCTCACACCTAATGAAAGTTAGTTGCCTTCCTTTATTACACCTTGTGTTTGGCCTGCACCTCCTCGACATTAAAATAAATGCTCACGTCTCCACCTGTTCCAGGCTCAACCTTTGCATGCTCCAGGTTGGCTCCATGCCTTTAACAACTTGGTGCTCTATGACCTTTACACCAATCTCACTTTCTCTTATAGCACCCCCTCTCCTTTACAGTGTTCCTTTCACTTTCCTCCTTTTCTCAGACAGATGTTTCACATTCCCTCTTTTCACCTGGTATTCATACTCTACTCCTCTTGCATTCTCCTTTCTCCATCTGCTCTCCTCCAGATTGTTCTGAATGCAGTCTCTCAAAACAACTGCACTGTCTGGTAAAAACCTGCCCCCTTAGATATGGGCCTCATTTGACTTACACAGGATTCAGGTGTTTCTCTGTGTAACTTGTATCATGACTGGTTTTCTTTGTAACCTCTCAATGACTGCCTTAGCCCTACCTCTACTTTTTATGGATCTGCAGAGTGAGCCGATAAAGCACTGCACCACCTTCTTGCTTTGATTTGCATGCTTTTGCCATGAGTGTTGTGCAGTCCAAAGTAATCCATGAGCCAGCTTGGTCTTCTCTAGGTGAGGTTGTGGGACAGGGATTCTCAAAGTGCACATGTCCTGCTGTGGTCTGCGTTTCCTGCACAATGTCTGTTGTATATTTTTAGTTTCCGCAATGATTGTGTCCGTGTGCACTGCGTCCTGTGATGTATGAAAGTCTAGCTACTGATTCTCTGTGGTGGGAATCACCAAGTGGGTTAAAGTGTGAAACTTTGCCCTAAATACCTTAAAGAGATATCACCATGTTGATATATTCTGTGGGCACCTTTGCCTTCAGCACTCGGTTTAAAGGAGTTGGCTATGGGATCTTCCCCGTACCACCACCTAGTGTTAGCATCATGGTTTGAGTGGTGTCACCAGACACCTTGTGGCACCCCTATCATCACACCAATGGGCAGGCAGGGAACTTTGTCACACCTCATCCATTGACTTCTCCCCCCCACCCACAGCTCTACCTCCGCCGCCTGCTTTAGGGGGAAAGTGGCTGCATTTCAGACTGGTGAGGAGGGCAGGATATCAAGATGCTACTGACAAACAGTTAAAATGTGTATAACTACACAAGATGTTTTTGAAAGAATAATTGTTTACACAGTAGGAGTACAGCTGAGAATCCCCACCAGCAAGTAGGAATCTGTCATATGTCAGCCCCTCCTAAAAACTGCATCTTTGTCAGGCACAGGTGAACCTTATGAGACACATGCAATACTCTCACACACATGTGCTTCTTGCTTCCTGATTCTTCAATGTGCCTGGGCCACATTGTAAAATAGATAATGGAAGCAAGCCCAATGCTACACAAATGATAAATATGAATTGGAATGACATTTTAGCACTGAAAAGAAGATAATCCAGCCAATATTGGTTATCCAAGCTGTCTTTATGGCCAGCCGTGCTTGTCTGGGAAGTCATCGACATCCAAAGCTGCCACCATCTACAATGAAAGAAGCCTCCCTGTACCTTTGACAATTAGCTGCTATACATCAACACCAGCAGACTACAGCAAGGCACTGCTTCTCCTACAAGAACCGCAACAGTATGCTGAGAGCAAGCAACCGATCATATTGTAGTCAGATGTCCCGGTGAAAAACAGGTCGGCAGAGCAGTGGACTGTAGGAGGTGGTTATTCTTGTTTTCATGGTTACCACTAGCCCAAATTCAGAAGATAATTATACTGTGAAGCTCTTGAAGGTGACGAGTACTAACAATGCTGATGATGCCCTAACATGTAAAATATCAAGCATGCTACGTTTTGTATGTCTAGGATCAAAATGTAGCAGAGAGGAACATTAGACATTTTGTTGCTTGGAAACACTACCAGGTCAACTGAGTCTCTGTCACACAATTTCTGCAATACTCCATCAAGGAAAGGGATGCAAGCATACATTTTTTATTTCCACAGCATAGGCAGCACACACACTTTGTATGTCTCTCGCAGGAAAATTAAAGCTGAATGGAGACACTCAGATGCTTGATGAACATACTCAAGTCTCACATGAGTCTAGGTAATAACGTTGGAGGTACACTGGGGCCAAAAGTGAATGCACTACTTCTGTGAAGTGTACCCTGTAGGCGATACAAGGAGAAAGGAGGAACCTCTACAAATGTTACTACATGAAGCAGGGGTAGGCTAATTAGAAGATTGGTACACACACGGACACACACACGCACACACACACACACACACATTGAGGAGAACCCTTACAGATTTTTTAAATAAAAATCATGACGCACCTCTTTAACATGGCATAACGGAATCTCGTCTATCTGATCTTTCTGACCCAATCTTTTGTTTGTCCCCTTTATGTGCGCCCTGAGACCTACGGGTGAGTGGCGCGTTATAAAAATTAAAATAAATAAATAAACCAATCCTATGAGCCAGAGCAGCCTTAGAGCTCCATGGGTGATGCTGAGAGGCATCCTACCAAAAGACAAGGAAAGGAAGAAAGCAGGATATAATAGAACAGACCACAGGAATCAGTTTGTCTTTCCTTGCACCTGCAGGAGGACCTAGAGGAGGTTGAAGACTACACCGGGCTTACTAAGCCCAATTCTGCTGTAACACCACCACACCAAGTGCCTCAGCAGCATTGCTACTCTTACCAGAGGACCAAGGTACCAACGATGGACTTGGTAGATTGATTAATACAAAAATTATAGAAAAACCAAAAAGCATTTTCCTTTCCTGTTTTCATACAAAACCCAAATGGAAGCATCATAAAACTGCAAGAATTTACAAACAAAGTGACAATCTTGAAGAGGGAAAGGGATTGGGGGAGACAAGATTACTATTGGAAAGCATCTATCCAAAGCACTAGTTGAGAATCCAAGATGTATATCCCATGTCTTCAGACCTTTACTTCTATGCCTGTACAACTTGCCAATCTGGATACAGACATGTCTCCTCTCATTGATAGACAGATAGCCTCAACTCACCAATAAAAAGAGCAGAGGCTTCCATTGTTTGTCACAGACACAGGGGAAGCAGACATGCTTTTCAACACTCTTGACATGAGGGGAAGATACTAACTGGTGCAAGTTAATGTTGTTGCTGTCAATTATATAGCAGACCCTATGACTGCTCAGAAAGCTTTAATTAGTTAGTCAACAGTTTATTCCAAGTAAAATATGAAAAATATGAATACTCTTCAATGTAATATACCAACGGGAAAGGCTTTGCATTAAATGTAGGAAGAACAAGACTCAGGTTGATGTAGATCATAAGCTTCTCCCTCGAAGTAGTACAAGTCTATCTACAGCAAGGGTCAAGCTTGTGGAACCGTCCAAACTCACTATTTTTAGATCCGGACATTTAAAAACTCCTTTCAAAGCTAGAGTAAAAGCAGTAATCCTAGCTGCAGCAACAGAACTGAATTCACCCTACCAAACAAACATTTAAAAGGGCATGCAAGTTAGGAATTGTTTGACACCATAAATTCCAAAACGGTCAAATGCATCATATGAGTGGAGCAGGGACGTCATTCAGGGGTCGCCATTGCAACCCCTGAAGGACACCCTTGCTACCCCCAAAAAAAAGAAAACATTCAAAAGAGGACAGGGGTTTCAAAGGTCTAACACTTTCAGCAGTGATCCTAAATATAAAGAATAGGAATACCAAATAATGTGTCTTTCTGAAATTCTGTACAATAATTGCTAGACTCATTAAAGGTTTATTTCGGGCACACTTCAGGGGGTGAGTCAATGATTTAGTCTGTTCTTAAACACCTCAACTCAGTCTTTCATCCTTCTGAGGTCGATAAATGAGTACCAACACAGGTTGGGTGATATTGTGTGTGTTATATATAAAGCGCTTAAGCGTAAGTGCTATTTAATAAAACATCATTATCATTTGGCCATGGACGTCAGCTTGCATCTACAGTAATTTGGTAATATGGGCCTATACACACTGATCTTAACGATACAGACATCAATCTATTTTTGTATGAAATGAATATCACATTATAGTTATATCGTAGCCATATTTTTCGTACTGTACTTAGGAACAATGCTATGTGATACCACTTCCGGTTTTGTCAAGGGGTGAAAGATTGTGTTCCATCGCTTCCCGTGATATCACTTCAGCGTGGGGTCAAATGACATACCTTCCTGTGATGTCATCAGAGGTTAAGCGTCATTTGATGGCACTTCCGCTACCCCAGGCATTTTGGTGAAGTGACATCTCGGGGTGGAGGCTTTAAGGTGTGGGGATATTGTGAATTAAGAATATCCATCATCAAGTATGAAAAACTCAGATGGTTTTAACGTTACAACTAACAGGCTAAAAATGCATTTTACATAGGCATTAAATGTGAAGAGACAATTCAAATAGCACTGCCACAACCGTTACATTCCCAGAAAGTATACACTAATTGAGGCTCGCAAAATCTTTCCTACATGCCTAAATTCAGGTTTTGTTACCCAACTAAATTGAAAAGGCATAGAATAAAATGTGCACTTGACAGCGACAATTAAAAAGGATCTATGGGGAGGCCTTGACTTCAGCTGGGAAAACCCATCTAAAGCAGCGTAGATAATGGAGAAGTTTCCCAAAGCAAAATCCAATGAACGATTGGTCAACTTTTATCATGGAGGGTGATCCAGGAAGCAAACCATTAACTTCATCCCCAAGCCTATCCACTCCCCATACCTCAAAACAAAAAAGCAGGGAATCACGTGCCTCTGATAAGTTAACAGCTTTGAAAGAGGTCTGTCTTTGGCTCGCAAGTACACATTTAAAGGCACACACCCTTTCGCTTGTGAGACTGATGCTTCTTTGGAGAATGTGTGCATACCAACATCCACACATTATTGCTTTTTGTAGGATTTTGCCAGAGAAGCTACAGAGGGAAAGAATAGATCAAGATGATCACAGGGCATGTTTACAGACTGCTGCACATGAGCAAAAACAAAAGGCAGCATATGAAGGAGCTGAAAACCTACATGACAACTTCAAGGCCCTGACAATGGGCCTGGTGGGGCAGTGGCAGTAAGGTGCAAGGAATTACCCTCAGCCGCAACAACTCGTTCAGAAGAGTCTATACAGCTGAATTACAAATCTGCACACTCTAGGAGAAATTAACATGCTGATCTGAAGATGACGAGAGCAAGTGACATCACTGCCAAACTGACATTCGTAGATACACTGAACATGAAGCAGATATGCGTTCACCATGAAGAGAAACAGACACTAGGTCAAACTTGCATTTAGACATGGAGAATATTACCTGTACCAATAGACATGAGTAACAATCAATTTATATGCTGAAACACAAGACAAACAAGATACATATAAAGCTTGCTAAACATAGAAACGCAACAGCAATGAGCGTACATTCTGAATAAAATGGACAGTGAAGCCATGTTAGAGTAAATGGGAAACCTCGAAGCTGCAGGTAGATTCAACGTGCTGAGATTAGCTAAAATACAGACCTGTGCAGGCCAAACAGTGGCTGCCCAGCCCCCTCCAAGGTTACTGCGAAAAGGGAGGATTGGATGGCTCTGAGAAGAACATAAAATAACAATGCACATGCGTTAGGCATATTTCTCTTAGATTAGTTAAAAGAACCAACAGCCTTTCAATGCCAGGTGTCCATTAATTAGAAGCTAAATACTGCATTGGCAGTAGCTCGACCAAGTCTCCAGTGACCAGCGAATGTAATAGCACTCGTATTAATTTGAACTAAAATCATAATGAAGTAGAGTAGAGTCATTCAAAACATGGTCTCCTCAAACGTGATTTATAATTGAAGAACAGTGTCCATTCATGACACTGATAAACACCTGCCTCAACTCCCCACAGATTCCCAGAACGAGAGACGCTAGACAAGGTCAAGTACAAAGCTAGATACCCTGGCATGTGGCTAGAAAATCAAGGATGCTGCATTATTCAATTAGAAGAGGCAGCTCCCTGTCCTACAATTATTTTTGCTCATGTGCTGATGACCTACCAAATATCCATGGTTGGTAAAACCAATGCCAAACCAATCACAGCTCTTAAAATGAGATGAGTCTGCCATATAATTGTTGCATAAACCAACTCTCTGTTGCTAAGATGATATCTTTCTTACTTGTATCAATTTAGTGGTGATGCCCTCAGATAGTTAAATCCCTGCAACTCATAGGCTTTTGTAACCAAGAATGCAGTGTGATGTGTGAGAAACCTCAAGGTATTCTCACTCCTACTGCCCTTGGATCCTCTACACAGGTGGTCAGGGAAAGGCTATCGCTATTGGATCCCGACCCTGGGTGTGCACAAGCGAGGGAGGATCACCTGGGTTGGGGGTCCTTGGGTATTGGTAGTAAGGTACCTCTAGGCGAGGCATGGTATTCCCCTTATCCTCGTGACAAGTAGCCTAACCCTCCCTGACCTTTATGGGTCATTATAGAGCAGTTCCCCTTCACTCCCTTCTTGGGGTCCCTAGCAGTACTGAGATGAAGAAGAGACAAGAGTTATGAACATTACACACTTGTCCCACTCTAGTACTGAGATGAGGAAGAAGCAACAGAGTAATAGACACCACTTACTCTCACCACTTTCGTACTGGGACAAAGAAGATGCATGAAGGTCAGGCATGTCATGGTAATCATGGTCAGGCAACCTTAATTAATAGAGTACACCTGCAGCCCATTGAAGGACCACAGGTGTATAAAAGGTGTTCTGCAGGCACTGCCAGCAAGCAGAGCCAGAGCTACACATGAGAGCCCGTGAGTGCTGAATGAAGCACCCAGCGAAAGTCTTTCCCGCTCAGGGAAAAGCCGGCAAAAGGAGCGGCTGGGTCTGGAAGAGTGTTGTGGACACTGGAGTTACCCAGGTGCTCCAAGAGGCAGTGAATGTAGTAGCAGTCCATGGAAGTAAGCCAAGTTACTCTTATTGAATACCAAATTGAATGAAACAAGCAAAGTTCAACTTGGAAAGTTACATTTATTAAAATACCGAATTGAAGGAAACAAGTAAAACCTGCATATGTTAAATACTGGAGTGAGAAGTAGGCAAAGACTATTCATTTTGAATAGGGAGTTACGTGAAACAGCAGAACTTCTAACATTGAACCTTAAAGTGAGTGCAAATGACCAACTCTCTAAGACAGAACTTTGAATTGAAAGATAATTGAAACCCAAGCTAAATGAAAAACCCTGATTGCAGAGTTGAAGTAAAGGCTGAATATGTGCTTGTTCTGGAATTGCATTGAAGAAACCATTGGTTAAGCTGCAATATTAAACTATTCAAAGGGAGTTTGAAGTTCCTGGTTGCGTGACCTGCACCTAGACCAGAGAACTACTACTTGATGAATAAAGAACTGTTGAAAGCAAATGCAAGGTTCCTGTAAGGGTGGACCGTTTTGGTCCAACAACGGCGCCAAGACCAGAGAAACATTTGCTAACACGGAAGGTTGCTGTTGCATAAAGAGGAAAACTACTATTGGTGCATATAAGACAAGAGGAAGAGAACCCTGAGCTGTAAAGAACTATTCTAAACAAAATGTACAGCAAAAGCTTCAAGATACTTCTTTTTGTGACATTGATCTTGGGGAAGGGAACCCTGAGACGTGCTGCCCTTGAACTATATTAAAATTGGGGAAGGGCACCCTGATATTTACAAAGGTGTGTGGAACTTTGTTAATTCAAGTCCAGAAGAAGGTAAATTGAACATTGTGATAAACTGGTTGACATTTGGGGAAAAGAGGTTGAAGAATAAGACTGAGCTGGAAATTGCTCTGCACTTTACTTTTGGAACACTGTTTAGTTTATGGTTGATATCCCTACACATTGTTTTGTCTTAGTTGTGAGATGTGAGACAGGCATGGTATCAAGAGAGACACAGACTCAAAGGTCTTAGTTTCAAAACCTTTATGTAGTAAGGTTTCTGGCCTGGTTCATTGCCTAACTGGCCCTAACTCTAAAGGGGGGTCCCCTTAACGCAGGGGTCCCCAACCTTTTGTGGGCAATGAGCAATATTTGCTTATCAAATGAAATGGTGAGCAACAGCCGTACCGTGACGGAACATATTGCCTTTCAGGTGGTCTCAACATTATTGCAACCCAAATTGCAATGGTAGTAAATGGAATTTTACAAATAGAGCATGTTAATATGCAGCAATGTAATAGTAAATCGAGGTCCAAATCTAGGCCAAGCGATTTTGCAATAGTTATTTACTGAATTTGAGATTAAGCTGATGTTTTCAAGGAGTGCAAGCGGCAAATGGAGCATTTGTAATCACAAAAGACCATTAACACTGGTAAAAACATATAGGATTTAAAGTGTACATTACTGGGGCTTTAGGGTTATTGTGCAAGAAATATTGTGGAAACAGTGGCAAATGATGCCTTTGAGCAAAATGACTGGCCTACCTTGATCACAAATAGTGGAGCATTCCAATACCGCTGAACAGAGTGGTTTGGTAGTTCTACCTTTGCCATTTGGAGAAACATATTGGCATTTTCATTAGAGATTATTAACAAGAAATTAATTTCCACATGCAATGTATTTAATCAAGGACAATTTGGTAAGCCCCTTGCTTATTTGTGCATTATCTAAATGCCAAATGGGCAAAGTATCAGATGACAGTTTTTTAACAGGAACACTGCAATGAGTAGTGGCGGCTATTGGGTTTTTGAATTGGAGGGACATAAATATTTGCTCCGAATATGTGGGTGTCACCGAGCATAGAGACGGAGCCCGAACCAAACAGGTGGTTAGTGTGGTTTGTCCTTTCCAAGAACATTTTTAAAATAATGGGTTAAAATGTTACATTATACATTGGGAAATTGGGTAAATACAACACAGTTTATACTCAGGTTTTGTATGAAGTACATGAATAAGCCCACTAGATGAAAGTCCCCAACAGTGCACAGGAACATGTTCCAACACGTTTTCATGATGCCTTTACGGACAACATAATGCCAGTATAAGAACCCTTTCCATGCTGGTCCTTCCCATACATGTTCATGCAGGTCTTCAGCAATATATGCCAGTTTTACGACATCAGAACTCTCAGCTAGGAAAGAAATTCCACGCCTCAGAAAGAGGTATATCTAGACTGGCTATAAAAATGTAACCCAGTCTAGCCACATAATGACTTAAGCTTGCTTTTTTATCATTGACACCCAGTACAAAAACACCATGCCACACTAGAAATATATGACCAGACAGGCATCACCAATGGAGGGCAGTCTAGCACCTAATAACACTTTGTACTTTCGGTTTACCCTTGATCTCTAGTAAAAAAATGCCATGACACATTAACAAAGAGAATGTAGACTGGTACCACCAATTCATGCCAGACAAGCCATGTAATAACACTTATGTTTGCTTTACTGTTGATGCACTCATAAGAATCATTACTGTGCACCAAGGGTAAAGCAAAAAACAATTCTACGCCCCCAGCTTCCCCAAACTTACATTTGGTGGTCATTCCCCTTCATACATGCAGAAACACATGCTCTCATACACACACATTCATACAACATACACTCATTCACCCGCACATTCAGACATCATTCAAACAACTACTAGCATGCATCCATGCATAAAAGCAAGCACTCAAACATGCACGCACACATACATACATCACTTCCAAAACATTTCATACACAAAAGTACCTTCACTCACACATACAGCACGCACCAGCATGGAGGACCGGATGGCACATTCCTCTTCTCTGAAGGGTGAACACTTTGGTACAGTCAGAAAACCTTCTAATTCTGAATAAAGGCAGGTACATAACATGGGGTGGCTGCTTCTTTTCAGTACAATCAGCCAAACTGTGGAAGCATCTACCCATTCACATCTGTTGTCATGCTATCAAAACACTTGTATTTCAACTGTAATTAGATTGGTATGTGTATCTAGTTTGCAAAGGCATATTGTCACTGTAAAAAAATAAAACAAAGTGCACATTGGCTCTATTAAAACCAATCATCATACAACCAGCATACATTTTCATTGCAGTATGAAACATTTCTAACACATGGGACCTCATTCTTGGCTTCCATACAGCAGTCCAGAGCAACTGGCCAGCAACATTTTAGTGTGCTGCGAGAAACATGTTGCTCCTGAGCTACACGTTGGGGATCACTACCTAACTGATATTTCTAATGGCTGTCAATGTCTGATAGTCCAAACTAAAGGTCTGCCTGTGTCTAAACCTATGCTTGCCCTCACTCTCCACACAAATGTGATAGGAAGTCTTTATTTGCAGTGTGTGTTTAGCAGCGACAATTGCCAACACTGCAAATAATCAGTAAGCACACAAATATGATATTCATGTGAGAATTTAAAATCAGAGATAAACGAAAAAGTGGTGTTCAATTAATTAGTGAAATTAACATGGATCACGTTTTACCTTTGTGGGAAACAACAATATTTGTTCCTCTTTTTTGATGTAATATGAAATAAAATCTGGAAAGGGACATCCCCTTAGGCTAGTGGAAATATTTATCTCGAGCCTTGTCAATTATATTTTTAAGTACTAAAAGGTATCCTGCAACTTGTATTAAAATGGAACATTGCTCAAACTAAGATTAAAAGGACAGCATTAACGATATGCCTTGGACAGAACTTTGATCAGCAAAGGCAATACTATAGTGTTGTTCTGTTTTAAAGTGACTATTAACACATGGAGAATAAAAATACTTTTAAATGCTACATTTCTGAATCAAGCACTAGCTATAGGTTTGATCTGACCTATGGTATTCTTCCTTCCCACACCCCCTGCAACGAGGTGGAAAGGAATATCATTACTTTCTCAAGGGAATTAAACTCTTTTGAAGTGGAGAAATGAAAACTGTCAGAAAGCCAGGCCTGGCAATAAAGTCCAATTTTGACATTTACAGCATGCATATGTCTATGTGCTTGGGTTTAAAATCTTAAATTAACAATGATTCCAGCTTGGCCAGTGGTTCCCTCAGCTAATATGTGATTGCAATCAGCCAGGCCTTTCATGAAGGAAGGAATAAACATGTTTCCGGACTGGAGGTCTGCTTCAAAAGGCCAGACAGGCCCTGCGACTCCTCTAAGAGGGCAGGGCTAAAGTCATATATGGCCCAGCAGCTTAAAAAACAAAGGACTTTGCCATGGTGGCAGGCCTCTGGGTCATAAATACTCCAGCTTGGAACTAACAGCATAGACACCAGATGTGTTGGTTACCGGGCAGAAAAACCAAAGACTTACGTGTAATGTTGTGCAAAGTGGAAGAGAACAAAATGTATCATTGAAATTACATTGCATTCGTATGTCTAGTGATAGTTTCTAAGCAAAATATCAGAGGGTTAATTGTTTTTTTAAATGTTCAGCTTGAAAGTCCTCATTAGATGGACCCAAAAAGAAATTGTGATAAGTTCATTATGTAAATTAGGCACATGCATATTTCGTTGAGGAGAAACAGCACACACCAGTGATTCACATATCTTAGCATCCGTATTTGTGAGCCCGCTACTTTGAGATGGAAAAATAATATGTGCATAAATGTATAAGTGAGTTTAAAACCAAAATGTGTAAGTCAGTCACCATAAGCAGTGGAGATGAAAATTGCATCATTTAATTCACGACACAGAGAGAAATCTGATGATCCAATTGGTAACATGATTACATGTGTGGAGTATACTGTTTCAGAAAGTTACTCATTTAGAAATCTCCAAGATTGCATCACATCAATTGGGAGGGAAACATGCTTTAGAAGTTCCCCCCATCAGACTGCCCCCTTCATTCATATGCCCAATGACCACAGAGGGGGAGGTTACTTTTGGAACACTGTCCAATGTCAAACATTGACCAATTAGGATAGAGACATTTTACACACCTCAAAAGGGAGTGGTTTCTGTTCTATAAAAGAGCCACCCCTTAGATTCTGGGTAGAGATTCACTTGTTCACTCACTGACTAATTGGGTAGAAGGATAGAAAGCAGAATTGATAACAGTAAGGAGATGGAATAGATTGCTTTGCTTTTGAAGCCATTGATGGAGTTTCAGAAGAACACTGTAGCGAGGCAGACCAGGAGTTAGGTACCAGGCCTTCTTCAATTGAAGAGACAGCAGACAGGCAGTAAACGGAAGCTGACCCCATCTTGCTGACTGATGTCCACCCTTTCCTATAGGGGGGAGGTGGAACCAGTCCTTAAGAGGGTGGCCACCTGTCCGAGAGAAAGCCAAAAAAATATCTTATACAAATATGATATCATGTGGAAACAGTCCTGAGGGGACTGATACCATAAAGGGAAATAGTACATTTGTAAGTACTGAGGGGCAGGAATATATACATTGATTGTACATCCTGATAAGTTAGGAAACATTTCAGAAGTGTAAGTGTTTCTGGAATTATACATTTGATAGACTAGGTCTGATGGTGTGTATACAGCAAGGACCCCTAAACATTGTGGGCCGAAGCGAATGACTAAAAGCATGTGTTACTGTGAAACATCAAACCACCTGACGGTTTGGATACTGAGACGAATAAGCTTCGAGAGAACGCTGC
Organism: Ambystoma mexicanum; assembly: GCF_040938575.1. Taxonomy (NCBI): domain Eukaryota; kingdom Metazoa; phylum Chordata; class Amphibia; order Caudata; family Ambystomatidae; genus Ambystoma; species Ambystoma mexicanum. The sequence goes on along the minus strand of NC_090924.1, from coordinate 119,254,515 downwards.
AAGCGACTGGAAAAAATAACAGTGCAGTTCTGTTTAATGAAATGGATGGTACGTAAGGGTGGGCCCTACTATATCAGGGCATCAGAAACAAACGAAGACGGAAGAATACCAAGAAGGGTACATAGGACAGTACTAGAAAGAACGAAGAGGAAGAGCGAGAGCGAGTCGAGACTGGAGTGACCGACTTCTGGATGAGAACAGAGCCCGAGAAGAAGGCAGAGGTTGAGAGACTGAAAAAGAACAAAAAGGGTTTGGCATTCAAGGCCAAGCATATAGCAGAAGGTAGAATAGGAAGGCCCGCGAGAGGGGGTGAGGGTGTGGTTCAAGAGAACACACAGTGACGCCCAGCAGGCTGCCCTGGTGTTTGGGGCAGAAGTAGAAGCCGAGACTGGAGAACGCGTTACAAAGACAGAATGCCAAACCTTTCCAGAATTACACTTACCTCCCGGCCCCTAAAACCATAACCAAGAACGATTGGCCTTTTGCCCCAGTGAGACTAATTCCCCTGATGAGTGGAAAGCATCTCAGAGGGCCGGCAGAGTGCCCAACAGAAAGGCAAAGAGTATACAGCAGTGGCGTGACCTGTAGTGGGTGAACCGTCAGGTCTGACAACTATGCCGAGACCGCTATCCCAGACTTGCTACAGAGAAGGGAGAATGAGCCGTGGACAACTACAGAGTGCTGGTGGTGCCCGGACCTATATGAGAAGGACAGTCATACTACTCTTGCACTTATCAGATATACCTTATCTGACAAATCACACACTTGGCTTTGTCTCCATTCATTATTTATTTATTACATTTATTACTTATTCTGTTCTCTCCTTTGTGCTGCACTTTCCATTCCTCCCCCTTTTCCCTTTTCCATGCACTTGCGCGTTCTTAATGTCACTGGGTCTAGTAAGATCGTTTGTTTTTATTATCCCTTGTTCCCCCTCCCTTTGCTTGGTCGCACTCTGAAACACTTGTGTATGGGTGGGATATAAATAAAATGTCATATCACTATCGATATCCGAGCAATAATAAGGGTGAGGCTGCAAAAATGCCCCACCCCTCCCGCAACAGAGAAGGCTGGTTGAATCATACGAAATTCTACCGACCCGGTGAAGCATCTTGGCCCCAATACAGGTAACAGAAGTTAACGAAAGTCTGGGAGAGAGTGGACAAGCTATTTAATAAACTCTTTAAAAATTCCATGAAACCTAAAGCAACAAGGGCAAACAGTGAATATTATGAACTGAGAGCACCTACTTCAGTAATTGAGAAGGCACATTATCTGTGAACCCGAGACCCTAACTCCCTGAAATGCCATAAAAGGGGGTCATCTATCAACCATGGAAAGTACAAAAAAGCATAAATGGGTTGGAGATCCGAGATAGTTCATGCTCTCCGTCTCTAACATTGAATAGCTGGGGGTAGCCCTGTCAAAGGAGAGACGGGTCTGTTTTACCTTTATCATTGTGTTGGCTCTTGGTTAGTAAAACTTTGAGGGATGAGTGGGAATTTTAGCCTCTGCTCATCCTTGAGGGCAGAAGTCAATTTGTCACACCTGCGCATCTTTCTTGTTGTTCTAGCTTTCTAATCAGCTTCTCATCATCCTTGGGTTTATAGCATTGTAGAGGAGCAGGCGGATGAATTCTTCTTAGTTACCGCCCCCTCAACCCCATCCTATTGGAATGACAGTCTAGGAGTTACAATTGGGAACCCATGCACAAGTTTATGCAATATGTAAATACCCCGTTGACTATATGAAAGACAATATGCACTCTGTCAACGTGAAGGTATCTCCTGAATGGCTGCCTGAGTGGAAGAAAACTAGCAAGAAGGACGTCCCTTGCCGAGCTGTCGAAATGCTGCCATGGATAAAATGATGCGCAACATGGATGTACACTAAACAAAGTCTAATACCAACAAAAAAGTTTCCTAAAGAAGATATATGAACCTATGTTGAAACAATATGAAAATACTTAAGAATGACAATGCAATGGGAGCACTAAGAGAAACATGTACTCCATGATGCAGTGTTTATGAATACAAAGAAGAATGAAGTGACTCACTGGTCACTAACTGTAAATACGGTGAAACGCGAGGTGGAAAGAATACATAGAAGCTTGCTTATAAGAGGTAATATTCAACGTTTAGAACTACCATCAGAACAATATGGATGACGACGTATGTCAATCAACCCAACTACCTTAAAATAGGAGCCCAGAATCTTAACATGGAAAGATGAAAAAGCTGTGTTGAGGAGCACATTGGCTTTAACCAAGGACGCTATTTTGACAGATGAAGGGAGTCTAATGAGCAGGTCATGTGCAAGGACATATTTCCCAAAAGTTAGGAGGGAACAAGAACATTTACTGATGCCAAATATTGGAAAATTAAAAGGCAATAAAATAAATATGGGATAGATTGAGCAAGTTGCTAAATGCGAAAGGCATACTGCACCCAGCAAAAATGAATAAATTGATATGATATATATTTTATTTATAGCGCGCCTATACAAGGCACGACTGATGGTCTTGCAACACGTGATGGGGAGCTCCCAAATAAGGGCTATTCATTAGGTCTGGAGGTAAAAAAGCAGTGGCACCTATACTCACTTGAATGTCCCGAGACAGTGCAGACTGGCAAGGTCAGTCTTCAAACAGAAGACACTGGCATGAGGCCTACCGATGAGAGAGGGGATGAGAGAGTGTGGCCTAATTTGGAAACAAGGGGAGAAGTGACGCATCGCCAACCACCTGGGTTTCATTTCTATGTACGTATTGCTAATAAGCCGAATGTCCAAGGTTGGATTTGGGTTGCCAACTAATTAGAATAGCCTGCTATGCAATTATACATACAATATTACAAAATATTATTCTGCTGCCACATTTTCTGCTATGACGAGTACCCTACAACACATGTTTAGAATTAGCTCAGCGTGTGTCTCACAGATAAGAGACCACCAATGAGGGTCTAAAAAACAATTTCTATAAGTAGATATGATCCGCTCATCCAATCCTACCCCTTGATAGGCTTTCACTGTTTGCCACGTAGGATGACATCATAGATGACGCATCTAGCATTATATATGCTCAAAACGAATGGTAAGACAGTGTGATCTTGAATGAGTCAATTTGATGAGTGTTTACGTGTCGACTCACTCCTCAGATCTTTTTGCTGGATTGTCGGAAGCGGGCAGTTGAGAGGCGTGTGACGTGACTGTTTCTCTCTGGTGTGGCTTGACGGTCTGTTGAAGGTCTGTTTGGTCCTTTCCTCTTGCCCTGCCTTGGGTGGAGAGAGCTCTAAACAGGCTGCGGAGTATCAGAGTATCGGAGGTGTGCTGAGCTGAGCGGCGTGCTGCTGGAGGAAAAAGGGCTGGAAGACAAAGGGCTGCCGCTGTGCTGTGCTGAGCACCTGAGCGATTTCTCTGTCGCCCCTATCACTCTGACGTGGGGGAACCCGGTCGGTGGACTGCAGCACTAAGCACTAAATGAAACGGAGCTGCTGCGTTCCCTTCCACAGTGCGTCTCCTGTTTTACCGTTTACTGTTTATTGTTGTTGGAAAGCCTGGATCAGGTTCATTTGGGAGCCGCGGCAGTTTGGGTACCGCGTCTCCAGTTATTTACAGTTTAGCGTCCATGGGCTAATACTTAAAGCAGGCTATTTCCTCTTGGCACAACATATTGAAAAACAAGGAATTTATTTTTTATTTTTTCTGGCTTTCAGTTTAAATAGCAGCTTTACGCACTTTAAGCATTGAATAGTACTCCTATAGTGGTGTTTTTTCGTTCTCCCGTTTTAGCCGAGTTCTGGCATCTCTAACAGTGGACCTCATCTAAAAACCCCAAGGTCCTGTTGTGTCTTCTGTGACTGTAAGAAAAACTGGTACAGACTTCGATTCTCAGAAACATCAAAAAAGGAGAAATGAAATTGCACAGCAAAGACCTACAGGACGACATTAGGTGTCCAGAGTGGATGGGTCATATTCAGAGGAGCTACAAATACAGAATCTAAATCCATCAACAAAAAATGCTCCTACTATACACCTGCCCTCAGTTAATACAATCACGGCGCAGGTGCATTCTGGGCCCTCAGGTCATTTGCCACTAAACAGTACACCATCTGAGATTGTGCACTTGTGGAAGGGAGGACTAGAATATACTACCACCACAAAAAAAATACAAAGGAATATTGATGAACATTTTGGCGGAAAAAAAACAAAGCCAAAGCTTAAATGTCATTCAGAGAAAGAGTATAGAACTTTCAGATAATGAAGAAAATCATCTCTCATCCAGAACAGATTCTCCTCCTTCAGCAGCCTCACATAGAATTTCCGAAACTGAAAGTGAAGCAGTAGAAGCCATCATAGAGGAGGTACCTGGAGTGGGAGCACTTACACAAGAACAAAACCCCGAAGAAAATACAATGGGCAAAACCTTAGAAGTAGCCCAGGAATGGAGGCAACCAACAGAAGAGGAGGTCCCAAAAGAAGCAAGCGCTGCTACGCTCACAGCCCTAAATTATGTATTAAACTCACTGGTTACAGTTTTTGAGCAGCTGAAGCTGGAAGTACAGTTTTTGAGCAGCTGAAGCTGGAAGTACAACTGCAAGCTGGAACTCTGTTGGAGATGACCAGAGAATTAACTAGTGTAGATTCAACAATAGTGGGGCTGAGTACAACAATCAATACAGTGGTTGTTCCATCGTTGAGAGTTGAGAGTAGAGCTTGCAAAACAAGGTCTAGCTATATCAGCCTTAGAAAGATCTCTTGTGAAGAACAAAGAGGAAGAAGACAAGAAAAAAAATGCCTGCTCCATGAAATATCTCTACTTAAGGCCGAGAAAACAACAGCGGACGGGATCCCCGAAGCTCTGAGAGGAGTGGAGATGGAAATCAATCATTTTGACGACACCCCCCTCTCAGTCTGTTTTGGAGGAATTTAGAAGGCTTGCGCATGTTGTGGAGGAAGATGGAGTATTTGAGCCTCAAAAAAACAAACAAGAGACCTCTCCAAACAAGCAGACCGCTGGCTCACCGGAGTGGACAGTCACTGGCGAGCAACTCTCAAAAGGAAGAAGAAAAGCCAAAAAAAAAGAAGCAACATTTTTTTGTACAACAGGATTTCCAGTAACCCTTCGTAAACATCAAAAAAAATGTGTAGCAATTACGCAAAAAAGGGAAAACATCAAAGGCGATGATCATATAAAAAATAAAGAAAGGCATATTTCAATCCAGGAAGATCCTCAAGATACCACATCCAAGGTAAAAAATCTGGACATAACTGCTGGAAAAACGAAAAGGCCAAGGAAAAAAAGCGGAAACTCACAGAGGGAAGTTGAGGAGCAAGGAGAATCAGGAAAAGAGAGCAACTTTGGAGACAAACAAGGAAGCCCCGTCAAATACAAAGAAACAGTGCAAATGTGGGTCTACAGACAGATCTCCTAGGTCCCCAAGCAGATCCTTTACAGATCTTGACTGCAGGGGCTAGGTGCACCCTAAGTCCCCCAGGCACAACAAAAGAAAGCACAACAAAAATAATAAGAGGGAAAGGGGTTAATTAAAGCTGCCCATTACCAAAAGGATCACTGTGGGCTCCAATATTCCTGGGAAAAAGGGCCAAACATTTAACTAATAAAAACGCTGAAGATACGATGGAACCCACTTTAAAAATTGCACCGATATTTCTAAAACGAGATTTCCAGAAAAACACAACTGCACCCATGTTGTTTGAAACCAAAAACGGACAAGGAAAAATGAAGGAAATACTGGAAGAGTAAGCCTGCTCGAAGTGGGCCAACTTGGAGGTGAATCCTCAATTCCAGCCACTGGAGGCTGACCCGGAAATTCAAGAATACGCCGTTCCCAAACTATGGTTTAAGGCGCTGAATAAAATCTCGCAACACACATCACTTTGTAGGAGGGCCATCCTGGAGTATGTTAAAAAAGTCCCGAATCTCTTTTTGTTTGGCTCAGGGGAAATGGAATATGTAAAGTACCCAAATAGAAGCAACAGGAAACTAGTAGAGGTGGGCTTCACATCGCAAAAAGCATGGAAAGTGATAAAAATCAACGAAAAAGAGTTGGAAAAAGTCAGTTTGCAGATCTTTGATAAACTTCCGGAGGAAATTCAGAATGAAAATGAAAGAGAGAGCGCTGACTTGGAAGGAATACATATAGAAGCTATGGGGACATCAAATCAGAAAGCAGGTGCAAGTCCACAGGGGAGCACTGGAGACCTCAAATCCAGCACGCTGGTGGCACTTCCAGAGATACTCACGCAAGTACTTCAGAAGCTGGGATTGAGCCAACAGAACCTTTAGGCAAGACCTAATTAGTATAACAAGCTGGAATACACGCGGCCTAAACACCTAAACACCTTCACCGCTAGTAGTACAAAGAAAGTCCTCTTCTCCAACTCAGATGTCATCCTACTCCAAGAGACTTGGCATACACATCACATAGAAATAGAGTGCTTCAGAACATTTACAATACCAGCACGTCAAGAATCAAAAGGTCGACCGTCAGGGGGGCTATTACTTGGGATCAAAAACTTGCTGAGCAAAGAGGTCACACTAGTGAACAATGGAAGGGAAGGCATCCTAGCATGTAAAGCAAATATACAGACTCCCCAGGGACATTTTTACCTTATGGTAGTGAACGTGTATTGGAATCAAGCACAACACAACATCCAAAACTTTCACCTATCACTTTCGATGGTTTTGGAAAAGATTGCATTGTTCCATGGAGATGCCAGTGTGATCCTTGGAGGAGACTTGAATGCCCAATGCATAACAACACAGGACACTAAGAGTAATCTAAAATGGGCGAAAATATCTAAGTCAGGTAGACAATGGGTAAATTATTTGAACTCTTGGGGTCTTAGTATGCTAAATGGCTCAGTAGATGGCAATATCCCTTTCGAGACCAACCTGGTCACAAGGTAATTCCTTCTCTACATTAGATTACTTCTTCGTTTCTGAAGATATAACTTCCAAAGACATTTCTTTTGATTGCATATGGGGAGAAGGGAGTGACCACGCTTGTCTAAAAGTAAATATTAAATGCTCTATGAAAATAAAAACTGAAGAATATACACAGGACCTAACCCTGAGAAAGGGTAAAGCGGTTTTGGTAAAATACAAGAGAGATGGGAACAAACTTAATGAAAAACTAAACTACGTCTCTCTGAAAGAGCAAAAAGAAAACTGTATGCCCGATCGTTTTAAGCCATTTATCTAGGCCATTCATCGTCCAACAGCAGGAGTTCTGCGAAAAACAACTCGCCATCAACACTCATTTGATGAAGTTACCTGGATACAAAAAAGGATCTTAAGGAGAGACTCCAGACGACTGAAGAATAGCAACATAAATCCAATAAAAAGGAAAGAAGAAGAAAAAAAGCTCACTAGAGGGTATAAGCAATGGTCGAAAGCAAGAAAGGTACTTCGACACCAGCAAGATAATGAGCAGATGCTTGTGGCTCTTTGTAAAAACACCGCACGCAACTTCTGGTCAATCATAAACACCACAGGAAAGAATCCGGCCAATAACAACATCCAATGCAATCTGGTCACGGAAAAGAGCTGGGCAGATTACCTTACAAAGAACTTCAAGAACATGTCAGAGATCCAGGAAGAAGAGCAGGAAGCGGCACAGTGGGAACTCACATTTGACGCAAAGTTAATAGAAGAACTTATCTTGAGTGCTTCATCCTCGAAGGCAGCCGGCCCAAATGGTCTAACTTATCAGGTTCTTAAAAACAATGCTAAAACATGGGCAAATCTCCTCTCCATCCTCTATAATGAAATATTAGAAACAAAAAGCTTCCCCTCGTCTTGGAAACAAGCAGTCGTAATACCATTTTTCAAGGGGGAGGCGATAGACCTCAGCCAGAGAATTACAGACCAATCGCCCTCCTTGATATTGAAAGTAAAATACTCATGCGGATCCTTTTGTCAGAGCTAGAGGACTGGGCAAAGTCAACAAATGTCATAACCAAATTCCAAACAGGTTTTAGTTGTGGCATGTCCACAACATTAAATGGCTTTACTATGAACCTGTTAGCAGAATATTCTAATAATAAAGGAGAGGGCCCGATATATGGAGCCAGGATCGATTTCTCCAGGGCATTCGACCTAGTTAATAGGGAGAAACTATGGGCAAAACTGAGAAATTGGGAACTACCAAGCAGGTTGTTGTCAATACTGATTGAGTTACACAAAGATACCTCGTTGATGGTAAGACTAGATGAGGAGGGCCATCTAAACTAACACAATCAGTGTTGAAGAAGGCGTGTGACAAGGCTGCCTTGGAGCCCCTTTCTTTTTCCATCTGTATCTGTCGGATCTGGGAGATTTTCTTCAATCTTGGAATTTAATTTTGGGCTCGCCATAATCCATCAAGGTCCACTGGCTCACCTATGCAGATGATATTGTCCTGATTGACAGGACAGTGATAGGACTGCAACATCTTCTGAATAGCCTAAGTGCATACACTAAAATGAATGGTCTCCAAGTAAATCCAAAGAAATTGAAAATGATGGTGCTGAAACATCCTAAGAAGCAAGTAAACTACAAAAAATTGTTCTTTGAAGGAGAAGCCATCATGAGAACAGATGAGCTAGTTTACCTGGGCTACATAGTGTATTCCTCTCCATCTGCAAGTAAAATGGAAACAGAAGTAAGACTAAAGGTGGAAAAAGCGATGCCTCCGATGAAAAAGATCATTTATGAGCTCTGCAAATTTTCAATTATGCCATTAATAAAGTTTTATGTTGCCAAAATAATCCCGGTGATGATATATGGATTGGAGGCCCGACCAACACTTTGGGATTTATACTGGCAAAAAGTGGAGGGCCAGCTATGGAAGAGTTCCTTGGGCTGGCCAAACTGCCTTCCCATGCCAGTCTTAAGATTTGAATTTGGCCTTAAATCTTTGCAGCAACAAGTGGGCTGGAGATTACTCATTATATACGCTAATAATAACTCCGCAAAAAAATTCACTACACGAGGATTGCAAGCAACATCTTCACCAGATAGATCTAAAATCCTCCAGCAGCTAGAAAGAAAAGCAAAGACAAGGCTGGCTGAGGCCGATTCATCGGTAGAAACTTTGAAAGAAAATCCCCTGAAAGCGGAGAAAGAAACCGAAACAATGGAATGGATCAAAACAGGGTCGGAAATGAGACTATCAAAACCAAAGAACAGCTTCCTAGTGGTGGATAAAAAATTGGGAGAACTGCCAAAATATCTACAAAGACACCCAAGCAGTAAATCAAGAAATATATTCCTTAGCATTCGCCTAAATGTGATCCATACAGGCGAAATTTTAAATATCAGAGGGCAAAGTCATAATGCTATTACTTTCTGTAAAATTTGTGCAGATCCTAAAAATCAAAATCTGCATCATCTACTTCAAGATTGCGAAGGGACTTGGGAAACTAGAATCTCCTACTTTTCGAAGTTTTAATCAAAGCGGAGAGTCTGCTTTCGGAACAATTTTGGAATCGTTTGATAGCAGGGCATAACACTGACCTAACAATAGCAGTGGGGAAGTTCCTAACAAAAATTGGCTTGACCCCAACGGGAGCCCGACAGATCGTGACTATTGTTTCTCAAGAAAGACAAATATAACACAGAAGCAGCAATTAAAAGGGAGGTCCATCTCACTTCTTGCGATCAAAGGAATGATAGAAGGCTTGAGAAACAACGGCTGCTGAGTATAGGACTTGTGGGGCACAGGCTCTTCATACAATATAACTTTTTTAAATGTTTCTTTCTCTCTTCTTCTTTTCTTTTTTTTCTTACGGCAGTTTTGCCCTCTGATTATTAGAAATGTATAAAGACAATGTGTAAAATATTGATGCTTAAAGATGGAAAAACGCTATTTGTAATATTTTGTAAAGGTCTAAACATGATCAAAACATAAAAAAAAAAAAATGTGTTTATTTGCCCTGCTTTACTTCTTGAGATTAAAGTAGGTTTTTACCATCTCCTTTGAATCTATCTGGTTATTTGATCTGAAATATTATTATTTTTAAACTTCGGTTTTATTAGCATTTTCTTATTGTTACAAACAGGGTCAATGCAGATTTGAAATGAATACAATCAACTGGCCCATTGAACCCCTACCCCTCCACCCATTACCCCTCCCCAACACCGACCCTCCCCCCAATCCCTGCATTCAAGACAAAACTTTGATCTTGGGAGACACTAAATGTAGTCTTTGTATCCTGATGATGTGGTTGGTGGCCAAGTTTGCCGGCTGAATTGTGGTCGCCATCCCCCGGGCCGTGGGTACTCCGTTTGTTTGCAGGACACCTCTGCTCCCGCCCCCCCTCTCTCGGTCCAGGGCTTCGTCCTGGTGTTAGTGGACATCCCATCCCTAGGTCTGCTGCACCCCATAGCAATTCGCTAGGAATGAACCCGAGTCATTATTCACCATTGCAGTCAGTTTGTCCATCAAAAACATGTTCTTTACTTTTTTCAACCAGTCGTCCTTGGAGGGGGTCCCCGGGCTCTTCCACTTCCGTGCCAGGGCTACCCTTCCTGAACTCAACATTGTTTCCGTCATCCTTGGGTATCTATATATTTCTGTTTCCTCCAGGGGGAGGCCCAGCAGCATCGTCAGAGGGTTTAGAGGGAAAGGTTCGTCTGATACCTCTGCAATCCAGGCCCGCACCCTCCCCCAGAAGTCTTGGACTTTTGGGCACTGCCACCACATATGTTTCCTGGTGCCCACCTGGCTGCATCCCCTCGGACATCCTGGTGACACCCCTGGGAACTTCTTTGACAATTTCGCTGGGTCCCTGTGCCACCCCTGCAGAATCTTAAAGTTATGTTCCATGTCTGAGGTAAATAAGTTCCCATGGAAAGCAATTTTGAAAATCCTGGACCAAGCATCCTCTGAAATAACCTCCCCTGCCAGGTCATTCCAGAACGAGCGAAAACTCTGTCTCCCCGGAAGGTTGATGGTGTTCAAAATTTTGTACATGCTGGATATTGCCCCCTTTCTTGAGGTCGCTGTGTCCAGGAACTTCTCGAAGGGGGTCAACTGCCTCCTCAGGTTTTGATCCCATGATTGGTCGCAAAGTATGCCCTTGAGGCGGAGGTATTCAAAGATGGGAAGAGACCCCTGTCCGAGAGCATCCCTCAATTCCTTGTATGCTAGAAACTCGCCCTCTCTGAACATCTGCCCCACCCATTCCATTCCCAAGTCTGACCAGGTCTGGGAGTTCCGAAACCCACTGCTACCCAGATTGAGGGGATGGCCCCAGAGAGAGGACATTGGGGACGGCCATGAAGTAAGATAAGCAGTCTGTGAGCCCTCTTTCCAAATTTCCCAAAGAACTCCCGGGGTCGGATGGGTCCTCAGCTTTCCCGGGATTGACTTGCGCGGGGCCCACCGGAGGTCCCGAACCTTTAGGGGGTGGGTATCCATGTCCTCCAAGTATGACCAGTATGTCCCCATCCCTTCTCTCATATGTTCCAAGAGGACTCGCAGCTGTGCGGCGCGGAAATAAAGGAGAAAATCTGGTAACCCAAACCGTCCCTCCTCCCTCGGCAGAGATAGGATCGTCCTCCCAGTCCTCGGGATTTTCCCTTGCCATATGAAATCTCGTACTGCGTTCTGTAGATCCTAAAGGTCTGCTCGGGGACACTGGTTGGGAGCACCGTAAAGAGGTACAGAAGCCTTGGTAGGACATTCATCTTTACCGCCGTCATCCGGCCATACCAAGACAGAATCATTTTGCCCCATCTCCTTAGGTCTGATGTGATCCCTGCCATTATTGGGTCATAATTGGTGGTAGTGAGTTTCGACAGGGCCCTAGTGAGCAGGATGCCCAGGTAACGTATGGAGAACTTCCCCACTGCAATCCCTTTGAACCTATCCAGGGGGTCTAGCTCAGGGTCATGTACTTTCATTGGGAGCAGTACCGATTTCGTTGTGTTAATTTTCAGCCCCGAAAAGCGCCAAAACGTGGCCACCAAGGATAAGAAGGGGGGAGCGAGGAGCCGGGATCCACCATGTAAGCTAAGATGTCCACAAACAGGGATAGCTTGAATTCTACCTCACCTCTACTAATCCCCCTGATGCCCGGATGTGCTCTGACTGCTATGGCTAGTGGTTCCATCGTAAGGACGTATATCAAGGGGGAGAGTGGGCAGCCCTGCCTTGTCCCTCGTGATAGGGGGAAGGACTCGGACAACTTCCCGTTCACTTGGACCCTTGCTGTGGGAGCTCTATAAAGTGCGGATACCCAGCTCCTAATGTGTGACCCCGAAACCCATTTTTTGAAGGAGTTCCATATATCTCCATTCAACCCTGTCAAAGGCTTTCTCTGAGTCTACTGAGAGGACACATGCATCCAGCTCCGATTCCTGGGCGTAGTGAAACAGGTCTATCATTTTGCAATTGTTGTCCAACCCCTGTCTTCCTCTTATGAAACCCACCTGATCCCCATGGACCAGCTTCGGCATGATCCTTTCCATCCGCCTCCCCACCACCTTGGCCAAGATCTTCACATCTATGTTTAACAATGACATTGGGCGGTAGGAAGAACATTCTGTGGGGTCCTTACCCTCCTTGGGGAGCACTGCTATTAGGGCCCCCTTCGGGGAGGATGCCCCCCTCCAACACAGAATTGAAAAGCGTTACCAGGTACGGGGCTAGGGTGGAGCGGAACCTTTTGTAGAAATACACTGTAAAGCCGTCCTCCCCGGGGGAAGTTCCCACCTTCATCCCACTAATCACCCTATCTATCTCCTCCTCGGTGACCGGGCCTTTCAACCCCTCTGACATCTCTCTCATTAAGGCCGGGACTTGGATAGAGCTCAGGAAGTCCTCTATCTGGTCATCGCCCCCGTCATATTCCGACGCATACAATTTTTCATAGTATTGGGCATCGTTACATTTCCAGCGTCCTCTGCGGTCTTTGCGCCATCCCCCCGCTATAGCGACACAGACCATGTCGACCAGGGGACCTAGTATTGGGCATCGTTACATTTCCAGCGTCCTCTGCGGTCTTTACGCCATCCCCCCGCTATAGCGACACGGACCATGTCGACCCGGGGACCGGGTCGACCCTTTAGCCAGATATGAATGGGCGGAGGATCTCGTCCACTAGAATGTAATCAATTCTGGAGTACGAGGTGTGGATGGCAGAATAGTATGTAAATGAGGGAACATCCATCCTAGGGGTCGGGATTGTATCTACCAAGCCCAGCTCAGGATTAACCCTCTGGAAGTTTCACGCCATGGCTTCATCTGCGGACCTAGTGCTTTGGGGACCTACACGCTTTCTATCTGTGGATGGGTCCAGGACCATGTTGAAGTCTCCCCCCACCACCACCGTGCCATGCATGAAAAGTTTGATCCTGTTCCTCGCTTCTTCCCAGAATTGAGCTTGACCCTCGTTCGGCCGTACACTACCGCAAGAGTTAGGGGGGTGCCCTGTAGAGATCCCCTTACCAACAAATAGCGGCCCTCGTGGTCCTTCAGTGTGTCCTCCTTTTCGAATCCTACGTCCATCGCTAATAAGATGGCCACTCCCCTTTTCTTAGTCCTGTGGGATGCGCAGAGCACCTCTCCAATTCCTCCTCCCTCAATTTGGGTTCCTTCCCCCATGCCCAATGTGTTTCTTGCAGGAAGAGCAGGTCCAGTTTTGCCCTTCTGAATTCTCTACAAACCAGAGATCTCTTAGTGGGGGTGTTCAGACCCCACACATTCAGGGTACCCACTCCCAGGGCCGGCAGACTATCAGCCATAATCTAAATGTCCCTCCCTCTTGGTCAACCTCATCACATCGTTGCTCCCTTCTCGCTCCCTTTGTCTCGCATCTTGATTTCTTTGGTTCCCCCTTCCTCCCTCCCGGGGGGCCCTAAAACTAGCCCCCAACTGCCCCCCGATCCCTGTCCCTAAAAGAACAACCCCAACCAACTTGTAACCCCCCTACGCCCTTCCCGGCGTCCAGCCAGTTAGTTCCGCCATTGCTGGCATTTGGCCGGACCACCAGCCTGCCCTCTTCGGCCAGGCGATCGGTACAATGCTCGTCTCTTTGAGCCCCCCTCTCCCCTTCACTGCTTCGTCCCATCGGTTGCCCCCAAAATACTTGCTGTTCAAGGGGACTCTGCATTCGTTGAAACCTCAAGAACTTCCATTCCCGATCCGCTGCAGGTCGGGGGACCGCCGCCGTCAGCCCTCCGAGTCAAAATGCTCTCCTTCCTTTGCGGGCGGTGGAGTGTTCAATTTTTTGTATTTCCTCGAACTGGTTACCCTTCTCCTGGCGCCCGGCTGGCCAGAAACCCCCCTACTGATTGCCTCTGGGCCCCTCCGGGGGGTAGGTTCCGCCACATAGTCCTGGATGGCTCCCCTTATGTCCTCTTCTGTGACCAGCATTGTCCGTTGGCCCATGTATTCGAAGGCGAGGGAGAAGGGGTACCCCCACCTGTAGTGCACCCCCCTCTCCTTGAGTAGCTGCGTTAGGGGGCGGCACATTCTGCGCTTGGCCAAGGTGTAGGCGGAGAGGTCCTGGAAGATGGTGATCTGGGCAGAGTTGTAGGTGATCGCCCCCGCCTTCCTTGCTTCCTCCAGGATCTTAGTCTTTTCTGTGCAGTAGTGGAACCGGGCCAGGACTGACCGGGGGTTCCCCGCCTTGCCTCCCGCCCTGTGCACCCAGTCGAACGCGAGTTCAGTGGTCATCTCTTCTGCAAACAGGAGGGTAATAATGTCTCTCACCACTCGGATTAAGTCTCTCTCTGTTTCTCCCTCCGCTTCAGGGATCCCGAAAAATCTAAGGTTATTCCTCCTTTCCCTGTTTTCGTAGTGATCCATCTGCCTGGCCCTTTCCTCGTCCCTCTTCTCCAGGGCCGCCAGCCTCATATTGATTCGAACCTCCTGGGATGCTGATGACGACTGGTTGGTTTCCACTTGTAGAAGCCTGTCCTCGACCTTGTCCACCCTTTGGTCCATCTTTTCGAATTTCTGGGCGATGTCTGATCGCATTTCTCTGATTTCCTGTAGGATAGAGGTGAAGCCCCTTTCCATCGCTGTCGTGGACTGCGTCGAGGCCTCTGGGTGGGCCATGTCCCCAGTGCCGTTAGGGCCGCTCATAGTGCTCTCTGTCTCCTTGTAGCAGAATGCCTGCAAGGCCTCTTGCCAGCTCATACGGTCTTCTGGTGTGCTCACTGGGGGCTTTGGGGGGGTCTCCTCGAGGCGCCACCCTGTGGTAACCGGGCTGGGGTGTCTCAGGGGGGCGCGTGGGGGGTAGGCACCCCTCTGTGGGGGGAGCAGCTTCCTGGCGGGCACACGTCCGAACAGCACCGGATGGGGACCTCACACCTGGGTCTCTCCTCGATAATGGCATTGTTTTTCGGGGCGGGGGACCGCCGGCGTCGTTTTACTGCCTCCGTCTGATGCCTCCTTCCCCCTCCTGTGAGATGTCAGACGTACACACGCTCTGGGGATGGGCCCAGGGGCTACCACTTGCTTGAGTCCGGAGTGGGTGAACACTGTCCCTCTGCTTGGTCTCGATGTGGATGCCCGCCGTGGGGATCTCGGGACCCCTTGGGGGAGGGGGAGGTCGCGTTCCCGCCCCAGCGACCGTTATGCTCTGGGCCCGAGAGCACTGCAGGGGCCCACCGTGGGTCTATGTGGCTTGGGATGGGCCCGTTCCGGCGGAGGGAGGGTGGCGGGGGGTTGACGGGCGCCGCGCCACCCCACCCGGTCTGCAGCGGGGGCCAACGCTTCCAAGCATGCCCTGACACCGCCATCCCGATGCCATGACTGCCAGGCCCCTGATGCCTGTCTCTTCCGTCTGCCAGGCCTACCCCAACGGGGACACGCTCCGGCCCGGGGGGAGGGTAGGGGACGGCGAGAGCCCGAATTCCGCTCCGGTGTCGCGGTCACGAGATTGCGAGTTCCCCCCGCGGGGGCGGGGCGCAGATGGATGTAGGGGGCCGGGCTCGCCGGCAAAGCTCCCCCGCTTCTGCAGCCCGCTCCTTCTTCCCTGGCGCCAAGGCTGATGCTCTCTTTGCTGCTCCTCCGTCACTGCCCGTTCATTGGCTCTCGGGGGACCTTGAGTTTCACTCTTTCAGGTGGGGGCGTCACGGGGGGGTCACCGGCACAATCCAGCCGAGTGAATCCGCCTGAGGAGGTCCGGGGGGGCTCAATCCCCTTGAATTGCCAAGCCTCAGCAGGAGAACGGCGTTCAGGCAGCCATTACCTGTGCGCCCCATGGTGGCCTCTAATCTGAAATATTTTACTGGTAATTCCATGTAGCTGAACAGATGCTTCAAGGTGCTACAGCACAGCATTGAGTCCACCTCCTCGGTCCTTGGTTGGGTTATTAACCTCAAATTGGGATGCACTACAGAGGAGGTGGACAAGCAGGTGATGCCATGCTGATTTTTCTGGGGTTATCTTGTGAGTTTCGTCATCTTTTTTACTTGCATTTACAATATCCATTGTAATATATCATCCGAGTATTATTTTTAAATATACAAAATACAAGCTTCTGGAATTAAATAAAGGACACGGTTCCTTTTACTTGCGTGCCCTTTATAAACTTAAATCCACGAGCACCAAGATATGTATCAATCAAAGCCTGCTTTGTGTGCTGGCCTAATTAATGCAAGATCGGTTGTTAAGAATGCAGCTGCACTTAATGACCTTATTGAGTCTCAAAAATTAGATGTGCTTTTCCGTTCTCAAATCTGGTTTACTACCAGTGCTGTTACTCATTTTCATCTTTGGTACCCGGCAACTTCCAAATAAAATCGTTCAACTGTGAAACCCAGAAAGGGTGGAGTCTGCCATTATCGCCAGCCCTTCATTGGTACTGACCAATTAGCATTCTTTGAACTGGGATGAGACTTCCCAAATATAGGCTTGCAATCTGTCTCTATCACCTACCTACTCCAATCAGTTACTTCTTTGCCACCAGCATCCCGACCCTAGCAGTGCTTTTTTTAGTAAATCAATAGCTTTTTCTTGGCACAGAAGCCCTTCATTACTCTAATTTGATTATTCTTAGAAGTTTCAATATCTGGTGTGACATCCTTGATGACCCAGACTGCGTCAAACTTAATGAATACAATTCTCCAGTCCCACAATCTTTCGCTGCTCATGACTTTTGCCTCTCATAAATGTGGTGACTTTTTAGATTTAGTATTGTTTAAAGGTCAAACTATATCCTATCAGGACACTATCCCAGTCGTGTGGTCTGATCATCACATCATAACCATCTGTATTCAGACAGATCACGCAAGACAACACAAAGCTTCCCTGTACACTGATTATTTGCATAGCATGAAGGACCTTAACATGATTACAGGCATGTAAATATCACCCAGACCAATTCCTTTTATCCCTCATTTAAATTGTGAAGACTTTACACTCCAACATGTCGATTCTATATCAAGTCTGTGACTTGAATGAGCTTCTTAAATCCAGGAGCAAGTCAACAAAACAAGAGTAATAAGTGGTACACTGAATCACTAAGGGCCCTAAAGTAAGTATCGAAAGAAGGAAAACACCTGGCTTGAATCTAGAGATCCTCTTGGCCACCAGGGTGCCGAAAGAAGCATTGAGCCTATACAAAATGGGCATTCTATCAGCCAAGTCCTTTTTCCTTCAGAACCAGACAGATATTGCTGATAATAGACTGAAGGAACTATTTTAAGTAATAAATAACTTAGTTAACCCCCCACCCCCATTTATTTCACCCAACGATCCCCTCTCTTGAATTGGCCAATGATTTGATTGAGGTCTTCATTAACTCGATTCGACTGAATATGGACTCTCAACTCCCCAACATTCACTCCTCTATGCCAGATTCCAACTTTATGACACCCACCGTACTGACACCACCAGAATTCATCTTTACCTCTGTTACGCCTGAGGAAATAAGCATTCTAATTTTTAAACTAAAACCCACAAACAATTAAGATCATATTCTGGCCTGTCTTGCCAAACAGCATGCTCACTTACTGTGGGATTTTAACACTGCTTTTTTCAATGTTTCCTTGGTGCAAGGCATTGTGCCAAAGGATCTCAAAAGATTCCAACTCCTTTGCTCAAAGAAAACCCTCATTGGACCTTAACTTGTTCTCTAATTTCTGCCCTATTGCAGGTCTGCTATGATACTTGAGAAGATAGTCACTTCACAACTCCAAAACCTTCTTGAAGAACATGGTATTCTTGGCACATTCCAGTCTGGCTTCAGGCCCTGTCATGGCACTGAAACAGCTCTTGGGGCTCTGTGGGAATTCATTGTGAGGTCTGCTGATTAAGGTGATCTTAGCATGCTCCTAATGCTTGACCTATTGGCAGCGTTCGATAGTTCATTTTGATATTCATATTTCCTGATTATCCAAAGTTTCTCTGGTATCTGAAGATTCGCTGAAGTGGTTTATTTTCTTTTGAATCAAACCCAGAAAGTACAAATGGAACATATTATTCTGATTCCAGACAGAGTGCACGAGTGCTGTTTGGACTGCTTGGAATGTTGCTACTTTGTTTTTGTGTTGCTGAGCGGACCGCTTGTAGTGTCAACAGTTTGGTCATTTTCATAATTTTAACATTTTATAAAGCAACAAAAAAACGATTTTAGCACATGTGTAATGTGAATCACTGCCTGCAGTAAAATAGGCTTACCACATGTTGGACCTCAGTCTATGAGGTAACAATAACTAAGAGACCTAATATTAATGCTAATTCAATTTGTCTTGCTCTTCTGCAGCTTTATAAAATGTTAAAATTCAGAAAATGACCAAACAGTTGCATTACGCTGTACTCCTTTACGGTGGCATAGACTTGAACATGGATTTAATGCCTTTCATTGGAGAGCTCACACACATTAAATAGCTTTTCTAATAATAAGCTTCAGTTACACATTTGTTGCTGGCTGGTCAGCACAGAGTATGATGAGGGAACCTTGAATGTTTCTCTCACAATCCTTGGCAGTTGGGAGACTTATCTTTACAAAAACCAACTTCATAAATGGGAGTCCATGAAAAATATAGATCGTGAATTACTTTAAAAAAACAAACATATTTCTATCACACAACCTGGAAGCATTTATCACGTATATTACATGCTTTTCAATTACTGTATAATTACTACATCCGTTGGTGATATTCCCAGATTCAGCTCAGACAGGATAGGACAGGAGAATTCTCATCACGTCCACTCCCTTTCTGCCTGGAATTAATGAGTCAGCCTTTCAACTCCCGAAAGTCAGCCAGAGATAAGGGACTTGTAGTCAGCTCAATCTCTATGTCTCTGTCTCTCTCTCTCTCTCTATCTCTCTCTGCCAGTCCTTCTGCTACCTTCCCCAGTGAGTGAGTGAATGATCCAGCCCTCTATGCCTCAAGCCTTTTTCTCAAACTCATGTGTCATTCACAGAGAACCTCCCCCTGACAAAACAGCCCATTAAATAGCATGCGATTTCCTTTATGCCTTTGAAAGAGATTCAAACTGCAGTGCTGAAGAGAACATTTTTAAATTTTCCAGCACTTTTTCCCCCCCCTTTATAAATGGACAATGTAGGCAGTTTGAAAATTTGCATCTCAACCCTGTCACGTATTTACCGCAGAACAAATCTAATTCTACATTTCCAGTTGGCTTTGCGCAGTTCAAATATCTTGATATTTTATGAAATGGGCCACTTTGCCCCTATGCACCAACGTTTTGCACTCATAAGCAATAGCCTAAATTGCATTGAATATTAGTAGGGGAATAGGTTATTGGGTCCTGGAATGTTAGTAGAATGAGTATGTTACTTTACTTTCATTGCATTTAGTCCATTGCTGTGGTGTGGTGCAAATGATGAAACCTGTTGTGCAGGGTCAAATTCAAATTGGCTGGCACGTGCATTTTGCGTTATAATACCAACATCTATTACACACAGCTTGAGGCTCACACATGAGTCTCACAGCCCTGGCCCTAGTTCAAATTCAGGCCTTTGCTAAACTGTGGATGATGAAATGCAGAGCTACCTTGTTGAAATACAGAATAGGGGAAAAGTATTTCCAGTGTTCATTTATAAAAAAGGAGGAAACAGAGCCAGATGAAGGTAACATTTTTCTCTTCAGCGCTGCAGTTTGAATCTCAGTCAAAAGGCACAAAGGAAATCAAGTGCTATTTAATGGGCTGATTTGACACGGGGAGGTTCTCTTTGAATGACACATGAGTTTGAGAAAAAAGCTTGAAGCAGAGAGGGTTGCGAAGGTAGCAGAAGGACTGGCAGAGAGAGAGAAACGACTACAGGGCCCTTATCTCTGGCTGACTTCGGGGAGTTGAAAGGCTGACTCGTTCATTCCAGGCAGAAAGGGGGTGGATGTGATAAAAATTCTCCTGTCCTAGCCTGCCCGAGCTGAGTCAGGGAATATCACCAATAGATTCAGGTAATTATACAGTAATTGAGGAGCGTGTAATATACATGGGAAATGCTTACAGGTTGTGTGATAGAAACATCTGTTTGTTTTTTTAGTATTTCACAATGTATATTTTACATGGACTCCTATTTATGAAGTGGGCTTTTGTTAGGATAACAGTCTCCTAACTGCCAAGGATTGTGAGAGAAACATTCAAGGTTCCTGCATCAGACTGTGCGCTGGCCAGCCAGCAGCAAATGTGTAACTTAAGCTTATTATTAGAAAAGCTTTTTAATGAGTGCAAGCTCTCTAATAAAATGCATTTTTATCAATTTTCAAGTATAAGACACTGTAAACGAGTACAGTACAATGCAACCGTTTGGACATGTTCTGAATGTTAACATTTTATAAAGCCACAAATGAGAAAGACAAATTGTATCAGCATTCTTATTATGTGTCCAAGTTATTGTTAGCTCATAGACTGAGGACCAACAGGTTGTAAACCTATTTTACTGCAGGTGTTAAGTCACAATACCACATGTGGTAAAATGTAAGATACATCTTTTTTTTCTGAGTCTAATTTTCAGAAGTACTAGGAGTGTGTGTGAGTACAACTAATTGGTTGTGAAATGATCAATGTATTTTGAAACATATCTAAAAAGGCATAATGTGATATCATACATAAGATACCAAAGGAGGGCATGAGCTGATTATTCAGAGTGTACTAAATTCAGTACTTGTTTACCGTTAGTGACCTTGGTAAAATAATTATCAGACAGCATTTTGAAGTTAGTTCACCACGAAAAAGATACACCAATAAATGTTCCTCAATATATTCCCAGGAGCTTTCAAAAATACCACTATACCAAAATACCACAAGATAACATGAGGCACTAAAGAATATAGCCCAAAAAGATGTCTTACAAGCACCCGCGGGTGCACAAAATGTGCTGTTTGCACTGATTGGAGTGTTCCTACTTGGTTTTTGTTTTGCTGGGCAGATTGCTTCTAGTGTGACACCTATTCTCTACAAAACAGCCTGGTTGGCGTGGAGCACACATGGAGTGTATGATGAGTATTGTTTGCAGTGCGGGAGATAGGCACAGACTGAAGGTGACTCAGACTGTATAAGGACAGCAGAGCTTCTGTGACTTTTGCCAACAGGTGTGTTGTATCATGTATGCATTAAGAAGCCTCTCAGGGTCGAGTAATATATCGCTAAATTAACAGATGTTTGAGATGGCTTGTGCCCTTCCCGTCCTGGTGTTTCTGGGCGAGGGCGGAAGTGAACTAGGTATCAATACCCTGCCAGTGGGGATCTCTAAGATGGGCAGATGTCTAAAAACGAAAAGATGGAAAAAAGAAATCACATTTTTTAATACTGTGGGAAAGGATAGGCCCATTGATTCCAGCCTATGTGCTGAAGTACAGGTTGCGGTGGACTTGAAAGGCAAGGAGGTGTTTCAAATGATACCTGTGACAACACTCCACCAATTTCTTCAGAAGATGACAGTGACAACAACGATACCGCCATCTCCTCTTAAATATCTGCTCCTCGACCTGGTCAGTTTGAGAGGCACACTACTCCACTTAAGCAAACAGATATGGAAATGGATGGCAGTGCTCAAAAAGCTCTGGTGGTGCTGAATTATGTGCTTTTGATGTTAGTTTCTTTATATACTAATATAACATCTAATATATGTATATTATACTGCTCAATTCGAACCGAAAATAATTGCATAACGCAGCAAATGAGTTGGATTTGAAAATTCTAATACACCTGGACCCCACCTCTGTGACTTGCTTCAAGGCATTTCTTTACTGCAGAACTCATCATGTTTGTCTCGACCCATACAATCTGAGCAACCGGGTTGTGCAAGTAATTCCTATGAATCAATGGACATAATAAATGTGCCTGAATCCCTGCAGGTTTTGCCTCCGGTAGAGGATGCTGGGAATCCTCCTATAACCTTATAAGCAGTTAACATTTTTGAGCCTCTGGGAAAGAGGTTGGTCCAGAAGAGTAAGAGTGGAAGATTGTGTCAAGAGAAAAAGTATAAAAACATTCAAATGAAAAATGCAACTAGGAAATCCTTCAGGAAATGTTTGAGATATCGATCACAATTTTTTTGTACTTTTATTGTTTGGCAGCAAATGTTCAAGCTTTCAATATTCTATTCTACATAAAATGACACAAATTTATAAACAATTAGATCAAATACATAACGAATTTCATAAATCTTTCACCAATTTCTAAAACCAAAGCCACTGATTTTCACAATTATCCAGCATCAAATAGAAAACCCTTCTTTACTTTTACTGGGTAAAATCTTCAAGAACAGCAAACAATTCACTGCAGCTAAAATTATTAACAAAAATTGACCATTAAAAATGATGTCCCACATTTTATCCCTAGTCAGCAACTTATAACCTAAGATGTGTGTTGAAAAATGTCCTCCTTTGTATCAGTAGATTTGGACAGGTGACAATAACGTGTCTTAATGTTTCAAGCTTGTCCTTGTCTTGGCAGAATCTACAAGATTTCTGGTCATTTGACCATTTTGAATGGGTTTCTAAAACCTCTCTGGTCAGCCATAAGTTAAAAAGTAGCCTTTAAAACAAATTGGAATATCTAGGGCTCGGAAATTTCTGCAAGTATATAGGAATTTGATGGAGCAGTTTAATAATGGTATGTTCGCTATTGAACAATTTATATTTATTACAGTCCTTCCAGGACTTCCTCCAATCATAATAAAAAAATGTTTTCGCTCGTTCCAGATTATTTAATATAATCTAGGTCAAAATCAGCCTTTAGCATCATTTCCAAACATTCCTTTACCCAAGATTCTAAGGATTTGTCTTGTCTGTATAGTTAATATCTGAGCTAAAACCGGTAGCAAGCTGGTAGTAGTATAGCTATGCATGAAACATTTCCTATACAGTACCAGAATACGCCAAGTTACCCTGCCTCTCAATCTGCTTCGGTTTGGTCTTCTGTCTTTATCTGTATAGGAAAATCTGTTGGAAGTAGTAATACTCTTCCAATACAGTCCCATTAATTTCTCCCAATAGGGTCTATGCTCCTGTAATTTTGTCTACGCTCTGTAGATTACCGAAGGGACTGCTTTTTGCTCATAAAAGGTCATCACTGGAATAGCTGATCATTTCCCATATTTTGCATGGACAATGGTGCTCGAGCCACCATTGTTTCCATTTTATGTCTCACCACCAGTTTGTAAGGACTTTTGTGGACATTAGTACTTATATTCACTTCCAAATAACAATATTCTGGCATAAAATGGAGAGGCTGATTAAATATTTGCCATCAGAATGAAGGCTTCCCAGTGCAGTCTCCAGAAAGTGGGGCTGAGCTGGGGCCCCGGGTCCCAGACAACATTGGCGGGACGCATTATCCCGCCGTGGCCGCAGCGGCGATGGGAGTTGCGCTCACCAGTTTAACATCAGGTGAGCTGACAAAAGTGCCAGCCAGCCACAGCGATGCTGAGGCTGGCTGGCTGGCTGGCACGTCTGTCAGTCAGTGTAACTTCCTCTGATGAGCCCTCATCAGGGTCATCAGAGGAAGTTACGGTCCCTTTGTGTGCCCTTCCCAGGTCACTGACCCTGACAAACCCGCGGGCTCCGTGATCATCTAATATGCAGATTAGATCACGGAGCCCGCTGGTTCGCAGAGGGTGAAAGGCGCCTCAGGCTCTGTGATCTATCTGCTTAGAGCAGATAGATCACAGAGCCTGAGGCGTCTATCTCCGTTGGCAAAGCTTTATAAAAGATGCCTTGACATGTGTACGTTTCATGCCATCTTTTATAAACGTAGAACTATTTGTATGTTTATAAAAGACGGCTTGAAATGTGCACAATTCAAGGCATCTTTTATAAAGCTTTGTCGACGGACAAGGCCACCTTGGGTTTTGTCCGTCATCAACGATTTGTTTGTTTACGTGTTAAGCCATCTTTTAAAAACATGTTACAAATGTCTATGTTTTATAAAAGGTGGCTTGAAAAGTACAGAAACCATAGTAAGGCAAGCACACACGTGTGCATAACTTACTATGGTTTGTGCACTTTTCAAGCCACCTTTTTATAAACATAGAAATATGTAACATTGCTACGTTTATAAAAGATGGCTTGAAAAGTACACAAACCAGAGTAGTACGCATACAAACATATAAATGCTCACAAACATGTATATATTTGTTTGCGCACCTTACTATGATTTGTGCACATTTAGGCCACGCTCACAATGAAAGCCACGCCCCCAAACGAGCCCCCCCCCCTCAATTTCTTACCCCACTTAAAGCACTGAGGCTTCCTGTGCATTTTCTTGTTGGAAACATTTACATTTTGGATTTTCCTACTACATTAATATTTAATGAGTTTTCTGCAGCATATTGTTCTAATACTTGAAGCTTTCTATGAAGTCCTATCAGTGTTTTATCCAATAGGACTAAATCGTCTGCGTTTAGTAACCATGACATTAATACTGATCCTACTTTTGGTGGGAATTAATTTACTTTGCACATATGCGCCCCTAAGTCTTTAATAAAGAAGTTGAAAAGAGCGGGGGCTAAAATACAGCCCTGTTTTAGACCTTGATGGGTTGGAATCACCCCCAATAATAGTCCTTCCCTGTTTAACTTGAGTTGTATAAAGGTCTCCGAATACAGTTGAATAATCAAATAAATAAAATAGTTCCGGCAACCTGCCTCTTTCATCTTAGTCCACAATAATTCCCAATACACTGAGTCAAACACCATTTTAAAGTCTACAAATGCTATATACAGACATGTTGGCCAGACTGAACTATTTTTTATTGTTGTCAATATTAGTAGATTTAGCGTTGTCCCAATTCCTGACACAAACCTGACTGACAAGCGTCAAATTGGAGATTCCTAATTACCCATTTCCTTAGGTCTTCCACCATCAGGTGCGTGAATAGCTTGCACAAGGAGTCCAGAAAGGCTATTGGGCAATAATTTACCAGATTATTTCTGTCTCCCTTTTTATAAATGGGAATTAGTACCGAATATTTCCATGACAAAGGAATCTTTTCATTCTGCAATACTTGTATAAATATTAGATATAGTATTGTGGCCCATTGGTCTGGGTGGGCTTTCAGCATTAAATTCAAGCCATCTGGCACTGGGGCTCACAAAGTACTTAATCTCATAATTTCATACAGGATATCTTCTTCATCAAATAGTAGCTCCCCAAGACCATCAGTGGGAGTCTGTATCCTCGGGACTTGATCATATATTTTGGCATATAGTTAGCCAAAATAAGATCTCCATTCATCGTCCTGAATTGAGTTTATCATTAATATCAAGGGCAGATCATTGGAAGCTAATTTAAAAAAAGACCACATATGGGCACTCGATGTGGAGTTTATTGCAAGGAGCACAGCTTCCCCATCTTTTTGGAGCATTCTGGCCTTGTGAATTCTTGCCCAATTTCTGTTTTACCTTTGTTATCAGGGGCCACTTAAATTCAGAGTGGTCCTTGAGCAGAATTCTTAGCGCTTTCCTGCATTGAGTTTTTCTTTTTTCTAGCTCCTCATCTAAAACGTGTCTGTGTTTAAAAGTGCTGTGTTGTCCGTACTGCTTGTTTTCCATAAATAAGTTCAGGACTGACACATATCTCTCTTCAGTTCCATCACCACTTCTCAGTCTTTATATCCTATGTTGCGTCCACTTGAATCTATTTCTCCCACTTTCAATCTATACCTTGTGCTTACAGATATTTCTCAAGGGGGCGGAGGGAGTAACTGGTAGCTCCCACGATACTGTGAGGATGTCATGGTTACTTAGATGTTGAGTGGAACTGCGAAGCTCACCTATTTCATTAAAGGAGTGTCTGGAAACAAATATGTAGTCAATTATTGCTATCTGAGAGAGGTGCCTCCAGGTTGGATGCAGGGGAATATCTCCTTTATGGGCCCTATTCAACCTTACAAAACCTCTGTTTTTCATTAGGAGTAGCCATCGTCGTGCTCTGGGGGATACTAAGGTATCTCAAGTCTGAAAACACTTTATAGCGGGTGACCTGAACAGCAAGACAGTTCCAATGTTATCATCAGCCTAACAGAGATCCAACATTGATTCCACTGCCCCTATAAACTCGTCATCCACAATAACTTACAGATTCCAGTATAGATTCAGCACAGCATGCTGCATCAAGGGGGGATGGGGACCTTTGTCTTAGAGCCATTCAGTCTCGTCAGTTGGATAAATGGATTAGGAGTCACCCAAGGTTCCAGGGTTAATCCAATATCTAATTTACATGCCGTCAATAAACCGGACGAAGGACTCCCTTTTTTACCTTTAATGGCTAAAATACAACCAAGCGCATGATTTTCCTATACTGGCGGATCAAGAAGCAAAGTTTCCTGAAACAAGATAATAGTGTGGTGTTCGTATGCGATAGTAAATGAGAAAAGCCGCTAGTGTTCCATGAGGCAAGTCATGTATTGTGTTTTGTAGCAGTTGTTAGACATTACTTTCGCGAGGTTTTTCTGTCCTTCCCTAAGGCACTTTGTAATCATGACCAATCAGTTTGATCCCTGATGTTTGTGGAATGCACAATAACAGCGTATCTCACTAACTTTCACTGATCTCATTGGCACGAAATTTGCAAGGGTAAATACCCCAAATGAGGTTCCATAGTTGGGGATATTAACCCCTGCGAACATTAATTTTTACAGTTAGGATCACACTTATCCATCTCTAATCTAAATCGTTGCTGCTTAAAATGATGTTTCGCCTCCCATAAGGCTTACCTAAAAAATGTTGATGAACTACCAGCTTTACTTTGTCTAGGACATTTGAATCAACAAATTGTATCTGGGTTATATCCCTAGACTGAATTGCTGCTAGGCCCGGGATTGCTTCCATAAGTGCTAGAACATATGTTCTAAAAGGCTAGGGGTCTCACCTTTGCCTATCCTTCATATGTAGGTATAAGCAATGTTGATAATCTTTTTGTTGTCCCATTACCCTGAATCAAGCCTTTCCTTTTTTCTAACCATAGGAGAGGAGCTTAGTCTTCTATTTTCTTCATAGGATGTATGCCCTTCGCTCAGGGCGATAAAGCTCCCACTCCTATACCTATTTAAATTCCTATGTTTCTCCTTAGCCTTAGGGGGGTTTATTCGGGCTACTGAGTGGACTTTTCCAAGTCTTGTAATGAGTGAGTCTTCTCTGTTTAAGTGTGGTGAATTTTTCCAAATTAAACGCACTCTTGTTTTCTAAACGTGTCGCAATAAAATGCATATGGTGAGTTATCATAAATGGATCGGGGAGTTGATAACTCACTTGGTATTGAATAAGTAGAGAGATTTTGCAGATTCTTGTCTCCTTGCTTACAACCAAAGCCTGCTCCTGAACGTTGAGTCTGCCCTCCCATCCCTTTGGTCAGCAGTGTGGTGGTTTCTGTTTGTTTAAGTTTACTATCCTGATTTAGAATTTGTTGTATTACTTTGGTGGTTCCCTGATCCTGAAAGGGTATGGTCAATGCTTCTAGGAATTTCCTGGAGTCAAAGTAAGTTGATTTTATAAGCAAAGGTTGTTTTGTTTAATTATTTTTAAATGTTGACCTGACCTTGTTTTTTTCCTCTTTTTATTTGTAGATATAATCGAAAATATTTCTCTTGACGATTTATACTTTCTAAATTAAGACATTTTCATATGTTTTGATTTAATGGAGTTTGATGCGTTTCAACTTTGTCACAGTCCTGTGGAATCAGTGTCATGTGCTTTTCCAAGACTCCATCATCAATGTTACAGCCGGTCTGAATTTCCTTGTGTATAATATTGTTTACTGTGGGTATAGAAATGTTTTATTTGTGATATTACCTCCTTTATACTCATTCTGTTGTAGAATTGAAGAAGAAATTGTATTTACATTATTTTTTCCATCATTCTCACCTTATCTAAAAGTGTGTTTAATACTTTTGAATGAGTATCTGTTTTTGTCTCCATTATTTCAAATATTTTTGTTAAAACCATGATACCATTATTCATAGAAGTTAGTGTCATTTTAACAATGGAGTCCCCGGGAGATTCAGACCGAAAGATTTTCGAGCTCAACATGGAATTTAGTGATTCAGGATATAAAATTAGGGAGCGTACAGATTTAAGGGGATAACCAACAAGGGTGCTTGTGATTGTCTTTTTCTTGTACTAAAATTATTTCATCTTGGGGTGCTACCTCCGAACAGGTTTCCCTAGTCGGTAGACCTAAGGCTAATCCGGGGCAAATGATAGCTGTTGGTTTCCGTGCTCATTTCTTGATGAGCTGGCCAAAAACTGAGAAGGTTGAGTATGAAGTGTCATTCTTACTGAGGACTGACAAAATTAACCTGTACCTCAGTCGTAGGATAAAATGGAGGTTGAAGTTGTTCCTCCATAGTTGCCCCTATGGCCTGGCCAGACAGTCCGTCCAATTGAGAATTTATAATTATGTCCCCATTTTGTTACATTTGTCTGACTTCCTCTGCCAGGGCAGAGTCTGGAATTTCTTCAAAGTTTATTAAAAGGATCTCCCGATTCCCACCCTTTTCTAAAGTGGGTTTTTGAGGCAGACAGGAAAGCAATTCACTTGGAGTTTGGTTAGGAGCCTGTCTTTCATGTTCCTCTTCATTTGTCCAATAAGATCTAATGACAGCTGAAGTAATTTTAGGACAGAGTTCAAGGGGCTCTTTAGTTGAGTGAGTAGCTAATTTCTTTCTTTGCCCTGAGCTCTTTGAGTTTGCAGAGAGCCCTATTGGACCTTCTCCTGCTCCTTGGGATTTCTCTGTGACATTGATGATGTTAACGTACATGCTTAAGACATAAGACTGACCACAATGTAGTTTACTTTTTGCCAAAATCTCACTCTAGAATGCACAACACAGAACCAAACGTAAAACAAAGATGACAAAATTAATAAAACTTTGGTACAAAAGCACCTAAGTATAACAATATGATCCGCTCAAAGGCTCATTGGCCCGCAGACACCAACCAAAGACTGATAAAATCAAATACATGTTCAATAATAAACCAGAGAACAATAGTACCATCAGCTCAAAGCCTCCAACAACCTACAGTTACCTATTAAATGTGTTACTGGGTCGGCTCAAAGACTTTAAGGCCCGCAGTCACTGCCTGAAATTAAAAGAAAGGACGTTGCAGAACAGAGGCCACAGTGTGTAATTCCAAAATTGTCTCCAAGGCTCCAAAGGTCCACAGTTACGATTCGAAAATAGTAATGGGTAAGTTATTTCCAGGTCTCGATACTCAAGGCAAACACAGGTATTGGTTAAATAGATCACTGCGTTGGCTCAAAGGCTCCAAGGCCTGCAGTCACCACCCGAAACCAAACACAAGAAAGTTTCAGTGCTGAAGCCACAGTGTATAATACCAAAATCAGCATCAAGGCTCCAGTGGCCCGCAGTTTCTGATTTAAGGTCAGTTATTTCCAGTTATCAATAACAGTTTAAGTTCAATCAAGGCAAATGCCTGATAAACACTGAGGAAAGGTAAAGCGCACCAGAGGCAGATCATTGTAAATAAACTGTAAAGTATGCTGTAACTATATTGTAATGTATATTTTGTAAACACCTGCATATGTTGTCCTTGCTGTTTTGATTATGTACTGTAACTGAAGATATGCGCCCAGATGTCTTCGACCAGGAATGCGTTACAAATAAAATAAATACAAATAAAATACAGACATAAGGCTCAATCAATTCCCACTGTTGAGCCAAACAGTTTCCTTAAAAGCTGACACGTGTTTTTCCTTAGACACGCAATCGTGGACAAAAGCAAACTGTCAAAGGGAAGGAGAGCTTTGTATCCTTAAATCTATCACAGTGAGCAAGGCATGTGGTAAAATACGTTCTCACCTTTAGTTTCTAAAGGAGAAATCCACGCTATGGGAGACAGTCTGACCACATAGTCCACACAGACGACTCTGACTGCTCCGACTGTCTCTCTTTGCCTCTCTGCGCCGCTACCGCAGGAGGAAGGGGTTTTTGTTGATTAAAATGCTGCCTCCACAATGAGCAGAAAAAACAGACTGAAAATGTCAAAGAGATTGCTCCCATTGCCTCTCTTCTCTCACAACTCAAGAATCTTTTTTATATGTTAAAAGTCATGCTAGTAATCAGATAGGAGTCACAAAGGCGAATCATATACAGTTGGGATCAAACAGCTCCTCTGAGGATGAGCGATGTCTGGTTAGTGACTCGACTTTGTGCAACCCCTTTGTGACCCTGTTGCTGCAACCAGCTGTGACCATTGTCGGCAAGAGATTAAAAATATGTCCCTGGTCAGGGCTTCTTTTTCGATCGTTGTACAAGTAGATCATGTATGAATGAGCTTGTCATCAGGAAGCAACATTACACCAATAACCACTTTGTACAGCAGTAGAAAGGGCCCCATTGGTCAAACGGACAAAGCTTGTATTCTGTCCTGCAAGTGCTTTAATGGGTTAAAATACATGTTTCAACCTTATCAATATTATATATTTTCCTATCAGATAAAAAATCAATTACACAATCATTGGTTATAAAATATACAGTAGGCAAAAAATAACTATAAAAAATATGCCAACCTCCAAAATAAAAAGAAATTTGCACCCATTTTAGATATCTAAATGTGAATTCATAAAACAATCACGCGAAAAAAAATTACACACTTCTTCACCCCCCTAAGTCAGTATTCCTAAGTTTTCACAAATAAAGTTGTGCTAACGGGGTCATATTTCCTAAATTCAAAATCTTAATAAACTCAATGACTGCAATATATGGTACGAATTAAAAACAATCCAATTAATTTAATCTTCACAAAATCAACAATAACATACCCGATGGTCAGTTATATTACGTCTTTTCAAAATCTCTCTAGTCAGATGCAGGTTCCATCGAAATTGTGGGTTAGGAAAGATTTTCATATAAAGCGCAGTACAACAATTCGCTTGTGTTTGTGTACGATGTGACACAGTGACGCAAAACCATGATGTAATCCCATGTGGGACGACCATCCCCAAACCCAGCCTGGAGCTCTGGCTGGGCTGCGTTAGACCTTCTCCCTCAGTGAAAGGATGGGGACCCTCCCGGAGCTCCCTGGGACTGCCGTAGGACTTTTGGATGGTCGACACCTTTTCTGCCCAGGTAGGTGCACCCACACATGGTGAGGTACTGTTTTCATCCGGACATCTGTGGGAATGTGGGAAGGTAGGACATGTGTTTGTCAGCCTGTTTCAGTTGTTTCCAGGTGGGAAATGTCTGAAAATGGTGTTTTTTTCCCAGATTTGGGACTTTGCCAGGGCGTGTGGGTAATAAATTATGGGGCAATTCGTGCAAGTCAGACCTCTGTGGATTCCCGCGGGTGCCTTATTTTCTGAAATGCATGGGGTTTTCTGTTTTCCTTGGTGATTGCAACACCCCATGCGCAAATCTGTAGGTTGTCCACAAGAGCAAATTACAGCAAAATCTGCTCTGCCGAAAGACTTGGGGTTACCAGTGCTTTACTCTTTTCCCTTTGCGCCCAGGTATGTGCACCCACACACGTGAAGTACCGTTTTCATCGGGACACCTGTGGGAACGCGGGAAGGTAGGACATTTATTGTGTTTGCATGGTTTTCATAATGTTTTCGAACATTTGCTGGTGCACTTGGTCACATTTGGGAAATGAAAGGGTTGTGTGGCAAACATTTAGTCGCTGATTTAGGCACTATACACTTTTGAACCTGTACAA
Source organism: Ambystoma mexicanum (assembly GCF_040938575.1). Lineage (NCBI taxonomy): Eukaryota > Metazoa > Chordata > Amphibia > Caudata > Ambystomatidae > Ambystoma > Ambystoma mexicanum. The sequence goes on along the minus strand of NC_090924.1, from coordinate 119,222,403 downwards.
GTCACTTGCCCTTCAAAAAGTCTAGCTGTGCTCTTTCAAAAAATATATGCGTTCCTTCCTCACCGCATTTGTTTTCCTTACTTACACATGCTAAGTACCTCTGTTTAGGCCGTAAGCATAACAATCTTGTGTATCATGGCTCAGTTTTTGGCTTGTGGTATTGCTTGTTTTGTAAAACATTACGGAACATGTGTGATTTCCTAGCTGGCAGAGTCGGGGGAATGTAGCAGAGCATTGCTTTTCTCAAAATACACAGATGCCATTGCCTTACTGGGCCAACCATGTCCACCACATACCTTTTTTTCTGTCATTTTTCTCCCCAAACTATGGAATTCTTCCCTACATAGTTGTTGCCTAACCTGCACACATCACCCCTTCCTAAACTTGGAATATTGTCTAGTTTTCAGAAATGTATGACTTTCTGTCTTCCCATTCAGCTTTCCTTCCCTACTCTTCCATTCCGTCCCACCATGTCCTATTGGAAAAAAGGCCAACATCGCCTACCCCTCAAAAACCAGCTGGTAACCATATCAAAATATGTCTTTTTGGTTTCCCCTCAAACTGTTCTTCAAAGACTGGAAAATGACAAATTCAGCACAGCAAACCATTTGTTCCTAGCTCTTACAAGGAAAAAAAAACACAGGCTTCTTTGTAAAATCTTCTCCCTTTTTAGTTATTTTCTCTCACCCCCCTACATAAAACTAGGATTCCTTGGTGGCCAAAATTCTTTCTGGAGAGGAGCGCCTGCTACCTTTTTTTTTAAATATTTTCAAGGAACTTGGGGTTGGTCACCCTGGGTTATCTGGGGCAACCAGACGTGGACTCCCTGCGCTCAGAGAGGCGCAGCTTCATCTCACTGATGCGGCCCTACAAGGCTGAAACACGTGTATGGGGTTGCTGTTGGTACTCTTGTTCAGAGAGGAATTACCATAGCATTTTGCTGCTGGTCTGCCCATGTGGGCGGGACAAAAACTGATATGCAAATGGTTATTTCCCATCTGTGAAAGGTACAGTGAGCAAAAAGCATGTGCTGCAAACTCCCATCTCAGAACAGGTTATCATGCCATGTTCAGAACAGGTTATCATGCCATATTCTTTCTGGACAGGAGCGCCTGCTACCTTTTTATTTTAAACATCTGAGCCTAGACAGTTTCTGATTCATTCCCATGAGGATCTGCACATTATAAATAATCAAATCTTCCTGTAGTGAAGTCCTGGAACTACTGCTCACTACATCAAACACACCTTCCTCCTAGAAGCCTTACCAAGTGCTCATACCTAATGGAAGCTAGTTGCTCTCCTTTATTACACCTTGGGTTTTGCCTGCACCTCCTGGACATTAGAACAAGTGCTAATTTCTCCACCTGTTCCAGGCTCAACCATTACATGCCCCAGGTTGGCTCCATGCCTTTACCAACTTGTACTCTATAGGCCAAGCATGACCTTTACTCCAATCTCACTTTCTCTATATCACCCCTCTTTTGTTCTGCGGTCTTATTCAATTAGACTCCTACAATTATTTTTGCTCATGTGCTGATGACCTGCCAAATATCCAAGGTTGGTAAGACCAATGCCAAACCAATCAGCTCTTAAAACGAGGCCGCCGTATAGTTGTTGCATTAGCCAATTATCTGTCGCAAAGATGATATCTTTCTTATTTGTATCAATTTAGGTGTGATGCCCTCACATAGTTAAATCCAATGAAAACACTAAACCGTATGTCTCCTATATGTAGACAATTCCCCCAACCAATCCCTGCAACTCATAGGCTTTTGTAACCAAGAATGCAGTGTGATATGTGAGAAATCTGAGGGTATTTTCGCTCCTACTCCCCTTCGATCCTCTACACAGATGGCCAGGGAAAGGCTATCACTAATAAATAAAGGAGGGTCCTTGGGTATTGGTAGTAAGGTACCTCTAGGCGAGGCTTGGTATCCCTCTTATCCTCGTGACAACTAGCCTAACCCTCTCCGGCCCTTTATGTGTCATTATAGAGCACTTCCCCTTCATTCCCTTCTTGGGGTCCATAGCAGTATTAAGAGGAAGAAGATACAACTGAGATTTATGAACATTACACACTTTCCTCATTCTAGTACTGAGACAAGGAAGAAGCAACAGAGCAATAGACGCCACTTACTCTCACCACTTTCGTGTTGGGACGAAGAAGATGCATGAAGGTCAGGCATGCCATGGTAATCAGGGTCAGGCAACATTAATTAATAAATAGAGTACACCTGCAGCCCATTGAAAGACCACAGGTGTCTAAAAGGTGGCCTGCAGGCACTGCCAGCGGGCAGAACCAGAGCTATGCACGAGAACCGGTGAGTGCTGAATGAAGCACCCAGAAAAAGTCTTTCCCACTCAGGGAGAAGCCAGCAAAAGGAGCTGGTGGGTCCGGAAGAGTGTTGTGTGCTCTGGAGTTACCCAGGTGCTCGAAGAGATAGTGAATGGAGTAGCAGTCCATAGAAGTAAACAAAGTTACACTTATTAAATAGCAAATTGAATGAAACAATCAAAGTTGAACTTATTGAATACCAAATTAAATGAAACAAGCAAAGTTACATTTATTAAAATACTGAATTGAAGGAAACAAGTAAAACCTGCATATGTTAAATACTGAAGTGTGCAGAAGGCAAAGACTATTTAGTTTGAAGATGGAGTTACGTGAAACAGCAGAACTTCCAACATTGAATATTAAAGTGACTGCAAATAACCAACTTCCTAAAACAGAACTTTGATTGAAAGATAATTGAAAACCAAGCTAAATGAAAGACCCTGATTGCAGAGTTGATGTAAAGGCTGAATAAGTGCTTGTTGTGGAATTGCATTGAAGACACCATTGGCTGCAATATCAAAATACTCAAAGAGAGCTTGATGTTCCTGGTTGCGTGACCTGTAATGGGTGGATCGTGTGATCTAAGAACTGCACCTAGACCAGAGAACTACTACTTGATGAATAAAGAACTGTTGAAAGCAAATGCAAGGTTCTTGGTTGCATGACCTGTAATGGGTGGACCGTTTTGGTCTAACAACGGCGCCAAGACCAGAAAAACCCTATATTCTAACACAGAATTGCTGTTGCGTAAAGAGGAAAACTACCATTGGTGCATATAAGACTTGGGGAAGAAAACCCTGAGCTGTTAAGAACTATTCTAAACAAAATTTAAAGAGAAAGCTTCAAGATACTTCTTTTTGTGACATTGATCTTGGGAAGGGAACCCAGAGACCTGCTGCCCTTGAACTATATTGAACTTGGGGAGGGGCACCCTGACATTTACAAAAGGTGTGAGGAACTTTGTTCAATTTACCTTCTTCTGGGCTTGAATTAACATTGTTAAAAACTGGTTGACATTTGAGGAAAAGAGTTGTAGAATAAGCTGGAAATAGCTCTGTTCCAAAAGTAAATTTCACTGTTTAGTTTATGGTTGATATGCCTAAACATTGTTTTGTCTTAGTTGTGAGGGGTGAGATAGACAGGCATGATATCAAGAGAGACACAGACTCACAGATCTTAGTTTCAAAACCTTTATTTACTAACGTTCCTCGACTGGGGCAATGACTAACTGCCCCCAACTCTAAAGAGGGGGTCCCCAATCTTTTGTGGGCAACGAGCAATATTTGCTTATTAATTGAAATGGTGAGCAACAGCCGTACCGTGACGGAACGTATTGTCTTTCAGGTGGTGGCAAAATTATTGCAACCCAAACTGCAATGGTAGTAAATTGAATTTTACAAATAGAACATGTTAATGTGCAGCAATTTAATAAGAAGTCGAGGTCCATATCTAGGCCAAGCGATTTTGCAATAGTTCACTGAATTTGAGATTAAGCTGAGGTTTTCAAGGAGTGCAAGCGGCAAATGGTGCATTTGTAATCACAAAAGAACATGAATACATATAGGATTTAAAGTGTACATTACTGGGCCTTTAGAATTATTGCCCAAGAAATATTTGGGAAACAGTGGCAAAGAATGCATTTGTGATCAAGTTCGGCCAGTCATTTTGGTCAAACAGTGGAGCATTCAAATACAGCTGAACCGTGCTATTAGGAGAAATGGATTGGAATTTTCACTAGAGATTATTAACAAGAAATACATTTTCATATGCAATGTATTCAATCATGGAAAATTTGGTAAGCCCCTTGCTTATTTGTGCATTATCTAAATGCCAAATGGGCAAACTAGACAGTTTTTTTCACAGGAACACTGCAATGAGTACTGGCGGCTATTGAGTTTTTGAATTGCAGTGACATAAATATTTGCTCTGAATATGTGGGTGTCACGGAGCATAGAGAGGGAGCCCGAACCAACTGACAGGTGACTAGTGTAGTTTGTCGACTCCAAGAACATTTTTTAAATAATGGGTTAAAATGGTGCATTTTACAGCACACTTTCTTTTAGAAAATTGGGTAAAAAGCAACACAGTTTATATTGAGGTTTTGTATGAAGTACATGAATAAACCCACTAGATGCAAGTCCCCAACAGTGCACGGGAACATTTTACAACACGTTTTCTTGATGCCATTGTGGACAACTTAATGCCAGTATAAGAACCCTTTTCATGCTGGCCCTTCCCATACATGCTCATGCAGGCTTCACCAATATATGCTAGTGTTACCACATCAGAACTCTCAGCTAGGAAAGAAATTCCATGCCACAGAAAGAGGTATATCCAGATGGCTATAACAATGTAGGCCAGTCTAGTCACATAATGACTTAAGCCTGCTTTGTATCCTTGACACCCAGTACAAAAACACCATGCCACACGAGAAATATATGACCAGACAAGCACCACCAATGTAGGGCTGTCTAGCCACCTAATAACACTTAGTACGTTCGGTTATACCCTTGATGGCTAGTAAAAAATGCCATGACACATTAAGAAAGTGAATGTAGACGGGCACCACCAATTTATGCCAGACAATCCATGTATTAACATTCATCATGTTTGCTTTACCCTTGATGCACCCTTATGAATCATTACTGTGCATCAAGGGTAAAGCAAAAAACAATTCCACGCCCTCAGAAAAAACGTAAATTTGGTGGTGCTTCTCCTTCATACATGCAGACACACATGCTCTCATACACACGCATTCATACTACACTCTCTCATTCACTCGCAAATTCAGACATCATTCAAACAACTACTTGCATGCATCAATACATAAAAACAGGCACTCATACATGCTCGCACACATACATAAATTCAAATACATTTCATACACAAAAGTACCTTCACACACACACACACACACACACACAGCACGCACCAGCATGGAGGACCGGATGGCACATCCCTCTTCTCTGTCGGGTGAACACTTTATTCAGAATTAGAAGGTTTGCTGACCAAAGGCAGGTACATAACATGGGGTGGCCGCGCCTTTTCAGTACAAGCAGCCAAACTGTAGAAGCATCTACCAATTCACATCTGAAACCAAAGTGTTTTCATGCTATCAAAACACTTGTATTTCAACTGTAATTAGATTGGTATGAGTATCCAGTTTGAGTTATTTTTTTTTACAGTACCAATATGCCTTTGCAAAGTGTACATTGGATGTATGAAAACCAATTATCATACAACCAGCATACACTTTCATTGCAGTATGGAACATTTCTAACAAATGATGTGAATGATGGGTACAAACCCAAAACCTCCATGTGCAAAAATGCCAATTGGAACTTGTGCAATTTTCACTCATTCGTCCATTATGCACCTGCCCAGCATCTGTTAGCATCTCTACTTCCCCAAAACATGGTATGAAAAGGAAAGGCCCAGTTGGTTGAAGTGCTTCCTGGACAAATGTAGTACCTTCTCCAGCCAGTGCTCCTGTTCCAAGTCATGTAGCGATGGTGGAAAAACCAAGATAGCCAGGCCTTGCAAATACAGGTTAAATGGATGGTTTCACTGATGATTACAGCAGCAGGAGCATTATTCATCCCTGTTTTAACAGGTTGGCCTAGGTTTGGCACCGGGGTTCAACTGATTGCCCACCTCATTGGGTCAATGCAAACTGCACACCCAAATGGCCCAGGCAATGTGGGTGCAGGAGGAGGTGGTTATGGCTTCTGCCATATTGCTGACTGATGTCCACCCTTTCCTAGAGGGGGAGGTGGAACAAGTCCTTAAGAGGGTGCCCACCTGTCTGAGAGAAAGCCAAAAGAATATCATATACAAATATGATATCATGGGGAAACAGTCCAGAGGGGGCTGATACAAATGTACTATTTCCCTTCATAATAAGTACTGAGGGCAGGAATATATACATTGATTGTACATCCTGATAAGTTAAGCAACATTTCAGAAGTGTATGTGCTTCTGGAATTATACATTTGATAGACTAGGTCTGATGGTGTATACACAGCAAGATCCCCTCACTCGTTCATTGGGCAAAGACATCTAGCACAAAAGAAGTATTTTGGGAGTCAAATTATATAATTTAAGTAATTCCTAGGAACACCATCAATCAGAATACTATTATTGCTGAGTTGCTCAAGATAAAAGGAGAAAGGTGGTTATTTTTTTGGCTATACCGATGATCATAGACCACAGCTCACTTCTTGATTTCACAGTCTTCACCTACTAGTAAGTACTTCTCCCCTATTGCTTTAGTGAAGGTGTCTGCTGCCAAAATGGTCGGGACTAAAGCTCCCCTCATGCCTTTCCACTGACTGATGGCTGCGGATGATGAGTTGTTTTTCAGAATATCTGAAGAGCCAAAGGTTGCATTCGCCATGCTAGGTATGGGTTTGGCATTAATGTTCTCAACTTAAGTTACGGGTTGTCGTTCTGGGCCAATGTCACCTTTTAAAATCTACTACCAGCAGACACGTCTTCTCCGAATAGGGATTTGATCAGACTATGTTTGTATAACTCAACAGACATAGATCACCGTCTTGGGCTCAAGTCGCTTCCCATTCTTGTTAAGCCAATTCTCCATTATGAATATTAGCATGTCCACATTTAGACAGATTTGTGAACATTAGCCTCCAATATCATACTAAAGTGAACATTAGCCTGCGTCACATCCACTCTTCAGGATTCTCAAATCTAAGTGTAGCCTCCATCTCTGTCTACTATATGTTAAAACCCACTCATTGCGGAACCTAGGCCTTTCTCCCGCTATACAGGACACACAAATCCAGGTATAGCCTGCATCTCCGTCTATCATATGCGGAAACCCAATTACTGTGGAACCAGTGCCTTTGCCCCACTGTACAGAACTCTCAACTCTAGGTATAGCCTCCATCTTTGTCTATTGTATGGTGAAACGCAGTGTATTGTGAGACCTGAGCCTCTGCCCCACCATACAGGATTATTAAACCTAGGCATTTAGCCAAACTGTGAAAGTCAGCCGCGAGACATAACAAGCTAACCAAAAAAGCTCAAAAATTCTGCATACCTAACTCATACAAAAACCTACACAATCACCTCTCGCACAGCAAGCAGCACACACTTCACCACACCGCAACAACAAACAAACAACACTTAGGCCTTGTGTGCTGTTGGTGCAGCTTGTCATCGATCCGATACTTGCACCAAGGCTCAGCGCACAGTGTATACCGAACTGAAGCCGCCAACAGGACACCACTTCCCTCACTATCCTACTCCCTCTCCACCTTACTAACCCACCCAGTCTTCTCGTTTACAGATCTGCCTGAGCGCTTGGGGACCAATTCCGTTGGTGACGGTGCACGATAAAAAAAACCTTAAACATTAACATTAGATACTCTTGTCACTTTGATGAAGTTGGGGAGACATTTTTACAATATCAAAGAATAACATGTGGGGGAATAGCTAAAACAATATGTGATTGGGTTGCAATAACGTCAATTGTGTGTTGTATTTTCTGAATACAGATAATATGTTTGATTGCCTTTGGAAGCAGCAAAAGGATGTGTACACAGCCCACTGCAGTGCAGGATGCTGGGGCTGCTCCCAGCAATGGCACATAGAAGAAAGGCTTCATTACACTAATGCTTTGCTTGCCTGTGGGGAAGTAATGTATTTCATGATGCAGCATCCTGAAACCTGAGATATAAACAAAAGAGTACACTTCGTCAAGACGAAAGCATGGTATCCAAAGCAAATGAAACCAAAGGGAGGCGATTGGTGACACATTATGGAAAGCATGATCTGGAACTCTGTGTAAGCTTACCATTGGTTATAGATCATTCCAAGTGAAGGTCACTCTCACACTACAACACTACCATGCCTTCTCAAATGTCAGTCCTCTGGCAAATTCTTTAGACATTGAATAGGTTTATGATATGATATGGCATTTGTAACGCGCCTAAACACAAGTGTTTCAAGGCGCGAGTGCTATCCCTATAGACACAGGAAATTACCTGTACCTTTCCAGGCAAAGGAACAAAGAATTTAGATTAGGGAAACACTAACCCATCTCACAATTATTATGAACCACATCCGGTGGTCACTTGTGTTTCCCTAACCTATTCTTGACAACCAAATGAGCCACTCCAGATCCACAGCCTGGGCCCTTTTCCAGGAGGTCCTCAAGGCACCTCTGCTGCGAACGCTAAACTGTGTTGAGAAGTGGTGCCGATCATTAAGCGTCTGGCCTGGCTTGAAGAATCTGGGGGGCATCTTGAAGTCACCCCAACAAAGAGCTTAGAAAGAGGATTGAAACCTGGAGTGCACAACAGACATTCATATGTGTATCAGTTGTTTAGGTTTCCTTTTGGAGCTTTTAAACACAGATTACCTTAATTGACCCTTTGAGGCGATTTATTTTTTAAATTTGTACTTTCATAAGTTTTAAGTTAACATTTGATGTACCATGGCTTCAGATAATTATGATTTAGTTCCCGACATTAGTGGGAAAAGTTGAACATGACTAGACGAATGGAGATAACTTATGAGGGCAAGGGGCGGGGAAGCTTGGGCAACAGTATTGAAATTGCTTGTTGACCAGAATTGATGGTGTTGAGTTCTAATGGAAGCATTGCAATAATGGAAATGATATAAGGGGAAAAAAGATGGGGAAGAGGTAGGAGAAAGCTATAACATATGACACAGACTGGCTAAACATATTTTGGACCATTTTCACATTGGGTTGAAGCTAATATGCAGCACAATCCGATGCTTAGGTGAATCATAATTTGGCTGATTCACTTTAAAATTCCAAATTTGTTTTGACTTTTTTTTAACAACACAATAGGATCCAGACTACGGTCAGTGGAAAGGTGGACTTAGATATGTGACAGCTGTTTGTGAGATAACGCACAGCGTGTCCAACTCAATGCTTGCATCTTGCTGCAAGCCGCCTCTGCAGCAGTTTTGTGCCATTCCAACTGTCACTCTATGATGGCTATTTAATAGTGGCCAGCTACACATTTGCCGCTCTCACATAACAGGGTTAATGCAATAATCACACCTTCATTTATTCTCATTCTGTTTCCTCTCCTATCTCCTCAGTCTGACTTTCTATGGCGGGCCTAGTAGACACCAGACACCTTGGTGAATTTGCAGTTTTGCTTAATATTGAGATGCATTTTTCATGGGGGCAAGCTCCCATAAACCATTCCCACGCCTCCCCACTTCTCACCCACTGCCCTAAAAATCCATACTTTTCTTTCCATGCGCACCGCATCAAGAATTGCATCAAAATGGCAGCTATACCAAGTGTGATGCAATGGGCGCAATGAGATGAGCGGGTTCAAAGCCAAGAATCCTGCAAACCCCTCTTTCGACTGATCCCCTCACACAGCATCCTGCTTATCTGTCTTGTTTGTTAGTTGCTGTCTCCATTGCTACCCTCCAATGCAAACATACATTGTTCTGCCAAACCCTTCTCACAACCCCTCCAACCCTTTCCAAGGACCCCACACAGTGCACTATCTTTCTGCCTGTCCTCTAATCCACATGGAAAGAAATCCTAATGAATGCTAGTTTCTATACAAAATATTCTGTTTAAGCACAAGTAGTCCATTTTCATGGTCCCGCTGAGATGTACCTTTTTCTTTCTGGAGTCAGAGTGAGAAATTACCCTGACCTTCGTTCACAACTGACTTAACAGTCTGTCCAACCTCCCTAAGCAATATACTCCTCATCAGGAACTGGATAGACATAACCAGTATCTTGATGACATGCAACTTGCCCAGCAAATGGATATAGCAACTAAATACATCCTCCCATGTTGCCACAGATCTAGGATCCCTCCTCTGTCATATGCTTGCCATGGAAAACAAGTTCTGGCGCAACACAAACTCCCACCCCACCAGTTGGAAAGCTCTATGCTAGTGAGGTGGACTTCATCTTCAACATTGCATATCCTTGACTGGCGGTGTGAGCAAAGCACTGGTATGACTAGAGTTGCAGTCACCACTGGAATGTTGACAAACCTTCTTCAAATGACTCAGTGGCAGATCATGAACAATGTTTGCTTTGCGCTTGGACCCGTTGAGGGGTGCACAGTGTATAAGACATACTTCTGTGTCACATGGTGTAATACCTCCATTGATATGCTTGTTGGAAATTAAAATACCAAAATAGACAATGGAACATGAATACACAAGTGACAAGCATTGTACAACAGGTACGACAAGTGATGATAATCGTATGATGATTTAAGCATAAAAAAGCATGAAAGACAACCTATTATCCTTTGCCATCGGTCACAAACCAGACATGGATCAATCATAGGCCAGAAAGCTAGATATTTTCAAACATGTATTTATTTGGGGAGAAATATGCAGAGAGGGAAAAAATAACTGAGATGCAAAATTTAAGTAAATGGTAGGTTGGTCAGGTTATCTCCACAATATGATCAGCTCCAACCACAGGTCCCCGACCCAGGTGCCTTTATAATTTCAAAAGAAATAACAAAAAGTTGTCCAACACTAAGCAAGCCCAGACCACAGTGCTTCAGGGCTCATTGGCACAACAGAACAAAAAGACAATTATAATGCCAGGTTTGCGGTGTTGTACGCTGTGATGAATTGCCATCTGGCAAGTGTGTGAAAGCCCTGGCTTTTTGGATTCTTATTAAATAATAAAATGATTCGGGTAATTCGATCTCTGAAACGAAATCTACTAATCAGATTCCCTTTTCGTATGCTCCAATGCAAAAGCATACTGTGTACTTGTGACTTGCTGCATCAGTATCTTGATTCGCAGCACCTGCTTTACCAGTGGCACAGAGCAGGTTCAGAAGTTACAGATGCCCTCTTTACAGCTGCAGTGACAGCCAAGCAACACAGGGGCTGCACATAAAATATGCACCCCTGTTCCAAAAACGACAACTCTGAAGATGATGTCCAGGTGGCACATACAACTGTAAATATAAGACAAACTAGTTAGGGTACAGTGGCCAGCATCTTAGAGTTATCCCCCCACATTAAATTGATATCGCACATGTGTCAGCCCTGTCGGCCGAGTCCAGATTTGGAAGGGTTATGAGTATTCCCACTGACAGGCTGGACTCTTCCCCAACGTTCAGGAAGGTAGCCAGGTGGGGTGCCTCTCGTTGATGCTTTGTAAGGGCAGGTAACAGCCTTCTCCCTGGCATAGCAACTCCACAGGACACTGGCCTGGGAGAAAAAACCAAAAGGCACACCCATTGACAGAAAGTCAGGCCTCACACCAGGGTGCTGTCTTTCTTAAGGACGTTGATCCTATTGAGAAGGGGAGGGTCAGAGTAAGGATAGCCAGAGGCATCTGTACTGTTTGCAAGGGTTTTGCCATCTTGATTCTCTATGGTTCTCTTTCTCTTTCCTATCCTCTCCACTTCCTCTGGAGAAAAACACTTTGGGTGTGACATTATAAGCAAAGTCCACACATTTCAAGAGCAGGGATTAGACCCCTAAAGCAGGCTACCTCTAGTGCAATCACCAGGGGACTTTTGGCTATAAAAACAGCGTCCCCCAGCATTTATTTGAATCAACTGTACTCATCTTGAACTATCCTGAAGGTTTTGTTGGACCCTGCTGAGAATGCAGTCCTTTCTAAAGTCCTACAGTTGTGGGGTGAAGGCAGAGGTTCCAAAGGCAGAAGCAAGATCTATCTCCAAACCATCCCCAGGGACCATTGGAGGTGGACACTGCTGCTGGACCTCAAGCTTGTCTCGCTTCCAGCTGTGATGATCCTTCAGATTATGTCACTTCCCCCCAGGTGAGAAGCCCTCTCCAAGAGGCTAGGGAGGTGAGGCTGCTAACCAATAGTCCCACAGTGAGTGGTAAGATGCAGGAGGATCTCTTCGAGAGATACTCCTCTCCTGGGGATAAGGACATGATTCAGAGGCACAGCCCCCTTAAATACCAGCCTGGTAGGCCTACGATAGAACTTAAACCTTGCGGGTCTAGGCTCATGGCTAAAACCATTTGTTACTGTGAAACATCAAACCACCTGATGGTTTGGGTACTGAGACAAAAACGCTTTCAGGAACGCTACAAGCGACTGGAAAAAATACCTGCCCAGTTCTAGTTAATGAAATGGATGGTACTTCACGGTGGGCCCTTCTATATTAGGGCATCAGAAACAAAGGCAGAAGAGTACCAAGAAGGGTACAGAGGAGAGTACTAGAGTGTGAGAAAGAATGAAGTGGAAGAAGAGGAAGAGCGAGTCGAGACTGGAGTGACAGACTTGTGGATGACAACAGAACCCGGGAGAAGGCAGAGGTTGAGAGACTGAAAAAGAACAAAAAGGGTTTGGCAATCAGGGCCGAGCATATTGCAGTGGGTAGAATAGGACGGCCTGCGAGAGGAGTGTGAGGGTGTGGTTCAGGAGAACCACGAGGACACCCAGCGTGCGGCCCTGGTGTTTGGGGAAGAAGTAGAAGCACAGACTGGAGTACACGTTCTGTATGAAGACAGAATTCCAAACCTTTCCAGAATTACACTTAGTGGCGGCAGGTAAAAATAAGGCCATAACCAAGAACGAGTGGCATTTCGCCCCAGTGTGACTAATTCCCCTGATGAGTGGAAAGCATCTCAGAGGGCCTGCAGAGTGCCCAACAGAAAGACAAAGAGTGTACAGCAGTGGCGTGACCTGTAGTGGGTTAACCGTCACGTCAGACAACTATGCAGAGACCACTATCCCAGGATTGCTTCAGAGAAGGGCGAAAGAGCAGTGGACAACTACAGAGTGCTGGTGGTGCCCGGACCTATATGAGAGGGACAGTCGAAGCCACTATCGATATCAAAGGAATAAGAAGGGTGAGGCTGCAAGAATTGTCACCCCCCCCCCCAACAGAGGCTGGTTGCATCATCCGAAATCCTACAAACCCGGTGAAGCATTGTGGCCCCAATACAGGTAATGGGAGTTAACAAAAGTCTGGGAGAGAGTGAACGAGCTATTTCAGAAACTCTTTAAACATTCCCTGAAACTTAAAGCAACAAGGGAGAACAGTGAATATTATGAACTGAGAGCACCTACCTCAGTAATTGAGAAGACATTATTTGTGAACCCGAGACCCCAACTCCATGAAATGCCATAAAATGGGCTGGTGTATCAACCCTGTAAAGTACAAAGCGGCCTAAAAGGGTTGGAGATCCGGGATATTTCATGCTCTCCTTCTCTAGCTAAACATTGAATAGCTGGGGGTACCCCTACAAAGGAGAGAAGGAGAGAAGGAGAGAAGGAGAGAAGGAGAGAAGGGCCTGTTTACCTTTATCATTGTGTTGGCTCTTGGTTTGTAGATGTTTGAGGGATGAGTGGGAATTTTAGCCTCTACTCATCCTTGTACACTTGCAGGGCATAAGTCAATTTGTCACACCTGCACATCTTTCTTGTTGTTCTAGCTTTCTCATCAGCTTCTCGTCATCCTTGGGTTTATAGCATTGTAGAGGAGCAGGCAGATGCATTCTTCTTAGTCACTGCCCCTTCACACCCGTTCTGTTGGAATGACATACTAGGAGTTACAATGGGGAACCCATGGACAAGTTTATGCAATATGTAAATTCCCCCGTCGACTTTATGAAAGACGATATGCACTCAGGCAGGCATTCAGAAGATACCCTCACGTTGACAGTGGAAGAAACTACCAAGAAGGACGTCCCTTGCCGAGCTGTCGAAATGCAGTCATGGATAAAATGATGCGCAACATGGATGTACTTTAAACGAAAACTAATGCCAGCAAAAAGTGCCCTAAAGAAGATATATGAACCTATGTTGAAACAATATGAAAATACTTAAGAATCACAATGCAATTGGAGCACTAAGAGAAACATGTACTCCATGATGCAGTGTTTATGTATACAAAGTAGAATGAAGTGACTTACTGGTGAATAAATACGCTGAAACGCAAGGAAGCTTGCTTATAAGAGCTAATATTTAACATTTAGAACTACCATCAGAACAATTTGGATGACAGCATATGTCAATCAACCCAACTACCTCAAAATACAACCCCAGAATCTTAACATGGAAAGATTAAAAAAAAAGCTTTTTTCCTTACAAATATTGGAGTACATTAGCTTTAACCAAGGATGCTATTTTGAGAGATGACGGGAAAAACATGAAGGGAGTCTAATGAGCAGACCATGTGCAAGGAAATATTTCCCAAAGATTAGGAGGGAACAAGGACATATACTGAGGCCAAATATTGGAAAATTAAAAGGGAATAAAGTCAATATGGGATAGATTGAGCAAGTCTTTAAAGGCTAAAAGGCGAACTGCACCCAGCATAATTGACTCAAATGGTGTTAAATGCACTGTCGAAATGAACAAATTGATATGATATATGATATTTCATTTATAGCGCGCCTATACACAAATGTTTCAAGGCGTGACTGATGGTCTTGCAACACGTGATAAGCTCACAAATAAGGGCTATTCATTAGGCATGGAGGTAAGATAGGGGTGCATGTATACTCACTAAAATGTCCCGAGACAGTGTAGACTGGCAAGGTCAGTCTTCAAACAGAAGACACTGGCATGAGGCCTACCGATGAGAGAGGGTGGCCTAATTGGGAAACAAGGGGAGAGCTGACGCATGGCCAACCAACTGGGTTTCGTTTCGATGTACGTGCTGCTAACAAACCGAATGTCCAAGGTTGGATTTGGGTTGCCAACTAATTAGAATAGCCTGCTATGCAATTTTACATACAATTTTACAAAATATTATTCTGCTGCCACATTTTCTGCTATGATGAGTACCCTATAATATGTGTTTAGAATTAGCTCAGGGTGTGTCTCACAGATTAGAGACCACCAATGAGAGACTAACGCACACATTATCTATAAGTAGATATGATTCGGTAATCCAATCCCACCCCTCGATAGGTTTCTGTTTGCCACGTAGGATGACATCATAGATGACTGTGGGATGTATTTACCCATGCATCCGAGCCCTACCTCAAAACTGTGCAGTACTGACATGGAAAACATCATGATGGCCAGAGCTTCCCAGAAAATGCACAGGGAAATGCATGAAGAATAGGCTGCCACTCATTTTTGCCGATGTTATGGGCACAATAGGACACTGCCTAAAACCACCATTGGACTACCCACACAGTAGTCTGAAACCATTGGGAATGGCAATGCTGATTGCCGAAAGCAAACCCATAACTGTTGGGAATTCATTTTCTTAAATCCCAAAAAGGGTGCAGTACCAGTACTCACCACTATCCAAAAGCCGGCATTTTAAAACAACACCAGATTTTACTTTTTGTAAAACTGAATAAATGAACCCAGAGCATGCCAAAGAAAGACTTACTGAGAGGTGGATCCAATGTAAAGTTATATTCTGAAGTGACTTGAAGGTTTATAACAAGACTGGCTGAGCTGTGGATTTCAGCAGTTTAAGTAAATTTGGACTGAAAGACACTAAAAATCTAAGTGTTTAAATTGAATGAGTGACCTATTTCTGAGTGTCACATAGGTTGCAATTGTTTAAATGTCATAGTTTTGAACTTAGAATCAGCATTCTAGCTGCATATGTAAACATTGTCTTGACTTAAACTGGGTAACAAAAAGTGACATTTTATCTGAAACCTGGCTTAAGGAACTGAATTCGGCCCACGAGCCACCCCCATCAGGAGTGAAACTTGAGTCACAACTGTGTTCCCAGGCCTATCTGCCTTTTGCTGGCCACACTAAGGATATGCCTTCTCTCTGATAATTGAATTAAGGGGAGCCCCCACAGAATACAGGAGCTCTGAACAAAGCCCTGTCCTGACTCAGGCAAATGTTTTATTGCAGATGTCGTAAAAGTAGCTTCCTCCTGAAGCAAAGGGGAGGGGCACTGCCTGTGAGAGCAAGCTGGCTTGGCAGAACTGGAAAAACCAGAAATTCAACCTTGTGCTGGTGGAAAACCACACCCCTTTGGGGCCAGAACATAACTCTAAAAAGATGAATAACTCATAGAGCGGACATGTGAACATTTTATAAATGATGCCATAATTCTTGTGATTTTTCTGCCCACATTTTAAGAGGTTTTTAGAACCGGTGGTATGTTCAGGGGGGTTTTAGCGGAAAAGAGGATATTACTCAAAATGTGTGCATGTGAAAAATCTGACACTTCATCAACTAATGTCCATACTCCTTGCGCACATGTGTGTAAATTTGGGGTAATGTCCGGTATTGCAAACCAGTTAAAAAGTGCAAAATATTGCCATTTCTGAATGCAAGCTCCCAGGAAGAGCAGAGTTTGAACAGGGTATACCTCCTGTAATGCATGATGGGTGCATGTAATTTTAAACAATATGTACCTCTGCAAATGTGTATTTGGTTCAAATCTAGATTTGTGTGCAAGTTGACAGGAGGAGTGGACTTTCTGCAGGCTGTAAAATGACATCACTCTGACACAACTTAGCTCCCCCAATCAGGGGAGAAATGAAAGCTTGGCCAATGATAAGTGGAGAGGGGTAGGGTCTAGTGATGCTGCACACACACCCATAAAAAAAACCACATAAAAGCAGACAGACAGGACAGATAGGGACCTTCAAATCCATTTGCTGCGGGACGCTCTGCTGGAAAACCCATACTTTACCTCCATCAATCTCTAGAGAAAGCTGTGCAGAAAGATCCAGACTTTAAATCCCTCAATCTTCAGAATCCAGAGAGAGAGCAGACCCAGATCACTGTGAAGTGCAGAGACCAGAGTCCAGTCTAAAACCTGACCAGATCCGTGGCGAGGCCCATTTAACTCAAGAATATAGTGTGAGTACCTAGAAAACTGTGCAGAACCAATCTCTTAGTTAAAATAATATAATCCAAGCTATTTTAATCTAAGTAGAACTGCCTCCTAACTGTCACCTGTCATTTGCAAAGCTGTCACTTGTCATTTTCTAGTTGCAAGCTGCACTTGTCTTTTTGAACTTTAAAATCTCGAATCTGAAAAACGACCTTTATTTAATCGCTCATATCTCCGTGACCGTTTGTGCTAGAGACTTGCAGTAACTTTCCCCTGAAAGCTGAGAATCGTGGCTTTTCTACTAACCTAGAACCTACCCCCTATAGTTTTGCCGCAATCGTGAAAAACGCACTCGCGAATTTTGCCGCTATTTGCCAATTTCTTCACGTGTAAAAATCTGCTGCTGCTTGCCTTTCAGTTGCCAAAAATTCGTTTAACCTGCTAGTTACACCCTAGATCCTTGCTAAAGTGAGCCTGGACTAATATTAACTAGATACCACTCACCCTGAACCTCTAGAGGGAATTAAAAGCATTTTAGCATATTTTTTTCTTCATTTCCAGCACATTTAAAAGCATTTGGGCCTGTGTTTTCAACTTCTGTAGTCTAAGTTGCTGGGGTGAACTGAATTACATTTGATTGCATTTCTGAGAACTGTGTGCTTTCCTTCCATTTCCTTGCATTGCATAAAGGGGGGGTGAATTGTCCAAGAAAGTGATTACATTGTCTTTTGCTGAAATCCTATCAAGTTATTTTCTGTACTGCATTTCATTCCACATTGCATCCATTGGAAACCATAAAAGTATTGTTGCTATCTTATCCATCCTATAACCACTCATCATTGATTATAAAGAAGTGTGCTAGTGACAGATTCTCCGTTGTTAATCTTTATCATACCAGATTAAGTGTGATATCCAATTATTAATTTATTATAAAGCGTGATATAGATATATATTGCTTTACTTCTCAAATAAACCTTTTAACTTGCAAAACAGAACTACTTCTTGGCTCAGTGGGGTCAGGGGGTTTCTGAGAGAGGGGTGTTATATAGGGGTAGTCATCCAGAACGCATGAACTGGACATAAAGATATATCAACAAGGGTTTTCATTCAGTATTATAGACTAGGCGTTGACTTAGCTGTAGTGTTGAATTGAATCCTCTTACAAATTGGGGGCTCGTGCCGGACGTTTGGGTTAGATCTACCATTTGTGCAGATTAATACAGCGTGCCAGCTGACCAGATACACATATCCGGTCGGATCACCACGCTGTGTTACGCTGTAAAGCACTCCTCATAGGAACGCTCTTAGGAAAAGGTCTGTTTTGCAAAAATAAAATACAAACTTCTGTAAGTCAGGACAGAGACCAATCTCTAGAATGACGACCTTAGTAGACATGAAAATAGCCAGAGAGCACCTCTTACATAAACTATTTGTGAGAGGTGAATGGACTGAACAGGGCCAGGATGCCTGGTTGCAGGCCATCACGCGACAGGTCACTGAAACAGGGTCAGACCTATGGAGAGATCAGGGTCCATTACATGTGGCCCTGAGTGAACTATATATGGCTCCTAAAGCCAAAGATGAACACGACAAGATTGTTAGGATAGCGGCATATTTATATTTATATATGGGAGCCATACAGAATAAATGTGCTGAAGGCCATGATCTGGCAAAAAGGCAACAGATGGCGTTAGAGAAGGCCCAATCTGATCTGGACTCTTCTGAGCAAAGGCTGCACAGAAGCCAGGAGTCAGAAAATGAGACCAGACAGTACATCACTAAAATAAAGGAGGATATGGATGTGCTGCAAAAGGAAAAGTCAGAACAGGATACCAGATTTCTGGCCTTGCAGAAGGAACACCAAGAAGGTTTGGACTCCCTACTGCAAAGCCAGAAAAAGCTGGAGCAACAACTGGACTTCAACAGGGTATGTGCTGAGCAGGTAGTCACCCTGCAAGGCCACCTAGATAGGGAAAAGGCAGAAAGCAATAAACTGATTCTGAAAGACCTGGATACACAGGCAGAGTTTGATGAAGAGCGCCGGAAAGCTGGTGCCCTTCAAAGGCAGAGGGATGACCTGGCGGCACAGATGCAGGCTCTTAGTCAGGAAAGGGACACCTTAGGCCAGGAAGTCTGCCAGTTAAAAAGAAAAACGGAAGAAAATCACTTGGCCCTCCAGGGGCTGGGTGATCTCCAAAAAGAGCATGCAAACTTGTTAGAGCACACCAGAAGGGTGGAAGATGCTCTGGCAAGAAAGGAGCAGGCCAGTAGGGATGGGAATCAGGAGGTAACCCTCCTGCAGCAAAGACTGGCCCAGTGCTCCAGGACCAATCAGGAAGCACAGAGGGAAAATGAGGCCCTCTGTCAACACAATGATAGGCTCCAACAACAGGTAGCGATGCAGGAGAGACTGATAGAGTCTAGTAAGGCCTTAACTGAGGAACTGAAGGCACAAATGCAGGCTCTTGCATTGCAACAGGGAGCAGGGGCGGATAGAGATGAGATTCGCTGGGAAATGGAAACTCCGGAGCATAACCTCAGGAGCCCTAGTACCAGAGGCCCTCATACCTTTCAGTCCCTGGACTCTGCCACCCCCATGTCCCCTGGCGCACATGAGCACAGGGCCACAGGGATGGCAGATTACTATCCAGCCAGAAGCATGGGGCTCATAGGCCAGTACCACCGAGGAATGGAGGGGCGGGCATCCGGGTATGGGCACCCAAGCACAGTGCAATTTAATGGGGAACCCCAGGAGAGTAGGCCCATTAAGGGCATCCTGAAAACCTCTGCCCAGTTAGGTCAGTGGAGGGGGTACCCATCAAATCCTGGCAGCAAGGAGGAATCTGAAGACTCCTCTGAACTGCGCAGGACACAGGAGACCAGGTCCCCACATTCTGCCAGCCATTCCCAGGCTCGCAGAATCCGGGAAAACCTGGAAGAGCAGACAGGAACCTCTGGGAGCAGTGCCTCTGAGTCAGAGGATGAATGAACAAGGGTTACCCGAACCAAAAAGGCCAATAAGGCAAAAAGGGCCTTACTTAAGGACCCCTTAAAGCAGATTAAGGCGATCAGGAGCGTCATCACGCCTTACCATAAGAACGCTAAGTATTCTGTTTGGGAGCACTTAGAGTTGTTTGAGCAAATGATGGAGACTTTCCATTTGAAGGACAGCCAAAGCTGTATTCAATATGTAAAGTGGACCTTCTCCCCGGAATACTCCAGTTTCTTTGCGGGGCTGGAGGACCAAAATCATTTAAGATGGTCCACCTATAAGGCGGCCATCTTGAAACATTTTTCTGTTCACAGAAATCCTCAAGAGGCTCGCAAGGCAGCCTACAATTTACAATGTGGGGAGGATCAGGCCCCACAAGAATTTGTGCAGGAGTTAAAGCGTGCTTTTGCGCAGACCACCAGAAGGGTGCGCACAGACAGTAGAGAATTCATTAATACATTTTTTCATGCCTTGCCCAAATACATAATGACCCAGCTCGTGAGGGATTTTCACGAGAAAAGATCTTTAGACTGGGTCATTGAACAGGCTACCCGGATCTATGAGGTGCAGAAACCGGTAGATAGCAAAAGTAATGCCCAGAAAAACCCCAAAGCCAACAGCACCCCTGCTGCTGCCAAGGTGGCAGAGGTAAAGGTCACCCCCGTTTTGGATTTGGAGATGGGGGGGCCTAAAAACCTACCTGCACCTAATAATGCTAGGCCCAGGAGGTCCTCGGGTCAGTCACAGACAGGGAGCCAAGGAGGCAGCCCCACAAATGGGGTCCCTCGCTCTCCTGATTATGTAAGTCCCCGTTACAAGGGAAATCGACCCATCCTGGGTTATGTGTGGACTCCCCCAGCCCAAGGGGGGGGATCCAACCGAGCACCGAACCCAGGGAACTTCCCTCCAAACTTTCCACAGGAGGGCAGAAATTTACCAAACCCTGGGCAGAACTTTTTCCCCAGATATCCACCCGACTTTCAGCCCCAAAACCATCCATCCTTCTTTCCCCAATTCCCTGAGCTCAGACCACTGAATCCGGGAGAGGGGAGGCCAAGGGTGGAGGGGTACCCAAATCTTCCCAACCCGGGGTATTACCAGAGGAGGGACAGCTACCCTTCCCAAGATCAGCCCAGGGGAGAAAACAGGGCCCCGTATCAGCCTGAGCGGGTTTCCCAGTTAGAGCGCCAGGTTCAAAACATGGCGCGGGATCTGGGTCACATACTGAGGGCTCAGCAGAACCCTCAGATGGGCGTGCCGGCGCAGAACGCACCCAACTCGGGACCTGGTGCTCCAGAACAATGACGGGGGCAGCACCCCGATAACTCACCGGTTCCCAGGGAGGAGGCATAAAGGGAACGGGGCTGTAAAGCCTTGGAGGAAGCTTCCTTCCTCACTTGTAAACAGCCCCTGGAAACCCAGGAACCGGAAACAAAATCTCTTGCCCCTGAAAGTCTGCCTCCTAAGGAGCAGAGGGGGGCTAGGAGAAACAAAAGACCCAAACAGACTCAGTTTGAGGAGGAGGTACAGATCTTCCAATTTGAGGGAGAGGGATCCTCAGAGGATCCTGGGAAAAGGATCTTCTCCTTCAGAGAGGGGGGGAACTCCTCCCAAAGAAAAATGGGTCCCTAGGGATGCCAATCCAGACTGGGGAGATGTGGAGACTGAGCTACCGCCGCCCACCATCTCATCCCAGAACCAACAGCAAGAAAATCCCCCGGTTCAAACCCATCCTGGTGACTGCCTCCAAAAAGGGGGGGGGCGGCCCGGAACCGGAGCCAAGGGAACCCACAATGGCTCTGATCTCCAGTTGCCAATTTTTTCTTTCAGATTCCCAAGGCTCTCCACAGAATTCTGCCCAAATCTCTTCGCTTGCGATGTCCAAAACCAGAAAGTTAGCCCACCAGTTGTCCAAAAATGTGCATTATCTGTGCCCCCTTGAGGAGAAGGAGGGAAGATACTATGCCCCGGTACAAGTACAGGGGCAGGGTACAATTTCAGCGCTGGTGGACACGGGATCTCAAGCTACCCTTCTGTCCAGAAGGGCCTTTGATGAACTGAATGCAGGAAGGGGAGAGAATTACCAAATTCCTCTCACCTCACTTCCTGGACAACTCCAGAACTTTGACGGGAAGGAAATTCCCGTCGAGGGGACGGCAGACTTGGACATTAAAATTGGGCGACACAAGTTGAAACACCCAGTCATAGTTGTGACTCCAGAGGGCACCCCTTGTTTACTGGGGAATGACCTCCTGAGAAGGTTGTCACCCCTAATAGATTGTGTAAACAAGGTCCTCTGGACCCAGACTAGCCGACCAATAAAATTAAAACAGAGTGTCAACCATGTTAGTTTAAACGGCACCTGCCACATGATTGAACAAAAATCTGACCAAGTAGAATTTCACTTCCAGAATAGCCAAATTCCAGACGTGACAGTAATAGCAGTAGGACAACAGACTGGTGATGGGGGGTCCTCTCTATTTCTGAAAATCAACCTTCCTTCCAGTCTAAAGTGGTACTCCACGCTGGAAGGAAACACTCTGAGATTCTATACTAATCCACAATCTGAAACTCCCACTCCTATAGTCCAGAAAGATGCGAAATCAGCTCAGAGCCTGGCTGATATTCAGCAAATTGGAGAGCAGTTGTTCATCCCTGTCCAGTTAAATGATGGGAAGGACACTGTTCTCGCTCGAGTGTGTGTGAACAACGGTAAGAGCTTCATCAGCGAAGCCATGTTCCGCCAACTCCCAAAAGATCCAGCCATTCCCACATTCAAACTGATAGACAAATGGGAAATGGACCTGGAAGCACCTAATTCCAAACATCTCCTGCCAAGCAGGTGTATGCTCAAAATCTCCATTGGCAAAAAGTGCATAGTCCACAATAGTTGGGTCGTGCGAGACGTCCCTGATGCCTTTTACTTAGGCAGTGACATTCTCAATCGCTTTGCCATTAGTTTGGACCTAATAAACTTCAAAGCTTGGTCCCGATTAGCGGATAATCCCATGGGCTTTGATGATCCAGAAAAAGCATTTAGGTCAGCTCAATTGCTACCTTATGCAGCTGAAATTCAGATCAAAGAGGAAGTCACCATCCCAGAAAGGACCCGACAATTCTCCCTGGAAGTGAAAGTTAAAAGAGGACAACATTTGAAAAACCCTGATGCTTACATACATCTAAACGCTTCTCTCCAACAGCAAGGGTTGGGGGTAAACCCAACTCCATTAGTCAACATAGAACATGACACCATTCTAATAGAGGTGGATAACAGCGACTTAAAGAGTATTACTCTAGCCGCAGGCACCATTATTGGAATGGCGGTTGATGACCGACATTTTTCTATCGACTTAGTAAATGAACTGTTAGGACCAATCCCCAAGGACTGTTTTGACAGTGACAGTGAGGACAATACAACACCAGACAGGATTTTTACCCGGCATGGGGGGAACTTCCTGGTGTACACTTCCTGCCCCTATGGTAAGGAAGATGTGACTTGTGACTTCAGGAGGGATGATGTGATTTTCCAGGTCCATGAGGGCTGCCTTTCCCACCTGAAGCCTCCGGTCCAAATCAGCACTCTGACCAGGGACTTCTCCACCCAGCTGGAGGAGGCCGCTGAGATAGCCAAACCAGAAGTCTTTCCAGGCTTCAGGCAGATGGTGGAAGAGAGAGTCAACCTAGCTGATGCCTGTGTGACTCTGGAACAAAAGCAAAAGTTGAAACAAGTTTTCTTGGATTTCCAAGATCTCTTTGCGGTAGACTCATATGACTGTGGTCGCACCGACATCCACACAACAACAATCCCCACGGACCCTGGCATGACTCCTGTGTTTGTGAAGCAATATCGCTTGCCTCTCGCATCAATGGAGTCCCTTACTGAAATAATTAAGAACCTTGAGTCCCGGGGAATAATCCGTCCAGTCCACAGCACCTTCAATAATCCGGTGCTGGGAATATTGAAGCCAAACGGCCAGTGGAGACTCTGCGCCGACCTCAGGGAGCTCAACAAACGGGTCCATACTTCCCGATGGCCTCTGCCCTACATTGACCAAGGGCTGGCCCAGATCCAGGGGTCACAGGTATTCACTGCAATAGACCTGACCAATGGATACTGGACTGTGCCTGTCAGTAGGGAGGACCAATACAAACTGGCTTTTACCTTTGGGGGCCAGCAGTACACATGGACCCGGACTCCTTTCGGATACCTTAACTCCGGTAATGAATTCAACATTTTCCTACATAAGGCCATGCCCGACCTGGGTGCGAGGGGTAACCTGGCTTATGTAGATGATGTCCTCATCAAAAGTTCATCTGTGGAGGAACACATAGCGGAGATCCGTTATGTTCTGACGCAGTTGAGGGCCGCCGGAGCAAAACTTTCCTTTCAGAAAGCACAGTGGTGTAGAACCCGTGTTAATTTCTTGGGGCATGAGATTACTCCTCAGGGTCTCTGTCCCCAGGAAAAGAAAGTGGAAGCACTTCAGAAACTGAAAGACCCCACAACTCTGCGAGAACTAAGGAGCCTCCTTGGACTGACTAATTACAGCAGAAAGTTCATTGAGGGCTACGCAGAGATTACCAGACCCCTGATTCATCTCCTGAAGGGGGGGGTCAAGTGGGAATGGGGTCCAGAACAAGCCGAGGCGGTAAAACAACTCAAAAGAAGCCTCTCACAAGCGCCTTGCCTAGCTTACCCTGTCAGAAACAAGGAGTTCTTCCTGGAGACAGGGTTCTCTAATACGTGCTTGACGGCCGTATTATACCAAAAGCATGACAAGGTCAATAAAGTAATCTCCTATGCGAGCAAAACTTTATCTTCTGTGGAGGAAAAATTCAACGATTGTGAGAAGGCACTCCTGGCCACGGTGTGGGCATTGAAGAATTACCGCCCGTTTATCCAGGGGGAACACATCATAGTGGAGACTCCACACCAGCCTCTGCAATATCTCCAAAGTGACAGAATCCGGGCCGGAAATGTGAGTAATTCCCGAATTACTTCCTGGATTCTGTCAATGCAAGGCTTTCCTGTGGAGGTCAGATATGGCCAAAACAAGAAGAGTCCCCCTCGCGCAAGGTCTGGCTGACTTGCATGATTGTGCCAGAGAAAACTGTCTCGAGGACGAAAGTCTAAAAATAAAGGACAACACGGAGGCATACCTTAATTCCCCACACAAAGTCTTTGAAGAGGACAAGTGTGAGGGAATGCCCACTGTCTATGTGGATGGATGCTCTTACCATGTTGACAATGACGGGGAGAAAGAACTGGTGGCTGGCATAGGGAATGCATGGGTGAATGAGTCCCCAGAACCCTCCGCTGGATACAAAATTGGTCCCCGAAGTAGTCAGGTGGCAGAATTGATGGCTGTGCATCAGGCCATCCTCACTGCTGTCCAGCATCAACTCCACGAACTGGTCATAATCACAGATTCGGATTATGTACGGAACGGGTTCGTGGAGCACCTGGTTAATTGGAAAACCAGAGGCATGTTATGTGCTAACAACAAACCCTTGAAACATGGGAAGTTGATCCAAAACATTGATGATCTGGTCACCTCGAATGAGATGACCATCTATTGGAAAAAGATCAAGGGTCATTCCAAAGTAGAGGGACCAGACAAAACTGGAAACGACTTAGCTGATCAGCTGGCCAAAACCGGGGCCATCCAAGGGGATCTAATTGAGATTGAGTCCCTGTTGGGGGAAGTCCAGGTCACTGCTATCACTAGGTCCCAGACAAATGCTCACAATGATCTTTCAATTGCACAATGGAGTAAGGAGACCCCTGATGCTGATTTGATTACCACTCAGAAGGGGGATCCAATAATTGGTAAATTTTACCAACACCTTGAGGACCCTGAGAACTTTCCCCTGACGGATACCGATTACACTGGGAAAGAGGACCTAAGAGTGTTGATGAAATGTCCAAAAATGTTCCGAATCCAAGATGGTTTGTTGGTAAGGAAATCCAAAGCTGGCCACGATCAGTGGGTGGTTCCTACCTCATTCCGAAGCCTGATGTTAAGTCACGCCCATGATGCGGCCACCGCCGGTCATAGGGGGTTTCACACAACACTGGAAATCTTAAGAGAGGTTGCATAATGGCCACACATGGGGCAGGATCTCGACCAATACTTGAAGGGGTGTCTTGTGTGTGCACAATTTCAGCCATCATCCCTCACGCACCGTGCGCCTCTCCAAAAGAGGGGGATGACACTGCCATGGACAGATTTACAAATCGACTTTGTAGGCCCCGTGATTCGCTCTGCTAGGGGGAATAAGTACATGTTGACTGTGACATGCTTGTTTACCAAGTGGGTGGAATGTCTCCCAGCCCCAAACTGCAAGGCAGAAACTGCAGCTGCCCCGATGATAACCACATCTTTTCCCGTTTCGGTCTACCTCAAAGGATTGAGTCAGACAGGGGTAGCCACTTCACCAGTGAAGTAATGACAAAGATGTGGGAGATACTGGGGGTCAAAAGGAAGTTGCATATTGCTTACAGGCCAGCTTCTTCTGGGGCAGTAGAGAGATATAACCGAACCATTGTGAGCATATTAAAAAAGTTTGTGGCAGATTCTGGGCCAAGTTGGGATATCCGATTACCTCTGGTCCTAATGGCCATCAGATCTACCCCTTCATCTGCAACCAAAAAGTCACCATTTGAGTTGATGACTGGACGCAAGATGGTGCTTCCGCAGCATTTGCTCTACAGGACCCAAGAGCAGACACTGATAAATGCCTCCACTACTCATGAGTATGTGGAGAATTTAAGGAAACACCTTCAACATGCTTTTGCTTATGCTCAGCGGAATCTAGAAAGATCGGCTGATAGCATGAAGAGCCATTATGACCTGAAAACTTCCAGGAAGGAATATCAGGTGGGGGACCGGGTCTATCTATACAACTTCCAAAGAAACCAGGCAAAACAGCGGAAATGTTTGCCTACATGGAAGGGACCCTTTGAGATCATCGACAAGATCTCCCCTGTGGCCTACAAAATCCACATCCCCACAGGTCATTTGGCAGAGGGGGAAGACAAGTGGGTCCACATAAACCAGTTGAAATGTTGCCATCCCAGGCACACTCTGCAACAACTGGAGGAATCCTCTGGAATCCTAGCGGGTACTGTCTCAGACTAATTCAGTTCCAACCATAAAACATACCACATCTAGTCTCTAAAATATTGTGATTTGCATGAAACTGTCTCTTAGTTATACTGTTTTTTTTTCAAAATAAGAATGTAATGTTTCGTTATGATGAAATGCATATGCTGCCCCACTATCTCAACAGTGGGGGAAGAAATGTCCATGAATAGGTATTGCCGCTCTTCCTTTGTCGTCCTAGGAGAAAGAAAACCTGGAGACGGGCCAAGGAGGACGATCCGGAGACCGGGAGCAGAGACGCAACGGGCCCGGGGTACCGCCCAATATTCCCATCAGGACCGGCGAGGAGAACCGATCGATCCGACCGGATGGAGGAAAAGATGCTGAACTGTGCCATCTATTGGAAGAAGATGAGGAAACATCCCAGATCTTGCGGGTCCCACCAGTGAACGATCAGATGGCCACCGCAAGAAGGGGGGCTTGTGGGATGTATTTACCCATGCATCCGAGCCCTACCTCAAAACTGTGCAGTACTGACATGGAAAACATCATGATGGCCAGAGCTTCCCAGAAAATGCACAGGGAAATGCATGAAGAATAGGCTGCCACTCATTTTTGCCGATGTTATGGGCACAGAAGGACACTGCCTAAAACCACCATTGGACTACCCACACAGTAGTCTGAAACCATTGGGAATGGCAATGCTGATTGCCAAAAGCAAACCCATAACTGTTGGGAATTCATTTTCTTAAATCCCAAAAAGGGTGCAGTACCAGTACTCACCACTATCCAAAAGCCGGCATTTTAAAACAACACCAGATTTTACTTTTTGTAAAACTGTAAAACCCAGAGCATGCCAAAGAAAGACTTACTGAGAGGTGGATCCAATGTAAAGTTATATTCTGAAGTGACTTGAAGGTTTATAACAAGACTGGCTGAGCTGTGGATTTCAGCAGTTTAAGTAAATTTGGACTGAAAGACACTAAAAATCTAAGTGTTTAAATTGAATGAGTGACCTATTTCTGAGTGTCACATAGGTTGCAATTGTTTAAATGTCATAGTTTTGAACTTAGAATCAGCATTCTAGCTGCATATGTAAACATTGTCTTGACTTAAACTGGGTAACAAAAAGTGACATTTTATCTGAAACCTGGCTTAAGGAACTGAATTCGGCCCACCAGCCACCCCCATCAGGAGTGAAACTTGAGTCACAACTGTGTTCCCAGGCCTATCTGCCTTTTGCTGGCCACACTAAGGATATATAATAAACAAAAAAAATCAGGATGACGAGATCCAGACCAAGTTCTGTGTGTGTGTGTTTATTCGCATCAACACAGAAAGTTTCAAGTAATCAAGACAATTTATTTTACAGGTCTTTCGATAAGCACGAAAGGTACAATGTGAACGGACAAGGTTTAGTGATGAAAGGTGATAACACATATGTGTGTAGACCTCGAAACTGCAGAGGTCAAAACTTCAATCAAAAACAGATTTCCCACAGTTGGAAGGGGTAACAACCCTAGTAGGCAGGGAAAGGTGTGCTCTCAGACTTGCGTCAGTCCAAGGCATGATTAACACATGGTGCACACAACACAATTTACATGAAACGTACACAAGGGGGGTGGAGTTGTGACACAGGGATCGACACGGGGTGTGTTTCGGCCAAAAAAGAGGCTAGAATGGCGCCTGTCTTTGCGCTGGCCTTCGTCAGGAGATGCACCTATGGCGGTGCTGTCCGTTGTGTCTGTGAATAAAAACATATTGGTGAGGATCTCGGGAGTTTATTTACTAAGTACTGACTAGTATTTAATACGGGCAAAGTGGTGCCAGAGAGGTACACCATGTGGTGACTCTTGAGAACAGCGTACCTGCTATTGTGGTAGCAGGAGGCTGTTATGAGGGTCATCCAGGAAAAATGCAGGATTGACGGTGCATGAATGGCACTTGTTCTGTCGGCTGTCTCGGTGGACGGGCCGATTCGTCTCAGGGTCCCGTGCAACTGGTGTAGGCCGGGATAGGTCCTAAATCTGAGAAAGGACATAAAACGCGGGTAATGAAAACCCGGCTGTGTGTAAAGGATAAAAACCCACTGGGTGAAGGTGGTCCGAAAAAGGGCTCTAACCCCACTAGTGTGGTGGTGGTGCGGTGCTCGAGGCTACATGAGCAAGAAACCTGGGCTGTGTGCTCCTGGGTATGCCGAGGTGAGTGATGGTCGGCTAGGCAACATGACTAAGGTGGCCCTGGGATGACAGAGGTGCTTATTGTGAATAGACATCTGTCCAGGTGAAAGCTATGCCGGGCACGGGATTGTTGGTCGTGGGCTGCGTGTCGGTGCCTGGAATGGGAATTATCAGGAAAGTGGAGACTCGCTGGAGCAGGGGTGCGGTGAAGAGCTGGAGTAGGTAACTTACCGCAGTGAGCTCGCAGGTGCTGCGCTACGTAGTACCAGGACCTCTGGACGCCGTGGTTGTTGTGAGGAAGACAGAGTAGTGGTGCCTTATCAGCTAAGCTGGGCCTGACAGGGACCAATCCAAACTGGCGGAGGGCCTGGACGCGGGGGCCAATCGCGAGGGGCTGGTCGAGTGGGTCACGATCGCGTGGTGTAGTGGGAAATGTAGTTCCCTAGTGCCACCAGAATGGCGGCACAGCATGGAGTGATGCAGTGACAGGGACGGGTCATGTTCTATAGATGGAAAGAGGTGTTTGGTTAGAAATGTTTCCATTCGACAGTTATGTTCAGGCCGTTTCGTACTGTGTCCAATTTGTGTACCCATTTTTGCTCGAGTCTAGTGAGAGCCAAATTGATATCGCCACCCCGGCGTTGTGGCTGGAGTTGTTGGACCACCGTCCAGAACAACTGATCGTGGGTGTGTTTTGCCTTGGCGAAATGTTCAACTAGTGGCTTGTCTTCGACTTGGTTTTTGATACAGGACCTGTGTTCGTTAATCCTCTGTTTGATTGGTCTGATGGTTTTGCCAATGTAGACCAGTTGACAGGGGCACTTGATGGCGTAGATAATGAATCTACTTTCGCAGTTCGTATGGCTGTTCAATTTCCAAGTGAGATTATTGTGGACAAAAGTTTTGCTGTTTTTGGTGAAGCGACATGCGACACATTGTCCACAACTGAAGTGTCCCACCACGGGTGGGAGATTCCACAAGGTGGAGGTAGGTCTGTTTGGTTCCAGGAAGGTGTGTACCAGTGTGTCTCTGAGGTTTTTGTTTTTCTTGAAAGCGAATAGAGGTTTTTTGGCTAGGCTCCCATCGTTTTTGATCAGATGCCAATGTTTATTGATGGTGTTCTTTATGAGATTGCTAATTGGGTTATATGTAGTGACACAGACAACCCATTCTAGCCTCTTTTTTGGCCGAAACACACCCCGTGTCGATCCCTGTGTCACAACTCCACCCCCCTTGTGTACGTTTCATGTAAATTGTGTTGTGTGCACCATGTGTTAATCATGCCTTGGACTGACGCAAGTCTGAGAGCACACCTTTCCCTGCCTACTAGGGTTGTTACCCCTTCCAACTGTGGGAAATCTGTTTTTGATTGAAGTTTTGACCTCTGCAGTTTCGAGGTCTACACACATATGTGTTATCACCTTTCATCACTAAACCTTGTCCGTTCACATTGTACCTTTCGTGCTTATCGAAAGACCTGTAAAATAAATTGTCTTGATTACTTGAAACTTTCTGTGTTGATGCGAATAAACACACACACACAGAACTTGGTCTGGATCTCGTCATCCTGATTTTTTTTGTTTATTATATGTTTACCTACCTGGGTAAATCAGGACCCCGCCAGGTGCCCTACCATTTATATTCTATTTAGCACAACCCACGGTTGAAGGGCTATTACAATTCCATAGGAACAGATTCCTTCATTGTGTCCTACTACGCACCAACAACATGGACAAAGTCAACATCGTGTCCTACACGGATGAATACTTCCGCAAACTAATGGGCACCCCCACCACCCTTGGATCAGAAGGCGGACCCATCGCACAAGGTGCCAATAAAGACGAACTAGACACCATTCTTCAAAAAAAGAAAAAACTGATACGAACAGAAATGCATGGAACTTTTATGCTAGAATACTTAAAAGCGGGCATCATCCCGGAAGGATTACAAATCAAAAACATCCCCAGGGTATTCACAGACAACCCCAAATTTAAAGTAAACTTCAGCGGCGTGGGAAACAAATGCAGCCGAGATTGGATCATCCTAATAATCGACACAGCCCAGGAAGAATGCAAAAAACAGGGAGAAGAGCTGGCAACCCTGGAAAAGAAATTTGTGGAAGACAACACCGTCAACGACGCAAAACAAAAATTGGAGAAACTAGAAGAAGAGGTGGCGAAATTCCACCAACTCACGGTCGAACGAAAAGTACAAAAATTCAGAAAGGACCTTAATAATTACGCTGAAGACAAAACATATCCCTATCTCAAAGAAGCGTACTACAGCGATCTCCAACAACAACAAAAATCCAACTACAATAAACGCAACCGCATGGTGAATTTCTCAGGCAGCTCAGGATCCTCAAGCGGCAGCACACCTGGTTCACCCGGAGGCACAAGAGACCCAGGCCCACCCCAACAACACCCGTTTTTTCAACGAGGGGGCCAACGGGGCCGACCGAAGAGACGCCCACAAACGGGGCAGTATATGAGGACCCGCCAGTGGTACTCGAACCAGCCTTAGCACCCATCCCCATCTTTAATTTATCCACTAGACCCTGGCCCATACAGAACAGACCCTTCTGGAGAAAGGTCTATCTTTTGTTCCAGCCACCAAAGCAGACCCGTTCTCCACAGAAGCAGAACTCAGACGTTTCTTTCGAACTTTGAGATTAAAATACTTCTTCGAGGTACATTTACCCAACAAACAGGACAGAGCATACAACGGCACTCCAGCACCTGAGAGAGACAAGGAGAATACGACAGGTTTTAAACCTAAATCCACCTTCATGCCTCCACCTCATACGATCCCGAGTGAATTCGAAACATTTGAAAAAATGGTCATGAACACCGTTAATATCGGCATTAGAAAGAACAACTTCTATCAGGACAACCTGAAACGAGCGGAGAGAAAGTCCCTGAAGGACCTCCACCAAGACACCACTATCACTATAAAGCCAGCAGATAAGGGAGGGGGCATCGTTATCATGAATACCACAGACTATAACCAGGAGTGCCAACGACTCCTTAACGACCAAACTTCATACAAAATGCTAAACAGAGACCCCACAGAACGCCTTCAGGAAGAGATCCTCAACCCCACAAAACACGCCGAAGACGAGGGCTGGATCTGCCAAGAAGAACGGGCGTTCCTTAACAAAACCCATCCGAGGACTCCGGCTTTTTACATCTTACCGAAAATACACAAACATGCTACGAAACCTCCAGGGAGACCCATAGTCTCCGCATGTGACTCACTGCTGGAACCTTTATCCCTGTACACAGACTTCTTTATGAAACCCTTCATCGGAAAAATGGCATCCTACCTCAGAGATAGCACGGAAACCATCAAGGTCCTAGACACCATACAGCTCTCGACAGACTCCATACTGGTCACCATGGATGTCGAGGCACTATACACCTCGATCCCACAGCTGGAAGGATTACAAGCCTTGGCCATCTGCCTCGAAAAAAGGACAGACGTCTCCTCCGTACCTACCAACTTCCTGCTCGAATGCATCCGCATTGCGATGGGCGAAAACTTCTTCCTTTTTGGCCAACAATTGTACCAACAAATCAAAGGCGTGAGCATGGGGGCCACTTTCGCTCCGGACGTCGCCAACTTATACATGGCTCAGTATGAAGAGGATCATATCTATCACAACGACAACCCATACAGAACACACATCAAGATCTGGCGCCGCTACATTGACGACGTACTACTAGTCTGGGAAGGAAGCAAAGACACACTTTTAGCCTTCCACCAATGGATCAACACACGCAACAACCACATTAAGTTTACCATCGAGTGGGACTACCAATCCATCAACTTTCTAGATCTTCACATCTATAGATCCGGAGAGAAATTGAAAACGGAACTCTTTAGAAAACCCACGGACAGAAACACTCTGCTTCACTTCTCGAGCTACCACCCTCAAGGATTGAAGTACAATCTCCCATACAGCCAATTCCTTCGCATCCGCAGGAACTGCTCCGACACAGAAAAATTCAAATACCATGCGCAACAACTACAAAAACGTCTCGGAGAAAGGGGCTACCCTAGAAAATCCATCAGGAGCGCCAAGAAAAGAGCAGCCAACACGGATCGCTCGGTCTGCCTCACCACGAGAGAAAAAGATCCCATCAACAGGGTTGTCTGTGTCACTACATATAACCCAATTAGCAATCTCATAAAGAACACCATCAATAAACATTGGCATCTGATCAAAAACGATGGGAGCCTAGCCAAAAAACCTCTATTCGCTTTCAAGAAAAACAAAAACCTCAGAGACACACTGGTACACACCTTCCTGGAACCAAACAGACCTACCTCCACCTTGTGGAATCTCCCACCCGTGGTGGGACACTTCAGTTGTGGACAATGTGTCGCATGTCGCTTCACCAAAAACAGCAAAACTTTTGTCCACAATAATCTCACTTGGAAATTGAACAGCCATACGAACTGCGAAAGTAGATTCATTATCTACGCCATCAAGTGCCCCTGTCAACTGGTCTACATTGGCAAAACCATCAGACCAATCAAACAGAGGATTAACGAACACAGGTCCTGTATCAAAAACCAAGTCGAAGACAAGCCACTAGTTGAACATTTCGCCAAGGCAAAACACACCCACGATCAGTTGTTCTGGACGGTGGTCCAACAACTCCAGCCACAACGCCGGGGTGGCGATATCAATTTGGCTCTCACTAGACTCGAGCAAAAATGGGTACACAAATTGGACACAGTACGAAACGGCCTGAACATAACTGTCGAATGGAAACATTTCTAACCAAACACCTCTTTCCATCTATAGAACATGACCCGTCCCTGTCACTGCATCACTCCATGCTGTGCCGCCATTCTGGTGGCACTAGGGAACTACATTTCCCACTACACCACGCGATCGTGACCCACTCGACCAGCCCCTCGCGATTGGCCCCCGCGTCCAGGCCCTCCGCCAGTTTGGATTGGTCCCCGTCAGGCCCAGCTTAGCTGATAAGGCACCACTACTCTGTCTTCCTCACAACAACCACGGCGTCCAGAGGTCCTGGTACTACGTAGCGCAGCACCTGCGAGCTCACTGCGGTAAGTTACCTACTCCAGCTCTTCACCGCACCCCTGCGACAGCGAGTCTCCACTTTCCTGATAATTCCCATTCCAGGCACCGACACGCAGCCCACGACCAACAATCCCGTGCCCGGCATAGCTTTCACCTGGACAGATGTCTATTCACAATAAGCACCTCTGTCATCCCAGGGCCACCTTAGTCATGTTGCCTAGCCGACCATCACTCACCTCGGCATACCCAGGAGCACACAGCCCAGGTTTCTTGCTCATGTAGCCTCGAGCACCGCACCACCACCACACTAGTGGGGTTAGAGCCCTTTTTCGGACCACCTTCACCCAGTGGGTTTTTATCCTTTACACACAGCCGGGTTTTCATTACCCGCGTTTTATGTCCTTTCTCAGATTTAGGACCTATCCCGGCCTACACCAGTTGCACGGGACCCTGACACGAATCGGCCCGTCCACCGAGACAGCCGACAGAACAAGTGCCATTCATGCACCGTCAATCCTGCATTTTTCCTGGATGACCCTCATAACAGCCTCCTGCTACCACAATAGCAGGTACGCTGTTCTCAAGAGACACCACATGGTGTACCTCTCTGGCACCACTTTGCCCGTATTAAATACTAGTCAGTACTTAGTAAATAAACTCCCGAGATCCTCACCAATATGTTTTTATTCACAGACACAACGGACAGCACCGCCATAGGTGCATCTCCTGACGAAGGCCAGCGCAAAGACAGGCGCCATTCTAGCCTCTTTTTTGGCCGAAACACACCCCGTGTCGATCCCTGTGTCACAACTCCACCCCCCTTGTGTACGTTTCATGTAAATTGTGTTGTGTGCACCATGTGTTAATCATGCCTTGGACTGACGCAAGTCTGAGAGCACACCTTTCCCTGCCTACTAGGGTTGTTACCCCTTCCAACTGTGGGAAATCTGTTTTTGATTGAAGTTTTGACCTCTGCAGTTTCGAGGTCTACACACATATGTGTTATCACCTTTCATCACTAAACCTTGTCCGTTCACATTGTACCTTTCGTGCTTATCGAAAGACCTGTAAAATAAATTGTCTTGATTACTTGAAACTTTCTGTGTTGATGCGAATAAACACACACACACAGAACTTGGTCTGGATCTCGTCATCCTGATTTTTTTTGTTTATTATATGTTTACCTACCTGGGTAAATCAGGACCCCGCCAGGTGCCCTACCATTTATATTCACACTAAGGATATGCCATCTCTCTGATAATTGAATTAAGGGGAGCCCCCACAGAATACAGGAGCTCTGAACAAAGCCCAGTCCTGACTCAGGCAAATGTTTTATTGCAGATGTCGTAAAAGTAGCTTCCTCCTGAAGCAAAGGGGAGGGGCACTGCCTGTGAGAGCAAGCTGGCTTGGCAGAACTGGAAAAACCAGAAATTCAACCTTGTGCTGGTGGAAAACCACACCCCTTTGGGGCCAGAACATAACTCTAAAAAGATGAATAACTCATAGAGCGGACATGTGAAAATTTTATAAATGATGCCATAATTCTTGTGATTTTTCTGCCCACATTTTAAGATGTTTTTAGAACCAGTGGTATGTTCAGGGGGGTTTTAGCGGAAAAGAGGATATTACTCAAAATGTGTGCATGTGAAAAATCTGACACTTCATCAACTAATGTCCACACTCCTTGCGCACATGTGTGTAAATTGGGGGTAATGTCCGGTATTGCAAACCAGTTAAAAAGTGCAAAATATTGCCATTTCTGAATGCAAGCTCCCAGGAAGAGCAGAGTTTGAACAGGGTATACCTCCTGTAATGCATGATGGGTGCATGTAATTTTAAACAATATGTACCTCTGCAAATATGTATTTGGTTCAAATCTAGATTTGTGTGCAAGTTGACAGGAGGAGTGGACTTTCTGCAGGCTGTAAAATGACATCCCTCTGACACAACTTAGCTCCCCCAATCAGGGGAGAAATGAAAGCTTGGCCAATGATAAGTGGAGAGGGGTAGGGTCTAGTGATGCTGCACACACACCCATAAAAAAAACACATAAAAGCAGACAGACAGGACAGGTAGGGACCTTCAAATCCATTTGCTGCGGGACGCTCTGCTGGAAAACCCATACTTTACCTCCATCAATCTCTAGAGAAAGCTGTGCAGAAAGATCCAGACTTTAAATCCCTCAATCTTCAGAATCCAGAGAGAGAGCAGACCCAGATCACTGTGAAGTGCAGAGACCAGAGTCCAGTCTAAAACCTGACCAGATCCGTGGCGAGGCCCATTTAACTCAAGAATATAGTGTGAGTACCTAGAAAACTGTGCAGAACCAATCTCTTAGTTAAAATAATATAATCCAAGCTATTTTAATCTAAGTAGAACTGCCTCCTAACTGTCACCTGTCATTTGCAAAGCTGTCACTTGTCATTTTCTAGTTGCAAGCTGCACTTGTCTTTTTGAACTTTAAAATCTCGAATCTGAAAACCGACCTTTATTTAATCGCTCATATCTCCGTGACCGTTTGTGCTAGAGACTTGCAGTAACTTTCCTCTGAAAGCTGAGAATCGTGGCTTTTCTACGAACCTAGAACTGCATTCCTACCCCCTATAGTTTTGCCGCAATCGTGAATAACGCACTCGCGATTTGCCAATTTCTTCACGTGTAAAAATCTGCTGCTGCTTGCCTTTCAGTTGCCAAAAATTTGTTTAACCTGCTAGTTACACCCTAGATCCTCGCTAAAGTGAGCCTGGACTAATATTAACTAGATACCACTCACCCTGAACCTCTAGAGGGAATTAAAAGCATTTTAGCATATTTTTTTCTTCATTTCCAGCACATTTAAAAGCATTTGGGCCTGTGTTTTCAACTTCTGTAGTCTAAGTTGCTGGGGTGAACTGAATTACATTTGATTGCATTTCTGAGAACTGTGTGCTTTCCTTCCATTTCCTTGCATTGCATAAAGGGGGGGTGAATTGTCCAAGAAAGTGATTACATTGTCTTTTGCTGAAATCCTATCAAGTTATTTTCTGTACTGCATTTCATTCCACATTGCATCCATTGGAAACCATAAAAGTATTGTTGCTATCTTATCCATCCTATAACCACTCATCATTGATTATAAAGAAGTGTGCTAGTGCCAGATTCTCCGTTGTTAATCTTTATCATACCAGATTAAGTGTGATATCCAATTATTAATTTATTATAAAGCGTGATATAGATATATATTGCTTTACTTCTCAAATAAACCTTTTAACTTGCAAAACAGAACTACTTCTTGGCTCAGTGGGGTCAGGGGGATTCTGAGAGAGGGGTGTTATATAGGGGTAGTCATCCAGAACGCATGAACTGGACAAAGATATATCAATAAGGGTTTTCATTCAGTATTATAGACTAGGTGTTGACTTAGCTGTAGTGTTGAATTGAATCCTCTTACATGACGCATCTAGCATTATATAAGCTCAAAACTTAGGCTAAGACAGTGTGATCTTGCATGAATCGATTTGATGAGTGTTTATTTGCCCTGCTTTATTTCTTGAGATTAAGGTAGTATTTTACCATCTGCTTTGAATCTGTCCGGTTATTTGCTCTGAAATAGTTTACTGGTAATTCCATCTAGCACAACAGATGCTTCAAGGTGATACAGCACAGCATTGAGTCCATCTTCTCGGTCCTTGGTTGGGTTATTAGCCTCAAATTGGAATACACTACAGAGGAGGTCAACAAGTAGGCAATACCATGCTCATTTTTCTGGGGTTATCATATCAGTTTCATCATCTTGTTTACTTGGAATTTACCATATCCATCGTTATATATCATCCTAGTACTATTTTCAAATTTACAATAAACAAGCTGCTGGAATTAAATAATGGACATGGTTCCTTTCACTTGCATACCCTTTATAAACTTAAATCCACGAACACCAAGATATTTATCAATCAAAGCCTGCTCTGTGTGCTGGCCTGATTAATGCAAGATCGGTTGTTAAGAATGCAGCTGCACTTAATGACCTTATTGAGACTCAAAAATTAGATGTGATTTTCCGTTCTCAAATCTGGTTTACTACCAGTGCTGTTACTCATTTTTATCTCTGGAACACGGGAACTTCCAAATCAAATCACTCAACCGTGATACCCAGAATGGGTGGGGGGGGGGTTGAACTGCCATTATTGCCAGGCCTTCATTGGTACTGTCCAATTTGCATTTTTCGGACTGGGATGAGACTTCCCAAATATATGCTTGCAATATGTCACTATAATCTACCTACTCCTATCAGTTCTTATCTACAGGCATCCCGACTCTAGCAGTTCCTTTTTTAAAAAAAATCGAGAACCCTTCATTACTTAACTTGATTATTCTTAGAAGTTTCATTATCTGGTGAGACATCCTTCATGACCCAGATTGTGTCAAACTTAATGAATGAAATTCTCCAGTCCCACAATCTTTCGCGCCTAATGACCTCTGCCTATCATAAATGTGGTCACTGTTTGACCTTTAAACAATTTTAAATCTAAACTATATCCTATCAGGACACTATCCCAGTCATGTGGTCTGATCATCACATCACAACCTGTAATCAGACAGATGAGGCCAGACAACACAAAGCTTCCCTGTCCACTGATATTATTTGCATAGCATGAAAGACCTTAACATGATTACAGGCATGCAAATACCATCCATTCCTTTTAACCCACATTTTAATTGTGAAGACTTTTCACTCCAACATGTCGATTCTACATCAAGTCTGTGACTTGAATGCGATCTTAAATCCAGGAGCAAGTAAAATAAAGAATAATAAGTGGTATACTGAATCATTAAGGGCCCTAAAGTAAGTATCGAAAGAAGGAATAAATCAGGCTTGAATCTAGAGATCCTCTTGACCACCAACCAGGCTGCCAAAAGAAGCATTGAACCTATATAAAAAGGGCATTATATCAGCTAAGTCCTTTTTCCTTCAGAACCAGATACACATTGCCGATAATAGACTAAAGGAACATTTTGAAGTAATAAATAACTTAGTTAACACCCCAATGTATATCGCACAGCCTATTCCCCGCTCTTGAATTGGCCAATGATTTGAATTAGTTCTTCAACAAGAAAGTTAACTCTATTCCATTGAATAGGGACTCAACTCCCCAACATTCAATCCTCTATGCCAGATTCCAACTTCATGACACGCACCGTTCTGACATCACCAGAATTCATTTTTACCTCGCTTACCCCTGAGGAAATAAGCATTCTAATTTTTAAACTAAAACCCACAAACAAGTATGATCATATTCCAGCCTGTCTTGCCAAACAGCATGGCCACTTACTGTCCGAATTTGACACTGCTGTTTTCAACGTTTCCTTAGCACAAGGCATTGTGCCAAAGGATCTCAAAAGATCCCAACTCCTTTGCTCAAAGAAAACCCTTATTGGACCTTAACTTGCTCTGTAATTTCCGCCCTATTGCAGGCCTGTTATGATACTTGAGAACATAGTCACTTCACAACTCCAAAACCTTCTTGAAGAACATGGTATTCTCGACACATGCCAGTCTGGCTTCAGGCCCTGTCATGGCACTGAAACAGCTCTTGTGGCTCTGTGGGATTTCATTTTGAGGTCTGCCAATTAGGGTGATTTTAGCATGCTCCTAATGCTTGACCTATCGGCAGCATTCGATAGTTGATTTTGATATTCATATTTCCTGATTAGCCAAAGTTTCTCTGGTGTCTGAAGATTCGCTGAAGTACAAATGAAAACGTATTGTTCTGATTCCAGAAGGAGTGCACGACAAGTGCTGTTTGGACTGCTTGGAATGTTGCTACTTTGTTTTTGTGTTGCTGGGCGGACCACTTCTCGGGTGACACCTATTCTATAAAAAACACTCTAGTTGGAATGGAGCGCCCGCGGAGTGCACGAGTGCTGTTTGCACTGTTTGGAATTTTGCTACTTTGTTTTTGTGTCTTTCTGAGCAGACCGCTTCCAGTGTCAACTGTTTGGTCAGTTTCAGAATTTTCACATTTTATCAAGCCACAAAAAAAATCCGATTTGTCTTACATTTTACCACATGTGATAATGTGAATCAACGCCTGCAGTAAAATAGGCTTAGCACCTGTTGTTAGCTCATTGAGGTCCAATAACTAATAGACCTAATAAGAATGCTAATTCAATTTGTTTTTCTCGTTTATGGCTTTATAAAATGTTACATTCAGAAAATGACCAAACAGTTGCATTATATTGTATTCCTTTATAGTGGCTTATACTTCAACATGGATAAAATGCATTTCATTAGAGAGCTTGCACACATTAAATAGCTTTTCTAATAATAAGCTTCAGTTACACATGTGTTACTGGCTGGCCAGCCCAGAGTCTGATGAGGTAACCATGGATGTTACTCTCACAATCCTTGGCAGTTAGGAGACTTATCTTAACAGAAGCTCATTTCATAAATGGGAGTCCATGTAAAATATAGATTGTGAATTACTTTAAAAAAGCAAACCTATTTGTTTCACAAAATCTGTAAGCATTTCTCGCATACATTGCACACTAATCTGATGGCGATATTCCCCGACTCAGATAGGACAGGAGAATTCTTATCACGTCCACTGCCTTTTTGCCTGGAATGAACGAGTCAGCCTTTCAACTCCCCCAACCTCAGCCAGAGATAAGGGCCCTGTAGTCAGCTCTCTCTCTCTCTGCCAGTACTTCTGCTTCCTGCCCCAGTGAGTGGGTGAATGACACAGCCCCCTCTGCCTCAAGCCTTTTTCTCAAACTCATGTGCCATTCTAAGAGAACCTCCCCTTGACATAACAGCCCATTAAATAGCACGTGATTTCCTTTGTGCCTTTGACAGAGATTCAAACTGCAGCACTGAAGAGAAAAATATTACATCCATCCAACGCTATTTCCTCCTTCATAAATGAACAATGGAGGCAGTTTGAATAAATCAACCTGTATCTCAACCATGTCACGTATTTACTGCAGAACAAACCTAATTCTACATTTCCAGTTGGCTTTGCAGAGATCAAATATCTTAACATTTTATGAAATGGGCCACTTTGCCCCTATGCACCATTGTTTTGCACTCATAAGCAATAGCCTAAATTGCATTGAATATTAGTAGGGGAATATGTTATTGGGTCCTGGAATGTTAGTAGAATTAGTATGTTATTTTACTTTCAATGCATTTGGTCCATTATTGTGGTGCAAATGATAAAACATGTGGTGCAGGGTCAAAATCAAATTGGCTGGCATGTTCTTTTTGCGTTATAATACTGACATCTATTAGACACAGCTTGAGGCTCATACATGAGTCTCACAAACTTGGCGCTAGTTATAATTCAGACCTTTGCTAAACTGTGGATGATGAAATTGGGAGCTACCTTGTTAAAATTCAGGATAGGGAAAAGTGTTTCCCTATACTTCCCTACATTCCATTGTTCATTTATGAAAAAGGAGGAACAGAGCTGGATGAATATAACATTTTTCTCTTCAGCGCTGCAGTTTGAATCTTGGTCAAAGGCACAAAGGAAATCACGTGCTTTTTAATGGGCTGAATTGTCAAGGGGAGGTTCTCTGTGAATGACACATGAGTTTGAGAAAAAGGCTTGAGGCAGAGAGAGCTGGGTCATTCACTCACTCACTCAACTCACTGGCGAAAGTAGCAGAAGGACTGGCAGAGAGAGAGAGCTGACTACATGGCCCTTATCTCTGGCTGACTTTGGGAGGTTGAAAGGCCGACTTATTCGTTCCAGGCAGAAAGTGAGGAGATGTGATAAGAATTCTCCTGTCCTATCCTGTCCGAGCTGAGTCATGGAATATCGCCAACAGATTTAGGTAATTATACAGTAATTGAGGCACGTGTAATATACGTGAGAAATGCTTACAGGTTGTGTGATTGAAATAAGTTTGTTTTTTTAAAGTAATTCACAATCTATATTTTACATGGACTTCTATTTATGAAGTGGGCTTTTGTTAAGATAACAGTCTAACTGCCAAGGATTGTGAGAGAAACATTGAAGGTTCCCTCATCAGACTGTGCGCTGGCCAGCCAGCAACAAATATTTAAGGGAAGCTTATTATTAGAAAAGATATTTAATGTGTGCGAGCTCTCTAATGAAATGCATTTTATTTATGTTCAAGTATAAGCCACTGTAAAGGAGTACAGTATAATGCAACAGTTTGGTCATTTTCTGAATGTTAACTTTTTATAAAGCCACAAAGGAGAAAAACAAATTGGATCATCATTCTTATTATGTGTCTTAGTTCATAGACTGAGGACAAACAGGTTGTAAGCCTATTTTACTACAGGTGGTAAATAACATTACCACATGTGGTAAAACGTAAGATAAATCTTTTTTTGTGGCTTTATAAAATGTTAAAATTATGAAAAATGACCAAACCGTTGACACTAGAAGTGGTCTGCTCAGAAAGACACAAAAACAAAGTAGCAAAATTCAAGCAGTGCAAACAGCACTCGTCGTGCACTCAGTCTGGAATCAGAATAATATGTTCCCATTTGTACTTTTTTGGTTCTATTCAAAAGAAAATAAACAAACCACTTCAGCGAATCTTCAGACAGAGAAACTTTGGCTAATCAGGAAATATGAATATCAAAATCAACTATCGAACGCTGCCAATTGGTCAAGCATTACGAGCATACTAAGATCACCTTAATTGGCAGACCTCAAAATGAAATCCGACAGAGCCCCAAGAGCTGTTTCAGTGCCATGACTTGGCCTGAAGCCAGACTGGAATGTGTCAAGAATACCATGTTCTTCAAGAAGGTTTTGTAGTTGTGAAGTGGCTATTTTATCAAGTATCATAACAGGCCTGCAATTAGAGAGCATGTTAAGGTCCAATGAGGGTTTTCTTTGAGCAAAGGAGTTGGGATCTTTTGAGATCCTTTGGCACAATGCCTTGCACCAAGGAAACATTGAAAAAAGCATTGTTAA
This sequence comes from Ambystoma mexicanum, assembly GCF_040938575.1. Classification (NCBI taxonomy): domain Eukaryota; kingdom Metazoa; phylum Chordata; class Amphibia; order Caudata; family Ambystomatidae; genus Ambystoma; species Ambystoma mexicanum. The sequence goes on along the minus strand of NC_090924.1, from coordinate 119,179,043 downwards.
AATCGCACAGTAAGTGGCATGCTGTTTGGCAAAACAGGCCGGAATATGATCCTAATTTTTTGTGGGTTTTAGTTTAAAAATTTGAATGCTTATTTCCTCAGGGCTAACCGAAGTAATGAAATATTCTGGTGATGTCAGTACGGTGGGTGTCATGAAGTTGGAATCCTGCATAGAGGATTGAATGTTGGGAAGTTGAGCGTCCATATTCAATAGAATAGAGTTAACTTTCTTCATGAAGAACTCAATCAAATCATTGGCCAATTAAAGAGAGGGGGATGAAATAAATGGGGGCGGGGGGGTTAACCAAGTTATTTAATACTTCAAAAGATTCCTTCAGTCTATTATCAGCAATGTCTGTCTGGTTCTGAAGGAAAAAGGACTTAGCTGATAGAATGCCCATTTTATACAGGTTCAATGCTTCTTTCAGCAGCCTGGTGGTCAAGAGGATCTCTAGATTCAAGCCAGGTTTTTTCCTTCTTTCGATACTTACTTTAGGGCTCTTAGCGATTCAGTGTACCACTTATTACTCTCGTTTGTTTTACTTGCTCCTTTATTTAAGAAGCTCATTCAAGTCACAGACTTGATGTAGAATCGACATGTCGGAGTGAAAAGTCTTCACAATTAAAATGACGGTTAAAAGGAATCAGTCTGGATGATATTTACATGCCTGTAATCATGTTAAGGTCCTTCATGCTATGCAAATATTATCAGTGGCCAGAGTAGCTTTTTGTTGTCTTGCGTGATCTGTCTGAATACAGAAGGTGATGATCAGACCACGCGACTGGGATAGTGTCCTGATAGGATATAGTTTGACCTTTAAACAATACTAAATCTTAACAGTGACTACATTTATGAGAGGCATAGTTCATGAAGAGTGAAAGATTGTGGGACTGGAGAATTTAATTCATTAAGTTTGATGCAGTCTGTGTCATCAAGGATGTCATAACAGTTATTAGTATCCGGCGAGAGTCAAGCAGAATGCAACACGTATTCTGATTGGCTCTCGCCGGGTCCTTACCCGGCCGAGAATCCTCCGATTCTCGGCTGGGACTCCAGCTGCCTTGTCCTCGGCGGGTGGGCGTGGCAGCCCCTCAGCCAATGAGGAGGCTCGAAGCGGGGCCATCACCGCTCCGAGCCTCCCCACGGCTGAGAGGCTGCCTCCGCCCCCCCCGCTGGGGACTCGGGTAAGCTTTTTTTTCCCCCTTCCCTCCCTCCTCCCTACCCCACCCCACTTACCTTCTTGCTCCTGCGTCCCTGGTGGGGAATGATGGCAGCCTCCAGCAGTGTGGAGACTCTGCGCCTCCACACAGCTGGAGGCTTCCATCGTCCCCTGGCAGGGACGATAGTACTTTTTTTTTTTTCTCCGCCCCGCCCTCCCAACCCAACTTACCTTCTGCTTCTTTTTTTTTCGGGAGCGGACGCGCTGGGAACACTTGTGTTCCCAGCGCGTCCGCTCCCGAAGGCCGCCATGGAAAGAGAAAACAGACTCCCGTTTTCCCTTTCCCGGCGGCCATTTTCTTGTTCGTTTTTTTTTTTTTGTCCCGAAACGCTCCGGCTTTTCGGGACAGAAAAAAATGCTTTTAGTGCCCCGGTCATGCATATAATGCGGGCCGGGGTACTAATAGCAATATGAACCTCGCAGTGGGGGGCATTACCGACTCTGGCAATGCCCGGGGCCTTCGTTAACTATGGGCCCCGGGGCATTACTTGAGTCGGTAATGCCCCCCGCTGCTCGGATCATATTGCTTAATTGAAACTTCTAAGAATAATGAAGGGCTTCTGTGCCAAGGAAAAGCTAACTTGATTAATCTATCGATTTACTAAAAAAAGAACCGCCAGGGTCGGGATGCTGGTAGCAAAGAACTAACTGATAGGAGTAGGTAGGTGATAGAGAGAGATTGCAAGCCTATATTTAGGAAGTCTCATCCCAGTCCAAAGAATGCAAATTGGACAGTACCAAAGAAGGGCTGACGATAATGGCGGTAGCCTCCTGCCCCCACCCCTTCTGGGTTTCACGGCTCAGCGATTCAATTTGGAAGTTGCCGGGTACCAAAGATGAAAATGAGTAACAGCACTGGTAGTAAACCAGATTTCAGTAGATAAAAACATATTTAATTTCTGAGACTCAATAAGGTCATTAAGTGCAGCTGCATTCTTAACAACCGACCTTGCATTAATTAGGCCAGCACACAAAGCAGGCTTTGATTGATAAATATCTTGGTGTTCGTGGATTTAAGTTTATAAAGAGCACGCAAGTAAAAGGAACAGTGTCCATTATTTAATTCCAGAAGCTTGTTTTTTGTATATTTGAAAATAGTACTTGGATGATATAGAACGATGGATCTGGTAAATGCAAGTAGAAAAGATGACGAAACTCACAAGATAACCCCAGAAAAATGAGCATGGTATCACCTGCTTGTCCACCTCCTCTGTCGTGCATCCCAATTTGAGGCTAATAACCCAACCAAGGACCGAGGAGGTGGACTCAATACTGTGCTGTAGCACCTTGAAGCATCTGTTGTGCTAGATGGAATTACCAGTAAAATATTTCAGATCAAATAACCGGACAGATTTAAAGGATATGGTAAAATACTGCTTTAATCTCAAAGTAAAGCAGGGCAAATAAACACTCATCAAATCGACTCATTCAAGATCACACTGTTTTACCATTCGTTTTGAGCTTATATAATGCTAGATGCGCCATCTATGTCGTCATCCTACGTGACAAACAGAAACCTATCGATGGGTGGGATTGGATTAGCTGATCATCTCTACTTATAGAAATCGTATGTATTAGCTCAGAGTGTGTCTCACAGATAAGAGACCACAAATGAATCTAATTCTATACACGTGGTGTCGGGTACTCGTCATAGCAGGATATGTGGCAGCAAAATAATATTTTGCAAAATTGTATGTAAAATTGCATAGCTGGCTATTCTAATTAGTTGGCAACACAAATCCAACCTTGGATATGCGGCTTGTTAGCAGTACTTACATAGAAACGAAACCCAGGTGGTTGGCGATGCGTCAGCTCTCCCCTTGTTTCCAAATTAGGCCACCCTCTCTCATCCGTAGGCCTCATGCCAATGCCTTCTGTTTGAAGTCTGCACTGTCTCGGGCCATTCGAGTGAGTATAGGTGCACTGCTGTTTTACCTCCAGGCCTAGCGAATAGCCCTTATTTGAGAGCTCCTCATAAAGTGTTGCAAGACCATCAGTCGCGCCTTGAAACACTTGTGTATAGGCGCGCTATAAATAAAATATCATAGATCATATCAATTTTTTCATTTCGATAGTGCATTTAATACCATTTGATTCAATTATGCTGGGTGCAGTTCACCTTTTAGCCTTTAGAGACTTGCTCACTCTATCCCATGTTGACTTTATTCCCTTTTAATTATCCAATATTTGGCATCAGTCAATGTTTTTGTTCCCTCCTAATCTTTGGGGAATATGTCCTTGCACATGGTCTGCTCATTAGTCTCCCTTCGTGCTTCTCCCTTCATCTCTCAAAATAGCATCCTTGGTTAAAGCCTATGTGCTCCTCAATTTCGCAAGGAAAACAGCTTTTTTTATCTTTCCATGTTAAGATTCTGGGCTCCTATGTTGAGGTAGTTGGGTTGATTGACATATAAGAGGTAATATTCAACGTTTAGGACTACCATCAGAACAATATGGATGACGGCATAAGCAAACTGCTATGTATTCTTTCCACCTTGCGTTTCAGCATATTTACAGTTATTGACCAGTGAGTCACTTGATTCTTCTTTGTATTCATAAACACTGCATCATGGAGTACATGTTTCTCTTAGTGCTCCAATTACATTGTCATTCTTATGTATTTTCATATTGTTTCAACATAGGTTCATATATCTTCTTTAGGAAACTTTTTTTGTTGTTATTAGACTTTGTTTAACGTACATCCATGTCGCGCATCATTTTATCCAGGCTGCATTTTCGACAGCCGGCAAAGGACGTCCTTTTTGGTAGTTTTTCATATCGTCTTTCATATAATCGACGGGGTATTTACATATTGCATAAACTTGTGCATGGGTTCCCAATTGTATCTCCTAGTCTGTCATTCCAATAGGACGGGGCTGAGGGGGCGGGGACTAAGAAGAATGCATCCACCTGCTCCTCTACAATGCTATGAACCCAAGGATGATGAGAAGCTGATTAGAAAGCTAGAACAAGAAAGATGCGCAGGTGTGACAAATTGACTACTGCCCTACAAGGATGAGCAGAGGCTAAAATTCTCACTCATCCCTCAAACATCTACTAACCAAGAGCCAACACAATGTTAAAGATAAAACAGGCCCTTCTTTCCCTTGACAGGGGTACCCCCAGCTATTCAATGTTTAGATAGAGAAGGAGAGCATGAACTATCTCGGATTGCCAACCCTTTTAGGCCCCTTTGTACTTTCCAGGGTTGATAGATAACCCACTTTTATGAAGTTTCAGGGAGTTCGGGTCTCAGGTTCACAGATAACTTGTCTTCTCAATTACTGAGGTAGGTACTCGCAGTTGATAATAATTACTGTTCTCCCTTGTTGATTTAAGTTTCATGGAATGGAATTAAGAGTTTCTTAAATAACTCGTCCACTCTCTCCCAGACTTTCGTTAACTCCTGTTAACTGTATTGGGGCCAAGATGCTTCGCCGGGTCCGTAGAATTTCGTATGATGCAACCAGCCTTCTCTGTTGTGGGAAGGGGGGCATTCTTGCAGCCTCACCCTTCTTATTCCTCGGATATCGATAGTGATATGATATATATTTTATTTATATCGTGCCCATACACAAGTGTTTCAGAGCGTGACCAAGCAAAGGGAGCGGGAACAAGGGATAATAGAAACAAACAATCTTACTAGGACCAGTGACATTAAGAATGCGCAAGTGCATGGAAAAGGGAGAAAGTGCGAGGAAGGGGGAGAAATGGAAAGTGCGGCACAAAGGAGAGAACATAATAAATAATAAGTGCAATAATTTTTTTTTTAAAAAATGCAATAAAAAATATTAAATGCAGACAAAGGCAAGTGCGTGATTTTTCAGATAAGGTATATCTGATAAGTGCAAGAGAAGTATGGTGGACTGTCCTTCTCATATAGGTCCGGGCACCACCAGCACTCTCTAGTTGTTCCCGGCTCTTTCTCCCTTCTCTGTAGCAAGCCTGGGATAGCAGTCTCGGCATAGTTGTCAGACCACGACGGTGCACACACTACAGGTCACGCCACTGCTGTACACTCTGTCTTTCTGTTGGGCGCTCTGCCGGCCCTCTGAGATGCTTTCCACACATCATGGGAATTAGTCTCACTGGGGAGAAAGGCCAATCGTTCTTGGTTATGGTCTTATTTTTACCTGCTGGCCCCCAAGTGTAATTCTGTAAAGGTTTGGCATTCTGTCTTTGGGGCAGAAGTAGAAGCCCAGACTGGAGCACGCGTTCTGTACAAACACCAGGGCATCAAGCTGGCCGTCATTGTGCGTTCTCCTGAATCACACCCTCAAACCCCTCTAGCAGGCCGTCCTATTCTACCTCCTGCAATATGCTCGGTCTTGATTGCCAAACCCTTTTTGTTCTTTTTCAGTCTCTCAACCTCTGCCTTCTCCTCGGGCTCTATTCTCATCCACAAGTCAGTCACTCCAGTCTCGACTCGCTCTTCCTCTTTGTTCTTTCTGACTATCTCTAGTACTCTCCTCTGTAACTTTCTTGGTACTCTTCCGCCTTCGTTTGTTTCTGATGCCCTGATACAGTAGGGCCCACCCTGACGTACCATCCATTTAACCAAACTGGGCTGGTATTTTTTCCAGTAACTTGTAGCGTTCTCGAAAGCTTATTTGTCTCCGTACCCAAACAGTCAGGTGGTTTGATGTTTCACAATAACACATCGTTTTAGTTTAGGTTCTATCATAGGCCTACTGGGTTGAGTTTTAAGGGGGTGTCATTGTGTGGTGTCCTTGGAAAGGGGTGGAGGGGGTGTGAGAAGGGATTTGGCAGATCAATGTATGTATGCATTAGAGGGTAGCAATGGAGACAGCACCTAACGACCGAGAAAGAGAAGTAGGATGCCGTGTGAGGGGTTCAATCGAGGGAGGGGTTTGCAGGGTTCCTGGCTTTGAATCCGCTCATCTCGTCGCGCCCATTGCAACACTCTTGGTGAAGCTGCCATTTTGATACAATTTACTGACAGTTAGGAGACTATTATCTAAACAAAAGCTCACTTCATAAATGGGAGTCCATGTAAAATATAGATCGTGAATTACTTTAAAAAAACAAACATATTTCTATCACACAACCCATAAGCAGCATTTCTCACATATATTACACGCTCCTAAATTATTGTATAATTACTAAATTTGTTGGCGATATTCCTCGACTCAGCTCGGACAGGATAGGACAGCAGTATTCTTATCACATCCACTCCCTTTCTTCCTGGTACAAACAAGTCAGCTATTTAACTCCCCAAAGCCAGCCAGAGATAAGTGCCCTGCATTCAGCTCTCTTTCTCTGCCAGTCCTTCTGCTACCTTCGCCAGTAAGTGAGTGAATGACCCAGCCCTCTCTGCCTCAAGCCTTTTTCTCAAACTCGTGTGTCATTCAAAGAGAACCTCCCCCCTTGACAAAACGGCCTATTAAATAGCACATGATTTCCCTTGCGCCTTTGACAGAGATTCAAACTGCAGTGCTGAAGAGAAAAATGTTACGCTGCTTCCTCCTTCGAGTGTGGTGACTTAAGGGAGTGAAGAAGTGTTGAATTTTATTTCGTGTGATTATGTTTTATGAATTCACATTTAGATATCTAAAATGGGAACAATCTCTGTTTTTTTAAGTTGGTATTATATTTTGTAAAGTGATTTTTTAAATATTGTATATTTTACAACCGGAATGGCTGCTGCAGGGAAAATTACTTTGTTTCACATCCGCACACATTAATTGTGCTGACATGAAACTGAAACACAAAAGTAAAGTCAAGGACGAGATAGCTCATCCTTGGCACTTAAGGGGTTAAAATACATGTTTCAACCTTATCAATATCATGTATTTTCCCACCAGATAAAAAAATCAATTACACAATCCCCGGTTATAAAACATACAGTAGGTTAAAAATCACTATACAAAATATAATGCCAACTTCCAAAAAAAAAAAGAAATAGCTCCCATTTTAGATATCTAAATGTGAATTCATAAAACATAATCACGCAAAATAAAATTCAACACTTCTTCACTACCTTAAGTCAGTATTCCTAAGTTTTCACAAATAAAGTAGTGCTAACAGGTTCACATCTTCTAAATTCAAACTCTTAATAAACCCAATGACTGCAATATATGGTACGAATTATAAACAATCAAGCAAATTTTGATCTTCACAAAATCAACAATAACGTAATATAACTGACCACCGGTTACGTCTTTTCAAAATCTCTCTAGTCAGATGCAGGTTCCATCAAAATTGTGAAAATTCCAGTCGTTCTTGTGGGTTAGGAAAGATTTTCATATAAAGTGCAAGTACACCAAGTCGCTTGTGTTTGTGTTTGATGTGACACAGTGACGCAAAACCATGATGTAATCCCATGTGGTTGGACCATCCCCAAGCCCAGCCTGGAGCATGGGCTGGGCTGAGTTACACCTTCTGCCTCTGGGAAAAAACAGGGAGCCTGCCAAGACTCCCTGAAACCACAACTGGACTTGTGGATGGTCAACCCACATGAGGGACAACCACCCAAGGCCAGGGACATCATCCCCAACCAGCCTGGAGCTCTGTCTGGGCTGCGTTACACCTTCTCCCTCAGGGAACGGACGGGGACCCTCCAGGGGCTCCCTGGGACTGCCGTTGGACTTGTGGATGGTCAACACCTTTTCTGCCCAGGTAGGTGCACCCACACATGGTGAGGTACTGTTTTCATCCGGACATCTGTGGGAATGTGGGAAGGTAGAACATGTGTTTGTCAGCGTGTTTCAGTAGTTTCCAGGTGGGAAATGTCTGAAAATTGTGTTTTTGTCCAAAATTTGGGACTTTGCCAGGGCTTGTGGGTAATACATTCTGGGGCGATTTGCGCAAGGCAGCCCTCTGTGAATTCCCACGGTTGTCTTCTTTTTTGGAAATGCATGGGGTTCCCAGTTTTCCTTGATGGTTGCGACACCCCCACGCCCAAAGTTGTAGGTTGTCCACAAGAACAAATTGCTGCAAAATCTGCTCTGCCGAAAGACTTGGGGTTACCAGTGGTTTAACCTTTTCCCTTTGCGCACAGGTAGGTGCACCTACATACGTGAGGTACCGTTTTTGTTGGGACACCTGTGGGAACGCGGAAGGTAGGACATTTGTTGTGGTTGCATGGTTTTCATAACATTTTCAAACATTTGCTGGTGCACTTCGTCACACAACCCTTTAATTTCCCTAATGTGACCTACATTTAGTCGCTGCTTAAGGCACTATACACTTTTGTAACCTGCACAAGTCACCTGCCCTTCAAAAGGTCTGCCTGTGCTGTTTCAAAAAATGTAGGCGTTCCTTCCTTACCCCATTTGTTTTCCTTACTTACACATGCTAAGCACCTCTGATTAGGCCGTAAGCAAAAAAATCTTGTGTACCATGGCTCCGTTTTTGGCTTGTGGTATTGCTTGTTTTGTAAAACATTACGGAAAATGTGTGATTTCCTAACTGGAAGAGTCGGGGGAATGTAGCAGAGCATTGCTTTTCTCAAAATACACAGATACCATTGCCTTACTGGGTCGACCATGTCCACCACATACCTTTTTTTCTGTCATTTTTCCCCAAACTATGGAATTCTTCCCTACATAGTTGTTGCCTAACCTGCACAAATAACCCCTTCTCAAACTTGGAATTTTGTCTACTTTTCCAAAATGTATGCCTTTCTGTCTTCCCATTCAGCTTTTCTACCCTACTCTTCCATTCCGTTCCCACATGTCCTATTGGAAAAAAGGCCAACATCGCCTACCCCTCAAAAACCAGCTGGTAACCATATCAAAATATGTTTTTTTGGTTTCCTGTCAACCTGTTCTTGAAAGCCTGGAAAATGAAAAATTCAGCACAGCAAACCATTTGTTCCTACCTCTTACAAGGAAAAAAAACACAGGCCTCTTTGTACATCATTTTATAGGCATTTTGTGAAAAAACCAAGATCTTCTCAATTTTTGGTTATATTCTCTCACCCCCCTACAGCAAACTAGGATTCCTTGGTGGCCAAATTTGGCCGAGATATCTCATGTAACAAAAAGGTTACAATGGATTGAATGGTGACATACAGAAATCACCAAAAAGGCCTTGGCACTTGGGGGGATGCAGAAGCCTTGGCAGATAAGCGATGAAACTATATAACAATAGAAAATAAAAAAAACATTCTGATTCCTTGCTTGTCCTTTGTGAAGTTCCACAAGGGTCCTCAATATCCCTGTTATTGTTCAACATTTACATTTGGCCACTATTAGACATCTTTTCACAATTTAACTTAAGATACGACTCATGAGCCGACGTTACCCAAATCTACGTCATGCTGAAAAAAAACCTAGATGCAGTTAATCGAATATATGTATGTGCCCAACCCATAAAAAGATGGAATTAAATCCCTCTAAGACCAAGATTATTCCGTTTGACCCAAGAAACCTGTTTGGCAGTCTCACATTCCTGTATCCCCTGGCCCGCTATATTCAAAGTACCTACTGTTTTTTCTTATGCAGTTAAGAACCTGGGTTCCCTCTGACAGTCGAACCTGAATCGTGATTTACATGTCAGCGAAATTGGGAAATCAATTCATTTTCGACGAAAACTGTTCCAGGCTATTCAAACTGTTGCAGCCTATTCTTTCTCTCATTGCAGAAAAATATCATCCAATTGTTATTGGGACACTGGCAAACCCAAAACTGTACTATTGCAATGCTCTTGACATGGGCATTCTGGCTGGCCAAATGCAGCCGTCAGCCTCCTTTACAATCTCCCAAGAACCATATCACTATCCCCTTTTCTTAGAAGTCTTCATTGGCTCGCAGTACAATAGAAGATCCTTTTAAATATCCTGTGTCTTGTTTTTCAAGTTTTCAAGTGCCTCAATGGGCCAGTTCCCAGCTATCTTGTTCCCAAGATTTCTTCACATAGTCCAACTCGTGTAGTCAAAATCTTCTGAAGATCCTCTCTTCTCATTTTTCTGTATGTGGTCCACAAGCCTTGAAAAGTCTGCCTCCTGATCTTCTGAAACTCTGCTCCCTATCATTATTTCAGAAGAAGTTAAAAACTTCTCTTAAAATAACTAACTTTATGATCATCCCTGGGTTTTCCATTGTTTACCATATTGTTAACATCTGAGCCTAGACTGAGTTTCTGCTTCATTCCCATGAGGATCAGCACATTATAAATAATCAAATCTTCCTGTAGTGAAGTTCTGGCTCTACTGCTCACCACAACAAACGCACTTTCCTCCTAGATGCCTTACCAATTGCTCACACCTAATGAAAGTTAGTTGCCTTCCTTTATTACACCTTGTGTTTGGCCTGCATCTCCTCGACATTACAATAAATGCTCACGCCTCCACCTGTTCCCGGCTCAACCTTTGCATGCTCCAGGTTGGCTCCATGCCTTTAACAACTTGGTGCTCTATGACCTTTACTCCAATCTCACTTTCTCTTATAGCACCCCCTCTCTTTTACAATGTTCCTTTCACTTTCCTCCTTTTCGCAGACAGATGTTTCACATTCCCTCTTTTCACCTGGTATTCATACTCTACTCCTCTTACATTCTCCTTTCTCCATCTGCTCTCCTCCAGATTGTTCTGAATGCAGTCTCTCAAAACAACTGCACTGTCTGGTAAAAACCTGCCCCCTTAGATATGGGCCTCATTTGACTTACACAGGATTCAGGTGTTTCTCTGTGTAACTTGTATCATGACTGATTTTCTTTGTAACCTCTCAATGACTGCCTTAGCCCTACCTCTACTTTTTATGGATCTGCAGAAAAGCACTGCACCACCTTCTTGCTTTGATTTGCATGCTTTTGCCATGAGTGTTGTGCAGTCCAAAGTAATCCATGAGCCAGCTTGGTCTTCTCTAGGTGAGGTTGTGGGACAGGGATTCTCAAAGTGCACATGTCCTGCTGTGGTCTGCGTTTCCTGCACAATGTCTGTTGTATATTTTTAGTTTCCGCAATGATTGTGTCCGTGTGCACTGCGTCCTGTGATGTATGAAAGTCTAGCTACTGATTCTCTGTGGTGGGAATCACCAAGTGGGTTAACGTGTGCGTGTGAAACTGTGCCCTAAATACCTTAAAGAGATATCACCATGTTGATATATTCTGTGGGCACCTTTGCCTTCAGCACTCGGTTTGAAGGAGTTGGCTATGGGATCTTCCCCGTACCACCACCTAGTGTTAGCATCATGGTTTGAGTGGTGTCACCAGACACCTTGTGGCACCCCTATCATCACACCAATGGGCAGGCAGGGAACTTTGTCACACCTCATCCATTGACTTCTCCCCCCACCCCCAGCTCTACCTCTGCCGCCTGCTTTAGGGGGAAAGTGGCTGCATTTCAGACTGGCGAGGAGGGCAGGATATCAAGATGCTGCTGACAAACAGTTAAAATGTGTATAACTTCACAAGATGTTTTTGAAAGAATAATTGTTTACACAGTAGGAGTACAGCTGAGAATCCCCACCAGCAAGTAGGAATCTGTCATATGTCAGCCCCCTCTTAAAAACTGCATCTGTGTCAGGCACAGGTGAACCTCATGAGACACATGCAATACTCTCACACACATGTGCTTCTTGCTTCCTGATTCTTCAATGTGCCTGGGCCACATTCTAAAATAGATAATGGAAGCAAGCCCAATGCTACACAAATGATAAATATGAATTGGAATGACATTTTAGCACTGAAAAGAAGATAATCCAGCCAATATTGGTTATCCAAGCTGTCTTTATGGCCAGCCGTGCTTGTCTGGGAAGTCATCGACATCCAAAGCTGCCACCATCTACAATGAAAGAAGCCTCCCTGTACCTTTGACAATTAGCTGCTATACATCAACACCAGCAGACTACGGCAATGCACTGCTTCTCCTACAAGAACCGCAACAGTATACTGAGAGCAAGCAACCGATCATATTGTAGTCAGATGTCCCGGTGAAAAACAGGTCGGCAGAGCAGTGGACTGTAGGAGGTGGTTATTCTTGTTTTCATGGTTACCACTAGCCCAAATTCAGAAGATAATTATACTGTGAAGCTCTTGAAGGTGATGAGTACTAACAATACTGATGATACCCTAACATGTAAAACATCAAGCATGCTACGTTTTGTATGTCTAGGATCAAAATGTAGCAGAGAGGAACATTAGACATTTTGTTGCTTGGAAACACTACCAGGTCAACTGAGTCTCTGTCACACAATTTCTGCAATACTCCATCAAGGAAAGGGATGCAAGCATACATTTTTTATTTCCACAGCATAGGCAGCACACACACTTTGTATGTCTCTCGCAGGAAAATTAAAGATGAATGGAGACACTCAGATGCTTGATGAACATACTCAAGTCTCACATGAGTCTAGGTAATAACGTTGGAGGTACACTAGGGCCAAAAGTGAATGCACTACTTCTGTGAAGTGTACCCTGTAGGCGATACAAGAAGGATTTCCAAGAACTCTTTTCAATTTCCTGCAGGGTCCTAAGTTATTGGTCTACAAATTTTCCCCAGATTATATCAACAACACAGGGAAGAGAATTTGCAAACCACATCTTGCATAATGCACTACAATATCAGTAATAAAACCTGTAGAGGATCTTAAAACTTAAAGAAAAAAGTTTTGTCCACAAGCATTGAAGGCCTTGTGGACAATGCAGATGGTTTTGAACTTAATCCTCGCCGCCACTGGGAGCCAGTGCAGAGATTTCAGTCCTGGAGAGATATGATTACTGGGCTTGAGGCCAAGAACAAGTCTTGCAGTCCTGTTCTGGATGAGTTGCAAAGGACAGAGTAGAAGCAGACAGACTAAGAAAGAGGCTGTTCAAATAGTCCAGCCTAGAGAGAACCAGCGCTCTCAAGACAGTGAGCTTCTGGGGGAAGGAGAGGAAAGGAAGATACCTCTGAGGAGGTGCAGCTGGTAGTGTGACTTCTTAGAGACGTCAGAGATGTGAGGAGAGAAGGAGAGTGTGGAGTCGAAGATGACCCCAAGATTTTTGGCCTCACAGGTGAGAGCAGGAAGAGGGCCAAAGGAGGCCGGCCACAGAGTGAGAGGAACGGAGGGTGTGGGTTTGCCGATGAGGAGAAGCTCAGTCCTACTGGAATTAAGGCAGAGATCATTGGCGGCACACCACTCCTGCATGGCGGACAGTCAGAGATGAGAAAGGGAGAAGAGGTGGCTGAGGGAAGGCTGAAAATGAGTTGTGTCATCCCCATACTACTGGAAGTTGGGGCAGAGCGCGGCAATACGGTGGGCCAGAAGTGGCAGGTATTGGTCGAACAGCCAGGGAGAGAGGTTAGACCCTACAGTAAATTGACCATATCGCCCACAAATTTTTTTTTCTCAGAGAGGGAAGCACCATGTCACCAGGAAGGAGAAAGGAGGAACCTCTACAAATGTTACTACATGAAGCAGGGGTAGGCTAATTAGAAGATTGGTACACACACGGACGCACGCACACGCACGCACACACACACATTGAGGAGAACCCTTACAGATTTTTTAAATAAAAATCGTGACGCACCTCTTTAACATGGGCTAACGGAATCTCGTCTATCTGATCTTTCTGACCCAATCTTTTGTTTGTCCCCTTTATGTGCGCCCTGAGACCTACGGGTGAGTGGCGCGTTATAAAAATTAAAATAAATAAATAAACCAATCCTATGAGCCAGAGCAGCCTTAGAGCTCCAGGGGTGATGCTGAGAGGCATCCTACCAAAAGACAAGGAAAGGAAGAAAGCAGGATATAATAGAACAGACCACAGGAATCAGTTTGTCTTTCCTTGCACCTGCAGGAGGACCTAGAGGAGGTTGAAGACTACAACGGGCTTACTAAGCCCAATTCTGCTGTAACACCACCACACCAAGTGCCTCAGCAGCATTGCTACTCTTACCAGAGCACCAAGGTACCAACGATGGACTTGGCAGATTGATTAATACAAAAATTATAGAAAAACCAAAAAGCATTTTCCTTTCCTGTTTTCATACAAAAACCAATGGAAGCATCATAAAACTGCAATAATTTACAAACAAAGTGACAATCTTGAAGAGGGAAAGGGATTGGGGGAGACAAGATTACTATTGGAAAGCATCTATCCAAAGCACTAGTTGAGAATCCAAGATGTATATCCCATGTCTTCAGACCTTTACTTCTCCTATGCCTGTACAACTTGCCAATCTGGATACAGACATGTCTCCTCTCATTGATAGACAGATAGCCTCAACTCACCAATAAAAAGAGCAGAGGCTTCCATTGTTTGTCACAGACACAGGGGAAGCAGACATGCTTTTCACCACTCTTGACATGAGGGGAAGATACTAACTGGTGCAAGTTAATGTTGTTGCTGTCAATTATATAGCAGACCCTATGACTGCTCAGAAAGCTTTAGTCAGTCAACAGTTTATTCCAAGTAAAATATGAAAAATATGAATACTCTTCAATGTAATATACCAACGGGAAAGGCTTTGCATTAAATGTAGGAAGAACAAGACTCAGGTTGATGTAGATCATAAGCTTCTCCCTCGAAGTAGTACAAGTCTATCTACAGCAAGGGTCAAGCTTGTGGAACCGTCCAAACTCACTATTTTTAGATCCGGACATTTAAAAACTCCTTTCAAAGCTAGAGTAAAAGCAGTAATCCTAGCTGCAGCAACAAAACTGAATTCACCCTACCAAACAAACATTTAAAAGGGCATGCAAGTTAGGAATTGATTGACACCATAAATTCCAAAACGGTCAAATGCATCATATGAGTGGAGCAGGGACGTCATTCAGGGGTCGCCATTGCAACCCCTGAAGGACACCCTTGCTACCCCAAAAAAAAAAGAAAAGATTCAAAAGAGGACAGGGGTTTCAAAGGTCTAACACTTTCAGCAGTGACCCTAAATTAAAAGAATAGGAATACCAAATAATGTGTCTTTCTGAAATTCTGTACAATAATTGCTAGACTCATTAAAGGTTTATTTCGGGCACACTTCAGGGGGTGAGTCAATGATTTAGTCTGTTCTTAAACACCTCAACTCAGTCTTTCATCCTTCTGAGGTCGATAAATGAGTACCAACATAGGTTGGGTGATATTGTGTGTGTTAGATATAAAGCGCTTAAGCGTAAGTGCTATTTAATAAAACATCATTATCATTTGGCCATGGACGTCAGCTTGCATCTACAGTAATTTGGTAATATGGGCCTATACACACTGATCTTAACGATACAGACATCAATCTATTTTTGTATGAAATGTATATCACATTATAGTTATATCGTAGCCATATTTTTCGTACTGTACTTAGGAACAATGCTATGTGATACCACTTCCGGTTTTGTCAAGGGGTGAAAGATTGTGTTCCATCTCTTCCCGTGATATCACTTCAGCGTGGGGTCAAATGACATACCTTCCTGTGATGTCATCAGAGGTTAAGCGTCATATGATGGCACTTCCGCTACCGCAGGAAATTTGGTGAAATGACGTCTCGGGATGGAGGCTTTAAGGTGTGGGGATATTGTGAATTAAGAATATCCATCATCAAGTATGAAAAACTCAGATGGTTTTAACGTTACAACTAACAGCCTAAAAATGCATTTTACATAGGCATTAAATGTGAAGAGACAATTCAAATAGCACTGCCACAACCGTTACATTCGCAGAAAGTATACGCTAATTGAGGCTCGCAAAATATTTCCTACATGCCTAAATTCAGGTTTTGTTACCCAACTAAATTGAAAAGGCATAGAATAAAATGTGCACTTGACAGCGACAATTAAAAAGGATCTATGGGGAGGCCTTGACTTCAGCTGGGAAAACCCATCTAAAGCAGCGTAGATAATGGAGAAGTTTCCCAAAGCAAAATCCAATGAACGATTGGTCAACTTTTATCATGGAGGGTGATCCAGGAAGCAAACCATTAACTTCATCCCCAAGCCTATCCACTCCCCATACCTCAAAACAAAAAAGCAGGGAATCACGTGCCTCTGATAAGTTAACAGCTTTGAAAGAGGTCTGTCTTTGGCTCGCAAGTACACATTTAAAGGCACACACCCTTTCGCTTGTGAGACTGATGCTTCTTTGGAGAATGTGTGCATACCAACATCCACACATTATTGCTTTTTGTAGGATTTTGCCAGAGAAGCTGCAGAGGGAAAGAATAGATCAAGATGATCACAGGGCATGTTTACAGACTGCTGCACATGAGCAAAAACAAAAGGCAGCATATGAAGGAGCTGAAAACCTACATGACAACTTCAAGGCCCTGACAATGGGCCTGGTGGGGCAGTGGCAGTAAGGTGCAAGGAATTACCCTCAGCCGCAACAACTCGTTCAGAAGAGTCTATACAGCTGAATTACAAATCTGCACACTCTAGGAGAAATTAACATGCTGATCTGAAGATGACGAGAGCAAGTGACATCACTGCCAAACTGACATTCGTAGATACACTGAACATGAAGCAGATATGCGTTCACCATGAAGAGAAACAGACACTAGGTCAAACTTGCATTTAGACATGGAGAATATTACCTGTACCAATAGACATGAGTAACATAATCAATTTATATGCTGAAACACAAGACAAACAAGATACATATAAAGCTTGCTAAACATAGAAACGCAACAGCAATGAGCGTACATTCTGAATAAAATGGACAGTGAAGCCATGTTAGAGTAAATGGGAAACCTTGAAGCTGCAGGTAGATTCAACGTGCTGAGATTAGCTAAAATACAGACCTGTGCAGGCCAAACAGTGGCTGCCCAGCCCCCTCCAAGGTTACTGCGAAAAGGGAGGATTGGATGGCTCTGAGAAGAACATAAAATAACAATGCACATGCGTTAGGCATATTTCTCTTAGATTAGGTAAAAGAACCAACAACCTTTCAATGCCAGGTGTCCATTAATTAGAAGCTAAATACTGCATGGGCAGTAGCTCGACCAAGTCTCCAGTGGCCAGCGAATGTAATAGCACTCGTATTAATTTGAACTAAAATCATAATAAAGTAGAGTAGAACCATTCAAAACATGGTCTCCTCAAACGTGATTTATAATTGAAGAACAGTGTCCATTCATGACACTGATAAACACCTGCCTCAACTCCCCACAGATTCCCAGAACGAGAGACGCTAGACAAGGTCAAGTACAAAGCTAGATACCCTGGCATGTGGCTAGAAAATCAAATCAAGGATGCTGCATTATTCAATTAGAAGAGGCAGTCCCTGTCCTACAATTATTTTTGCTCATGTGCTGATGACCTACCAAATATCCATGGTTGGTAAAACCAATGCCAAACCAATCACAGCTCTTAAAATGAGTCTGCCATATAATTGTTGCATAAACCAACTCTCTGTTGCTAAAATGATATCTTTCTTACTTGTATCAATTTAGTGGTGATGCCCTCAGATAGTTAAATCCAATGAAAACACTAAACCATATGTATCCTATATGTAGACAATCCCCCCTACCAATCCCTGCAACTCATAGGCTTTTGTAACCAAGAATGCAGTGTGATGTGTGAGAAACCTCAAGGTATTCTCACTCCTACTGCCCTTGGATCCTCTACACAGGTGGTCAGGGAAAGGCTATCGCTATTGGATCCCGACCCTGGGTGTGCACAAGCGAGGGAGGATCACCTGGGTTGGGGGTCCTTGGGTATTGGTAGTAAGGTACCTCTAGGCGAGGCATGGTATTCCCCTTATCCTCGTGACAAGTAGCCTAACCCTCCCCGACCTTTATGGGTCATTATAGAGCAGTTCCCCTTCACTCCCTTCTTGGGGTCCCTAGCAGTACTGAGATGAAGAAGAGACAAGAGTTATGAACATTACACACTTGTCCCACTCTAGTACTGAGATGAGGAAGAAGCAACAGAGTAATAGACACCACTTACTCTCACCACTTTCGTACTGGGACAAAGAAGATGCATGAAGGTCAGGCATGTCATGGTAATCATGGTCAGGCAACCTTAATTAATAGAGTACACCTGCAGCCCATTGAAGGACCACAGGTGTATAAAAGGTGTTCTGCAGGCACTGCCAGCAAGCAGAGCCAGAGCTACACATGAGAGCCCGTGAGTGCTGAATGAAGCACCCAGCGAAAGTCTTTCCCGCTCAGGGAAAAGCCGGCAAAAGGAGCGGCTGGGTCTGGAAGAGTGTTGTGGTCACTGGAGTTACCCAGGTGCTCCAAGAGGCAGTGAATGTAGTAGCAGTCCATGGAAGTAAGCCAAGTTACTCTTATTGATTACCAAATTGAATGAAACAAGCAAAGTTCCATTTATTAAAATACCGAATTGAAGGAAACAAGTAAAACCTGGAGTGAGAAGTAGGCAAAGACTATTCATTTTGAATAGGGAGTTACGTGAAACAGCAGAACTTCTAACATTGAACCTTAAAGTGAGTGCAAATGACCAACTCTCTAAGACAGAACTTTGAATTGAAAGATAATTGAAACCCAAGCTAAATGAAAGACCCTGATTGCAGAGTTGAAGTAAATGCTGAATATGTGCTTGTTCTGGAATTGCATTTAAGAAACCATTGGTTAAGCTGCAATATTAAACTATTCAAAGAGAGTTTGAAGTTCCTGGTTGCGTGACCTGCACCTAGACCAGAGAACTACTACTTGATGAATAAAGAACTGTTGAAAGCAAATGCAAGGTTCCTGTAAGGGTGGACCGTTTTGGTCCAACAACGGCGCCAAGACCAGAGAAACATTTGCTAACACGGAAGGTTGCTGTTGCATAAAGAGGAAAACTACCATTGGTGCATATAAGACAAGAGGAAGAGAACCCTGAGCTGTAAAGAACTATTCTAAACAAAATGTACAGCAAAAGCTTCAAGATACTTCTTTTTGTGACATTGATCTTGGGGAAGGGAACCCTGAGACGTGCTGCCCTTGAACTATATTAAAATTGGGGAAGGGCACCCTGATATTTACAAAGGT
This sequence comes from Ambystoma mexicanum, assembly GCF_040938575.1. NCBI lineage: Eukaryota > Metazoa > Chordata > Amphibia > Caudata > Ambystomatidae > Ambystoma > Ambystoma mexicanum. Next base: position 119,159,955 of record NC_090924.1, on the reverse strand, counting down.
GTGTGGAACTTTGTTAATTCAAGTCCAGAAGAAGGTAAATTGAACATTGTGATGAACTGGTTGACATTTGGGGAAAAGAGGTTGAAGAATAAGACTGAGCTGGAAATTGCTCTGAACTTTACTTTTGGAACACTGTTTAGTTTATGGTTGATATCCCTACACATTGTTTTGTCTTAGTTGTGAGATGTGAGACAGGCATGGTATCAAGAGAGACACAGCCTCAAAGGTCTTAGTTTCAAAACCTTTATGTAATAAGGTTTCTGGCCTAGTTCATTGCCTAATTGGCCCTAACTCTAAAGGGGGGTCCCCTTAACGCAGGGGTCCCCAACCTTTTGTGGGCAATGAGCAATATTTGCTTAACAAATGAAATGGTGAGCAACAGCCGTACCGTGACGGAACATATTGCCTTTCAGGTGGTCTCAACATTATTGCAACCCAAATTGCAATGGTAGTAAATGGAATTTTACAAATAGAGCATGTTAATATGCAGCAATTTAATAGTAAATCGAGGTCCAAATCTAGGCCAAGCGATTTTGCAATAGTTATTTACTGAATTTGAGATTAAGCTGATGTTTTCAAGGAGTGCAAGCGGCAAATGGAGCATTTGTAATCACAAAAGACCATTAACACTGGTCAAAACATATAGGATTTAAAGTGTACATTACAGGGGCTTTAGGGTTATTGTGCAAGAAATATTGTGGAAACAGTGGCAAATGATGCCTTTGAGCAAAATGACTGGCCTACCTTGATCACAAATAGTGGAGCATTCCAATACCGCTGAACAGAGTGGTTTGGTAGTTCTACCTTTGCCATTTGGAGAAACATATTGGCATTTTCATTAGAGATTATTAACAAGAAATTAATTTTCATATGCAATGTATTCAATCAAGGACAATTTGGTAAGCCCCTTGCTTATTTGCGCATTATCTAAATGCCAGATGGGCAAAGTATCAGATGACAGTTTTTTAACAGGAACACTGCAATGAGTAGTGGCGGCTACTGGGTTTTTGAATTGGAGGGACATAAATATTTGCTCCGAAAATGTGGGTGATAGGAAGTCTTTATTTGCAGTGTGTGTTTAGCAGCGACAATTGCCAACACTGCAAATAATCAGTAAGCACACAAATATGATATTCATGTGAGAATTTAAAATCAGAGATAAACGAAAAAGTGGTGTTCAATTAATTAGTGAAATTAACATTGATCACGTTTTGCCTTTGTGGCAAACAACAATATTTGTTCCTCTTTTTTGATGTAATATGAAATAAAATCTGGAAAGGGACATCCCCTTAGGCTAGTGGAAATATTTATCTCGAGCCTTGTCAATTATATTTTTAAGTACTAAAAGGTATCCTGCAACTTGTATTAAAATGGAGCATTGCTCAAACTAAGATTAAAAGGACAGCATTAACGATATGCCTTGGACAGAACTTTGATCAGCAAAGGCAATACTATATATATAAAGTGACTATTAACACATGGAGAATAAAAAGACTTTTAAATGCTACATTTCTGAATCAAGCACTAGCTATAGGTTTGATCTGACCTATGGTATTCTTCCTTCCCACAACCCCTGCAACGAGGTGGAAAGGAATATCCTTACTTTCTCAAGGGAATTAAACTCTTTTGAAGTGGAGAAATGAAAACTGTCAGAAAGCCAGGCCTGGCAATAAAGTCCAATTTTGACATTTACAGCATGCATATGTCTATGTGCTTGGGCTTAAAATCTTAAATTAACAATGATTCCAGCTTGGCCAGTGGTTCCCTAATATGTGATTGCAATCAGCCAGGCCTTTCATGAAGGAAGGAATAAACATGTTTCCGGACTGGAGGTCTGCTTCAAAAGGCCAGACAGGCCCTGCGACTCCTCTAAGAGGGCAGGGCTAAAGTATATATGGCCAAGCAGCTTAAAAAACAAAGGACTTTGCCATGGTGGCAGGCCCCTGGGTCATAAATACTTGGAACTAACAGCATAGACACCAGATGTGTTGGTTACCGGGTAGAAAAACCAAAGACTTACATGTAATGTTGTGCAAAGTGGAAGAGAAAAAAATGCATCATTCAAATTACATTGCATTCGTATGTCTAGTGATAGCTTCTAAGCAAAATATCAGAGGGTTAATTGTTTTTTTAAATGTTCAGCTTGAAAGTCCTCATTAGATGGACCCAAAAAGAAATTGTGATAAGTTCATTATGTAAATTAGGCACATGCATATTTCGTTGAGGAGAAACAGCACACACCAGTGATTCACATATCTTAGCATCTGTATTTGTGAGCCTGCTACTTTGAGATGGAAAAATAATATGTGCATAAATGTATAAGTGAGTTTAAAACCAAAATGTGTAAGTCAGTCACCATAATCAGTGGAGATGAAAACTGCATCATTTAATTCACGACACAGAGAGAAATCTGATGACCCGATTGGTAACATGATTACATGTGTGGAGTATACTGTTTCAGAAAGTTACTAATTTAGAAATCTCCAAGATTGCATCACATCAATTGGGAGGGAAACATGCTTTAGAAGTTCCCCCCCATCAGACTGCCCCCTTTATTCATATGCCCAATGACCACAGAGGGGGAGGTTACTTTTGGAACACTGTCCAATGTCAAACATTGACCAATTAGGATAGAGACATTTTACACACCTCAAAAGGGAGTGGTTTCTGTTCTATAAAAGAGCCACCCCTTAGATTCTGGGTAGAGATTCACTTGTTCACTCACTGACTAATTGGGTAGAAGGATAGAAAGCAGAATTGATAACAGTAAGGAGATGGAATAGATTGCTTTGCTTTTGAAGCCATTAATGGAGTTTCAGAAGAACACTGTAGCGAGGCCTACCAGGAGTTAGGTACCAGGCCTTCTTCAATTGAAGAGACAGCAGACAGGCTGTAAACGGAAGCTGACCCCATCTTGCTGACTGATGTCCACCCTTTCCTATAGGGGGGAGGTGGAACCAGTCCTTAAGAGGGTGGCCACCTGTCCGAGAGAAAGCCAAAAAAATATATACAAATATGATATCATGTGGAAACAGTCCTGAGAGGACTGATACCATAAAGGGAAATAGTACATTTGTAAGTACTGAGGGGCAGGAATATATACATTGATTGTACATCCTGATAAGTTAAGCAACATTTCAGAAGTGTAAGTGCTTCTGGAATTATACATTTGATAGACTAGGTCTGATGGTGTGTATACAGCAAGGACCCCTAAACATTGTGGGCCGAAGCGAATGACTAAAAGCATGTGTTACTGTGAAACATCAAACCACCTGACGGTTTGGGTACTGAGACAAATAAGCTTCCGAGAACGCTGCAAGCGACTGGAAAAAATAACAGTGCAGTTCTATTTAATGAAATGGATGACGTAAGGGTGGGCCCTACTATATCAGGGCATCAGAAACAAACGAAGACGGAAGAGTACCAAGAAGGGTACATAGGAAAGTACTAGAAAGAACGAAGAGGAAGAGCGAGAGCGAGTCGAGACTGGAGTGACCGACTTCTGGATGAGAACAGAGCCCGAGAAGAAGGCAGAGGTTGAGAGACTGAAAAAGAACAAAAAGGGTTTGGCATTCAAGGTCAAGCATATTGCAGAAGGTAGAATAGGAAGGCCCGCGAGAGGGGGTGAGGGTGTGGTTCAAGAGCACACACAGTGACGCCCAGCAGGCTGCCCTGGTGTTTGGGGCAGAAGTAGAAGCCGAGACTGGAGAACGCGTTACAAAGACAGAATGCCAAACCTTTCCAGAATTACACTTACCTGCCGGCCCCTAAGACCATAACCAAGAACGATTGGCCTTTTGCCCCAGTGAGACTAATTCCCCTGATGAGTGAAAAGCATCTCAGAGGGCCGGCAGAGTGCCCAACAGAAAGGCAAAGAGTATACAGCAGTGGCGTGACCTGTAGTGGGTGAACCGTCAGGTCTGACAACTATGCCGAGACCGCTATCCCAGACTTGCTACAGAGAAGCGAGAATGAGCCGTGGACAACTACAGAGTGCTGGTGGTGCCCGGACCTATATGAGAAGGACAGTCATACTACTCTTGCACTTATCAGATATACCTTATCTGACAAATCACACACTTGCCTTTGTCTCCATTCATTATTTATTTATTACATTTATTATTTATTCTGTTCTCTCCTTTGTGCTGCACTTTCCATTCCTCTCCCTTTTCCCTTTTCCATGCACTTGCGCGTTCTTAATGTCACTGGGTCTAGTAAGATCGTTTGTTTTTATTATCCCTTGTTCCCCCTCCCTTTGCTTGGTCGCACTCTGAAACACTTGTGTATGGGTGGGATATAAATAAAATGTCATATCACTATCGATATCCGAGCAATAATAAGGGTGAGGCTGCAAGAATGCCCCAACCCTCCCGCAACAGAGAAGGCTGGTTGAATCATACGAAATTCTACCGACCCGGTGAAGCATCTTGGCCCCAATACAGGTAACAGAAGTTAACGAAAGTCTGGGAGAGAGTGGACAAGCTATTTAATAAACTCTTTAAACATTCCATTAAACCTAAAGCAACAAGGGCGAACAGTGAATATTATGAACTGAGAGCACCTACTTCAGTAATTGAGAAGGCACATTATCTGTGAACCCGAGACCCTAACTCCCTGAAATGCCATAAAAGGGGGTCATCTATCAACCATGGAAAGTACAAAGAAGCATAAATGGGTTGGAGATCAGAGATAGTTCATGCTCTCCGTCTCTAACATTGAATAGCTGGGGGTAGCCCTGTCAAAGGAGAGACGGGTCTGTTTTACCTTTATCATTGTGTTGGCTCTTGGTTAGTAAAACTTTGAGGGATGAGTGGGAATTTTAGCCTCTGCTTATCCTTGAGGGCAGAAGTCAATTTGTCACACCTGCGCATCTTTCTTGTTGTTCTAGCTTTCTCATCAGCTTCTCGTCATCCACGGGTTCATAGCATTGTAGAGGAGCAGGCGGATGAATTCTTCTTAGTCACCGCCCCCTCAACCCCATCCTATTGGAATGACAGTCTAGGAGTTACAATTGGGAACCTATGCACAAGTTTATGCAATATGTAAATACCCAGTTGACTATATGAAAGACAATATGCACTCTGTCAACGTGAAGGTATCTCCTGAATGGCTGCCTGAGTGGAAGAAAACTAGCAAGAAGGACGTCCCTTGCCGAGCTGTCGAAATGCTGCCATGGATAAAATGATGCGCAACATGGATGTACACTAAACAAAGCCTAATACCAACAAAAAAGTTTCCTAAAGAAGATATATGAACCTATGTTGAAACAATATGAAAATACTTAAGAATGACAATGCAATGGGAGCACTAAGAGAAACATGTACTCCATGATGCAGTGTTTATGAATACAAAGAAGAATGAAATGACTCACTGGTCACTAACTGTAAATACGGTGAAACGCGAGGTGGAAAGAATACATAGAAGCTTGCTTATAAGAGGTAATATTCAACGTTTAGAACTACCATCAGAACAATATGGATGACGGCATATGTCAATCAACCCAACTACCTTAAAATAGGAGCCCAGAATCTTAATATGAAAAGATGAAAAAGCTGTTTTCTTTGCAAAATTGAGGAGCACATTGGCTTTAACCAAGGACGCTATTTTGACAGATGAAGGGAGTCTAATGAGCAGGTCATGTGCAAGGACATATTTCCCAAAAGTTAGGAGGGAACAAGAACATGTACTGATGCCAAATATTGGAAAATTAAAAGGCAATAAAATAAATATGGGATAGATTGAGCAAGTTGCTAAATGCAAAAGGCATACTGCACCCAGCATAAATGAATAAATTGATATGATATATTTTATTTATAGCGCGCCTATACAAGGCACGACTGATGGTCGTGCAACACGTGATGAGGAGCTCCCAAATAAGGGCTATTCATTAGGTCTGGAGGTAGAAAAGCAGTGGCACCTATACTCACTTGAATATCCCGAGACAGTGCAGACTGGCAAGGTCAGTCTTCAAACAGAAGACACTGGCATGAGGCCTACCGATGAGAGAGGGGATGAGAGAGTGTGGCCTAATTTGGAAACAAGGGGAGAAGTGACGCATCGCCAACCACCTGGGTTTCATTTCTATGTACGTATTGCTAACAAGCCGAATGTCCAAGGTTGGATTTGGGTTGCCAACTAATTAGAATAGCCTGCTATGCAATTATACATACAATATTACAAAATATTATTCTGCTGCCACATTTTCTGCTATGACGAGCACCCTACAACACATGTTTAGAATTAGCTCAGCGTGTGTCTCACAGATAAGAGACCACCAATGAGGGTCTAAAAAACAATTTCTATAAGTAGATATGATCCGCTCATCCAATCCTACCCCTTGATAGGCTTTCACTGTTTGCCACGTAGGATGACATCATAGATGACGCATCTAGCATTATATATGCTCAAAACGAATGGTAAGACAGTGTGATCTTGAATGAGTCAATTTGATGAGTGTTTACGTGTTGACTCACTCCTCAGCTCTTTTTGCTGGATTGTCGGAAGCGGGCAGTTGAGAGGCGTGTGACGTGAATGTGTTTCTCTTTGGTGTGGCTTGACGGTCTGTTGAAGGTCTGTTTGGTCCTTTCCTCTTGCCCTGCCTTGGGTGGAGAGAGCTCTCAACAGGCTGCGGAGTATCAGAGGCGTGCTGAGCTGAGCGGCGTGCTGCTGGAGGAAAAAGGGCTGGAGGACAAAGGGCTGCAGCTGTGCTGTGCTGAGCACTTGAGCGATTTCTCTGTCGCCCCTATCACTCTGAAGTGGGGGAACACGGTTGGTGGACTGCAGCACTAAGCACTAAATGAAACTGAGCTGCTGCGTTCCCTTCCACAGTGCGTCTCCTGTTTTACCGTTTACTGTTTATTGTTGTTGGAAAGCCTGGATCAGGTTCATTTGGGAGCCGCGGCAGTTTGGGTACCGCGTCTCCAGTTATTTACAGTTTAGCGTCCATGGGCTAATACTTAAAGCAGGCTATTTCCTCTTGGCACAACATATTGAAAAACAAGGAATTTTTTTTTTTTTTTTCTGGCTTTCAGTTTAAATAGCAGCTTTACGCACTTTAAGCATTGAATAGTACTCCTATAGTGGTGTTTTTTCGTTCTCCCGTTTTAGCCGAGTTCTGGCATCTCTAACAGTGGACCTCATCTAAAAACCCCAAGGTCCTGTTGTGTCTTCTGTGACTAAGAAAAACTGGTACAGACTTCGATTCTCAGAAACATCAAAAAAGGAGAAATGAAATTGCACTGCAAAGACCTACAGGACGACATTAGGTGTCCAGAGTGGGTGGGTCATATTCAGAGGAGCTACAAATACAGAATCTAAATCCATCAACAAAAAATGCTCCTACTATACACCTGCCCTCAGTTAATACAATCACGGCGCAGGTGCATTCTGGGCCCTCGGGTCATTTGCTACTAAACAGTACACCATCTGAGATTGTGCACTTGTGGAAGCGAGGACTAGAATATACTACCACCACAAAAAAAAATACAAAGGAATATTGATGAACATTTTGGTGAAAAAAAAACGAAGCCAAAGCTTAAATGTCATTCAGAGAAAGAGTATAGAACTTTCAGATAATGAAGAAATCATCTCTCACCCAGAACAGATTCTCCTCCTTCAGGAGCCTCACATAGAATTTCCGAAACTGAAAGTGAAGCAGTAGAAGCCATCATAGAGGAGGTACCTGGAGTGGGAGCACTTACACAAGAACAAAACCCCGAAGAAAATACAATGGGCAAAACCTTAGAAGTAGCCCAGGAATGGAGGCAACCAACAGAAGAGGAGGTCCCAAAAGAAGCAAGCGCTGCTACGCTCACAGCCCTAAATTATGTATTAAACTCACTGGTTACAGTTTTTGAGCAGCTGAAGCTGGAAGTACAGTTTTTGAGCAGCTGAAGCTGGAAGTACAACTGCAAGCTGGAACTCTGTTGGAGATGACCAGAGAATTAACTAGTGTAGATTCAACAATAGTGGGGCTGAGTACAACAATCAATACAGTGGTTGTTCCATCGTTGAGAGTTGAGAGTAGAGCTTGCAAAACAAGGTCTAGCTATATCAGCCTTAGAAAGATCTCTTGTGAAGAACAAAGAGGAAGAAGACAAGCAAAAATGCCTGCTCCATGAAATATCTCTACTTAAGGCCGAGAAAACAACAGCGGCCGGGATCCCCAAAGCTCTGAGAGGAGTGGAGATGGAAATCAATCATTTTGACGACACCCCCCTCTCAGTCTGTTTTGGAGGAATTTAGAAGGCTTGCGCATGTTGTGGAGGAAGATGAAGATGGAGTATTTGAGCCTCAAAAAAACAAACAAGAGACCTCTCCAAACAAGCAGACCGCTGGCTCACCGTGGTGGACAGTCACTGGCGAGCAACTCTCAAAAGGAAGAAGAAAAGCCAAAAAAAAAGAAGCAACATTTTTTTGTACAACAGGATTTCCAGTAACCCTTCGTAAACATCAAAAAAAATGTGTAGCAATTAAGCAAAAAAGGGAAAACATCAAAGGCGATGATCATATAAAAAATAAAGAAAGGCATATTTCAATCCAGGAAGATGCTCAAGATACCACATCCAAGGTCAAAAATCTGGACATAACTGCTGGAAAAACGAAAAGGCCAAGGAAAAAAAGCGGAAACTCACAGAGGGAAGTTGAGGAGCAAGGAGAATCAGGAAAAGAGAGCAACTTTGGAGACAAACAAGGAAGCCCCGTCAAATACAAAGAAACACAGTGCAAATGTGGGTCTACAGACAGATCTCCTAGGTCCCCAAGCAGATCCTTTACAGATCTTGACTGCAGGGGCTAGGTGCACCCTAAGTCCCCCAGGCACAACAAAAGAAAGCACAACAAAAATAATAAGAGGGAAAGGGGCTAATTAAAGCTGCCCATTACCAAAAGGACCACTGTGGGCTCCAATATTCCTGGGAAAAAGGGCCAAACATTTAACTAATAAAAAACGCTGAAGATACGATGGAACCCACTTTAAAAATTGCACCGATATTTCTAAAACGAGATTCCCAGAAAAACACAACTGCACCCATGTTGTTTGAAACCAAAAACGGACAAGGAAAAATGAAGGAAATACTGGAAGAGTAAGCCTGCTCGAAGTGGGCCAACTTGGAGGTGAATCCTCAATTCCAGCCACTGGAGGCTGACCCGGAAATTCAAGAATACGCCGTTCCCAAACTATGGTTTAAGGCGCTGAATAAAATCTCGCAACACACATCACTTTGTAGGAGGGCCATCCTGGAGTATGTTAAAAAAGTCCCGAATCTCTTTTTGTTTGGCTCAGGGGAAATGGAATATGTAAAGTACCCAAATAGAAGCAACAGGAAACTAGTAGAGGTGGGCTTCACATCGCAAAAAGCATGGAAAGTGATAAAAATCAACGAAAAAGAGTTGGAAAAAGTCAGTTTGCAGATCTTTGCTAAACTTCCAGAGGAAATTCAGAATGAAAATGAAAGAGAGAGCGCTGACTTGGAAGGAATACATATAGAAGCTATGGGGACATCAAATCAGAAAGCAGGTGCAAGTCCACAGGGGAGCACTGGAGACCTCAAATCCAGCACGCTGATGGCACTTCCAGAGATACTCACGCAAGTACTTCAGAAGCTGGGATTGAGCCAACAGAACCTTTAGGCAAGACCTAATTAGTATAACAAGCTGGAATACACGCGGCCTAAACACCTAAACACCTTCACCGCTAGTAGTACAAAGAAAGTCCTCTTCTCCAACTCAGATGTCATCCTACTCCAAGAGACTTGGCATACACATCACATAGAAATAGAGTGCTTCAGAACATTTACAATACCAGCACGTCAAGAATCAAAAGGTCGACCGTCAGGGGGGCTATTACTTGGGATCAAAAACTTGCTGAGCAAAGAGGCCACACTAGTGAACAATGGAAGGGAAGGCATCCTAGCATGTAAAGCAAATATACAGACTCCCCAGGGACATTTTTACCTTATGGTAGTGAACGTGTATTGGAATCAAGCACAACACAACATCCAAAACTTTCACCTATCACTTTCGATGGTTTTGGAAAAGATCGCATTGTTCCATGGAGATGCCAGTGTGATCCTTGGAGGAGACTTGAATGCCCAATGCATAACAACACAGGATACTAAGAGTAATCTGAAATGGGCGAAAATATCTAAGTCAGGAAGACAATGGGTAAATTATTTGAACTCTTGGGGTCTTAGTATGCTAAATGGCTCAGTAGATGGCAACATCCCTTTCGAGACCAACCTGGTCACAAGGTAATTCCTTCTCTACATTAGATTACTTCTTCGTTTCTGAAGATATAACTTCCAAAGACATTTCTTTTGATTGCATATGGGGAGAAGGGAGTGACCACGCTTGTCTAAAAGTAAATATTAAATGCTCTATGAAAATAAAAACTGAAGAATATACACAGGACCTAACCCTGAGAAAGGGTAAAGCGGTTTTGGTAAAATACAAGAGAGATGGGAACAAACTTAATGAAAAACTAAACGACGTCTCTCTGAAAGAGCAAAAAGAAAACTGTATGCCCGATCATTTTAAGCCATTTATCTAGGCCATTCATCGTCCAACTGCAGGAGTTCTGCGAAAAACAACTCGCCATCAACACTCATTTGATGAAGTTACCTGGATACAAAAAAGGATCTTAAGGAGAGACTCCAGACGACTGAAGAATAGCAACATAAATCCAATAAAAAGGAAAGAAGAAGAAAAAAAGCTCACTAGAGGGTATAAGCAATGGTCGAAAGCAAGAAAGGTACTTCGACACCAGCAAGATAATGAGCAGATGCTTGTGGCTCTTTGTAAAAACACTGCACGCAACTTCTGGTCAATCATAAACAACACAGGAAAGAATCCGGCCAATAACAACATCCAATGCAATCTGGTCACGGAAAAGAGCTGGACAGATTACCTTACAAAGAACTTCAAGAACATGTCAGAGATCCAGGAAGAAGAGCAGGAAGCGGCACAGTGGGAACTCACATTTGACGCAAAGTTAATAGAAGAACTTATCTTGAGTGCTTCATCCTCGAAGGCAGCCGGCCCAAATGGTCTAACTTATCAGGTTCTTAAAAACAATGCTAAAACATGGGCAAATCTCCTCTACATCCTCTATAATGAAATATTAGAAACAAAAAGCTTCCCCTCGTCTTGGAAACAAGCAGTCGTAATACCATTTTTCAAGGGGGAGGCGATAGACCTCAGCCAGAGAATTGCAGACCAATCGCCCTCCTTGATATTGAAAGTAAAATACTCATGCGGATCCTTTTGTCAGAGCTAGAGGACTGGGCAAAGTCAACAAATGTCATAACCAAATTCCAAACAGGTTTTAGTTGTGGCATGTCCACAACATTAAATGGCTTTACTATGAACCTGTTAGCAGAATATTCTAATAATAAAGGAGAGGGCCCGATATATGGAGCCAGGATCGATTTCTCCAGGGCATTCGACCTAGTTAATAGGGAGAAACTATGGGCAAAACTGAGAAATTGGGAACTACCAAGCAGGTTTTTGTCAATACTGATTGAGTTACACAAAGATACCTCGTTGATGGTAAGACTAGATGAGGAGGGCCATCTAAACTTAGATGAGGAGGGCCATCTAAACTAACACAATCAGTGTTGAAGAAGGCGTGTGACAAGGCTGCCTTGGAGCCCCTTTCTTTTTCAATCTGTATCTGTCGGATCTGGGAGATTTTCTTCAATCTTGGAATTTAATTTTGGGCTCGCCATAATCCATCAAGGTCCACTGGCTCACCTATGCAGATGATATTGTCCTGATTGACAGGACAGTGATAGGACTGCAACATCTTCTGAATGGCCTAAGTGCATACACTAAAATGAATGGTCTCCAAGTAAATCCAAAGAAATTGAAAATGATGGTGCTGAAACATCCTAAGAAGCAAGTAAACTACAAAAAAATTGTTCTTTGAAGGAGAAGCCATCATGAGAACAGATGAGCTAGTTTACCTGGGCTACATAGTGTATTCCTCTCCATCTGCAAGTAAAATGGAAACAGAAGTAAGACTAAAGGTGGAAAAAGCGATACTTCAGATGAAAAAGATAATTTATGAGCTCTGCAAATTTTCAATTATGCCATTAATAAAGTTTTATGTTGCCAAAATAATCCCGGTGATGATATATGGATTGGAGGCCCGACCAACACTTTGGGATTTATACTGGCAAAAAGTGGAGGGCCAGCTATGGAAGAGTTCCTTGGGCTGGCCAAACTGCCTTCCCATGCCGGTCTTAAGATTTGAATTTGGCCTTAAATCTTTGCAGCAACAAGTGGGCTGGAGATTACTCATTATATACGCTAATAATAACTCCGCAAAAAAATTCACTACACGAGGATTGCAAGCAACATCTTCACCAGATAGATCTAAAATCCTCCAGCAGCTAGAAAGAAAAGCAAAGACAAGGCTGGCTGAGGCCGATTCATCGGTAGAAACCTTGAAAGAAAATCCCCTGAAAGCGGAGAAAGAAACCGAAACAATGGAATGGATCAAAACAGGGTCGGAAATGAGACTATCAAAACCAAAGAACAGCTTCCTAGTGGTGGATAAAAAATTGGGAGAACTGCCAAAATATCTACAAAGAAACCCAAGCAGTAAATCAAGAAATATATTCCTTAGCATTCGCCTAAATGTGATCCATACAGGCGAAATTTTAAATATCAGAGGGCAAAGTCATAATGCTATTACTTTCTGTAAAATTTGTGCAGATCCTAAAAATCAAAATCTGCATCATCTACTTCAAGATTGCGAAGGGACTTGGGAAACTAGAATCTCCTACTTTTCGAAGTTTTAATCAAAGCAGAGAGTCTGCTTTCGGAACAATTTTGGAATCGTTTGATAGCAGGGCATAACACTGACCTAACAATAGCAGTGGGGAAGTTCCTAACAAAAATTGGCTTGACCCCAACGGGAGCCCGACAGATCGTGACTATTGTTTCTCAAGAAAGACAAATATAACACATAAGCAGCAATTAAAAGGGAGGTCCATCTCACTTCTTGCGATCAAAGGAATGATAGAAGGCTTGAGAAACAACGGCTGCTGAGTATAGGATTTGTGGGGCACAGGCTCTTCATGCAATATAACTTTTTTAAATGTTTCTTTCTCTCTTCTTCTTTTCTTTTTTTCTTACCGCAGTTTTGCCCTCTGATTATTAGAAATGTATAAAGACAATGTGTAAAATATTGATGCTTAAAGATGGAAAAACGCTATTTGTAATATTTTGTAAAGGTCTAAACATGATCAAAACATAAAAAAAAAAAAAATGTGTTTATTTGCCCTGCTTTACTTCTTGAGATTAAAGTAGGATTTTACCATCTCCTTTGAATCTATCTGGTTATTTGATCTGAAATATTATTATTTTTAAACTTCGGTTTTATTAGCATTTTCTTATTGTTACAAACAGGGTCAATGCAGATTTGAAATGAATACAATCAACTGGCCCATTGAACCCCTACCCCTCCACCCATTACCCCTCCCCAACACCGACCCTACCCCCAATCCCTGCATTCAAGACAAAACTTTGATCTTGGGAGACACTAAATGTAGTCTTCGTATCCTGTACTTAGGAGATGATGTGGTTGGTGACCAAGTTTGCCGGCTGAATTGTGGTCGCCATCCCCCGGGTCGTGGGTACTCCGTTTGTTTGCAGGACATCTCTGCTCCCGCCCCCCTTGTCTCGGTCCAGGGCTTCGTCCTGGTGTTAGTGGACATCCCATCCCTAGGTCTGCTGCACCCCATAGCAATTCGCTAGGAATGAACCCGAGTCATTATTCACCATTGCAGTCAGTTTGTCCATCAAAAACAGGTTCTTTACTTTTTTCAACCAGTCGTCCTTGGAGGGGGTCCCCGGGCTCTTCCACTTCCGTGCCAGGGCTACCCTTCCTGAACTCAATATTGTTTCCGTCATCCTTGGGTATCTATATATTTCTGTTTCCTCCAGGGGGAGGCCCAGCAGCATCGTCAGAGGGTTTAGAGGGAAAGGTTCGTCTGATACCTCTGCAATCCAGGCCCGCACCCTCCCCCAGAAGTCTTGGACTTTTGGGCACTGCCACCACATATGTTTCCTGGTGCCCACCTGGCTGCATCCCCTCGGACATCTCGGTGACACACCTGGGAACTTCTTTGACAATTTCGCTGGGTCCCTGTGCCACCCCTGCAGAATCTTAAAGTTATGTTCCATGTCTGAGGTAAATAAGTTCCCATGGAAAGCAATTTTGAAAATCCTGGACCAAGCATCCTCTGAAATAACCTCCCCTGCCAGGTCATTCCAGAACGAGCAAAAACTCCTCCTCCCCGGAAGGTTGATGGTGTTCAAAATTTTGTACATGCTGGATATTGCCCCCTTTCTTGAGGTCGCTGTGTCCAGGAACTTCTCAAAGGGGGTTAACTGCCTCCTCAGGTTTTGATCCCATGATTGGTCGCAAAGTATGCCCTTGAGGCGGAGGTATTCAAAGATGGGAAGAGACCCCTGTCCGAGAGCATCCCTCAATTCCTCGTATGCTAGAAACTCGCCCTCTCTGAACATCTGCCCCACCCATTCCATTCCCAAGTCTGACCAGGTCTGGGAGTTCCGAAACCCACTGCTACCCAGATTGAGGGGATGGCCCCAGAGAGAGGACATTGGGGACGGCCATGAAGTAAGATAAGCAGTCTGTGAGCCCTCTTTCCAAATTTCCCAAAGAACTCCCAGGGTTGGATGGGTCCTCAGCTTTCCCGGGATTGACTTGCACGGGGCCCACCGGAGGTCCCGAACCTTTAGGGGGTGGGTATCCATGTCCTCCAAGTATGACCAGTATGTCCCCATCCCTTCTCTCATATGTTCCAAGAGGACTCGCAGCTGTGCGGCGCGGAAATAAAGGAGAAAATCTGGTAACCCAAACCCTCCCTCCTCCCTCGGCAGAGATAGGATCGTCCTCCCAGTCCTCGGGATTTTCCCTTGCCATATGAAATCTCGTACTGCGTTCTGTAGATCCTAAAGGTCTGCTCGGGGACACTGGTTGGGAGCGCCGTAAAGAGGTACAGAAGCCTTGGTAGGGCATTCATCTTTACCGCCGTCATCCGGCCATACCAAGACAGAATCATTTTGCCCCATCTCCTTAGGTCTGATGTGATCCCTGCCATTATTGGGTCATAATTGGTGGTAGTGAGTTTCGACAGGTCCCTAGTGAGCAGGATACCCAGGTATCGTATGGAGAACTTCCCCACTGTAATCCCTTTGAACCTATCCAGGGGGTCTAGCTCAGGGTCATGTACTTTCATTGGGAGCAGTACCGATTTTGTTGTGTTAATTTTTTAACCCCCGAAAAGCGCCAAAACGTGGCCACCAAGGATAAGAAGGGGGGAGCGAGGAGCCGGGATCCACCATGTAAGCTAAGATGTCGTCCACAAACAGGGATAGCTTGAATTCTACCTCACCTCTACTAATCCCCCTGATGCCCGGATGTGCTCTGACTGCTATGGCTAGTGGTTCCATCGTAAGGATGTATATCAAGGGGGAGAGTGGGCAGCCCTGCCTTGTCCCTCGTGATAGGGGGAAGGACTTGGACAACTTCCCGTTCACTTGGACCCTTGCTGTGGGAGCTCTATAAAGTGCGGATACCCAGCTCCTAATGTGTGACCCCGAAACCCATTTTTTGAAAGAGTTCCATATATCTCCATTCAACCCTGTCAAAGGCTTTCTCTGAGTCTAAGGAGAGGACACATGCATCCAGCTCCGATTCCTGGGCGTAGTGAAACAGGTCTATCATTTTGCAATTGTTGTCCAACCCCTGTATTCCTCTTATGAAACCCACCTGATCCCCATGGACCAGCTTCGGCATGATCCTTTCCATCCGCCTCCCCACCACCTTGGCCAAGATCTTCACATCTATGTTTAACAATGATATTGGGCGGTAGGAAGAACATTCTGTGGGGTCCTTACCCTCCTTGGGGAGCACTGCTATTATGGCCCCCTTCGGGGAGGATGCCCCCCTCCAACACAGAATTGAAAAGCGTCACCAGGTACGGGGCTAGGGTGGAGCGGAACCTTTTGTAGAAATACACTGTAAAGCCGTCCTCCCCGGGGGAAGTTCCCACCTTCATCCCACTAATCACCCTATCTATCTCCTCCTTGGTGACCGGGCCTTCCAACCCCTCCGACATCTCTCTCATTAAGGCCGGGACTTGGATAGAGCTCAGGAAGTCCTCTATCTGGTCATCGCCCCCGTCATATTCCGACGCATACAATTTTTCATAGTATTGGGCATCGTTACATTTCCAGCGTCCTCTGCGGTCTTTGCGCCATCGCCCCGCTATAGCGACACAGACCATGTCGACCAGGGGACCTAGTATTGGGCATCGTTACATTTCCAGCGTCCTCTGCGGTCTTTGCGCCACACCCCCGCTATAGCGACACGGACCATGTCGACCCGGGGACCGGGTCGACCCTTTAGCCAGATATGAATGGGCGGAGGATCTCGTCCACTAGAATGTAATCAATTCTGGAGTACGAGGTGTGGATGGCAGAATAGTATGTAAATGAGGGAACATCCATCCTAGGGGTCGGGATTGTATCTACCAAGCCCAGCTCAGGGTTAACCCTCTGGAAGTTTCACGCCATGGCTTCATCTGCGGACCTAGTGCTTTGGGGACCTACACGCTTTCTATCTGTGGATGGGTCCAGGACCATGTTGAAGTCTCCCCCCACCACCACCGTGCCATGCATGAAAAGTTTGATCCTGTCCCTCGCTTCTTCCCAGAATTGAGCTTGACCCTCGTTCGGCCGTACACTACCGCAAGAGTTAGGGGGGTGCCCTGTAGAGATCCCCTTACCAACAAATAGCGGCCCTCGTGGTCCTTCAGTGTGTCCTCCTTTTCGAATCCTACGTCCATCGCTAATAAGATGGCCACCCCCCTTTTCTTAGTCCTGTGAGATGCGCAGAGCACCTCTCCAATTCCTCCTCCCTCAATTTGGGTTCCTTCCCCCGTGCTCAATGTGTTTCTTGCAGGAAGAGCAGTGTAACGCTCACCTGATTCCCGTAGAGGCGCCGGTCTTGACTGGGCGTATACCGTATCTTCAAAGGTGATGTGTAACACACGGCTGGCTCTTTGGGCTGGACCTCTGTGCACTGTATGTCTGACTCGAAGGGTAAGATGTCTGCAGATAGAAAATATGGGATTAAGGAACTGGGTTATTGAATGTCTCGCTCTTCTTCCCTTTCTCTTCTCCTGTAGAACACCAAAGGTTAACGCTCTCACCTTAGGTAAGTGAACGCTGTGCTCTCCATCTGCCTCGGGGCAGGGTGCTGTAACCAGTTTCTTCACTGGATAAGGGGAGCAGGCCTCTTGACTTCATAGGACTGCTGTCTGTCGTTTACTGCACAAACGGTAAGTTTTGAGTAATTCTAATGTCTTTAAAGTCTTTAGTAATGATGTTTCTTGTTTTGCAGGGTTCCGGCGATGGCGGATGACGGGCTGAAGTGAGTTGAAGATGGAGCCCGTGTGATGAATAGAAGCGCCTGGAAGCACGTAAGTAAGCGCTTGTTGCCTGCTTCACGATGCGCTCTAACTGTCTTTTTATTTTGCAGGTACAAGTTCGGAGCGGCTGCAGGGTGCCGGAATACCCACTGGGTTAGATGTGGAAAGGAGTAATGGCACGTGAGTATTAAAGTTCCCCAATGTCTTTAAACGCACCTTGTTTTGTCTTTCAGATGCGGGATGCAGCGCCGAAGGCCTCTGGAGCGTGCGAAGAGTTGGTAAGCTTTTGTCTTTCAGATGCCGGAATGCAGTGTGAAGACCTCCGGAGCGCACGAAGAGTAGGTAAGCCTTTGTCTTTCAGATGCCGGAATGCAGCGCGAGGCGTTGGTGACAGCCGATGGACCAGGTAAGTGAAGAGCTGTCACTGAAGACCGTAATGCTAACCTGTTCTTTCTTGTCTTTATAGGTGTTGCTGAAGACTGGATTCAGGATGGTAAGCCTTTTTCCTTAGGCCCAGGATCAGATGCAGAAGACACGATGAGCGTTCTGCTGCAGAGGATGCAGAATAACGCAAAGCAAGATTCATCCATCGGGTGTGGTTTAAATAGCCTCCTGTAGTGCTTAGGTGTCTCCTTCCACAGCCACGCCTAGGTAAGAAAAGAGTTCCTGCTTTCCAGAAGAGTTCCAGTGTTCTGAATCTAGGCAGTGGCTCCTGCCCCACCCAACAGGAAAAGTAGTTCCAAACAGAAGAGGATCAGAGGCTCAACTGGCAGGCAAGTAGGCAGCATGGTCTGCTGCAGGTAAATCCACCCAAGCATTATGAGCCCGGCGCTTCCAGCGCTGGGACTGGGCATATTTAGGAGCCTGGTGCCACTGGCGCCAGGACTGGGTCCAATAGGTCCCAATTGGGACTGGTTGGCACTCGGAACCTGGGTTATGGATCTGCTTCCAAGGGAGTTGGGAAAACCCTGACCTTTTGGAAGCAGAGATCATGACAGTACCCCCCCTCAAGGCCCCTCCCAAACCGGGCTTCTCCGGGGGTTTTGGCTTGTCAGGAAATGTTCGGTGAAATCTTTTGATTAGGCGAGGAGCGTGGACATATTCAGCAGGTTCCCAGGATCTCTCTTGGGGGCCGTAGCCTTTCCAGTCAATTAGGTAAAATAGTTTAGATTTGGAGATCTTGGAGTCCAGAATGCTTTTGACTTCAAACTCGAGTTCTCCATCAACTAGGATAGGTTTTGGAGATTTAGTTAGTCGGGTTTGAGGTTGCACGGGTTTTAATAGAGAGACGTGGAAGACCGGATGTATCTTCATGTGCGGGGGCAAGTCCAACTTGACCGCTACTGGGTTTACTATGGTAGTGATGGAATAGGGACCAAGGTATCTTGGGTTGAATGTGCGTGGCCCTTTTAGAGGTAGATATTTGGTGGATAACCAGACTTGATCCCCTACTTGATATTGAGGGGCTTCCTTCCGATGTTGATCTGCTCCTTTCTTGTATTGTTCTTTAGCCCTTTGAAGGTGAGAAACAGCTTCCTTAAAGGCTTGGGTGATTGTAGAATGCAGGTAGTCTACTTCTGGTGTTTCAAGATCTTGGAGGGGATCCAACTCCGAGGTTCGAGGGTGACTGCCGTACAAAAGAAAAAACGGGGTTTTCCCAGTTCCCGAATGGACAGAGTTATTGTAGGCATATTCGGCTATCCAAAGGATGTCTTTCCAAGTTTTTTCAGTTTGTTGCAGCATGCAGCGTAAATACTGTTCCAGAGTTTGATTGGTCCTCTCGGTTTGTCCGTCGGTCTGAGGGTGGTGACTGGTCGATAGTCTCACATCAATTTGAGCCGACCGACAGCAACTTCGCCAAAAATGAGAAATAAATTGACTACCTCGATCCGAAATTAGAACCGAAGGAAAACCGTGCAGTCGGACGATGTTTTCGAGAAATTCTCGGGCCAGAGTTGCTGCTGTTGGCAAGCCTTTGAGCGGAATGAAATGCGCCATCTTGGAGAATAAGTCCACGATTACTAGAATCGTATTGTATCCGGAGCATGGAGGTAGATCGGTGATGAAGTCCATAGAAAGCGTATGCCAAGGGCGAGGTGGGATGTCAATAGGGCGTAAGAGGCCTGCTGGTCTTTCCTTTTGACTCTTGTTTTGGGCGCATACTCCACAGGACATTATAAAGTCTCTGATATCTTTTTTCCAAGACGGCCACCAGAAGTAGCGCTTGATCTTTTCTGAGGTCTTGGCCATACCGGGATGTCCTTCCATTAAAGAATCGTGATAACAAGAGATTACTTTTTTCTGTAAATCTGTGCTGGGTAGGTATAATCGTTCTTGGAAATACAATAAGTTGTCCTTTACTGCAAAGTCCTTTCCCTGCAGATGCCAATTCTGTATGTCTGCTGGAGTTACAAGTTGCCTGGCTTTATCCTTAACTTCCTCTATGGATTCTGTGGCGATTACACCCAGAATTCTTTGTTCGGGAATGATTGGCACAGGTTTAGGGTTGATCAAGTGTTCTTCCACTCCCATCCGAGAAAGGGCATCAGCTTTACCGTTCTTTGTACCAGGTCGATAGGTAATTATGAACTCAAATTCGGCAAAGAATAATGCCCAACGGAGTTGTCTAGAGGATTGGGCTTTTGCGGTTTTCAAATATTGCAGGTTTCGGTGATCCGTAATCACAGTAACGGTGTGTCGAGCCCCCAGCAGATAATGCCGCCAAGCCTTAAAGGCAGACTTGATAGCCAGAAGTTCCTTGTCAGTAATCGTGTAATTGATTTCAGGAGGCGAGAATTTGCGGGACCAAAATGCCACGGGATGCAAGTGATTGGTTACCGGGTCCTTTTGTGATAGAACTGCCCCCATGGCAAGGCTTGAAGCATCAGTTTCCACGATGTAGGGGAGTTCGGGGCGAGGGTGTTTTAAGATTGGTGCAGAGATAAATTTAGTCTTCAAATCCTGGAAAGCTTGTTCCGCCTCGGTAGACCATTCAAAACGTTTGTTTTTCTTTAACAAGGCAGTGATGGGCTGGACTATTCGAGAGAATTCGGGGATAAACCTGCGGTAAAAGTTAGCGAAGCCTAACATGCTTTGCACACCTTTTACGGAGGATGGTGATGGCCATTTGAGAACTGCATCGACCTTCTTTGAATCCATACGCACTCCGCCAGGTGATAATATGAATCCCAAGAATTCAACTTCAGTCACGTTGAAAACACATTTTTCCAACTTAGCGAAAAGTTTGTGTTGACGCAATCTTTCGAGGACCATTTTCACGTGTTTCCGATGTTCAGATTCCGATGAAGAATAAACGAGGATGTCGTCAATGTAAACAACAACACACACACCTATGAGCTCTCTGAGGACATCGTTCATAAAATATTGAAAGGCGGCCGGGGCATTGCAAAGTCCGAAGGGCATGACCTGATATTCAAATAGCCCATACTTGGTGCGGAAGGCCGTCTTCCATTCATTGCCCTCTTTTACTCGTAACAAGTGGTAAGCTCCTCTAAGATCCAGCTTTGTATATATGCATGCTTTTCTGACTTGGTCCAGGAGTTCAGGGATCAAAGGTAACGGATATCTATTCTTAACGGTGATCTGGTTCAGGGAGCGATAATCTATACAAGTTCTAAGGTCTCCTTCCTTTTTTGGAACGAAGAACAAAGCTGAAGAAGCAGGGGACTTGGAAGGACGAATAAACCCATTTGCCAGGTATTGATCCAGGTATTGTCGAAGGTGAAGGTTCTCAGGCTCGGTGAGGGCATAAATTCTACTACAAGGAGGAGTAGATCCAGGTATCAGGTCTATCTGGCAGTCATAAGACCTATGAGGAGGTAGAGAGTTAGCCTGATCCTTCCGGAAAACATCTTGGTATTCTAGGTATTCGGGAGATAACTGGGGAGTCTCTGAAGAAATTGCTGCCAGTGCAACACCAGGTGGAGGGTGACAAGTAGAGACACATTCTGGAAACTGGACCGTTCTTGCTCGCCAATCGATCAGAGGATTGTGTTTCTCTAACCAAGGTATTCCTAGAATAATCTGAAACTGAGGGGCCTTGATCACATCGAACACGATCTTCTCATGGTGTCCATCTTGACTTACTAGCGTCACCTCTTGAGTGGTATGCGTTACTGGCCCGGAGGCTATCTCGGTACCATCCACCGTAGTAATGACGTCCTTTACAGCCTTGGGACAAAGTTAGATTCATCCTCAAAACCATTTCATGATCCACATAATTGCCGATGGCACCGCTGTCGACGTAAGCTTCAATTGCATGTAATCGATCCGGATTATCAGGGCTAATGAGGACCATAGGTATCACGAAATGCGAGGTCACGGAACTGGTTTTCACGCTCGGCAAGAGGACCTCTATTCTTGTCGGGCGAGGTCGTTTCCCTGCTCAGAGTTTGTAACTTTGGTAACTGCAGCTCCTACTGCCTTCTTGGCAGGTTTCACCGGACAGTCTCGAAGAAAGTGCCCTGAGTTTCCGCAATAGAGGCATAATTGCAACTGTTTTCTCCTTTCCCGCTCCTTTTGTGTTAGAGGACCTTTCAGACCCCCTATTTGCATGGGTTCCCCGGAGTCTACTCCTTTGGAAGGAGTTGGCGGTTTGGAAAATACTCTAGCATCAAACTTGGAACGATCGGCCTTCCTGTTCTGCAGTCTGTGATCTATTTGAACGACCAAGTCTATATAGTCCGAACAATCTTGTGGGGGATTCACTACTTGGGCTAACACATCTTTGAGCTCTCCACGTAGACCTCTATAAAACAGCGTAATCCTTTTGTCCTCAGGCCATTGAGTTTCCACTATCAGTCTGTTGAAAGATGCAATATAAGCCAAAAGGTCTTGATTACCTTGTCGCAACGAAAGAAGCTCATTGTCCAAGGCCTGCCCCTGTGAATGTCTTGCGAACAGTTTTTCCATACTGAGCTGAAAAGCTTGAAAATCATGGAGGACCGGATCATCTTGATTTACTAGAGGGATCGACCAGTCTGCCGCATTGCCACTAAGGTACGAAAGCACGAAAGCTACTTTAGCTTGATCAGTTGGAAAGGCTGCTGGCCGGCATAAGAAATGCAACCGGCACTGATTGATAAATACTGCAAACCTCTTTGGGTCACCAGAAAATCGTTCGGGCGGAGCCAGAGGTACATTCCCAGGTAGGTTGATCTGCACTGGATTCATAGAGGATGTAGAAGGAAGATTTCCCCCAGATGCGGGTAACGGGGTCTGTCCGGCTTGTGACTGTAGCAATTGTCTAGCGAGATAATCTGTTCGCTCCTTGGAAATAATCAGTTCCCTTCTTAGAGCGTTTGTTTCCTGACGGGCTGCATGCACTTCTGCCCTTAGTTCCCCAAGTAACTGGGCTAGCTGGTCGGTATCCGAGGTTTCCATAGCGCCTGGACGGGAGTTTTGTGGTAGGCTTTGCGTTCTGTAACGCTCACCTGATTCCCGTAGAGGCGCCGGTCTTGACTGGGCGTATACCGTATCTTCAAAGGTGATGTGTAACACACGGCTGGCTCTTTGGGCTGGACCTCTGTGCACTGTATGTCTGACTCGAAGGGTAAGATGTCTGCAGATAGAAAATATGGGATTAAGGAACTGGGTTATTGAATGTCTCTCTCTTCTTCCCTTTCTCTTCTCCTGTAGAACACCAAAGGTTAACGCTCTCACCTTAGGTAAGTGAACGCTGTGCTCTCCATCTGCCTCGGGGCAGGGTGCTGTAACCAGTTTCTTCACTGGATAAGGGGAGCAGGCCTCTTGACTTCAGAGGACTGCTGTCCGTCGTTTACTGCACAAACGGTAAGTTTTGAGTAATTCTAATGATGTTTCTTGTTTTGCAGGGTTCCGGCGATGGCGGATGACGGGCTGAAGTGAGTTGAAGATGGAGCCCGTGTGATGAATAGAAGCGCCTGGAAGCACGTAAGTAAGCGCTTGTTGCCTGCTTCACGATGCGCTCTAACTGTCTTTTTATTTTGCAGGTACAAGTTCGGAGCGGCTGCAGGGTGCCGGAATACCCACTGGGTTAGATGTGGAAAGGAGTAATGGCACGTGAGTATTAAAGTTCCCCAATGTCTTTAAACGCACCTTGTTTTGTCTTTCAGATGCGGGATGCAGCGCCGAAGGCCTCCGGAGCGTGCGAAGAGTTGGTAAGCTTTTGTCTTTCAGATGCCGGAATGCAGCGCGAGGCGTTGGTGACAGCCGATGGACCAGGTAAGTGAAGAGCTGTCACTGAAGACCGTAATGCTAACCTGTTCTTTCTTGTCTTTATAGGTGTTGCTGAAGACTGGATTCAGGATGGTAAGCCTTTTTCCTTAGGCCCAGGATCAGATGCAGAAGACACGATGAGCGTTCTGCTGCAGAGGATGCAGAATAACGCAAAGCAAGATTCATCCATCGGGTGTGGTTTAAATAGCCTCCTGTAGTGCTTAGGTCCCTCCTTCCACAGCCACGCCTAGGTAAGAAAAGAGTTCCTGCTTTCCAGAAGAGTTCCAGTGTTCTGAATCTAGGCAGTGGCTCCTGCCCCACCCAACAGGAAAAGTAGTTCCAAACAGAAGAGGATCAGAGGCTCAACTGGCAGGCAAGTAGGCAGCATGGTCTGCTGCAGGTAAGTCCACCCAAGCATTATGAGCCCGGCGCTTCCAGCGCTGGGACTGGGCATATTTATGAGCCTGGTGCCACTGGCGCCAGGACTGGGTCCAAAAGGTCCCAATTGGGACTGGTTGGCACTCGGAACCTGGGTTATGGATCTGCTTCCAAGGGAGTTGGGAAAACCCTGACCTTTTGGAAGCAGAGATCATGACAAGCAGGTCTAGTTTTGCCCTTCTGAATTCTCTACAAACCAGAGATCTCTTAGTGGGGGTGTTCAGACCCCACACATTCAGGGTACCCACTCCCAGGGCCGGCAGACTATCAGCCATAATCTAAATCTCCCTCCCTCTTGGTCAACCTCATCACATCGTTGCTCCCTTCTCGCTCCCTTTGTCTCGCATCTTGATTTCTTTGGTTCCCCCTTCCTCCCTTTCGGGGGGCCCTAAAACTAGCCCCCAACTGCCCCCCGATCCCTATCCCTAAAAGAACAACCCCAACCAACTTGTAACCCCCCTACGCCCTTCCCGGCGTCCAGCCAGTTAGTTCCGCCATTGCTGGCATTTGGCCGGACCACCAGCCTGCCCTCTTCGGCCAGGCGATCGGTACAATGCTCGTCTCTTTGAGCCCCCCTCTCCCCTTCACTGCTTCGTCCCATCGGTTGCCCCCAAATTACTTGCTGTTCAAGGGGACTCTGCATTCGTTGAAACCTCAAGAACTTCCATTCCCGATCCGCTGCAGGTCGGGGGACCGCCGCCGTCAGCCCTCCGAGATAAAATGCTCTCCTTCCTTTGCGGGCGGCGGAGTGTTCAATTTTTTTTATTTCCTCGAACTGGTTACCCTTCTCCTGGCGCCCGGCTGGCCAGAAACCCCCCTACTGATTGCCTCTGGGCCCCTCCGGGGGGTAGGTTCCGCCACATAGTCCTGGATGGCTCCCCTTATGTCCTCTTCTGTGACCAGCATTGTCCGTTGGCCCATGTATTCGAAGGCGAGGGAGAAGGGGTACCCCCACCTGTAGTGCACCCCCCTCTCCTTGAGTAGCTGCGTTAGGGGGCGGCACATTCTGCGCTTGGCCAAGGTGTAGGCGGAGAGGTCCTGGAAGATGGTGATCTGGGCAGAGTTGTAGGTGATCGCCCCCGCCTTCCTTGCTTCCTCCAGGATCTTAGTCTTTTCTGTGCAGTAGTGGAACCGGGCCAGGACTGACCGGGGGTTCCCCGCCTTGCCTCCCGCCCTGTGCACCCGGTCGAACGCGAGTTCAGTGGTCATCTCTTCTGCAAACAGGAGGGTAATAATGTCTCTCACCACTCGGATTAAGTCTCTCTCTGTTTCTCCCTCCGCTTCAGGGATCCCGAAAAATCTAAGGTTATTCCTCCTTTCCCTGTTTTCGTAGTGATCCATCTGCCTGGCCCTTTCCTCGTCCCTCTTCTCCAGGGCCGCCAGCTTCATATTGATTCGAACCTCCTGGGATGCTGATGACGACTGGTTGGTTTCCACTTGTAGAAGCCTGTCCTCGACCTTGTCCACCCTTTGGTCCATCTTTTCGAATTTCTGGGTGATGTCTGATCGCATTTCTCTGATTTCCTGTAGGATAGAGGTGAAGCCCCTTTCCATCGCTGTCGTGGACTGCGTCGAGGCCTCTGGGTGGGCCATGTCCCCAGTGCTGTTAGGGCCGCTGATAGTGCTCTCTGTCTCCTTGTAGCAGAATGCCTGCAAGGCCTCTTGCCAGCTCATACGGTCTTCTGGTGTGCTCACTGGGGGCTTTGGGGGGGTCTCCTCGAGGCCCCACCCTGTGGTAACCGGGCTGGGGTGTCTCAGGGAGGCCCGTGGGGGGTAGGCACCCCTCTGTGGGGGGGGCAGCTTCCTGGCGGGCACACGTCCGAACAGCACCGGATGGGGGCCTCACACCTGGGTCTCTCCTCGATGATGGCGTTGTTTTTCGGGGCGGGGGGACCGCCGGCGTCGTTCTACTGCCTCCGTGTGATGCCTCCTTCCCCCTCCTGGGAGATGTCAGACGTACACACGCTCTGGGGATGGGCCCACGGGCCACCACTTGCTTGAGTCCGGAGTGGGTGAACACTGTCCCTCTGCTTGGTCTCGATGTGGATGCCGGCCGTGGGGATCTCGGGACCCCTTGGGGGAGGGGGGGTCGCGTTCTCGCCCCAGCGACCGTTATGCTCTGGGCCCGAGAGCACTGCAGGGGCCCACCGTGGGTCTATGTGGCTTGGGATGGGCCCGTTCCGGCGGAGGGAGGGTGGCGGGGGGTTGACGGGCGCCACCCCACCCGGTCTGCAGCGGGGGCCAACGCTTCCAAGCATGCCCTGACACCGCCCTCCCGATGCCATGACTGCCAGGCCCCAGATGCCTGTCTCTTCCGTCTGCCAGGCCTACCCCAACGGGGACACGCTCCGGCCCGGGGGGACGGTAGGGGACGGCGAGAGCCCGAATTCCGCTCCGGTGTCGCGGTCACGAGATCGCGAGTTCCCCCCGCGGGGGCGGGGCGCAGATGGATGTAGGGGGCCGGGCTCGCCGGCGAAGCTCCCCCGCTTCTGCAGCCCGCTCCTTCTTCCCTGGCGCCAAGGCTGATGCTCTCTTTGCTGCTCCTCCAGCAATGCCCGTTCATTGGCTCTCGGGGGACCTCGAGTTTCACTCTTTCAAGTGGGGGCATCACGGGGGGGTCACCGGCACAATCCAGCCGAGTGAATCCGCCTGAGGAGGTCCGGGGGGGCTCAATCCCCTTAAATTGCCAAGCCTCAGCAGGAGAACGGCGTTCAGGCAGCCATTACCTGTGCGCCCCATGGTGGCCTCTCATCTGAAATATTTTACTGGTAATTCCATGTAGCTGAACAGATGCTTCAAGGTGCTACAGCACAGCATTGAGTCCACCTCCTCGGTCCTTGGTTGGGTTATTAACCTCAAATTGGGATGCACTACAGAGGAGGTGGACAAGCAGGTGATGCCATGCTGATTTTTCTGGGGTTATCTTGTGAGTTTCGTCATCTTTTTTACTTGCATTTACAATATCCATTGTAATATATCATCCGAGTATTATTTTTAAATATACAAAATACAAGCTTCTGGAATTAAATAAAGGACACAGTTCCTTTTACTTGCGTGCCCTTTATAAACTTAAATCCACGAACACCAAGACATTTATCAATCAAAGCCTGCTCTGCGTGCTGGCCTAATAAATGCAAAATCGGTTAAGAATGCAGCTACACTTAATGACCTTATTGAGTCTCAAAAATTAGATGTGCTTTTCCTTACTGAAATCTGGTTTACTACTAGTGCTGTTACTCATTTTTATCTTTGGTACCCGGCAACTTCCAAATAAAATCGTTCAACTGTGAAACCCAGAAAGGGTGGAGTCTGCCATTATCGCCAGCCCTTCATTGGTACTGACCAATTAGCATTCTTTGAACTGGGATGAGACTTCCCAAATATATGCTTGCAATCTGTCTCTATCACCTACCTACTCCAATCAGTTACTTCTTTGCCACCAGCATCCCGACACTAGCAGTGCTTTTTTTAGTAAATCAATAGCTTTTCCTTGGCACAGAAGCCCTTCATTGCTCTAACTTGATTATTCTTAGAAGTTTCAATATCTGGTGTGACATCCTTGATGACCCAGACTGCGTCAAACTTAATGAATACAATTCTCCAGTCCCACAATCTTTCGCTGCTCATGACTTTTGCCTCTCATAAATGTGGTGACCTTTTAGATTTAGTATTGTTTAAAGGTCAAACTATATCCTATCAGGACACTATCCCAGTCGTGTGGTCTGATCATCACATCATAACCATCTGTATTCAGACAGATCACGCAAGACAACACAAAGCTTCCCTGTACACTGATTATTTGCATAGCATGAAGGACCTTAACATGATTACAGGCATGTAAATATCACCCAGACCAATTCCTTTTATCCCTCATTTTAATTGTGAAGACTTTACACTCCAACATGTCGATTCTATATCAAGTCTGTGACTTGAATGAGCTTCTTAAATCCAGGAGCAAGTCAACAAAACAAGAGTAATAAGTGGTACACTGAATCACTAAGGGCCCTAAAGTAAGTATCGAAAGAAGGAAAACACCTGGCTTGAATCTAGAGATCCTCTTGACCACCAGGGTGCCGAAAGAAGCATTGAGCCTATACAAAATGGGCATTCTATCAGCCAAGTCCTTTTTCCTTAAGAACCAGACAGATATTGCTGATAATAGACTGAAGGAACTATTTTAAGTAATAAATAACTTAGTTACCCCCCCCCCGCCCCCATTTATTTCACCCAA
Source organism: Ambystoma mexicanum (assembly GCF_040938575.1). NCBI lineage: Eukaryota > Metazoa > Chordata > Amphibia > Caudata > Ambystomatidae > Ambystoma > Ambystoma mexicanum. The sequence goes on along the minus strand of NC_090924.1, from coordinate 119,131,605 downwards.
CGATCCCCTCTCTTGAATTGGCCAATGATTTGATTGAGGTCTTCATTAACTCGATTCGACTGAATATGGACTCTCAACTCCCCAACATTCACTCCTCTATGCCAGATCCCAACTTTATGACACCCACCGTACTGACATCACCAGAATTCATCTTTACCTCTGTTACGCCTGAGGAAATAAGCATTCTAATTTTTAAACTAAAACCCACAAACAATTAAGATCATATTCTGGCCTGTCTTGCCAAACAGCATGCTCACTTACTGTGGGATTTTAACACTGCTTTTTTCAATGTTTCCTTGGTGCAAGGCATTGTGCCAAAGGATCTCAAAAGATTCCAACTCCTTTGCTCAAAGAAAACCCTCATTGGACCTTAACTTGTTCTCTAATTTCTGCCCTATTGCAGGTCTGCTATGATACTTGAGAAGATAGTCACTTCACAACTCCAAAACCTTCTTGAAGAACATGGTATTCTTGGCACATTCTTTCTCTTCTGCAGCTTTATAAAATGTTAAAATTCAGAAAATGACCAAACAGTTGCATTACGCTGTACTCCTTTACGGTGGCATAGACTTGAACATGGATTTAATGCCTTTCATTGGAGAGCTCACACACATTAAATAGCTTTTCTAATAATAAGCTTCAGTTACACATTTGTTGCTGGCTGGTCAGCACAGAGTCTGATGGGGGAACCTTGAATGTTTCTCTCACAATCCTTGGCAGTTGGGAGACTTATCTTTACAAAAACCAACTTCATAAATGGGAGTCCATGAAAAATATAGATCGTGAATTACTTTAAAAAAACAAACATATTTCTATCACACAACCTGGAAGCATTTCTCACGTATATTACATGCTTTTCAATTACTGTATAATTACTACATCCGTTGGGGGATATTCCCAGATTCAGCTCAGACAGGATAGGACAGGAGAATTCTCATCACGTCCACTCCCTTTCTGCCTGGAATTAATGAGTCAGCCTTTCAACTCCCGAAAGTCAGCCAGAGATAAGGGACCTGTAGTCAGCTCTCTCTCTCTCACTCTCCGCCAGTCCTTCTGCTACCTTCCCCAGTGAGTGAGTGAATGATCCAGCCCTCTATGCCTCAAGCCTTTTTCTCAAACTCATGTGTCATTCACAGAGAACCTCCCTCTGACAAAACAGCCCATTAAATAGCATGCGATTTCCTTTATGCCTTTGAAAGAGATTCAAACTGCAGTGCTGAAGAGAACATTTTTAAATTTTCCAGCACTTTTTCCCCCCCCTTTATAAATGGACAATGGAGGCAGTTTGAATAAATCAATTTGCATCTCAACCCGGTCACGTATTTACCGCAGAACAAATCTAATTCTACATTTCCAGTTGGCTTTGCGCAGTTCAAATATCTTGATATTTTATGAAATGGGCCACTTTGCCCCTATGCACCAACGTTTTGCACTCATAAGCAATGGCCTAAATTGCATTGAATATTAGTAGGGGAATAGGTTATCGGGTCCTGGAATGTTAGTAGAATGAGTATGTTACTTTACTTTCATTGCATTTAGTCCATTGCTGTGGTGTGGTGCAAATGATAAAACCTGTTGTGCAGGGTCAAATTCAAATTGGCTGGCACGTGCATTTTGCGTCATAATACCAACATCTATTACACACAGCTTGAGGCTCACACATGAGTCTCACAGCCTTGGCCCTAGTTCAAATTCAGGCCTTTGCTAAACTGTGGATGATGAAATGCAGAGCTACCTTGTTGAAATACAGAATAGGGGAAAAGTATTTCCCAATACTTCCCTACACTCCATTGTTCATTTATAAAAAAGGAGGAAACGGAGCCAGATAAAGGTAACATTTTTCTCTTCAGCGCTGCAGTTTGAATCTCAGTCAAAAGGCACAAAGGATATCAAGTGCTATTTAATGGGCTGATTTGACACGGGGAGGTTCTCTTTGAATGACACATGAGTTTGAGAAAAAAGCTTGAAGCAGAGAGGGTTGCGAAGGTAGCAGAAGGACTGGCAGAGAGAGAGAAACGACTACAGGGCCCTTATCTCTGGCTGACTTGGGGGAGTTGAAAGGCTGACTCGTTCATTCCAGGCAGAAAGGGGGTGGATGTGATAAAAATTCTCCTGTCCTAGCCTGCCCGAGCTGAGTCGGGGAATATCACCAATAGATTCAGGTAATTATACAGTAATTGAAGAGCGTGTAATATACATGGGAAATGCTTACAGGTTGTGTGATAGAAACATCTGTTTGTTTTTTTAGTATTTCACAATGTATATTTTACATGGACTCCTATTTATGAAGTGGGCTTTTGTTAGGATAACAGTCTCCTAACTGCCAAGGATTGTGAGAGAAACATTCAAGGTTCCTGCATCAGACTGTGCGCTGGCCAGCGAGCAGCAAATGTGTAACTTAAGCTTATTATTAGAAAAGCTTTTTAATGAGTGCAAGCTCTCTAATAAAATGCATTTTTATCAATTTTCAAGTATAAGACACTGTAAACGAGTACAGTACAATGCAACCGTTTGGACATGTTCTGAATGTTAACATTTTATAAAGCCACAAATGAGAAAGACAAATTGTATCAGCATTCTTATTATGTCTCCAAGTTATTGTTAGCTCATAGACTGAGGACCAACAGGTTGTAAACCTATTTTACTGCAGGTGTTAAGTCACAATACCACATGTGGTAAAATGTAAGATAAATCTTTTTTTTCTGAGTCTAATTTTCAGAAGTACTAGGAGTGTGTGTGAGTACAACTAATTGGTTGTGAAATGATCAATGTATTTTGAAACATAGCCAAAAAGGCATAATGTGATATCATACATAAGATACCAAAGGAGGGCATGAGCTGATTATTCAGAGTGTACTAAATTCAGTACTTGTTTACCGTTAGTGACCTTGGTAAAATAATTAATCAGACAGCATTTTGAAGTTAGTTCACCACGAAAAAGATACACCAATAAATGTTCCTCAATATATTCCCAGGAGCTTTCAAAAATACCACTATACCAAATTACCACAAGATAACATGAGGCACTAAAGAATATAGCCCAAAAAGATGTCTTACAAGCACCCGCGGGTGCACAAAATGTGCTGTTTGCACTGATTGGAGTGTTCCTACTTGGTTTTTGTTTTGCTGGGCAGATTGCTTCTAGTGTGACACCTATTCTCTACAAAACAGCCTGGTTGGCGTGGAGCACACATGGAGTGTATGATGAGTATTGTTTGCAGTGCGGGAGATAGGCACAGACTGAAGGTGACTCAGACTGTATGAGGACAGCAGAGCTTCTGTGACTTTTGCCAACAGGTGTGTTGTATCATGTATGCATTAAGAAGCCTCTCACGGTCGAGTAATATACCGCTAAATTAACAGATGTTTGAGATGGCTTGTGCCCTTCCCGTCCTGGTGTTTCTGGGCGAGGGCGGAAGTGAACTAGGTATCAATACCCTGCCAGTGGGGATCTCTAAGCTGAGCAGATGTCTAAAAACGAAAAGATGGAAAAAAGAAATCACATTTTTTAATACTGTGGGAAAGGATAGGCCCATTGATTCCAGCCTATGTGCTGAAGTACAGGTTGCGGTGGACTTGAAGGGCAAGGAGGTGTTTCAAATGATACCTGTGACAACACTCCACCAATTTCTTCAGAAGATGACAGTGACAACAAAGATACCGCCATCTCCTCTTAAATATCTGCTCCTCGACCTGGTCAGTTTGAGAGGCACACTACTCCACTTAAGCAAACAGATATGGAAATGGATGGCAGTGCTCAAAAAGCTCTGGTGGTGCTAAATTATGTGCTTTTGATGTTAGTTTCTTTATATGCTAATATAACATCTAATATATGTATATTATACTGCTCAATTCGAACCGAAAATAATTGCATAACGCAGCAAATGAGTTGGATTTGAAAATTCTAATACACCTGGACCCCGCCTCTGTGACTTGCTTCAAGGCATTTCTTTACTGCAGAACTCATCATGTTTGTCTCGACTCATACAATCCGAGCAACCAGGTTGTGCAAGTAATTCCTATGAATCAATGGACATAATAAATGTGCCTGAATCCCTGCAGGTTGTGCCCCCGGTAGAGGATGCTGGGAATCCTCCTATAACCTTAAAAGCAGTTAACATTTTTGAGCCTCTGGGAAAGAGGTTGGTCCAGAAGAGTAAGAATGGAAGATTGTGTCAAGGGAAAAAGTATAAAAACATTCAAATGAAAAATGCAACTAGGAAATCCTTCAGGAAATGTTTGAGATATCGATCACAATTTTTTTGTACTTTTATTGTTTGGCAGCAAATGTTCAACCTTTCAATATTCTATTCTACATAAAATGACACAAATTTATAAACAATTAGATCAAATACATAACGAATTTCATAAATCTTTCACCAATTTCTAAAACAAAGCCACTGATTTTCACAATTATCCAGCATCAAATAGAAAACCCTTCTTCACTTTTACTGGGTAAGATCTTCAAGAACAGCAAACAATTCACTGCAGCTAAAATTATTCACAAAAATTGACCATTAAAAATGATGTCCCACATTTTATCCCTAGTCAGCAACTTATAACCTAAGATGTGTGTTGAATAATGTCCTCCTTTGTATCAGTAGATTTGGACAGGTGACAATAACGTGTCTTAATGTTTCAAGCTTGTCCTTGTCTTGGCAGAATCTACAAGATTTCTGGTCATTTGACCATTTTGAATGGGTTTCTAAAACCTCTCTGGTCAGCCATAAGTTAATAAGTAGCCTTTAAAACAAATTGGAATATCTAGGGCTCGGAAATTTCTGCAAGTATATAGGAATTTGATGGAGCAGTTTAATAATGGTATGTTCGCTATTGAACAATTTATATTTATTACAGTCCTTCCAGGATTTCCTCCAATCATAATAAAAAAGTGTTTTCGCTCGTTCCAGATTATTTAATATAATCTAGGTGAAAATCAGCCTTTAGCATCATTTCCAAACATTCCTTTACCCAAGATTCTAAGGATTTGACTTGTCTGTATAGTTAATATCTGAGCTAAAACCGGTAGCAAGCTGGTAGTAGTATAGCTATGCATGAAACATTTCCTATACAGTACCAGAATACGCCAAGTTACCGTGCCTCTCAATCTGCTTCGGTTTGGTCTTCTGTCTTTATCTGTATAGGAAAATCTGTTGGAAGTAGTAATACTCTTCCAATACAGTCCCATTAATTTCTCCCAATAGGGTCTATGCTCCTGTAATTTTGTCTACGCTCTGTAGATTACCGAAGGGACTGCTTTTTGCTCATAAAAGGTCATCACTGGAATAGCTGATAATTTCCCATATTTTGCATGGACAATGGTGCTCGAGCCACCATTGTTTCCATTTTATGTCTCACCACCAGTTTGTAAGGACTTTTGTGGACATTAGTACTTATATTCACTTCCAAATAACAATATTCTGGCACAAAATGGAGAGGCTGATTACATATTTGCCATCAGAATGAAGGCTTCCCAGTGCAGTCTCCAGAAAGTGGGGCTGAGCTGGGGCCCCGGGTCCCACACAACATTGGCAGGACGCATTATCCCGCCGTGGCCGCAGCGGCGATGGGAGTTGCGCTCGCCAGTTTAACATCAGGTGAGCTGACAGAAGTGCCAGCCAGCCACAGCGATGCTGAGGCTGGCTGGCTGGCACTTCTGTCAGTCAGTGTAACTTCCTCTGATGAGCCCTCATCAGGGTCATCAGAGGAAGTTACGGTCCCTTTGTGTGCCCTTCCCAGGTCACTGACCCTGACAAACCCGCGGGCTCCGTGATCATCTAATATGCAGATTAGATCACGGAGCCCGCTGGTTCGCAGAGGGTGAAAGGCGCATCAGGCTCTGTGATCTATCTGCTGACACAAACCTGACTGACAAGCGTCAAATTGGAGATTCCTAATTACCCATTTACTTAGGTCTTCCACCATCAGGTGCGTGAATAGCTTGCACAAGGAGTCCAGAAAGGCTATTGGGCAATAATTTACCAGATTATTTCTGTCTCCCTTTTTATAAATGGGAATTATTACCGAATATTTCCATGACAAAGGAATCTTTTCATTCTGCAATACTTGTATAAATATTAGATATAGTATTGTGGCCCATTGCTCTGGGTGGGCTTTCAGCATTAAATTCAAGCCATCTGGCACTGGGGCTCACAAAGTACTTAATCTCATAATTTCATGCAGGATATCTTCTTCATCAAATAGTAGCTTCCCAAGACCATCACAGGGAGTCTGTATCCTCGGGACTTGATCATATATTTTGGCATATAGTTAGCCAAAATAAGATCTCCATTCATCGTCCTGAATTGAGTTTATCATTAATATCAAGGGCAGATCATTGGAGGCTAATTTAAAAAAAGACCACATATGGGCACTCGATGTGGAGTTTATTGCAAGGAGCACAGCTTCCCCATCTTTTTGGAGCATTCTGGCCTTGTGAATTCTTGCCCAATTTCTGTTTTACCTTTGTTATCAGGGGCCACTTAAATTCAGAGGGGTCCTTGAGCAGAATTCTTAGCGCTTTCCTGCATTGAGTTTTTCTTTTTTCTAGCTCCTCATCTAAAACGTGTCTGTGTTTAAAAGTGCTGTGTTGTCCGTACTGCTTGTTTTCCATAAATAAGTTTAGGACTGACACATATCTCTCTTCAGTTCCATCACCACTTCTCAGTCTTTCTATCCTATGTTGCGTCCACTTGAATCTATTTCTCCCACTTTCAATCTATACCTTGTGCTTACAGATATTTCTCAAGGGTGCGGGGGGAGTAACTGGTAGTTCCCACGATACTGTGAGGATGTCATGGTTACTTAGATGTTGAGTGGAACTGCGAAGCTCACCTATTTCATTAAAGGAGTGTCTGGAAACAAATATGTAGTCAATTATTGCTATCTGAGAGAGGTGCCTCCAGGTTGGATGCAGGGGAATATCTCCTTTATGGGCCCCATTCAACCTTACAAAACCTCTGTTTTTCATTAGGAGTAGCCATCGTCGTGCTCTGGGGGATACTAAGGTATCTCAAGTCTAAAAACACTTTATAGCGGGTGACCTGAACAGCAAGACAGTTCCAATGTTATCATCAGCCTAACAGAGATCCAACATTGATTCCACTGCCCCTATAAACTCGTCATCCACAATAACTTACAGATTCCAGTATAGATTCAGCACAGCATGCTGCATCAAGGGGGGATGGGGACCTTTGTCTTAGAGCCATACAGTCTCGTCAGTTGGATAAATGGATTAGGAGCCACCCAAGGTTCCAGGGTTAATCCAATATCTAATTTACATGCCGTCAATAAACCGGACGAAGGACTCCCTTTTTTACCTTTAATGGCTGAAATACAACCAAGCGCATGATTTTCCTATACTGGCGGATCAAGAAGCAAAGTTTCCTGAAACAAGATAATAGTGTGGTGTTCGTATGCGATAGTAAATGAGAAAAGCCGCTAGTGTTCCATGAGGCAAGTCATGTATTGTATTTTGTAGCACTTGTTAGACATTACTTTCGCGAGGTTTTTCTGTACTTCCCTAAGGCACTTTGTAATCATGATCAATCAGTTTGATCCCTGATGTTTGTGGAATGCACAATAACAGCGTATCTCACTAACTTTCACTGATCTCATTGGCACGAAATTTGCAAGGGTAAATACCCCAAATGAGATTCCATAGTTGGGGATATTAACCTCTGCGAACATGAATTTTTACAGTTAGGATCACACTTATCCATCTCTAATCTAAATCGTTGCTGCTTAAAATGATGTTTCGCCTCCCATAAGGCTTACCTAAAAAATGTTGATCAACTACCAGCTTTACTTTGTCTAGGACATTTCAATCAACAAATTGTATCTGGGTTATATCCCTAGACTGAATTGCTGCTAGGCCCGGGATTGCTTCCATAAGTGCTAGAACATATGTTCTGTAAGGCTAGGGGTCTCACCTTTGCCTATCCTTCATATGTAGGTATAAGCAATGTTGATAATCTTTTTCTTGTCCCATTACCCTGAATCAAGCCTTTCCTTTTTTCTAACCATAGGAGAGGAGCTTAGTCTTCTATTTTCTTCATAGGATGTATGCCCTTCTCTCAGGGCGATAAAGCTCCCACTCCTATACCTATTTAAATTCCTATGGTTCTCCTTAGCCTTAGGGGGGTTTATTCGGGCTACTGAGTGGACTTTTCCAGGTCTTGTAATGAGTGAGTCTTCTCTGTTTAAGTGTGGTGAATTTTTCCAAATTAAACGCACTCTTGTTTTCTAAACGTGTCGCAATAAAATGCATATGGTGAGTTATCATAAATGGATCGGGGAGTTGATAACTCACTTGGTATTGAATAAGTAGAGAGATTTTGCAGGTTCTTGTCCCCTTGCTTACAACCAAAGCCTGCTCCTGAACGTTGAGTCTGCCCTCCCATCCCGTTGGTCAGCAGTGTGGTGGTTTCTGTTTGTTTAAGTTTACTATCCTGATTTAGAATTTGTTGTATTACTTTGGTGTTTCCCTGATCCTGAAAGGGTATGGTCAATGCTTCTGGGAATTTCCTGGAGTCAAAGTCTGTTGATTTTATAAGCAAAGGTTGTTTTGTTTAATTATTTTTAAATGTTGACCTGACCGTTTTTTTCCTCTTTTTATTTGTAAATATAATCGAAAATATTTCTCTTGAAGATTTATACTTTCTAAATTAAGACATTTTCATATGTTTTGATTTAATGGAGTTTGATGCGTTTCAACTTTGTCACAGTCCTGTGGAATCAGTGTCATGTGCTCTTCCAAGACTCCATCATCAATGTTACAGCCGGTCTGAATTTCCTTGTGTATAATATTGTTTACTGTGGGTATAGAAATGTTTTATTTGTGATATTACCTCCTTTATACTCATTCTGTTGTAGAATTGAAGAAGAAATTGTATTTACATAATTTTTTTCCATCATTCTCACCTTATCTAAAAGTGTGTTTAATACTTTTGAATGAGTATCTGTTTTTGTCTCCATTATTTCAAATATTTTTGTTAAAACCATGACACCATTATTCATAGAAGTTAGTGTCATTTTAACAATGGAGTCCCCGGGAGATTCAGACCGAAAGATTTTCGAGCTCAACATGGAATTTAGTGATTCAGGATATAAAATTAGGGAGCGTACAGATTTAAGGGGATAACCCCGTAGAAGTCCCGCTTTGCTTTGCCGGGAGACGCTCTTCGCTACTGTGGATTTGTGGCTGTGGACTGCATTAACCAGCAGACTTCACTGCTTGGAGGCGGGCTATATAAACAGGCACGCGCGCGCACCCGTGAAAGCCCCGTAGAAGTCCCGCTTTGCTTTGCCGGGAGACGCTCTTCGCTACTGTGGATTTGTGGCTGTGGACTGCATTAACCAGCAGGTGAAGAACCACTTGGAAGCAAGAATAAGACGCTTCTAAGACATTTGCTACAGTTTATATTTACTTCGTATATTTATCTTTTTTTTTTTTTTTTTTATTTATTTTATCTACTTAGACTTCACTGCTTGGAGGCGGGCTATATAAACAGGCACGCGCGCGCACCGCGCGCGCGCACCCGTGAAAGCCCCGTAGAAGTCCCGCTTTGCCGCTTCGCCGCTTATGTCGCGGCAAGCGGCGGTTTTGTTCCTTATTTGTTTAAATTTTATTATTCATTTTCTATTGGTCATTTAGTTATAGGTGAGTTTTATTATTAGTGATTGAACGTAGGTCTCAGAAAATGAAACGTGGTTTTTCAACCCTGAGAGCAGGAATGCCCGAAACTGCTCTAGGTGTCTATGATAATAACGAAAAAACCCCCGTAAAAGGAAAACTTCGGCGGAGCTCGACACCTCGAGCAAGTGGTGCAAGTATACATTTGGACAATAAGAAAAAGTGTAATTTGCCTATGGGAATGGACATTCGCTCTTTCTGCAAAAATCAAAGCGTGCCTCAAATGATGGAGAATGTGCCAGGAAATATCACGCATCAAACAAGTCATCCTAACACAAGTGTTGACCCTTTGTGTAAAGTAATACAAAACAGACAATCTGATATAGGCATTGTGCTGGATGGAAAAAGCAACACTTTACCAAAATCAAAATCAGTGGATCCAGATGTTATTTCCTTTGCTGAGGAACAGGTCTCACTAACTGATAGTATTTTGTTGAATAATGTCTTAACTGGTGTTGCCATTTCTGATTCAGTACCTATAGTCAATCATACAACTGCAAGTAGCCTTTTACATCCAAACTTTCCCGGCCTTGGTGACATGCCGATAATAGATTTGGATCCAAATGATACAGCTTTTTCTTCGCACACTTTATCTGATAATTTGTCTAAATCCCCTGTTCTATTTACCAACAATAGCTTTGCTGATTCTGTAGCAAATCCATCCTTTAGTGCTCCAACTCCGCGAAAAACAAAGGCCCTTGGTACGGGTGATTTTGGTCAAAGAGCATCTCAAGAAGCTCAAATAGGAATAACTCTTATATCCATGAATACAGCCATTCTGGCCCTAGCCAAATTGTTTGAAGTCCTAAGTAAAAAAGCTGATTTACATTCTACTCAACTAAATCAAGTTTTGGCAGAGCATCTCATCTTCACAACCAGCTTAAAAAAGCTTAATTCTTTGTGTCATCCAGTCAGTAATAAGAAAACGACTGGTTCGCAGACTCTTACCTTGGTGTCCACTAACACAAATGAATTTCAGCAGCTTCCATGCTTCTTAAATCCAATTACAGATTCCATGAATGATGCACAAGTGTCGTTCATGGATCAGTCGAAACAGACTTTAATACCAACTTATCCTTTATTTGATGTTAAATCACATCTTAGTGACATAGGTAATAAAGCCTCGAGAAAAGCTCCAACGACAAAAAAATCAAAAAACATCAAAACTGTCACCAAACATGATAATCAAGCTAAAGCTTTTGTGAAAAGACTATCTACTCCTGCTGCCACCACGATTGCGGCTGCGAAACAAGTTACAAAAAAATATTCTAAGCAGTCTTTAAACCGCAAAGAAAAACCTCAGCCTGAGCCGATAGAACACAGTCCTTTAAACATTCTAATTAATATGGCAACAAGTATATCTAAAAATCCCACTACATCTCAAACGATAGATGCCTCTCTTATTCAAATAGACAGCTCACAACATCAACATGAGAAAGACATGCGCTTAAAGGACTTAAGACAGGCTATTGATAACTATATGTCAGCAAAGTCGTCTTCGAAAAAATTAGTTTTTCTTCCTTTGCAGCCTTTGTCTCCTCCTGAATCTTCCATTGCCTTGTTACAGTATCCCCAGCTAGCCTCACAAACAACTGAAAAGTCCTCTGTCTCGCAGATCATACCTCAGATAGGCCCAATACACTCTCAACAAGAGGCTTGCCAAAGAGATAACCTTGCTCCAACAACACAAAGCAGCTCCTCATCATCTGCTCAGTTTGTAGTAAATATTGATGAGAGCAAGCGCGAACTTACTAAGCATATTGAAGAAATAGTTCACAGCTCCTTGAATAAGATGTATCAAAATGGTGATTTTGCAAGACATAACTCTGTTAGTGCTACAGTGCAATCCGATAAACTTGGTTTACATATTCACAAAAGCGAACCCAAGACAGTACAAAACCGAGTTAAACGTCCGGCGTTACACGCTCTAATGCTCACCTGCAAGCCTTCTCCAGCCAAACAGTATATTTTAAATCGAGCATCCATCTTGGCTATTTTTAGCGAATTTCCTGAATTAGATGACATTGGCTCCATAGATATTGAGCTTGTTGAGTTCATCGATCAGAAAAATGTTTCATCTGTAAATCTGTGGATAAACTCACGTATTGTGGTGAACTTAATAATGGCTGTTAAACAACAATTGTCAGACCTGGGTTTTGTACTGCACCCCTTGTTTGAGTCATCGAATTTGACTGAGATCTCTACTGGCCTGCAAATGGCTAACAAAACCCAGTCTGCCATTTCTCAAAAATGTACATGTAACTGCCAGAAAATTCAATGTTAGCTTTGTAAGGTCACAACTGCCTCACTATCTCTTATTAGCTGGAATACGAGAGGTCACGTACATCTTTTAAATAATAATAATGCTCAATTATTGGGTCGTGATGTCATAATGCTCCAGGAAACGTGGCTTATAAAAATCCCCTCCTGGAATAATTATGATGTCCTATTAAATCCGGCTAAAAAGAGCTGTACTGGGCGCCCTACATCTGGACTCCTCACTGCAGTAAAGCAATCGTCAATGCTGCAACTTGAACCATGGTTTACACCAAACATATTTTTACAAATGTCAAAAGCTTCAATTTCTACTTTCTCCTGTGCCTTGATTAATGTATATTGGAATCCCTTAGGAATCTCCGAGAATGATTTTCTCTGTTCTGTTACTAAGGCTTTAGACATAGTTTTGCTTGAAGGTATGACCAATTATATTCTGTTGGCCGGTGATTTAAATCTGCATTGCTTGGGACCTCATCGTAACTCTGAAAGCTGTCGCTTGCAAAAATGGAAGAGCTTGATTCAATCTCGTAATTTATTTATGTTAAACGGCTCTTTCTCACAAGATATACCTCCTCAAGCAACTTGGCATCGTGGTCAAAGCAATAGTATAATTGATTTCATTTATGTAAATGCATGCTTTCTAACCAAGATAACAGCTTTTGAAGTAATTGACACTAAAGCCAGCGATCATAATATTTCAAGCATGCTTTGGATTTTTTACACCCTGAAGAAATACCCACAATCTGCAAACCCTATAGGTGTTTTAAATGTAAATTCAGCCAGAAACAGAATGATATGGTCACAAAAATCCCTTTCAGCCTTTAAAGATCATTTGCAGGCAAATTTGGAAAAACAAAAAGGGAGACCCATGCTGGATGACCTAGCTTACCATGACTTAATGCAAGTATTTCAACACAACTCAGTTTCTCATACTCAGAAACAAAAACCCCATCTCCACTTGCCAAATCTTGAAATCAGAGCCAGAAAGGCCTCCATGCGGGCAGAAAAGAAAGCGGCCAACAGACTACCATTGGTTGTACGCATCACTATCCTCAAACAAATTAGAACTAGGTATAGAAATTGGATTAGGGGTGCAAAGGCGAAACTGTATCAATTTGATGGCTACTCAATGTTAAAAGCTCTAGCTGGTAAAAATGTAGCTCAATCCTGGAACATCATTAATCATGTGACATCGGGGCAACAGGTGGCTGTGCAAGCAAATGATGTAACAGAAACCATCTGGATTAATCACTTTTCAACGCTCTTTACAGATACCTCCTCTGTCTCAAGATCAAATCATTTAAAATTTCTGCCGAAATTTCATCTAGTCTTTGACAGAGAGGATATATTATATTATATCAAACAAGCAAGTAATTCCAGAGCCCCCGGCCCCGATGGCCTTGCAAATATGCATCTTAAACAGTATCCGGAAATCTGGACAGACATTCTTTTTCTCTTGTTTGAGCATATTAATGTCTCCCAGACTATTCCCTCCTCTTGGAAGCAAGCAATCATTATTCCTATTAACAAAAAGGGAAATCGAGCAAGTCCCTCTAGCTATCGACCTATTTCACTTTTGGATGTTCCAGGAAAAATTTTCTCACGTTTAATATTGCGAGATCTGAAAATTTGGTCTTCAGCCTGCGCTAAAATGGACCCTTTTCAATCAGGCTTTGTGTCAGGTCTGGGCACCTTGCCAAACATGATCTTGCTGAATATGTTGAAAGCACAATATGCAGCCCGTAACCAATGTCTATATTTTGCTTTTATTGATTTTCGTTATGCATTTGATTCAATTAATCGTAATTTATTATTTAACAAGTTATATGCACTTGGTTGTCCCTCAACTTTACTATCCTTAATCATTCTTTTACATTCCGGAACCACCATGCGAGTCAGACTTTCGATTGAAGGTGCTTTGTCTGCATCTTTTGCTACAACCTTGGGTTTGAAACAGGGCTGCATTTTGGCCTCCTTCTTGTTTAATATGTTTATTTTTGACTTGGGTAGCGTGTTTCTTCAGACATTATCTGATGCCCCGGAATTAGGCCATCAGCGTGTACCATGGCTGCTGTACGCTGATGATCTAGTTCTAATATCACAATCTCCGATGGGCCTTCAAAACATGTTATCAGCCCTTGCACATTATGCCGCACAAAACATCTTAGCGATAAATCTAGAAAAATCACAAGTCATGATATGCACTCCGAAGGGAAAAGCCTCGAGTCGAAATTTTGCCTGGAATTTGTATCACGAATCGTTGTATATAGTTTCGGAGTACAAATATTTGGGTGTGTTCATTCAGAACACCATTAGAGATCCCAAACAAATGGTAATATTACAGACTAAATTAATGTCCTTTTTGTCGCAAGCAAAAATTCTAGTCTATAGATATGGTAAATTCACCTTGAAACACATTTTTATGTTCTATGAACAGAAAGTGATTCCGAGTCTGTTATATGGTTCTGAGGCAAAGCTCTATTCGAATGATTTGGCATGGGACAAGTTAGAAGCTGCTTTTTGGAAAGGAGTTTTACATTTACCAAACTGTGTACCAATGCCAATATTACGTTATGAGCTGGGTTTTAATTCTTTGGCAAGCAGAGTGAAGTGGAAAATGTGTGCCTTTTTCCGTAAATGTCTCTTAGGCCTGACAAATAATAATATTTTGAGCACAGTAGCTCACTATTTGATCATGGCTAAGCAGACTTTCCCAAATTCTTGGCGCAGTTTTGTTCATACACTTCTTGCAGAGGCTAGTATTCCTCTACAGATGTTATTAGATACTCCAGTGAGCGCTAAAAGGAAATTTTATCAATGGGCCTGGATTCAGAATTATGAAGTATGTACAAAATATAATGATTTTGATACTAGAATCCACTGTTTTAAGAAATTGGGTCAAGTTGCAAATTACCTAGTAAAATGTCCATCATCAAGAATTAGGCAACAATTTTTACGTATAAGATTAAACCTATGGCCCTCTAGAGACCAACTATATAGGCGAAAAAATCCTTGTTGTAAAACATATAATTGCCGTTATTGTGAAAATTTTATGAGCAGAGAAACTTTGCAGCATGTTGTAGTAACATGTCCTAACTTGAAAGATGCTAGACATATCTTTTTTTCAAATCTACTAAATTTGTACACAGAAAAAAATGAAATGGAAATCTGGAGTATTCTAATAAATAGTCCCAGATTTGCCGTCATAAAAGCTGTAGTACAATATTTAGAAAAAATGTTACCATCTGAAATAGTATGTTCATCAGTCTGAGGTTTTTGCGTTTTTTATCATTCTGTTTTGTTATCACTCAAATGTTGCCTCATACCATGTTATGCTGACAAAGTTTTTTACAAATTTTAATGTATCATTTTAACTTTCAATGTTTTATTACCATCATGAACTTCTGTGTTTTCTTTTTTGAAAAGTTGATTGATATCAGCTAAATCAAAAATAAAAAAAATAAAAGGGGATAACCAACAAGGGTGCTTGTGATTGTCTTTTTCTTGTACTAAAATTATTTCATCTTGGGGTGCTACCTCCGAACAGGTTTCCCTAGTCGGTAGACCCAAGGCTAATCCGGGGCAAATGATAGCTGTTGGTTTCCGTGCTCATTTCTTGATGAGCTGGCCAAAATCTGAGAAGGTTGAGTATGAAGTGTCATTCTTACTGAGGACTGACAAAATTAACCTGTACCTCAGTCGTAGGATAAAATGGAGGTTGAAGTTGTTGCCCCTATGGCCTGGCCAGACAGTCCGTCCAATTGAGAATTTATAATTATGTCCCCATTTTGTTACATTTGTCTGACTTCCTCTGCCAGGGCAGAGTCTGGAATTTCTTCAAAGTTTATTAAAAGGATCTCCCGATTCCCACCCTTTTCTAAAGTGGGTTTTTGAGGCAGACAGGAAAGCAATTCACTTGGAGTTTGGTTAGGAACCTGTCTTTCATGTTCCTCTTCATTTGTCCAATAAGATCTAATGTCAGCTGAAGTAATTTTAGGACAGAGTTCAAGGGGCTCTTTAGTTGAGTAGCTAATTTCTTTCTTTGCCCTGAGCTCTTTGAGTTTGCAGAGAGCCCTATTGGACCTTCTCCTGCTCCTTGGGATTTCTCTGTGACATTG
Organism: Ambystoma mexicanum; assembly: GCF_040938575.1. NCBI lineage: Eukaryota > Metazoa > Chordata > Amphibia > Caudata > Ambystomatidae > Ambystoma > Ambystoma mexicanum. Next base: position 119,115,516 of record NC_090924.1, on the reverse strand, counting down.
ATGATGTTAACGTACATGCTTAAGACATAAGACTGACCACAATGTAGTTTACTTTTTGCCAAAATCTCACTCTAGAATGCACAACACAGAACCAAATGTAAAACAAAGATGACAAAATTAATAAAACTTTGGTACAAAAGCACCTAAGTATAACAATATGATCCGCTCAAAGGCTCATTGGCCCGCAGACACCGACCAAAAACTGATAAAATCAAATACATGTTCAATAATAAACCAGAGAACAATAGTACCATCAGCTCAAAGCCTCCAACAACCTACAGTTACCTATTAAATGTGTTACTGGGTCAGCTCAAAGACTTCAAGGCCCGCAGTCACTGCCTGAAATTAAAAGAAAGGATGTTGCAGAACAGAGGCCACAGTGTGTAATTCCAAAATTGTCTCCAAGGCTCCAAAGGCCCACAGTTACCGATTCGAAAATAGTACTGGGTAAGTTATTTCCAGGTCTCGATATTCAAGGCAAACACAGGTATTGGTTAAATAGATCACTGCGTTGGCTCAAAGGCTCCAAGGCCTGCAGTCACCACCCGAAACCAAACGCAAGAAAGTTTCAGTGCTGAAGCCACAGTGTATAATACCAAAATCAGCATCAAGGCTCCAGTGGCCCGCAGTTTCTGATTTAAGGTCAGTTATTTCCAGTTATCAATAACAGTTTAAGTTCAATCAAGGCAAATGCCTGATAAACACTGAGGAAAGGTAAAGCGCACCAGAGGCAGATCATTGTAAATAAACTGTAAAGTATGCTGTAACTATATTGTAATGTATATTTTGTAAACACCTGCATATGTTGTCCTTGCTGTTTTGATTATGTACTGTAACTGAAGATATGCGCCCAGATGTCTTCGACCAGGAATGCTTTACAAATAAAATAAACAACAATAAAATAAATACAAATAAAATACAGACATAAGGCTCAATCAATTCCCACTGTTGAGCCAAACAGTTTCCTTAAAAGCTGACACGTGTTTTTCCTTAGACAGGCAATCGTGGACAAAAGCAAACTGTCAAAGGGAAGGAGAGCTTTGTATCCTTAAATCTATCACAGTGAGCAAGGCATATGGTAAAATACGTTCTCACCTTTAGTTTCTAAAGGAGAAATCCACGCTATGGGAGACAGTCTGACCACACAATCCACACAGAAGACTCCGACTGCTCAGACTGTCTCTCTTTGCCTCTCTGCGCCGCTACCGCAGGAGGAAGGGGTTTTTGTTGATTAAAATGCTGCCTCCACAATGAGCAGAAAAAACAGACTGAAAATGTCAAAGAGATTGCTCCCATTGCCTCTCTTCTCTCACAACTCAAGAATCTTTTTTATATGTTAAAAGTCATGCTAATAATCAGATAGGAGTCACAAAGGCGAATCATATACAGTTGGGATCAAACAGCTCCTATGAGGATGAGCAATGTCTGGTTAGTGACTCGACTTTGTGCAAGCCCTTTGTGACCCTGTTGCTGCAACCAGCTATGACCATTGTCGGCATGAGATTTAAAATATGTCCCTGGTCAGGGCTTCTTTTTCGATCGTTGTACAAGTAGATCATGTATGAATGAGCTTGTCATCAGGAAGCAACATTACACCAATAACCACTTTGCATAATGACTTAAGCTTGCTTTGTATCCTTGACACCCAGTACAAAAACACCATGCCACACGAGAAATATATGACCAGACAAGCACCACCAATGTAGGGCTGTCTAGCCACCTAATAACACTTAGTACGTTCGGTTATACCCTTGATGGCTAGTAAAAAATGCCATGACACATTAAGAAAGTGAATGTAGACTGGCACCACCAATTTATGCCAGACAATCCATGTATTAACATTCATCATGTTTGCTTTACCCTTGATGCACCCTTATGAATCATTACTGTGCATCAAGGGTAAAGCAAAAAACAATTCCACGCCCTCAGAATCCCCAAACTTAAATTTGGTGGTGCTTCTCCTTCATACATGCAGACACACATGCTCTCATACACACGCATTCATACAACATACACTCTCTCATTCACTCGCAAATTCAGACATCATTCAAACAACTACTTGCATGCATCAATACATAAAAACAAGCACTCAAACATGCACGCACACATACATAAATTCAAATACATTTCATACACAAAAGTACCTTCACACACACACACAGCACGCACCAGCATGGAGGACCGGATGGCACATCCCTCTTCTCTGTCGGGTGAACACTTTATTCAGAATTAGAAGGTTTGCTGACTGTACCAAAGGCAGGTACATAACATGGGGTGGCCGCGCCTTTTCAGTACAAGCAGCCAAACTGTAGAAGCATCTACCAATTCACATCTGAAACCAAAGTGTTTTCATGCTGTCAAAACACTTGTATTTCAACTGTAATTAGATTGGTATGAGTATCCAGTTTGAGTTCTTTTTTTTTACAGTACCAATATGCCTTTGCAAAGTGTACATTGGATGTATGAAAACCAATTATCATACAACCAGCATACACTTTCATTGCAGTATGGAACATTTCTAACAAATGATGTGAATGATGGGTACAAACCCAAAACCTCCATGTGCAAAAATGCCAATTGGAACTTTTTTTTACTCATTCGTCCATTATGCACCTGCCCAGCATCTGTTAGCATCTCTACTTCCCAAAAACATGGTATGAAAAGGAAAGGCCCAGTTGGTTGAAGTGCTTCCTGGACAAATGTAGTACCTTCTCCAGCCAGTGCTCCTGTTCCAAGTCATGTAGCGATGGTGGAAAAACCAAGATAGCCAGGCCTTGCAAATACAGGTTAAATGGATGGTTTCACTGACGATTACAGCAGCAGGAGCATTATTCATCCCTGTTTTAACAGGTTGGCCTAGGTTTGGCACCGGGGTTCAACTGATTGCCCACCTCATTGGGTCAATGCAAACTGCACACCCAAATGGCCCAGGCAATGTGGGTGCAGGAGGAGGTGGTTATGGCTTCTGCCATCTTGCTGACTGATGTCCACCCTTTCCTAGAGGGGGAGGTGGAACAAGTCCTTAAGAGGGTGCCCACCTGTCTGAGAGAAAGCCAAAAGAATATCATATACAAATATGATATCATGGGGAAACAGTCCAGAGGGGGCTGATACAAATGTACTATTTCCCTTCATAATAAGTACTGAGGGCAGGAATATATACATTGATTGTACATCCTGATAAGTTAAGCAACATTTCAGAAGTGTATGTGCTTCTGGAATTATACATTTGATAGACTAGGTCTGATGGTGTGTATACAACAAAATCCCCTCACTCGTCATTGGGCAAAGACATTTAGCACAGAATAAGTATTTTGGGAGTCAAATTATATAATTTAAGTAATTCCTAGGAACACCATCAATCAGAATACTATTAATGCTGAGTTGCTCAAGATAAAAGGAGAAAGGTGGTTATTTTTTTGGTTATACCGATGATCATAGACCACAGCTCACTTCTTGATTTCACAGTCTTCACCTACTAGTAAGTACTTCTCCCCTATTGCTTTAGTGAAGGTGTCTGCTGCCAAAATGGTCGGGACTAAAGCTCCCCTCATGCCTTTCCACTGACTGATGGCTGCGGATGATGAGTTGTTTTTCAGAATATCTGAAGAGCCAAAGGTTGCATACGCCATGCTAGGTATGGGTTTGGCATTAATGTTCTCAACTTAAGTTACGGGTTGTCGTTCTGGGCCAATGTCACCTTTTAAAATCTACTACCAGCAAACACGTCTTCTCCGAATAGGGATTTGATCAGACTATGTTTGTATAACTCAACAGGCATAGGTCACCGTCTTGGGCTCAAGTCGCTTCCCATTCTTGTTAAGCCAATTGTTAAGCCAATTCTCCATTATGAATATTAGCATGTCCACATTTAGACAGATTTGTGAACATTACCCTCCAATATCATACTAATGTGAACATTAGCCTGCGTCACATCCACTCTGCAGGATTCTCAAATCTAAGTGTAGCCTCCATCTCTGTCTACTATATGTTAAAACCCACTCATTGCGGAACCTAGGCCTTTCTCCCGCTATACAGGACACACAAATCCAGGTATAGCCTCCATCTCTGTCTATCATATGCGGAAACCCACTTACTGTGGAACCAGTGCCTTTGCCCCACTGTACAGGACTCTCAACTCTAGGTATAGCCTCCATCTTTGTCTATTGTATAGTGAAACGCAGTGTATTGTGAGACCTGGGCCTCTGCCCCACCATACAGGATTATTAACCCTAGGCATTTAGCTAAACTGTGAAGGTCAGCCGCGAGACATAACAAGCTAACCAAAAAAGCTGAAAAATTCTGCATACCTAACTCATACAAAAACCTACACAATCACCTCTCGCACAGCAAGCAGCACACACTTCACCACACCACAACAACAAACACCACTTAAGCTGCACCAACAGCACACAAGGCCTGTCATCGATCCGATACTCGCACCAAGGCTCAGCGCACAGTGTATACCGAACTGAAGCCGCCAACAGGACACCACTTCTCTCACTATCCTACTCCCTCTCCACCTTACTAACCCACCCAGTCTTCTCGTTTACAGATCTGCTTGAGCGCTTGGGGACCAATTCCGTTGGTGACGGTGCACGATAAAAAAAACTTAAACATTAACATTAGAGACTCTTGTCCCTTCATTAAGTTGGGGAGACATTCTTTATGGTATCAAAGAATAACATGTGGGGGAATAGCTAAAACAATATGTGATTTAATTGCAATCCCGTCAATTGTGTGTTGTATTTTCTGAATACAGATAATATGTGTGATTGCCTTTGGAAGCAGCAAAAGGATGTGTATTCTGCCCACTGCAGTGCAGGATGCTGGGGCTGCTCCCAGCAATGGCACATAGAAGAAAGGCTTCATTGCACTAATGCTTTGCTTGCCTGTGGGGAAGTAATGTATTTCATGATGAAGCATCCTGAAACCTGAGATATGTTTTGTTCCCATAAGCAGTCAACAAAAGAGTACACTTCGTCAAGACGAAAGCATGCTATCCAATGCTAATGAAACCAAAGGGAGGTGATGGGCGACACATTATGGAAAGCATGATCGGGAACTCTGTGTAAGCTTACCATTGGGTATAGATCATTCCAAGTGAAGGTCACACTCACACTACAACACTACCATGCCTTCTCAAATGTCAGTCCTCTGGCAAATTCTTTAGACATTAAATAGGTTTATGATATGATATGGCATTTGTAACGCGCCTATACACAAGTGTTTCAAGGCGCGAGGCCATCCCTATAGACACAGGAAATGACATGTACCTTTCCAGGCAAAGGATCAAAGAATTTAGATTAAGGAAACACTAACCCATCTCACAATTATTATGAACCACATCCGGTGGTCACTTGTGTTTCCCTAACCTATTCTTGACAACCAAATGAGCCACCCCAGATCCACAGCCTGGGCCCTTTTCCAGGAGGTCCTCAAGGCCCCTCTGCTGCCAACGCTAAACTGTGTTGAGAAGTGGTGCCTATCATTAAGCGTCTGGCCTGGCTTGAAGAATCTGGGGGGCATCTTGAAGTCACCCCAACAAAGAGCTTAGATAGAGGATTGAAACCTAGAGTGCACAACAGACATTCATATGTGTATCAGTTGTTTAGGTTTCCTTTTGGAGCTCTGTGATATTAAACACAGATTACCTTAATTGACCCTTTGAGGCGATTAATTTTTTTAATTTGTAATTTCATAAGTTTTAAGTTAACATTTGATGTACCATGGCTTCAGATAATTATGATTTAGTTCTCGACATTAGTGGGGAAAGTTGAACATGACTAGACGAATGGAGATAACTGTTATGAGGGCAAGGGGTGGGGAAGCTTGGGCAACAGTATTGACATTGCTTGTTGACCAGAATTGATGGTGTTGAGTTCTAATGGAAGCATTGCAATGATGGAAATGATATAAGGGGAAAGAAAGATGGGGAAGAGGTAGGAGAAAGATATAACATATGACACAGACTGGCTAAACATATTTTGGATCATTTTTACATTGGAATGAAGCTAATATGCAGCACAATCCGATGCTTAGGTGAATCATAATTTGGCTGATTCACTTTAAAATTCCAAATTTGTTTTGACTTTTTTTGACAACAAGATAGGATCCAGACTACGGTCAGTGGAAAGGTGGACTTAGATATGTGACAGCTGTTTGTGAGCTAACGCACAGCGTGTCCAACTCAATGCTTGCATCTTGCTGCAAGCCGCCTCTGCAGTTTTGCGCCATTCTAACTGTCACTCTATGATGGCTATTTAATAGTGGCCAGCTACACATTTGCCGCTCTCACATAACAGGGTTAATGCAATAATCACACCTTCATTTATTCTCATTCTGTTTCCTCTCCTATCTCCTCAGTCTGACTTTCTATGGCGGGCCTAGTAGACACCAGACACCTTGGTGAATTTGCAGTTTTGCTTAATATTGAGATGCATTTTTCATGGGGGCAAGCTCCCATAAACCATTCCCACGCCTCCCCACTTCTCACCCACTGCCCTAAAAATCCATACTTTTTTTTTCCATGCGCACCGCATCAAGAATTGCATCAAAATGGCAGCTATACCAAGTGTGATGCAATGGGCGCAATGAGATGAGCGGGTTCAAAGCCAAGAATCCTGCAAACCCCTCTTTCGACTGATCCCCTCACACAGCATCCTGCTTATCTGTCTTGTTCATTAGTTGCTGTCTCCATTGCTACCCTCCAATGCAAACATACATTGTTCTGCCAAACCCCTTCTCACGACCCCTCCAACCCTTTCCAAGGACCCACACAGTGCACTATCTTTCTGCCTGTCCTCTAATCCACATGGAAAGAAATCCTAATGAATGCTAGTTTCTATGCAAAATATTCTGTTTAAGCACAAGTAGTCCATTTTCATGGTCCCGCTGAGATGTACCTTTTTCTTTCTGGAGTCAGAGTGTGAAATTACCCTGACCTTCGTTCACAACTGACTTAACAGTCTGTCCAACCTCCCTAAGCACTATATTCCTTATCAGGAATCGGAGAGACATAACCAGTATCTTGATGACATGCAACTTGCCCAGCAAATGGATATAGCAACTAAATACATCCTCCCATGTTGCCACAGACCTAGGATCCCTCCTCTGTCACATGCTTGCCATGGAAAACTAGTTCTGCCACAACACAAACTCCCACCCCACCAGTTGGAAAGATTTATGCTATTAAGGTGGACTTCAGCTTCAACATTGCATATCCTTGACTGGTGGTGTGAGCAAAGCACTGGTATGACTAGAGTTGCAATCACCGCTGGAATTTTGACAAACCTTCTTCAAATGACTCAGTGGCAGATCATGAACAAAATGTACTTTGTGACACAGAAGTATGTCTTATACACTGTGCACCCCTCAAAGGGTCCAAGCTCAAAGTGAAATACCTCCATTGATATGCTTGTTGGAAATTAAAATACCAAAATAGACAATGGAACATGAATACACAAGTGACAAGCATTGTACAACAGGTACGACAAGTGATGATAATCTTATGATGATTTAAGCATAAAAAAGCATGAAAGACAACCTATTATCATTTGCAATCGGTCACAAACCAGACATGGATCAATCATAGGCCAGAAAGCTAGATATTTTCAAACATGTATTTATTTGGGGAGAAATCTGCAGAGATGGAACAAATAATGACTGAGATGCAAAATGAAAGTAAATGGCAGGTTGGTCAGGATATCTCCACAATATGATCAGCTCCAACCACAGGTCCCCGACCCAGGTGCCTTATTTCTAAAGAAATAACAAAAAATTGTCCAACACAAGCCATCCCAGACCACAGTGCTTCAGGGCTGATTGGCACAACAGAACAAAAAGACAATTATAATGCCAGGTTTGCGGCGTTGTACGCTGTGATGAATTGCCATCTGGCAAGTGTGTGAAAGCCCTGGCTTTTTGGATTCTTATTAAATAATAAAATGATTCGGGTAATTCGATCTCTGAAAGGGAAATCTGCTAATCAGATTCACTTTTCGTATGCTCCAATGCAAAAGCATACTGTGTACTTGTGACTTGCTGCATCAGTATCTTGATTCGCAGCACCTGCTCTACCAGTGGCACAGAGCAGGTTCAGAAGTTACAGATGCCCTCTTTACAGCTGCAGTGACAGCCAAGCAACACAGGGGCTGCACATAAAATATGCAGCCCTGTTCCAAAAAATGAAAACTCTGAAGACGTTGTCCAGGTGGCACATACAACTGTAAATATAAGACAAACTAGTTAGGGTACGGTGGCCAGCATCTTAGAGTTATCCCCCCACATTAAATTGATTTCGCACATGTGTCAGCCCTGTCGGCCCAGTCCAGATTTGGAAGGGTTATGAGTATTCCCCCCGACAGGCTGGACTCTTCCCCGACTTTCAGGAAGGTAGCCTTGTGGGGTGCCTCTCGTTGATGCTTTGTAAGGGCAGGCAACATCCTTCTCCCTTGCATAGCAACTCCACAGGACACTAGCCTGGGAGCAGAAACCAAAAGGCACACCCATTGACAGAAAGTCAGGCCTCACACCAGGGTGCTGTCTTTCTTAAGGACTTTGATCCTATTGAGATGGGGAGGGTCAGAGTAAGGATAGCCAGAGGCATCTGTACTGTTTGCGAGGGTTTTGCCATCTTGATTCTCTATGGTTATCTTTCTCTTTCCTATCCTCTCCACTTCCGTTGGAGGTGAACACTGCTGCTGGGCCTCAAGCTTTTCTCTCTTCCAGCTGTGATGATCCTTCAGATTATGTCACTCCCCCCCAGGTGAGATGCCCTCTCCAAGAGGCTAGGGAGGTGAGGCTGCTAAACAATAGTCCCACTCTGAGTGGTAAGATGCAGGAGGATCTCTTCGAGAGATACTCCTCTCCTGGGGATAAGGACATGATTGGGAGGCACAGCCCCCTTAAATACCAGCCTAGTAGGCCTACGATGGAACGTAAACCTTGCGGGTCTAGGTTCATGGCTAAAACCATGTGTTACTGTGAAACATCAAACCACCTGATGGTTTGGGTACTGAGACAAATACGCTTTCAGGAACGCTACAAGCGACTGGAAAAAATACCTGCCCAGTTCTAGTTAATGAAATAGATGGTACTTCAGGGTGGGCCCTACTATATTAGGGCATCAGAAACAAAGCCAGAAGAGTACCAAGAAAGGTACAGAGGAGAGTACTAGAGTGTGAGAAAGAACGAAGAGGAAGAAGAGGAAGAGCGAGTCGAGACTGGAGTGACAGACTTGTGGATGACAACGGAACCTGGGGAGAAGGCAGAGGTTGAGAGACTGAAAAAGAACAAAAAGGGTTTGGCAATCAGGGCCGAGCATATTGCAGTGGGTAGAATAGGACGGCCTGCGAGAGGAGTGTGAGGGTGTGGTTCAGGAGAACGCACGAGGACACCCAGCGTGCTGCCCTGGTGTTTGGGGCAGAAGTAGAAGCACAGACTGGAGTACACGTTCTGTATAAAGACAGAATTCCAAATCTTTCCAGAATTACACTTAGTGGCGGCAGGTAAAAATAAGGCCATAACCAAGAACGAGTGGCATTTCGGCCCACTGAGACTAATTCCCCTGATGAGTGGAAAACATCTCAGAGGGCCTGCAGAGTTCCCAACAGAAAGACAGAGTGTACAGCAGTGGAGTGACCTGTAGTGGATGAACCGTCACGTCCGACAACTATGCAGAGACCACTATCCCAGGCTTGCTACAGAGAAGGGCGAAAGAGCCGTGGGCAACTACAGAGTGCTGGTGGTGCCCGGACCTATATGAGAGGGACAGTCGAAGCCACTATCAATATCCGAGGAATAAGAAGGGTGAGGCTGCAAGAATTGTCACCCCCCCAACAGAGGCTGGTTGCATCATCCAAAATCCTACAAATCCGGTGAAGCATTGTGGCCCCAATACAGGTAACGGGAGTTAACAAAAGTCTGGGAGAGAGTGAACAAGCTATTTCAGAAACTCTTTAAACATTCCCTGAAACTTAAAGCAACAAGGGAGAACAGTGAATATTATGAACTGAGAGCACCTACCTCAGTAATTGAGAAGACACATTATTTGTGAACCCGAGACCCCCAACTCCCTGAAATGCCATAAAATGGGCTGATCTATCAACCCTGTAAAGTACAAAGCGTACTAAAAGGGTTGGAGATCCGGGAAAGTTCATGCTCTCCTTCTGTAGCTAAACATTGAATAGCTGGGGGTACCCCTGTCAAAGGAGAGAAGGGCCTGTTTACCTTTATCATTGTGTTGGCTCTTGGTTTGTAGATGTTTGAGGGATGAGTGGGAATTTTAGCCTCTACTCATCCTTGTACACTTGCAGGGCATAAGTCAATTTGTCACACCTGCACATCTTTCTTGTTGTTCTAGCTTTCTCATCAGCTTCTCGTCTTCCACGGGTTCATAGCATTGTAGACGAGCAGGTGGATGCATTCTTCTTAGTCACTGCCCCCTCACACCCGTTCTGTTGGAATGAAATACTAGGAGTTACAATTGGGAACCCATGGACAAGTTTATGCAATATGTAAATTCCCCCGTCGACTATTTGAAAGACGATATGCACTCAGGCAGGCATTCAGAAGATACCCTCACGTTGACAGTGGAAGAAACTACCAAGAAGGAAGTGCCTTGCCGAGCTGTCGAAATGCAGTCATGGATAAAATGATGCGTGACATAGATGTACTTTAAACGAAAACTAATGCCAGCAAAAAGTGCCCTAAAGAAGATTTATGAACCTATGTTGAAACAATATGAAAATACTTAAGAATCACAATGCAATTGGAGCACTAAGAGAAACATGTGCTCCATGATGCAGTGTTTATGTATACAAAGAAGAATGAAGTGACTCACTGGTGAATAACTGTAAATATGCTGAAACGCAAGGAAGCTTGCTTATAGGTGTAATATTTAACATTTAGGACTACCATCAGAACAATTTGGATAACAGCATACGTCAATCAACCCAACTACCTCAAAATACAACCCCAGAATCTTAACATGGAAAGATTAAAAGAAAAAGCTGTTTTCCTTACAAATATTGGAGTACATTAGCTTTAACCAAGAATGCTATTTTGAGAGATGAAGGGAAAAACACGAAGGGAGTCTAATGAGCAGACCATGTGCAAGGACATATTTCCCAAAGATTAGGAGGGGAAAAAGGACATTTACTGAGGCCAAATGTTGGAAAATTAAAAGGGAATAAAGTCAATATGGGATAGATTGAGCAAGTCTTTAAAGGCTAAAAGGCGAACTGCACCCAGCGTAATTGACTCAAATGGTGTTAAATGCACTGTCAAAATGAACAAATTGATATGATATATGATATTTCATTTATAGCGCGCCTATACACTAGTGTTTCAAGGCGTGACTGATGGTCTTGCAACACGTGATAAGCTCACAAATAAGGGCTATTCATTAGGCCTGGAGGTAAGATAGGGGTGCATGTGTACTCACTAAAATGTCCCGAGACAGTGCAGACTGGCAAGGTCAGTCTTCAAACAGAAGACACTGGTATGAGGCCTACCGATGAGAGTGGCCTAATTGGGAAACAAGGGGAGAGCTGATGCATGGCCAACCACCTGGGTTTCATTTCGATGTACATGCTGCTAACAAACCGAATGTCCAAGGTTGGATTTGGGTTGCCAACTAATTAAAATAGCCTGCTATGCAATTTTACATACAATGTTACAAAATATTATTCTGCTGCCACATGTACCCTATAACACGTGTTCAGAATTAGCTCAGGGTGTGTCTCACAGATTAGAGACCACCAATTAGAGACTAACACACACATTTTCTATAAGTAGATATGATTCGGTAATCCAATCCCACCCCTCGATAGGTTTCTGTTTGCCCCGTAGGATGACATCATAGATGACGCATCTAGCATTATATAAGCTCAAAACGTAGGCTAAGACAGTGTGATCTTGCATGAATCGATATGATGAGTGTTTATTTGCCCTGCTTTATTTCTTGAGATTAAGGTAGTATTTTACCATCTGCTTTGAATCTGTCGGGTTATTTGCTCTGAAATAGTTTACTGGTAATTCCATCTAGCACAACAGATGCTTCAAGGTGATACAGCACAGCATTGAGTCCACCTTCTCGGTCCTTGGTTGGGTTATTAGCCTCAAATTGGAATACACTACAGAGGAGGTCAACAAGTAGGCGATACCATGCTAATTTTTCTGGGGTTATCATATCAGTTTCATCATCTTGTTTACTTGGAATTTACCATATCCACCGTTATATATCATCCTAGAACTATTTTCAAATTTACAATAAACAAGCTGCTGGAATTAAATAATGGACATGGTTCCTTTCACTTGCATACCCTTTATAAACTTAAATCCACGAACACCAAGATATTTATCAATCAAAGCCTGGTTTGTGTGCTGGCCTAATTAATGCAAGATCGGTTGCTAAGAATGCAGCTGCACTTAATGACCTTATTGAGATGCAAAAATTAGATGTGATTTTGTGTTCTCAAATCTGGTTTTCTACCAGTGCTGTTACTCATTTTTATCTCTGGAACACGGGAACTTCCAAATCAAATCACTCAACCGTGAAACCCAGAATGGGTGGGGGGGAGGGTTGAACTGCCATTATCGCCAGGCCTTCATTGGTACTGTCCAATTTGCATTTTTCGGACTGGGATGAGACTTCCCAAATATATGCTTGCAATATGTCTCTATCATCTACCTACTCCTATCAGTTCTTATCTACAGGCATCCCGACCCTAGCAGTTCCTTTTTTTTTTAAATCGAGAACCCTTCATTACTTAACTTGATTATTCTTAGAAGTTTCATTATCTGGTGTGACATCCTTCATGAACCAGATTGCGTCAAACTTAATGAATGAAATTCTCCAGTCCCACAATCCTTCGCGGCTAATGACCTCTGCCTATCATAAATGTGGTCACTGTTTGACCTTTAAACAATTTTAAATCTAAACTATATCCTATCAGGACACTATCCCAGTCATGTGGTCTGATCATCACATCACAACCTGTAATCAGACAGATGAGGCCAGACAACACAAAGCTTCCCTGTCCACTGATATTATTTGCATAGCATGAAAGACCTTAACATGATTACAGGCATGCAAATACCATCCAAACTGATTCCTTTCAACCCTCATTTTAATTGTGAAGACTTCACTCCAACATGTCGATTCTACATCAAGTCTGTGACTTGAATGCGATCTTAAATCCAGGAGCAAGTAAAAAAACAAGAATAATAAGTGGTACACTGAATCATTAAAGGCCCTAAAAGTAAGTATCGAAAGAAGGAATAAATCAAGCTTGAATCTAGAGATCCTCCTGACCACCAACCAGGCTGCCAAAAGAAGCATTGAACCTATATAAAAAGGGCATTATATCAGCTAAGTCCTTTTTCCTTCAGAACCAGATACACATTGCCGATAAGAGACTAAAGGAACATTTTGAAGTAATAAATAACTTAGTTAACACCCCAATGTATATCGCACAGCCTATTCCCCGCTCTTGAATTGGCCAATGATTTGAATTAGTTATTCAACAAGAAAGTTAACTCTATTCCATTGAATATGGACTGAACTCCCCAACATTCAATCCTCTAACCTCTATGCCAGATTCCAACTTCATGACACGCACCGTTCTGACATCACCAGAATTCATTTTTACCTCGCTTACCCCTGAGGAAATAAGCATTCTAATTTTTAAACTAAAACCCACAAACAAGTATGATCATATTCCGGCCTGTCTTGCCAAACAGCATGGCCAATTACTGTCCGAATTTGACACTGCTGTTTTCAACGTTTCCTTAGCACAAGGCATTGTGCCAAAGGATCTCAAAAGATCCCAACTCCTTTGCTCAAAGAAAACCCTTATTGGACCTTAACTTGCTCTGTAATTTCTGCCCTATTGCAGGCCTGTTATGATACTTGAGAACATAGTCACTTCACAACTCCAAAACCTTCTTGAAGAACATGGTATTCTCGACACATGCCAGTCTGGCTTCAGGCCCTGTCATGGCACTGAAACAGCTCTTGTGGCTCTGTGGGATTTCATTTTGAGGTCTGCCAATTAGGGTGATCTTAGCATGCTCCTAATGCTTGACCTATTGGCAGCATTCGATAGTTCATTTTGATATTCATATTTCCTGATTAGCCAAAGTTTCTCTGCTGTCTGAAGATTCGCTGAAGTACAAATGGAAACGTATTGTTCTGATTCCAGAAGGAGTGCACGACAAGTGCTGTTTGGACTGCTTGGAATGTTGCTACTTTGTTTTTGTGTTGCTGGGCGGACCACTTCTCGGGTGACACCTATTCTATAAAAAACATGGAATGGAGCGCCTGCGGAGTGCACGAGTGCTGTTTGCACTGCTTGGAATTTTGCTACTTTGTTTTTGTGTCTTTCTGAGCAGACCGCTTCTAGTGTCAACTGTTTGGTCAGTTTCAGAAATTTCACATTTTATAAAGCCACAAAAAAAATCCGATTTGTCTTACATTTTACCACATGTCATAATGTGAATTACCGGCTGCAGTAAAATAGCCTTAGCACCTGTTAGCTCATTGAGGTCCAATAACTAATACACCTAATAAGAATGCTAATTCAATTTGTTTTTCTCGTTTATGGCTTTATAAAATGTTACATTCAGAAAATGACCAAACAGTTGCATTATATTTTATTCCTTTATAGTGGCTTATACTTCAACATGGATAAAATGCATTTCATTAGAGAGCTTGCACACATTAAATAGCTTATCTAATAATAAGCTTCAGTTGCACATGTGTTGCTGGCTGGCCAGCCCAGAGTCTGATGAGGTCACCATGGATGTTACTCTCACAATCCTTGGCAGTTAGGAGACTTATCTTAACAAAAGCTCATTTCATAAATGGGAGTCCATGTAAAATATAGATTGTGAAATACTTTAAAAAAGCAAACCTATTTGTTTCACAAAAGCTGTAAGCATTTCTCGCATACATTACACGCTCCTCAATTACTGTATAATTACCTAAATCTGTTGGCGATATTCCCCGACTCAGATAGGACAGGAGAATTCTTATCACGTCCACTTTCTTTTTGCCTGGAATGAACGAGTCAGCCTTTCAACTCCCCCAACCTCAGCCAGAGATAAGGGCCCTGTAGTCAGCTCTCTCTCTCTCTCTCTGCCAGTACTTCTGCTACCTTCCCCAATGAGTGGGTGAATGACCCAGCCCCCTCTGCCTCAAGCCTTTTTCTCAAACTCATGTGCCATTCTAAGAGAACCTCCCTTTGACATAACAGCCCATTAAATAGCACGTGATTTCCTTTGTGCCTTTGACAGAGATTCAAACTGCAGCACTGAAGAGAAAAATATTACATCCATCCAACGCTATTTCCTCCTTCATAAATGAACAATGGAGGCAGTTTGAATAAATCAACCTGTATCTCAACCATGTAACGTATTTACTGCAGAACAAACCTAATTCTACATTTCCAGTTGGCTTTGCAGAAATCAAATATCTTAACATTTTATGAAATGGCCCACTTTGCCCCTATGCACCAATGTTTTGCACTCATAAGCAATAGCCTAAATTGCATTGAATATTAGTAGGGGAATCTGTTATTGGGTCCTGGAATGTTAGTAGAATTAGTATGTTATTTTCCTTTCAATGCATTTGGTCCATTATTGTGGTGCAAATGATAAAACATGTGGTGCAGGGTAAAAATCAAATTGGCTGGCATGTGCTTTTTGCGTTATAATACTGACATCTATTAGACACAGCTTGAGGCTCACACATGAGTCTCACACACTTGGCGCTAGTTAAAATTCAGACCTTTGCTAAACTGTGGATGTTGAAATTGGGAGCTACCTTGTTAAAATTCAGGATAGGGAAAAGTATTTCCCTATACTTCCCTACATTCCATTGTTCATTTATGAAAAAGGAGGAACAGAGCTTTATGAATCTAACATTTTTCTCTTCAGCGCTGCAGTTTGAATCTTGGTCAAAGGCACAAAGGAAATCACGTGCTATTTAATGGGCTGAATTGTCAAGGGGAGGTTCTCTGTGAATGACACATGAGTTTGAGAAAAAGGCTTGAGGCAGAGAGAGCTGGGTCATTCACTCACTCACTCACTCACTGGCGAAAGTAGCAGAAGGACTGGCAGAGAGAGAGAGACGACTACAGGGCCCTTATCTCTGGCTGACTTTGGGAGGTTGAAAGGCTGACTTATTCGTTCCAGGCAGAAAGTGAGGAGATGTGATAAGAATTCACCTGTTCTATCCTGTCCGAGCTGAGTCATGGAATATCGCCAACAGATTTAGGTAATTATACAGCAATTGAGGCGCGTGTAATATACGTGAGAAATGCTTACAGGTTGTGTGATAGAAATAAGTTTGTTTTTTAAAGTAATTCACAATCTATATTTTACATGGACTTCCATTTATGAAGTGGGCTTTTGTTAAGATAACAGTCTAACTGCCAAGGATTGTGAGAGAAACATTCAAGGTTCCCTCATCAGACTGTGCGCTGGCCAGCCAGCAACAAATATGTAACTGAAGCTTATTATTAGAAAAGATATTTAATGTGTGCGAGCTCTCTAATGAAATGCATTTTATCCATGTTCAAGTATAAGCCACTGTAAAGGAGTACAGTATAATGCAACAGTTTGGTCATTTTCTGAATGTAAACATTTTATAAAGCCACAAAGGAGAAAAACAAATTGGATCATCATTCTTATTATGTGTCTTAGTTCATAGACTGAGGACAAACAGGTTGTAAGCCTATTTTACTGCAGGTGGTAAATAACATTACCACATGTGGTAAAACGTAAGGTAAATCTTTTTTTGTGGCTTTATACAATGTTAAAATTATGAAAAATGACCAAACCGTTGACACTAGAAGTGGTCTGCTCAGAAAGACACAAAAACAAAGTAGCAAAATTCAAGCAGTGCAAACAGCACTCGTCGTGCACTCTGTCTGGAATCAGAATAATATGTTCCCATTTGTACTTTTTTGGTTCTATTCAAAAGAAAATAAACAAACCACTTCAGCGAATCTTCAGACAGAGAAACTTTGGCTAATCAGGAAATATGAATATCAAAATCAACTATCGAACGCTGCCAATTGGTGAAGCATTACGAGCATACTAAGATCACCTTAATCGGCAGACCTCAAAATGAAATCCGACAGAGCCCCAAGAGCTGTTTCAGTGCCATGACTGGGCCTGAAGCCAGACTGGAATGTGTCAAGAATACCATGTTCTTCAAGAAGGTTTTGGAGTTGTGAAGTGGCTATCTTATCAAGAATCATAACAGGCCTGCAATTAGAGAGCATGTTAAGGTCCAATGAGGGTTTTCGATGAGCAAAGGAGTTGGGATCTTTTGAGATCCTTTGGCACAATGCCTTGCACCAAGGAAACATTGAAAAAATCATTGTTAAAATCGCACAGTAAGTGGCATGCTGTTTGGCAAAACAGGCCGGAATATGATCCTAATTTTTTGTGGGTTTTAGTTTAAAAATTTGAACGCTTATTTCCTCAGGGCTAACCGAAGTAATGAAGAATTCTGGTGATGTCAGTACGGTGGGTGTCATGAAGTTGGAATCCTGCATAGAGGATTGAATGTTGGGAAGTTGAGCGTCCATATTCAATAGAATAGAGTTAACTTTCTTCATGAAGAACTCAATCAAATCATTGGCCAATTAAAGAGAGGGGGATGAAATAAATGGGGGGGTTAACCAAGTTATTTATTACTTCAAAAGGTTCCTTCAGTCTATTATCAGCAATGTCTGTCTGGTTCTGAAGGAAAAAGGACTTAGCTGATAGAATGCCCATTTTATACAGGTTCAATGCTTCTTTCAGCAGCCTGGTGGTCAAGAGGATCTCTAGATTCAAGCCAGGTTTTTTCCTTCTTTCGATACTTACTTTAGGGCTCTTAGCGATTCAGTGTACCACTTATTACTCTTGTTTGTTTTACTTGCTCCTTTATTTAAGAAGCTCACTCAAGTCACAGACTTGATGTAGAATCGACATGTCGGAGTGAAAAGTCTTCACAATTAAAATGACGGTTAAAAGGAATCAGTCTGGATGATATTTACATGCCTGTAATCATGTTAAGGTCCTTCATGCTATGCAAATATTATCAGTGGCCAGAGTAGCTTTTTGTTGTCTTGCGTGATCTGTCTGAATACAGAAGGTTATGATGTGATGATCAGACCACGCGACTGGGATAGTGTCCTGATAGGATATAGTTTGACCTTTAAACAATACTAAATCTAAACAGTGACTACATTTATGAGAGGCATAGTTCATGAAGAGCGAAAGATTGTGGGACTGGAGAATTTAATTCATTAAGTTTGATGCAGTCTGTGTCATCAAGGATGTCATAACAGTTATTAGTATCCGGCGAGAGTCAAGCAGAATGCAACACGTATTCTGATTGGCTCTCGCCGGGTCCTTACCCGGCAGAAAATCCTCCGATTCTCGGCTGGGCCATCACCGCTCCGAGCCTCCCCACGGCTGAGAGGCTGCCTCCGCCCCCCGCTGGGGACTCGGGTAAGCTTTTTTTTTTCCCCTTCCCTCCCTCCTCCCTACCCCACCCCACTTACCTTCTTGCTCCTGCGTCCCTGGTGGGGGATGATGGCAGCCTCCAGCAGTGTGGAGACTCTGCGCCTCCACACAGCTGGAGGCTTCCATCGTCCCCTGGCAGGGACGAAGGTACTTTTTTTTTTTTCTCCGCCCCGCCCTCCCAACCCCACTTACCTTCTGCTTCTTTTTTTTTCGGGAGCGGACGCGCTGGGAACACTTGTGTTCCCAGCGCGTCCGCTCCCGAAGGCCGCCATGGAAAGAGAAAACAGACTCCCGTTTTCCCTTTCCCGGCGGCCATTTTCTTGTTCGTTTTTTTTTTTGTCCCGAAACGCTGCGGCTTTTCGGGACAGAAAAAAATGCTTTTAGTGCCCCGGTCACGCATATAACACGGGCCGGGGTACTAATAGCAATATGACCCTCGCAGCGGGGGGCATTACCGACTCTGGCAATGCCCCGGGGCCTTCGTTAACTATGGGCCCCGGGGCATTACCTGAGTCGGTAATGCCCCCCGCTGCTCGGATCATATTGCTTAATTTAAACTTCTAAGAATAATGAAGGGCTTCTGTGCCAAGGAAAAGCTAACTTGATTAATCTATCGATTTACTAAAAAAAGAACCGCCAGGGTCGGGATGCTGGTAGCAAAGAACTAACTGATAGGAGTAGGTAGGTGATAGAGAGAGATTGCAAGCCTATATTTAGGAAGTCTCATCCCAGTCCAAAGAATGCAAATTGGACAGTACCAAAGAAGGGCTGACGATAATGGCGGTAGCCTCCTGCCCCCACCCCTTCTGTGTTTCACGGCTCAGCGATTCAATTTGGAAGTTGCCGGGTACCAAAGATGAAAATGAGTAACAGCACTGGTAGTAAACCAGATTTCAGTAAGGAAAAACATATTTAATTTTTGAGACTCAATATGGTCATTAAGTGGAGCTGCATTCTTAACAACCGATCTTGCATTAATCAGGCCAGCACACAGAGCAGGCTTTGATTGATAAATGTCTTGGGGTTCGTCGATACAAGTTTATAAAGAGCACGCAAGTAAAAGGAACCGTGTCCATTATTTAATTCCAGAAGCTTGTTTTTTGTATATTTGAAAATAGTACTTGATATAGAACGATGGATATCGTAAATGCAAGTAGAAAAGATGACGAAACTAGCAAGATAACCCCAGAAAAATGAGCATAGTATCACCTGCTTGTCCACCTCCTCTGTTGTGCATCCCAATTTGAGGCTAATAACCCAACCAAGGACCGAGAAGGTGGACTCAATGCTGTGCTGTAGCACCTTGAAGCATCTGTTGTGCTAGATGCAATTACCAGTAAAATATTTCAGATCAAATAACCAGACAGATTCAAAGGATATGGTAAAATACTGCTTTAATCTGAAGAAGTAAAGCAGGGCAAATAAACACTCATCAAATCGACTCATTCAAGATCACACTGTCTTACTATTCGTTTTGAGCGTATATAATGCTAGATGCGCCATCTATGTCGTCATCCTACGTGACAAACAGAAACCTATCAATGGGTGCGATTGGATTAGCTGATCATCTCTACTTATAGAAATGAGTTTGTATTAGCTCAGGGTGTGTCTCACAGATAAGAGACCACAAATGAGTCTAATTCTATACACGTGGTGTAGGGTACTCGTCATAGCAGGAAATGTGGCAGCAAAATAATATTTTGCAAAATTGTATGTAAAATTGCATAGCTGGCTATTCTAATTAGTTGGCAACCCAAATCCACCCTTGAATATGCGGCTTGTTAGCAGTACTTACATAGAAACGAAACCCAGGTGGGTGGCGATGCGTCAGCTCTCCCCTTGTTTCCAAATTAGGCCACCCTCTCTCATCCATAGGCCTCACGCCAGTGTCTTCTGTTTGAAGTCTGCACTGTCTCGGGCCATTCGAGTGAGTATAGGTGCACTGCTGTTTTACCTCCAGGCCTAGCGAATAGCCCTTATTTGAGAGCTCCTCATAACCTGTTGCAAGACCATCAGTCGCACCTTGAAACACTAGTGTATAGGCGCGCTATAAATAAAATATCATGGATCATATCAATTTGTTCATTTCGATAGTGCATTTAATACCATTTGATTCAATTATGCTGGGTGCAGTTCACCTTTTAGCCTTTAGAGACTTGCTCACTCTATCCCATGTTGACTTTATTCCCTTTTAATTATCCAATATTTGGCATCAGTCAATGTTTTTGTTCCCTCCTAATCTTTGGGAAATATGTCCTTGCACGTGGTCTGCTCATTAGTCTACCTTCGTGCTTCTCCCTTCATCTCTCAAAATAGCATCCTTGGTTAAAGCCTATGTGCTCCTCAATTTCGCAAGGAAAACAGCTTTTTCATCTTTCCATGTTAAGATTCTGGGCTCCTATGTTGAGGTAGTTTGGATGATTGACATATGCCGTTATCCATATTGTTCTGATGGTAGTCCTAAACGTTGAATATTACCTCTTATAAGCAAGCTGCTATGTATTCTTTCCATCTTGCGTTTCAGTATATTTACAGTTATTGACCAGTGAGTCACTTCATTCTTCTTTGTATTCATAAACACTGCATCATGGAGTACATGTTTCTCTTAGTGCTCCGATTACATTGTCATTCTTATGTATTTTCATATTGTTTCAACATAGGTTCATATATCTTCTTTAGGAAACTTTTTTTGTTGGTATTAGACTTTGTTTAACGTACATCCATGTCGCGCATCATTTTATCCATGGCTGCATTTCGACAGCCGGCAAAGGACGTCCTTCTTGGTAGTTTTGCATATCGTCTTTCATATATTCGACGGGGTATTTACATATTGCAAAAACTTGTGCATGGGTTCCCAATTGTATCTCCTAGTCTGTCATTCCAATAGGACGGGGCTGAGGGGGCGGGGACTAAGAAGAATGCATCCACCTGCTCCTCTACAATGCTATAAACCCAAGGATGATGAGAAGCTGATTAGAAAGCTAGAACAAGAAAGATGTGCAGGTGTGACAAATTGACTTCTGCTCTACAAGGATGAGCAGAGGCTAAAATTCTCACTCATCCCTCAAACATCTACTAACCAAGAGCCAACACAATGTTAAAGATAAAACAGGCCCTTCTCTCCTTTGACAGGGGTACCCCCAGCTATTCAATATTTAGATAGAGAAGGAGAGCATGAACTATCTTGGATCTCCAACCCTTTTAGGACCCTTTGTACTTTCCAGAATTGATAGATAACCCACTTTTATGAAGTTTCAGGGAATTCGGGTCTCGGGTTCACAGATAACTTGTCTTCTCAATTACTGAGGTAGGTACTCGCAGTTCATAATAATTAAAGAGTTTCTTAAATAGCTCGTCCACTCTCTCCCAGACTTTTGTTAACTCCTGTTACCTGTATTGGGGCCAAGATTCTTCGCCGGGTCCGTAGGATTTCGTATGATGCAACCAGCCTTCTCTGTTGTGGGAAGGGGGCCATTCTTGCAGCCTCACCCTTCTTATCCCTCAAAGTGTTTCAGAGCGTGACCAAGCAAAAGGAGGGGGAACATGGGTTCATAAAAACAAACAATCTTACTAGGACCAGTGACATTCAGAACGTGCAAGTGTATGGAAAACGGAGAAAGTGCGAGGAAGGGGGAGAAATGGAAAGTGCGGCACAAAGGAGAGTACATAATAAATAATAAGTGCAATAAAAATAAAAAAAATAAAAAATGCAATCAATAAATAATAAATGCAGACAAAGGCAAGTGCGTGATTTGTCAGATAAGGTATATCTGATAAGTGCGTGATTTGTCAGATAAGGTATATCTGATAAGTGCAAGAGAAGTATGGGGGACTGTCCTCCTCATATAGGTCCGTGCACCACCAGCACTCTCTAGTTGTCCCTGGCTCTTTCTCCCTTCTCTGTAGCAATCCTGGTATAGCGGTCTCGACATAGTTGTCAGACCCGACGGTTCATACACCACAGGTCACGCCGGGGGGGCGTGGGCAGCGCGCATGGCGTGAGGACGTGCTTCCCTTGCGCTCCTGCCCGAGATCCTGCAACGGACCGAATCGTTCGGTTAACTCATGTTGAATAAGCATACTTGAAGTAGCAACGAGAAGAAGAACCGTTTTGCTACCCTCAACGAAGTTTCTGCAAGAAAATCGGACCAAGATAACTGTTACTTGAGGCGAGCAGAGAGGAGACCCCCCCGCCCAGCAAGAGGGCGGCGCCCGCGGTCCCTATCTGAACCGCACTGCTGGGGAGCGGATAGCCTCCGGAAGGAAGAGAGTGAGGGCCGCCGCATCTGGCCCGGCAATCCGGCGACACCCCAGGGAGGGCCGACCCCCGCTGCTGGCTGCGACCTGAGTCTCTGCCTCTGGGACCGCGAGCCGCGGTCACCGCCGCCGTGAGGTGGGGAGCTGCACGGCCGCAGAGAAGAGGAGACGAAGAGAGAACCCTCTGTGCATGGCCGCTGGGTGCGCTGTCCGCCGGGACCCCTCGTACGCAGCGAGGAAGAGAGGCCCCGAACGGTGCCGGCTGACGGGAGGTCATGGGACGCCTGCCTGAGGAGGCTACGAAAGACACAGAGAGACACGGAGAAGGCTCTGAGGAAGTGGACGGCGGGCGGCTCCCTCTGGGAGCCGAGTCTGCGGCATCCACGAGTTGACGACTCCCCATTGGCGGTGGTCACCGGGCGATGTGACAGCGGCCCTCGGGGTTGGCCTGGAAACCCGGGGCAGCACAAAAGGACCTGCTGGACGCAACGAACAGTAAGACACTACGCCTGCTAACACACCGCAACTTGCGCACTTGAATTTAAGCTCTGGGCCAAAACCCAAAGGATAGCCTTGGCCGCGGGCAGGAGTGTAAAAGAGTCACAAGGGACAATTGCCACGGAACCAGTAGCATGCAGAATATGAGAGGACCCACGAACACCCACCGATCAACACGCTGCAGAGCTACAGAGTACTAGGACTACACCACCAGGAATTTACCTAGGCCGGAGCTGAGACCTGGATACAGGCAAGGAACGAAGCCATAACTGCCCTGTAACACGACACTGCAGACATACAGGAGGACAAGGCTGCCACTGCCTTCGCAATCAACTCGACATAAACATCCCCGCAAAACGGGAATAGGTCGTGGAGTAAACACAAAGGCAAGAGATGTCGCCCCCCAAAGGTAAACTTAAAACCGCGACCATGGACTCCTTCACCACGGTCAGGGCCAAACAACAACAGGGAACAGAAGCAGCAGACGACCCAACGGCACAAATATGCAAGTGCTACAAGCTATAGCAGCGCTACGAACGTCCATTGAAACCAGGATCGATGAAATCAAGTCGGACATGCAGCTGATGAGACAAGACGCCCGTAACCTTACTGAAAGGGTGACGACAGCGGAGGCAACGCTGCAAGACAATGTCAACAACACAACAGAACTTAAATCTAAGGTCCAAGAACTTGAATTGCATGTAGCGCGACTAGAATCGCGATCAGAAGACGCAGAAGGGTGCGCCCGCCGCGGCAACATTTGAATCCTGGGGGTACCAGAAGATATGGAGGGCCCAGACCCAACTGAATTTGTAGAAAAGATGCTATTGCAAGAAATTGGGGCCGGCAAACTGACCCAGGGCTTTTCGATAGAGCGGGCCCACAGGTCACTACGGAAAAGACCTGCCGCGGGCTCCCGACCGCGCCCAATAATTGCAAAAGTCTTAAACTTCCGCGACAGAGAGACTATATTGAGATTCTCGAGAGAAGGAGGGGAAATCGAGAAACATGGTGCCAAAATAGTCATCTATCCAGACTATACCCCAGCGATACAGCGGGCACGGAACTCATTCGTACCGGTGAAAGCTAGGCTACGCAAACTAAACCTTAAGTACATGCTAATGTACCCATCCCGCCTTAAGGTACTATACAAAGGGAAAGCTATCTTCCTTGAGACCCCGGCAGCGGCAAATATGTGGCTTGAGGACAACAACCTTGCAGATGATAAGGAAAGCACTGCGCAGGAAGTCACAGGTCACTGAATGCACCAAGCAACAGGAAAGAATCAAGGTTCGCACAACTGCCGAATGAACACCGGACCGCTTGAGATTTACAACTCCACGAATGCTACGACGGGCAGGAGCGCACCGACCCATGCGTACAACGACGAAGCCAACGAACCCCCCTGAAACAAGTGAAGGCCGACTGCCGACACACCACCCGCACCAGGAGACCCGGAAATGCCTGGAAGGTTCGGGTGCCCCCGAGCACTGCAAGTTTGAGGCAACTGCTGGGGGCAGTTCTGAGTTGAAAGGTTTGTTGCCTTCATTCACTAGAATGAAGATTGTTAATGTTAATAAGTCTCCAAGTGATACCGATGGAGAAGGAGGAGGAAGGGAAGGAGGAAAGGAGGTGGCTCGTGCCCCAACCCAAACGCAGGCCAACACCTGGAGAGTAGATCCAAGCACAGGGGGGCGGGGAGATGGGGGGACAACGGATCCGTTACTGAACCCCTATGGCCGCGACCACCATAAAAATAATGACATGGAATGTAAGGGGTTTGAGGACTTACCTCGGTAGAAACAGAATTAAAACCTACCTGCACAGAAAAGGGGTGATGATAGCATTATTGCAGGAGACCCACTGTAAGGCGGACTCTGTGACCAAACTACAAACGCATTGGGGAGGACAGGGATTTTGCGCCACCTACTCTAAATACGTAAGAGGGGTCTACACCTGGATCCACCCACAGCTCCCGTTCCGGGTGGGCAAAACAGAGATAGACCCGGAAGGTAGGTTTGTCGTAATTTGGGGATTTATTGAACAAGAAGCAGTATGCATCATGAACTCCTATCTCCCTAATAATAATATACTGTCCTACCTGAACACACTGTACCCCAGACTTACACAGTATAGGAATGACCTTTTTATTTGGGGGGGAGATTTTAACAGTGTGCACGACCCAATGCTGGACAGGTCCACACCACAGTTGGGAGGCCCATCGACTGCTACGGCAGCACTGACCGCCATGTTGGGGAGGCTGGACATGGCGGATGTGTGGCGGGAAAAGCATCCTGAAGCACGTGGATACTCATACTACTCATCTCCGCATAAGCTACACACAAGACTAGATTATATACTCATAGACAGGGAGCACTTGCCCCGGGTGGAGGGAGCACAATACCTGGGGAGGACTATCTCGGATCACTCCCCGCTCCTAGTAACATGGAATCACAAAGTGCCCAGACCCCCCATTCCCAAGTGGAAAATGCCTACCGACGCCCTGAAGGACCCGAGCCTTCCGGGAGGAATTACGAGATTCTATTGATGCCTACCTGGAGGTTAACACTGGTAGTGTAGCACACAATAGCATAGTGTGGGAGGCTCTAAAGGTAGTGACCAGGGGGGAAATCATCGCAAAGGCGGGAGGTATCAAGAAGCTGCTCAGGAAAAAAATAGACCTAGTGGAGCAGCAAATTGAGCGATTCGAAGCGACCCCCGTAGATACCCAACAGAGGGAGGAGGAGCTTGTAAAACTAAGAGAGAGAAACATAACTGCGTGGAACAGGCTGGAAAAGTTTGACTATACTGCCAGGACGAACAGAGCACATGTTGAGGCGGACAAACCGGGCAGGTTACTGGCCATCCCAAACACCCCACCACCTCACTACAAGATGAAGGAGGGAACACACACCACACACAGCAGGGTATAAATGGTACTTTCACCGGTTTTTACACACACCTATACTCGCACGAGGAGCTGGTCCCCCATGAATGGTTGGTAGAAACATTAGAGGAGATAGGGCTCCCTAGGCTGTCCCCTGAACAAGCCGACTTCCTTGAAACAGAAATCACGCCCGAAGACATTACTGAAGCAATTAGATCCTAGGCCGCAGGTAAGGCACCTGGTACTGACGGGTTACCCACAGAGTTTTATACAACGTACGAGTCCTCCCTGACCCCCCTACTACATGCTGTATACCAGGAGGCATACGAAGAAGGGATATTACCCGAAAATATGAGGGAGACGCTTGTGATCCCGATCCTCAAGCCCAACAAGCCGGCAGACCAATGTGACTCATATCGCCCGATTGCAATGTTAAACTATGATATTAAAATCCTGACTACGATTTTGGCAAAGCGGCTGTCTAGAATAATAGGGGATATAGTATACCCAGACCAGTGTGGCTTCGTACTGGGCCGCAACACCTCCATGAACCTACACAGGCTACAACATATTATAGCGCAAACCGATAAGGATAAGGACTCATACGCACAGCTGTCTGTGGATGCAGTTAAAGCGTTTGACTCCATCTACTGGGAGTGGCTTGTGGCGGTGCTCAGGGAGTTTGGCTTTGGCCCCAGGTTTATCAGGTGGATTAGCATCTTGTATGCTAAGCCTAAGGCAAGGGTGAAATCTGGATAGCACGTGTCGGAGGCCTGGGATATATGCAGGGAGACTAGACAAGGCTGTCCACTATCCCCAATGCTTTACATTTTGGGACTAGAACCCATAGCTGTCTACTTTAGGAAGCAGTTCTTCGATGCAGGCATAAGGCTGGGAGACGTGGACCATGTCATCTCACTCTATGCGGTTGATGTTCTTATATACGTTAGGGACCCACATCTCAACGTACCATGCTAGAAGTATTGGACAATTATTCCAAGGTTTGTGGGATACGCTTTAGCAAGTTGAAGTTCTGCATGTTCCCCCTGGCGGCCCTGAAAGATGTGAATTTGGAGGCACTCCCTGAGGTGGGGATCCAGTGGCAGAATACGTCATTCCGCTACCTTGGAGTGCACATAATGCATACCCCCGAGTTAATGCACAAACTCAACACAAAGGCAGCACTCCCAGCTCTACGCAAATCACTGACGTTTTGGGCGAAACTCCCCCTTTCGATGATGGGCAGAGCTTCGATAATCAAAATGATCGTTCTCCCGCGATTCCTTTATGGGTTCCAAAATGTACACCACTGTATACACAAACCCTTCTTCCGACTGCTTGAGACCATACTGCGAGAGTTCTTATGGGGGAAAGGTAGGCACAGGATAGCATTGCAGCTGCTGACCCTACCATATAGTCAAGGCGGTATTCAACTTGGAAAGGTACTACCTAGCAGCACAGCTTAGTTTTGTGACCAAATGGCTAGAAGATGAACACCCATCTGAAACGCCACTGCTACAGGCCATGCTGCCCCAATTCCATCTGAAAGAGTTGGTCTGGGCGACGTCCAAACTGCTAGGAACTTTACCCTTTTTGGCTGACCTAGGGAGAAAAATTTGGCGCAAGGTGAAAACGCTCACTAACTCACGGAACCTCTATACCCCAGAAGTACCCTTGATCGCAGACTTATGCACAACACCTTCTGACTTGAAACACATCAGGCTGTGGGAGAGGGAAGGGGTCTACACCTGGGGAGATCTCTATAACGAGAGCACTTTTAGGGAGTTCACCTCGCTACAGGAGATGGAGGGCATACATACCGGCCAATTTCTATGGTATCAAAGAAACCGTGCTGTGGCCCGACACAAATGGGACTCGTGGCCTGAAGAACCAGCCACGGACCCATTCCTCACTCCGATGTACAACTTATGAGAGGGCGGTAGACCCATATCGCAAATATATGGCCACCTGAGCCAAATCCTCAGAGTATGGAAATGAAAAGCAAATGGGAGGTGGACATAGGCCGGGAAATGTCCGAGGGGGAATGGAACAGAGCTCTTACATTCCCCAAAGCGGTATCCAGGAATCATAAATTCAGACAGATTCAGCTAAACATTCTGCATAGAACTCACCTAACCCTGTGCCGAACAGCTAAGTTCAATCACCAGGCACAATCAACCTGCAACTGGTGCATGGGGGAAAACGCAGACTTCATCCCTATGCTATGGGAATGCCCCAAAACATGGTCTCTGTGGGATAAAGTACAACAAACCTGCGAAAAAGCAGGCCTGAGCAAATATAACTGGACTCCCGATGAGTGCCTCTTGGGAACCTACCCCAGACCAACCAAGCTCAAGCATGCAACAAGACTCATGGACATATCGTGCATACTGGCCAAAAGAACTATCGCAATGGCTTGGAAAAAACCTATGGGCCCACAGTTCAAGCTATGGCACAAAGAGACTGAATGATGGGTGCTAGCCGAGACCGTGGCATGGGAGGACTGTGTGGCCAGATCCACGGATGACTCCAGTATGACACTCGAGGCATGGAAGGAACTCACCAGACACATGTTTCACCCTTCGGATGACAAACCCCCCTGAATTGGAACGCAAGCTAGGCCCACGAGGGACCTATCATAAAGCCAGCAACAGCTGAAGAGCTGCGGACGATGGAGACCTTTCGGAAGTCCTCCCCCTTTTAAGTTACCAGATGGTTCCCCTTTGCTCCCACCCTCCCCCGTAGCAGATGACGCTATATGATACGAACAGAATATGGAGACAGTTATGGTTGTTTTGTATTTGTATATTCTTGATGTTAAGTTACACACATGGCTATTGCTATTTGAGTAAGGCATTACTGCACATAATTTGTTTGATACTAATGAAAATGCCAATAAACAAATTTGAAAATATATACAGGTCACGCCACTGCTGTATACTCTTTGACCTTCTGTTGGGCACTCTGCCGGTCCTCTGAGATGCTTTCCACACATCAGGGGAATTAGTCTCACTGGGGAGAAAGGCCAATCGTTCTTGGTTATTGTCTTATTTTTACCTGCCGGCCACTAAGTGTAATTCTGTAAAGGTTTGGCATTCTGTCTTTGGGGCAGAAGTAGAAGCCCAGACTGGAGCACGCGTTCTGTACAAACACCAGGGCATCAAGCTGGCCGTTATTGTGCGTTCTCCTGAATCACAACCTCACACCCCTCTCGCAGGCTGTCCTATTTTACCTCCTGCAATATGCTCGGCCTTGATTGCCAAACCCTTTTTGTTCTTTTTCAGTCTCTCAACCTCTCCCTTCTCCTTGGGCTCCATTCTCATCCACAAGTCAGTCACTCGAGTCTCGACTCGCTCTTCCTCTTTGTTCTTTCTGACTATATCTAGTTCTCTCCTCTGTAACTTTCTTGGTACTCTTCCGCCTCCGTTTGTTTCTGATGCCCTGATACAGTAGGGCCCACACTGACGTACCATCCATTTAACCAAACTGGGCTGGTATTTTTTCCAGTCGCTTGTAGCGTTCTCGAAAGCTTATTTGTCTCTGTACCCAAACCGTCAGGTGGTTTGATGTTTCACAATAACACATTGTTTTAGTCATGAGCTTAGACCCACAAAGTTTAGGTTATATCCTAGGCCTACCGGGTTGAGTTTTAAGGGGGTGTACATCCCAATCATATCCTTATCCCCGGGAGTAGAGTATCTCTCGATGAGATCCTCCTGCATGTTACCACAAACAGTGGGACTATTGGTTAGCAGACTCAACTCTCTAGCCTCCTAGAGAGGGCTTCTCATCTGGGGGAAGTGACATAATCTGAAGGATCGTCACGCTGGCAGAGAGGCAGGCTTAAGGTCCAGCAGCAGTGTTCACCTCCAACGGTCCCTGGGGAAGGTTAGGAAACAGATCTTGATTCTGCCTTTGGAACCTCTACCTTCACCCCACAACTCGAGGACTTTAGAAAGGACTGCATTCTCAGCATGGTCCATCAAAATCTTCAGGATGGTTCAAGATGAGTACAGTTGATTCAAAGAAGAGGTGGGAGACGCCTTTTTTATAGTCAACAGTCCCCAGGTGATTGGACTAAAGCTACCCTGCTTTAGGGGTCTAATCCCTGCTCTTGAAATATGTGGACTTTGGGTGTGACATCATAAGAGCAAAGTGCTTTTCTCCAGAGGTAAGAGAAAAGGACAGGAAAGAAGGATAGGAAAGAGAAAGAGGCAGAGAAAATCAAGATGGCAAAACCCTCCCAAACAGTAGAAGCCTCTGGCTATCCTTACTCTGCCCCTCCCCTTCTCAATAGGATCAAAGTCCTTAAGAAAGACAGCACCCAGGGGTGAGTCCAGACTTTCTGTCAATGGGTGTGCCTTTCGGTTTCTGCTCCCAGGCCAGCGTCCTGTGGAGTTGCTGTGCCTGGTAGTAGGATGTTACCTGCCCTTTCAAAGGATCAAAAAGAGGCAACCCGCCATGCTACCTTCCTGCAAGTCGGGGAACAGTCTAGCCTGTCAGGGGGGAATACTCATAACCTCCTTCATACATACAGACACACATGCTCTCATACACACGCATTCATACAATATACACTCTCTAATTCACCCTAAAATTCAGACATCATTCAAACAACTACTTGCATGCATCAATACATAAAAACAAGCACTCAAACATGCACGCACACATACATAAATTCAAATACATTTCATACACAAAAGTACCTTCACTCACACACACAGCACGCACCAGCATGGAGGACCGGATGGCACATCCCTCTTCTCTGTTGGGTGAACACTTTATTCAGAATTAGGTTTGCTGACTTTACCAAAGGCAGGTACATAACATGGGGTGGCTGCTCCTTTTCAGTACAAGCAGCCAAACTGTGGAAGCATCTACCCATTCACATCTGAAACCAGAGTGTTGTCATGATATCAAAACACTTGTATTGCAACTGTAATTAGATTGGTATGAGTATCCAGTTTGAGTTATTTTTTTTTACAGTCCCACTATGCCTTTGCAAAGTGTACATTGGCTGTATGAAAACCAATTATCATACAACCAGCATACAATTTCATTGCAGTATGGAACATGTCTAACAAATGATGTGAATAATGGGTACAAACCCAAAACCTCCATGTGCAAAAATGGCCAATTGGCACTTGTGCAATTTTCACTCATTGGTCCATTATGCACCTGCCCAGCATCTGTTAGCATCCCTACTTCCCCAAAACATGGGATGAAAAGGAAAGGCCCAGTTGGTTGAAGTGCTTCCTGGACAAATGAAGTACCTTCTCCAGCCATTGTTCCTGTTCCAAGTCATGCAGCCATGGTGGAGAGGCCAAGATAGCCAGGCCTTGTAACTGCAGGTTAAATGGATGGTTTTACTGATGATTACAGCAGCAGGAGCATTATTTATCCCTGTCTTAACAGGTTGGCCAAGGTTTGGCACCAGGGTTCAACTGATTGCCCACCTCATTGGGTCAATGCAAACTGCACACCCAAAAGGCCCAGGCAATGTGGGTGCAGGAGGTGGTGGTTATGGCTTCTGATTTTAATAGTTAGATCTTCATGAGGCTGTCCTTATCTACAGCTCCAACATTCACTTCATGAGCTTCCTATCATGCTCTCCATGCTATGTAAACCTATGTGCCACCCATCCTCTGGCCTTAAGCCTACTGTGATGCCTCCACAACATGTAAAATGTGCTCCTTCTGCTAGCCTTCCCTCGCTTTCCTAGTTCATCCTACGATGACATTCCTTTTGCATTACTGTAGCACCTCCTCCTTCTTGGCTTCCATACAGCAGTCCAGAGCAACTGGCGAGCAACATGTTGCTCCCGAGCTACACGCTGGGGATCACTACCTTAACTATGTTTCTAAAGGCCGCCAATGTCTGATAGTCCAAACTAAAAGTCTGTCTGTGTCTAAACCTATGTGTGCCCTCACTCTCAACACAAATGTGATAGGAAGTCTTTATCTGCAGCGTGAGTTTAGCAGCGACAATTGGCAACACTGCAAATAATCAGAGTAAGCACACAAATATGATATTCATGAGCATCTCAGAAAGGGATCATCTCTTTCACATTATTCATTTTGTTTATGTCTGCTTCCCCACAGGGTCCAGTTATTGTGTGTTATCTCGCCCTGAGGAAGACAACTTTAACTATGTCAAGGAACTATTGGCCAGACAGGTGGCTTTTTTGCCGAAACGTGCATTAAGATGTCAATTTAAATTTGTTGTTCATGTTATTATTTTGTGACATGTACACATCGGCAGACCTGTCAACAAATTGAAGGACATAGAACAATTCTAATTCTGCCAATCCTTTGAAAAAACGTGTGTAGTGGCTAAATACAAGCCAAATCTAGGAACGTTGGCTTAGGTTTAGGTCATCATTCAGCATTGGCAGTCTTTTGTCCAGTTTTTTTCAGTTTTTTCCTTTGTCTGTTCTTTTCAAAACTTTGAAGGAAAACCAATATTTGTGTTCTTGTGTTTTCAACTTTTCAATCAATAGACAAATGCATCTATAGGTTGATCACATTGTTTTTCTTTAGTTGTTTGTTTATTTAACAAGAAGATATACATACATATTGTTTTTTAACACAAGACTACCCGGATTACTTTCTGAGTTTGTAATAGCCCACAACTTACTTGGTTTAGTGATACCCTTGCGGTACACTCATTATAAATAACTTACTATTTGAACAAACCATCAATTGAATTTACAGCAGTATGGACCCCATTAGTTTTTTATAGTTCTTAGTCCCTTTCCCTTACTGCTCTCAGGACACGTCCCCCCCTCCTTTTGTGTTACAGTGTTACTACAGCTGCATGCTGTACAAAAAACACTAGAATGGTAGTGATTTTAAATCTCTCCTCTAAGATGTTTAGTGGAGGTGGAGACCGAATCTCAAGACATTCCTGGGGCATTGTTACCTATACCCGGTCTCCATCAAAGAACTAATGTGGCCAACGCTCCAAGCGAGGATGCTGCCACAGATCCTTGCATCTGAAATTGAAGTGAGGTACTGCTCGGCTGCATTTCAAAGTCGGCTTTGGTTTCTCTGTGAACATATGCCCATGGAAGTTGTCTGAAGTCATGGAGAAATATTGTTTACCAGGTTATAGTAATTCTGTCCCCATTTGGGATGTTCTAAAGAAGGATGGCAGGACCAGATAATTCAAAATGCTGATGTACTGTTCTTAAGGGATTGGGGGCATTTCTCTTCTGCCCCCAACCTCTCCCCCACTGTACTTGGTTTCACAGTTCATTAGCTGAGCCCCCTGTCACTTTATTGGCTATACCGATGATCATAGACCACAGCTCACTTCTTGACTCCACAGTCTTCACCTACTAGTAAGTACTTCTTCCCTATTGCTTTAGTGAAGGTGTCTGCTGCCAAAATGGTCGGGACTAAAGCTCCCCTGATGCCTTTCCACTGACTGATGGCTACGGATGATGAGTTGTTTTTCAGAATATCTGAAGAACCAAAGGTTGCATTCGCCATGCTAGGTATGGGTTTGGCATTAATGTTCTCAGCTTAAGTTATGGGTTGTCGTTCTGGGCCAACGTCACCTTTTATACTCTACTACCAGCAAATACGTCTTCCCCCAATAGGGATTTGGTCAGATTGTGTTTTTATAACTCAACAGACATAGGTCACCATCTTGGGCTCAAGTTGCTTCCCATTCTTGTTAAGCCAATTCTCCATTATGAATATTAGCATGTCCACATTTAGACATATTTGTGAACATTACCCTCCAATATCATACTAATGTGAACATTAGCCTGCGTCACATCCACTCTGCAGGATTCTCAAATCTAAGTGTAGCCTCCATCTCTGTCTACTATATGTTAAAACCCACTCATTGCGGAACCTAGGCCTTTCTCCCGCTATACAAGACACACAAATCCAGGTATAGCCTCCATCTCTGTCTATCATATGCGGAAACCCACTTACTGTGGAACCAGTGCCTTTGCCCCACTGTACAGGACTCTCAACTTTAGGTATAGCCTCGATCTTTGTCTATTATATAGTGAAACGCAGTGTATTGTGAGACCTGGGCCTCTGCCCCACCATACAGGATTATTAACCCTAGGCATTTAGCTAAACTGTGAAGGTCAGCCGCGAGACATATAACCAGCTAACCAAAAAAGCTGAAAAATTCTGTATACCTAACTCATACAAAAACCAACACAACCACCTCTCGCACAGCAAGCAGCACACACTTCACCACACCGCAACAACAAACAAACAACACTTAAGCTGCACCAACAGCACACAAGGCCTGTCATCGATCCGATACTCGAACCAAGGCTCAGCGCACAGTGTATACCGAACTGAAGCCGCCAACAGGACACCACTTCTCTCACTATCCTACTCCCTCTCCACCTTACTAACCCACCCAGTCTTCTCGTTTACAGATCTGCCTGAGCGCTTGGGGACCAATTCCGTTGGTGACGGTGCACGATAAAAAAAATCTTAAACATTAACATTAGAGACTCTTGTCCCTTCATTAAGTTGGG
Organism: Ambystoma mexicanum; assembly: GCF_040938575.1. Taxonomy (NCBI): domain Eukaryota; kingdom Metazoa; phylum Chordata; class Amphibia; order Caudata; family Ambystomatidae; genus Ambystoma; species Ambystoma mexicanum. The sequence continues at coordinate 119,080,834 of NC_090924.1, read as the reverse complement.
GATACATTCTTTATGGTATCAAAGAATAACATGTGGGGGAATAGCTAAAACAATATGTGATTGGGTTGCAATCCCGTCAATTGTGTGTTGTATTTTCTGAATACAGATAATATGTGTGATTGCCTTTGGAAGCAGCAAAAGGATGTGTACACAGCCCACTGCAGTGCAGAATGCTGGGGCTGCTCCCAGCAATGGCACATAGAAGAAAGGCTTCATTACACTAATGCTTTGCTTGCCTGTGGGGAAGTAATATATTTCATGATGCAGCATCCTGAAACCTGAGATATGTTTTGTTCCCATAAGAAATCAACAAAAGAGTACACTTCGTCAAGACGAAAGCATGGGCGACACATTATGGAAAGCATGATCCGGAACTCTGTGTAAGCTTACCATTGGGTATAGATCATTCCAAGTGAAGGTCACACTCACACTACAACACTACCATGCCTTCTCAAATGTCAGTCCTCTGGCAAATTCTTTAGACATTGAATAGGTTTATGATATGATATGGCATTTGTAACGCGCCTATACACAAGTGTTTCAAGGCGCGAGTGCCATCCCTATAGACACAGAAAATGAAATGTACCTTTCCAGGCAAAGGAACAAAGAATTTAGATTAAGGAAACACTAACCCATCTCACAATTATTATGAACCACATCCGGTGGTCACTTGTGTTTCCCTAACCTATTCTTGACAACCAAATGAGCCACCCCAGATCCACAGCCTGGGCCCTTTTCCAGGAGGTCCTCAAGGCACCTCTGCTGCGAACGCTAAACTGTGTTGAGAAGTGGTGCCGATCATTAAGCGTCTGGCCTGGCTTGAAGAATCAGGAGGGCATCTTGTAGTCACCCCAACAAAGAGCTTAGAAAGAGGATTGAAACCTAGAGTGCACAACAGACATTCATATGTGTATCAGTTGCTTAGGTTTCCTTTTGGAGCTCTGTGATATTAAACACAGATTACCTTAATTGACCCTTTGAGGCGATTAATTTTTTTAATTTGTAATTTCATAAGTTTTAAGTTAACATTTGATGTACCATGGCTTCAGATAATTATAATTTAGTGCCCGACATTAGTGGGGAAAGTTGAACATGACTAGACGAATGGAGATAACTTATGAGGGCAAGGGGTGGGGAAGCTTGGGCAACAGTATTGACATTGCTTGTTGACCAGAATTGATGGTGTTGAGTTCTAATGGAAGCATTGCAATGATGGAAATGATATAAGGGGAAAAAAAGATGGGGAAGAGGTAGGAGAAAGATATAACATGTGACACAGACTGGCTAAACATATTTTGGATCATTTTTACATTGGGATGAAGCTAATATGCAGCACAATCCGATGCTTAGGTGAATCATAATTTGGCTGATTCACTTTAAAATTCCAAATTTGTTTTGACTTTTTTTGACAACAAGATAGGATCCACACTACGGTCAGTGGAAAGGAGGACTTAGATATGTGACAGCTGTTTGTGAGCTAACGCACATCGTGTCCAACTCAATGCTTGCATCTTGCTGCAAGCTGCCTCTGCAGTTTTGCGCCATTCTAACTGTCACTCTATGATGGCTATTTAATAGTGGCCAGCTACACATTTGCCGCTCTCACATAACAGGGTTAATGCAATAATCACACCTTGATTTATTCTCATTCTGTTTCCTCTCCTATTTCCTCAGTCTGACTTTCTATGGCGGGCCTAGTAGACACCAGACACCTTGGTGAATTTGCAGTTTTGCTTAATATTGAGATGCATTTTTTATGGGGGCAAGCTCCCATAAACCATTCCTACGCCTCCCCACTTCTCGCCCACTGCCCTAAAAATCCATACTTCTTTTTTCCATGCGCACCGCATCAAGAATTGCATCAAAATGGCAGCTATACCAAGTGTGATGCAATGGGCGCAATGAGATGAGCGGGTTCAAAGCCAAGAATCCTGCAAACCCCTCTTTCGACTGATCCCCTCACACAGCATCCTGCTTATCTGTCTTGTTCGTTAGTTGCTGTCTCCATTGCTACCCTCCAATGCAAACATACATTGTTCTGCCAAACCCCTTCTCACAACCCCTCCAACCCTTTCCAAGGACCCCACACAGTGCACTATCTTTCTGCCTGTCCTCTAATCCACATGGAAAGAAATCCTAATGAATGCTAGTTTCTATGCAAAATATTCTGTTTAAGCACAAGTAGTCCATTTTCATGGTCCCGCTGAGATGTACCTTTTTCTTTCTGGAGTCAGAGTGTGAAATTACCCTGACCTTCGTTCACAACTGACTTAACAGTCTGTCCAACCTCCCTAAGCACTATATTCCTTATCAGGAATCGGAGAGACATAACCAGTATCTTGATGACATGCAACTTGCCCAGCAAATGGATATAGCAACTAAATACATCCTCCCATGTTGCCACAGACCTAGGATCCCTCCTCTGTCATATGCTTGCCATGGAAAACAAGTTCTGCCACAACACAAACTCCCACCCCACCAGTTGGAAAGATCTATGCTATTAAGGTGGACTTCAGCTTCAACATTGCATATCCTTGACTGGTGGTGTGAGCAAAGCACTGGTATGACCAGAGTTGCAATCACCGCTGGAATTTTGACAAACCTTCTTCAAATGACTCAGTGGCAGATCATGAACAAAATGTACTTTGTGACACAGAAGTATGTCTTATACACTGTGCACCCCTCAAAGGGTCCAAGCTCAAAGTGAAATACCTCCATTGATATGCTTGTTGGAAATTAAAATACCAAAATAGACAATGGAACATGAATACACAAGTGATAAGCATTGTACAACAGGTACGACATGTGATGATAATCTTATGATGATTTAAGCATAAAAAAGCATGAAAGACAACCTATTATCCTTTGCAATCGGTCACAAACCAGACATGGATCAATCAATGGCCAGAAAGCTAGATATTTTCAAACATGTATTTATTTGGGGAGAAATATGCAGAGAGGGAACAAATAATGACTGAGATGCAAAATGAAAGTAAATGGCAGGTTGGTCAGGATATCTCCACAATATGGTCAGCTCCAACCACAGGTCCCCGACCCAGGTGCCTTATTTCTAAAGAAATAACAAAAAATTGTCCAACACAAGCAAGCCCACACCACAGTGCTTCAGGGCTGATTGGCACAACAGAACAAAAAGACAATTATAATGCCAGGTTTGCGGTGTTGTACGCTGTGATGAATTGCCATCTGGCAAGTGTGTGAAAGCCCTGGCTTTTTGGATTCTTATTAAATAATAAAATGATTCGGGTAATTCGATCTCTGAAAGGGAAATCTGCTAATCAGATTCCCTTTTCATATGCTCCAATGCAAAAGCATATTGTGTAGTTGTGACTTGCTGCATCAGTATCTTGATTCGCAGCACCTGCTTTACCAGTGGCACAGAGCAGTTTCAGAAGTTGCAGATGCCCACTTTACAGCTGCAGTGACAGCCAAGCAACACAGGGGCTGCACATAAAATATGCACCCCTGTTCCAAAAAATGAAAACTCTGAAGACGTTGTCCAGGTGGCACATACAACTGTAAATATAAGACAAACTAGTTAGGGTACGGTGGCCAGCATCTTAGAGTTATCCCCCCACATTAAATTGATTTCGCACATGTGTCAGCCCTGTCGGCCCAGTCCAGATTTGGAAGGGTTATGAGTATTCCCCCCGACAGGCTGGACTCTTCCCCGACTTTCAGGAAGGTAGCCTTGTGGGGTGCCTCTCGATGCTTTGTAAGGGCAGGCAACATCCTTCTCCCTTGCATAGCAACTCCACAGGACAGTGGCCTGGGAGCAGAAACCAAAAGGCACACCCATTGACAGAAAGTCAGGCCTCACACCAGGGTGCTGTCTTTCTTAAGGACTTTGATCCTATTGAGATGGGGAAGGTCAGAGTAAGGATAGCCAGAGGCATCTGTACTGTTTGCGAGGGTTTTGCCATCTTGATTCTCTATGGTTATCTTTCTCTTTCCTATCCTCTCCACTTCCGTTGGAGGTGAACACTGCTGCTGGGCCTCAAGCTTTTCTCTCTTCCAGCTGTGATGATCCTTCAGATTATGTCACTCCCCCCCAGGTGAGATGCCCTCTCCAAGAGGCTAGGGAGGTGAGGCTGCTAAACAATAGTCCCACTCTGAGTGGTAAGATGCAGGAGGATCTCTTCGAGAGATACTCCTCTCCTGGGGATAAGGACATGATTGGGAGGCACAGCCCCCTTAAATACCAGCCTAGTAGGCCTACGATAGAACGTAAACCTTGCGGGTCTAGGTTTATGGCTAAAACCATGTGTTACTGTGAAACATCAAACCACCTGATGGTTTGGGTACTGAGACAAATACGCTTTCAGGAACGCTACAAGCGACTGGAAAAAATACCTGCCCAGTTCTAGTTAATGAAATAGATGGTACTTCAGGGTGGGCCCTACTATATTAGGGCATCAGAAACAAAGCCAGAAGAGTACCAAGAAGGGTACAGAGGAGAGTACTAGAGTGTGAGAAAGAACGAAGAGGAAGAAGAGGAAGAGCGAGTCGAGACTGGAGTGACAGACTTGTGGATGACAACGGAACCTGGGGAGAAGGCAGAGGTTGAGAGACTGAAAAAGAACAAAAAGGGTTTGGCAATCAGGGCCGAGCATATTGCAGTGGGTAGAATAGGACGGCCTGCGAGAGGAGTATGAGGGTGTGGTTCAGGAGAACGCACGAGGACACCCAGCGTGCTGCCCTGGTGTTTGGGGCAGAAGTAGAAGCACAGACTGAAGTACACGTTCTGTATGAAGACAGAATTCCAAACCTTTCCAGAATTACACTTAGTGGCGGCAGGTAAAAATAAGGCCATAACCAAGAACGAGTGGCATTTCGGCCCACTGAGACTAATTCCCCTGATGAGTGGAAAACATCTCAGAGGGCCTGCAGAGTGCCCAACAGAAAGACAGAGTGTACAGCAGTGGAGTGACCTGTAGTGGGTGAACCGTCACGTCCGACAACTATGCAGAGACCACTATCCCAGGCTTGCTACAGAGAGGGGCGAAAGAGCCGTGGACAACTACAGAGTGCTGGTGGTGCCCGGGCCTATATGAGAGGGACAGTCGAAGCCACTATCAATATCCGAGGAATAAGAAGGGTGAGGCTGCAAGAATTGTCACCCCCCCAACAGAGGCTGGTTGCAACATCCGAAATCCTACAAACCCGTTGAAGCATTGTGGCCCCAATACAGGTAACGGGAGTTAACAAAAGTCTGGGAGAGAGTGAACAAGATATTTCAGAAACTCTTTAAACATTCCCTGAAACTTAAAGCAACAAGGGAGAACAGTGAATATTATGAACTGAGAGCACCTACCCTCAGTAATTGAGAAGACACATTATTTGTGAACCCGAGACCCCAACTCCCTGAAATGCCATAAAATGGGCTGATCTATCAACCCTGTAAAGTACAAAGCATACTAAAAGGGTTGGAGATCCGGGAAAGTTCATGCTCTCCTTCTGTAGCTAAACATTGAATAGCTGGGGGTACCCCTGTCAAAGGAGAGAAGGGCTTGTTTACCTTTATCATTGTGTTGGCTCTTGGTTTGTAGATGTTTGAGGGATGAGTGGGAATTTTAGCCTCTACTCATCCTTGTACACTTGCAGGGCATAAATCAATTTGTCACACCTGCACATCTTTCTTGTTGTTCTAGCTTTCTCATCAGCTTCTCCTCATCCACGGGTTCATAGCATTGTAGAGGAGCAGGTGGATGCATTCTTCTTAGTCACTGCCCCCTCACACCCGTTCTGTTGGAATGACATACTAGGAGTTACAATTGGGAACCCATGGACAAGTTTATGCAATATGTAAATTCCCCCGTCGACTATTTGAAAGACGATATGCACTCAGGCAGGCATTCAGAAGATACCCTCACGTTGACAGTGGAAGAAACTACCAAGAAGGAAGTGCCTTGCCGAGCTGTCGAAATGCAGTCATGGATAAAATGATGCGTGACATGGATGTACTTTAAACGAAAACTAATGCCAGCAAAAAGTGCCCTAAAGAAGATTTATGAACCTATTTTGAAACAATATGAAAATACTTAAAAATCACAATGCAATTGGAGCACTAAGAGAAACATGTGCTCCATGATGCAGTGTTTATGTATACAAAGAAGAATGAAGTGACTCACTGGTGAATAACTGTAAATATGCTGAAACGCAAGGAAGCTTGCTTATAGGTGTAATATTTAACATTTAGGACTACCATCAATACAATTTGGATAACAGCATACGTCAATCAACCCAACTACCTCAAAATACAACCCCAGAATCTTAACATGGAAAGATTAAAAGAAAAAGCTGTTTTCCTTACAAATATTGGAGTACATTAGCTTTAACCAAGAATGCTATTTTGAGAGATGAAGGGAAAAACACGAAGGGAGTCTAATATTGGAAAATGAAACGGGAATAAAGTCAATATGGGATAGATTGAGCAAGTCTTTAAAGGCTAAAAGGCGAACTGCACCCAGCATAATTGACTCAAATGGTGTTAAATGCACTGTCGAAATGAACAAATTGATATGATATATGATATTTCATTGATAGCACGCCTATACACAAGTGTTTCAAGGCGTGACTGATGGTTTTGCAAAACGTGATAAGCTCACAAATAAGGGCTATTCATTAGGCCTGGAGGTAAGATAGGGGTGCATGTGTACTCACTCAAATGTCCCGAGACAGTGCAGACTGGCAAGGTCAGTCTTCAAACAGAAGACACTGGTATGAGGCCTACCGATGAGAGAGAGTGGCCTAATTGGGAAACAAGGGGAGAGCTGATGCATGGCCAACCACCTGGGTTTCATTTCGATGTACATGCTGCTAACAAACCGAATGTCCAAGGTTGGATTTGGGTTGCCAACTAATTAAAATAGCCTGCTATGCAATTTTACATACAATGTTACAAAATATTATTCTGCTGCCACATGTACCCTATAACACGTGTTCAGAATTAGCTCAGGGTGTGTCTCACAGATTAGAGGCCACCAATTAGAGACTAACACACACATTTTCTATAAGTAGATATGATTCGGTAATCCAATCCCACCCGTCGATAGGTTTCTGTTTGCCACGTAGGATGACATCATAGATGACGCATCTAGCATTATATAAGCTCAAAACGTAGGCTAAGACAGTGTGATCTTGCATGAATCGATTTGATGAGTGTTTATTTGCCCTGCTTTATTTCTTGAGATTAAGGTAGTATTTTACCATCTGCTTTGAATCTGTCGGGTTATCTGCTCTGAAATATTTTACTGGTAATTCCATCTAGCACAACAGATGCTTCAAGGTGATACAGCACAGCATTGAGTCCACTTTCTCGGTCCTTGGTTGGGTTATTAGCCTCAAATTGGAATACACTACAGAGGAGGTCAACAAGTAGGCGATACCATGCTCATTTTTCTGGGGTTATCATATCAGTTTCATCATCTTGTTTACTTGGAATTTACCATATCCATCGTTATATATCATCCTAGTACTATTTTCAAATTTACAATAAACAAGCTGCTGGAATTAAATAATGGACATGGTTCCTTTCACTTGCATACCCTTTATAAACTTAAATCCACGAACACCAAGATGTTTATCAATCAAAGCCTGCTTTGTGTGCTGGCCTAATTAATGCAAGATCGGTTGTTAAGAATGCAGCTGCACTTAATGACCTTATTGAGACTCAAAAATTAGATGTGATTTTCCTTACTGACATCTGGTTTACTACCAGTGCTGTTACTCATTTTTATCTCTGGAACACGGGAACTTCCAAATCAAATCACTCAACCGTGAAACCCAGAATGGGTGGGTGGGGGGAGGGGGGGAGTTGAACTGCCATTATCGCCAGGCCTTAATTGGTACTGTCCAATTTGCATTTTTCGCACTGGGATGAGACTTCCCAAATATATGCTTGCAATATGTCTCTATCATCTACCTACTCCTATCAGTTCTTATCTACAGGCATCCCGACCCTAGCAGTTCCTTTTTTTTTTTTTAAATCGAGAACCCTTCATTACTTAACTTGATTATTCTTAGAAGTTTCATTATCTGGTGTGACATCCTTCATGAACCAGATTGCGTCAAACTTAATGAATGAAATTCTCCAGTCCCACAATCCTTTGCGGCTAATGACCTCTGCCTATCATAAATGTGGTCATTGTTTGACCTTTAAACAATTTTAAATCTAAACAATATCCTATCAGGACACTATCCCAGTCATGTGATCTGATCATCACATCACAACCTGTAATCAGACAGATGAGGCCAGACAACACAAAGCTTCCCTGTCCACTAATATTATTTGCATAGCATAAAAGACCTTAACATGATTACATGCATGCAAATACCATCCAAACTGATTCCTTTTAACCTTCATTTTAATTGTGAAGACTTTTCACTCCAACATGTCGATTCTACATCAAGTCTGTGACTTGAATGCGATCTTAAATCCAGGAGCAAGTAAAAAAACAAGAATAATAAGTGGTACACTGAATCATTAAGGGCCCTAAAGTAAGTATCGAAAGAAGGAATAAATCAGGCTTGAATCTAGAGATCCTCTTGACCACCAACCAGGCTGCCAAAAGAAGCATTGAACCTATATAAAAAGGGCATTATATCAGCTAAATCCTTTTTCCTTCAGAACCAGATACACATTGCCGATAGGAGACTAAAGGAACATTTTGAAGTAATAAATAGCTTAGTTAACACCCCAATGTATATCGCACAGCCTATTCCCCGCTCTTGAATTGGCCAATGATTTGAATTTGTTCTTCAACAAGAAAGTTAACTCTATTCCATTGAATATGGACTCAACTCCCCAACATTCAATCCTCTATGCCAGATTCCAACTTCATGACACGCACCGTTCTGACATCACCAGAATTCATTTTTACCTCGCTTACCCCTGAGGAAATAAGCATTCTAATTTTTAAACTAAAACCCACAAACAAGTATGATCATATTCCGGCCTGTCTTGCCCAACAGCATGGCCACTTACTGTCCGAATTTGACACTGCTGTTTTCAACGTTTCCTTAGCACAAGGCATTGTGCCAAAGGATCTCAAAAGACCCCAACTTCTTTGCTCAAAGAAAACCCTTATTGGACCTTAACTTGCTCTGTAATTTCTGCCCTATTGCAGGCCTGTTATGATACTTGAGAACATAGTCACTTCACAACTCCAAAACCTTCTTGAAGAACATGGTATTCTCGACACATGCCAGTCTGGCTTCAGGCCCTGTCATGGCACTGAAACAGCTCTTGTGGCTCTGTGGGATTTCATTTTGAGGTCTGCCAATTAGGGTGATCTTAGCATGCTCCTAATGCTTGACCTATTGGCAGCGTTCGATAGTTCATTTTGATATTCATATTGCTTGATTAGCCAAAGTTTCTCTGCTGTCTGAAGATTCCCTGAAGTACAAATGGAAACGTATTGTTCTGATTCCAGAAGGAGTGCACGACAAGTGCTGTTTGGACTGCTTGGAATGTTGCTACTTTGTTCTTGTGTTGCTGGGCGGACCACTTCTCGGGTGACACCTATTCTATAAAAAACACTCCAGTTGGAATGGAGCGCCTGCGGAGTGCACGAGTGCTGTTTGCACTGCTTGGAATTTTGATACTTTGTTTTTGTGTCTTTCTGAGCAGACCGCTTCTAGTGTCGACTGTTTGGTCAGTTTCAGAATTTTCACATTTTATAAAGCCACAAAAAAAAATCCGATTTGTCTTACATTTTACCACATGCCATAATGTGAATTACCGCCTGCAGTAAAATAGCCTCAGCACCTGTTAGCTCATTGAGGTCCAATAACTAATACACCTAATAAGAATGGTAATTCAATTTGTTTTTCTCGTTTATGGCTTTATAAAATGTTACATTCAGAAAATGACCAAACAGTTGCATTATATTGTATTCCTTTATAGTGGCTTATACTTCAACATGGATAAAATGCATTTCATTAGAGAGCTTGCACACATTAAATAGCTTTTCTAATAATAAGCTTCAGTTACACATGTGTTGCTGGCTGGCCGGCCCAGAGTCTGATGAGGTCACCATGGATGTTACTCTCACAATCCTTGGCAGTTAGGAGACTTATCTTAACAAAAGCTCATTTCATAAATGGGAGTCCATGTAAAATATAGATTGTGAAATACTTTAAAAAAGCAAACCTATTTGTTTCACAAAAGCTGTAAGCATTTCTCGCATACATTACACGCTCCTCAATTACTGTATAATTACCTAAATCTGTTGGCGATATTCCCCGACTCAGGTAGGACAGGAGAATTCTTATCACGCCCACTGCCTTTTTGCCTGGAATGAACGAGTCAGCCTTTCAACTCCCCCAACCTCAGCCAGAGATAAGGGCCCTGTAGTCAGCTCTCTCTCTCTCTCTCTCTCTCTGCCAGTACTTCTGCTTCCTTCCCCAGTGAGTGGGTGAGTGAGCCCCCACTGCCTCAAGCCTTTTTCTCAAACTCATGTGCCATTCTAAGAGAACCTCCCCTTGACATAACAGCCCATTAAATAGCACGTGATTTCCTTTGTGCCTTTGACAGAGATTCAAACTGCAGCACTGAAGAGAAAAATCCAACGCTATTTCCTCCTTCATAAATGAACAATGGAGGCAGTTTGAATAAATCAACCTGTATCTCAACCATGTCACGTATTTACTGCAGAACAAACCTAATTCTACATTTCCAGTTGGCTTTGCAGAGATCAAATATCTTAACATTTTATGAAATGGGCCACTTTGCCCCTATGCACCAATGTTTTGCACTCATAAGCAATAGCCTAAATTGCATTGAATATTAGTAGGGGAATCTGTTATTGGGTCCTGGAATGTTAGTAGAATTAGTATGTTATTTTACTTTCAATGCATTTGGTCCATTATTGAGGTGCAAATGATAAAACATGTGGTGCAGGGTCAAAATCAAATTGGCTGGCATGTGCTTTTTGCGTTATAATACTGACATCTATTAGACACAGCTTGAGGCTCACACATGAGTCTCACACACTTGGCGCTAGTTAAAATTCAGACCTTTGCTAAACTGTGGATGTTGAAATTGGGAGCTACCTTGTTAAAATTCAGGATAGGGAAAAGTATTTCCCTATACTTCCCTACATTCCATTGTTCATTTATGAAAAAGGAGGAACAGAGCTGGATGAATCTAACATTTTTCTCTTCAGCGCTGCAGTTTGAATCTTGGTCAAAGGCACAAAGGAAATCACGTGCTATTTAATGGGCTGAATTGTCAAGGGGAGGTTCTCTGTGAATGACACATGAGTTTGAGAAAAAGGCTTGAGGCAGAGAGAGCTGGGTCATTCACTCACTCACTCACTGGCAAAAGTAGCAGAAGGACTGGCAGAGAGAGAGAGCTGACTACATGGCCCTTATCTCTGGCTGACTTTGGGAGGTTGAAAGGATGACTTACTCGTTCCAGGCAGAAAGTGAGGAGATGTGATAACAATTCACCCGTCCTATCCTGCCCGAGCTGAGTCATGGAATATCGCCAACAGATTTAGGTAATTATACAGTAATTGAGGCGCGTGTAATATACGTGAGAAATGCTTACAGGTTGTGTGATAGAAATAAGTTTGTTTTTTTAAAGTAATTCACAATCTATATTTTACATGGACTTCCATTTATGAAGTGGGCTTTTGTTAAGATAACAGTCTAACTGCCAAGGATTGTGAGAGAAACATTCAAGGTTCCCTCATCAGACTGTGCGCTGGCCAGCCAGCAACAAATATGTAACTGAAGCTTATTATTAGAAAAGATATTTAATGTGTGCGAGCTCTCTAATGAAATGCATTTTATCCATGTTCAAGTATAAGCCACTGTAAAGGAGTACAGTATAATGCAACAGTTTGGTCATTTTCTGAATGTAAACATTTTATAAAGCCACAAAGGAGAAAAACAAATTGGATCATCATTCTTATTATGTGTCTTAGTTCATAGACTGAGGACAAACAGGTTGTAAGCCTATTTTACTGCAGGTGGTAAATAACATTACCACATGTGGTAAAACGTAAGATAAATCTTTTTTTGTGGCTTTATACAATGTTAAAATTATGAAAAATGACCAAACCGTTGACACTAGAAGTGGTCTGCTCAGAAAGACACAAAAACAAAGTAGCAAAATTCAAGCAGTGCAAACAGCACTCATGCACTCTGTCTGGAATCAGAATAATATGTTCCCATTTGTACTTTTTTGGTTCTATTCAAAAGAAAATAAACAAAACACTTAGCGAATCTTCAGACAGAGAAACTTTGGCTAATCAGGAAATATGAATATCAAAATCAACTATCGAACGCTGCCAATTGGTGAAGCATTACGAGCATACTAAGATCACCTTAATCGGCAGACCTCAAAATGAAATCCCACAGAGCTCCAAGAGCTGTTTCAGTGCCATGACTGGGCCTGAAGCCAGACTGGAATGTGTCAAGAATACCATGTTCTTCAAGAAGGTTTTGGAGTTGTGAAGTGGCTATCTTATCAAGTATCATAACAGGCCTGCAATTAGAGAGCATGTTAAGGTCCAATGAGGGTTTTCTTTGAGCAAAGGAGTTGGGATCTTTTGAGATCCTTTGGCACAATGCCTTGCACCAAGGAAACATTGAATAAATCATTGTTAAAATCGCACAGTAAGTGGCATGCTGTTTGGCAAAACAGGCCGGAATATGATCCTAATTTTTTGTGGGTTTTAGTTTAAAAATTTGAATGCTTATTTCCTCAGGGCTAACCGTAGTAATGAAGAATTCTGGTGATGTCAGTACGGTGGGTGTCATGAAGTTAGAATCCTGCATAGAGGATTGAATGTTGGGAAGTTGAGCGTCCATATTCAATAGAATAGAGTTAACTTTCTTCATGAAGAACTCAATCAAATCATTGGCCAATTAAAGAGAGGGGGATGAAATAAATGGGGTGGTTAACCAAGTTATTTATTACTTCAAAAGGTTCCTTCAGTCTATTATCAGCAATGTCTGTCTGGTTCTGAAGGAAAAAGGACTTAGCTGATAGAATGCCCATTTTATACAGGTTCAATGCTTCTTTCAGCAGCCTAGTGGTCAAGAGGATCTCTAGATTCAAGCCAGGTTTTTTCCTTCTTTCGATACTTACTTTAGGGCTCTTAGCGATTCAGTGTACCACTTATTACTATTGTTTGTTTTACTTGCTCCTTTATTTAAGAAGCTCATTCAAGTCACAGACTTGATGTAGAATCGACATGTCGGAGTGAAAAGTCTTCACAATTAAAATGAAGGTTAAAAGGAATCAGTCTGGATATTTACATGCCTGTAATCATGTTAAGGTCATTCATGCTATGCAAATATTATCAGTGGCCAGAGTAGCTTTTTGTTGTCTTGCGTGATCTGTCTGAATACAGAAGGTTATGATGTGATGATCAGACCACGCGACTGGGATAGTGTCCTGATAGGATATAGTTTGACCTTTAAACAATACTAAATCTAAACAGTGACTACATTTATGAGAGGCATAGTTCATGAAGAGCGAAAGATTGTGGGACTGGAGAATGTAATTCATTAAGTTTGATGTAGTCTGTGTCATCAAGGATGTCATAACAGTTATTAGTATCCGGCGAGAGTCAAGCAGAATGCAACACGTATTCTGATTGGCTCTCGCCGGGTCCTTACCCGGCCGAGAATCCTCCGATTCTCGGCTGGGACTCCAGCTGCCTTGTCCTCGGCGGGTGGGCGAGGCAGCCCCTCGGCCAATGAGGAGGCTCGAAGCGGGGCCATCACCGCTCCGAGCCTCCCCACGGCTGAGAGGCTGCCTCCGCCCCCCGCTGGGGACTCAGGTAAGCTTTTTTTTTCCCCTTCTCTCCCTCCTCCCTACCCCACCCCACTTACCTTCTTGCTCCTGCGTCCCTGGTGGGGGATGATGGCAGCCTCCAGCAGTGTGGAGACTCTGGGCCTCCATACAGCTGGAGGCTTCCATCATCCCCTGGCAGGGACGAAGGTACTTTTTTTTTTCTCCCCCCCGCCCTCCCAACCCCACTTACCTTCTGCTTCTTTTTTTTTCGGGAGCGGACGCCAGCGCGTCCGCTCCCGAAGGTCGCCATGGAAAGAGAAAACAGACTCCCGTTTTCCCTTTCCCGGTGGCCATTTTCTTGTTCGTTTTTTTTTTTTGTCCCGAAACGCTGCAGCTTTTCGGGACAGAAACAAATGCTTTTAGTGCCCCGGTCACGCATATAATGCGGGCCGGGGTACTAATAGCAATATGACCCTCGCAGCGGGGGGCATTACCGACTCTGGCAATGCCCCGGGGCCTTCATTAACTATGGGCCCCGGGGCATTACCTGAGTCGGTAATGCCCCCCGCTGCTCGGGTCATATTGCTTAATTGAAACTTCTAAGAATAATGAAGGGCTTCTGTGCCAAGGAAAAGCTAACTTGATTAATCTATGGATTTACTAAAAAAAGAACCGCCAGGGTCGGGATGCTGGTAGCAAAGAACTAACTGATAGGAGTAGGTAGGTGATAGAGAGAGATTGCAAGCCTATATTTAGGAAGTCTCATCCCAGTCCAAAGAATGCAAATTGGACAGTACCAAAGAAGGGCTGACGATAATGGCGATAGCCTCCTGCCCCCACCCCTTCTGGGTTTCGCGGCTCAGCGATTCAATTTGGAAGTTGCCGGGTACCAAAGATAAAAATGAGTAACAGCACTGGTAGTAAACCAGATTTCAGTAAGGAAAAACATTTAATTTTTGAGACTCAATAAGGTCATTAAGTGCAGCTGCATTCTTAACAACCGATCTTGCATTAATTAGGCCAGCACACAGAGCAGGCTTTGATTGATAAATGTCTTGGTGTTCGTCGATACAAGTTTATAAAGAGCACACAAGTAAAAGGAACCGTGTCCATTATTTAATTCCAGAAGCTTGTTTTTTGTATATTTGAAAATAGTACTTGATATAGAACGATGGATATCGTAAATGCAAGTAGAAAAGATGACGAAACTAGCAAGTGAACCCCAGAAAAATGAGCATGGTATCACCTGCTTGTCCACCTCCTCTGTCGTGCATCCCAATTTGAGGCTAATAACCCAACCAATGACCGAGGAGGTGGACTCAATGCTGTGCTGTAGCACCTTGAAGCATCTGTTGTGCTAGATGCAATTACCAGTAAAATATTTCAGATCAAATAACCAGACAGATTCAAAGGATATGGTAAAATACTGCTTTAATCTGAAGAAGTAAAGCAGGGCAAATAAACACTCATCAAATCGACTCATTCAAGATCACACTGTTTACTATTCGTTTTGAGCGTATTTAATGGTAGATGCGCCATCTATGTCGTCATCCTACGTGACAAACAGAAACCTATCAATGGGTGCGATTGGATTAGCTGATCATCTCTACTTATAGAAATGAGTGTGTATTAGCTCAGGGTGTGTCTCACAGATAAGAGACCACAAATTAGTCTAATTCTATACACGTGGTGTAGGGTACTCGTCATAGCAGGAAATGTGGCAGCAAAATAATATGTTGCAAAATTGTATGTAAAATTGCATAGCTGGCTATTCTAATTAGTTGGCAACCCAAATCCAACCTTGAATATGCGGCTTGTTAGCAGTACTTACATAGAAACGAAACCCAGGTGGGTGGCGATGCGTCAGCTCTCCCCTTGTTTCCAAATTAGGCCACCCTCTCTCATCCATAGGCCTCACGCCAGTGTCTTCTGTTTGAAGTCTGCACTGTCTCAGGCCATTCGAGTGAGTATAGGTGCACTGCTGTTTTACCTCCAGGCCTAGCGAATAGCCCTTATTTTGAGAGCTCCTCATAACCTGTTGCAAGACCATTGAAACACTAGTGTATAGGCGCGCTATAAATAAAATATCATGGATCATATCAATTTGTTCATTTCGATAGTGCATTTAATACCATTTGATTCAATTATGCTGGGTGCAGTTCACCTTTTAGCCTTTAGAGACTTGCTCACTCTATCCCATGTTGGCTTTATTCCCTTTTAATTATCCAATATTTGGCATCAGTCAATGTTTTTGTTCCCTCCTAATCTTTGGCAAATATGTCCTTGCACGTGGTCTGCTCATTAGTCTACCTTCGTGCTTCTCCCTTCATCTCTCAAAATAGCATCCTTGGTTAAAGCCTATGTGCTCCTCAATTTCGCAAGGAAAACAGCTTTTTCATCTTTCCATGTTAAGATTCTGGGCTCCTATGTTGAGGTAGTTGGGATGATTGACATATGCCGTCATCCATATTGTTCTGATGGTAGTCCTAAACGTTGAATATTACCTCTTATAAGCAAGCTGCTATGTATTCTTTCCTTCTTGCGTTTCAGTATATTTACAGTTATTGACCAGTGAGTCACTTCATTCTTCTTTGTATTCATAAACACTGCATCATGGAGTACATGTTTCTCTTAGTGCTCCGATTACATTGTCATTCTTATGTATTTTCATATTGTTTCAACATAGGTTCATATATCTTCTTTAGGAAACTTTTTTTGTTGGTATTAGACTTTGTTTAACATACATCCATGTCGCGCATCATTTTATCCATGGCTGCATTTCGACAGCCGGCAAAGGACGTCCTTCTTGGTAGTTTTGCATATCGTCTTTCATATATTCGACGGGGTATTTACATATTGCATAAACTTGTGCATGGGTTCCCAATTGTATCTCCTAGTCTGTCATTCCAATAGGACGGGGCTGAGGGGGCGGGGACTAAGAAGAATGCATCCACCTGCTCCTCTACAATGCTATAAACCCAAGGATGATGAGAAGCTGATTAGAAAGCTAGAACAAGAAAGATGTGCAGGTGTGACAAATTGACTTCTGCTCTACAAGGATGAGCAGAGGCTAAAATTCTCACTCATCCCTCAAACATCTACTAACCAAGAGCCAACACAATGTTAAAGATAAAACAGGCCCTTCTCTCCTTTGACAGGGGTACCCCCAGCTATTCAATATTTAGATAGAGAAGGAGAGCATGAACTATCTTGGATCTCCAACCCTTTTAGGACCCTTTGTACTTTCCAGAATTGATAGATAACCCACTTTTATGAAGTTTCAGGGAATTCGGGTCTCGGGTTCACAGATAACTTGTCTTCTCAATTACTGAGGTAGGTACTCGCAGTTCATAATAATTAAAGAGTTTCTTAAATAGCTCGTCCACTCTCTCCCAGACTTTTGTTAACTCCTGTTACCTGTATTGGGGCCAAGATTCTTCGCCGGGTCCGTAGGATTTCGTATGATGCAACCAGCCTTCTCTGTTGTGGGAAGGGGGGCATTCTTGCAGCCTCACCCTTCTTATCTCTCGAAGTGTTTCAGAGCGTGACCAAGCAAAGGGAGGGGGAACAAGGGATCATAAAAACAAACGATCTTACTAGGACCAGTGACATTCAGAACGTGCAAGTGTATGGAAAAGGGAGAAAGTGCGAGGAAGGGGGAGAAATGGAAAGTGCGGCACAAAAGAGAGAACATAATAAATAATAAGTGCAATAAAAAAAACAAAAAATGCATTAAATATATAATAAATGCAGACAAAGGCAAGTGCGTGATTTGTCAGATAAGGTATATCTGATAAGTGCAAGAGAAGTATGGGGGACTGTCCTCCTCATATAGGTCCGTGCACCACCAGCACTCTCTAGTTGTCCCCGGCTCTTTCTCCCTTCTCTGTAGCAAGCCTGGTATAGCGGTCTCGGCATAGTTGTCAGACCCGACGGTTCACACACCACAGGTCACGCCGGGGGGGCGTGGCCAGCGCGCATGGCGTGAGGACGTGCTTTCCTTGCGCTCCTGCCCGAGATCCTGCAACGGACCGAATCGTTCGGTTAACTCATGTTGAATAAGCATACTTGAAGTAGCAACGAGAAGAAGAACCGTTTTCCTACCCTCAACGAAGTTTCTGCAAGAAAATCAGACCAAGATAACTGTTACTCGAGGCGAGCAGAGAGGAGACTCCCCCGCCCAGCAAGTTGGCGGCGCCCGCGGTCCCTATCTGAACCGCACTGCTGGGGAGCGGATAGCCTCCGGAAGGAAGAGAGTGAGGGCCGCCGCATCTGGCCCGGCAATCCGGCGACACCCCAGGGAGGGCCGACCCCCGCTGCTGGCTGCGACCTGAGTCTCTGCCTCTGGGACCGCAAGCCGCGGTCACCGCCGCCGTGAGGTGGGGAGCTGCACGGCTGCAGAGAAGAGGCGACGGAAGAGAGAACCCTCTGTGCATGGCCGCTGGGTGCGGCGTCCGCCGGGATCCCTCGTACGCAGCTAGGAAGAGAGGCCCCGAACGGTGCCGGCTGACGGGAGGTCATGGGACGCCTGCCTGAGGAGGCTACGAAAGATACAGAGAGACACGGAGAAGGCTCTGAGGAAGTGGACGGCGGGCGGCTCCCTCTGGGAGCCGAGTCTGCGGCATCCACAAGTTGACGACTCCCCATTGGCGGTGGTCACCGGGCGACGTGACAGCGGCCCTCGGGGTTGGCCTGGAAACCCGAGGCAGCACAAAAGGACCTGCTGGACGCAACGAACAGTAAGACACTACGCCTGCTAACACACCGCAACTTGCGCACTTGAATTTAAGCTCTGGGCCAAAACCCAAAGGATAGCCTTGGCCGCAGGCAGGAGTGTAAAAGAGTCACAAGGGACAATTGCCACGGAACCAGTAGCATGCAGAATATGAGAGGACCCACGAACACCCACCGATCAACACGCTGCAGAGCTACAGGGTACTAGGACTACACCACCAGGAATTTACCTAGGCCGGAGCTGAGACCTGGATACAGGCAAGGAACAAAGCCATAACTGCCCTGTGACACGACACTGCAGACATACAGGAGGACAAGGCTGCCACTGCCTTCGCAATCAACTCGACATAAACATCCCCGCAAAACGGCAATAGGTCGTGGAGTAAACCCAAAGGCAAGAGATGTCGCCCCCCAAAGGTAAACTTAAAACCGCGACCATGGACTCCTTCACCACGGTCAGGGCCAAACAACAACAGGGAACAGAAGCAGCAGACGACCCAACGGCACAAATATGCAAGTGCTACAAGCTATAGCAGCGCTACGAACGTTCATTGAAACCAGGATCGATGAAATCAAGTCGGACATGCAGCTGATGAGACAAGACGCCCGTAACCTTACTGAAAGGGTGACTACAGCGGAGGCAACGCTGCAAGACAATGTCAACAACACAACAGAACTTAAATCTAAGGTCCAAGAACTTGAATTGCAAGTAGCGCGACTAGAATCGCGATCAGAAGACGCAGAAGGGCGCGCCCGCCGTGGCAACATTTGAATCCTGGGGGTACCAGAAGATATGGAGGGCCCAGACCCAACTGAATTTGTAGAAAAGATGCTATTGTAAGAAATTGGGGCCGGCAAACTGACCCAGGGCTTTTCGATATACCCCCGCGATACAGCGGGCACGGAACTCATTCGTACCGGTGAAAGCTAGGCTAAGCAAACTAAACCTGAAGTACATGCTATTGTACCCGTCCCGCCTTAAGGTACTATACAAAGGGAAAGCTATCTTCCTTGAGACCCCGGCAGCAGCAAATATGTGGCTTGAGGACAACAACCTTGCAGATGATAAGGAAAGCACTGCGCAGGAAGTCACAAGTCACAGGTCACTGAATGCACCAAGCAACAGGAAAGAATCAAGGTTCGCACAACTGCCGAATGAACACCGGACCACTTGAGATTTACAACTCCACGAATGCTACGACGGGCAGGAGCGCACCGACCCATGCGTACAACGACGAAGCCAACGAACCCCCCTGAAACAAATGAAGGCCGA